>NC_135669.1:7789645-9073965 GCF_964188315.1 Podarcis muralis | reverse complement strand
AGAACCTGTTAGGATATTTCCGTTCCACCTTAAAAAGGGAGCAGGCTGTTGTGTGTCACAAGCCTGTGTACTTCCTGCTCACAGGGAGTTTCCGTTTTGTATATAGCTTTTGTTTCTGGCTGTTTCCTCGAGCAGTCACGTTTTTCCTTTGTTCTGACCAACCAGTGGCATAGCGTGGGGGGTGCAGGGGGGGACGGCCGCACCAGGCGCAACATCTGGGGGGGGCGCTCGCACTCGCAGCTCTCTGCCCCTACCTGGCTCACTCACTCTCTCTCACTACAGTGCTGGCTGTGCGAATCCGATCCGAGCCGCTGGGTCGCCGCCCACTGTGTGTGTGTGGGGGTGCCAGGCATGCGGTGCGGTGCGGAGAGAGAGCGAGGGACTATCTGGGGGAGGGACAGTGCAGCAGCCACCCAGCGCAGCGCTGAGCGCGGGAGAGAACCATACTATTTTACTTTAATTACATCAGTATTTTCATAACAAATACATGTGCTTAGGGGGTAAGGGTTTCTTTAACTAATCTAGTGGAAGGGACTCAAGTGCTAAAATCCATGGGTTAGGGGGCGCAAATTACTTGCCTTGCCCCGGGTGCTGACAACCCACGCTACGCCACTGTGACCAACGTTGAATAAAGCTGTAAAATATGGTCTCCTGGGTGAATCTTCTGTTGTGGACACTCTGTGAAAAGGGCGTGCACGAGTCCTGGAATGTGCCTGAGGCTACCGTCACTAATTGACTGATGCTGTTCTACAGGAGATCAATGGATCGGCTGGAGCTGGCGTATAGGCTGCCTGATGCCTTTGTCTCCCTGGCAGTATCCCAACAGAACCTTCTATGCAGGGCCAGCCCTACTGTTTGTGAGACTGTGGCAGCCACCTCAGGCAGCTTATTTGGGGTGGCATTAAATGAAAAATTGCAAGACCATTGCCCTCACCAGCTCAGTGTTGTGACACTTTGGAGTCTAAAGCACCAAAAGAGGTTTGTCTTTCCCCGCTCCCCCTGCTCTTTTCAGTCTTCACGCTTTATCAGACTGTTTGGTCCACAGCAGCTAATAATACAGAACAAATTGCAACTTCACAGCCAAATGCTTGCAAACAGGAAACAAGGACATAGATGTCTATTATCATCAGCACCACAACAGTTGTAACAACAAGAGCGGCAATACCAGCAGCCATCCAGCATAGCAACGGACATCTGACTGCAGAGTTTTTTTTCATAAATCTCTGTAGCAAGAAGATTTGGGGTTATGAGGTTCAATGTGAGCTGTGTTTTTATTTTTGTTTTACACAAAGAGTATTAGAGATTCAGCAAAATGTGCTCCTCATCAACAAGGAGGTCTGGAACTTGTATTAACTGAGTTGCATATCTTCTTTTTTTTAAAGACACGTGATAAGGTGGGATATGATAAGGTTACAATCACTCCATACATTGAAAGCATCATGCTACCAGTGCTACAGTTCCCAGGGAACTCTGGGAATTGTAGTTCTATGAAGGGAATAGGGGCCTCTTAACCACTCTCAGAACTTTTAACAAACTACAGAACTCCCAGAATTCTTTGGGGCGTGCCACGGCTGTTTAAAGTGGTATCACAATGTTTTAAATCTATGGTATGAATGTGGCCTTAAACGCGACTCTTAATCTCAGGGTTGTAGGTTGAAGCCGGACGTTGGGCAAAGGATTCCTGCACTGCAGGGAGTTGGACTAGATCAGTGTTTCCCAACCTTGGGCCTCCAGCTGTTTTTGAACTACAATTCCCATCATCCCTGACCACTGGCCTTGCTAGCTAGGGATGATGGGAGTTGTAGTCCAAAAACAGCTGGAGGCCCAAGGTTGGGAAACACTGGACTAGATGACCCTCATGGTCCCTTCCAACTCTACAATTCTACAATGGGAGGCCCCATTAGCTAAAGTGGTGCTTCAGGTTAAGAACAGTTTCGGGTTAACTGTGTCCAGTTCTGGGCACCACAGTTCAAGAAGGACACTGACAAACTGGAACGTGTCCAGAGGAGGGCAACCAAAATGGTCAAAGGCCTGGAAACGATGCCTTATGAGGAACGGCTAAGGGAGCTGGGCATGTTTAGCCTGGAGAAGAGGAGGTTAAGGGGTGATATGATAGCCATGTTCAAATATATAAAAGTATGTCATATAGAGGAGGGAGAAAGGTTGTTTTCTGCTGCTCCAGAGAAGCGGACACGGAGCAATGGATCCAAACTACAAGAAAGAAGATTCCACCTAAACATTAGGAAGAACTTCCTGACAGTAAGAGCTGTTCGACAGTGGAATTTGCTGCCAAGGAGTGTGGTGGAGTCTCCTTCTTTGGAGGTCTTTAAGCAGAGGCTTGACAACCATATGTCAGGAATGCTCTGATGGTGTTTCCTGCTTGGCAGGGGCTTGGACTCGATGGCCCTTGTGGTTTATTCCAACTCTATGATTCTAAGAACGGACCTCCGGAACGAATTAAGTACATAACCAGAGGTACCACTGTACTCGAATACTCGAATCTGGGAGCTCTGCAGTGAAGCTGCTCAGGATGGACAATAGAAAGAATTTCAGCACACAAACCAGAAGTATTCAAAGGAGAAGAGTGTGGGGGGGGGGGACCATTGACCCTAAGAAGAGTGAGCAAGAAACACAAGGCTAAAAAATGCAAACAACACCAAGATTAAATCAAAAGGAATAAATGAGAAAGGAACGGGAAGGAAGGAGTGGATAGGAACTAGGCTGTACTTGGAAGGTAAGCAAAACAAGGAAGCAAAACCTTTCCACCTGAACTCTTATGTTCCTGCTCCTCAGAGACAGAACTTGCCAAAGAGCAAGAAGCAGGCTGTTTATTTACTTTCAACGTTCCTCTCCCAAAGCACTGAGACTGGAGCATCTTGGCAGAATCATTCCCTCTCATTACAAGTGTGACTTGCCAGTCACAACAAAGCTATCCCTACCTGGGAATTTGCTCTCCTTTCACCACTCCCTGCTAAGCTTAGAGATATTAGTTTCACATTTAGTCTGCAGTATTATTATTTTTCAATGTCCAAATTGAATTCTGGTAACTGGGATGTGGTTTTTGCTGGTGGTTTCCCTTTGGTGAACCAAAGAATAGTTTGGCTAAAGTGGGATGACCAAAGAAAACGGCGAGAACGCCCTGCTTTGACCTTGCGTACATTCTTGTAATGGATTTCCCTGTGCTAGTGATGTCACAGGGATCCAAAAAGCTCATTGCTCCTCAGGAAGCCAGGTTGCAATAATAGTAATGGGATAATTGATTGGTAAACAAAACGGAGCCCACCAGATGCTGGTTTTGAAATTGTAAAGGATCTTTCTTTCAAACAGCTGGTTATCCCACAGAATTGCAAATGAAAATAGACAGAACAATGGCACTTGCAGGATGAGTCAGACAACCTCAAGCTATACTCATTGTTCTCAAGTAGTAACCTTCCAGATGACTCATCCTGGACTGACTACCTGCCCATACTACTGCTCCCTAGAACTTCCTAAGATTTCACCAAAGCCTTTTTTCACACACCCCAATTTTTACCCAATCCCCTGTTCTCTTCATGTGATCCCTTCCCATAGGTCATTCTTCAATTTCCCTGGACATGCTTTTGGCTTCGCTACAAGTCCACTTAAAAAGGTAAAGGGCGCCCTGACTGTTCGGTCTAGTCGTGGACAACTCTGAGGTTGTGGTGCTCATCTCACTTTACTGGCTGAGTGAGCCGGCGTACAGCTTCCAGGTCATGTGGCCAGCATGACTAAGCCGCTTCTGGAGAACCAGAGCAGCGCACAGAAACACAATTTACCTTCCCGCTGGAGCGGTACCTATTTATCTACTTGCACTTTTCATGTGCTTTCAAACTGCTAGGTTGGCAGAAGCACGGACCGAGCAATGGGAGCTGGCAATTGCGGGGATTCAAACCACCGACTTTCTGATCAGCAAGCCCTAGGCTCTGTGGTTTAGACCACAGTGCCATCCGCGTCCCTTCTACAAGTCCACAAGCAGGTTTTAGCATTGCTTTGGGCTTCTTCTTTACTTTTCTGCTCTCCTTGAACACACCCTGCAAAACTCTCTGAAGATCCTCCTTATGTTGCTCCCGTCTGAGCAACCATTCTACATACTCCAGGAACTTGAAACCTAAGGCTTGGTATTTCTGTGACTGTGCTTTAATAAAGTTTTGAAATCACTTTGGGTATAGATTCCTGAGCTCAGTGTCTGGGTCCTAGCTCTCCCATATCACCCCCCCCCCCAAGAGAGGTAATTCAAAAGTATCTTATCTGACTGAATTCCGCTCCCCCTTTAATATAGAACTCTCATTTCTCTAAGTTAGATGTGTGCTTGTAATAAAATATTGCTTTGTGTACCCAGTATGGTAAAGGTATGCTGCTGTGTTTTATTGTTAAAATTACCTTTATTCTTCATAATCAATTCTTTGTTTTTCTATAGTCTCCAAGCAGGCACACCATTGTAATTTATTTTTTTGGGGGGGTGTTCTCATACACAGGCTTAGTGCTCTGCTTGATTCCAGCTAAAGATCCCTTTTGGGGGAGCACATTTTTGGGATTGCACAAGAGCTCAAAACCCAAAGAAGGAGGTGAAGCCGGAGCCCCCAGAGATGGAGAAGGGGGAACTGCTGCTGGTACAAGAGACAGGGGGCTGGGCAGGGAAGCCTTAGTGGGCTTGCAAGGGAGTGCAGCACCAAAAGAATCACATTCTGATTTTAATCGGTGGAAGGTTGGCGGTTCGAATCCCCAAGATGGGGTGAGCTCCCGTTGCTCAGTCCCTGCTCCTGCCAACCTAGCAGTTCGAAAGCACAAAGTGCAAGTAGATAAATAGGTACCGCTCCGGTGGGAAGGTAAACAGCATTTCCATGTGCTGCTCTGGTTCGCCAGAAGTGGCTTAGTCATGCTGGCCATATGGCTGGCTCCCTCGGCCAGTAAAGCGAGATGAGCACGCAACCCCAGAGTCATCCGTTACTGGACCTAACGGTCAGGAGTACCTTTACCTTTACCTTTAACTTAGGTTCATTAATTTCAATTGGTCGACTTTGTGTAGATACAGTCCTGCACAATTTCATTATGCCAGCCTTCCCCAATCACAGCCAACTGGCAAGGAATAATGGGAGCTATAATGGAACAATATCTGGAGAGCAACAGTTTGGGAAAGAATATCACTAGCTGGTATCTCAATTTACTTATTTTTGTCTTCCCTTCCCTTTTCTTTTGGTACCATGCTACTTAAGAATATCTAGGGCTGAGCCAAAATTTCTTAGGAATGAATTGCCTGACTACTTTTTTTTTTTTTGGAAAAGTATTCTTTTTCAAGTTCCTTGCAAACCGGCAGAAAATGTCAGTCCTCCTGTGGAGATTATTCTGCAAAATAACCTCACCAGTGTCACCATCTGTGAATTTTGGATGAAACTGTGGATCCAATTCTAATTTTATTATTATTATTTTGTTGTTGAAGGAAGCAATGGGCTTGGCATCTACTGCTTCCAGCCCTTCTCCCTTAGCCCATCGCTTCCTTCATCTACCAGAATGAACAAGTCTCCAAAAACCGTTGGGGGAATTTCATCTTCCCTCCAAGAACATTCTGAAAAATGCCCCCCTCCAAATGTTAACACCCACAATAGAACATATAATGTCAGAAAGACATTTTTACGTATCCCTAAGCCATGTGTATCTGCAAAACATTCAGTTTGGGCCTATGTCTATTTGATCAGTTGCAAGATTGGCAAGTCAGTTAGTTACTAGCCAAATACTGACAACTGGACAGCAATTTATGTGACCACAGAAAGACAGGCTACCTCTCTTTTAAATTGGAACCAGTGAAGCTGGTGAAGGTCCTGTGTGAGTGTCTGGAGGTGTTTGGAGGATGGATGGCAGCTAACAGATTGAGGTTGAATCCTGACAAAACAGAAGTACTGTTTTTGGGGGACAGGGGGTGGGTGGGGGTGGGGGACTCCCTGGTCCTGAATGGGGTAATTGTGCCCTGAAGGACCAGGTGTGCAGCCTGGGCATCATTTTGGACTCACAGTTGTCCATGGAGGTGCAGGTCAATTCTGTGTCCAGGGCAGCTGTTTACCAGCTCCATCTGGTACGCAGGCTGAGACCCCACCTGCCCGTAGACTGTCTCGCCAGCGTGGCACATGCTCTAGTTATCTCCTGCTTGGACTACTGCCATGCGCTCTACATGGGGCTACCTTTGAAGGTGACCGAGAAACTACAACTAATCCAGAATGCGGCAGCTAGACTGGTGACTTGGAGTGGCCGCCAAGACTATATAACACCAGTCCTGAGAGACCTGCATTGGCTCCCAGTATGTTTCCGAGCACAATTCAAAGTGTTGGTGCTGATCTTTAAAGCCTAAACTGTATACCTGAAGGAGCATCTCCACCCCTATCATTCTGCCTGGACACTGAGGTCCAGCTCCGAGGTCTAGCTTCTGGTGGTTCCCTCACTGCGAGGTTACAGAGAACCAGGCATAGGGCCTTCTCTGTAGTGGCGCCCACCCTGTGGAATGCCCTCCCATCGGATGTCAAGGAAATAAACAACTATCCAACTTTTAGAAGACATCTGAAGGCAGCCCTGTTTAGGTAAGTCTTTAATGTTTGAAGCTTTATTCTGATTTTAATGTTTTAATGTTCTGTTGAAAGCTGCCCAAAGTGGGGAAACCCAGCCAGAAGGGCAGGGTAGAAATAATAAATTATTATTCTTATTATTATTATTTCATGATAGTGCTGTTTGTTAATTGGAGTTACTGCATGCAAAAGTCAGAGACGAACCTAGAAGCATAACAAAAGTCCACCTACTGGTCACCTGCTATATCTGCAGGGATCACCAGACAGGAACCGGAAAAGGAATGCAAGCAGAAATCAGGGATAAAGGCTACTGTATAGAACTATACTGGCTGCTGCAAGAGACGGGGAGTTATTTCAATTGTGCTTGAATTGGCTAATAAGGCAAAAGATAAAGGACCCCATGGCAGTTAAGTCCAGCCAAAGGCGACTATGGGGTTGCGGTGCTCATCTCACTTTCAGGCCGAGGGAGCCGATGTTTGTCCACAGACAGCTTTCCGGGTCATGTGGCCTGCATGACTAAACCGCTTCTGGTGCAACAGAACACCGTAATGGGAACCAGAGCCCGTGGAAACACCATTTACCTTCCCGCCGCAGTGGTACCTATTTATCTACTTGTGCTGGCATGCTTTCAAACCGCTAAGTTGGCAGTAGCTGGGACAGAGCAACAGGAGCTCACCCCATCACGGGGATTCAAACTGCCGACCTTTCAATCAGCAAGCCCTAGAGGCTCAGTGGTTTAGACCACACTGCCACCCGTGTGACTCTAAAAATTTGTTTCAATACTTGGCATACTGTATATATTATAATTTTAAATACTTGCTGATATTTTGCTTTGTTTTCATTTTAATTTCTCTCTGTGTGTGTGTGTTTGTGTGTGTGTGTGTGTGTGAGAGAGAGAGAGAGAGAGAGAGAGAGAGTGTTTTGCAACTGTGGCCTGACTTTACTGCTCATAGATAAACGCAAAGGTAAAAGCTGTAATTTATAGTCCAGAGCAAGGTTAGCTTTCTGGATGTAACTGAACTCCAATTCCCATCAGCCCCAGCCAGCACAGCCAATAGATAGGCATGATGGGAGTTGTAGCCTAACAAACAACAGAAGGACACGAGCTTGGCTACCCAGGTCCAAACATTTAATGGATATCTATTAAATTGGACAATCCAGCATCATAGAGTCATAAAATTAGAGAGCTGCAAGGGCCCCTGAGGGTCAACTAGTCCAACCCCTTGAAATGCAGGAATCTCAAAGCGAAGCCTTTGCTTCAGGAGCAAAGAGACGAAAGGGAAATAATGCATTTGGCGATTCATAACTTGGATTGCACTGGACTCAGCTGTGGGAATACAGTGGTACCTCGGGTTAAGAACTTAATTCGTTCTGGAGGTCTGTTCTTAACCTGAAACTGTTCTTAACCCAAGGTACCACTTTAGCTAATGGGGCCTCCCGCTGCCACCGCATGATTTCTGTTCTCATCCTGAAGCAAAGTTCTTAACCCGAGGTACTATTTCTGGCTTAGCGGAGTCTGTAACCTGAAGCGTCTGTAACCTGAAGCGTTTGTAACCCGAGGTACCACTGTATAGCTTGCCAACCGAAAGCTAAAATGCCAATCATAAAGCGATATATTTATTCATAAAATCCCCGGTATTAGAAAAAGTGCCTAACCTTGCAAATAAATGTCTTGGGGCTTCAGAAATGCCTGGGAATTTAAAAAAAAAAAAAAAGCATTGGCAAACGCTAGCCTTGATACACAAATACCTGACATGCTGTGAATGGTTTGATTCTCCAGAGAAAAGGAGGGATATCAAGGACAGAGATCTGAAGACTGAAAGTATTCCCTTTGAAATGCAACAGCTTTGGTTCTTCCAGCAACTGCCCCCCTTGGTGTCTTTCATCTGAAATCACTTCCTGTAGCAGAGAAAGGGAAAACAAAGAAACAAACAGTGAGCCACCTGCAATTTCAGAACTCTTACTTCTTCAGAAAACTGTGGCTGCTGATTTATGGGAGTGGGGGAAGGAGTGAGGAGTTGCGCCTCAACTGCATTATACATTTAAAGCAGTATCACACCACTTTAAACAGCCATGGCTTCCTGCAAGGAATCCTGGGCGCTGCCGTTTGTTAAGGGCGCTGTGAGCTGTTATGAGACCCCCTGTGTGGTGGCTTAACTATGTTTTAACAATTCGTTTTCAAGATTTAATTTGATTTCTCTGGGAAGACTAATCCGCAACGAGGGAAAGAAACAGTTTTTCTTTCTGAGGATATCTTATTTTGTTAGTGAGAGGTATAAATATTTAGCCACATGGTTTTTGTGTATGGGGTGGTGGTAGGAACATAGGAAACTGCCTTATACCAAAGACAGCTACATTAATAACAAAACAACAACAAAAAACCCCCCAGTGTTTTGAATGCGTTCTAAACATGCAACGCCAGATGGCACTGGAGAGCAAAAAAAAAGTAAATCTTAGCGGTTTTCCATAGTTTCTTTTTTCTTTTGTTATAACGATTTCATTTCTGACTTATTTATAGTGGGGTTTTTTTCCTGTGTTTAGATACACCCCCAGACAGACCATCTAGTTCAGTTCTGTTTACACTGACTGGCAATGGATCTCCACTGTTTAAGACTGGGCCATCCCAGCCCTGCCTGGAGATGGGACCCGAGACCTTCTGGGTGTAAGATTCTCTACTAATGAGTTATGGCTGGAGCTATGGTCAAATTCACAATGGCTTTTCTTTTGTTCTTAGCTATGAACCTAAGTGGGACGTGGGTGGTGCTTTGGGTTAAACCACAGAGCCTAGGACTTGCTGATCAGAAGGTTGGCGGTTTGAATCCCCGCGACGGGATGAGCGCCCGTTGCTCGGTTCCTGCTCCTGCCAACCTAGCAGTTCAAAAGCACATCAAGTGCAAGTAGATAAATAGGTACCGCTCCAGCGGGAAGGTAAACGGCATTTCCATGTGCTGCTCTGTTTTCGCCAGAAGCAGCTTAGGTCATGCTGGCCACATGACCCAGAAGCTGTCCGCCGGCTCTCTTGGCCAGTAAAGCGAGATGAGCGCCGCAACCCCAGAGTCATCCACGATTGGACCTAATGGTCAGGGGTCCCTTTACCTTTATGAACTCAAGCATGGAAGGCGATAAGCCATGCAGTGAGATGGAACACAAGAGGTAACCTGCCAGTGAAGGTTGTTTCAAAATGGCCATATTCATGCCCCTTTGCATCATATTATGGGCTTTTTAGTTTTTGTATTCTCAGTGATAAGCATTGAGAGTTTATGTTTACATGGAGGTACCAGCCAGTCACTGTGGATTAATAAGAATAATAGCACTTCATAAAATACCCAGTAGCCTGTTGCGTACAGAAAATCCCCACTGTTAAGTGGAGACTTTGGTAAATATTATTCGATCCTTGCAACAAAATCTAAATTATAAAAAATATCTTGTTCAGGTTCATTAAAATAAAATATGGCTCCTTGTCTACATAATTTTCCTGAATGTAACAGCAATTCTGGAGCAGTAACGGCATGCTTAGGAAGATAAAAAAGAGGCAAACAAAACAGCTTGATTTAAGCTACATTGGGCATAAACTGCAACAAGATTAATCATTCAGGATGGAATGTACCGCATAGCTTCTATAAACTACAAGTTGTTTGCTTCTGTGAAGATGATTCCAAGTTTGCATTGGGTATATGCAGCACACATAGACTCCAGACTAGTTTCTTCTCAGAGCAGATCCATTTTAAAATTAGTCTAATTAAGTTAGTCATGCCCATTAATTTCAGTGGGTTTACTTTGAGAAAGTCTAATGTTGGATTCAAACCCATATATCAATATAAGGTTTAAATGAGCGGGTTCAGATTTCTGCAGCTCTTCCAGAACCCTAAAGGAAAGTGAAAAAATGTGGATCATAAACTTGATCTGCATTTTATAGTCTGTAGCCGTCTTTAGATGGCTGCCTTGGATGGTAAAAGTCACGAAGAGCAAAAGTTCAGCCTTCTAACATACACTTTTTTAAAAAAAACACATATATATATTGAGACATTCTGCACCTTCCCTTTGGACTCCAGCCGAGCCTTTACTGCTAAACACCTGAGGTGGCAACACCAGTTTACTGTGCTAATGAAACTTCAGGCATGTTGTTTATCTTCTGTGATGCAATCTCAGTATTTAGTGGGCTCATTGCTAACTGGGGCTGTGGATCATTACAAAAATGGCATCTTAGCCCCACAAGATTGTGATGTTATATTCTTTAACATAAAGCCCCTTCTTCATAAGGGGTCTATTGGAAGCGGATGCTTAGATCCTTGGCTTATGCTGTTTGAGGATTTTTTTCAGGCTTTGCCAGGATGGAAAATACTTGCTCGCTTCTTTTCTTCTTTCTTTTCTAACACAAGCTTGGGAATTCTTTTGTTTAGCCGTTTCTTTCATTTTGCACATGGGTTGTTCCAAGCCTTTCCAACCAGATGCCTTGCCAAATGCACATAACTCATTATCCCCGATATAATACAGTAGAGTCTTAAGCAGTAGCTTGGAAAACCACCTGAATTAAATAAACAAAACTGTGCACTGAACTGCATCACTTTTGCTTTGATGGAATTACATCTGCTTTTCAATCCCTAGGAACGCTACCTACCTGGGGATAAACAAAGGGATCTGGTGCTGGGACAGATTCCTGAGCTAAGGCCAAACTACATATAATAGCGTGGTTTGCACATCATTCTAATCCAAACAGTGGTTTAGCGTGGGGTCTGGAAGAGGAGATTGCATCCGCTTTACTCCTCTCCAGTATATTTGCTGCTATGTCACACTGAGCAAATCCATGGTTTGGCTTAGCACAGGGGTGGGGAACTTCAGGCCCTCCAAACCTCTCCATCTGGCCCTCTGAACTCTTCCCAGCCTCTGCCCCTCAAGCCACACCCTTAACCAGCCCTGTTTGCATCTTCCTTGAAGAAGAAGAAGAGTTTGGATTTGATATCCCACTTAGAGACCCAAAGGAGTCTCAAAGCGGCTAACATTCTCCTTTCCCTTCCTCTCCCACAACAAACACTCTGTGAGGTGAGTGGGGCTGAGAAACTTCAGAGAAGTGTGACTGGCCCAAGGTCACCCAGCAGCTGCATGTGGAGGAGCGGAGATGCGAACCCGGTTCACCAGATTACGAGTCCACCGCTCTTAACCACTGCACCACACTGGCTCTCCACACTGGCCACACTTCAGTATTTCTGCCTGGCTAGAATGTGTCCTGGGACTCTTGCTTGGATGGGGGATAGAGAGGGGTGTCTGAGGGTCATCCACACATCTGCCTCTCCCACTGTTTTCCCCTGAGAAAACCCCATCTTCACAGCTGAATCAGAGCAAATGTCAATTAGATTTTCTCTGGATTGACATTTGCTGTGGGGCAAAGGCAAAACGACTCTGATCTGTATTTTTTAGGCACTGGGCAAGCAGCGGTATGAGCGTGAAGATGCCAGTTTCCTGTACAAAGGTGAAATTTGCATTTGTTGCTCTGTCCGCTTTCCCTCTGGCCTTGCCCACCAATCACACGTGGTTCCCAGAAGATTACCTGAGAGAAATGCCCCCCTTCCTTATTGTGTCTTCTTCTGAACCTGGGCTCTTGGTTCACCTCTCCCAGACAAACCATAGAACTCACCATGGGTTCTGCTTAGTGGTTAGTCTGGAGAGAGTTAAACCATGAGCCTGGGTTTGGACAACATGCTATGCCTAAAGGAGGCTTTGCTCAGCACAACACAGCAGCAAAATGACTAGGGAAGACCTAAGCAATCACTGTCTTCTCTCCAGGAGTCTGTGTGCTCGCTCTAAGCCATGGCTTGACTTAGCATGATATGCAAAAAAGGCCAATGTGCAGTTGGATGCAATTTTGTCCAGACACTTATTCTTATTTCTCTCTCTCTCTCTCTCTCTCTCTCTCTCTCTCTCTCTCTCTCTCTCTCTCTCTCAAAAACAAAACAGCTGCAGGAGTAGCAAATTGGCAGGTGTGCAGATGATGCTTAACCTTTTCACTTGAGGTGGTTTCTCTGCTCAAGATAGGCTCACGCCCGGTATGGAGAAAAGCAGTTCTGTGGAAGGTGACTTGGTACAGGAAAATAGCAGGAAAAGATGCCTGCTTTTTCATTTAAAACATGTTGGTGAAGAAATGCACATAACTGTGTACCACCTGCCGCTAGTCCTTAAAGAGAGGGACAGTATAGGCAGGTGCAGCCAAGGTGGTCCCCTCTAGATCTTGCTGGACTACAATTCCCAGCATCCCTAATCACTGGCCATGCTGCTGAAGCTGATGCGAATTGTAATCCAACAACATCTGGAGGGGCACTAGCTACACCTAACGTAGCAATTACTGGGCTACTGGCATGTGCATTAATTCCAAGACTGATACTGAAAACATGCTGGGTGGTGGTTTATTTAAATAAAGAAAAGGAAGGGGAGGTGGATGCAGAGGTTCAAAGCAGAGGTGAGCATAGAATGCCCTGATTCACTGCTTACAAAGTGTTTCTAGGCATGTTTTGTTGTTGTTTAGTCGTTTAATCGTGTCCGACTCTTCGTGACCCCATGGACCAGAACACACCAGGCACTCCTATCTTCCACTGCCTCCCGCAATTTGGTCAAACTCATGTTAGCAGCTTCGAGGACACTGTCCAACCATCTCGTCCTCTGTCGTCCCCTTCTCCTTGTGCCCTCAAACTTTCCCAATGTCAGGGTCTTTCCCAGGGAGTCTTCTCTTCTCATGAGGTGGCCAAAGTATTGGAGCCTTAGCTTCATGATCTGTCCTTCCAGTGAGCACTCAGGGCTGATTTCCTTAAGAATGGATAGGTTTGTTCTTCTTGCAGTCCATGGGACTCTCAAGAGTCTCCTCCAGCACCATAATTCAAAAGCATCAATTCTTCGACGATCAGCCTTCTTTATGGTCCAGCTCTCACTTCCATACATCACTACTGGGAAAACCACAGCTTTAACTATACGAACCTTTGTTGGCAAGGTGATGTCTCTACTTTTTAAGATGCTGTCTTGGTTTGTCATCACTTTTCTCTCAAGAAGCAGGCATCTTTTAATTTCGTGACTGCTGTCACCATCTGTAGTAATCATGGAGCCCTTCTACTGTATTTGCCAGGAGGTGATGGGACCAGTGGCCATGATCTTCGTTTTTTTGATGTTGAGCTTCAGATCGTAAATCCCATGCATTCAGTGGGGAATTACTCCCAGCTAAGTGGGCACATGATTGCAAGCCTTATTTATTATATAAAATCAAAACTCTGGTGTCAAAGTCCCCATTCCAAATAGAACAGGGCGGGGCGGGGCAGGGCAGGGGGCACTAAGAAAAGAAAAGTTGTAGAGCTGTGTCAAAATCTGATCAGTATAGGATATTTTAGGTCAAGAATGGGGGCACTTCTGGACCTCTGGATGTTGCTGGACTCTAGCTCCCATCATCCTTGACCACTGGCCAAAGCAGATAGGGCAAATGGGAGTTGGAGTTCCAGTTGGAAAGCCACAGGTTTTCTATTCCTGGATTCAGTCCCTGTTTCATACCATGATCAGTTTTTTGCATAAGCATGTATAAAATATTGAAAACTAAAATATATGAGCAATGAAGAAGCATTCACAAAAATCTGAAGAGATTTTCCAGCCTTACCTGAAATGCACAGGGAGTGTTATCGATGCAATACACTCTTAGACTGTAATCCAGTGAGTTGCAAGACATGCAGCCAAAGACTGCTACTTTCAGTTCTTTAACGGAACAATCAGAGAGGGGCTCCCCAGTGAGAGCATAAGTTCCAAAAGAGTCCAAAAGAATGTGACAGGCATATGGGTCCAGGAGGCAGTAACAGGAAGTAGTTTCTTCTTCCACAGACATGACTTCCTGTTTTTTTTTAGGGGGAGGGATGAAAAAACAAACTGCATTAAACATATATTCCAAACTTGGTAGAATACGTTAACATTTCTGCTATTTTCTTAATATTAGTATATCCTATAAAGAGCTTTCATAGGAGACAGTTACTGCGATCCAGTAGACATGAGATAGTGGAGTCAGAAGCTGAAGACCAGGGGTCAGCAACCTAAGGCCCATGGGCCACAAGCGGCCCACATTTAACCGGCCCACGAGCTGCCCCTGAACCGAGCCGCCCACTCAGCGAGTCCCCGCATGCTGTGCTAAACCGGCACAGTGCAGCGCGGGGAATCGCTTCTGCGGCGCTGGAAATTGTGTCTGCGCAAACACAGAAAATTGCATCTGCGCGGTCGCAGATGCTGGCGCGATCCGGCCCATGGGGGGATCTCCACTGGAGTGAACCGGCCCAGGAGAGGTAAACCTTGCCGACCCCTGCTCAAGACCAAAAATAGGTAGGAGGAGCCAACTGGTTGGATCAAAAGGTTTCCTTCTGATGGAAGGAGCTTTCTCCAATGGAGAAGCATGCCTTCCATTGGAAGATGAAATCTTTGGTTCCAAGGGAGTGTTTTAGCTAGGACTGGGGACACTTGTGGGCCTTCATATGTTATTGGATTCCAACTGTAATCAAACCTTTGTGGGCTTTCCATTGACTTACATACGTTCCCCTTTTATTAAGGGAAATTCCCTTATTCCGAATAGGATTCCTCGCAAGAAAAAGGGAAAGTTGACAGCTATGTTGACTTATGGGCTTCCTATTCTGCTTGCA
Source organism: Podarcis muralis (assembly GCF_964188315.1). Lineage (NCBI taxonomy): Eukaryota > Metazoa > Chordata > Lepidosauria > Squamata > Lacertidae > Podarcis > Podarcis muralis. The sequence goes on along the minus strand of NC_135669.1, from coordinate 9,058,748 downwards.
AGCTTCCCATCAGCACATGGTAAGATTCTTGGTCTGATCCAGCAAGGCTACGCTTATGTTTTTATGACAGAAGTTGGAATCCAGCAAAATCTAGAGGGCCAGAAGCTTTCTCACCCTTTCCTAAGCCTGGCACACAGACATCAATCTTTTCCTGGTTGCAGTTTCTACTAGTTTATAGGGTGTTTTTAATGAACTCTTTGTATTTTGATAACAAAACTGCAAATGTGATTATGGCTAGAGCTCACCAAAAGGCTTCACCCAGTCTCACAAGCAGGCTGGGGTCTACTGAACCCTGAACCCCGGGGGCTTCCTAAGTTCAAAAGAGATTCAGACTCTTTCTCAAGCAGGATCTCACTGTGCCATGGCAAGCAGCTTTTAAAACTGAAATGTTGCCTTGGCCACCTCTTATGCCATATGTTGAAAATTTCCAACATATGTGATTTTTGGATGGGGGGGGGGGGAAGGACTTCTGGAGGCACCGAAAACAACAGGCAACAGCAGGTATGCTTTAAAGACAAGAAAAGAAATGCAGCAAAACAAAACAAAAAGAGAAGGCTAACAATTTTACAAAAAAATAATGCAGAGCTAAGTTGGTTTTGTCTGTCACGTCTGCTCTGAGAAACTGAAAATGTTATGTGGGAAAACAGAGCTGTAATGAGCAATGGGTCTGTTTTCCATCTCCAAATTTAGAAAGATGCCTGATCCTATACGTGCTTGCTCAGAAATAAGTTTTATTATCCCCAAAATAAATGTGTATAGGATTAACATCCAAACTACTTAAAACAGAGAGGAAGAATCTGTGGTCCTCCAGATGTTGTCTGACTGAAACTCCATACTCTCCAACATTTCTCTGATATGTTCCCATTCCATAATGATAATTTCACTATTTATACCCCACACATCTTACTGGGTCGCCCCATCACTCTGGGCAGCTTCCAGCATATAAAAAATAATAATAAAACATTAAACATTTTCCAGGGACGTCCCTGGAAAATAGGGACATTCAGAGGGTCTCCTAACATCTATAAACATTGGCTGTGTTGGCTGCGATGATGGGAGTTGGAGTCCAACAACATCTGAAGGGCTCAAAGTTCTCTATGCTTGATTTAATGCAATGCCAACCTTCGTTTCTAATGTACTGTGTTTCCAATAAGTCCATTGATATTTTGTGTGTTGGCCTACTGGCACAGTGCAAGGGATACTCCCTATTCACTGAATCTTGCTAAATAATTTTGTTATTCTATTTCTCTACATATGTTTGCAATGGTTTATTGTCACACTATGATGACATTCGGAGCCACCAAGGGAGACAAAAGGCCCATGGACTGAATCAACACATGTAAGCCAGCCCTGCAGAAATCCAACTCAGAGCCCGAATGTTTCACCTCCAGAGCAGGAGGACAAAAGGCTGAGACATTGCCAAGGCCTTCTGGGGAGGGGTGTCTGGAAGATATAAGTTTAATGCACATTAAATAGGTGTGGCAGATTAACTTGTGACTAGATCATGAATATTAGGTCTGTGACTCAACAGAGAAGCTGTAATTTGAGTATTTGCCTGTGTGTATATATGTAAATGAGAGTGTTTGCAACACAGAGATACACGCAGGCAGTTCCCGCCATACAACAGTGGGTGGAAGATGCAGTATGTGGGGTTTTTTAATTTTCTTTTTTAGCAGAGAAGCTATGTTTTAGTTAAGATGTTTAAAACCTCACCTGGGGTTTGCAAGACTGAAACTTATTGCTTCTTCTTCTTGTTGTTGTTGGAAGAAAATATATATAATACTAGGGGGTGACAAGCAGAGCGAGTGAGGGGGTCACCCCTTAGTATTATATATATATTCTTCCACTAGGACTGGGGTGAACATCCTGTAGCCCTCAATATCCCAAAGCTGCCCTGAAAACCTTTGCAATAACAATTCAAGGTTTTCCCCATCCCAAGCAAATATATTTTATTTTATTGGAGTGCAGAGCTGATGAATCTTCTCTCTTATCAATGAATGCAAGCAATGAAAAACCCACAAGGACATCATATAGCCTGCCATCATACAAGTAGGGTAGCCTGCTGAAACGTATTTTGAACTGTTGATAATCTGCTTTGGGATGATTATTGCATTTCCAGCATATGTTGGAACCAAAAGGAACAAGCACTGAAATATACTCAGAGTCGCAAAGTGATTTCATGCTCTTTATTCAGCTCATAGTGGTGAGGAGGAATGAGTGAAAGTCTCCGCAAAGTATCTGCTTTATATACATTATTTACGCAATGGGCTGCACATGATTGGCTAATTCTGGAATTCTACTGTAAGCCAATCAGGTTGTGGATTCACTTATATCTGGAGCATGATTGGCTGGTTCCTGCCAACCAATCATACTGCTGCATTGTTCTAGGACCAATCAGACTGCTGCATTCTGAATCCTATTGTTCTAGGACCAATCAGACTGCTGCAATTTGGATCCTATTGTTCTAGGACCAATCAGACTGCTGCAATTTGGATCCTATTCAACTCAGTACATAACAAGCACCATCCTGCCTTTTAAATTGGTAGAAGAGAGGATGCGTAAAATAATATAGCAAAGAGGAAGTGAAAAGCAGAAGCAGACAACATGGTCTCCTCCAGATGTGTAGAACGACAATTGCCACCGGCTGCAGCCAGCATGCCTGATGGTCAGGGATGTTGTGAAGTGGTGGTCTGCAAAGGCTGGAGAGCACCACATTTGCTACACATCCAGCATGAATCATTCCAGATGCATCTTGGGAGTAGAAAACTTGGTGGTGTCCAGATACCTTATCCTGGTCACCACAGCTTCTGTCTTAAACACCAGAGGGGAGGGAATGGTAAGCTCCAGTTGTCAGAGAGGAGAGGAAAGGAATCACCACTATGGTAAGTGTCTCCCTGAAACCCAAATGACCAAATCAGCCCACCAGTTCCTGGAATCAGGTCCCCTCTAATCAGCTCTGCCGTAAACTGAAATTGAGTGGCCACTCTATCTAGGATTTTTAATCTTCACTAGATTTGTTTTGTTATTCACTCCTTAAAACCACACTATTTGATAAAATCACATTGGTCTACTACTCATATTTGTTGTTTCTGTTTCTTTATTTCTTTTCGCTTTGGATGCTGCCTCAGTGGCCACCACAAGCTGCCGTTTTGGCAATGTGTGGAGCTTGTCTGGCACCTTTGGTACATATCTTTAGGCACCAGGCAAAAGCCTTTGGCTGATTAAACCATCTGTGTCCGTGTGGGAGGAGGTTATTGTTTTTGTTTGGTATGCATTTTTGTATTTTTGTATTATAAACTGCCCTGTGATCTTCGGATGAAGGGCAGTACAGAAATTTAGTAAGTCATCTTCATCATCTGGGGGAAATAAAATGGCAGCCACCAAGAGACAGATATGGAAGAGATAACCCCCCCCCCCAAGTGAATGAGGAATGGGTTCAAATGTGGCAACAAATAAGACCCCCATTTGTTATCCTTCGCTCTTCATTTTGAAATCAATGAAAAGTGAAGCAAATTGGCTTCCATCACGTTCAGGTCTCTTTTTTTAAAGCCCTGTTCCCCGACCTGCTCTTGAACGCACCTTGAACGCACCTTGTTTCTGAAGGGGAGAAGAAGAAGAAAAAAATGTCTTTCCTATTCTCCCCCTCCTATGGTCCGGTGCGTCCAATAGAGCGAAAAATACAGTACTTCACATGGCTATTGTGCAGATAAGGGAGAAAAAACTTTATGTGCAATTACAAGCTCCTTGTAAGGGAAGCGGGTGGCGCTGTGGGTTAAGCCACAGAGCCTAGGACTTGCCGATCAGAAGGTCAGCAATTCAAATCCCTGCAACGGGGTGAGCTCCCATTGCTCGGTCCCTGCTCCTGCCAACCTAGCAGTTTGAAAGCACGTCAAAGTGCAAGTAGATAAATAGGTACCGCTAAGGCGGGAAGGTAAACAGCATTTCCGTGTGCTGCTCTGGTTTGCCAGAAGTGGCTTAGTCATGCTGGCCACATGACCCGGAAGCTGTACGCCGGCTCCCTCGGCCAGTTAAGCGAGATGAGCACAGCAACCCCAGAGTCGGCCACGACTGGACCTAATGGTCGGGGGTCCCTTTACCTTTACCTTAGTTCACAATTGCATGAAGAGCAGGATATAGAGAAGCAAAAATAAATAAATAAAAGCAGGGTCACGCTTAAAGGCTCTTTCTTAAATGGATGCTATTGAGCTAGTTTTACACAGATGGAAGGTTTCAGTGAAATGAATCCAAGGACTGTGCAGACTGAATCAGCACAAGTGTTTTCAGCAAGAAATCCAATGTCATCAGAAGGTAGTAGCAATGACAACACATTAGCAATTTTAGCAGAGCTTCACATTCTCCGATTTGTCTTTAATCCCCCGCCCCTTCAAAACAAATGATCCCTCAAGTAGAGGGATCATTTGGAACATCAAAGACAACAAACAAGACACGGGCAAGATTCCTTCACCATGTTATTTACCAGGATAATGTTTATTCTAATGAAGTCTTCCATCTTATGTGTTGCTCCACTGGCCTGAGCCATTAATTCAGTGAGTGGATGGGAAGAGGGATTTGCAATTCCTCTTTTTGTCATGAATACTTGGATGAGAGCTGAATGTAATTTCAAAGAGCACCTAGAATGGAGCAATTCCCTGTAAGGAAAAGGATCCACAAATCTGTTCACCACACCTACTGTGGTGAGGTTTCCTTGCTCTTCTGGTGAGTGGGATGTTGGGATGGGAGAGGAATCCAGTTTGGCTTGCATTCTCATAAGAAGCTACCTGATTCACATCACACAAAGTGAAACACAGCTGTCTTTCAAAATCTGCACATCTCTTCATTTTGTGGTGCAGTTCTCCAACAAACAATACGGAAATGTGCAAAAAATGCAGATATTAGAGAAAGACATGTATAAGGATGCATGATATTTGGGGGAATTGCTTGCAATAATATTGTATATTAGTTTTTTAAAAGCATGCAAAAATGGGTCCATGAAGAGAAATTTGCACAAAATTTCCTTTTTCTGTTAAAAACCCAAATAAATCACTAGTTGCCGCTGAAATGTTGAGAACTGAATTTAAGATTGGAAGTGGTACTTTTAATCCAGACTAACTAACATTTCAAAGGGACGCAGGTGGCGCTGTGGGTTAAACCACAGAGCCTAGGGCTTGCCGATGGTCGGCGGTTCGAATCCCCGCGCTGGGGTGAGCTCCCGTTGCTTGGGTCCAGCTCCTGCCAACCTAGCAGTTCGAAAGCATGTCAAAGTGCAAGTAGATAAATAGGTACCGCTCCGGCGGGAAGGTAAACGGCGTTTCCATGCACTGCTCTGGTTCACCAGAAGCGGCTTAGTCATGCTGGCCACATGACCCGGAAGCAGTACACCAGCTCCCTCAGTCAGTAAAGTGAGATGAGCGCCGCAACCCCAGAGTCGGCCACGACTGGACCTAATGGTCAGGGGTCCCTTTACCTTACAGTGGTGCCCCGCAAGACGAATGCCTCGCAAGATGGAAAACCCGCTAGACGAAAGGGTTTTCCGTTTTGGAGGTGCTTCGCAAAACGAATTTCCTATGGGCTTGCTTCGCAAGATGAAAATGTCTTGTGAGTTCCTGCAGGGTTTTTTTCCTCCCCCCCCTTTTTCCCAAGCCGCTAAGCCGCTTATCAGCTGATCCGCTAAGCCGCCAAGCCGCTTAACAGCTGATCCGCTAAGCCGCTTAACAGCTGATCGCTAAGCCTGCTAAACCGCTAATAGCGCTAATCCGCTAAGCTGCTAATGGGCTTGCTTCGCAAGACAAAAAAACCGCAAGACAAAGAGAATCGCGGAACGGATTCTTTTCGTCTTGCGAGGCACCACTGTACTTTACCTACCTAACATTTCATCTTGTGAGATCCATCTTTAAGCATCCTTTTTTGGCTCAGTGCTTTAGGGAAGGAACTTCACTTACCTCCCATTTGCCCTGGAGCTTTTTCTTTTTCAGGTGGACGTTCCAGTGCTCAGAGTTCGCTTCTGCACAGTGTGGTATTGTCAAGGCAAATGGGGTGGAGACGGTCACGTCCGGAGGGCCGCAAGTTACTTGCGGTCCAAGGAGGACTTCGCTGCCTTCCGGTTGCAAGCTTTGCATGGAGAGAGAGAGAGAGAGAAATGTTACAAAGGAAATCAAAACATAAGCCTTTCTTCCAAGAGCAAAAGCAGAACATTTGTTCATCTCCTTTATTGCTTTGATGACATTTATACTTGTTTAATGGTAACAACTAAATATTTTAAAAAATCTCTGAGAAAATCACAGGGAGAAAAACAATGGAGGGGAGGGGAATGAACTGTATTCATTTGCAAATTTAATACAAGTCAGAGATCCACCAGGACCTGCTATTTCACTCAGGAGTGCCCTTAGGTGATTTTAGACTGGACATAATGGTCTTACAGAGGCCTGCCTTTATTAGGTAATGTATATTTCATTTGCTCCACAATGTGGCAAGCCATCACTGCTACATTTTGTGTTGTTAGTGGTGGATTCCCTCTTGCACATTCTACTGAATGGGATCCGTGAAATCTGCCCCAAGTTCTGAGCTGATGACACCTGAGTTTTTACTTGTCATTGTTTCCCTGTATCAAATCTCAAGTGCTTCCCTTGCTATCAGTAGAAATCAAGATTGCCTTTACTGTCATGCTAGCTGCTCCCGTATTTTTGATTCACAGAATGCTACGAACAATATACTATTTTATAGCTGTAGGGGGGAAAAACTAATTATGGCTTTTGGATATATCCTAACATCAATATTCCCAGCCAATTTTGCTTTAAAAACAAAAAACAAAACATTTCTGATCTGCTCCTGAACAACCTTAATTGTGTAACTGAGAAATCACTAATATGAAATTACAAAATGTTCAATAAGAGCACTCATTTTGGGCCTGAATTTATCACCATTCCACACAAACTCATTTCCCCCTTGCATGCTGTTGTAAATATTGCGCAGGGGGGGGGAAGACACCCTCAAAATTGCAGGAATACACACACAACAAAGTGCATCTTTCTTGGGATCTCCTCACTCACATATTGCAGGCTTGCTTTGACCCAAGCCAGATCTGGTTTAAGGTTTCAGAGAGCTAGTCTGCAGACCTGGAAGTATGAGGACTGATTATAATAATTTGGAGGAAGTGCTCTATACATGCTCAGAAGAACTTGCATCTACTCTCAACTCCAGCCCAGCAGCCGCTGAATGTAACAAGGAAACAGACAAAGTAGTCTCAGGTCATGACATGCTAGCAGAAATTAAAACACTAGGTTCTGTAATGCGATGCTAAGGTTTATTGCCAACAAGTTTTTGCTCCAGATGAACACATATCTAGAGGGTGCCGGGGGGGGGGGGCTGTATGCCAGGCAATGGCCAATGCCCAGTCTGCTCACTTCACAATGCATCACACACCCATAATGAGCATTTGTCACTTCCCACATGGAGCTACAGTGAAGGGATGCTGTTAGGATCACAAGGACCAAATGAGCAGGATCTGACAACCTGCTCTCATTCCAAAACAACTGCATGAAATCTGGAGCCAGGCTGCTTTAACATTGCAAGAAACATGCCAGCCTGACTGGAAACAGAGGTGCAGGAGGAAGAGGCAGGAACATCCTACAGAAAACACGGAGGCAGTCAGGGCTCCTAAGAATGAGCTGTGACTTCTTGTAAAATATGAGGTTTGTGGTTTTGGTTAAAAATATGCCAAAACAAAGAAAGTCCAGAGTTATCAAGAGTTCAAAGTGAGCTTCAGTGGTGTGTGAAATATCAAGCTGCATGCTCAGTTGGTACAGCATCAGACTGGGTCGTGAATTCAAGCCTCACGTTGGGAAGCCTCACATTGCATCAGAGGGGTTGGACTAGATGATTTGTGATTCTGTGATTCTATGCTCACATAAACCTATCCATTCTGAAGGAAATCAGCCCTGAGTACTCACTGGAAGGACAGATCCTGAAGCCGAGGCTCCAATACTTTGGCCACCTCATGAGAAGACTCCCTGGAAAAGAGACCCTGATGTTGGGAAAGATTGAGGGCACAAAGAGAAGGGGACGACAGAGGACGAGATGGTTGGACAGTGTTCTCGAAGCTACCAACATGAGTTTGGCCAAACTGCGGGAGGCAATGGAAGACAGGAGTTCCTGGCGTGCTCTGGTCCATGGGGTCACAAAGAGTCAGGCACAACTAAACGATTAAACAACAACAAATGCTCACATATTTACGTGCATGTGCATTAAAGGAATGACAATATCCACCATCCAACAGTAACAGATTTAACCTGGAGAGGAAGATGTGGAGTAACAGGCAGAAGTCTTAAAGAACAGCCAGGACTCAGCTATACAACTGCAAATTAAACGTTTTAAATGTGTTGTGAAGTGCAATATAGAAATGTGACACTAGATGGCAACAAGGAGCTATGCAAAATTCAATGTATTTTTCAAAACTTTTTAAAAAGCATTTTTACAGCATTTTTTAATGTGTGTGTAGGTTGCACTCCAGTCTAGCAATATACACTAGCAATCTTTTTTTAAACCAGGCTTTCCCAAAGGTAAAAACAGCAACAATCATAAAGCAGATACAGTTACCAGAAAACAGGGAGTATCCCTGATAAAATGGGGGACGGTGAGACATATGCTTTAGGGTTACATGGGCGGCTGTTTGTGACAAAGTCTGCCATGACAATGTAAACAGCATAAAATTAATTCAGAGACGTTGCTAGGAAGGCTGTTGAATCTGAAGCTCGTGAAGCTGTCTTGTTTTTCTGCCTTGCAATCACAAACACATCCATAACCTCTTGGCCTTTTGTGGGAGGAACAGATTTTCAAGTGCTTGCAGGACTGAGCTGTAAACAAGCTGCAAAGGCAGGGACACTCTAAACCCTGCATTTCTTCTGGCAACGTTTGATGTTGGTCCAGTGACGCCCTGGGAACTATGGATAAATTCATGGGGGAGAGGGCTATTGGTTGCTACTAGCCACAATGGCCATACCCTGGAGGCATCATGTCTCCTGAACATCAGGAAAGCACAGGACAGGGGAGCACTTTTGTGCTTGAATCTTGCTAGCTGGTTTCTCACAGGCATCTGTTGGCCTTTGAGAACAGGATGCTAGACGAGATGGGCCATTAGCCTGATCAGCAGGCTCTTCTAATGTTCTGCTGTGGTAAATTCCCATGACAGCACTGGGGAGTCTGCTTGAGGTCCTGGCTCATCCACACACACAACCCCGGTTCATTACATTTTACTAGGGCCAGGTTTATGTTTGCTGTCTGCTGAAGGAAAAAGCCAATAGCAGTGTCGTTGCACTTCCCATTGGAGCTTGCTCGAGAATTTGCTTGCTCAACCCCTTGCTAGCGGGGACAAGGAAAAAGACCTGTTCCATACTGGTCCCTGGATTATGGAACCATCTCCCCCGAGTGCTACACTAATGGAACCCAATTAAGCTTGCCAGGGCCTTGCAGTGACGTCAAAGCAGGTTTTTCTCTGTTGGCGCTGCCATAATGGAATGAACTCCCCAAGGAAAGGAGAAAAACTGCTGTTTATGCCGGCATTCTCTTGATCTTTCCCATTTCAATGGGATTATTCTGCTAGCAGTATACAAATTAATAAAGCTTTCTCCACGACCTGCAGCCCTAGTCATGCATTTGGTTATGCTCCGATGGCGAATGCATGAGAGGGACAGTGGGGTTGTGTTTGCTCGCCATGCCCCCTGCATGCTTTTGCATGTGCTGGTCACGCTGGCAAGTGACGCTGTGTTCAGTGTCAGTCTCACAGAGACATACAGGTGCATACACATAGGACACCCTGAATGGCCAGGGTTCCCAACCACATGAAGTCAAGGGGGCACATGTAGAGCCTGTTAGTAAATTCACTTAAATAACGAAGATTGCGTCTAGAGAGAAAAGAAATCCTGATAATACTTTACTGAGGAATTGGGGGGGGGGGGGACACCAGTGTATAATTTGAGAAGAAAGAAACAGAGTTTTTTTCTGTCTTAGTTCAGGCCCTGTAAAGGGCAGGGAGACATTCAACCAAACATACAGAGGCAAAATTCCATTAGAACTACACAGCCAATCAGAGCATGAGCTACCTCTATAAACATCACGACACTGCCTGATTGATAAGCAACATCAGGCTAATTGATTTTAACACTAACAGAATTAACCCTTAAATTACAAACGGGGGTGGGGAATTTGTGGATATTGTTGGATTATAATTCTCATCAGCCTCAGCGTACATGGCCTATGGTCAGAGATGGTAGGAGCTTCAGTCCAACAACATCTGGAGAGCCATAGGTTCCCTATCCCTAAATTAGAAAGGCATCAGAAGCAAATAAGAGTCCCTCTAGAAGCCAGCCAACATAGGAAACTGCTTTCTGCCAGTTTATTTGTCCATCTAGTCTGGTATTATCTATTGTAACAACTGCATATTTCCAGAGAACAAATTTCTACTCTACTTATCTCATTCACATCAGGCATGCAAAAAAGCAAAGCTGGCCTCCTGCATCAAAAATACGTTGCTGACAAACAAATGGAAAAGTTACTGTGTGAGCGCAGAGAGGGGGGAACTTAAGGCAATCCGTATCCCACTGCGAGAGCAAAATACAGGTTAAGCTTTAAAAGCCACTGCATTAGTCCCCTCCCAGGGACTATGATTCCAGAGTTTTAGCCATGCACTTGTAGTGATGATTCCCAATAGAAAATAATCTGACTTCTCATGCATTGAGATAGAAGAAAGATGAAAACAACAGAGCAATGCAGAAGGGACAGAATATAGTTCCTGAGCGATTCCTCAAGCAATAGGGTTCCTGAGACAGCAATAGGTTCCTGAGGCAGTTTCCTTGTGCAGCCACAACTGCAAAGAATAAGTGCTTCTGCAGTTATCCAGTTTTTTGATATATATGCTGAGCATGGGGGAACACAATAGCAGTATTCATCTGCAAAGCAGCTGTAGCACCAGCAACCTGTTTGCAGTTGGTTCCCCACCTTGCTCTTTCTTGAAAACCAGCTGCAATTCTCTCTCCCTCGCTAGGCAAACTGTTTCTTCCCAGACACCACTCAAACTGGAGAAGGGTGCCCTGGACTCAGTAAACATCAGTGATCAATGCTTATTTAACAGACAGCGTCTCTTACCAATCAGTAGCCACTGAGGAAGCATATTTTACTATCACCTAAGTAAAAGCCCAGCAAAAACATAGGAAGTTGACTTATCAACTTAGGACTCAGCTACATTAGTAAAAAAATAAATAAATAGCGTTTTGAATGTGTTAAAAAAATTCTATGTGATTTTCCATAGCATTTTTTCTTTTGTTATACAGTGGTACCTCGGGTTACAAATGCTTCAGGTTACAAACACTTCAGGTTACAGACTCCGCTATCCCAGAAGTAGTACCTCGGGTTGAGAACTTTACCTCAGGATAAGAACAGAAATCGCGCGGCGGCAGCAAGAGGCCCCATTAGCTAAACTGGCTACTTCAGGTTAAGAAGAGACCTCCGGAACGAATTAAGTTCTTAACCAGAGGTACCACTGTAACAATTTAATTTCTGACTTATTTATAGCTGTTTTTTCCCTGTGTGTAGATCCACCCTTAGACTGTATACTGTCTAGCTGAGTATTGTCTACATTGACCAGCAGCGTTCCAGGAGTCCAGCCAGAGTTGTCCCCCAGCCCTATTGGGAGATGTGGTGGATTGGACCAGGGGCCTTCTGCATGCAAAGCAGCTGCTCTACCCCTTTGCTACAGCCTTTCCAGTCTTCTCAGTGGTGGCACCCGCCCTGTGGGATGCCCTCCCATCAGATGTCTAGGAAATAAACAACTATCTGACTTTTAGAAGACATATGAAGGTATTCCCTGTTTAGGGAAGTTTTTAATGTTTGAAGTTTTATGGTGTTTTTAATATTCTGTTGGGAGCCTCCCAGAGGGGCTGGGGAAACCCAGCCAGATGGGCGGGGTATAAATAATAAAATTATTATTATTAATTATTTCCCCATCACCGCATCATCATTAATGTCCAGAAAACAACATCCCTTGAAGAGAGAGAGGGCTTGTGCATTGTGACAAATTGGTGGGGCAACCTGTAAAGGTAAAGGGACCCCTGACCATTAGGTCCAGTCGTGACCAAATCTGGGGTTGCGGTGCTCATCTCACTTTATTGGCTGAGGGAGCCGGTGTACAGCTTCTGGGTCATGTGGCCAGCATGACTAAGCCACTTCTGGTGAACCAGAGCAGCGCACAGAAACGCCGTTTACCTTCCCGCCGGAGTGGTACCTATTTATCTACTTGCACTTTGACGTGCTTTCGAACTGCTAGGTTGGCAGGAGCAGGGACCGAGCAACGGGAGCTCACCCCGTCGCAGGGATTCAAACCGCCGACCTTCTGATCGGCAAGTCCTAGGCTCTGTCATTTAACCCACAGCACCACCCGCGTCCCTTTCGGGGCAACCTGTAGCTGCACTTTATTCCTGAGGAGATATGGCTGAATTGGTCACAACAGGGAAACTGAATGAACTGCTGCGTAGATGCAGCAGAGATGACTCAGGATTCTTCCATTATGAATGCCCCGCTGTTCTACGACCCTGAATGCCCCACCACTGAGCTTCATTGGATGACCCCGGGTGTTACTGTTATGAGAGAGGGAGAAATATATTGTTTCTTTCTGCTCTCCCCACACCATGCATTCATTTCCCCTCACGAAGGAGCAGCTCCACAAATGATGTGTGCGCGTATTCATGGGTGACAGGAAACAGCTTTAGCCTATTATATCAAATATATTTTAATAATCACCCATGAAATGTGTTATAAAGCACAGTCCTGTTCGTTGCCAGAACTGCATGACTGAATAAGCAAATAGCCCTCAGTATTGCGGACTGGGATTTTGACGGCTGGATTTCGGCGGCTTCAAAGCCGAGCAGTGGTCGTCAACCATCTCCTTTCAATGTGCCCTCACCGCTCAAAACTGACGGCACTGGCTATCTGCCGAGATTATGATGAAACATGGAAAGGGGCTGTCTGCTACCACGCTTAGCTTCAGAGAAGCAGGGGGTCAGGCTGTAAACACCACAGATGAAGCCTACCCCTCTAACAGAGGGAGAGGGAAATTCAGGCGTGGGATGGGCAGGCAGAACATTCCCCCTCCAGGCCACTATGTGTAGCCCTTCCCAAGCCACACATCCTCTGGAGCAGGGGTCAGCAAACTTTTTCAGCAGGGGGCTGGTCCGCTGTCCCTCAGACCTTGTGGGGAGCTGGACTATATTTTGAAGGAAAAAAATAATGAACGAATTCCTATGCCCCACAAATAACCCAGAGATGAATTTTAAATAAAAGGACACATTCCACTCATGTAAAAACACGCTGATTCCCAGACCGTATGCGGGCTGGATTTAGAAGGCGATTGGGCCGGATCTGGGCCCCGGGCCTTAGGTTGCCTACCCATGCTCTGGAGCCACCCTGACCAACCCTGCTTTGCAGCCTCCTCAAGTGTAATTTCCTGGCTAGAATGTGTCCCTTTACTCTGATGTTCCTTCTTGTTTGCCTGAGTGGAGGGTAGAAACGAGTTTACTGTACAAAAGTAAAATTCACTGCCTGCCCCCCGCCCGAAAAAGGCAGCACACACACCACTGTTTTGTTTTGACTTGATTGAATTCCATATGTTTACTAATGGTCCATGATTGCTCTCTGCGTTCACTCTGCTCTTTGGAGCGAGTGCTGCCTGCAATTGTCTTGGTAGATATTAACCGTACGTGTGAGGTGACCAATCATAGGTTTTTCTGGAGGGAGCTCTTTAATTGCTTTCAGAGAAAGCTTCTCCTCCCCCTGGTGAACATAACGTACAAATATACGGGAATTCTGGGAATTATTTAATGCCAAATGAGCTGAAATCGGCTAATTAGATGAACTCACACACACAGCAAACAGCAAGCGCTCTCTCTCTAATAACCAGCATGGCGCAAGGACTGCAAATGCAATTCAGTCATTGTTTATTAAGTGAGGCAGGGAAGGAAAAACAACAACATTGTATAGTTGCAGGTATTTAACATTCCCGGGAGTGCAGAGTAAACAAATCACAAACCAGATCTAATCCTTTTGACTCCATCAAAATCAGAGGCTTGTTTTGTTTTCTGAGAAATGGAGGCAGGCTGGAGGGGGACATAGGAGACTGCCTTAAACTGAGGCAGATCCATTGGCCCAATTAGCTGAGCACTGCCTGTTTTGACTGGTAGTCTCAAAGGTTTCAGACACGGTGTCTGCCAGGATTACCAGGGTTCCAACCTCCTGCATGCAAGTCAGATTCACCACCACCGAGTCTACACGGCCAACTGTGTAGCATATAATTAAAGAAGAAGGGAGAATCAGGCACAATGAGAGTGTTGGTGACAATGGCACTTGAACGCAGCTTGCAAATTAACTTCTGGTTTTGAACAATGTTCCATTTTGTACATGTGCAGCCACTGAATCAGTGTGGTGCGTTGGTGCGCTTTCCCTTAATGTACAGATTTTTGTGCATGTTCTTAGTTGGAGAACTTCATCACAAAATTCAGAGAAGTGTAAATCCTGAAGGATAGCTGTTTCAGTTTGCATATTGTTATGGTAGTGCTAATTAGGTAGTTTCTCATTAAAATGCAAGCGGGATCAAATGTCTTCCCCACCCCTACAGTTTCAAGGTAGTCTCTCTCTCTCTCTGTGTGTGTGTGTGTGTGTGTGTATGTATGTGTGTGTTTCTGACTTCCATTTCTTTTGTTCTACAAATAATCTTGCCAGTGGCCTGTACTCTACAAACTGTCCTGGATGTTCATGTTTCTTGCAAATGCCACGATGCCCTTAGCTGGGCTTTCCTACAATCAAGGGACGGTGGGGATAGTGCCTGATAGCTCTCAATTCAGGTTTTTAAAGTGTTTTACTTGCATGTTCAGACCCAGAAACCTCCTCCCTAAATAAATTCACACAAGACTCAAATTTTGGGTTTGGTTTTTGGCAGAATTTAGGCCACAACTTTATTGATTACAGAAAGTGACTGGTTGCATAGGCTCTGGTTCGACTAGCTCCCTGCACCCTTGCAGGTAGCGCTGACCCAGGGTTCCATCATAGGTGAGCCAAGGGTGAACACCTGGATAAGCGGAAAGCTGGGAACAAGCTATCTCTGCCACCCAAATGTCCCCCTGGACTCAGGCACAGGCACAAGCCCCTCTCAGGGGTTGACAAAACCATCAAGTCCCTGGATTCCTTTAATGGAATGCCCTTCACATAGGGATGGCGAGAGCATTCTCCCATCCCTATCACCTGAACCAGAGCCTATCTGTAACCTTAAAAGTTGTGACGATTTGCTACATGGCAGGCAAACCCAAATGGCAACAGCCAATCAGACAAGTGGTGAAAATTCCTGCCGTGCCCCTGTCCCAACGACAGACGACACACAACGGCATAGCAAGGTCAAGCGCAAAATGCCTTAAAAGTAGGGAGAGGTGGACGGGTGTTCCGAATGCACGCACTGAAAGAGGAAGCTCTGGGTTACGTGCATGGGCATAAATAGGTCCCTCAAACTGTTTAGACTGCGTCCCATTAGCCAGCTTCAAGGGACCTACCAATTGGGTGTTGTGGCTGTCCAAGTGTACCCACCCGCAACACAGGCTGTCGGTTGTCCAGGTCTCAATGCAATACGTGCCCTCTTTAAGGGAGGACCCGATTTATAAAGAAAACAGCATGAGAAAACTGTTCTTAAGGAGGAAGGAAGGACCTCACGTAAAAACAAAATCCATGACGGCTCCAGTTTCAGTTAAAGGTAAAGGTACCCCTGCCCGTACGGGCCAGTCTTGACAGACTCTAGGGTTGTGCGCCCATCTCACTCAAGAGGCCGAGGGCCAGCGTTGTCCGGAGACACTTCCGGGTCACGTGGCCAGCGTGACATCGCTGCTCTGGAGAGCCAGAGCCGCACACAGAAACGCTGTTTACCTTCCCGCTAGTAAGCGGTCCCTATTTATCTACTTGCACCTGGGGGTGCTTTCAAACTGCTAGGTTGGCAGGCGCTGGGACCGAAAGACGGGAGCGCACCCCGCCGCGGGGATTCGAACCGCCAACCTTTCGATTGGCAAGCCCTAGGCGCTGAGGCTTTTACCCACAGCGCCACACGCCAGTTTCAGTTATTCTGCAGCTAACCGCCCTGCTTTCCCATAATTCAATTATGGGAAGATGCCATAAGATGCCATAAGGTAACTCCTCCCATGTGTCGTTGTCCCCCCCCCCCCCCAGATGAGGATGCACAGGCAGCCAGGGAGGCTGCAGAGTGCTGGATAAATGTTTATTGGAAATAAACACACACACAACACTACCTACAGACACCTTGCAACAAGAAAATAAGCTCAACCACACACACACTAAATTTATAAATGCATTCTAAAGTGCCCCCATTGCAGGGGAAAGAAACTGAAAGAAAGGAGAAAATGGAGGTCAGGTTTCTGCAACACCACCTTGTTAACAGTCACTTTAACCATTTTGCCTGTAAATAATTATCTATTCTTTATGCATCTCATTTCTCTTTGATCTCAGTCCTCTTCTTATCTAGCCCCCTGTTCCACCCTCAGAGTTTGCCAATTTAGGATTGCCCTTTATACATTTTGTGGACTCTAGTCTGCAAAAGTCTATCATAATAAATGTGGACCTCTTTAAGGTGTCACAAGTCTCTTCACCGTTTTTGCTGCAACAGAATGCAGCCACTCCTCTACAAATCCATTTGGACACCCACCAGCACAGGAGACTATGCTTGAAAGGAAAACAAAATGACAACAACCACCACGTTTTGGAACTTGATGGGAACCCTGGAAAGGAACTGAAAGTAGCAGCAAAAAAGAACAGGTTAGTAAAAAAAATATTTAAAAAAATATTCCAACGCATTTCAGACCTTCCTGGTCCCTTTTC
Organism: Podarcis muralis; assembly: GCF_964188315.1. Taxonomy (NCBI): domain Eukaryota; kingdom Metazoa; phylum Chordata; class Lepidosauria; order Squamata; family Lacertidae; genus Podarcis; species Podarcis muralis. Next base: position 9,041,837 of record NC_135669.1, on the reverse strand, counting down.
TAGGGAAATTCAGAGAAATGAAGAATGTTGAATCTTTAAATTTGAGGAAAATTTACATATAAACGCCAAGTTTTTATTCCTCTGAAGAAGGACCATGTGCATTGTAATAACAAACATCCCTTTTGTCTACCCCACTTCACAGCTTGCATTTTCTTTGCTGCTTTGTTTTTCTATCTTTCTTAAACCTCACCTTCTTGCAGGGCTTATCAATCTCAGAGCATGTAAACAAACTCAAGGTCAGGTGCTAATCCAAGATAATGGTCTCATCTGAAGCACCTCTGTGACCTTAGGTAATGGCTTCGAAATGCTCTGAAACAGGAAGCAAGCATTGCCTGGGAGTCAGCCACAGTGACAAAAGCCTCACGGTTTCTTGGGCAATCATGACAGAGTGTGGACACTCACTTGATAATTATTCTTTTTTTTATCATTGCTTTTTTGGACTAAAGCAGAAACACAACACTTCAATGAAATTCAAACCAAAGACAATGGTTGTTGCTGTTGAAAAGCCCTAAAGCATTAATCTCCTCACTCACAGCTTCTGATACTCACATCATTCTCTTTTTCTACTTTACTCCCTTCGATCCTGCACAATCTCTCCCACCCTCCCTCCTGTCTGGACACATGGTTTTGACCCTTTCTGCTTGAAGCAGAACAAATTAGGAACTTTAAAATCATGGATGAGAATAGCTGTTTGGATACTTGTGCAGCTTGCCTGTCTTTCATTAGAGGTAGTTTCCATGTCCAAAGCACAACTTAAAAAATTCTATCCAGTCCAAAACTAAACTAAACTAAACTAAACTAAACTAAACTAAACTAAAATACAACCATACAAGTGAATGCATGTATTTGTTTCTCAGTGCAGATTTGTTTCCAGTCTTAGCCTTGGACAAACCCCCACCCCAACCCAAATGGTTTGCTGCTCTCTATGTATTTGAATACACTGATTACTTATGCAATTATGTATCAAATTTATATTCATTTTTTATTTTTATTTTTTGCTCAAAGAAGCTTCGGTGCATCCTAAATGGAGTTTTCCTATCAAAACTTCCCAACCACCCTATGAAGTAGATCAGATGGCCTGCCTGCAACCTTCCCTGGGTTTGAATGGGGACCCCAAGTCCATCAGTTCATTATATTATACCCTTCTGCCTTGTTACTGCTAGCACTTTCTTGCAGTCCCTATAATTATGCACTGATGAAGGAACATCACTCAGAAGCAGCTCTGGGTTACATGCATAGCCCATTAGCAGCCCCAGAACCGTAAACAAATGCCAGGCTTGAGTGGGGTTAAACCACCTGCCACATCTTAAGCCCTGGTGCCAGGCAGAGAGTCAATGAGCAAACAGGCAGTGACATCTACTGCTGTTTCATTTCCACTGTTGCCTGAGCCAGAGTAAGAGGTGGGTGAAGAAGAAGAAGAACAAGTGAAAAATACTCATTTGTGGGTTCTTGACAGGAATGTTGGCAATAGCAGGTGTCTGCTTATACCAACCATGACCAAAGTCCGTTTTGGGGGCTTAATCTGGCCCCTGTGGCAGTTTATTTCTTAGGGTCAAATCCCAGAAAAAGCTCAAGAAGTTCAATCCTAAAAAAAGCTCAACTTTGGTCGGCCCTCACACATGTTCACTTCATCAAATCTGGCCCTCTTAGAAAAAAAGTTTGGACACCCCTGGCTTATACCAACCCTTGACGCTGTCCTTGTTTCCATCACTTAAACGGGAATGTTGGCTGGTCCAGTAAAGCAATTCAGGCACTGCCCAGTCAACTCTCCCCTGCCTGCCTTCTCACTCACATCCAGTCCAGGGGGTGTCAGCTTCCTCCCCTTAGTCTCAGTGCTGCCCTTGTTGAACTCAGCTGGAGAGAGGATGGGTGCCAAAGTAGAATTAGTTGGCTCTTCCGATCATTGGCTTTGGCTCTGCCTACTGTTGGCTCATCTTAAAAAGTAGAGACATCACCTTGCCAACAAAGGTCCGTACAGTAAAAGCTATGGTTTCCCCAGTAGTGATGTATGGAAGTGAGAGATGGACCATAAAGAAGGCTGATCGCTGAAGAATTGATGCTTTTGAATTATGGTGCTGGAGGAGACTCTTGAGAGTCCCATGGACTGGAAGAAGATCAAACCTATCCCTTCTGAATGAAATCAGCCCTGAGGGCTCACTGGAAGGACAGATCCTGAAGCTGAGACTCCCATACTTTGGCCACCTCATGAGAAGAGAAGACTCCCTGGAAAAGACCCTGATGTTGGGAAAGATGGAGGGCACAAGGAGAAGGGACAACAGAGGACAAGATTGTTGGACAGTGTTCTTGAAGCTACTGCGGAAGGCAGTAGAAGACAGGAGTGCCTGGTGTGCTCTGGTCCATGGGGTCACGAAGAGTCGGACACGACTAAATGACTAAACAACAACAACAACTGTTGGCTCTGCCCAACCAGCACTCTGAGGACTCCTCACAACGTGTGTATGTGAGGGGGGGGGGGCTACAACTGCTTTGCTCCAGAGGAGGAACTGAAGCATACCTCTGCAGGCTGTAATCCTATCCATGTTAACGATCACTTAGAACAGTGAAAGAGATAACTGTTATAAAGCATGACAGAAATGCTTCACTGTTTCCATGGCTCAATTTCCAGTTATTATGGCATTTTGAGCAACGACAGGAAAGTGAGCAGTAAGCCCATAAAGACTTAAATCTCCTCTGGCTACGCGCTCGCAGCATTTTTGCCTTGGCACCTTCACTAGAGTATAATTAACAGGAACAGATATTTATGATAAATCATCTTAATAGGACTTGCTATTTCTTCCAGAAGAACTGACAACATGGGAAGCAACGCCCACAAACAAAGGTTTAATTAGAGCGCACAAAAACTGCCTTGCAATACACAACCAGTCCAGTTCATCAGCCCTCTCTTTTCACTGAAAAAGGCTCACAGTATTCAGAGCTGTTAGCAAACACATACCATAGTTCTGTCTCTCTCCTGCTTAATCTTTAAATAAAGATTGGTGCCCAGTGCCATATTGAAACACACCTTCTTCTTCTTTTGCATCTTGTATAAAGAAAGACAATGTATGAATTCTATTCCGTTTGGATGAGCTGAACAAATTACTGCCAATGAAGCTTGGAGCACTGAAGGGCAAATCAAGCACTAAGTTTAAAATGGCTTTAGCTCTAACTTTATTGTTAGAAATGTTCTGCTCAGTGCTACATTTAATGTAAGGAGATGCTTATGACCTAAGCCTTCCATTGTTCTTTTTATGATTACCACCACCCAGACTTTCCCTGATGAATGATCCAACTATGTTTATGTATTAAGCTGATTAACTGATTTGTTATGTGTTTTGCATTTGTTTTGATTAATGTAAGTTTATTGTTGTTTTTATGCTGTTCACCACCATGTTGGCCTTATGGACATTATTATTTTTTGGCAAACAATTTAATAAAATAAATAAGCAGTGGTGAATGTGCATTCCCCTGGCACTCTGCCATTGTCATCCTTTCCGCCTTCTGGCCGTCTGTCTGTAGTGGAGAGCCTGTTTTACTTGTGAGGTTGCCCATGGGTTTTAGAACTCGGAATTGCCAGGATTCTAGAATCCACATGTTTCAGAGGGTGTTCTCCCTACCTTCCCATTCATGAGATGTGAACACCCGAGAGGGCTCTTTTTGAATATATGGACTAAGCTGAAAGTTTTGCCCAGCCAAATTAGTATGGCTTTGAGGGGAACACCAAAACCCTCCTGAACGTTTGAGAGTGTATGACGTTTCAGAGGGGTGTGTTTACTAAGACTTGATGGTTACAAGATGATTAAAGCTTGGCGTTTCACCTGCTTCCCTTTCTTCCTCTAAAGTGCCAAGATTATTTGGGGTGGCGAGGGTTGAATGTGTCTCAGGCAATACAAGTTCACACAACATCATTGTGAGGTGCACATGAAAAGAAAGCTTTATACAGTGGTACCTCGGGTTAAGAACTTAATTCGTTCCGGAGGTCAGTTCTAAACCTGAAACTGTTCTTAACCTGAGGTACCACTTTAGCTAATGGGGCCTCCCACTACTGCTGCGCAATTTCTGTTCTCATCCTGAAGCAAAGTTCTTAACCCGAGGTACTATTTCTGGGTTAGTGGTAACCCGAGGTACCACTGTACTAAGCAGAATTGCTTGCAAAAATGTGTATATTGTGCAAAATTGCATACAAAAAATCTGTATATTTTGATAAACTTGCTCTGAAATGCTGGTTAATTATCATGAGAGCTTCTTTTTAAAAATGCAGAATGATGTGGAAATGTGGTCAAGTGAACCTTGCTGCTGACCCCTTGACCCAGAATATGAATGCCACCTGCCAGGCTTTGTACGCCTGGCAGAAAGAAATTCAACAGGAGTAGCCATCCCCGTTGGTGGGATGCGGGTGGCGCTGTGGGTTAAACCACAGAGCCTAGGACTTGCCGATCAGAAGGTCGGCGGTTCGAATCCCCATGACGGGGTGAGCTCCTGTTGCTCGGTCCCTGCTCCTGCCAACCTAGCAGTTTGGAAACACGTCAAAGTGCAAGTAGATAAATAGGTACCACTCTGCCGGGAAGGTAAACGGCATTTCCGTGCGCTGCTCTGGTTTGCCAGAAGCGGCTTAGTCATGCTGGCCACATGACCCAGAAGCTGTACGCCGGTCCCTTGGCCAAGAAAGTGAGATGAGCGCCGCAACCCCAGAGTTGGTCACGACGGGACCTAATGGTCAGGGGTCCCTTTACTTTTACCGTTACCCATCCCCGTCACTTCATTAGAGAAAGACTTCATGCTGGCAACCAGGCAACGACTTTTCCCACCTGCCTTGCCATACCCTGCAGCCCTAGGAGCCTTTCCTAGACCCTGGCTTTGAGAAGAGCAGAAGCAGCTGGGACGAGAGAAGAGGAGTTCAGGGATATTTTTAAGAAAAAACATTATTGGTTGTGTGTCTTTGTGGCATTTGTAGTTTTGTTAAGTTTTGTGCTATTTTATGCATTGTGACTTGCTGTTATTTTCATTGATTACAGTTTAGTAATTATTTATTGTAATTTTTAAATGTAAACTGTTTAATTAGTATTTGCTGATATTTAAGTTTACTGCTTACTATTGTATTCTAATAGATTGCTGAATATTGCTTTATTTGATATACAGTAAGTTGTTTATTTTAAAGTTATGTTTTTATTATGGACTTTTTTGTTTTGGATCGGAGTGTTATTCGGTGGGTGATCTTTGCTGTCTATTTTGTTGTTTTTTCAGCTTGTAAATTGCCCTTTGTATAGTAATATAGAAGGGCAGTATACAAATTAAAATGAAATGAAAATAATAGTAATAACAATAAAAGTAATAATAATGATGATGATGATGATTGGGAAAATGAGAAGCCAAGATTGACAGAAGGCTAAGTGCCTCAAATATCTGGACAATTTGAATGGGCTTTGCTTACCCTCTCAAACACAAACACCCATCTTTAAGAGCTGGTGATCTTAAGTGCTGTGCAAAAAGGTGTCTTCACAACAAGCAAGCATACACTCTCCAAGTGTTTACGTGTAATTTTGGGTGAATCTCTTTGAGATTCTACTTCCCCTCTTCCCCTTAAAGAATGCTAAAACTTGACAACACTGATAACAGGCACTGGTCTTGATGAATCACCAGCAAGGCGTCTCTAAGAGCATCTAGGCAATAGTCTCATTTGTTATTTTCTGTCTGTATTGTCCATGCTGTGCCACACTTCCAATGGTTTCTATTCAGAGCATTCAGCATTCTCTACAAGAAATGAAGTCTGAATGCCAAAGCACCAAGGCTACATACAAGCCATTAGTGCTCCAAGTACTTTTTTTCACACTGCCAGTCCTATTGTCCATGAGCCTGATATCACAATGAGCGTTGACAATTGTTGAGTTGCTGCACTGGAAATGTTCACAGCAGGCAAAGGTATCACTCCTCCTTCATGAAACATGGTCTCCTAGCAGTGATTTGCTACCATCTTCCTAGGGTATTGTGGGGAGCACTTTAGCAAACATTGCATACATCATTTCCCCTTTTCTCCTTTTATTCACTTGATAATTCATTCATGAAAATGCACCCTCAATGGCTCTCTAAGATCTGGCAGACCTTTTTGCCAGTGGCACTTGCTTGAGGATGAAGGTTGCATGCATGAATTTTTCCCTGGGGGAAAGTAACCATTAGATGCAACATATCTAATTCGTCCATAATTACTAGTCCTCATGAATACGTGTCACTGACATTTGCAATGGGATTGAAGGATCTATACAATTTAGGAAGCGTCGGTGATTGTCTCAGGCAATATCACTCCTCAGGCAATCTCTACTTGATTGCGAGCCGTCGCAAATGTGTTCCACTGTGACAAAGCAGAAATACAGCCATGTGAAGCCATTCCACTGAAATTTATGGTGCCTTTTCAGAGATTGTAATTTTGTTTTACCATATGGGGGGAGGGAAGTGGCATTTCCCTGAAAGAAAGAAGAATCACATGTACTCAACCTTGAGGGTACTTCAGCTTTCCCAAAAAGCACTACTGCCAAAAGTGGAAGAAAGCTGGAAGTATTTCAAAGAGGAGGTTCCCAGAAACAAATTAACAGGCGTATACCATCTTTGGCATTATGCTAAAAGCGCTGCCACTCATGCTGGTCCTGCTAGACCACGCATGTCCAACAGGTAGATCGTGAATCTGAGCTAAGAGTTTGAGTTCTCCATCCATTAATAAGGTCAGACACTATGCCCTCCAAGAACTGTAGTATGATATAGAGGAATTGCAAGGATTCAGAGCCAAGCATTCTCATGAGTGAATACTCCTGTTTGAATAATAGCAGAATGCTATCCTGCTATTCACTGCCAGTGAAGGCAGCAAATGTCCTGTGTCTGGAGGCACTTGGAGGATGGATGGCAGCTAACAGATTGAGGTTGAATCCAGACAAGACAGAAGTACTGTTTTTGGGGGGACAGGGGGCAAGGAGGTGTGGGGGACTCCCTAGTACTGAATGGGGTAACTGTACTCCTGAAGGACTAGGTGCACAGCCTGGGAGTCGTTTTGGACTCACAGCTGTCCATGGAGGCACAGGTCAGTTCTGTGTCCAGAGCAGCTGTCTACCAGCTCCATCTGGTACGCTAGCTGAGACCCTACTTGTGTGTAGAGTTTCTTGTCAGAGTGGTACATGCTCTGGTTATCTCCCACTTGGACTACTGCAATGCATTCTACATGGGGTTACTTTGGAAGGTGACCTGGAAACTACAACTAATCCAGAATGTGACAGCTAGACTGGTGACTGGGGTGGAATCTAGATACATATAAAAAACATTGTACAATGCAACAAAATATGATTTATGGAATCGATGTCTTGAGCACACGAGCAAAGTCTGTCCTGGTAGGGAACTCCTCTCAACCTACCATCCAACACTGCAGAGGGAAAGACATTTAGTCTGGCTTTGGTGAAAAGCCTTCGGTAGTTAGGTACTGTCAGGTTTTTGATGTAAGATGTTAACTTAAAGACATACCCATATTGAACTCCTACTGCCAGCGGACTACAGACTGTGTGTGATCGAGATCGCAAGTCACTGTGTGCATTGTCCCATAATCTTCGCTTTAAAATTTTTGGGGCACCTTCATAACCCAGTTGGGGGGGGGGGAGACCGTAATAAAGATTGATTGATTGAATAAACATTGTGAAAGTGCTTTTTAAAAAAAAACATTTTGAAAAATATATATTGAATTTGCCATAGTTCACCATCGCCATCTAGTGTCACATTTTACAACACACTTAAAACATTTTATTTGCAGCTGTATAGCTGAGTCCCAGGAGTGGCAGCTGGGACCATATGACACCTGCCCTAAAGGATCTTCACTGGCTCCCAGCATGTTTCCAAGCACAATTCAAAGTGCTGGTGCACTTCAGCCTAGTATACCTGAAGGAGCATCTCAACCTTCATCGTTTAGCCCGGACACTGAGGTCCACCTCGGGGGGTCTTGTGGTGGCTCCCTCACTGTGAGAAGTGAAGTTATAGGAAACCATGCAGACGGCCTTCTCGGAAGTGCAATGCCCTCCCATCAGATGTCAAGGAGATAAAGAACTATACAACTTTTAAAAGACATCTGAAGACAGCCTTGTATTGGGTAGTTTTAAATGTCTGACATTGTATTATGTTTTTATATGAAACCTCCCATAGTGGCTGGGGAAACCCAGCCAGATGGGCAGGGGATAAATAATAAAATTATTTATTCTTATTCTTATACTAAGGCATTTTGCCTACATCCTAATCTTCTTTGATATTGACTGACCACGCCTACTAGTTCTGTTTATGGAACTCCTATTATTTGTGACTCTATTCACATATCACATGTTTGCTGTTTATAAATTTTGAATATATAATGTTGTAAAAAATAAATAAATGTCAACACGTTATTAGCCGTGTGTTGGCTGTGGTTATTCACAGTTTTCTGTTTTGCAACGCAGGGGTTTTCCTTTGTTGTATATTTATGTTCCTCCTGGTATCAGCTCTAACCCTAGCCAGAGAGCCACTTCTGTTTGGTCAACTGAATGCCGTCTGGTCTGAAATCTTGGCTGGCCTTAAAAGCCAACCTCCTATTCTCTGCTGAGCTGAGTGGCAGTTCAGTCCTCTGAAAGCAACACTTGGGTTTGATTCTTGAGTCCTTTTAGACATTATAAAGCTTTCGTAAGGCAACTTGTAGCTGTCATTTTTAGGTGATAAACAGTCTTTCTGAACACAATCCCATATGAGGAGATCTAAAGGCTGCCATTTCTTGGGAGATCTCTGTTTTCCAGGACAGTGATAAACTTGAAAGTCAGGTCTACAATTCTGCCTTTGGGGCAAGATGCGTCTCACGTGGGTCTGCCACCAACAGAGCAGAAACAGCAGCAACAATATATGTAGATAGAAAAATGCTATGGCTGTTGGATGAAAAACAACACAGCCCTACTCCAAGTTAAGGGCTTAGGATGGGGCACACTGCTAAGATAATACTCATTAGAGATCAGCCCAGAAAAATTACTTGAACATTTTCAGTTTTTCTATTGATTGATTGATTGCCATGGTGGAGCGAGTATAAACAAACAAACATCTGAGGGGAGCAGTGGGAAGGTCATCCATAGATCTGTGTGTGGGGAGGCAGGGGTCCCACTTGGAAGAGCAAAGCTCCAAGTTTCTTAGGATTCAGCTTCATTTTCTTGGCTGTCAACCAGCCCATTACAGCCCCCAGGCCCTGGCTCCACAATGACACAGCAGCATCTGGTCCAAATGTCATGGCGCTCCTAATGACACTAAATCCCAAGGCACCCCCTCCCCACCCAATGATGAGTTCATCATCACCTCCATATAGATGTTAACTAGCACTGGGGGCAGGACAGAACCAACCATGAGATTGAAGTCATCCAGTGCTTCTCTCTGTGGCTCCAACTCCCAACCCACAGAGGTGCTGCAAAGTCAGTTGTATTAAAAGCTGCTGAGAGATTAAGATGAACCAACGCCTCCTGTCCTTCTCCTGAAGCAAGTCGTCATCATCAACCAGAGTGCCCAAAGCTGTATCAGTGCCAGAACCAGATCTGAAGCTAGATTTGGAAAGAGAATGTGCTTCTCTCAAGTATGCTGAAAATTGCATGGCTACAGCCCACTTGAACACCTTGTCCAGGAGGTGGATATTGGCAATTGGGCATTAGTGGTTATAACCAGGGTGGACCTCTTATGGAGGACATACATCACAGCCTCTTTCAGGGCAGCTGGAATGGCCCCTCCTGAAATGGTATATTTACCCCCTGATGATTCTACAATTGATTGTTTCCATTATGCTACTCATGTGGACGACAGATGCACAATATAGAGAACAGGGGTTAGCAGCCTTTTGGGGCTCATCAACCCTGGGGCACATTTTCAAACCATCACACACACACACATCACAGTCAAGCACACATCACAACTTCTAATCCCAATTCTTCTAACCCTGGAGAGATGCTGTCAATCAGTGTGGACCTGTGGTTCCCAACCTCCACCATCACCCCCTTTTGAAAATTGCTGATGTTCTTCTTGGTAATGCATTTTTTCTGCCGTTTGTGGTTATTGTGATGTGCTGTGCTAGGTGCTGTATGGTTTTTAATTGTATCTTAATGCTTTTTTAAATTCTTACCTTGTGCTTTATTGTATCACAATTTGCATTCCATAGAAATCAAATTATAATAATATAGAAAACAATATGTGAAATAAAAGAAGCAATAAAAGTACAATTTAAAAATCAATAAGAATATTCAAGGCGGATATGCCATAGACCACTTGAATGAAACTCGTGGTGATCTATGGATCTCAGTTTGGACAATACTGAGCTTGATGGGCCAGTACATTGGACTCAGTACAAGGCAACTTCCTATGCTCCTCTGATACTTGCAGCCTCAGCCTGCAACCATCTGGGAGTGAGGGAAGGAATGGGTCAGCTCACCAGTTCTTCTGACACCACTGCAGGCTACGTGTTATAACCAGCAGAGTACTTGTCTTGTTGCTATGGTCTCTGTGGCAGTGGTTTTGCTCTCAAAATATTTGCTTTGATATTTCTTAAGCATCCCTGCTGGCTGAGCCCAGGGTTCCAGCAAGCTGGCATGAGTGAAACAAGGCAGCATTCTGTGGCAGCCATCTTAAATCCAGGCCAAACAATCAAAGCTCCACAGAAGTAAAAATAAAACAAAACTGGTTGTATGTTCCTGATGCCGCCGCGGCAGCAGAAAAAGGTGTATCTACACAATGTACGAAAGGTACAGGAATCAGAACTGCGTATGTCACTGCTGTCTCAAGTCTTTGAAAAGGAAATAATGTGTGGCGTTCTAATTAAAGTTTCCTTTATGTTTGCTTTCCCTCCTCCAACCCTCACCCCTGGTGTTCCAGAAAGCAAATCTCGCCATGACAATTCTTTTGGTTTGGCTTGCTCCCTCTGCTTTTAGCCAACAGAAGTAAAACAGCAGGCAAAATATGTGCTCCTTCTATTTAATTAACCCGTTTTAATTCACTTCTACCAAGCCCTTACAGATGAAACAGCTGGGTTCATCCTTGGTCCCCCCTCCCCGCCGCCTCTTTCGCTTCACATATCTTAATCTTCCATTGAAAATGATTTTTAAAAAGCAGCAACAGCAGCAGATGGAGATGTAATATGAAAGGTCTCACAAAGGAGCTGAGCTATCAGAGGGAGGCGGGGGAACTGAAAAGAGTTTTAGATTAAGTTTTGGAAAATATCTCCAGGCATCAAAAAATCTCTGACAAATCTCTCTCTCCTTTCTCTAGTGTGTGAGTGCATACACACACACACCCCTTAAAAGTAAATGCAAATTATTATTAGTTTGCATTCTGAGTATTGGACCTAAATATATATTCTATGCAGAATAAGGCCATGCACATATTAACTGGTTTAAAACACAGCTAGGTCATTCATTCTTTTTCTTAATTCCGATCAAAGCTGGTTTGGGGAAAAACATATCAAAATGCAGTTTTTTATAAGAAATTAAAGCATAGATATGGATTGCGGCTGACTCTGAGCGTAAACCAGTTCCCAAATCAACAGTGGGAGCGAACTGGATGTACACAGCCAGAGTATTTGCTTCAGCTTTCGATTTTTCTTCTTGTTGTTTTAAAAAGGAATCTCGGCAACATTACTGAAGTCTCACATGTCCTAATGCCTGAAGAGGTCAGAGATGTGGAAGAACAGCTGAGGATTGGTCTTAAAACCATGTTTGCATTCTCCTAGAGATAGAATCTTCTTCTGATCCCTTGAAACTAACCAGCAGAAACAAGGCTTGGATGAGAAGGTTGCTGGGAAGCATGATACTCCCTGGCCAAAAGAGGAATTAATAAGAGCATGTTCAAGATCCTAGTACTGGTCCTCTCCCCGTCCCTCTCTCTCTCCCTCCAAGAGAGCTGCTTTCTTGCAACCAAAGGACATCATACAAGCACTTGGACAATTAGTCGATGTATGTTGTTCCCTCTGCTCAGCTTTTTAAAAAGTACATCATGAATGTGCATGCTGGGGGAAGCTTGCGAACATGAATTACATAGTTGGTGCTTATTTAATTACATCAGAGGAATGTTGCTTACAGCATCCCATTGCATCTTGTAAACAGTGGTAGTGTAGAGAATGGGCATAATAAATCCAGTCCTCACATTGAGCTGTAAGGAGGAAATTTGTAGCAGCTGCTGGGCTACATGGGGAGGGAAAGATCAGCACTCTTTGGAGCGCTACAGGCCACTGTCTCTGAACTAAGGCTCAAACATAAAAGGGAGACAGAATGCAATCAGTAGAAGCAACTACATAGGCTTGACAGTGGGGGGGGGGTGGTGAACAGTGTGAGCAAGCTTACAGCAAATTGTGCAACAGGGTTCTGTCCACTGCAAAGGAAAACATGAATTATTCTGCATTAGATTTTAAAATTCAGCCTGCACAAGGAAAACATAATCAACACAAAGCTTCCTGTTCTGCCTGCCCAAGAGTTCAGGGCACTGGAAGTACTGCTGGTGGGTGCCCCCAAACTGTGGAAGGGAAGGGCTGAGCCGACCCAGGACCTGCTGGATTTGGAACCAACCCACCTGCCTTCACTGCCAGCAGGGGCGGAGGAAGGGGGATGCAGTGTGTGCGGGTCACCCCGGGTGACACCACTGAGGGGGGTGACAAAATGCTGGGTGCACTCACCGCGGGGCCTGCGGTGTGCCCAAGCCACGCGTCTCTCCTGGGAGTGATGCGGTGGCTTGAGTGCGTGCAGGCTCTGCGCTGCCCAAACGGTCTGCCCACTGCCGTAGGGTGGCTGTGTGGGAGGAGGCAGGCAGACTCCAGAGGCCCCACAGTGCGTCCTGTCCCTATGGGTGGCTCGCCCCGCCCTTGCCCAACCCCTGGGCGTGCTGCCCCAGGCGCCCGAGTAGCTTCCTCCGCCACTGACTGCCAGGCCTGATCGCTATGCCAGCACCAGTTTTGCGTAGCCCGAGTCAGGGGTTGTGGGACCTCTGGAACAGTGTGTGTGGGTTGCAGGGAGAAGAGGGGTGATCATTCCACCTGGCAAGCTGATAATGCTACCACTGACAGAACAGTACTTTGTTGAATTCCTCCCAGTGTATTTTATTTGCATTTTTTGTGCTGTGATTTGAAATTGTGGCAAGCCACCCTACAGTAAGTGGTGCATAGATATTAGAAGGGCAGGATAGGAATATATATATACATATATAGTCCAAAGTAACCTGGTGGAACCTGATTGGGGAAGAATGCCTTATGGGCTAGGCTGACCCATGTGACCAACGGAATATTAATATTACTCTATTTGTCCTTAGTGATGCCAGCATGCAGTCTCTTCTGTGGCGTTCAGTCACAAGAAGGAAAGGCACAGTGAGAAAGGTAACATTGGGTATACAGGCAGCCTCTAGAAAGGTCTGAAAAGTCTTTGTCTTCCTCCTCAAACCAGGTCATGACAGCTGCTGGCTCATATGTGAAGAAGCCAACACACAGATGGAACAGGATGCTGGGCTGTGTCAGACAGCAATCAAGAATGCAAGTATTAGGAGGATACTTTGCTTTGCATGTAGGAAGTCCCAGGTTCAATCCCCATCTCCTGCTTGAAACCCTGGAGAGTCGCTGCCAGTCAGAGTAAGCAATACTGGATTAGAGGGACCAGTGTTCTGAATTGGTATAAGGCAGCTTCCAATGTGAGATGGCTTATCTCATTGTTTCATGCATTTATTTGCAAACTGCCTTGGGCGGGCTATTCACACCAAAAGGCAGCGTAAAAAATACCAAAGTAAATACAATAAGTCTGAAAATAGGACAATATGCCGATTTGTGGGCATTTCCAACCTTTAATAATCTTCAAATCAGGGGAGGGAATTTGCAATGGCACTCTGGAATGTTTCTGTATGATTATATGATGCAGGATATAAGTACATCGCCATTATAATAATAGTACTAGCAGCACATGATAATACATAGATTTCAATTGGGAATGTGCAGTTCGCAGCTCATTCTCTTAATAACAATACCTTATCTCCTGGTTTGGGACACTGGAGAGCTGTTAGAAACAGCCCAGGCCTCTTCTAGAACACCTGGCGACACGCAGCTCAGCTCCTACTCTGCTCCTGGCTGTGTTAGAGTAGCAGCAACAGCCAAGTCAAGTCTCTTGACTCATATCTTGGCCACCTTGCACTCGGCAGGCCACAGCTAATGAGGGTTAGGTCAACCTGATGGCAGGAGGAGGATCACAAAAGGGGCCGCATGTGGACTCCCATCGTCTGCTTCACAGGGCTGCTCTAAAGCTGAACAACAGCCTTTACCAACACAACACACTGACATTTCTCCCCAGGCTCAAAAAGAAGCGGGACGAGGAAGCAACCTAGTGATTTTTCACAGGTAGAAACTGTGAGAAAAACGGGGAAAAATAATAATACTAGAAACCTTTAAGAAGAAGTAAAAAAGGAGAATGAAAAGCTATCAAAACTTGTTAGCCTTGGGCGGCCCACCGAGTAAAGGGAGGAAACTTTATTCAAGCTGCTATTAAATTATAGGCTGCAAAACCTTTAGCTCAATTGTTACACAACACACAACTAGTCCCCCTCTCTAATTTGGATCCCTATGAAAAAATACAATCAGGGTTTTTAAGGTCAATTCTCCAAACTCCCAAATGTGTCACTAACAGAGCCCTACGATTACAGACAGGCCCAAGTGTGACTTGTGACTTTGTGTACATGGTAAAGGCTCAGTTAAGACCCCAACTGGGCTGCTCCGCTGGCTGATAATTATCAAACAAAATGATTTTATACTGCTTTTCTCCTGAATATCTTTTAAGTCTAGAAATGGAAAGAGCTAGAAGTATAAAAAGAACGAATCTGGGATATAAAATAACAAAATGATCTTAACCGATCCTCTAAAATTTATAAATCCTTACACAAACCTCAAAGATCACACCCAGTCAACTACTTAAGTGCACTGGACAACCCTAAACATCTCTGGGCATTTTCCAGAGCCCGTTTTAAAGTTCTCCCTTCAGCACTATTAGAGGGCAGATATCATGACATCCCAGTTGAACAGAGATTATGCCCATGCAACTCTGATGCAACTCTGATCCATGGGGCATGTTCTTTTATACTGCCCATTGGATTGTGATACTCAAAGAGAGCTAATTCAACCACTACTAAGGAAATTACCAAGCCGCTCAAGGGAAAGCTATGTTAAATACCTTCTTGCCAACAATGATCTGAATATCACCAGGCCTGTCATGAAATTCTGTTTTATGGCAAGGAGGACAAGACAGACTGTAGTGGCAGTTGTTTGATGAATGAGCACTGATTTTAAACTTTCGATCAAAGATTTTAGTTGAAGGAGTGTTATTTTAATGTAAATAAGTTTATAGGGAATTTCTAATTACATCCTCCTCTTGATGATGATGAAGTGTATGTTGCTGGTGTTAATTTTGTTATCTGGTCTTTGATCACAATAAAGATTGATTGATTGATTGATTGATTGATTGAGTGATTGATTGCTAGTCCTCAGTTTCACTGTCACATTCCTTTCATAGCAGGTGGGAGAGGGGAAATCTCCATTTTAAGGCACAAAAAAAGTTCTAGTTGAAAGTTAACTAAAGCCATGTTCATGCCATACATTTAAAGCACTTAAAATAGTTATGGCTTCCTCCAAATAATTCTGGGAGCTGTTAATTTGTTAAAATTGCTGAGAGCTGTTAGGCCCTTACAGAGCTACGATTCCCACAATCCCCTGAGAAGAGGGTTTGGTTGTTAAACCACCCTAGGAATTCTAGGAGTTTCAAAAATTATGGTTTCTTGCAGTAGCTAGGATATATAATTGCTGCTCTTTATATTATTACACTGTATATGAAGTGCATGTATTTTTATATTGTCTTTGTTCTTCTTCACTGCAAGCCTCTACAAGTGCTATTTTGGTAGAAATGCAGGGCATAAATATTAATTCAAGTACAATCTTACTTGGGGGCTTGAATTGAAGGCATAATGATGGTGATGGAAAGAATATTAGCGAGAATAGAAGGAGAAGCAATGGTTGATCTAGCTTTGAAACTCCTTGGCACTCCCCCGTCCTTCTTGACCCATTACACTAGGAAAGTAACAGCCACCTCCTTTCCCCACCTACTCATTCTTCTGGAAACCTATCTAAGTCTATCCCTGGGGGTGGAGATTAACCATCCCTACCTCCATCAGAAAATGGAGTAAACAAAATATCCCTCTGTATTACCTGTGTGTAAGGGTAAATTGTGTCCTCCCTAAAAGAGGTCATGTGTTGCGATGAGCCCTGGAGACTAACCTCCTGGTTGTGGGTGGGTATACTGGATAGCCACAACACCCGAATGGTAGGTCCGTTGTTGCTGGGTTTAATCTGGCCAATGGGGTGCAGTCAAAATGGATCGAGGGACCTATATATACCTATGCACGTGACCCAGAGCTTCCTCTTTTGGCTCATGCATCGGAACACCCGCCCACCTGTCCTTACATTTTGTGATTGACCTTGCTATGCCGTCATGTGTCATCTGTCGTTGGGACAGGGGCACGGCAGGAATTTCCCCCACTTGTCTTATTGGCTGTTGCCATTTGGGTTTCGCCTGCAAATTGTCACAACTTGTAAGGTTGCGAATAGGCACTGGTTCAGGTGATAGGGATGGGAGAATGGTCTCACTATCCCTAGGTTTTGTTTTGTTTTTTTATTAAAAACATTCTTGATTTACAGAAGTATGTGTAATGTCTCTCGTATTTTTTCCATGTAACATTTTTACAAATCAGTTTCATTTGTTGAGACATTAGGAAGAAAAGGGGTGGGGGTGGGGAAGATGCGGGGTGGGGGGGTCAGGTTGCAATGTTTCCATTTTGCTTAATGTATGTAAGGTTTGGTGTCAGCGTTGGTCGTGCAGGTTCTCTGCTGTTCACTTGTGTTCCTTTGGTGGCGAGAGAGGTTGGGGTTGGCCAAGGGTGTGGTTGTTTGTTTGTGATTGGCTGTGGTGGTCTTTGTTTTCGTGTGTGAGTGGGGTGGGTGGGTGTTTTGGATCAGGTTAGCCATATTGATTTGTATGCTGTTGGTGGATTATTGTCATTGTCTTGTTGGGCTGCTCACTATCCCTATTTGAAGGGTATTCCCTTAAAGGAATCCAGGGACTCAACTTGGGTTGGTCAACCCCTGAGAGGGGGTTGTGCCCATGCCTGAGTCCAGGGGAGCATCTGGGGAGTGAACAGAGTCTGTTCCCGGGCTTTTCACCTACCTCAGATGTTCACCCTTAGCTGACCTATGCTGGAGCCCTGGGTCAGCGCTATCTGCAAGGGTACAGGGAGCTAGTCAAACCAGAGCCTATACAACCACTCACTTTGTGTAATCAGTAAAGTTGTGGCCTAAATTCTGCCAAAAACCAAAACTAAAATTTGAAAATATGTGTTTATTTAGGGGGGAGGTCTCTGGGTCTGAACACGCAAAATGACCGGCACCAAATATACTGTGGTTAACAGGCTATGCAGGGATATTTGTAAAGTCATATATTTCCAGTGAAATTGTGTGAGCCTCTCCATATGTATGTGATTAAACCACAGCTCTTTAATCTATAATGCCTACAGAAAGGAAAGTGGTGCCCCTTCTGGTGTTGTTAGACTCCAATCAGCTCCAGCCAACATAGCCAAGGATCAGGGATGATGGCAGTTGAAGTCTAATAACACCTGGTAGACACAACCTTAAGTAGCCCTAATTTAGAGCATACTATAGAGACTACGAGGGACGCGGGTGGCGCTGTGGGTAAAAGCCTCAGCGCCTAGGGCTTGCCGATCGAAAGGTCGGCGGTTCGAATCCCCGCGGCGGGGTGCGCTCCTGTTGTTCGGTCCCAGCGCCTGCCAACCTAGCAGTTCGAAAGCACCCCTGGGTGCAAGTAGATAAATAGGGACCGCTTACTAGCGGGAAGGTAAACGGCGTTTCCGTGTGCTGCGCTGGCTCGCCAGAGCAGCGATGTCACGCTGGCCACGTGATCCGGACGTGTCTTCCGACAGCGCTGGCTCCCGGCCTCTAGAGTGAGATGGGCGCACAACCCTAGAGTCTGTCAAGACTGGCCCGTATGGGCAGGGGTACCTTTACCTTTACCTTTTTATAGAGACTACTCTATAGAGGAGGAATTGAACTGATATTTTTTTTTAATTCAATTTCTAGTTATATATACCCTTCTTATTTTGAGCAGCAATATATTTCTAAATCAATGGAAATTATGCAGTCACTTCAGTTACTCCCCCTTTCTTCTAGAACAGTGACAGGGAACCTCTGGTCCTCCAGTTCTTGATGGACTCCAACTCCTATCAACACCAACTATTGGTTATGTTGACTGGGGCTGATGAGGGTTGGGGTCCAGTTGCCTTGGTGGTGTGGGAAGAGGGTCCCCATTCCTGTTCTATAAGTTGGCGTTTAACAGTTTTGATGAGCATATGTGCATCATTTTTGCTCCTGTCTTACCTGGCTTCATCTTGGTTGATGGCAAGGTAGATCTCCCAAGATGCTTCTTCGGGGATGGCTCCATGTGGAATCAGCAGGCTAACTCCTGAAACAAAGTAAGAACAAAAGATACTAGGGGGCGTATCAAATCTCTGCTGGAAGTGAGTCGTAGCTTAAGAAGAGCGTTAGCATAATGGAACATACTGGTGAGACGAATCTTTGTCATCACCTGAACAGTGTAGTATAGATCACATTCCAATTTATAGTTATACTGTGATTTTGGTACTACAATCTCTCTTCAAGGTCATAGTTAAAATGAGGTTTCTATAGTGTGAAGTATTCAGAAAATGCAAGAAAGATTGCTTTTGAGAAGGGCTATGGGATCATAGGTACAGCACATGCATTTCATGCAGAAAGGTCCAAGATTAATCCTTGGCATCTCCAGGTACACCTGTATGGAATCCTGGAGAGCTGCTACCATTCAGTGTGGACTGTTCTGATCTACATGGACCAATGTACAAGAGTCAGTCAATATTTCATTCCAGTACTTACCTACCCATCAACCTCCAAAATGTCCTTCAATACAACCCCAGCCTCTATAGAAAGTTTTTCATAATGTTTAGAATCATGTTTGCTATAATGTGGTCCATACATCAGTGAGAGCACAGCTGGGTCCCAAACAATGTCAGCATGTTTTAAATAGTGGCAGCAAGAAGAGAAAATACACAAATGGAGGAAACACCCCAAGGTGTAAGAAACATAAAACCAGGCAGAGCAGCAGCTCTGAAAAGAGGTACATAAGAGGACATAAGACAAATTCTTATGTCTGAATCATCTCCTTCTCTGCCCTCCCCTGCCCCAAGAAGGGTACTTGAAGAACCATTGTGAAAAAGCAGTGACAAAGGGTGAAGTTTTAAGGGCTAGGTGTCATTCATCTGAGAGGTCTTAAAGAATTCAGATGTGAAGTGACTGACCTTTTGTATAAAATATGTAGTATTGCTAAAATGTTAATCATCCTTTGGAATGTAGCCAACAGAACACATTCCAAAAAGAGTTCCAGTAAATTACAATCCTGTCAACTTTACATCAATCCTGCACAGATCAATGGACATTCTTCTTCATATCCATCAAATTTTACATGCAAATAGTTCACCAGCATATATTCTGATTGTTCTCTTGAAACCTTTAAATTCATTCAGTGCCAACGTTTCATCATTATATTTTCATTGTTATGATGACTACAGCTATAGCCTTGGCTTCCTGAATCAAGGAACTCATTGGTAGCTGATGGCATTTCTCAACAAAATAAACTCAGCACCTGTCTGAAATATAAATATTCCACTGTGAGCTGTTATGTACCTAGAATGCTGTGGAATGAGATTTTTGCAAACATTTGATGGTGGCAGCAGAGGTGGAGGTAGATTTAATTGCATGTTAAGACTCTCTTTCAAATTGTATATTATAGTTCAGAGAGGGGAGGAAATGTACAGCCCTTCACATGCCACTCCTCCAGAGGCCATGTGACAGTAGGGGGAAATAGTTGAAGCAGGAGTCTACTTTCCAGCTATGGTAAAGGCATACACCTGCACCCATCTCTCCATCCTTCATCAAGGCAAGCAAGAGGCATTGTTGCAGTTCAAGGAAACATTCCAGCTAGCCAAAAGCACTCAAGGAGGACATGGGGCAGGACAGCTATGGGAACAGCCTGGGAATAGGGGGAGTGGACTAGGATGGGGGCGTGACCTGGGAAGAGTGCTGAGGGCCAGACAGAGATTTCGGAAGGGCTGCATTCAGCCCCTAGGCCTGACACTTCTTGTGGTTGAAGTTTTGATATTTAGAAATGGTTGATAACACGGCACTCTACCTCTGTTACAAATCTTTTTAAAATATAAAATAATGTTACCTTTTCTTTTCTTTTCTTTTCTTTCTACCAAACCTCATTGGAAGTTAATCTTTGTGCTGCCATCTTTAGCACATAGCACTCAAAGGAACTGAGAGATGTATGTCTGGATTGTTACAACTTGTAGAAGTCAGTTGGCCCATCACCTGTTCAGCTTGGGCTGTTGTTGATACGATGCCACACTTTGGCCAGTGTAATCGGCAGAGAATGCACAGTTCCAGCAGAATCTTCCAGCTAAAAATCAGAGTTTTCCTGTTTTCCAGTAGTCAGCCTTTTCCAGAATTCCCAGTTAATAAATCTCCTTTCCCACTCAGTTCAGCTTAGAGTATAAAGCGTTTACTGTCTCATGGCACAAGACAAGCAAAAACATACTGGCTAGGTAAACTTTAAGGGATGCTGGTACATCACGAACTGATCTACTATAATACAGCTCTTCTGGTCTTAGAAGTAAATCTTGTAAAGGTTCAAGTATAAAGAGAAATCCACTAGCACTTTATCATGCTAGCACACCATGCTATGGTGAACCATACAGCATGTAACCTTCAATGTGATGGTACCTTGCACTCAGTGGTGGAGCTTCATGATCCAGCACCGGGGGGCGGAGAGCAGGTGGGGGCGAGACTGGCATGCGTCCTGGGGGTGTGATGTGCTGCCGACAGGGGTGTGGCATGCGTCCTGGGGGCGTGGCACACCACCTGTGGAGGTGTGGCACCCAGAGCAGGCGGGGGGCAGCTGCAAT
Source organism: Podarcis muralis (assembly GCF_964188315.1). NCBI lineage: Eukaryota > Metazoa > Chordata > Lepidosauria > Squamata > Lacertidae > Podarcis > Podarcis muralis. Next base: position 9,020,753 of record NC_135669.1, on the reverse strand, counting down.
GGCACGCCACCAGGACCATGCTGATGGGGGCAGTGCACTCCCCCCGCACTCCTCTTCCTCTGCCACTGCCACTGCTTGCACTGAGTGTGAATGCTTCATATTTCTGCCAATGCTGCTGAATGCAGCCTCAGACAATTCCTCAGACAAAGGGAGAATGGATGAGTCATGCTCCAGGCATTTAGCACCTGGTCTGTTTCTAAGTTGCCCAGTCCAGCTGACGTGTTAATTCTAAGCAGAATCCAGATATGAGGATAGGCAGTTCAAGACATGGACTTAGTGCAATTTCACCCATTTTTCCAAATTACGCTAACATGGATACATTGATGAAATGCAATAAAACGAAACCGAATCTTCCCCATAGCCAACGAAGGACAGAACCCTAACTGGAAAGGGGCACCTTCTGCTGTCAATAGTGTATAAAACAAGGGTATAATACTGTATATCTGAAACACACTTAAATTCATGCTAAACTGCTGGTATTAATAAGCGCAGGCACGTGATAAAATGTTGTAAAGGATTTATATGTAAAACCTTAAATATGTAAACAAAAAAACAATTTTTAAAAGAAGTGGGTTAATGTGGGTGTAGCAGACATGTTGCCCTCGAGATGGTTGTGACTCCAACTCCTTTCAGCTCCAACCAGTATGACAAAAGATCAGGGCTGATGGGAGCTGTAGTTCATAACTCCTGGAGGGCGTCATGTTGGCCACCGCTGGGCTAATGTAATTTAGTTTTTAAAACTTTCCTGGCCTCATCCTCTGAACGTAGGTCATCTCAACTATTTGATCAAGTACACCAAGGGAATTTATTGGGATGGATCAATTATGCTGAGCGGAAAAATCATTGTGAGAGACGTCTACATTTTGAAGTGGACCTAAATAGTGGTATAATTATAATCTGGCAAGTTTAGCAGCTCAGGAATAAATCTATCCACGCTCCATTTAAGACTTCTGGCTGTACATGACTGAAACCTAGTAAATATTGATATAGGACCAAATTATATATGAGATTAATCATCATCGTATCTGTGAGCAATGTTCCGTTTTAATATCAATAATTTTTTATTTTTAAAAAGCACTGGATGCTCTGCATTCCAAAGTAAACACTAATGCTAGATGGGAGCCTTTGTTCATGCAAAGAGCAGCAGAGGTTGGTGGGGAAGGAGTACAGTCGTGTCCTCCTGGTGCTTGGAAGCCCTTCACTTCATTGGAGCAAGGCAGCGGTGTTGAAATCAGGGGAGTCCAGAAGTGTTGACCATACCTGAAAAGCTCCTCCCTGCCTGTTACAGCTCTCTCTCTCCCAATGACCAATGAGGGCAGTGTCCCTGTTGAAAGGATGCCCTGTATCCCATCACCCTCATGAGCCCCTGTAGGCAAAGAGTAGGCAGCAGCATATCCAAATGGAAAGCCAGAGCTAGAGGTTTAGTGGGTGGCGCTGTGGGTTAAACCACAGAGCCTAGGACTTGCTGATCAGAAGGTTGGCGGTTCGAATCCCCGCAACGGGGTGAGCTCCCATTGCTCGGTCCCTGCTCCTGCCAACCTAGCAGTTCGAAAGCACGAAGTGCAAGTAGATAAATAGGTACCACTCCGGCGGGAAGGTAAACGGCGTTTCCGTGTGCTGCTCTGGTTTGCCAGAAGCGGCTTAGTCATGCTGGCCACATGACCCGGAAGCTGTACGCCAGCTCCCTCGGCCAGTAAAGCGAAATGAGTGTTGCAACCCCAGAGTTGTCCGTGACTGGCCCTAACGGTCAGGAGTCCCTTCACCTTTACCTTTAAGTACCCTGATTGACTCAGCAGACAGACCCTAGTAAGGCAGGGTTTAAAGCCTTGTGGCAGGAACTGGGTCAGAAGGAGAATGCTGTTCAATATGAAGTCTGGCTCTAATCCAATGTGGCTTTTCTTGTGTTTTAAAGTAGGACCGTGCTAGTGACTTGTGGGAAATCTACTCAATCTTGCTTCCCCAGCAACAAGTGGACTATTTCATTAGGTTATGACAGGGGTCAGCAATTTTTTTTCAGCAGGGGGCCGGTCCACTGCCCCTCAGACCTTGTGGGAGGCCGGACTATTTTTTTTTTGGGGGGGGGGGAATGAACGAATTCCTATGCCCCACAAATAACCCAGAGATACATTTTTAATAAAAGCACACATTCTACTCATGTAAAAACACGCTGATTCCCGGACCGTCCGCAGGCTGAATTTAGAAGGCGATTGGGCCGGATCCGGCCCCCGGGCCTTAGTTTGCCTACCCATGGGTTATGAGCTACAACTGCTCAGACATCCTGTGAGTGTTTGCTATTGGTCCTTAGGGTATCTTTACCAAGTTGTCAGCTGGTAACAGCAAGCAAGAGTTCATATGTCACAAGCCCCACTGAGAGAACTTGCTATGACAGCACATTTTAAAGAGAACGAGAGAAAGGTTTACCCCAACACTTAATAATGCATTTCAAAACACATTCAGACTTTGCAGGAACCCACCTGTGTTTGGGATTCCTAAACGTCCTCCCAGGTGGCCAAAGATACCCGTGGCCCTCATCTCACTTCTTTTGGAGAGCGATGAGAGATTCTGAATGTATGCAGCTTTGTTTTTTGCATGTATGGGATGGAAGGTCCTGTTACTGTCATGTGGAAATGTCCCAGAATGTGTTTTTCCGTGGTACTCTGATCGTTCAGTCACACCCAAAGAAACCATAAATGAACTCTGAACTTTGACCTTAATGTCAGTCAAAGGGTTGAAGAGAGATGATTCGGTCATAAGCTCCTTGTCGATGGGGTCTTGAAGGCAAATGGGTCCACTGTAGGTTCTACTCACGGTCAGGTCAGGCTGCATGGATGAGTTCAAAAGCAAGGAGTTACCTGATGGAAGGAAATCAATCGGGCAATTGGTTATCATTGTTATGTACAACAGACAGTGTTGTGTGTATAGCTTTGTCTACAGAATTGCCTGGTTCAGGGATGGAAAACCTGTAGCCCTCCATGTATCGTTGGCTTTCCATCAACCCGGACCATTGGTCATGCTGGCTGGGGCTGATGGGAATTGGTGTCCAAATACATCTGGAAGGGCTGCAGGTTCCTCACCCTGACTTAATTCAACATCTGGAGAACCAAAGGTTCCCCTTCCCTGGCCTAGTTCTTAATGAGGTGGTAAACCATTGTTTGGTCAATACTACTTTAGCCTACAGACAAGGGAGTTGTTCCAGCCCTTTGATCATTTTGGTTGCCCTTTTCTGAACATTTTTTTTATATAAGATATTTATTAGCGTTTTACAAAAAAAACATAAGTTTACAGAATAAAAGGATTTAAAACAGACGTTAACAAACTAAAAAGAAAACATAGAAGAGGAAAAAAATGACAAGAAAAAACAAAATGCAAAAAACAAATAGCTAAGAAAAAAATTAAAAATAAATCCATTCTTCAATATCTTTAAGCTTATTTGCTTGTTTCCTTGACCTCCTCACACCTCCCCTTTTTGTATTCCCATTTACATAATCAATTCAGCAAATCCTTACCCTCTTTCATTTATCTTAACTCTATATCTTAACCTATTATGGCTATACATTTTTATCCATTATCAATCCATATTTGCATATTCTTAATAACCTTGTTACCAATACCACTTATTTTCAATCCAACATCATTTTAACATTCATTAATTTTACAGTATTTCTGAACATTTTATAGCTTTATAATATCATTTTTGAGAACTATGCCCCAACCAGAACTATGCAAAATGTTCCAGATGTGATTTCACCATCTATTTATATAATAGCATTATTATAATATTGACCATTTCATTTTAATTCCATTTCCTAATGAAGGAATATATTTTGTATTAAAGCACACACACACACACCCAGCTGTGGCACATTTTCATTGATCTATTCACCATGACCTAAAGTTCTTTTTCCTGGTCCATCATTGCCAGTTCTACTCCATTAGTATATATGTGAAATATATATATTCTGTATGTACAGTATTGTATGCACAGTATTACCTGCCCTAAAGAGCATTACTTTACAGAGTTATGATTTTAAATGCATTCACTCATGCACTTTAAGCATTTTATAAGCACATTCATAAGAAAATTGCATTTCATCGAAATCAATGCTGAAAACTGAAGACATCAACAGACAAGGTCAAATTAAAAATCCCAGATGATGAACTATTTCACATTGGCAACAAATAATCAATACATTTGTTAATTGTGGTGTTTGATGTTCTGTAAATTCAATTGAGAGAAACTGACTGCCGTAGGGGTCAAAAAGTTGGTTAAGTAGATGATGAACTCTCTACCCATGCTGGGTTGAGGGGTTCAGCTCTCTCGTCCATATCACCAAGAAAATGGTTAGGGTTAATTTAACCCCCAGGTGGAATGTGCTGTAAAATGGCTGCCTGCACTAACCCTTTGCACAGGGTGAGATTCAAAATATCTGAAACCTCCCCATTATCTAGTCCCAGATCCTGTGTTCGGCCATGCCATCTCTAGCGGTTTCCAATGCGGGAGACCAAAGGGACATTTTGTTTGGATTTTCTGAAGTACAGCAGCTGAAAACAATGGGAACTGACACCCCTTCAAAATAATAATATTCAGATTTTCCAAAATACTCCTTTAAGATCAGGATGACAGTCAGGATTAATACGGGACATTTTGTTTGGATTTTCTGAAGTACAGCAGCTGAAAACAATGGGAACTGACACCCCTTCAAAATAATAATATTCAGATTTCCCAAAATACTCCTTTAAGATCAGGATGACAGTCAGGATTAATACAGGACATTTTGTTTGGATTTTCTGAAGTACAGCAGCTGAAAACAATGGGAACTGACACCCCTTCAAAATAATAATATTCAGATTTTCCAAAATACTCCTACATGGTCAGCTAAGTTCAGGATCAACTTAAAACACCACCAGTAGAAGCATGTACATTTAGCAGATGTATCAGTGAGCCTACTTCCTTTCCCCCTCTCCTCTGGTTTGGTCATGAGGAGAATGTAAAGATCACTTCATGAAGTAACAGTGCAATTGCAAAGGACAAAATGTGGCTAATTGAACGATGGGTTATTGTAGGAAACCAGGACCAAGCCACTGCTGATGATATCTTTTTTAGCAAGCCACTGTTTAAACAAACAAAAGTTCCTAGCTTAGACATAATAAGAAATCTTCTACCAGCAGTACTGGAAGATGGGAGGGAAGCAGGGAATGCATGAACCCAAGGCTTGTTGCTGCTCTTGGCTTATTGCTACACTATGGTTTGGAATGATGCACAGAAATAACAGAGTTGCTTATTTTATAGTAACAGCGAATAACGTGCTTTGACAAGTATTTGAATAATTTCCATAATCACTTTCTTTATTTTTGCTCACAATGAAACTCACAGGAAAATAGTTGTGTCGTTCCTACCTTTTGTTTTCTATCTTTTGCCACTCATCAAAAGTGTTCTTCCCCTTACCCCCAAATACTTACACTGCTTTGTTTTAAAAGAATCTGGTTACACACACACACACTCCAGTGCTTATTGGCATTGTCATATAATATCCAGTATAGTTTCTCATGACAAAACCAGCAGTGATCCCACCCCAGAATGACATAATTAGCTGGGGGGAGATCATGGTCGTTGTTTATTCATCAGTGATGTGAAAGAGTCATATTTTCTGACTCAGACATATGAATTTGAGTAGCTCATGATGCTTAAGTTAAAATGCAAGATGATTTTAATGGCCCAGCAACCCCCCCCCCATTCCTTGGCTTTGATTTTAAACTGAGCCAGAGAAACCCTCTTTTCCTATCTTGTTCTTTCCCACACGGCCAACTCCATCCCTACTTTTCTTCCTTGCTGTTCTTGCAGCTGTGGAACCTGAGAGGCAGGTATTGATCTTCCTCCTCCTCTATCTGACACCTAGTGTGCTGTTTTGACGTGCCTGGCTCATTGGGGGATTTTGAGGGAAGAATTGGACCCTGTCAAGCTCGTGATACATCAGGAGCCTTGGGAAAATAACATTGCCCAGAGCTCCTTGTGCCTGTCATACAGTTACAGCACCATGCCAGGCATCCGAGAGGCAATGGAAGAGATGTTCTTTAATCCTACTGCCGCCATCACAGCAGTGGGTGGGAGGGACCCAGGCAGGCAGGCATGTGGGTGGGGGGATTGTAGGTGGGTTCTGGTGGGACTCTGTTGCACTCCTGATAACATCATCAGGGGCATAACATGGTCCAAATTAGTCTCAATTAAATCAAGCTATTTTCTGAGGCTTTGGTTAGATTCCGCCCCCTCTAAGTCCAGTTTCCAAACATCACTGGGCAAATTATTTGCATAATCAATATTCAGTGGTGTCCAACAATCCTTTGTTGAGGTGCTGTGTATACTTTCTTGAGCACTGTAATGTCAAAGAGAGTATTCACTGCTGACTTGCTTGAGACCTTACCATAAGCACCTAGTCGGTCACTATGAGAAAAGGATGCTAAACTAGACGGGGACTTCGCCTGATCCAGAAGCACGCTTATGATTCATGCCCCCACATGTCTTATGGTTAAGAATACTTTCACCTAACTTTTGTGCGACAACTTCAGTCCCCTGCCAGCACTTTTTCATATTTCATAAATTCTACCTACCCCCCCCCCCAACAACAAGGTTTATTGTTCTATATATATATCCTTAAGCTTTTGCCTGTAGCTAATTTCTACAATTCCCACATGGACTGCCCTCTTATAGTTTACTTTGAACCCTTCTGAGCTTATGCTGTTTTCTATGTTTTTCATTTCCTAATGTGTTGTTAAATTTCAGTTTAAAAAATAAAACAAGCAGTGAAAGGTAGTTAACAATCTTATTATGGGAGATCTTTGGCCCAGTGAATGCTGAGGAAATTGAAGAATTGGAGACCTAGATTTTTAGGTGGGTTATTGATTTTTTCGTGTGTGTGTGTGTTCCAGTGCCTTCATTTTTCATTGTCTTAATACTTGGGGGAATTTTATAAAGAAGAGACAAATATTCAGGAAATTCTGAAACCCTGTTATTTGGTCTCCAAGCTCTTTTAAGGTGATTTACACCTAAGCCCTTACCCACCTTTAAATCAGCTGCTCAAACTTTATAGAAAATTAACTTCATGCGCCAAGAAGTCTCTTTGAAAGACTACTGATTTTGGGGTGGGGGGGGTGGATGGGTGTGGCAGGCTATTAAAATCATAGCCCCATCTCATTGAAGGTAAGCAATTCCCTCCAAAATTTTAAATTTCATGCTTTGTTCTGTCCTATTTCCATTCAGAATGATAGGTATCATTTGCAAACAGCATTCAAATGCTATAGCTGGGCTGATTAATAACTGAAGAAGAATATGCAATTCTCCAACCAAATAACGTGCACAAAAATGCATATATTTGGGTGAAAGTGTGTCTAAAAAAATGCATCTGTTAGTGGAAACAAGATATAAAATACATTATTATACTACAGGAAAATGCCTGCAAAAATGTATTCGGGGGGAAATGCCCTAAAAGAACAATGCATTTTGATGAGGACTTCTTTGAAAATAAATAAATCTCAAACTGATGCAAAAATCAGAGAAGACCAGAATTGAAGACCAGAAATATTAGAAAATAAGAGAAACCCAAAATGACCCCTGTCTACCCTTTGTTGCCAGTGATTTACTGTATGCAGTTTCATCCTACATTCATGTACGCAAGCTGGATTTCCTGTGAGGTAGCAGCTGCTGGCTGTGTATCTTACAAGTGTCAACAACCAAATTCTGCCTCCTCGTGGTTTCAGACCCCTGTAGCTTGATGATCTGATTTGGTGGCAGGGAACTCAAACATTAGCTGGAGGTAGAGCCAGTGATAGGGAGAGCCAACTAATTCTGGTGCTATTCCCACCCGCCCACTTCCCTGCTAAATTCTACAAGGGCAAGTGAGAGTAAGGATGAGGAAGAAGAAGAAGAAGAAGAGTTTGGATTTGATATCCCGCCTTTCACTCCCTTTAAGGAGTCTCAAAGCGGCTAACATTCTCCTCTCCCTTCCTCCCCCACAACAAACACTCTGTGAGGTGAGTGGAGCTGAGAGACTTCAGAGAAGTGTGACTGGCCCAAGGTCACCCAGCAGCTGCATGTGGAGGAGCGGAGACACGAACCCGGTTCCCCAGATTACGAGACTACCGCTCTGAACCACTACACCACACTGGCTGACAGGAAGCTGACAGGCAGTGCCAATCCCTGGACTGGTTGTTAGTGGGAAGGTGTGGACTGCCTAAAATGCAGACTGAGGTTAGTGGGGGGATGTCACAGTTGGCCCCCTGCCCCCTGTCTGATCAAGAGCAAAAAGTCCCACAGAGCAAAATGGAAGTCATTCTAGAATAACCACACTTAAGATTGTGCTGCATAGAGTTCACCTGTAAACAGTGGCTGTATAATCATAGAATCATAGACTTGTAGAGTTGGAGGGAACCAAGAGGGTCATACAGGAATCTTTTTGCTCATCGTGGGACTCAAACTCATGAGTCTCATGCTCTGCCAACTGAGCTATTGATGAGTGAAAAATAGGGGTGTGCATTCGTTTTTAGGAAAGAATGAAAAATATGAGCATCATTTTTATTTTGTTTTAAGCTATAATGTAGAATGGGAATTCAAGCAAATGAGGTCTGAATGAAACAGAAATATTTGCTTATTGCTTATTTCATTCATTTCTATAGGGAGAGTTGAAGAAAAGTTGAAGAAAAGCACAACAACTTGTACAGGTCACAAAAAGGTTACAGAAGATGGAAGTGGAGAGAGAAAGAGAGAGATAGAGAACAGTTAAGCTGCCTCTGTGCACTTTTTTTCTATTTTTACATTGTTTATAAAATGGAAACTTTTGTCCTGTCTACCAGCTGGGCTGATCCTTTCAAGGGGTAGTAAAATGACTATCATCTCTTTCAAGTGGACCTCCAGCTCCAGCTACTCGCAAACATTAGTCTATGGATTTGAACCTGAAATCGCCTGATGTTAAGTCAGATGAAATATTTGCACACTGATAACAATACTTTTCAGAATAGCTAGTTAAATAAGCAGCAATGGTGAAAACAGGAAAGATTCAATCTTTGCATCAGAATACATAATTAAAAATGGCAACTTTAGGATAGCTTCTAAAGGTATTTAACACATCAGAATTTGCAGCTATTAAAGCATGCATGCAAACTACATTTGAAGTATGCATTTCTGGTAATGAACTGAAATAAACATATATCAGAAAATCAACCGTCATTTATATATTAAAGCAGGCTCTGATTAAATAGACACATATACCAAGCTGTCCTTAATTTCAAACGAGTTTGTGAATCTTTCTCTGCCTCGCTTATCTTAATTTATGCTTTGCAAGGCGCGTGCCCCATGGGGAGGAGAACATCTACATATTTATCTATGAAATACTGTATCATATTTTTCTTCGGAAGAATTAAAACAGGGCTATGTTCACACATCTCCCAACACTTCCTCCCACCTTCAATAAGGTTTCCATCTCAGAAAAGAGAGTGATAGAAATTCAAAGAACTTTTCTCACCCACTACATAAAATTACTCCCTCACAGTCTCAAGGAAAGACTGTTCCCGGAAAGAAGCACAATTTAGACCTCGTGAGTGTGTGTTGATGCATGACTAAACATGGTGCACTTGAGTGTTTTTTGGTGTGTTTGTGTCTGTGAACTCCCACTGTCTGAAGTACTGCTGTACTTTAGTTATCTGAACTGCAGAACTTGAAATAATGGAGTCCATGGATTTTTCTAGGAAGAATGGAAATACGTGTAAAATAAACCCACACTTTTATAACCGGGTGCTTCTTATTCTCACCATATGAAAAAGATCAGGCCTGGTGACCAAAGCACACACACCCTGGCCCATAGCTGTCAACTTTTCCCTTTTCTTGCGAGGAACCCTATTCGGAATAAGGGAATTTCCCTTTAAAAAAGGGAAACATTGACAGCTATGCCCTGGCTCCTCTGTTTGGCCCTCAAGACATTCCCCAGACCATCCCCAGCCACACATCCTCTCCCCAGATCACATTCCCCACTGATCCTGCTCTGCGCCCTCATTGAGCCTGGACGGAATATGCTCTTGAACTCTGATAATGCCTTTACATAGAATCATGTAATTGTGGAGTTGGAAGGGTCCCTGAGGATCACCCCCTGTCATGTAGGAATATGCCACTGCCTCATACGGGGACTGAGCCTGCATGGAAGTTAGTGAAGAGTGTGTGAGTGTGTAAAATTCATATGCATTGCTTTGCCCAATTTTACCTCTGCTCCCATCCAGCATGGACATGTGGCCCCTGGAAGGTTGCCCAGAAAGGAAAGTGGTCCATGGGCTGAAAAAGGGCCCACATCTGTGTGCTATTCACTTGCCCTGTAGAGAATGTCTGGTAGAAATTATACTAAAATGAGAATGTATTAAGGTGCTGTTTGTGGTTCAGATCCCTAAGTTAAGTACACTTAATCAAGGGGCAAAGGCATACATAATTGGCCCACAAATGTCTTGTGATCCACCATGGTTTCCAGTAAGATTAAACTGGAGTCTCAACTTTCTAGGACCTGTGCATCCATGCTATACACTCTCCCACTGCCAGAATTTTTTTACAGAAATGGTATTGCCACTTTACCCCCATTCAAAACATTTTAAAAAGGAACCTGTTATAGGCTTAGAAATGCTGATGCCTGCAATTATCAGTACAGCAGTGTACAGTGGTACCTCTAGTTAAGAACTTAATTCGTTCCGGAGGTCCGTTCTTAACTTGAAACTGTTCTTAACCTGAGGTACCACTGTATACAGTGGTGCCTCGCAAGACAAAATTAATTCGTTCTGCAAGTTTTTTTCGTCTTGCGAATTTTTCGTCTTGCGAAGCACGGTCAATTCGCAACTGCACCTCTTCAAGCAATGCACCCTGGGTATTAACGGTTTTAAGAAAAAGGAAACAAACTTGCAAGACGTTTTCGTCTTGCAAAGCAAGTCCATAGGGAAATTCGTCTTGCGAAGCAACTCAAAAAACGAAAAACTCTTTCGTCTTGCGAGTTTTTCGTCTTGCGAGGCATTCATCTTGCGAGGTACCACTGTACCTAAATCAAAGATGGCAGCCCTTTCTGTGCTGCTTCCAAGTATAGATCTTTAGGTGTCATGTGGGACATAACCACCATGAAGCAGTTTCCCCACCATGACCGTAGAAGAACATAACAAGTTAGACTCTTGGTCTACCTAGCTCAGTAGTGGTTCTCCAGGGTTTCAGAGGTCTTTCCTCACCCTAGCTGGAGAAACCTGGTATTGAACCTGAATCCTTTTGCATGCAAAGATGGACTCTTTCTCAATAAGTGGCATTCTGCTTTACCAACCTTGTCGGACAGTTTTAAAATTAAATGTCTGGAAGCCTCCTGTTAGGGCAGATGAGTCGATCACATCCACACCATATTCACTCTGGCTCCGTCTGTAGAGAGTCACACCAACGACAATGACGGCTACCGCAATGACGGCAGCACCCAGGCCTGAGTACAAGGCAATGTCTGTGGCATTCTCAATGTCTGCAAGGAGAGAAGGAAAGGCAATGAAATGAGGAACAGGTTTCATGCTTTTCATCTGCATCCTGAAAGAAGCAGCGATGGACACTAAGCATTCGTTGAGCGTTAATGGGAGCCTTTTGAACAAAAAACATTTTGGAAAGAGAAAAGGAGCAAAGAAACACATGCTTCTGACTTGTTGGTTCTCTACCTTTTTAGAGATCTAAGGACAAGATATGTCCACCTTCCGATTCTCTTTCTGGGCAACCAGAGTCATCCTCAAAATTCAAGGACACAGTTCAAGAACGATGTGGAAGAGGGTCAGGGCCGGATGTAGGTTTGATGAGGCCCTAGCTACTGAAGGTAATGGGGCCCTTGGTATGTCCAGCTGTCCTTTGTCAACAACAAATGTCGCTTTTTTGTGTTGAATATATGCTATATGGTAATTTATTGACCTAACAGATATCTAAAGCCATTTGCACATAACAAAATATGTATTTTATCAAAGTTATTGTTGAAAAGTCAATGCAGAATGCAAAATCCATGCAGAATGTAGGTACCCTATATATAGAAATGAGCAAACCAGTGATATTTTAGGGAGCAGGCTAGCAGGCGGGGCCCATTACACAATACAAAACACTGTTGCTGCATGCAGGTTTTATTTTATTTGTTTTTTATCTTATATTTGGGAAATGTACATGCAGGTTTTCCCCCTTTAAATTCCCCCTCCTCCCCCGAGAGTGGGGCCCTAAGCTATAGCTTGTTTAGCTTATATGTAAATCTGGCACTAGAAGGGTGAGTCTCTGGTGGGGGGACATGGACTGGAGATTGTTCTAAGAGACAGACAGAGTGGTCTCAACAAGAGCTACATTCAGCTCTTGGGCCTGAGGCACCTCACCCCGTTATACCAAGATACCCTTGTGTATGGATTTAGGAAGGGACAACCATGTTTTGGTCTCTCTTTTTCTTCCTCTGTAATGTCATATTCTTGCATATTTGTGTACAGCAGATAGGTGCAAATTTCATGCTCTGCTGCGGTACAGCTGAGGGGCAGCTTAAGGAAGAATAAGTTTAGAAGGCCCCTTCTCAGCAGACACAAGTTTGAGAAACACTGCCTTATGAACACTTTTAAATTACTGAACTATTAGACTTTATTTCTGTGGGTCAGATAACTTTCCCCCCAGCTCAACCTCACTCCTCCACAGAATTCTATTGCCAGTATCTGAATAGTTGTGCTGCACTGCAGTCTGGTGTTCCAAGTCTCATTTGAACCTTCTGGAGAAATATCGAGAAGAAAAGGAAGTGATACATTGGGAAGATCTTTTTGTTTGCTTGCTTTTAAGAAGAACAATGCAGAATGCCATTTCTGTTCCCAGAAAATATCTTATGCCAGAAAATGGGTGGGTAGGTAGGAAACGATAGACAAATATATGAAAGGTGAATTATGTCATTGGAACCATGCAGTTGTGGATCCATGAAGCTTGTCTGAATTTTAAAAAAAATCTCCACACAGAAAACAGGCATTAATCTTTGTCAGTGGGACCAATTAGGCAATGTCACAGCAAAGGCTTGTTGAAGGTTGTTTTTTTTAAAAACCCCCACCACCATTTCAGGGGCATGTGGAAAGCCCACAAATGGATTTTTTTCTATACCATTTTTTTCAAATGTTTCAAACCGAGCAACATACACCATAAATCAACTGAAAGAGATCGACAAAGGTATCCAGAGAGTCTAGACCAGTGTTTTCCAACCTGGTGCCCTCCCATCACCCCCAGTCAGCACATTGGATTATTGGCCAAAATGGGAGTTTGAGTCCGACAAAAACTGGAGGGCCACCAGCTCTCCATCTTTGATTTAAACTTTTGAGAGACAGTGCAGTTTAAATTCACAAACACTTTTCTAAATTCGCACACACAAATAAAAAACAACCCTGTTTCTAATTAAGCAAAGAACTAGAAGTTAAGGTTTTATCTTGGCAGACCTCTGGGAATGTGAAAAAATAATAATGTTACACTGTACTTCAGAGTTTTACCCTCAGGTTTCTCTTTTAAAAACAAAACATCTATCTCTCATCTATCTATATCTATCTATCTATCTATCTATCTATCTATCTATCATCTATCATCTATCTATCATCTATCTATCTATCTATCTATCTATCTATCTATCTATCTATCTATCTATCTATCTATCATCTATCTATCATCTATCTATCTATCATCTATCTATCTATCTATCTATCTATCTATCTATCTATCTATCTATCTATCATCTATCTATCATCTATCTATCTATCTATCTATCTATCTATCTATCTATCTATCTATCTATCATCTATCTATCTATCTATCATCTATCTATCTATCTATCTATCTATCTATCTATCTATCTATCATCTATCTATCTATCATCTATCTATCTATCTATCATCTATCTATCTATCATCTATGTATCTCTATCATCTATCATCTCTATCATGGCCTAAGATTCCTAGTCTGGCACTTAAGGATTTGTGAAGGCTACTTACTCAATTACCGTATTTTTCGCTCTATAGGGCGCACCTAGTTTTTTTTTTTGGGGGGGGGGAATAAAGAAAAATATATATTCCCCCCCCCCAGGCACGGGGCTGGGGCAGGGGAAGCCCGAGCTTCCCCCAACCCCAGCCCCCAGAACAGGCTGCTATCCGCAAGCCTTGGGAGCCTGGCGGGAACTCACGCCGGTCTCCCCAGGCTCGCGGATATCTGCCCGAAGCCCGGGGTGCGCTGCTCAGGCTTTGGGCAGCAGGCTGCTATCCGCAGCCTAGGGAGCCCTGCAGGAACTCCCGCGGGCTCCCAAGGCTTGCGGATAGCTTCCTGAAGCCTGGAGAGTGAGAGGGGTCGGTGCACACTCTCGCTCTCCAGGCTTCAGCGAAAGCCTGCATTCGCCCCATAGGACGCACACACATTTCCCCTTCATTTTTGGAGGGGGGAAAGTGCATCCTATAGGGGGGGAAATACGGTAATTAATACAGAAACAAAATTGTTTAAAAGTCAGGGATAATAATTGAACAGACAGGCCACTAATATTAAAAACCAATATCAAATACAATTAAAACAACAGGCCCTTCAATAAACCAACAACTCAAGAGAAAACCAAGAAAAATAAATGGGTCTTTAGAGATTTCCTAAAGGGCTGTAATAAGAGGGTCAGATGAACCTGATGATAATGCATTTCTCTTTGGTTTTCTGTGGGGCCCAAGAGGTTAACTTCAAAATTTCACCATCTTTAGGAAAAGACCCCTGCTCTTCATTTGATCCCAATTGAATCATGCTGGGAAATGCTTGTGGGAAGATTAAGAATTATTCTTCCATTTCAAAACAGTCTTATTTGTTCCAAAAATGCCAAATGTTGATGAAACATTCATTTTAACATTGTTTCAAACAAAACTAAACACACACACACACACACACAAACCTCCCTCTGATGGAAGAGTGGAAAGTAAAGGAAGCATAATGCTAGCAATGTGTGTGTATTGTTTTCTGTACTTACTTTAGACCAGATGGGTTTTATTTTTTAAAGAGTTGTATCTTATTTTGGTATATTTATATCATGCATATCTTCCATCCTTAAACTCAAGGCAGTATGCACAAGGCTGTTAGAAGACCTCCTAACTAGGGAAGGGCTTTTGGCCAAAAACCTTTGCAAAATATCCAATACAGATTTTTTTTAAAAAAAAAAATGCAGAGTATAAACTACAAGTTTTAAACACTGAGGCAGCTCAGATGGTCACTGAGATAAGCACAAACATTTCTTTGCTCATGCACAGAACTCCTTTTACTTCTCCCTTCACACAAACTACAATCAAACCATAGTTTCCCATTTCATCTGAACCAGGAAACTATTGTTAGAAGGTGTGGAACAATAAAACAAGCCCAAAGCATAAAACAGATGCCCATATAGACTAATAGGCTAAGGTTGAATATCTTTCCAAAGCTGCGTCATCGAATCATATTTTTCTGATCATATTTTTCTGTGTGCTCACTGACATCAATTGGGTTTAGTAAAAGCGATGTTCAGTCATAACCTGGGCAACACAAATATCATATTATATTACATTATAAATTATTAACACACATATTTTACCTCTTAGGCCAGTACAACAACAATATTTTATAAATTTGACTTTTAATATGCAAGCATCTGTCTTTAAACTCACCCTGGAAGACAATACATCTTTAGGTAAACCCAATAAAACTTTAACATAAAATCACCTCAGCTTCAGTAAGGTGGCTTTATCAAGTTCTACTGCCTAGTTTGCAAGTTATCTCATGATCTGTGTTTTTCTGATACAGAGAAGATCAGATATTTTATGGGGTTCACACTGGGAAGAACCACAACAGCATAGTCTGGTTCATGATTTTGTGCTGTGTCCCTCTTGTACTGGGACATGGCAATTCCCTCCTTTCTTGGCTGGAGGCAGATCATATGCCCATTTTGCATGATCTGACAAACTTTGGCCTGTGTTTGCTGTGTAAACTAGGATCAGAAACCTGGCAGATGCATGCCAAAGTTTGCCATATTTGCTTTGTCTCAAACCAGGAGAGCAGAGAGGCAGCTGGCTCATAGAAGAAGGATGATGGAGCGTGCAAGTCTGAAGCCTGGGGCACATATTCCCCAAAGCACAATTTGGTGTTATGTCTGAGCCAAGGCATTGTTCTTCCAACATTTCTTTGATGAAAATAGGGACATCCTGTTCCACAATGATAATCTTACTATTTATAACCCATACAACTTATTGCAGGCATAGGAAAACTTGGCCCTCCAGATGTTTTTGGGACTACAGCTCCCATCACCCCTGACCACTGGTCCTGTTAGCTAGGGATGATGGGAGTTGTAGTCCCAAAACATCTGGAGGGCCGAGTTTGCCTATGCCTGTCTTATTGGGTTGCCCCAGCACTCTGGGGCACAGTACAACATTAAACATTAAAAAAACCTTCCCTATACAGGATTGCCTTCAGACGGCTCGGGGGTCGGATAAGTCCATATCCTTCAACATTTCTCCAATGAAAACAGGGACATCCTAAGAAAAACCGGGACATTCTGGGATCAAATCAGAAATCGGGGTGGCTTCTGTATATCTGAGACTTTCCCTGGAAAATAGAGACACTTGGAGGGTCTGTGCTTCCAACTTGGCCAACATCTATCAAAATACATTTTACGGTAATGAAGTTTCCACTAACCATTATTAAGTTCCATTAAAAACCTGAAGAGAATTTAAGAAGCGAAGAAACACAAAATGAAACATTTCGATCTAATGTATTAGGAATCGTAATTGATTTAATTATCTAATTTATACTAAAATTTTGCACAATCTGTGCAGGCCACTCATCTCCTCTGCTTTGCTGTACATTTCCTAGCAGAAACCAACAATCACAATTTCTGTTCGTCTCTCCTCCTCGCCACCTGCTACTAAAACAGCAAGCCACTGCAATCTACTTCTTTCTTCAACCCTCCGTTTGCTTGTTTGTGGAGAAGTCCACACATGCGAGAAACACAGTTCCCAAACAGAGAGTTATATATAAGGCTATTTACCACAATTGGTTGCTTCTCAATTATCTTAATAATTGACTTTGATTTTACATCAATGATGATTCATGTGGTCTTAAACTTAATGCCTGTTCCATTCAATAGCAAGCAACGAGGGGCATTTATATAACACATCTCTAATCTCGCAATTTAAAATAAAGAGTTTCATTCCCCAAGGTACTAAAAGGCACTATAATCGACCTCAGCAGTTTGGCTAGCCCACTTTAAGGATCCAATCGTGAAACAGGAGATGAGGAGAGAATAAACAAAAGCACAGCAGCCAGCCTGACAATTTTAGGTGCTGCTGGACTGCCAAGTGTATTATAGTCTAACAACTGGAAACTTCCCTAAACATCCAAGGTAATGATGAAACACTTTAACGTCCACCCCACCTTTTCCTTGGCTTTAGCACAACAACTAAGATAGAGCACCACCAGAGGCATATTCCCAGCAGAAAAAGTGTCTGCTCTTGGCTGTTCAAATCCCATTCAAGTTCATTAGGATCTAAAACGTAAACATATCTCATTTTATTAAGCTATTTAAAGGAACAACCCAGTGAGGAGCACAAGGAATGAAATGAGGGTCCCATCTGCGCTAAGGGAACATCATGCCACCTTAAACAAGCATGGCTTCAGGTTTTTTTCAGTTCTTCATTTTTGCAGTCCAGTTTTCCACATTTCTGCATAATAATAATAATAATTTATTATGTATACCCTGCCCATCTGGCTGGGTTTCCCCAGCCACTCTGGGCAGCTTCCAGCTGAATATTAAAAACAGTACAGCATGAGACATTAAAAACTTCCCTAAAGAGGGCTGCCTTCAGTTGTCTTTTAAAAGTAAAATAGTTGTTTATTGCTTTGACATCTGCTGGGAGGGCGTTCCACAGGGCAGGCGCCACTACCGAGAAGGCTCTCTGCCTGGTTCCCTGTAACCTTACTTCTCGCAATGAGGGAACCGTCAGAAGGACTGGATCTCAGTGTCCGGGCTGAACGATGGGGGTGGAGACACTCCTTCAGGTATACAGGACCGAGGCCGTTTAGGGCTTTAAAGGTCAGCACCAACACTTTGAATTGTGCTCGGAAACGTACTGGGAGCCAATGCAGATCTCTCAGAACTGGTGTTATCTGGTCCCGGCAGCCACTCCCAGTCACCAGTCTAGCTGCCGCATTCTGGATTAATTGCAGTTTCCGGGTAACCTTCAAAGGTAGCCCCACGTAGAGCGCGTTGCAGTAGTCCAAGCGGGAGATAGCTAGAGCATGCACCACTCTGGCAAGACAGTCCGCGGGCAGGTAGGGTCTCAGCCTGCGTACCAGATGGAGCTGGTAAACAGCTGCCCTGGACACAGAATTAACCTGTGCCTCCATGGACAGCTGTGAGTCCAAAATGACTCCCAGGCTGCACACCTGGTCCTTCAGGGGCACAGTTACCCCATTCAGGACCAGGGAATCCCCCACCCCCGCCCACCCTCTGTCCCCCAAAAACATGTTCAGTTTCAGTTTCAGTTTCTGTTAATTGGTTCTCGTGGGAAACTTGCAGATTCTAGCTTCGCACAATTAACTCAGGCTGGTGTCAATTTACTCTTGGCAGAAAGCCCAGGTCTGCTTGACCTAGAAACTACTTACTCTGATTGGTTAACGACCAGCACTCAATTCTGTTATCAAGGGTTTGCTAGCTCAGTTTGAAGTGAGGTGTTGTTAGGAGTAGAAGTGCTGTGTACGGTTTTGAGAGAGAGAGAAAGAGAGGGTTTATTTTGCTTTGTTTTGTATGCAGAAACTCTGCTGGTTTTATTTTCTCCTTTTAATAAATCCTGTAAATAGTTATTCTGAGTCTAGCTGACTTGTCATTACTGCCGCAACTAGCTTCTTCGCTGTGCAGGAAAACTCTGCTACGTTTGGGCTAAAGCCAATAGGGCTATGCCTGACACTCCAAAGTTCCATGAGGTTATGGGCATTGTGCTGCCAGCCTGAGTTGCGGTGGTGTCAGCATCAACGGCGTTGGTTCCAGTAGTTCCAGAAGTTGTTGTTCCTGCTGGTGCAGCAGATGGACTCTGGCTGGTTCCTGACCGTGGTGAGCTGGTGACGCAGTGGACACAAGGACAACAGCTGCAGCGTGTGAGTGCTGGGTGCTGTGGTTCCTGTTCTCTCTCTCGGTGGTCGTGAGTAGCTGGTTCCGGGTTCCAGGGACATCGCTCTCAAGATGGCCTCACAACCAGTTCAGATGGCTTTTGAGCGTCTGAATGACTCTAATTACTTGCTGTGGTCAGAACGCATGCAGGCAGTGCTGCAGAGGGATCGTCTCTGGCAAGTGGTGAGTAAGTTTCCTGCGAAGCCTGATGATGAAGACCTCGATAACGACCAAAGAGCAAGGGCCACAATTGTCTTGGGGCTGGAAGATTCCCAGTTGCCGTATGTGAGGGGAATCAAGACAGCTAGAGGTGTGTGGCAAGCACTTAAAGAACTCCATGTGCGTGAGACAGCGGTATCCAAGCTGTTCATTCGCAAGGCATTGTACAAGGCAATGTTACAGCCTGGGGTTACAATGCAGGAACACCTACACAGTTTACAGTTAAAGTTTGCAGCGCTACAGGAAAGAGACTGTGCGTTAGACCAGCAGGAGAAGGTGGCTATTATTTTGAGTTCTCTCCCGGAAAGCTGGGATAATTTAGTTTTGTCTCTAGAAGGCATGCAGGAGCGTGATTTATCAGTCAGTTACGTTACTGGGCGTTTGATTGAAGAATGGCAGAAGAGGCAAGAAAGGTCGTTGGCTGCAGAGGCTTCTACAGGTGGGCGGTTTGAAAGGAGTTCTCATGCCGTACCAGAGGTGAAGCAAGAGCAGCGTGCCGGTGAGAAGTCAGCGTTTGCTGTTAGGCGTTGTTTCCGATGTGGGTCTTCAGCGCATCTAAAACGACAATGTCCGGAGTTGGTCAAGTCTCAGTTGCCGGTGCAGGAGCAGAGACGAGATCAGCAGCAGCAGCAGCGAAAAAAGAAATTCTTCAAACGAAAACAGTCGGCTCAGCTGGTGACCGGCGAGGTCAAGATTGCTGATGAGAAACAAGCGGTCTGGGTGGTCGATTCGGGAGCATCTCGCCACATTGTGAATTCAGATGAATTGTTTGTTTCCAAGAACTCAGCACAGCGCAGCCAGGTGGCTCTAGCAGACGGAAGTACTTCCGAAGTGATTTCGGGGGGTGCAGTTTTTGTTCCTTGTCTTCGTGAATGCCTGCAAAATGTACTTTGTGTGCCTTCGTTAAGGAGCAATCTGATGTCTGTAGATTGTTTGCTAAAAGCTGGGTTTAAAGTGCATTTTGAAGGAGACAGTTGCATTATTAAGAAGGCTGGTGAGATTTTAGGCACTGCTAAGTCAGAGGGAGGCTTGTTTTGGCTTAAAGCAGGATCTCAAGTTGCAGCAGTAGTCAGTAAATCTCAGCCTGCAGTGAATAACAAAGCTATACATGACAACTGTGTGCACTTATTGCATAGGAAAATGGGGCATGCTTGCTGGAAAAGTGTACTAAAAATGTCTGAATTGGCTGATGGGGGTAATTTAAAGAGTTGTAACAAGTACCTTGATTGTAATGTTTGTAAAAAGGTTAAAACCCACAGAGTCTCTTACCCCAGAAGTGACAGAGTTAGTGAGTCACCGCTACAGCTGGTTCACATGGACGTAATTGGTCCATTTGCTGTAAGCAGGGGTGGATCGCGCTTTTCACTAACAATTGTGGATGACGCCACGCGTTACTCCTGGGTTTTTCCCATGAAGAATAAGGGTGACGTGTTCACTAAGTTTAAAGGCTGGGTGGCATCTGTGGAAAGATTTCTGTCCATTAAACTTAAAAGGATTCAGACGGACAGAGGTGGCGAATTTATGTCAAATGCCTTTAAAGATTGGTTACAAAAGCGTGGCATTGGGCATAGAAAAACGAACGTTTTTTCCCCAGAGGAAAATGGCGTTGCAGAGCGAAAAAACAGATCTTTACAAGATATGATGTTTGCCATGCTTGATGATGCTGATTTGCCCATGTCTTATTGGGGGGAGAGCATGCTCACCGCGTGTTATCTCCAAAACAGGCTCTTTCATCAAACAATAGGTACAACCCCGTACTTTAAATTGTTTCAGAAAAAAACCCAAAATTGACCATTTGCATGTGTTTGGATCAAAAGCCTGGGTATTAATTCCGAAACAAATGAGAAAGAAGGGAGATCCTAAGACCAAACAGTTAGTGTTTGTGGGTTACCAGGAGCTGGGAAAAGGTTTCCGTTTTGCTGAAGGGACAAATGGCATTGTGATCTCCAGGAATGCCAGTTTTTGTGAACATAGTGGCTGGGAGAGACTACATGCCAATACTGAGGTTTGGTTTGAACCTTCCCAGGAGCTTCATGACTCTGAAAGTAGACACAGAGAATCAGAGTCTGAGGGGGAGGAAAGTTCAGATAAGAGCTCTCAAGAAAGTGGAGTTAGCCAAAGACCAGTTGCTAAGCAACAAAAGAGAGGTCGTAGTTCTGAGGAGGAAAGTCGGTCAGAAGAAAAATTTTCTCCCAGAAGATCTAAAAGACAAAACAAAGGAGTGCCTCCGGTGCGTTTTTCTCCAGATACTGCAAATGTGTTTAGTGTAAGTGCAGAACCCAAGAGTTTTCAGGAGGTGTTAAAGTTACCAAAAGAGGAGGCAGAGCGCTGGAAACAGGCAATGGAGGAAGAGATGTCCTCTCTGAATGAGCACAAGGTCTTTACACCAGTAGCAGCGCCTGAGGGGGCAAAGATTGTAGGCTGCAGGTGGGTAAACAAACTAAAAGGTTTGCCAAACAATTGTCCAGTAAGTTCAAAGTGAAAGACTTAGGCCCGGTTAGGACATATCTAGGGTTGGAAGTGTGCTGGGCCCAAGATGGCAGCTGCTTAATTAGTCAGCAGAACAAAGTTAAACAACTACTGACTACATACAGGATGCAGGATTGCAAAGGGGCAGTGGTGCCTATGGATCCAGGTTTCATAAAAACACTTCATATAGATGAGAGTCCTGAATTTGAACATCCTGATGTATATCACTCTGTAATTGGAAGTTTATTGTATCTAGCACAGTGGTCCAGACCTGATATTAGCTACGCAGTAGGCATATTAAGTAGGTTGGTCTCAAAACCCACACTAAATGCCTGGAAAGGGGTAAAACAAGTTCTGAGGTATCTCAAACAGACAATTGGCTATATGTTACAATTAAATTCTTCAGAGGATGAAATGTTGAGTTGCTACTGTGATAGTGACTGGGGAAATTTGCCGGATAGAAAATCTGTCACAGGACTAGTTATAATGGTCGGTGGAGCTTTAATCAGCTGGCGGTCTCGCAAGCAAGACGTTGTAAGTGTGTCATCAACGGAATCAGAGTACGCCGCATTGAGTGAATTGTGCAACGAGGTGATTTATTTCAAGCATTTGTTAGCAGATTTAAATGTAAATTGTGGAGAACCAGTACAAGTTTACATTGATAATCAAGCTTGTATAACCTTAAGTAAAACAGAGGGTTTCAAATCGCGTTCCAAACATATCTCTGTAAAATACCAAAAATGTACGTTGCTGTGTACAAGACAATGTAATCACCTGTACTTATGTACCAAGTGAAGAAAATGTAGCAGATGTGTTAACTAAACCATTGGCAAAGGTAAAGAACAAGCGAATGTGCAAGGGTTTAGGTTTGCTGGAAAAATGATCTTCTACATAGGTGTATTTGGTGTTAATTGTTCAGCAGAATCTGTGAGGGGGTGTTCAGTTTCAGTTTCAGTTTCTGTTAATTGGTTCTCGTGGGAAACTTGCAGATTCTAGCTTCGCACAATTAACTCAGGCTGGTGTCAATTTACTCTTGGCAGAAAGCCCAGGTCTGCTTGACCTAGAAACTACTTACTCTGATTGGTTAACGACCAGCACTCAACTCTGTTATCAAGGGATTGCTAGCTCAGTTTGTGGTGAGGTGTTGTTAGGAGTAGAAGTGCTGTGTATGGTTTTGAGAGAGAGAAAGAGAGGGTTTATTTTGCTTTGTTTTGTATGCAGAAACTCTGCTGGTTTTATTTTCTCCTTTTAATAAATCCTGTAAATAGTTATTCTGAGTCTAGCTGACTTGTCATTACTGCCGCAACTAGCTTCTTCGCTGTGCAGGAAAACTCTGCTACGTTTGGGCTAAAGCCAGTAGGGCTATGCCTGACACTTCAAAGTTCCATGAAAACAGTACTTCTGTCTTGTCAGGATTCAATCTCAATCTGTTAGCTGCCATCCATCCTCCAACAGCCTCCAGGCACTCACACAGGACCTTCACCGCCTTCACTGGTTCTGATTTAAAGGAGAGGTAGAGCTGGGTGTCATCTGCATACTGATGAACACCCAGCCGAAACCCCCTGATGATCTCTCCCAGCGGCTTCATATAGATATTAAAAAGCATGGGGGAGAGGACGGAACCCTGAGGCACCCAAAATTAGTGTTGCTGTTGTTGTTTTAAAAAAGTTCTCATTAAAAATAAATAAATGTTAGCATCTTAGTGCAAATCTCCTAATGTACATTTTTTGTAAGTAGTTTTGCCTAATATATGTATTTCTGCAAACAATTTCCTCTAATGCATTTCTATATGGTTTTACTAATATATTCATTTTATGCATACTTTACCCTATAATATACACATTATCCGGCTGGAGAACAGCATCATACAATTCAGGGAAGTGCAAATTTTGAAGGACAGGTGTCTTTTGCATCACAAATAGGAAGATTTGCATTAAAATCTGAAATCAAATTCCTTCCATATCCCCATCCCTGTAGGGGTGTTGCAGGGCGCAATATCATAGCCCTGTAGCCAACACAGTATAATAAGGGGAGAGAGCACACATAACAAAATGTTCAGCAAGAAGTCACTGAGCTATATTATAAGGGCCAATCCAATTCAGGGTTCGATCCAGCACTTTGCATTACAGGGGGTTGGACTAGATAATCCTTGGGGTTCCTTCAAACTCTACAACTCTGATTTTATACAGCCCAGGACCTTGAACCAATCTGGGGGTCTTGCACAGTCATTCAGTTAGGAGGAAGGAGAGGAGATGTACATCTCCTTCCTCCCCATCCCAATTAATCCGGGCTTTAAACATGTAGTTGGGGAGTGGGAGAAGGTGAAATCAAGTTGCCCGCACACCTTATTTCCATCCCCCTGTCCTCATCGCCATACTGCCCCCCTTTGGACAGCTCTAGATCACTCTGGGAGGACCTGATCTGACCTAAGGTGCTTCAGGGCTCCCTCAACTGAATCTGACCAATTCCCAAGTCAACCTGAAGCAGCCCAATCCACTATCCCAAACAACAGTTACATAAAAAAGAGAGATTTGTGCATAGACAACACCTTGTTGTCTCAACTCCCAGGACTATCAGAATGTTAAACAAAAAGTCTGCAGTTGCAGTCAACAGGGATGGAAAAATAAAACACTCCACAGAAAGACAGGGAGCCAAAAAAAAACCACCCCCAAATGTTCACTCCACAATAGATATTGACATGCGGAGGAGGGACGCCACACTACTAGCCAGTGGCGTAGCGTGGGGGGTGCAGGGGGGGCCGGCCGCATCGGGCGCAACATCTGGGGTTAGGGCAAATCCACAGGTTAGGGGGCGCAAATCCACGGGTTAGGGGGCGCAAATTACTTGCCTTGCCACGGGTGCTGACAACCCACGCTACGCCACTGCTACTAGCAGCCACAAACTGTTTTCTCTTCCTCAGAACATGATGCAACTAGCATGACCTGAACCTGCTCAGCCTTGCCTTCCACAAAGAAGACATATGTGGTGCATCCACTAAGCCAGGTCCCACAGGTATAGCATTATATTCAACACAGCACTAAGTCACTGGATCCATGAGCGCAGGGATTTCTCTTGGCACAGCAGAATATTTTCCTTCTTTCCTCCTACCTGTGCAACCTGTAAACCTGTCCCAACCCATCAGAGCAGATTTGGGGAACAGAATGAAAGGTGGGGATGGGGGGGGGGGAGAAGATCTTCATGACACTAGTGCAAATCCTTGCCCTGTCCCAATTATATCACGGCCCCCTATCTGGCTGGTAGCCAGTTGCAAAGACCCATTCCAATCTAGTGTAATTATATTATCTACATTTTCAAAACAAAATTATGTGCTAAGAACTCAGGCTTCATCTAGATTAACAAACATATGAACTATGTGTGGGTTGTTTTTGGTTTTTGGTTTTTTAATTAATGTGAGTCATTTCATAGCTTTTGATCCGTTTGTTAAGTCTTCATTTCTAACTTTTAAGGCAAATCTTTTCCTTCCCACAAATGCATTATATAATTTTACTAAAGGCTCAAATGTTAAGTATCTATATTTTCTGCTACAAAACCCAGAATGAGGGCAGAGGGAGGGGACATGGCTTTTGGTCAGTAAGGTGCATTGTTTAATTCTTCGTCCAATGAATTATTATTACAGAAATGAAAGAGGAATCACAAATGTTTTCTTCATCAACATTTTAAAGTAACTACAATGTGTTATACTTTGTAGCTCTGATTTTGATGTTGTTGCAACAACAATGGCAGTAGTAACTGTGAATGCAGTTGTGAATAGGTCTGTTGATGTTATTGCTTCAAAGGAAGATATATTCTGTGACCTTTGTGACTGCACCAATGCCACCTACCCCTACCTGCCAGCCCCTTTGCCAACTCCCCTTCCCCCACACCTGGCCAACTCTTCCTCCTTTTACACCTCGCCTGACCAACCACCCCTTCACAGCTTGCCCCAACCCTTTTTAAAGGACATTGAGAGGCACTCCAGAGAGCAGAAGTGCTCCCAACTCTCCTTTGAATGCCACTGAGCCACTGTTTAATGGGGGGAGAACTTACCTAAACTTGTACGAGTAGATAAATGAGGCTGGTCTGGTGCAGACAGCTCCTTAACCCCTAATTCCTGTCTACCCCAACTCTGTTGCCAGTCTCTCTACAGTTCACCTCAAACTCCCCCCATCCCCTCACAGCTCACCCATAACTTTCCCATTGTAGGGATGTTGATGGCGCTGTGGTCTAAACCACTGAGCCTCTTGGACTTGCCAATTGGAAGGTCGGTGGTTCGAATCCCCGCAACGGAGTGAGCTCCCGTTGCTCTGTCCCAGCTCCTGCCAACCTAGCAGTTCGAAAGCACGCCAGTGCAAGTAGATAAAAAGGTACCACTGTGGCCGGAAGGTAAACGGTGTTTCCGTGCACTCTGGTTTCTGTCACGGTGTTCCATTGCACCAGAAGCGGTTTAGTCATGCTGGCCACATGACCCAGAAAGCTGACTGTGGACGAGCACTGGCTTCCTCAACCTGAATGCAAGATGAGTGCCACGACCCCATAGTCGCCATTGACTGGACTTAACCATCCAGGGGTCCTTTAACTTCCCCATTCCCCACAGCACACCCCAAAATCCTCCTCCACCACCCCATCCCTTCAACACTTGCCCTGATTCAACAATCCCACCGTCACTGCCACTGTTCATGGGCGAGACGGGAATGAAGAAGAGAAAGCTTTTTCGCTATCTTCCACTCTGCCACTACCACCACTATTGGCAAACAGGTCATGATGGGGAGGAGGAAGTTTCCCTCAGCAACCATGGCCTCCAGTAGCAACAAGGAGAGAATGGTGAGGCTTGCTAAACCTGCCCCTTGGTGTTCTGCCCAACCCCTTTGGCTACCTTCTCCTTGACCTCAATGTCCCCTTGCCTGCTGGAGCAGCTCCCCAGCACCATTCTGCATTGTTGCCACTAACACTGCTGAGGCTGAAAGAGTTGCATCAGTGTTGGGTCTGCAGCGGCAGCGAAGCAGGGTGGTTTCTAGGGGCCTGCAGCGGCCTGGCATGTCTGTTCCTCTGTGACTAGTCTGGGTCGCCTGCCGCTTTCTCCCCCACCTCCAAGAAACACCTGCCTTCTGTTCTGCCACCATGACACAGCTGGTGTGCCCTCCTGCTGGTGGCCATGCAAACTGGAGTGTGACAACCAGTGCTTTTTTCCTGGGGGTACGCAGGGGTACGCATACCCCTAAACATTTTGTGAATCTAAGTTTGGCCTCGTTGAGGGGAAGTATTTTAATATGAGTAGGAAAATGAGAGCACCCCTAAACATTTTTGTTAGAAAAAAAGCACTGGCGACAACTATTCTTCTTCTTTTTACAAATAAATATTCTATAGTAAGATATTAAAAAGTTACATGAGAAGAAATGAACTTACTTTGGGGTTTTATTTCGTGAAGAGGCTTTTTATCTAAAAAGAGGAAGTGAGAGAGAAGAGAAAGAGAGAAAGTTGCACTTAATAAATGCACAAGGAATGCATTTCCTAGAACACTTTCTGTCCAGCTCTACAAATGAAATATTTTCTCCTTGGCAGCTGACAATAACCATTTTTATGTAATCTCTCTCCCCGCCCTTCTCCCGGACATATAAATTCCCTTCTGTTTCTTTCATACTAAAAATAAACTACTTGAAGTGTTTGGGGGAGGGAAGGAGGGTAATTATCAATTTTTAAATTTCTGCTCAAATGTCCAGATACACACAAGGACAATTCCAGTCAATAAGATTTGTGACACTGATTTCAACAGGATGCAGTTTCTATCCTTATCTGCCCCCAGACATGTATGGACGAATCTGAGAAGAGTGCAATAGAAAGGATATAATTTAAGCTGGCATTCTGCCTTGGGAGATGCTTTAGCTGGTAAAGTGAAATATTCTTTTCCATTGGAATTATTCCACCAAACAGAATCTCCAAGCTCTCACGAGCATCTCTTCCAGATACTACTAATTCTATGCTAGATGCAAAGGAAAACAGAACCGTCTATCTAATCCAGTAAATTAGCTGCTACTGGATGAAAGCATAGACTGCGTTCAGATGATGGTTTCTGAAAAGCAATGGGTGCAAATTTGCTCTTGATATTAAAGTGGCCCTAGAGGTGATGACTTGAGAAGTGTACAGAAAAGGAGAGAGTAGGGAAAATCCCACCGTGGGAGGCACAAAACAAGTTAAAAGACACTTTCCTCTAATATATGCTTGCTTATACACATTGTATGGTTGGAGAACCGCACCACAAGATCTGAAGAAGTGTGAATGTTGAAGGATAATTGTGTTTCAGCTCACAAATTGTTTCAAAAACTGGGAATTGGGTAGTTTCTCATTAAAATGCAAATAAATAAAGAAATGTCAAATTGTTTTGACATTGGATATTCTTTGGAGCCCCAGAATATTCTTCAACACAGAAGCCAACTCCGAGGGACTGTGGGTACTTTGGCCCCCACAATAAAATATTTGAGGGCTTAGCCCCTCCCCCGTTGATGGGCATTTCCATTCAAATGGTGTCTGTGCGCTGAGTCATGTGATTGATTATGCGGGGCAGGGCTTACCTGGGCCCCCACAATATTTTATTCAAGTAGGCACCCCTGTTCTCCAAAAGACCACAAATACAATGCTCTTATCAAGCATCCTGGCTAAGAAGCCGACAAGATGCCCATGGGGAGTCCAAAAGTAAGACCTGAGAGCAACAGCAATTTCCCTGTTTGTGATCCCCAGCAACTGGTATTCACAGGCATACTGCCCCGGGGAGGCAGAACATAGTCATCATGGCTAGTAGCCACAGACAGCCTTAACGTCCATGCATTTGTCTAATCCTGTTTTAAAGTCACACAAGTTAGTGGACATTATGAGTTTCTGTTCAGAATATGGCTGCTTGCAAAAATCCTGCATGACTACTGTACAATCCCTGCACATTCAAACTCACTGAAGTTCATCCATGCAAGGCCTTAAAATCTGCACTGGAACCTGCCACTCCTATATGAAGTGTGCCTGCCACAAGTACATGCAGGTTGTCTTGCCTGTTATGTGTAAATAATTTCAGGCAAAGCAAGGATTTTGAACCAGTATGTATGGCTTCTATGCAAGTTCAGAGTCTATGGTGGTCGCTAGTGCATTACACACAGAGAAAGAGGACAAATATTTGCTTAAATCTGCACATGCTCTTTTATGCATAGATGTGAATTTAGGAATGCCTACTATAATTTAAATCAGGGGTGGGGAACCTCAGGCCCAGAGTGTTGAACTTCTTCTTCAGCACAGAGTGTGTGCAGCGAATGGAGCGCAGATATAAACAGCTGTCCACAATATCTTTTCTCTCTTTGTTATGTTTTTCGAAAATAAAACTATCACTGCAAACCATCACTCACCAGCCAGCTTACAAGACCAGCCAGCTTACAAGACATTTGATCAAATTAAATACAATTTCAATTAACCAATTATCCTATCACATCCCTTCTTGCATCCGGTGCAGAAAATAACTCCCCTTTTAATTAGACAAAAAGTCGAGAGACCACAGGTGTGCAGCTAAGTAGGTCAAACTGCAAACATACACCTCTGAAGCCCACCTTGTTCCTGAGTAGAATTATTGACCACTTTAAGATAATGAAAAACCAACACAAATGTACCCTCCTGTCAGGCTGTCTGTCATAGAGGCAGCTGAGGGAATTATGTTCTTTCAGGAGAGAGTAGACCTTCCCCTTCATCCTTAATTGGCTGGATATCATATCATCATAAAGGTAAAGGTAAAGGTACCCCTGCCCGTACGGGCCAGTCTTGACAGACTCTGGGGTTGTGCGCCCATCTCACTCTAGAGGCCGGGAGCCAGCGCTGTCCGCAGACACTTCTGGGTCACGTGGCCAGCGTGACAAAGCTGCATCTGGCGAGCCAGCGCAGCACACGGAACGCCGTTTACCTTCCTGCGGGTAAGCGGTCCCTATTTATCTACTTGCACCCGGGGGTGCTTTCGAACTGCTAGGTTGGCAGGCGCTGGGACCGAGCAGCGGGAGCGCACCCTGCCGCAGGGATTCGAACCGCCGACCTTTCGATCGGCAAGCCCTAGGCGCTGAGGCTTTTACCCACGGCGCCACCCGCGTCCCGCGATCACATCATCATAGGGGTGGGGAAATAACAAGTCAAGGGGCTTGTCATTCTGCTAGTCTGGGCTGGAGTTGGATGCTAGAGAGACTTGATTTGCTCTATGGGCTGAATCCAAGGCCCTGGAAGTCTAATGGAGAGGCAAAGTTTGTTGGTCTGCTGTGAGCCCTTCCATCTTGCACTCAGGTTGTATGTATGAGCAAATAAAACCATGTATCCTAAAGAAACCAGAGTCGTCAATGACATTCGTTCCAAGAAAGCTGAACCCTGGGTAGGCACCGGCACCCCTGGAGTCTCTCGCTGTTCAGAGATTTGGGTGTAGCAACAGAAATGGACCACTTCAGGCACACAGTAGTACCTTGGTTCTCAAACGCCTTGGTTCCCAAACATTAAAAACCCAGAAGTAAGTGTTCCAGTTTTCAAATGTTTTTCGGAAGCCAAACGTCCGATGCAGTTGTCAGCTATTGTTTCCGGGGTGCCTGCACCAATCGGAAGCTGTGCCTAGGTTTCTGAACATTTCAGAAGTCAAACGGACTTCTGGAATGGATTAAGTTTGGCGCTTTTGTTTTTGCTATTTATTTTGTGTTTTTGTTTTTGAGGCTTTTTCGGTTAATTTGTTTTTGTGGCTGTGTGGAACCCAGTTCATCTACTGATTGATTGATTGATTGTGTGTGTGACTGCAGAAATGGATAAAAGCCCCCCATCCAAACAATAACTATCATCAGTGCAGGTAAGAATTTTTATTTTATTTTATATTTTTATTATCTACAATACTTATTTATTTTATAGTACAGTACATTGATTATTGCTTTTATTTTGTGGATCAATGGTCTCTTAAGATAGTAAAATTCATGTTAAATTGCTCTTTTAGGGGTTGTTTTTAAAGGTCCGGAACGGATTAATCCATTTTGCATTACTTTCTATGGGAAAGCGCGCCTTGGTTTTGGAACGTTTTGGTTTTGGAACAGACTTCTGGAATGGATTAAGTTTGAGAACTAAGGTACCACTGTACATAAAAGGGTTTAAGCCTCCACTTCATGTTATCACACATAGAGATTAATACCAGCAAGAAATATATACTTAGTAGTGATGGTGGAAACAACTGCAACATTCTACCTGATTTTTTTCTGATAACATCATCATAGAAATAGATGCTGTTTCCTGGTACGCATCTCTGCACTGAACACTCTGCTTCACACTTGTGCTTTTCTGTCACTCACTAACCGCCGCTCCAAGGTGTAAACTAGCCCACAGACTCATACATAATGCATTGCAGATAATTAGCTTGCAGTCTCTTGAGGAAGAATTACATGTTAGAAGCAAGCCCTGATGGCTGCTTAAAAAAAAAAAAAAAAGATATAGCAAACTAGGTTCAAGAAGGGGGTGAATTTCAGCAGAGAAGCAGTAGGTGGGAAGGGTGATTTTAAAACGTGTATCTTCATTAAAGCATTGGAAAACAGCGCCTAAGTATAAATGCGGACTATTTGCATTGAAGCATGTTGTCACAATATTTGAAAATCACCACAGAACAAATAATTTAAATCGTTGTGGCGAATTAAATTCATGAGCAATATTTGTAAATCTATTTGCTTTGGCTTGCAAGAATTCATAATACAGGAAATCCAGTTCTGGACAAATGAGTCGGAATGTGGTATTCAACCAGCCCCCCCTCTTCATTAATAGCTCTTTTCAGATGTTTATATTGCTTGTAAAGCAAAGGGGGTGTAGGACTGAGTATATTACTCTATCCCCCTCCCCAATAGCCCTCCTTGACTTGGAGGTAGGGTTGGGTGACTCTCAATTTTTGTATCTCTCAGTTTCTCATTTTTTCCAATTTCAGTTTTCCATATTTCCACCTCAGTTTTCCATATTTCCACCTTAGTGATTTTTTAAATTTATCATCCTCATAAAAATTCACCAGCATTTTAGCAGGAATTTATCCTGATATAAAGACTTTTGTAGGCAATTTTGCCTAATATACACATTTTCCCAAAATACTTCCTCCAAATACAATGCAATTTTTTGCATGCAATTCCCACTGATATATACATTCCTATGCATACTTTACCCTAATATATGCATTTTTTGTGCTGCAAAACTACACTGAAGATTTTGGATATGTGTGATATTTGAAGGATGGCTATGTCCCAGTTCATTTCAGGAAGGGCAAAGCAGGTAGGTTCACCTTTAAATGCAAATTGAATCAAATTTATTCCCCATGCTTATTTGGAGGGCAATCTTCCAAAGGGAGGCTCACCCCCCCCCCCATTCCAGAATCCTGGCCGTTCTAAAATGTATTAGGATCCTCCATAAGTACAGGAACTCTCCTACTTCAGACATCCTCCTGCCAGTTTGTGGAGGACAATGCAAGCAGCATCAGAAAGCAAAAATTGCACAATTCTCCCCAAATCCTCACTTGTATTTGATTCAAATTTAGTGTGAATACCTGAAAAAGGCTTGCAGGGGACATTTGTGTGCTTTTCTCACCCATTCTGAAACAGAGGGGACCAAGATTGTTTTGGGTATTTTGCATACCAAATTCTAGTATGTGCACATATATTTCTCATTTACCCTTGCCTTCATTTCCTTCTTCTTCCTCTGTTGGGGTGTGTGTGTGTGTGTGTGTGTGTGTGTATATATATATCTGTTCCAGCTCTGTTCCAGCTCTGTTCCAGTAACAAGAAGCCGAAAGCACCAGCCTGAAGATGACGAGTGAGACCTCGTCGAAACGTCGCCTAGACACCCCAACTTTTACACGGGAAGATACCCGAGGACACCAAAACCTGCATATATATATATATATATATATATATATATATATAGTAATGATTCTGTATAAGCAAACAAGTACAGTGGTACCTCTGATTACAAATTTAATTCGTTCCGGAGGTCTGTCCTTAACCTGAATCCGTTCTTAACCTGAGGTACCACTTTAGCTAATGGGGCTTCCCACTGCTGCCGTGCCGCCACTGCTAGATTTCTGTTTTCATCCTGAAGTAAAGTTCTTAACCCGAGGTACTACTTCCGGGTTAGCGGAGTCTGTTACCTGAAGTGTTTGTAACCAGAGTTGCCACTGTGTTAGTGGCTGCAAAAAATGCAAGAATCAACTATTAGTTGATATATCTACTTAGAAGTACTTATGGATGTGATGACAATCTTATTCCAGGTGCAGAACAATCATAGGCCTATTTATTGAGGAATAAGGCAAAGGTAAAGGGACACGGATGGCGCTGTTGGTTAAACCACTGATCCTAGGGCTTGCCGATCAGAAGGTCGGCGGTTCGAATCCCCACAACGGGGTGAGCTCCCTTTGCTCGGTCCCTGCTCCTGCCAACCTAGCAGTTCGAAAGCATGAAGTGCAAGTAAAGAGATACCGCTCCAGTGGGAAGGTAAATGGCGTTTCCGTGCGCTGCTAGGGTTCAGCAGAAGCGGCTTAGTCAGGCTGGCCACATGACCCGGAAGCTGTACACCAGCTCCCTCAGCCAGTAAAACGAGATGAGCACTGCAACCCCAGAGTTGTCCGCGACTGGACCTAATGGTCAGGGGTCCCTTTATCTTTAAGGCAAAGGTAAAGGGACCCCTGACAGTCCAGTTGTGAACGACTCTGGGGTTGTGGTGCTCATCTCGCTTTACAGTCCGAGGGAGCTGGTGTTTGTGCACTTCCACAGCCAGCGTACAGCTTCCAGGTCATGTGGCCAGCATGACTAAGCCGCTTCTGGCGAAACCAGAGCAGCGCACAGAAATGCCGTTTACCTTCCCGCCGGAGTGGTACCTATTTATGTACTTGCACTGTGTGCTTTCAAACTGCTAGGTTGGCAGGAGCAGGGACCAAAAAAAACAGGAGCTCACCCCGTCGCGAGGATTCGAACCACCGATCTTCTGATCGACAAGCCCAAGCGGCACTGTGGTTTAACACACAGCGCCACCCGCGTCCATATTAAGGATTAACTCTATTTAATTCAATGATATTTGCTTCCAAGAAAGTATGTTCAGGAACCCCTGTCTTGAAGGGTTCCAAAATGTAGGGGAAAGTCTGCGTGCAATGCCTACAACCACACCTAATAGGTGGATGTTAGGGGCAGGTCTAGAATCACGGATATGCTAACTCACTTTATTCATGGCTCCCCTTCACTTGAATGCATGCATAAGAGAAACTCCTTTAGGAGGGAAGGTGAATCTACATCTTTTCTTGCAGATTTCCCTACTGCTTACTAATACACAATTCTTTTTTTTTTAAAAAAAAGTTTGAACACTAATTCAGCCCTTCACTTATTTTTGAAGAGACCCAGGAAAACACACACACAAAAAAAAAACACAAAAAAAAACAAAAACACAGTGAAATGTGGTATCCAAGCTCTCCCTTAAGCAGTGGGAGACTGCACTGTGCTTTTAATGCATGCTTATGCCATAATTGTCTGTTTGATGTTTGAACACCTGCTCAACCCCCCCCCCCCCATTTACAGGAAACGTGTCTGGAAAGATGCAAAATGAAAGGTAACACAATATCTGCTTTGAAGACTCAGGCACTGGAAGGGGGGTGGGGAGCGATGACACATGTTCTACATGTAGCTTTGCATTTCAAGTATGCATACCAGCTTGACCCAAGCGCCTTCTTCCAAGGAAGCCAGAAAGGAATTCTTCCCTTCAAGATTGAAATGTCAGAATGAAAGCTGCTGTGCATATTGAGGACAAACTTCTATCATTAAGGGCACAGCGGGAAAGGGGCAAAATACATTCCAATAAGATACCTGCAATGAGATTTCTCAAACGTTCTATAAAGACGCTACCCACTCACTGATACAAATTGCAGGGCAATGGGTTTTTTTTTTTTGTTTTTTTTCCATTTCAAAAAAGAAAAGAAAAAATAATTTCCCCCCATTTCTTAGGTTGGGAGAGCCAACATGGTGGTGCCCTCCAGATGTTGTTGGACTACTGTTCCCGATCTGGCATCTGGAGTGGCGCACATGCTGTGCACCCAGGGGCGGAGCTATAATAATAATAATTAATTTTATTTATACCCCGCCCTCCTCAGCCAAGACCGGTCTCAGGGTGGCTAACACCAGGTATAAAACAAATTGATTGAGATACAACTTAAAAAAACAAGATTAAAATACAACATTAAATGCAGCCTCATTTCAGTAGGAACTCAAATAAAAAGCTTTTTGGGGGATGAAAACGTCAAGTATTCACCAAGGCCAACTATCCAGACTGGTCCTACATGGGCCAGAAAAAAAAATGGCACCTGGGGCACACCGACCCCACAGCACCCCCTTCCTCCACCAGTGTCTAGGCAGCAAAGATCAAGGATGCAGGAAACTGTAGTCCAAAAACTAGGGGGACACATTGACTACTCCATTCTCTTTGCTGGTGTTGTGTTCAGCCCATCAATCCTTAAAACACTTGCAAGAGGGGGTAGGTTATAAACAAGCAAGCATGAACTGGACTGTGCTGTGCCGCTGGGGGCAGGGGGTTGAATGCAGCCAGATGCAGAGAGAAAGAGATGAGGCTCAGCAGTCCACACAAAGAAATTACAACCTGTTTGGGGTTCCTTGGGGCAGGGCAGCAGTTAGGAACACAGAAAACTGCCTTGTACTGAGTTCGGGCATTGGTGCATCTAGCTCAATAATTCCAGCTCTTTAGATTCTTCTTCTTTGGCAATCACTCGTAGCCGAGTAAGATTGTCTTCCATGAACACGGTTTTAACAATGAGTCCGTAGGTGACTGTGGAGGCCAATTCTGGATCCACACGTCCTTCCACTGTGGGTACATTGGTTTCCGAGCAGGAGTTGATCACGGTGTGGATTTGCCAAGCGTGCCTTCCTCTTAGTTTCTCCCTTTCGTTCTGATTTCAAGTGTATTCAAAGCCCATGACACCTTTGGTAAAGGCTGTTCTCCAACTGGAGCGCTCGCAGGCAAGTGTTTCCCAATTGTTGGTGTTTATATTACATTTTCTTAAAAAATTGCCTTGAGAGAGTCTTTAAACCTCTTTTGTTGACCACCAGCATTATGCTTTCCATTTTTAAGTTTGGAATAGAGTAGATGCTTTGGAAGCTCTTTAGATTAGATTCCTCCCAGTCCTTCTCAGAGATGCTGGCAATTGAAAACAGGTACTCTGCCGCTGAGCTGCAGATCATCCCTGTACCCTTCTCCCTATAATTTACACTATTTATATTAACAAAAAGTGGGGAAGTCTTCGCAAGTCCCTTACTCTCAAAGCTCCATAATTCTGCTCAGGTGACTCAGGACAGCCTCAGTGGCACTCTGTACCTGTCCAGGTGCCCCACAGCCGCAGCATGTGACCATCACCCTCAAAGGTGCCGAAGGACACCTTTCCACCAAATGTGACCAAATGAACAGTAAACCCACCTTATCTGCTCCCCCCTCCTTTCTCATTCATTCTCCCTCTTCTTTTAATTAGACCTGGTAGCAAAAGCCTGTCCAGTCTCTGAGTAGACCGGAACAACTGTCAGCCATGCACTGCCAACACAAAGTTTGAACAAGGAAGTTGGGGAAGAAACTCTGCTTCTGAATGACAGAACTGGTTCACATATGTTTTTGGCCTCGCGAAAGGAACAGCGTTAGCAAGTTGTGCCTGCAAAAAAATAGCCTCAGAGATTACTTTTCTGAAGCTTTGCACTACGTTTCCTTCGCAATTCCCCATGGGGAAAATCAGAGCTGGAAAGGCACATATTGAAACAAGAAGGAAAGGGGAGATAGAGAGGTGGAGAAAAGGAACCAAGACAGGATAATTGCACCAATTCCTACCAGCTGAGAAAGCAAAAATAAACATGGGGAGCCTGAAGATTATTTGACGTATACATATAGTGTGACACACAAAGGAGTAAAGGGAAATGGGAACTTGAGAAATTTTATTTCTGTAAATTCCAGTACAAACTGGTCTGATCCACACCTGTGGACTAATGCATGGATCACAATATTGATCCTTCAGATTCTACAATTCTCCAAAATGAGCATTCTTGGCTAATGAGTCATCTTGGCTAAGAAATAATAATACCAAAATGTATTGCAAAATGCTAACTTTAGAATAAAATGGGTAATTGCCTACGAATTTCTGTGCTTTTCTTTTAAAAAAATAATCACAGATTAACACAGAAAGGGGACACAATGGACTAATGAACAAGCACATGTCAAACTGACATAGACTGAAAATAGACTGCTCCATTTTCCAGAAAAAAATATATATACCATAATTCACATAGTTGAGAAAACATATTCACTTAATATTTCATTCTGATTGAACAAAGAGAGGTAGATTGGTGTTCTGGATAAAAGGCATATTCCTAGTTCAGATAAAGGACAGTAATATTGGCCAGACATGGGGAGCCTGTGATGATCTCAGCTTTATTCTTGTTTTCCACTGTTCTCCTGCAAGGGCTCACTCTCCTTCACAAGAAGGGGAGCACTGGAGCTGATAACATCTCTAAAAAAAAAAAAAAAAACCTAGAAGCAAGTGGATACAATGACAAGTATGTATGAATGCAGGCTTAATGGCTCAGATTCCACTACCATGGTTTCAGAATGGAAGAGTGGCAGTTTTGTTCAGGTGCATGGACATAAACTCAGTGGTCTTACCAGCCAAAAGTTTCAAGACTTGATGGACAAAGTTCCAACTCCAAAGAGTATTGGTCTTTTGATGCTTTCCAAAACAAACTGCAATTATTTCAAAACGCAGTCACCAGGATGCCGGTAGGAGCAAAGCTGCCTCACCGCACTGTTGACTCATGTTAAGTTTGTGGTCCACTAGGACCCCTAGATCCTTTTCACATTTACCGTTGTCAGAAATAAACACAACTACTTTCTACATTCGTGTCTCTTGGCAAAAAGGGGAAAAAATATTTCCTTGACTCTTGGAGAGATGACTAGCTACAGGATCTCCAAAGCACAAAGTTTTCATTTTTCATTTCATTTTATTATTATTTTTTGCTTTGCTATGTTCCCAGCAGTGCATCCTTAACTTGGATCTTGATACAACACTAATCCTTTTGGAAAGAAATCTGCTATTTGAGCTTGTGTCTAGCAGCACAACTGGACAAAAGTCAAGGTTTTGTTTTCTACAAGCTTAAGCAAAAGGCAACATTTGAAGCCGCCCCTGTCTCAAGGACCTTCTGCTCTATCTGATGGGATTTAAACGCAAGCTTTTCACTAAAGCTAGTGGCTACATGAGGAGCAGATGCCTCTAACCAAACAAACAGTACACTAATAGGGGAGAAGATAGGAAGGGAAATGCCTAGGATCACCTTATGTAATATAGTTTCAATCAGCTGCAGAGCTGAGTTAAAGCACCCAAGCACAAAGGCCTCACTTTAGAGACTAGCCTGGGGGAATGTTGGTTTTCGAGTATGTGAGATGTGTTGCCATCAACAATCCTCTTTTTGCATTTTACTTTCTTTCAGTTTGGACATTCTACTGCAGTTCAGCTGCCACCAAATACTACCTAATTTGTCTCACTGTCCCATTATTTCATGCAATTTACACAAGTTAAAGTTAATTAACAATGTAATAGTTTCCACACCTTTAAATTCAATGCAAAGGAAATGCAGTTCAAATGACGGACAAAATGCCATTGATTACATATCATTTGCAGACTGAAAACAAGAATGAACGCCAGTCGGTATTGATTTCTGTTCTGGACATGGGATGAATAAATGAACATTGGTAATTTCCACTTCTTTTTCCATTTCCATTGGATTTCATGCCCCTGAAGATTTCCCATGAGGAAATGTAGCCCTCAGGCTGAAAAGCATTCCACCTTCCTGGCTAGGGCACCATCTGGTCTAGGACTAGGGCTGTGAGGAAAGACATGAAAATGAACTTCCAGAAGCTTCAGCAGCCTGCCTGACAGTGGGTTCCTCATCAGGACCAGCAAAAGCAGAACAATTTGTGCAAGATAAATGCAAGGAATCAGAATCTGAGTTACTCTGTCACAAAAACATGGTTTTTCCAGAACTGTAAAATATTAACAGGTATGGATCCAAACATTATACCGCTTAAATGAAAGTGAGGTTCTCGGTGGCAGCATTTGCTGTGGTTGTTCTGTCCAGCTGTGAGCAAGTATTTGGTTTATGGATGGCCACAGTTTTTTGGTCTTTCATCCCACAAGCAGCAAGTAGCTTTTACCCAGCAGTTTAAAAGGAAACTAGGCCAAATGGAATGTGTCCAGAGGAGGATTGGGAAGGAGACCAAGTCCTATGAGGAATGGTTGAAGGAGTTGGGCATGCTTGCCCCAGGGAAGAGACAATATGATGGCCATCTTCAAATGTCTGAAAGGCTGCCACCTAAGTGATAGATCAATTTTTGTTTTCTTTTGCTCCAGAGGAAAGGACACAAACCACTGAGTTTTAATTTCCAAGAAAGGGGATTTTGAGTCAACATTAGGAAGAAACTTCCTGGTGGAAATAACTGCTTTAACAGTGGAACAGATAAAAGGCGATAGATTCTTGTTTGCTAAATAGGCTGGGTGGCTATCTTTAAGGTGTGTAGTAGCAGTGGATTTCCAGCATCAGCAGGTGACTGGATGAGATGACATTTGAGGTCTCTTCCACCTCTATGACTCTGTGACGCATTTTAGCTAACATGCATAGTGCAAAAATACACATAGAAATACAGGGGTTTACCTAATGAGTACCCATAGCAAAGAGTTCATTTCTTGCACAGCAAGACAATCAAGCAGAAAACAGCATGATGGATTCATAGGAACAGAACTCAATAGATGTTCACAGGTCTGTATACCAAGGAGTCTCACTCTACAAGAACGATCATTGCTTGCAAGGGTTTAGTAACCTCTGCCCTGCAGGCCTATTTAGGCCTGGTATGAGTTCCAACTTAGCCTGCAAAGCCGTTTTCTCAAAACCACATCCACTTACCCCACACCTGACTTCACATGTGATGTCAGGCATGTGGCAGATAAGCGTGTGATTCCAACGGAACAATCAGGCACTTAAAGTGAGCTCCTGATGGTTCCTTTGCAAGTGGGGCTCACTGACAAGAGCTGATCAGCGCTGACAGCCAGACCCACTGGGATTGGCTGCACCAGCAAGTTCCGCATCAGGAACCTGCTAGTGCAGCTTAAGGGGCCTTGCTGTCAGCTTGCCAGTCTTCAGAGGGAAAATGTCAGTTTGCAGGCATGGTCTGAATCCGAACTGCCATCTGCAAACAAACTTCAAGGAGGCTTGCTCTGTCTGATCAGCTGATCAGCGATTACAGTGAGGCCCTTTGAAGTCGTGAAGTGGCAGAATGATAACAGCAGGTGATTGACAGGTGGATGGAGGCTCTTGCTTACAAGCAAGTAAGAAATCCTCAGTCCGGCAAGTAGCTGTGCAGGCTCAGCTGCAGATACGAGGCTCAAGAGTCATGGTATATCTGCTCAAGATGCTCAGAACTGGACAAAAGCAACGAAGACGTCCCAACAAGATTCCTGAACGCTGCCTGCCAAGTTTTAAAAGATGCGGTATAGCATGGCTCATCCATAAGACTCACTCGCCTTGCGGGGATGTCAGGATTGCAAACGTGTTTGGGCTTCTGTTCAGTTGCCGTCACCTCTGGTTCCGCCTCCCCACTCAGTTACCATAATTGTTTGTTGAGGGACATTTTACCAGATCCAATTCCAGCTATCGGTCGGTATCTCCTGTCCTAGATCTCTTTTCCAATTATTTCAATAAGTATTAATTGATGTTTCCCTACATCTAGAACTCCATGGGCTATGTGAATGCCTGAGCAGTGCCTTCAGCTAACCCCCAAACAGAATCAGAAATCTGCCTTATAACCAAGTAAGACCATTGGTCCATCTAGTTCAGTATTGTCTACAGTTCTCAAAATTTCTATCTCTAGCTCTCACTTCAGAGGACTGAGGCCCACCAATTGCAAAATGGTGATGGGGGAAGGCAGAGTTTGACACTGGCAATTACTAACATCCCTTTGTATTGATATTCAATCCGTTTTAGGAAATTGTTCTCTGTTTCTGATCCATGCCACTTGTACATTTCTTTTTATTCAATTTCTGCATCGATCCATATTTAAGGCTAGGGGAGAGAGACACCACTCAAAATTCTAATCTGCAAATTAGTTTGAGAGATGTGGATCAAGTTGATTCACGTAAGAATTTGCAAAGATCAAATTCTTCAAACATCCCCATTCCAAAATCAAAAGAGGAGTCTGTAGGTTCACTGCTAATCTGGACATACAAAGAACAGAAGGACATATCTTTCAGTCTGTGCGACCTTCCTTTGACACCATCTGTTTCTGAGCAACTGATATATGTTGGACCATCCCAAGTAATCATTGATAAATTATTCACCACAGGAGGAATCCAAAACTTCCCTTCCAGCCAATATAACCCTTTCTATGGACTTCAAAGGATTTGAGCTCCAAGCAAAAGACATCGGCAGAATGAATTTCAAAGCTATGAACACACACACACACACACACACACACACACACACACAGGTTCCTGTCGACTGATTTCACTGCAGACAACTCTCTCCAGTCTGCAACATGAATCATAGACTTGGCTGTGAGTCTTAATTTAAGGGACAGGGAGGGAGGAAAAAAACATTGACTTCCCATGAAAACTGTTTACCTTGAATGCAAAGTCCTTCAGTGCAGTTCTCTGACTCTTGGCTTGGACCTTCACAGAATTTCCCACCATTCCGCGGAGGTGGAGCACTGCATTCCCGGATCCTCATGTGCTCACACTCGGGACTGCAGACGGACCATTCACTCCACACCTCCCAGCCGCCATCCACTAAACAGAAAGGAAGGAATTCACTGCTGCTTTAAATGACAAATTGTTTGATCTAGAACTCGTTTGGGGCACTTTGGTAATATAGGTGAACTCCTATATAGGCAAGATAAATGAAATCCTTACCCCATCATTTCTCAAATTTATCCCAGTTTTCCCTTCCATTGGAAGGTGGTGGACACTCCATTATATGCTTGATTTTTTTTGTTTTGTTTTAAAAGCAGAGGTTACCTATCAGGGATGCTGTAATAGTGAATATTTTGCATCACCAAGGAGTTGGACTAGATGATATTTGAGGTCATTTTGAACTCTGTGGTTCCCTGATCCATCAAACCCAGATGTGAGAAACCTGTGGCTCTCCAGATGTTGTTTGCCCCAACTCCCATAATCCCTGCATTGGCCATGCTAGCTGGGGCTGATGGGAGTTGGTCCACCATCATCTGGAGGGATGCTGAGTCACCAGCCCTGATCTAGCCTGCAATCTGATTTATTTTATCTCCGTAATGTTCAACCAACCATAGATCACCTGCAAACTTTCTGCTCCTTATATCTAGAGCTCCCTCTTAAAACACACATGCAATGCCTTCAAACACTTCTTGGAATTCAACTTCTCCCACACAGTTATCAAGACAAACCCTTAATCCAATGGTGAGGAACTTTAGCCCTCTAATTCTTGATGGATTCCAAAGCCAATCAGCCCTAGCCAATGGTCAGGGATCATGGGAGGTGTAGTCCAGCAGTAATGTATAGGTCCTCCTGTCCAATGACTCATGGTTATATATTCTGTGTGTGTCCTCGGGAGGACCATTGGGATCAACAGACTTTGAGTAAAGTTTAATTTAACATAATCCAGTATCCCAATATCTTAGCAAAGCTAAGTCTAAATAGGTATAACTAATCTGAATACATAAACCTTGTTTTAGATCATGCATAAACTGCAGTGTCCCTCAGGCTTATATGCTCCTGCGCCCCAACTCCTCATCCCCAAGTAAGATGCAGAGAATGAAAGTTCAAAAGCTTACATTTTTGAACAAA
This sequence comes from Podarcis muralis, assembly GCF_964188315.1. Taxonomy (NCBI): domain Eukaryota; kingdom Metazoa; phylum Chordata; class Lepidosauria; order Squamata; family Lacertidae; genus Podarcis; species Podarcis muralis. The sequence continues at coordinate 8,977,985 of NC_135669.1, read as the reverse complement.
CCATTGTTCACCTCAGTATCTTGTTGGCAACTTGGAATCTATATTCTAGTTTAGGGGTAACCAACATGCTGTTTTCCAGATGTTGTGGAATCCCAGCCAGTATGGTCTGTGATCAAGGACAGGCATAGGGAAACTTGGCCCTTCAGATGTTTTGAGACTACAGTTCCCATCATCCCTGACTACTAGTCCTGTTTGCTAGGGATGATGGGAGTTGTAGTCCCAAAACATCTGCAGGGCTGAGTTTTCCTATGCCTGATCAAGGAGGATGGAAGCTATACTACAGCAACATAGCAGGTGTTTATAACTATCCCTGAGCTGCAACATTTCAGCTTATAGGAGGAAAACCTATGTTTGAATGCTTTGCTGTAGAATAATCCCCTAACCACAGAAAACTAGAATGTCAGGGACAACAGCAGGCTAGAACTCTTTTCCCTGACATTTGAATGTGCACAGAAGGTTTATATGTAACTATTAACTGAACACATAAAGCTGAATGGTCCATCTGTTTGTGTTATATACTAGACCTCAATTACACCATGCAAAAAAGGTGAATAAAATCTTTTTGCAGAGGGGAAAAAAACCTTGCAAAAAACCTAGTGAAGTTGAATTTAAAGCTCAAAACTGCTGTACAAGATTACATGTGCTAAAATTTATCTGCTATCAAAGAGAAGCCTAAATGGCTTCTTTTAGGTTGTATCTCTTCCCCAAAATTCTGTGCTATTTTCCTCTATTCATTTGGGCTGCAGCTACAATGTTTTTGAGAGGGAGAGAAAGATTGCCTGAAGCAAAAAAAGAAGGAGGAAAGAAACAGAACCAAAATTGATCTTGGGAGAAATGCTGACAGTTGGAGACTCGTTTTCAGACTAATTTGGAATCACAGGAAAGGGTTCACAGTTGACCAATTTTACATCATTTGCTTTCATCATTAACCAATAGAGAAATCTGCAATCACATGATGTCCCATGTCCACATGATGTAGAAGGAAAAGCAATTTGGAATGCAGAACATACCAAAATGTTTATTTCAGCAGAAAGGCGAGCTGATATATTGGGGTCCACAATTACTCTACTCAAGCCCCAAAGTAGGTCACAGGATGGGGCAGACCTACTGTGCTATCTTATTGGCAAGTGGGCTGCCATTGCTTACCAGGAAGGAGAGGTTGGAGCAGTGCAAACATGCCTGTGGAGGCAATCCTGCTTCTGCATTTGCACCGCACCAACCTCTTCTCCTGCCTAGTCAACAGTGACCCACTTGCTAGAAAACAAGCAAAGCGACTCCACTCAGCCCAACATGAGGTTTTTCAAACTTGACCAAAGCATGGTTGGCATTAGGTCTGAATAGTCCCTTAGAGTGAAGGGAATAGTAGTTAAAAAATCCAAGGTCCAATCAGCTCTAGGGGTTGAGATAATTCTGACATGTGCCTGAAACATGACAGCTAGCCTTGCAGTTCTCTTGCTAATACCCACAAGATATTCAGGATCAATATGTCTAACAACTGGCTTAGAACAGCTCACTTCCTGTCTTACAGTCTTTGCAACTCCCTGTTCAGCTCTTTTTCATGTTACCCGTGTCCCAATTATGCATGTTAACAGAGCCAGTTCAAAAGAAATGCTAGATTCAATAAATTCCAATTTAAAGCCTGTAGATATGAAACAGACACCCACAGTGTTCAATGAGTTTTAGATAATGAAACCTAAAGAAAATATGCATGCATTTTAAAAATTGGACAGTGCATATTGGTAAATTTTCTTTTTTTGGGGGGGGGGATCCTCACACATACAGGAAAACACAGAGATGACCATTGGCCATGCTCCCTGGTATATCATGTAATGGATTGTAGGCTAACATGTTTTTTAAAAAAGGAAAACATTTGTGATTTTTTTTAATCCTCATGAAAATTCATCAGCATTTTAGTGTCAACTAATAATACACACCTTTGTATGCAGTTTTCACCAATAAACACATTTTGAAAGCATTTTGCCTGAGTGTTTCTTCACAGATATATGCCTCAAAATGCACACTTTTCCCTAACAAATTTTTATATAAACTATTTGATTGTTAAAAAAAAATCACCAAAAAGAAAAAAAAGAAAGAGTATGAATTTCCAAGGACAGCGTATATCATTTCATGCATTGTTTCAGAAACTGTTGTCTTTAGGTACGTCTGCATGAGAATGTAAAATGAACTGAATTTATTTTGCATCCCTACCCTCAGGTGACTTTGCATATTGCAAAGAGCTCAGGAGGATAACAGCCCCATCTCCCCAACTTCAACCATGGGCCTGTGAACCATTTATTATTATTATTATTATTATTATTATTATTATTATTATTATTATTATTATTCCAAAAATTTCATTGATTTTAACAGATATAACATATAAAACATACAAAAGAAAACACATTACAATACTACAAGAAAGAAAGAAAAAACAAAAATAAGAACACATATTCCTTCTAAAGTTCATTTTAAAATCCATTGTTAACTGACTTCCTCAAATGCCCCCTAACTGAGTTTCCTTGTAGCAGTTTTCCAAGATCATCTTTAACAGTTAACTGGGCCTGTGAACCATTTAAATGTAGGCCTGTCAGACCTCACCCCATTGGCTCTGCTCCACAAGGCCTCCTCTCTCCTCCACTGTTACCTGGGGCAGCCATTCCACCAGGCTGCCTCAGTGGGAGAGTTAAGACCCAGGGCTCATGTCTCCAGCTCTGCCAGAGGCTTAGTTCCATTAGGCACCTCCTGCCTCTGAACTGTGCCAGGTGATCATTAGAAGAACAGCTGTTTAGAAACTGGTGCCTGTGTCTGGATTCTGATTTTCCTCTTCCCTCCCAGTCCCTTTTAATAATAATAATAATAAATTTTATTTATATCCCGCCCTCCCCAGCCGAAGCCGGGCTCAGGGCGGCTAACAACACTAAAACAGTACAACATTATAAATACATTCTAAAAATTAATTAATTGCCTTGTGTGGTCTGTGTGTTTAGATTGTAAGCCAGCAGGTAGGGACTGTCTTGCTTTGACTGTACGTAAGTCACCCCAGGCTCACTAGAAGGACAGATTGTGAAGCTGAGGCTCCAATACTTTGGCCACCTCATGAGAAGAGAAGACTCCCTGGAAAAGACCCTGATGCTGGGAAAGATTGAGGACACAAGGAGAAGGGGAAGACAGAGAACGAGATGGTCGGATAGTGTTCTCAAAGCTACCAGCATGAGTTAGACCAAACTGCGGGAGGCAGTGGAAGACAGGAGTGCCTGGCGTGCTCTGGTCCATGGGGTCACGAAGTGTTGGACACGACTAAACAACTAAACAACAACAACAACGTCACCCCAGGAGCCTTTTAGGCTTCATTACTCTAAATAAATAGTAATAAATACCATCTTTCTCACCAGGGCACAGTGAAGTGCAGGTAATTTTCTGCACAGACATTCCCTCGCAGAAGGCGCCTCCGTTGAGAGGAGCTGGGTTTGTACAGGTCCGTGACCTCTTCTGCCATCCTCTGCCACATCGTACGTTGCAGTTGGACCACTCGGTCCATGAAGACCAGCCCCCATTCACTGCAACCAGAACACATATAGGGAGGTGGGGGAGTAGGGAGGAGATGGAGATCACATTAACATTTGAAAAGAACAAACCTTCATTTCATGCCCTTCCATTCTCAAGCTCTCTTTTTAAGAGAAGAAAAAAGTTCCTGCATGTTAAATTCCAAAGCTCAGTTGTAGACACTGCTGCCTAAATAACACTGGGATGCAATTATCTAAAGAACTTGGTGTCAATGTGTGGTCATGTTTGAAGGAGGCAGACTCATATGCCAGGAGGTGCTGAGGATGACAGGGAGATGGTTTATGAGAAAGGAGAGGCTACCACCCTAATTCTCTCCAAACACATTCCACTTAAGGCACAATCAGATTCCCCAAAAGGCAAAAAATAATAATAATGAGCCGAGGTTGTCTAGGCATCTATCTGACTTAATGAAATATAATTCTGCACTTTAAAGAGAACAAAGGCAGCCAAGCACAAAAGAGGCAGGAAACTTTCTCCTCCAGTTCAGATATGGCTGTTTGAAAAGCAACATTAGGGGTCCATACTAAGTTTGATTAACAAGCTCTCCTATAGAGAAAGAGCTGTTACAAGGAACCATAGATGCACAATTTTATTTTGACTGACCCTTGGTGGGAGGAACTTCCCCTCCCACCAAGGGCCACATTACCTTGAGGGTAATCTGCCGAGTGCCACATGAAAGTCCCCTGTCTGAAACCTTAGAGAGTAATTGCCAGTCAGGGCAGACAAGACTGAGCTACATGGACCAATGGTCTGCCTGGGTAGAAAGTATCTTTTCCATGTGGCAACATCCAGATCCTGAACCATCTGCTTTGCATGAAGAAATTCAGTCCCCAGCATCTTCAGGTAGGTCTGGGAGAGACCCCCGTCTGAAACCGTGGAGAGTCACTGCTAGTCTGACTTGGTATAAGGCAATTTCCTATGCTCCTATCTCTGCCACCCTCCCTCTGCTTTAAATGAATATTGCAAATGGGGCCCTGGGTAATTCTTTTTTAGTATTTGCTTATTTGTTACGCGGGTGGCGCTGTGGGTAAAAGCCTCAGCGCCTAGGGCTTGCCGATCGAAAGGTCGGCGGTTCGAATCCCCGCGGTGGGGTGCGCTCCCGTTGTTCGGTTCCAGCGCCTGCCAACCTAGCAGTTCGAAAGCACCCCCGGGTGCAAGTAGATAAATAGGGACAGCTTACTAGCGGGAAGGTAAACGGCGTTTCCGTGTGCTGCGCTGGCTCGCCAGAGCAGCGATGTTACGCTGGCCACGTGACCCAGAAGTGTCTCCGGACAGCGCTGGCCCCCGGCCTCTTGAGTGAGATGGGCGCACAACCCTAGAGTCTGTCAAGACTGGCCCGCACGGGCAGGGGTACCTTTACCTTTACCTTTTATTTGTTACATTTCTTTCTCATCTCTCCACCAAATGGCCCTCCAAGGTGGCTAACAGCAATAACATATAAATTGAGATCAGTTTTGTCTAGGAAAATCCAGAGGCGGGAGATTGAGCAAACAGTTGGCCATCTTTATTAACTTCGGTGTGTCTACTCTGAGTAGAACTTGCATTGGATGCAACACAAAGAGTCTTCTGGCACCTTAAAGGTGAACTAATTTACTATTGCATTAATTTTCATGGATTATGGTCCATTTCATCAGTAGCATGAAGTGTTATCCTGAATTTTAGGTGTATATATACACTTGGCAGATTGTGAAGTGAGGTCAAGGGGAAATGTAATGCAGAAAATGTACAGACAGTGATAATTAACAGTGGTTATTCATAAAATAGTTGCCTGTGACATTGAGAACTGTTTAGGGAATCAGCGTTGTTAAGTATGTAATTATCACTGTACTTTTCTGCATTTCATTTCCCTCTGAACCCACTTTTACTACCACCCCCCCAAAAAAACCCCCCAATGTGTCTATCTGAACACACACCTGGATAAAATGGCTTAAATCTAATGAAGTGGAATATACTGTATAAAAGATTATGCCATAATAAAATTGTTTGTTTTTAACTTGCCACAAAATCCATTTTATTTTTGCCATAAAACACCCCCTTAAGAACTGAGGCTGTCCATGGGCCAAGAACGACTCGCCATCTGTTCTCTTTGAACTTAGTTGCCTGTTTGTGGTCAGTCTTGCAGTTGTTTGTGGGGGGTTTTAAGACCCCCACACTTCCTTTTTCTTTTCTTTTCTTTTCTTTTCTTTCCCCCTTTTATTTCATAGTGAATGCCATCCTTCAAAAAAAAACAACAACAAAAAAAAAAAAACAAGAACCCAACCACAACCAAAGACACACAATGATTCAGCACTTGGAATGAAGTAGCTCAGTCCAAAGAAGTTTACTGAACTAGTTGAAAAGTCTCTGACCTACATCTGAAAATAGCTCCCATGCTTTTCTTTTTAAAAAGTGCTTCAATCAGACATCTAGGGAAAAAAGTTAGAAAGCAAAGTGTGGAGACAATTTCCTAAAGCTTATTGGGCAGATATGGAGACATTGCTATTGCTAAGGATGTTTAGACATTTAATCACTGCTGCTAAGCAATCAGAAGGAAGCAATGTGAGGCACTTCCCATATATTTCCTGGTGAAGAGATTTGTTCTCTTCCAACAGGAGCAGTGCATTTTAGACCTGTGTGACTGGCATACATTAAACAGGGTAATTCTTTTCTGTTATGGAAACACAATTATGGGGGAAGCTTCACTAGTTGATATTCAGTCTTAAAAATGTCTCACTTGTGTGGCCTCTGATTTGCTTTTGAACCCAATATTTCAGCACAACAGCTTGTAACATTCTGAATGCTGTTTTATAAAAAAATATTTTGCAGAGGATAAACTTATTTTGAATTAAAAAGAAATCACCCAGATGAACTCAGACCGAAACAGTTTGTTTTGTAAAAGTATGAACTTAAATAGGAATGAGTTCCTTTTTGGAATGCATGAACTTGAAATAGAACTAGTTCCTTTCTAATTGACACTTTCTAAGCACTCTAGTGAACATTGTCGCCAAGTCAGTTCAGTAATTAGTTATTTCACATATTCAGTTAGCACTATGTATTGGAGCTTGCCAGTTTGTAATGGCTTTTTAGTGAAATAGGTGTTATCAAGGAGGTGTGCTCCCAAGTATTCTCGTGAATTTCTGGGACTGCCAATCAAACAATGGGGTTTAAAAGCTTTTCTTTAATGGCTTTTAAATTGATCTTGCTATTAACTGTTTATTCTATTCACTAATTAAAATGCATATCACAATTTCTTGGTCCAAATTATATTTTTAGAAGAGCGAAGGAGGGGTTTTCTACTAATCATTAATCACAGATAAGTCTTTGGGGGAGGGGGGGTGGAATCCAAAAATACCACGCAGTCTCGATCCAAGGAGTCCCTTTTCACATGTACAGTGGAAGCACCTTCTAAACTCTGCTTCAGTCTTGTGAAGGAGGAACATACATTCATTTCATGATCAATAGAATAATGAAACAAATGTAACTAAAATGAATTCCTTCCCATTCACAAACTGAGTTCAGAAGGGGTCTAAGCATTTCTTCCAATCTTGAATTCATTTACTTTTTGTTTTGTTTTGTATCTCCTAAATGCTGCAGGTAGATCAATCGGACTGTCTGATGCTTTTGTTTACTTGTGTTTCTGTGAAGAGAAAACACACAGAGAGACAAGTAAAAGTGTCAAACAATCTGATAAGTCTTCTTATCTCCATAGAACCCACTAGTTATGCCAAGCCCAAGCCCTAGAAATAATGCTTATACTTAATGATAGTGTTATTATTATTATTATTTCTTAATGAAATTTGTATACTGCCTTTCATCTGAAGATGACAGGGCTGTTTAACTTGTGAACTGTACCAATCAACAGGTTGGCATTTGCAAGCTAAGAAGTTATAGCATTTGACACCCACTGACCGTACACCACAACAGTGGCTGACAGGCTTCTTCTCTTGGCAACTATGTTGGCTGCCATACATGTGTAGTTCCCAGAATCAGAGAGGCGCGCTTGGCGGATGATCAGGTTGTGATCTGCTCGGGTGTCAATGTTCGCATCCTGCTCAGCATCAACGGGTTCTTCATTCTTCAGCCATTCTACCTGGAGAGATAAAACATGAAGGGTGGATTAATGGGATGGATTTGCTTTATTTATATCCCACCTCTCCAAGAACTGAAGATGATGGATAACATTAGTCACTTACTGAAACTGATTGGCAGTACAATCAGGGCAGACAGAGGAAAGCATATTTCCGTATCGTATGTTCATTGTATAAAATTTACTGCTACAATTTGCAAGGGGGTTAGACAAATTCATGCACAACAGTGATCAGTATTGGGCCAAGACATTTTGCTACCTGAGGCAAAGTGCAAAGATGGCAGCCCTCCATTCCACATACAGAAGCCACCTGGACTAAGCTAGCACACTTGAGGGCAACAAAGTAGTTATGCTGGTACAGGGCAGACTAAATGGCACACATAGCTCTGCCCTGCAGCATTTGAGGGCTGAGGGGGGCTATCTCCACTGCCTCTTAGCATCTGCTGCCTGAGGAAATCAGTACACTTTGCCTAATGGTGGGCTTGGCTCAGTCAACAATGATGGCTATATGGAACTTCCATGTTCAGAGACACCATGCCAATGAATATCAGTTCAAACAAGTTACAGCACTTCACATCCACTGAGGAGGCAACAGCAGGTCAGACCTGCTACCTTCATGACCTGCTTTTGGACTTCCTGGAATAATCTAGTTAGACATTATGGAAAAGAAGATGTTATGCTCAATGCACCTTTGATAACATTTAGAAGTACTGTTCTTAAATGAAAGATTAATCCACAGCTGTCCTTAAGGGCCTTTTCACACATTGGGTGATATCCAATTAATGTGTCCCATTAGGTCCAGAATTTCTACTTGCACAATGGGACTTTCCCCCATCACCCCCTGTACATTTCTCCCAATCTGTAAGAGCAGGTTGGGGAAACCCCTAGAACATATTTAGGGGGTGCACAGGGTAAGGAAAGTGGGAACACCTTGTTGCAAAATCCTGGAACTGACAGGATTGTTATTTGGTGATATTTGAGTTCTAACTGCTGCAATTTTTTTGCATGTATATGAATACACCTTACTTTTTATTTCAGAATTTATCTAAAATTGTGAAGCATGAATGTTACCAATAGACTGCAACAAGAAAATCAGAAATATACAAACATATAGAAGTAGAAACGAACTGAGTAATCAAAGGTGGACAAAAATGAGAGGATGCCTATCCGCATTAAACAAATTTAGTCAAAATCTAGAGGAATGATATTAACCAATTAATATCCTACCCTCATTTGGCAATTATGCTCACTTTCTCTCAACTACTTCACATATTTATTGTGAGGATAAGCTGTGTTGGCAGTCCCAAGATCCTTGAAGGAGGAGTATGATAAACATTTTTAAAAAAATTGGTACCATGGGATTTCTTTAGTCACAAAACAACCAATGCCTGCTGAATGATGGAGATCACAAACAAATGTGGGATATCTTCAGAGCAAGAGAAGCAAACCCTTCTTATGTTCCTTCCTTCCTAATAAAACTGAAACAATGGGCAGATATGGCCATAATGCTAAACCAGTCTTTAGGCTCTCATCTTCACCCCACCTCCTCTAGCTTGACTGCAAGGAGTCTGACAGTTTTTGCATCCTTTTCTGATTAACCACAGCTTGCCATCTTACCCCAAAGCAGTCAAACTGTGATTGATCTTAACTACTGTTAGTTGAAGCAAGCCAAGTTCAAATGAGGGTTCATGAAGCCGGCTTGTTTCAAGTGTCCACTGCAGTTTATGATTGAAATGGCATGCCAAACACAACCTAAACTGGAGGCAGAAGCTTCAGGTCGCCTCCTTCTCACTGCCATGCATGACACAAGCCTGAGGCTCATTTTGGTTTGTCTTTTTAATGATAAACCAGGGATGAGGAACCTGTAGTCTTCCCAGGTGTTATTTGACTCCAGCTCCTAGCAATCCCCACTATCATGACCACGGTCATGGATGATGGAAGTTAAAGAAGTCCATCAATATCTGGTGGGTCACTGCTTCCCTAACCCTGCGGTAAACTATGGCTTAGTATTACATGCAAACTAGGCCAGCCTCTTAGAACAGAGTTGTGGTGAGGGACTCCCCAGCCTCCCTCTAGACTTGAAGCAGAAAGAAGCCTCAAGCTTCCTAATATTTCATATACATCTTTCAGAAGCAACAAGCTGTGGATCTCATATACATATGAATTCCCGGAAACACTGACAAAATATTATTTCACTCTGGAGCTGGCACAAAGCTGCTTAAACTAAACCACACAGAGCTAATTGGCATTGCAGAGCAGGTAAATTTCAAGGCAGAATCAGCTGTCTCCATCAAAATATGAGAGGGCTCAGGATCCAGGTTCAGTGGCAGGTCTTTCTGCAGATCCACAAGAATGAGCAAAAGGCAGTGAAGTAACAATTTATTTCCATGTCTCAAACTCAGACAGATAACCTCAGCTGGAAACCAGGAGAAGAAGGGCTTGTAACGTGCAGGTAATCAGCTTATGGATCTGCAGGCTACAGGCATTCATTAGCACACTGTTCTGTGCAGATGGTTGGCAATTTGTAGATTTTCTAGTTTATAAACAAATCTGCGGCCACCGACCATCACAGCCAATTAGACTCCATGCCAAGCAGCAGGCTCTTTTTGCAATGCCATCCGTCACGTTGGTTAGCTAGGGACAGAAGGAGCAAAAACAGACTTACCCTGCACTCCTCACATCTCTGCAAGATGACACTGTTGGGAGGGAGTGGAGGGGGAAACAAACAGCAAGGAATTTGCAATGATGAGGCAATGTTACATTATATTTATGCACAATGGCATACCATCTAACAAGCCATGAGTGAATTGCATGATCCTTGGGTTTCGCCCAAAGTCACCAGGCAATAATACAGAGATAGTCAACATGATGCTCTCCAGATGTTGGTGGATTACAGATCCCATCATCCCTGATCACTGACCATTTGGCTTAGGCTGGTGGGAGTTGTAGTCCCGGGTCTTCTTAGCTAATGTCTGTTTTCATTTAGATCTTCACCACCACAAACTCTGGCTTTTTCCACTCTCTCTGGCAGAAACTCATGAACCGCATAAGAAAGGTCAAAATTGTACCTATGGGGTATTTCCCATCTTGTCTCCACATGTCAGGGACTGGGCAGAGGAGGAATGGTGGAGACTGCCTCCCCAGCTTGACCCTTCGAGGGAGGAGGAAGAGGAAGACAGTTTAGGTTTACCACAGGGGTTTGAGGGAGGTCACAGCTCAGAGGAAGGTGAGGGGGAAAGTTGGGAAATAATGGGAGAAGAGGAGGAAGCACTAGGGGGGCAACAGCTGATGGACACTGTCTTTAGAAAGCATTCCAGACACCCCCTCACTCAGAACTCAGCGAGCCTTGAAGGTAGACCCTTGAAAGAGAGCAAAGAGCTCAGACAGAAGGCACTTCTGAATGAGAAAGTGGGAGATTCATGCAGGACAGCGCCATTATCCAAGAGGCTGGGTTCTATAGCCTCTCTCTGTAAATACTGAATAAAAAGTGGATGGTAAGAAACATTTCCTTGTCTTTGTACGTTCCTGGGCAATTGGCCAGGAGTTGCTGGCAGCAGCCTGACACCACACTGCAGAGAGCAACTATGAGATCATTGCACTCAGGAAGACCGGGCCATTCCTTCTTCCCTTAGTATCCCTCTTGGGTGTTGGCAGAGAGAATCTTCTTGGTAGTTCCACCACCCTCAGAAGTTCAGGGAATGCCAGCCTTGGAGAGGGCATTATGGCAGCCCCTAAATTGTGGACCTCCATCCCCACAGTGGTGCACTTGGCACCTTAAATAGTTTCTGCCATATGCTGATGATGTGCCTCTTCAACATGACATTTGTTGCCTTTGGCCCCATCCACACTAAACATTTAAAGCAGCATCATAGCATTTTTAACAGTCACAACTCCCCCCCCCAAAAAAAAAAAAATCCGTGCAAACGGCTGTTTGTAATGGGTGTTGATGATGATGATGATGATATAATAATAAAATCATAATCATAATCATCATATTTTATTTATACCCCGCCCATCTGGCTGGGTTTCCCCAGCCACTCTGGGCAGCTTCCAGCAAAATATTAAAATACAATAGTCTGTTGAACATTAAAAGCTTCCCTAAACAGGGCTGCCTTCAGATGTCTTCTAAAAGTCTGGTAGTTGTTTTTCTCTTTGACATCTGGTGGAAGGGCATTCCACAGGGCAGGTGCCACTACCAAGAAGGCCCTCTGCCTGGTTCCCTGTAACTTCGCTTCTCACAGTGAGGAAACCGCCAGAAGGCCCTCGGAGCTGGACCTAAGTGTCCGGGCAGAACGATGGGGGTGGAGACGCTCCTTCAGGTATACAGGACCGAGGCCATTTAGGTCTTTAAAGGTCAGCACCAACACTTTGAATTGTGCTCAGAAACATACTGGGAGCCAATGTAGGTCTTTCAAAACCGGTGTTATGTGGTCTTGGCGGACACTCCCAGTCACCAGCTAACTGCTGCATTCTGGATTAATTGCAGTTTCCGGGTCACCTTCAAAGGTAGCCCCACATAGAGTGCATTGCAGTAGTCCAAAGAGATAACTAGAGCATGCACCACTCTGGCAAGACAGTCCGCGGGCAGATAGGGTCTCAGCCTGCGTACCAGATGGAGCTGGTAAACAGCTGCCTTGGACACAGAACTGACCTGCGCCTCCATGGACAGCTGTGAGAGTTGCTGGGAGACTCACAGAGCTGTAATTCTAAGAGCGTTTAAGTTCAGTTATGTAATTATATTGGCTTATCTGTATTGTTTTATATACCATGCTGTATGGATTGATTTTTCTTTTTTCTTTTTGGTACTTACTGATAAAACAGTTTAGAATTCTTCCTGCAATGTTTTGAATTGTCACATTTATTGTTCATTTGATATGTCATCAGCCACTTTGGGAATAAACAAATGAAAAAGTGGCACAAAAATAAATAGAGGATGGTGATGAAATCTGGGGGGGGGGGTGTCTTTCTCAGAATTATGTTCACTGCTGCCAGGAACCACAAAACAACACAAAATAAGTAAAGTGATTTTTTTTAAAAAAAGCTCAATTCAGGATGAACTGTGCCTTTAATTATTACTTACTTATTTACATGGAACCCTTTCACAGGATGAAACATGCACACCTCCCAATTTCTACATTTAGTAGGGGCAAAAAAGGAATGCAACTCTCTCCACCACCATAACCACCCATCCTAGGCAGAAAGACTATTCCTAATTCAACTGACCCAATAAAGGCCACAATAAAATTGAAATGCAAGGGCACAATTACAAAAATCATATGCAGCAATATCATATAAATTCACCCCAAACATAGAAGCCTCCCGTTCCTTCTCCAGAATGTATTCTCATTAATTTAATTTAAATATTAAAAATTTTAAATGAAGAAGCTTATTCTGAAAAAAACAAAAATGGCCATCTGGCATGGATGCTTTAGCTGAGATTCCTGCATTGCAGGGGGTTGGACTAGATGACCCTCGGGTCCCTTCCAACTCTACAATTATATGATTCTAACTCTAGCAATGCTTACAAATAAAACCAACACATCCCCTAAAGGCAAGCATAGGCACAAATATAACCAAAGGGAATGAACAATGACCTCCACCCCAAAAGGTGGCTGTCTCCATTAAATTTGGCTCAGTAATATTCTACATTTTTTGAAATGTGTTTGGGGGGGGAGTTATTGTTTCGTTTTTGTTTTAACTATTTATTTGTGCTTTGACCTTGTATTTGATCTTGGGAAGTGCCTCGAGATCTTATGATGATGATGATGATGATGATGAAGAAGAGTTTGGATTTGATATCCCGCTTTATCACTACCCGAAGGAGTCTCAAAGTGGCTAACAATCTCCTTTCCCTTCCTCCCTCACAACAAACACTCTGTGAGGTGAGCGGGGCTGACAGACGTCAGGGGAGTGTGACTAGTACCCAGTAGTTGCATGTGGAGGAGAAAGGAATCGAACCCTGTTCACCAGATTACGAGTCCACTGCTCTTAACCACTACGCCACACTGAAAGGAGATATATAAATCTATTAAATAAATAAATGCATGCATGCATACAAAAACCATGACCATATGTTTATGCTGCTTTTTTTCTTCCCTCAAAGAACTCAGTATTTCATGGGTGAGAGAGATCTATTGTTTTGCCAAGTCTCGTTTTTCTTTTTTCTTTTTCTTTTTGTGAGATTAGTCGAGAGAAAAATGTTTACGTAAGTGTGCAGCATTTAAAAAGAATGATGGTCTGAGCAAAGAGAGAACGTTAAGCAGAAGGGACATAAAGCCAAAAGCTCTGAGAGATATGGGGCCAGATGATGATTTGTAAGGGAGAGCGTGGGGCATCGTGCACTTTATATTTGTGTGTTTGGGATTACTGCAGCCCCTTCTTGAATTGCATTTGCATTGATTTGCCCAGCCTCCCAAGAAAAGAATTGGCGCTAATCTCACATGCTGCTGCCTGCCATAGTTGTCCAGTGCTTCTAGAGAAGCTGAACTTCAAATAGGCTTCTTTCAAGCATGAGCAGCAACTGTTTGTCCCTGCTTTGTTCATTTTATTATTTCCAGTAGTTTTGAGTTCCCTTCGGAGGATGTCTCCACAGGAGACAAAAATGAAAAAGAGCGGAGGGAGAAGAAGAGGTGTGAGAGGCTTTGCCGAATTTCCATATCTGAATGGAAACAGGAACTGCAGCTTTAACCTAGAAAGAGAGAGACTAAAGATTCATTAGTATTGAACTCCTTTTTGCTTTATCATGGGTCGCTATTGTGCAAATTGTTCGTAATGGTCTGAAAAATACAGTCATTTCCCTCCAGGATTAGGCTGTCTGAAGATTTTAATGCTTGGATCATGAACTAAATTTCAGAATAAAGGTCTATAACACACTCTAAATTTATCACACACCCCCCTTCCACCTTGAAATCAGGCATGCTCAGAATTTAAATACTCTTATCAAGCGCTACCAAATCACAAAATGAACTATGAAGAAAATGCAGGGCTAGATGTGGATTAGCTCCACTTCCATATATATAGAGCACGGCAATAAATACATGAGCCTAATCATAAATTTGCTCCAATTATGTCCAGTTAGGAAAGAGCTTCGTCGCGCTGGCCACGTGACCCGGAAGTGTCTCCGGACAGCGCTGGCCCCCGGCCTCTTAAGTGAGATGGGTGCACAACCCACATTGCAGGTAAGGGAGTCAGGATTAGCACTATCCATTTGCTTAATAGGTCCATGGATATACATCTTTGCATTGATTCTCCAAATGTTGCAGGTGAAGGAGAATCAACTAGGCATGAATTTGACAAAGGAGGACTTCGGTGATCCTTAAGATAATGAACTCAATATTACACTTGGTCTATGTAAAATTAATCAAATTAATGTAACACATGTGAATTAAATCAAATGACTTTATGTCAACTTAAGCCTCACTTACTCCCTGGAACAGGGGCCAGCAAACCTTTTCAGCAGGGGGCTGGTCCACTGTCCCTCAGACCTTGTGGGGGGCCAAACTATATTTGGGGGGGGGGAATGAATGGAATTCCTATGCCCCACAAACAACCCGGAGATGCATTTTCAATAAAAGCACACATTCTACTCATGTAAAAACAACAGGCAGGCCCCACAAATAACCCAGAGATGCATTTTCAATAAAAGGACACATTCTACTCATGTAAAAACACGCTGATTCCCAGACCGTCCGCGGGGCCAGATTTAGAAGGCGATTGGGCCGGATCTGGCCCCTGGGCCTTAGTTTGCCTACCCATGCCCTGGAAAGTTTACATAGGACTATAGCATGAATATCCCCCATGCCTATTTCCCACCCTCACCTCCAGAACAGAACTGTCCATCTTCCAGAACACCAGGTAACTGGAATGCAAGAAGGCACTGTTTTTCATCAAGCCCTAGATATTTCATGCAGCACTGTTTCCATTCCACTGCAGTTCATCTTTTGCCCAAAACTACATTACAGTGGTGCCTCGCAAGACGAAATTAATCCGTTCCGCGAGTCTCTTCGTCTTGTGTTTTTTTCGTCTTGTGAAGCACGGCTATTAGCGGCTTAGCGGCTATTAGCGGCTTAGCGGCTATTAACGGCTTAGCGGCTTTAAGAAAAAGGAAACAAACTCACAAGAACTCGCAAGACGTTTCTTGCGAGGCATTCGTCTTGCGGGGCACCACTGTATTCGCCTCACCGTCTGCTATGGCAAATTATGTAATTAATTACATAAACAATGTTGTTATTCCACCTCAATCATTTCAATGCAAAGGAAACACAATGCAAATGGGAGGCGGGGACATAATTAATTATCTATCATTTTTGCAGACGTAAAGCAACAACAACAGTGAATACCAATTGTATTTGATGGATGGATTTCCATTCTGGACATGGGACGAATAAGCAGACAACAGGAATTTTTGTTCCTGCTTCTGCTTTCACCGGATTTCTGACATCCCTACTCAAGGGGGCCGGACGTGTCTAATTACTCCTCACCCAATTACTGGTGCTCAGATGATGATTGGCAGTGGCCTTTGGATAAGCAATAAAGATCAGACGTTGATGTTTATAGGACTGAAACTGAGGCACAGGAAACAGTAGAAGGCACTGCTTGGAATGAACTAGTTTAGTTTAGAAAGCAGGTCCCTTTATTACTGAGTGAGCTGACTGTGAAATAGTTTCATTTTGGGGTAGAATGATTCATAGTTCATAGAATCATAGAATCTGAGAACTGGAAGGGACCCCTGCAACACAGGAATCTCATCCAAAGCATCTATGACAGATGACCATCTAGCCTCTGCTTAGAAACCTCCAAGGAAGGAGACTCCACAACTTCCTGGTGAACAGCTCTTACTGTTTATCTTCAAGTTCATTCTTTTATACCTTTTTGCTCTTCAAGCTTAAAAATCACAATTGTTGGGATGATAAATTCAACAATTCATAGTGATCTGAGTGTTTCTTGATGTTTTCTTCATCTTCTTAAGCATATTGGATCTAGGAGTCTTGGTTGACCACAAACTTGACATGAGCCAACAGTGTGACGCGGCAGCTAAAAAAGCCAATGCAATTCTGGGCTGCATCAATAGGAGTATAGCATCTAGATCAAGAGAAGTAATAGTGCCACTGTATTCTGCTCTGGTCAGACCTCACCTGGAGTACTGTGTCCAGTTGTGGGCACCACAGTTCAAGAAGGACACTGACAAACTGGAACGTGTCCAGAGGAGGGCAACCATAATGGTCAAAGGCCTGGAAACGATGCCTTATGAGGAATGGCTAAGGGAGCTGTGCATGTTTAGCCTGGAGAAGAGGAGGTTAAGGGGTGATATGATAGCCATGTTCAAATATATAAAAGGATGTCATATAGAGGAGGGAGAAAGGTTGTTTTCTGCTGCTCCAGAGAAGCGGACACGGAGCAATGGATCCAAACTACAAGAAAGAAGATTCCACCTAAACATTAGGAAGAACTTCCTGACAGTAAGAGCTGTTCGACAGTGGAATTTGCTGCTAAGGAGTGTGGTGGAGTCTCCTTCTTTGGAGGTCATTAAGCAGAGGCTTGGCAGGAGTGCTCTGATGGTGTTTCCTGCTTGACAGGGGGTTGGACTCGATGGCCCTTGTGGTCTATTCCAACTCTATGATTCTATGATTTTATACTTCAGCACAGCAGCTTGCAACATCCTGAATACTGGAAGAGGTGGGGTGCCAAGCAAGATTATTATTATTATTATTGTTTATTTATTTTTTAAAATTATTGTTTATTTAACATAATTGTTACGAAATATAAGCAAAATATTACCAAGACATACTCATATGTTTCAAATAAGCACATATATGTGAAAAAAGGAACAAAAGAGGAAAAAAGAAGAAAAGAAAAAATAAAGAGAAAAAAAAGAAGAAAAATTGGAAGAAGTTCTTCCAAGTTAATTCTACAAATATCTCAATATGAAAATAATAATAAAATTTCTTTGATTGACTTCCATCGCTTACACAGATACAATCTTGTTTACAATGCATATAGGAAGCGCAGTACAAGCGACCAAGCAAGATTTAGATGAACTGCAATTGTGTTTTGGTTTTGGTTGTGTGTGTATGTTGTTGTTGTTGTTGTTGTTGTTTAGTCGTTTAGTCGTGTCCGACTCTTCGTGACCCCATGGACCAGAGCACGCCAGGCACCTCTGTCCTCCACTACCTCCCGCAGTTTGGTCAAACTCATGCTGGTAACCTCGAAAACACTATCCAACCATCTTGTCCTCTGTCGCCCCCTTCTCCTTGTGTCCTCCATCTTTCCCAGCATCAGGGTCTTCTCCAGGGAGTCTTCTCTTCTCATGAGGTGGCCAAAGTACTGGAGCCTCAGCTTCACGATCTGTCCTTCCAGTGAGCACTCAGGGCTGATTTCCTTAAGAATGGATGCGTTTGATCTTCTTGCAGTCCATGGGACTCTCAAGAGTCTTCTCCAGCACCATAATTCAAAAGCATCAATTCTTCGGCGATCAGCCTTCTTTATGGTCCAGCTCTCACTTCCATACATCACTACTGGGAAAACCATGGCTTTAACTATACGGATGTGTATGTTAGGGATGGATTTGAACTGGAATTAGATGCTCTACCACTGAATTATGGTCCTTCCCCTAATATAATTATAGGAAGTAGCCTTATACTGAGGTTCATCCAGAACAGTGTCATCCAGGGTTTCAGACCAGGATCTCTCCCTGCCAGGTCTGTGCAGAGGAGGGTGGCAACTGGGTACATTTGCCCTGGGTTCTGAAGGACTAAGTTGGTCGGGACGAGCGGGTGCCAGAGACCAGCGGCTTCATTGTTTGAGTTTCTAACTTTATTCTAACAAGACTCCCACCGTGGGCCTCCAACAAGCTCTGCACAGGCCTGCTCTCAGCCCTTTCTGGAAATCCAGGGGCCAAACCTGGGTGATCTCCCACCAAGCCAAGACCCTTGGAACAAAACATAATTTATTGACTGTGTTGCTACTGGGGTTTGTGGCTGTTGAATTCTTCTGTATTTATTTGAGCTGACTGTTTCATTGTAAACTGAATTGCATGTTTAAATGATGTCCACTGATGAAGTTTTATATTTGTTATTGATGTAACTTACCCTAGGAAGGCTTTAGCCTTGAAAGGTGACTTAAAAATATTTGTTTAAAAATAAAGAAAGAAGTAAAAGTCAGGATAGTGATTTATCAAAGATAGAAAACAAAGACTGCCATTGATAATTAGGGAAAGCACACACTGGGCCCCTCCCTAATTACTGTATAAGGTCATGATGCAACAAGCCTTAGTAACCCCTATATCAGATTTTGCCATCTTGCCCTTTAAGGGAAATTTGACCTTCTTGTTCGGTCAATACCCAGGATGCACATACAGATAAGGTAACTGGATTAGGAGCTCTCCTTGTAATCAGAATGAGTTGGCTTTTGGATACGAGGTGCAGGGGCCGACATGTTTTGTTAGTTAAAAGACAAAGAAAGGTCAAAATCTGCACTATGAAGTACCTGTTTTAAAGATACACTCCTAAAATGACAATCAAAACCAAGAGGATACTCACGTAAACAAGAGCAATACCAAATTGGCATTTATTACACAGTGTTTTGGACAGTTAATGCTTATTTCCTGCTCCAACCCTTATCTGCAACAATTGCACAAAAGAATAAACATTTACTGTGTTATGGTCTTTTGCAACATCTACAGCAGGGGTAGGAAAATTTCAGGCCAGTGGTGGGTGAACACAACCTCTCCAAGTCTCTATGTCTGACCCTTGAGACTCTCCCAGACTTGCCCTGCTTCACACCTCACTTGAATGTTTTTGCCTGGCTGGTGAAATAAAAAAAAAAAAGGTCTTATATATATAATAAATGTTCATAAATGTACCAAGCAAACACGTACATAAATATATAAACCACATGTCTGAAGCAGCACAGGAAAACAGCCATGAAGCCATTTTGGCTCCCAAACTGACCAAATGTTTTCTCTGCAAAGTTGAAGGAAAATGGAAAAGCCTCCCCATTGTCTTTTCCTTGACAAATCCCGTCTTAAGGGCATGTCTGTGTATGAATAGGGTGAGCCTGTGACCTGGCTCAGGAACTAAGTATTTATCATTACAAAACACTGGCCAGGCTCCCCAGGGTATCCAGTCAAGTAAGCATTAACAGGTAGCCTTCCAGACAGGCAGTAAACAACGCACTCAGATTTCTGTTGTAGACCACCCCTTTCTGTGATGTAGGTATGATGTGTCTGGGGGTGGTCTTGGACTCCAGGCTGAGCAATTTAAAATGTCTATATAAGGGTGGGCACACCTAGGTTCTGGGTCCTCCTCCTCCTCCTGCGTATGAAGGGGGCACCCTGTTGCATCAGTTCAATAAAGAGCAGACTTACAAGCTGCTTTTGCTTCTCAATATTCTCTGGTTGGCCTCTGTTCTTTTCTCCAACTGATGGAGAACCTACAAAGGACTCTATAAGGGCTCTTGTATCCCCCATAAGGGAATAAGGGCAGATTTTTGTTTATTACACTGGAATGTGTCTGTGAACTCATACAGTGTCTCTTGGAAGGTTCTGTGACTATGAGTCATAACTAGCCACCTGCACAAAGGTAAATTTTACATTCAGGAAATGGCCACCAAATAGTAGACGCAGCTAACTGTACTTTGGCATATTTTGTAATTTACATTCATTTTGTCTCTGGTCTCACAGAGCACTGTCATGTGGCCTCTGAAATTTGCCCAGAATTTCCCAAACCAGGATCTACTGTAACCTCCTGTAACCGCCCACTTTGCAGATTTTAGGATGATGCTCCAAGATCAAGAGCGGTTCTTATCCATCCCCACCTAGAGAGATTGTGGGAGATGAATAACCCCCACTAATAAATGTTCAACATTGTCTGCTCACATCATAAATTCAGGGAAAATCACAGTACAGTGGTACCTTGGGTTAAGTACTTAATTCGTTCTGGAGGTCCGTTCTTAACCTGAATCACCACTTTAGTTAATGGGGCCTCCCGCTGCCACTGCGCCACCAGAGCACGATTTCTGTTCTCATCCTGAAGCAAAGTTCTTAACCCGAGGTAATATTTCTGGGTTAGCGGAGTGTGTAACCTGAAGCATATGTAACCTGAAGCGCATGTAACCCGTTTCTAAATAAACAAAAACGCAAGACTCTTTTTTATCCCAGAATTAGCCACTGGGATTTTTAGTCTTGAATCTTGCATTGCATATGCTACAGGAGGTACATTTATTATTATTACCTTGCTTTTCTTTCCCAAGGACACACAAAGAAGCGTACAACTTTAACAGAAACAAAAGGAATATAACAAGGTTGCCTCAATATGGTGGCATCTAGATGTTAAAAGGTAAAGGTAAAGGTACCCCTGCCCGTACGGGCCAGTCTTGACAGACTCTGGGGTTGTGCGCCCATCTCACTCAAGAGGCCGGGGGCCAGCGCTGTCCGCAGACACTTCCGGGTCACGTGGCCAGCGTGACAAAGCTGCATCTGGCGAGCCAGCGCAGCACACGGAACGCCGTTTACCTTCCCGCTGGTAAGCGGTCCCTATTTATCTACTTGCACCTGGGGGTGCTTTCGAACTGCTAGGTTGGCAGGCGCTGGGACCGAGCAGCGGGAGCGCACCCCACTGCGGGGATTCGAACCGCCGACCTTTCGATCGGCAAGCCCTAGGCGCTGAGGCTTTTACCCACAGCGCCACCCGCTAGACTATAATGCATTGCCCCTGTGTATTGATGATAATTATTTTCTGCATATTTTGGTATTTTTGTCTTTGAAAAAAAAATATCCATGGATTTTGGTTGTGTTTTATCTATGCTTTCATTTGTGCACTGTTTAGAGGGGGTGGAGTTTTCCATTGTTAAATGAAGCTGTTTCTAAATCCTCACAACAAGCAAACAAATAAACTAACCATCGGCTAAGTGGGCTAGTGATGGTGGGCTTGTGTGATTTTCCTCTGCACAAAATCACTTAGCTGGCACAGTCTTCATTTCAATCCAGAAAGGAGAAGAGGCCTTCTGGGCCTCACCTGTCTTCTATACCTGTCTGTTCCCCTAAGGTTAGGGGGAACAAGAGGAATCTAAAATGTTGGCAGGCAACTGGGTTTGAACTATTTTCTCTGGTGCATTAGTATTGTTATAAGAATTTTAAGGTGATATATATATATATATATATATATATATATATATATATATATGATATATATATGATATTCATAAATATACCAAGCAAACACAAATATGGCAACCACATGTCTGAAACCCACAGAAAAGTCCTGAAACCATTTTCTCTTTCCCAAAATGACCTCAAATATTTCTCTGCAACGGTTTAATAAAGATCAGGCTTAATAGCTGCTTTGCTTCTCAATACAGTGGTACCTCGCAAGACGAATGCCTCGCAAGACAAAAAACTCGCTAGATGAAAGGGTTTTTTGAGCTGCTTCGCAAGACGGAAACGTCTTGCAAGTTTGTTTCCTTTTTCTTAACACTGTTAATACAGTTGCGACTTGACTTCGAGGAGCAACTCATAGAACGCGGTGTGGTAGCCTATTTGAGGTTTTTAAAGCTTTTTGAGGTTTTTGAAGCTTTTCCAAAACTTTCCCGACACCGTGCTTCGCAAGACGAAAAACATCGCAAGACGACAAAACTCGCGGAACGAATTAATTTCGTCTTGCGAGGCACCACTGTATTCTCTTGTTGGCCTCTGTTATTTCTCCTACTGATAGAGAATCAACAAAAGGACTCTATGTGGGCTGTTGGGTACCCCACAAGGGAAAAGGAGCAGTCCCCCCCTCATAACAGTATTCCAACCTATGTAGTCTTAGACATAAGTACCATTTAATGTAAAATGTGTTTCCTGGGCTGTACCAGATGCTTCTTCTGCCATATTGAATCGGTTTTAAGTTTCTGCACACTCTGGAATTGTCTGTGTAAGAGCCAAAACATATTGATTGCTGTTCATGCTCGTTCCGCCACTCAGAGCTAAGTCATACTAATTTTCATACTATAGCACAGAAATGGAAGGTGAGAGCTGGCGATGCATTGAATGTCAATCGATGTTCTGGAGATATATGCCCAAGATCCATTCAAACAGAATGATCGCTCAGCCATAAGAGTTGTCAATTTCTGTTTTTACAAAGGGTGAAAAGTTGTGAACAAACTAGAATGAGGCAAGAGATTCATGTCTCTAGGGATGGAGGGGTTGTTTACAAGTATAGAATCATTTCCTCATCAGAGACTTTGGGCTGTCTATACATGCACATACAGTATTGTTACTAACTGAACCATAGACAGAGGTCAAGTGGGAGGAAGTATGGATGAGGGAGGAATCCAACAAACTCAGAATCCAGAAGAGATTTGCCTAATCCAGCCCAGTCTACCCATGAACTGGACCATGAATCCCCTTGAGAAAACTGCCATGGGCAGCCATGCTTTTTCCCATCGCTGCCAGGGGGGTATGCAGCATTGCAATACAAAGTGGCAAGGAACACTGTGTGCTAGCTATTCCATGCAGACTTTTTAAAAAACATGGAAAAGGAAAGAGGCCAGCCAATATTGCAGCAGTCAGACTACCTCACAAGTCTTTTGGGGTTGTATCCAAAGTTGTCCTACTCAGAGTAGACACATTCACATTAATGAACCTAAGTCAGTCATGGCCATTAACTTCAATGGGTCTACTCCAAGTTGGGCTAGTGTTACCCACAACGCTTTATCCCCGTAAGTACTTTCATATACACTGTATTTTTCTGTGTATAAGACTAGGGTTTTTTTCCTAAAAAATAATGTCCAAAATTTGGGGGCATCTTATACATGGATAGATCTCCCCCCATTTTCTTCAACTGGAGTCCCCCAAAATAGGGGGCATCTTATACATGGGGGCGTCTTTTAGACGAAAAAATACGGCATATTCTGTGTTTCCCTGCAGTCTTTTCTAGGATTTTCCCTTCCCAACCAGACTTTAATAGGTCAATTGATCCCAAGGAGCCAGGAGCCAAGAGGAATGTAAAGAGCCAGTAAAATAAAATAAAATAAAATAAAATAAAATAAAATAAAATAATAAAATAAAATAAAATAAAATAAAATAAAATAAAATAAAATAAAATAAAATAAAATAAAATAAAAAAATAAAATAAAATAAAATAAAATAAAATACAGTGGTACCTCGAGTAACAAATGCCTCAGGTTACAAACGCTGCTAACCTGGAAGAGTTACTTCGAGTTGAAAATGGAAATCGTGTGCCAGAGGCCTCTAGAGAAGAACAGTTTCAGGTTAAGAACACACCTCCGTAACAAATTAAGTTCGTAACTAGAAGTACCACTGTAATGTCTGGGTAAACTTCCAGCCTGAATATATTGGTTTCAGGACTGACTATGGGCAAGAATCAAAGTAAAACAAGGAACCAAGAAATCTTCCAAGGAGTCCCAGCCACTAAAACATGTTAGAAGCAGGGAGGCCGTTGTTCCTCAGCTGATTTCCAAGCCAAACCCGAATCTTTTCTTCAGCCCTTCCTGTCCAGGACTGCCAATGATCAGTCTCTGGGTTGGCTAAGTCAGTCCAGAGGCAGAGAATACAGTGCAGTGGTACCTCGGTTTAAGAACAGCCCAGTTTAAGAACTATTCGGTTTACAAACTCCGCAAAACCGGAAGTAGTGTCCCGGTTTCTGAACTTTACCTTGGTCTAAGAACAGAATCCGAATGGTGGAAAGGCACCGGCAGTGGGAGGGAAAGCGCACTTCAATTTAAGAATGGTTTCAGTTTAAGAACAGACTTCTAGAATGGATTACATTCGTAAACCGAGGTACAGCTGTACTTCATTCCCAGGAAGAGGTCCGTATTGCAGTTCTGGTTGCTTTCCACATGGGGCAGCTGTTTCCAGGGGCTCATGAAAATAGTCCACAGCAGATTGAGATGATGATGATGATGATGATTTAAAAAAAAAAACACTCTTCATGAAAGTTCATCAGCATTTTAAAGTGAAATTTTCCCAATGCACACAGTTTTGTATGCAACTTTGCCTAAAACACACGTTTTGCTAGATTTTTTCTTTCTTTTTCATGTTGTTCTTTTAATAGATGCATTTTAATGCACCCTTGACTCCAGTATGTGGCCTTTTGAATTTGGCTAGAAAACTGCACCACAAAATTCAGAGAAGAGCAAATGTCAAAGGAAGGCAGTGTTTCTGCTCACGTATTGTTTCCGTAACCGCAAACTGGGGAGATCCATACTTGCAGCTGAAGATGTGAGCTTCTTCTATGGTAAAGTGTGATGATGAAAAATGCTTGATCTGTGATAGCTGTTTCACACATAAGTAGTTGCTCAATGAAAGGAGCACGAATGAGTCAACTTGTTCTCTTTTTTCGCCATTTGAAATGGCTGATCATCTTTGTATCACCATAACATCCTCCTGACTCATCCAATTCTCAGATTCTCTTCTTTATTCTGAAATGCTTTAACTCCCCCTTCTCTTATTTTTTTGCTTTAATGGGGAAAAATGGAATTAAAAGTAGGGGGGGGGGAGGCAATTACTGTAATTCTTACAGTGCCCAGAACTTTGCATTCATTGCAGTGATCAGGCTTATAAACATCTGTTATAAATAGGACCAAAACAAGCCCACAGGCTGCTCAGCAGGAGAGATACACTTTAATGGGCTTGCTTTTGAAAATATCTGCATGTGGGAAAGCTAAATACCACCAATGCTTTGCAACATAAAACACAGCAATATCAAAGAGAGGCAAGCAGGAAAGAAAATCAAGGAAACAATGTCACAAGGACTTCATAATGTTCAACTGGTGCTCTTTCCAGTCAAGACTCTATAGTGCTTTTAAAAGGTAAAGGTAAAGGTACCCCTGCCCGTACGGGCCAGTCTTGACAGACTCTGGGGTTGTGCGCTCATCTCACTCTATAGGCCAGGAGCCAGCGCTGTCCGCAGACACTTCTGGGTCACGTGGCCAGCGTGACATCGCTGCTCTGGCAAGCCAGAGCTGCACACGGAAACGCCGTTTACCTTCCCGCTAGTAAGCGGTCCCTATTTATCTACTTGCACCCGGGGGTGCTTTCGAACTGCTAGGTTGGCAGGACCTGGGACCGAGCAATGGGAGCGCACCCCGCCACAGGGATTCGAACCGCCGACCATGCAATCAGCAAGTCCTAGGCACTGAGGTTTTATCCACAGCGCCACCCGCGTCCCTATAGTGCTTTTACCAACCCATTATTCTTGCATGTTTGCGGCACATCATCTCATTTGGAGCAATAAGATCAATACGTATTGTATTGTGTTGTATTGTATTGTGTTGTGGTGTGGTGTTGTATTAAAGGATCATAGAAGTTTGACTTGATTTAGGATTGATTTACTTCAGGAATCTCTCATCATTTTCTCTAGTAGCCTTGTCCTCCATGAATTTGTCTTTTAGATGTTGTGGAAGAAGGTGTCCCATTGCCATGGAATGAGAGAGCACCATTTTGTCCCTGGCTTCAGAAAGCAAAATATATTTATTTGGCCCTGGGTGTAACCAGCAAGGGGCACTGGCCTGAGGCAGGAACCCACCATGTGTTTCTTGGGGTGGTGGTGGTATACGTTTGTGCATGAGCACATGCAGGAATGCACACACATTGAAATGTGACACAACTATGTAAAGCGGATAGCACAAATGCAATTATAATTTAAAGATTGTGGCTGATTTTCTCTTCTCCCAGCAAACCAGGTAACATTTAGTCAAATGTTTAGCTCAAGCATTAAGCATCTTGGAAAGCAGAGCGCTATGTAGAACATTCTGAAAAATGCAGCCTGAGAAATTCCAAACTCCTCTCTGTTTGCGTAGTCAACCTATTTGATGAGCACAGCAATTTTAAATGCTTCTGCTATAATCACAGCAGCAGCAGCAGCAGCAGCAACAACAACAACAACAAAAGGACAAAGTAGATCTTCCTATTCTCGAAGTTTCTGTTCCATTTTTTATTTTGCCACTCTGCTTGCTGTGCCAAAAAGCAAAGCAAACAACCCCAACTTCATCTCCACACCATTCAGACAGCAGCATTTACCTCCAGGTAACTTAAAGCCTTTTTCTGAAGAGTCACTATATGTAATTCATTCAAGTTAGGGAAAACTATCAATTTATTTTGGTGTTCCACACATCACAGTAAGCTATGGTTTTATGGCTTACTATGAAAAAGACGTGGGTGGGGACGCGAGTGGGGACGCGGGTGGGGACGCGGGTGGTGCTGTGGGTAAAAGCCTCAGCACCTAGGGCTTGCCTATTGAAAGGTCGGTGGTTCGAATCCCCGCGGCGGGGTGCGCTCCTGCTGCTCGGTCCCAGCGCCTGCCAACCTAGCAGTTCGAAAGCACCCCTGGGTGCAAGTAGATAAATAGGGACTGCTTATTGGCGGGAAGGTAAACGGCGTTTCCGTGTGCTGCGCTGGCTCGCCAGATGCAGCTTTGTCATGCTGGCCACGTGACCCAGAAGTGTCTCCGGACAGCGCTGGCCCCCGGCCTCTTGAGTGAGATGGGCGCACAACCCCAGAGTCTGGCAAGACTGGCCTGTACGGGCAGGGGTACCTTTATCTTTATGAAAAAGAAGCGTATACTAGCTGCTCAATTGTTCCAGCCTTGTTCCACCAACCCTTGCACTAAGCCTTGCTTAGTGTTATGCATGAACCAGTACCCTTGGTTTGTTTCCCTCAAGACAAAGGTTTTTCTTGGCTTACTGATTTTGGATAGAAACAAACTGCAAGTGCTAGATTCTGCATAACACTAAGCCAAGACTCATGGTTTATTGCTGTAGCTCCAGGCAGAGCCGAATGAAACAGGAAGGCTGCTCATTCATAGTAAACTATAGTCTGCAGCTTGCCATGGCGAGATTTAACCAGGGATGGGCAAATCTGTCTATTTCAGTTCCTGACCGTTTTCAATTTCCATTCTTAAGTTTTGCACATTTCCACATTAGTTTGTGGGGTTTTTTAAAATTTTAAAAAAGTCCTCATGAAAATTTATCAACATTTTAGTGTGGATTTCTAATATTCTCATCTTTATATTCAATTCTGCCTGCTGTACACATTTTTGCAGAGCAATTTCTCCTAGTAGAATACAGTTTTCTATGTTTTAGTAATATGCATTTTAACCAAGTAGATAATTTTTTGTACACACTACTTGGCTAGAGAACTACACTGCAAAATCTGGGAAAGTGTACATTTCAAAGGATGTCTTGGTTTGGTTCTCATATTGTTTCAGAAAGTGCAAAAGAGTGCAAACTTCACCTTTAAATACAAATTAAATCAAATTTCTCCCTTTTTTATTTATTTAACACTCCCTGGTTTTATTTAACACTCTATGGGACAATGGGGGGGGGGGGCTCAGAGGACATAAAACATTCATGACATTCAGTCTCTTGAAATCTCTTCCTACTTTTGACATCGTTCTCCATAGGACACACCCTCCTCTCTGTCTTATAGGAGCTGAACCTTCGCAGAGAGGCTAAGAACACACACAACTGTCATGTGGTTCTGCATTCCCTTTGATTGCTCTCCCAAATATTAGCTTGTCACAGCTCATCCTGCTCTTCCTCCAAGCTCTTCAAAGAGCAGGTTAAGCAGGAATAATTTTGATACAGCTTTGGAATCTACATCCACAAATCCTCTTAGGATTTTTTATTTTTTTTAATACACATCTATGTTCCAACCATATAAATTTTCTTGACTTTTCTCAGAAAAAAACTATCCCTCATTCTGCTCTCTGGTGTCTCTTTTAAATTGAAACCATAAAGCTAGGGAAATTCCAGCCATCCCGCACAGTGAGGAATCACAGGGATCATTTCACCAATCTCATTTAATTGCATATTTTCATTTTATCATCATCAAAAAGATGTGTTGGAGAAATGGGTATATACAGGCAATCGACTCACTGCAGTGTAAGGTTTTCTACCACGGGGTTGTTTAGTCATCAGTATTTCTGCAAATGCAAGTGTCGGTGTCTTATCAAACATTTGTTGCAACTATGATGAAGATAATGATGACGATATTTCAGCTATTCATATACAGATTTTCCAAGCAGAATAACAACAACATATAGTATTAGGAGAAGTAAACTCCACCACTAACCATTTCACTGGAATAATGTTCACTTTGGACTTAAAAATCAAGAGAACATTGTAGGCTTAAACACAACACAATCTTTTCTTTAAGAAGGACAGAGGAAAACCATCCACTTCCCTGAACCAAGAACCAATGAGAAAATATTGTCACAATGCAGGGATCTTCAGCTTATAGCAACAATCAGTAACCAGAGGTAGAGTGTCAAGCAACCATTGCCACACTTTTGCAAACATTTACAAAGCAGGCAGACTTCTTCGTATGGTCAGCTGTTTGCCTATAATCAACTACAGTGGTACCTCGGGTTACAGACTCTTCAGGTTACAGACTCCGCTAACCCAGAAATAGTACCTCGGGTTAAGAACTTTACTTCAGGATGAGAACAGAAATCATGTGGCAGCAGTGCGAGGCCCCATTAGCTAAAGTGATACCTCAGGTTAAGAACAGTTTCAGGTTAAGAACAGACCTCCAGAACGAATTAAGTTCTTAACCAGAGGTAACACTGTATTATTGTGTCTGGGTGTGGAAATTCCAGATTTGGATGCCCTGAATGCTTGCTAGATGAGCAAGTCACAGGTTCAGTCTAACATGTCTGTTTCATTGCGGTGTGTGTGTGTGTGTGTGTGTGTGTGTGTGAGAGAGAGAGAGAGAGAGAGAGAGAGAGAGAGAGAGAGAGAGAGAGAGAGAGAGAAGGGGGGAGTTAAAGCATTTCAGAATAAAGAATGTATGCTGGTCTAGAAGAGGACTGATAATAACCCTGAATTTTATACATGGAACTGTACATTTAGCAAATGACCTGCTTCTCCTTCTAAGTGGTAACAAGGAAACAAATGGCCAGCCTAGCTCTTGGGTCTCCAGATATAATATGGCCATACACTGTCAGCACTGCAATAGGATAAACATATTTCAGTACTGTTGTGTATTATTATTATTTTGCATATAGGGTAATCTTAATGATGCAAGTGTTAAGAAATGTTTTTCTTCCTGCACATACTTCGAATAAACATTTGGAGTTGAAACAACAACACCACCACTGTAGCTGCAGCTAAGAAGCAGAGTTATTGGTTAACAAATGTGTCACATTTAGCCTGGTGCTATGAAATGCATACTAAATGCACCTAAGCATCAGGTTTCGTGTGCAGAGGAGTATCTGAGCACTTGCCCTCTCCCAACATTCCCTCTGTAATTTAAATAGGTGTGGATTTATGCTGGAAGAAATAAAACCCAGTTCTTTAATAGTAAAACTGTTGCAGTTTGGGCTCGTGTTTTATGGCACTTCCCCCAGATTGTTAAAAAGTCACAGCCAGGCATATTGCATCCACAGAATGTGAGCACAACACCCTCCGCCTCTCCCCTCTTTTATTTTAGACACTAACAGACGGCATGTAGTAAAAAGGAATGCAACTGGACCGTTGCATGACAAATGTGTCGTCCACAGAAACAAGCTGATCCAGCTTGGAGGGGAGGGGGAGGAAAAAAAGGTTTAGTGTCTCCAAACAAAGGTATCTGCCAATCTGTTCGGGCTTTGCTTTCCCACACCAGATGTAGACACACATAAATGGTGAGACGGTGTTCTTGGCGGGCCCTACCAGTTGTTGAAAGATGTGCAAGTTTTTACTTTTCCCCCCTCCCTCAATGCTAAATCAAAGGAGGGAAGGGAAAATTAAAAATCCAGACAATTAAGCAAGGTGGAACAAGCACCCTCACTTTACCGTATGAGGCTAAAGAGACTGTGAGCTCAGACACCTTCCACCATTTATTTATTTTTTAATTCACAACACTTGAATATGTGAACTGTATTTTTTAAAACGGCGGAACGCGGGTGGCGCTGTGGGTAAAACCTCAGCGCCTAGGGCTTGCCGATCGCATGGTCGGCGGTTCGAATCCCCGCGGCGGGGTGAGCTCCCGTCTTTCGATCCCAGCTCCTGCCCACCTAGCAGTTCGAAAGCACCCCTAAGTGCAAGTAGATAAATAGGTACCGCTTTATAGCGGGAAGGTAAATGGCGTTTCCGTGTGCTGCGCTGCTGCTGGTTCGCCAGAGCAGCTTCGTCACGCTGGCCACCAGACCCGGAAGTGTCTTCGGACAGCGCTGGCTCCCGGCCTCTTAAGTGAGATGAGCGCACAACCCTAGAGTCTGGCAAGACTGGCCCGTACAGGCAGGGGTACCTTCACCTTTTACCTTTATTTTTTAAAACAAAAAGACCATACCCACCCACCCCCAAATTAAATCATACGTAAATGCTTATTTTATGACAAATACATAATTAGATACCGTACTTTCCCGTGTATAACACACCCCCTATTTTAGGGGACTCAAAATTCAGGAAAGAGGGGGGGGGGGAGAGAGATTCCTGAAAGTTGTTGAGCTTTTTTGGGGGGGGGGATTGCCAAGAATCTTTGAGCTTTTTGGGGGGAGGACTGACCAGAGCTTTTTTTAGGGGGGAATGCCAGACTGACAATGCTGCTCGCACGCATCACCAAAGAAACCTATCCTCTGCCCCATTGCCGGAAAAAGCAGCAAATAGTTCGCCCATTTGCTGCAGTGACAGCCAATCAACAGCAGCCCTTGCCGCAGCCTCCAACTCTCTCCAACTCGCGGCAGGAACCAATCCCACATCCCCACCATGTATAAGGACAACCCATGATTTTGAACTTGATTTTTCAATTAAAACACATAGTCTTATACAGTGGTACCTCGTGTTATGGACAGGATCCATTCTGGAGGCCCATCCGTAACGTGATATGCCCACAACTCAAAGCATTGCAGCTGCGCAGGGGCTATTTGGCACTTCTGCGCATGAGTGGTGAAACCCAGAAGTGACCCGTTCTGGTACTTCTGGGTTGCCGCGGGACGTAACGCGAAAAGACGCAACATGAACTGGACACAACACGAGGTATGACTGTACATGGAAAACTACCATGTGTTGTGTGTGCACATTTTTTATGCATTGTTAGTATGTTCTGTTGAGCTGAGAATTCTACTGCAAAATTCAGTGAAGTGCAAAAATCCCAAAGACAATCACATTCCTATCTGTGAACTGGTCCAGGAGGTACAAATTAGGACAGTTTACTTTAAAGCATGGGCCAGCTAAGCTTCTCCTCCATCCCTAGCTAAAAGGGTACTGATAGTAGAGATGAAGGCACCAATTAGAATATATTTTACTACCCTACTTCCTGCATCAAAATTGCTATGGGTTTTTGATCTGCCAATCAAGCTAGGCAAAGGGAACCTGTGGCCCTTTAATATATAGAGTCCAAATGTTGTTGACTGCAATGCCCATCATGGGTGATCATTGCCATTCTGCCTGGGGCTGATGGGGTTTGGAGTCAACAATATCCATTGGACGCTTAGGACCTTCTTGGTGGCTGCCCCCAGACTTTGGAACTGCCTTCCTAGACAGGCTAGATTGGCTCCTTCCTTGTTGTGCTTCCACCAGCAGGTGAATGCTGCTTTATTCCTGCAGGCTTTTGAGAACTGACTGCTTTTAAAGAAAGGGCTTTTAACAAGGTTGTGCTGTTTTTACTACCTGCATTTTAATAGAATTGTTTTAATATTGTTTGAATTCAATTATAGCTTGATTACTTTTAACTAGTATCTTTTATGCATATGTCTTTAGCTTTTATAGGGACGCGGGTGGTGCTGTGGGTAAAACCTCAGTGCCTAGGACTTGCCAATCGTCAGGTCGGTGGTTCGAATCCCCGCGGCGGGGTGAGCTCCCGTCGTTCGGTCCCAGCGCCTGCCAACCTAGCAGTTCTAAAGCACCCCCGGGTGCAAGTAGATAAATAGGGACCGCTTACTAGCGGGAAGGTAAACGGCGTTCCGTGTGCTGCGCTGGCTCCCCAGATGCAGCTTTGTCACGCTGGCCACGTGACCCGGAAGTCTCTTCGGACAGCGCTGGCCCCCTGCCTCTTAAGTGAGATGGGCACACAACCCCAGAGTCTGTCAAGACTGGCCCGTACGGGCAGGGGTACCTTTACCTTTACCTTTAGCTTTAGCTTTTATTTTATTCACGTGTTTTATTCATGTCTGCTTCAATTTTTGTGAGCCACCTTGAGTCCTGGTTCTGGGAGAAGGGTGGATGAAAATAAATAAATATTATAATAATTACAAAAAAACAAAAAAAAACTTTCCCTCTCCTGCTCCATAGGGCAATGGTGCCTTCTAGACAACAGGACTGGCCTGAGTGCTGCTGGATGGCTCCGCAGGTGACTTTCCAACTCAGTGCAGAGGGAAATAGGTCTTATAAAACCCTTTTATCCCAGGACAGTCTCATAGACTGGACATCTTGTTTCATTGAATAACAGCACTGACTTCTGCCTGCCTTTCACTGTCCCCATATTCTTTGCCTTACTGTTCAGTTTGGTGCCTGACCTCTAGCCTAGACCATGGCTGGATCGAGACACATCAAATAACCCATTCAGTTTGACGCACTGTAAACTTTGTATGAGAAATCAGGTTGGCAAAAACGGAACTCCACAGCGCCATCTGGTGTCACAGTGTTATAATGCATATACAATGCATATAAAGTGCTTTTTCTTTGCCAGTATAGCTGAGTGCCATGATTACATTTCCTACCTCTAGTTCTTCGTCCCTGTTTGAATGATCTCCTGCCCATTCACAGCCACACTTAAAGCTTTGGGATCATAAGGCCATCCTCTTAATTAAAGCCTCTAAAGCCCTATGCGGCCTAGGACCCACGCACCTATGGGACCGCCTCTCCTGGTATGCCCCGTGGAAGACCTTAAGGTCCGCAAATGGCAACATTTTGGAGGTCCCAGGTCACAAGGTGGTTAGGTTGGTCTCAACCAGGGCCAGGGCCTTTTCAGTACTGGCCCCGACTTGGTGGAACGCTCTGTCACAAGAGACTAGGGCCCTGTGGGACTTGACATCTTTCT
This sequence comes from Podarcis muralis, assembly GCF_964188315.1. Taxonomy (NCBI): domain Eukaryota; kingdom Metazoa; phylum Chordata; class Lepidosauria; order Squamata; family Lacertidae; genus Podarcis; species Podarcis muralis. The sequence goes on along the minus strand of NC_135669.1, from coordinate 8,944,395 downwards.
GCAGGGCCTGCAAGACAGAGCTGTTCCGCCTGGCCTTTGTTTTGGACTCAGTCTGACCCTTATGTTTCCATCCCCTTATGGTTTTGATCTATGGGCTATTTTTAAAATGAGGCTGCATTTTAAATTGCATTTTAACCTGTATTTCAAATTGTTCTCCCTACCCCCCCCCCCTCATTATGTTTTTACTTTAATTTTACTGGTGTTAGCCACCCTGAGCCTGGCTCTAGCCGGGAAGGGTGGGGTATACATAAATTATTATTTATTATTATTTATTATTATTAAATCAAAACTAAGTTCTGAAGCAAATGGCTGCAGAGTAGGCCCAGGCTTGAAACATGGAAATTATGTGGTATTTTAGTCACAAGGCCAATTATTTTATTCCTACTGGTCAACACCAGCAGAATGCAAAAGAAGAAGAAGGTAACAAACAAACAAACAACAGATAGGTATGTAGGCTATCTACTAAGAACACTGAGCTATCTAGTTCCACCATTTATGCAGAAATAAGAATAAATAAATAGAAAGCATAATAGCCAACATTTCATATATGTAAACATATTCAGTGTAAATGAAAGAGAGAGAAAATCTATAGAAACCTGGATTTGTCACCTTTTTGCATGGGTGACTGCCAGCACACAGACACAAATAACACCACACTCACTAAGTAAATTATAAAGAAGTATTCATCAACTTATTTTTGCAAGTATAATAGTGGTACCATGATTTCTATGCTAATATCTTAGCAACAGTTCGATGGAAAGAAAGAAACTTGGGGGGGGGGGGAGAAATGAGAGCAAATTTTCATGAGAACTTTAAAAGCAAGAAAGTGATGGTGAAATGCAGCAAATTGAATTTAACATATCAAAGTTGACATATTTGGCCATCCCTACTATAAATACGAGAGAGAGAGAGAGAGAGAGAGAGAGAGAGAGAGAGAGAGAGAGAAGAAGAAGAAGAAGAAGAAGAAGAAGAAGAAGAAGAAGAAGAAGAAGAAGAAGAAGAAGAGGAGGAGGAAGGAGAAGGAGGAGGAGGAGGAGGAGGAAGAGGGGGGAGAGGTAACTCAGGAATACGGAACAATTCTAAAAGAGAATATTAGTAGAATTTGGAAGGTGGGTTTTTTACCCCAGAGAACTTTCAAACTCCAATGTTAACAAAAATCACCCCAGCATCCAAAACAGTTTTTATCCTGAATGGTCTCTATTGCTGTCACAAAGTCTCTCCTTCAATTTGCTCATCTCCTTGGAGAAAAGTGGAAATCACAAGCTGTATCCCTCAAGAGTCATCTTTCATAAATTCACCTTCACTGCCAGACTTGACTAACAACCTATTGGCAGCTTCTCATAATAATTATTATTATTTCTGAAGGCAGCCCTGTATCGGTAAGTTTTTAATGTATAAATAATAAAATTATAATTATAGCAGAACACCCTTTATGGAAGGGAAAGGTTACCCAGAATGTATTTTGCGGAGCTGATATAAAGCATCATCATCATCAATATTGGTTTTATTAGTTATTTACTACCCCCCCCAAAAAAAAAAAATGCCACAGGCAACTAACAAACTTAATCAAAACACAGAATTAAAACAAAGAAAATATACATGGCAATCATGAATGCACTAACAAAACAACAACCTCAAGAATCACATTATTAATAACAGTCATATATGGTCCATGACAACTTGTCATAATCCACCAAATACTGGAGAAAGAAGGTTTTAACCAGGTGCTGAAAAGATGATAAAGTCAGTACCAGGAGGCTTCCACTGGGAAAACATTTCCTAGGTGGCTTGTGGGGGGGGAGTGAAAATGACCTTTACTATGTTGCCACCCTCTGGATTTGTTTCGGGGGGGGGGGGCATATGGAGAAAGGTCTCAGATGGTGAACATAGGATCTGGATAGGCTCATGGCAGGAAAAGTGCTCTATCCAGTGGTTGGACCTTGAGCAATTTAGAGCTTTGTAGGCTAATCTATTTTTTTTTTTATAGTATTTTATTATGTACAATGCACACACAACATTACAACTACAACCATTCAAGCCAGTGTGGTGTAGTGGTTAAGAGCGGTGGACTCGTAATCTGGTGAACCGGGTTCAATTCCCGGCTCCTCCACATGCAGCTGCTGGGTGACCTTGGGCTAGTCACACTTCTCTGAAGTCTCTCAGCCTCACTCACCTCACAGAGTGTTTGTTGTGGGGGAGGAAGGGAAAGGAGAATGTTAGCCGCTTTGAGACTCCTTAGGGTAGTGATAAAGCGGGATATCAAATCCAAACTCTTCTTCTTCTTCCTCTTCTTCTTCAATTACCGACAACACAAAAATACAAACATAAATGTTACACCTACGTGACTTCCCTCCACCAGTGTTCATCATTTCTTATGTTTATTATAATCTGATTTATATTGCAGTTTGTAACTCTCATCTTTAATATTGTTATTTAACTAATATTTTGTTCTTTGTAGGTTAATCTAGAGGTTACCAGAGCACTGAGATTTTGCAAAGGCCAAATGGTAGAAAGGCAAGAACGAAACGCAATAAGTAGGCAATTTCAGCCAGTAACTACTTTTCACTACATTTACATTTCACCTATCCTGCAAGAAGCTCCAGGTGAAGTATATTGTTCTCTCCCCCACCCCATTTTATCCTCATAACAACCCTGTGAGTTTGGTTTGGCTGAGAGGCAATGACTGGCCGAAGGCTTCTTGCCTAAGTGGGTGGGGTTGAACCTTTGGCCTCCCAGGTCCTAGTTCAACTCTCTAACCACTAAACCAGAATAATATTATAATTCTAGCGCCAGGACTTTGCCCTGAAACCAAGATTTTGCCCTGAATCTTTTCTAATTTGGATGCATCTAGAAGGGTAGTAAACAGAAATGGATTACCATGAAATACAAAAATAAATCATAAGGAATACTGTGTTCTGGATGTTATGAGGAAGCAGTGAGAAAAGAGAGATGCACAAATGAAGTCATCCTTCCACTCTTGTTACTTCCTTGAAACATCTGAAGGAAACCACAACCAGTGAGATTAGAGGATTTTTTTCCCCTTTGGGATGCTTGCCTTGGGCTAAATTAGCCCTTAGAATTCGACAGAAGGACCCAGCCTCTGGAAATTCAAAAGTTAAGCAAGACTTGACAGGTTCTAACAGAATCTGAATGGAGACCCTCGCCCACACCCACCCCGCAATCCTCCTTCCTATCTACCTCAGACTTTTGGAATTGCTTCTTTGGTTATAGACCAGGGGTCAGCAAACTTTTTCAGCAGGGGGCCGGTCCACTGCCCCTCAGACCATGTAGGGGGCCAGACTATATTCTGAAGGGGGGAAAAGAATGAATTCCTATGCCCCACAAATAACCCAGAGATGCATTTTAAATGAAAGGACACATTCTACTCGTGTAAAAACACGCTGATTCCCAACCGTGCACTGGCCGGATTTAGAAGGCGATTGGGCCATATCCGGCCCCCGGGCCTTAGTTTGCCTACCCATGGCCTATGCTCTCTCCAGTGAAAACATGGGTTTCCTAAATTAGTTTAAAACAGGGGTCAGCAAATTTTTTCAGCAGGAGGCCGGTCCACTGTCCCTCAGACCTTGTGGGAGGCCGGACTATATTTTTTGGGGGAAATGAACGAATTCCTATGCCCCACAAATAACCCAGAGAAGCAGTACATTTCCGAGCACAATTCAAAGTGTTGGTGCTGACCTTTAAAGCCCTAAACGGCCTCGGTCCAGTATACCTGAAGGAGTGTCTCCACCCCCATCGTTCTACCCGGACACTGAGGTCCAGCGCCGAGGGCCTTCTGGCGATTCCCTCACTGTGAGAAGCCAAGTTACAGGGAACCAGGCAGAGGGCCTTCTCGGTAGTAGCACCCACCCTGTGGAACGCCCTCCCACCAGACGTCAAAGAGAAGAACAATTACCAGACTTTTAGAAGACATCTGAAGGCAGCCCTGTTTCGGGAAGCTTTTAATGTTTGATGTATTATAGTATTTTAATATTCTTTTGGAAGCCGCCCAGAGTGGCTGGGGAAGCCCAGCCAGATGGGCGGGGTATAAATAATAAATTGTTGTTGTTGTTGTTGTTGTTGTTGTTGTTGTTGTTGTTGTTGTTGTTGTTGTTGTAAATAAAAGCACACATTCAGCTCAGGTAAAAACACCAGGCAGGCCCCACAAATAACCCAGAGATGCATTTTAAATGAAAGGACACATTCTACTCATGTAAAAACACGCTGGACCGTCCGCGGGCCGGATTTAGAAGGCGATTGGGCTGGATCCAGCCCCTGGGCCTTAGTTTGCCTACCCATGTTATAGACCCTGGCTCTGGCCACATCCAGAGGCAGAGTGCTGCTGTGGCTAGAACAGTGATGAGGGATCTCTGGCTGGGTTCAGCTCTCGATCCAGCCCACCAGGTCAGGACAATTCTCTGCAGTTATGCTCCCTTGCAGGTCCAACCTGCCCAGATGGCATTCCTCCGCCCCCTTTCCTGTGTGCTTTGCCATGGCCGCAGCACTGAAATTAATCTAAACTGGCTCTAAAACATGGTTTCAGAAACAAGATTATTGCCTTATCTAAGCACTCATGTCTGCCTTGTATAGCTTTCTTTGTTCTTCTCTTGAACCAATCAAGGTTGTTGTAGTGTTCTCCAGGCACAGATTTGGACTAGTCCACACATTCCCTTCCAATGTTAAAGAACTGTAAACTGTCCAGAGAGACAGACATAGGGTTGTCTCCAGCTCAATTCTACTCAGGGTAGACACATTGAAATTATATCCATTAGCGACGTGGGTGGCACTGTGGTGTAAACCACCAAGCTTCTTGGGCTTGCCGATCAGAAGGTTGGTGGTTTGAATCACCGCAACGGGGTGAGCTCCCACTGCTCTGTCCCAGCTCCTGCCAACCTGGCAGTTCGAAAACACGCCAGTGCAAGTAGATAAATAGGCACTGCTGTGGTGAGAAGGCAAACGGTGTTTCTGTGCACTCTGGCACTTGTCATGGTCCTCCATGCACCAGAAAGAATTTAGTCATGCTGGCCACCTGACCCAGAAAAATGTCTGTGGACAAACGCCGGCTCCCTCGGCCTGAAAACAAGATGAGCACCGCAACCCCATAGTCGCCTTTGACTGGACTTAACCGTCCAGGGGTCCTTTATCTTTACCTTAATTATATCCATTAATTTCAATGGGTCCACTGCTATCATTAGATGCAATCCACAGGTTCAAATTAGGATAGGCCCAAGATCTTTTGGTCCATTAGGCAAAGGACAGTCCTTCATTCCAAATAGCAAATCTGATTGGATTAGGACACTCTCCTCCTCTGCACCTGAGGATAGTAGGTAAACTTAAGGGGAGCAGAGAAGGCTGCTTGGAACAAATTTGCTTTGCAACTTTTTGCATAAGAAACTAACTAACTAACTAACTAAAACTAACTACCACAAACAAATGGGGGAATAAACTTAAGACTGGAACAGGTGGAATGAGAAACCGAGAGAAACAGAAATGGATGGATATGCCCATCTGTACATGAATCATAGCGGGTGCTGATAGCCCAGTCACCATTTCTCATCAGGATGTACTTCACAGGGTTGGGAAAGCAGGGAAGAGAGAGTGAAAAAGCTTGTATGCCACCCCAAGAGTGAGATAAATATATAACAACAAAATAAAACTCTTAGGCCCAAACATTAAAAGGCAGGCAACACTTTTTCAGTGTGTGCTATTCAAGGAGCTTGCTATTCACTGAATGGTGATTTGTAGCAAGTGGCAGGCAAATTGGCAGAGTTCCCTACATGGGTCCAAAAGAAAATAGCTGTTTATTCTTGGCAGATAGGAGATTTAAGTAGGTGATGTGGCATGAAGGAGGTGGGGGAGACTGACTCTTTTTTGCCAGCAACCACCCTATTTTGTGACTCGCAGAACGATGTGACATGAAAATCATCTAACTCCAAAAAAGTATGGCCTTAAACATCATTAGCGGGGTACTTATTTAAGGTCCAATCTGGTGAATAGCCAAGGTTCACTATAAGGTGAAATTGACCATTGTGAACACAATCACAAATCTGAAGACACTGCAGAACTACAAGTGCATTTCTGAGAAACTAAACATCCCCCTTCTGAGCAGAGAAAGGCCCGGGAAGGAGCTTGTGACCTGTGTTCCTTTTCTAGCAATTGTAGCTCTCCACAGCTCCTCGCCTTCCTTGCCCTCTGCCACTCCTTGCCAAAATGCATTGCAACAACACAAAGAGAATTAATTATGCTAATGAAGCAAGCTTGAATCATTTGAGCACTTCATTTGCATTTCCCCCCTTGGCACTAAAATCTCTCATAACATAATCCCCAAGCCTCCCCCAACCTCTCGATCAAGATTTTAAAAGCTAAATATACCCACAATTATTATACAAAGGTGAAGTGTTGGTGCACTGTGGCACTCCTGAACTGAAGACTGTACAAAATTATTTGCTGAGGACTCTTAAGGTGGGATGGGAAACCTGCAGTCCTCCACATGTTGCTGGTCTGCAACCCCAGTCACCCCAGATAGTTGGACATGCTCCAGGGCTGATGGAAACAAGAGTCTGACAAAATCTGGTGAGCCATAGATTTCCCAGGACCAACCCAAACATTAGGTAGAGTGAAGCAGCTGCCTCAGGTGGTAGGTGTGTGGAGAGAGAGAGGAGGCAGAGGCAGTAGCCCTACCCAAGTGATCTTCCTGAACCCCAACCAGGTCCAATCTCCTGAGTTAGCAGTCCAGTGGATAGCAATGCCTTTTCGTTGCTAGCCTGAGCTGGCTGCCTGCCTAGCTTCCTTCTCCCAATATCTTGCAGATAGTGGCCATAGAAAAGGCCACTGACTGGCTCAGCTCCCTCCCAACACACAGAGGCTCTTACTTGGATGCAGGAAAGAGATATTTACTCAGGCAAGTAACACAAAGCTCAGCAGCAGACACAGTTCCTACAAGTCCTGATTCAGGAGTTCAGGCAGGGCAAAAAGTTTCACAGTACAGTGGTGCCTCTGATTACGAACTTAATTCGTTCCGGAGGTCTGTTCTTAACTTGAAACTGTTCTTAACCTGAGATACCACTTTAGCTAATGGGGCCTCCCACTGCCGCTGTGTGATTTCTGTTCTCATCCTGAGGTAAAGTTCTTAACCTGAGGTACTATTTCTGGGTTGGCAGAGTCTGTAACCTGAAGTGTTTGTAACCTGAGGTGTTTGTAACCCGAGGTACCACTGTAAAAAGGTAAGGGGACCCCTGACCATTAGGTCCAGTTGTGTCTGACTCTGGGGTTGTGGCGCTCATCTTGCTTTATTGGCCGAGGTTGCCACGTACAGCTTCCAGGTCATGTGGCCAGCATGACTAAGCCACTTCTGGCGAACCAGAGCAGCGCACGGAAACGCCATTTACCTTCCCACTGGAGCGGTACCTATTTATCTACTTGCACTATGATGTGCTTTCAAACTGCTAGGTTGGCAGGAGCAGGGACCGAGCAACAGAAGCTCACCCCATCATGGGGATTCGAATCACCGACCTTCTGATTGGCAAATCCTAGGCTCTGTGGTTTAACCCACAGCACCACCCGCATCCCACCACTGTAGACAAAACCAAAAAGATTCATTGCCCCTCTCATTAAGCTTTTAAAGACAAGTCATGCTCACTTTCTGAGGAATATGGAGAATGCATGCATGTGCTTCCCTGGGCAGGTGGATCTGCTCCTTTCTGTGAAGGTGGTGCCTGGTTCTCGATGACAAGGCTGCAGCTTCCTGCCTAGTCTGCTATTCAGTTGCTTGCCTTTCTGTCATCCCCAGCTCTCCAACTGGCACTCCTGCTCCCCCTTTCCAAAGCACCTGACATCAGAGTGGAAAGGGGAAAGCCCTCCTCCCTAACTATGACCCCCACAATTCAGACACCCCCATCTCTTTTCCCTTCTCCTCTATCAGAGCCTGCCAAGCCAAGCCTGACTGCACTGTGGGGCACGTGACATTTTCTGAGCCCACAAAAGAACAGCACGCCACTGCTGCATTGTAGCATTTATCCAAGTGAGCAGCGAGGGGGTGCCAGGCAGGCAAAGCAGAGAATGAACTGTGAGAAGGTGCTGGAACACAGCGCTGTGTGTGCCACATGGACTGCCCTGCCCCTCATAAGCTGGCCAGATGTCCTCGGGTCCAGTATCAAAGGAAGGTTCCAATGTCTGCCTGGTTGGCTTATGGACATGGAATGGGGAGGGCATAAACTTGCCCATTCCAGGCCTCAAAATCTCTTGGGTCAGCCTAGAGTGCTGCTGATGAAAAGTGGAACTTAATTCATATGCCCTTTAACTACTGGCAAACAATTCGAAGGATAGGCGATGAGAGGCTTCAAAAATGCAGTTTCAAAATCAACGCTGGATATCCCTGGATGCAAAAGATGTTGTTATTAATACAGTCCACTGGATTTTCTCAACTCTGCTTTTCAACTGTCGAGCCAACAGCTGCCAAATTAAGAGATTAAAACAGATTGTGGGATATTTTTATTCAGAGCCTGCAGTGGCACATTTAAAGTCATTTCCCTGGCTCAATCATCTCCATGGAAATCGTCTATATAAGACTTGAGTGCTCTTCCAAGTAGTGTTCCAGTGACTGGGATTTGAAGGATAAGGCTGTCAGTAGCTCTGCTCTGCATCCACAGTGAGAGGCAGGATGCCTCTAAATACTAAAAAGCAGGAATCAAAAGTGCAGAGAGCCTGTTGCGTTCAGTTCCTGCTTGCAGGTTCACCCATAGGCACTTGCCAGTCTAGATGGTCATTTTATGAACTTTCCTAATTATTTCAGAAGTATAATCTTTGTATCCCCGCGACGGAGTGAGCTCCCGTTGCTCGGTCCCTGCTCCTGCCAACCTAGCAGTTCGAAAGCACATCAAAGTGCAAGTAGATAAATAGGTACCACTCTGACGGGAAGGTAAACGGCGTTTCCGTGTGCTGCTCTGGTTCACCAGAAGCGGCTTAGTCATGCTGGCCACATGAAGCTGTACGCCGGCTCCCTCGGCCAATAAAGCAAGATGAGTGCCACAACCCCAGAGTCGGCCACGATTGGACCTAATGGTCAGGGGTCACTTTACTTATAATCTTTGCAAAGACATGGAGCAGGTGCTAGGCAGAACTACCTTGTCCATATTCAAAGCTCAGTGTTGTCTACATGGACTGGCAGCAGCTCTCCCAGCCCTACCTGGAGATGCTGGAGACTCAACCTGTGATTTTCTGCATGCAAAGCAAATATGCTACCACTGAGCTGTGGTCTTTCCCCATAAAGATAGGGTGGGCCACAGTATCCAGGGCTGGATCTAGGTTTGAGGGGACCCTGGACAAAGTGCCCTCTAGCAGCTCTGCTTCTCTATTGGTCGCCCATGGCAAGCTTATCTGGCAGCACCACTCCAAGCAGAATCAGGTAACTGAGGAATCACCATGTCAATTTCCCACAATGCCCCAGAATGACCCTATGTTGGGAGGAATTGTGGGAAAGATGTGTGGAAGAATAAAGGCAGTGTCAGATTTGGGTCCTCCTAGCATGCTGAGAGTTCAGCAGGTGGCCAAGAATACCAGGTCTTGACGCCAACTCTCATGTGATCCGTTTCAACACTCAGCTGATAAATATACCACAACAAAACTCCTGATCCAGCTTCCTCCTTGTTTAATTTCTGCTCTAACCAATGGAAAAGTGAGTTCTGACTTGCAATCAAGGTGAAGTCTGTAACTGAGAAGCTGGCTTCATTTGTCCTTGCATCAGGAGAGAGAGAGAGAGAGAGAGAGAGAGAGAGAGAGAGAGAGAGAGAGATTTGGATTCTCACACGGCAGAGTGCTAGAAGAACTGTTGATTGATATGCACTCTGGTTATAAATTTACCCCTTTATGACCCATAATCACACCAATAAATTAAGGCTACTGTTGGCAAAACAAATGCTTAAGATGCAGTTTCCATCTCTCTGTCTCTCTCTCTCTCTCTCTCATGTGCATCTGTGAACAGTACAGGTAAGATGGGGATACTAACAAAAGGTGGAGGTAGTAATCTATATCTATCTATCTATCTATCTATCTATCTATCTATCTATCATCTATCTATCTCTATCTATCTCTATCTATCTATCTATCTATCTATCATCTATCTATCTATCTATCTATCTATCAATCATCTATCTATCTATCTATCTATCTATCTATCTATCTATCTAATCACTGGGAGGGACACTAACCATGACCCTCTAACCCTTAGGCCTTTTTATAATCACTGCAACACTGCCAGCCTCGTTCCACATCCCTGCCTAATTACCTCCTCCTCTCTCTCTAAGCTCCACCCCTCTGTCAGCAATGGGATGCAGCTGACAGGGTGGCTCTGACTCGACCTCCTGCTGGGCTCCAGGACTTCTGTCCCACCAGTCCCTAGAGGCACCAGACACCTCTGTCCCCACCCCACCCCAAAACCCAAAGCTCTCCAACCTCATACACCTGACTGTGGTTCAGGATAATCCTATTTAAACAGCTACTACGTGATCCATCAATTGCATTTTCATCCCACCCTTTCTCAAACAAGCTCCGGGTGACATACATTTTGTTTTCACAACAACCTAGAGAGAAATGGTTTGCAGCTTGCATGAAATATAATGCTAACATCGGGAGAGAACTGGCCTTGAGAGTAGACAAACTGTGGTTAAAGGCTACTTATGCTGCCTCTGCAGCAATCTGAAGGCACGTGTAACAATCCTTTAAAAACATTTGTACGGGACTTTTTAAACATGCTAAGTGCTTCGTACACAATGTCCAACTGAACCCATTATAACAGAGTCTAAAGGCGGAAGAGCAGTAAATAAAAAATTTACCTATATAATAGTAGGCTAGTTTCTACACACACTCAGACACACACACCCCTCTCCATTCTCCATTATCAGATACATTATCAGAAATCAAGGACACTTTCCAGCCAGGCAAAAATAAGGATACAAAAAAATTAAGGACAACAGCAACAAACCCCACCCCCAACAAAAACCCTTAAACATGATTCTGTTCAGCAGCTTCTGCTTTTGTAGCTGGAGTCAATCGGGCGCCCACCCTCCCAGACCAGGTGGAGCACATCTTCCAGGACTCACAGCCAAAACAGTCTGCATGGCTGACTAGTGAACCCAGGCCTTGATATGCACTCAAACTGCTGTATCACACTTGATGCATAATTCTCAATGAGAGGTGTTAAAAAGGAGAATAAGGGTATCATTTCAGGGATAAAGCACCCAGCCTGTTCTGGAGCATAACCACTTGGGAAACCTGAACATTTATTAAAAACAGGAATCCAATTATGCCATGGAACCAGTGGAAAAAAAGTGAATCCCTGCAGTCACGAATGAAGTAATTCAGTCAGGCAGAATCCAAAAACATCCCCCAAAGCACTATCCCCCCTTTCACTCGTCTGTCTGTCTTCTGATCAATCCCATTAAGCAGAAATGTTGTTTTCCTTCAGCATTTCTGTTTGTGACCTTTATGATTCCTAGGTGTATTGACTTACACGCTCTGAATGAGAACTCAGAAGTTTTGTTGTTCTTAGCTTCTTCTACTTTTGGTTTTTTTAAGTTCTCACCCCTCAGAGAAATTCAGGTGCAAGTCTCACCTGCTTGCGCTGAATCAAATATGTGTCATCTTATCTGGAGGGAAAACCTGAAGATGCATCACACACAGCAGGGTTTGCCAGGAAGAAGATGGTGCGAGATGCTACAGAGCAGGGGACTGTGGTGGGTTGTGAGCAGGGAGCAGAGAGAGTGTTGAAAGCAAGACACTGTGGTGAAGCGGCTAGAGCAGAGGGGGGTGGAACCATTTTCTTCCCAAGGGCCACCTTCCCTCATTGCAGCCTTCTGGGGGCCACATGCCAGTAGCAGCCAGGGCCAAAGGCAAAAGAGGGTAGCACAATGAATGTGACTTTTACCTAGGTATATTGGAGGGCCTGACAAAAAGCAGGAGTGGAAATGGCAGGTGTTCACTTAATTGTCGGATGTTCAGAACAGATATTATTTCAGTGAATATACATAATTGGTATTCACTGTTGTTGTTTTCAGGCCGCAAACGATCCATCACTGATCATTCCCCCACCACCAACACTAATTTGCAGAAACAATAACATTGTTTTTGTTGGAAGCTGAACTGCAGCAGAATTGAAACAGCTCTGCATGTGATGGTGTGGAAAAAGAACGATGGCTTCTGACATTCTTACTCTTAGCTTTGTACAGTTTTCTGCATTCCAGCCATACAAAAGTTTTGACGCATACCACATATACTTCCTTCTAGGCAAGTAAGAGGCATCATGACAGTCCAACAACACATTCCAGCCAGGGAAAAGCAGGAGGAGGGTGTTGGGCAAGACCCACGAAGATCATGTCTTGGGAGATAGTGTGAACTTAGCATAAGGCAGCTTCCTGTGTTCCACGTGATCTGGGGAGAGTTCAGGAGAAGGTAAATAGAGAGGACAAAAGGGCTGCATTTGGCCCCTAGGCCTGACTTTCTCCACTCCTGGGTTAGAACATTGAGCTAAGGCAGGGGTCAGCAAACTTTTTCAGCAGGGGGTTGGTCCACATATATATGAGAATTCCTATGCCTCACAAATAACCCAGAGATGCATTTTAAATAAAAGGACACATTCTACTCATGTAAAAACAAGCTGATTCCCAGACCGTTCACAGGCCGGATTGAGAAGGTGATTGGGCCAGATCCAGCCCCCGGGCCTTAGGTTGCCTACCCATGGGCTAAGGTGGCATCTGCAGGCATCAAGGTGCCCACCAGACAGTATCCACTGATGCATGCTACAAAAGGTCTCAGTAAATATCTCCTCAAAAATCCACAATGTGCAAGTGACTGATTGCTCACCCTGTTCATTTTCCTGTTTGCATTGACTGAGCCTCTCCTGCACGGAAAACCCACCACTTTAAACTTGCCCACATTTCATTGCCTGCCAGGATTGGACACCCACCCGTTTTGAGCAGAGAAGGGGTACAGTGGTACCTCGGGTTACATACGCTTCAGGTTACATACGCTTCGGGTTACAGACTCTGCTAACCCAGAAATACTACCTCGGATTAAGAACTTTGCTTCAGGATGAGAACAGAAATCATGCTCTGGCGGCGCAGTGGCAGTGGGAGGCCCCATTAGCTAAAGTGGTGCTTCAGGTTAAGAACAGTTTCAGGTTAAGAACAGACCTCCAGAACGAATTAAGTTATTAACCTGAGGTACCACTGTATGTTGTCCTAACTGAAGTTTCGAGAAGCCTTCAAAAGGCAATTTGAGAACCTAACAGATCTGTTGGATCAGACCAAAGGCCTATCAAGTCCATCATGGTATTCTCACAGTGGTCAACCAGATGGATATGGAAAGCTCAGAACTTCACTTTCAACAAAGTACAATTGTCCACCCTATAGGTCACCAGGCTATAGATAACTGTGGCCAGATTATCTCAGGCTGGGGGGGGGGGGGTCACAACTGGTGTACTAGCCTCAGCTGGCAAAAGGCACTGCACATTACAAGAAGTACTAATGTATTCACTGTCCCTCCTAGATCTGTCCATACCAGTGGTCTGGGGTAGAAAATTTCCCACTGAAAAGCTTCCAGATTTTATTTCCCCGCGGGTTTTTTTGGGGTGGTGGTGGAAATCTGTTTCATAAGTTAATTAGTGACAAAGAATGGATGCCAACTGCAAACACAAGCTTGGCAGTTTCGATGCTTTTAGCTTTGTTTTCAAAATGCAAGGGAAATTAACATGCTAAATTAGGTTACTCTCCAGAGTATCAGAAAAATTTCAAATGCAAATGAGGGCAATTTGCATTGGAAAATGTTATGGAAAACCCACATCACCCCCAGACCAGAGACCTGGTTGTTTTGGAGGAGCATGATCTCATGGAAGAGTGGATAAGCAGCAGCAAGTTGGTCAGGTAACCTACCTGCCATCTTATCTGGAGCCTGGATAAGTGTTCTTGGGAAGTTAGCTTACACTACATCAAGACTGATTGTCTATCTTGCCATCTACAGCTTCTCTCCAGGGTATCAGGGGGAAATATTTTTTTTTACCTGATTTTTCTTTTTAACAAGACATACCACATATTGCGCTGTGGGTTAAACCACAGAGCCTAGGACTTGCCAATCAGAAGGTTGGTGGTTTGAATCCCCGCAACAGAGTGAGCTCCTGCTGCTCGGTCCCTGCTCCTGCCAACCTAGCAGTTCAAAAGCACGTCAAAGTGCAAGTAGATAAATAGGTACCGCTCCGGCGGGAAGGTAAACAGCGTTTCTGTGCGCTGCTCTGGTTCGCCAGAAGTGGCTTAGTCATGCTGGCCACGTGACCCGGAAGCTGTATGCCGGCTCCCTTAGCCAATAAAGTGAGATGAGCGCCACAACCCCAGAGTCAGCCACGACTGGACCTAATGGTCAGGGGTCCCTTTACCTTTACCACGTATTGAACCTGGGATCTTCTGCATGCAAAGCAGCTGCTCTGCCCCTGAGCTGTAGAGCCCTCTGCTCTTGACTGTCAACAAAGTACGACCTTCTCTTCTAGCCAAGCTCCAGCACTAGCACCTACCTGGACGTACATGGGGTGGGACAGTACAAGCTCCAGATACAGCTGCCCACAGCCCAAGCCTGGCCCAGACAGGTTATCAAATTTCTGCACCCTTGGCATTCCAAGGCACCTTTTCCCAGCCTTTTTCTCTTGCCAGGGTATTTTCTAGAAATGTGATCTACCACCAAATGCCACATGGCTGAGCTAAGAGCTGCTGCTTTTCCAAGGCGACAGGAGTTTCTACTGAAGCATGAGATACTATAGGCAGGATTCAGTAAGGCTTTATTCCCTAGACAGAAAGGAAAAAACATGCTTTCCTGGAACTTAATTATGTCCTATTCTCAGCTAACAATGTGTCTACGTAAGAAACACATTTCAGATAAAAGGGACACTATTTAAGCCCACACTTCTAACCAGTGATGAACAGGCTTTTCAGATGGGAAGATGACTAAAGGTCATTTTCTCCTCCTTTTTATGTGTGCATATCTCATTCCATCATTCTTTCTATTTCTCTCCTTACTATTATTTGGCAACAACCCCCATCCTACATTTCAACCCTCTCCTCTTGCATATCTGCATTCCTGATGGAGAAAATGAGATTCCAACTTCTCCCAATGGAAAGAGCTGACACTTTCTCTTGGAAGAAGGGAGGCCATGGCCTTAACACCATGAGGGGGCTGTATAGGCTTTTCCCAGGAAAGCTTTTGACAATGGCCAGTGTCCTCCATAGAATGAAACTGTGGACAAGAAAGATTTCTGTGAATATGTGGACTATCTTTCTTGCTTCATTTACATTATGGTTGTGTTAAGAAGTAACATTAAGCCATGGGAGGTCAGGCTTTTATACGATGCAGGAAGTCTATGTTAAGCACAGCACAATGTAGAAGTTCCTTTCCTAAATCATGGAAGGCGATGAAGCCTATGATGCAGTGCATGGATGCGACCAAAAGGCTCAAATGGTGATAACTGTGGAGGGGGGAAGAATGACTGGAGAGGGCTATTACTGCCAAAATCAGCATCTGAAATCAATGAAGCACAGGTTATCAGAGTAAATGCATACATACAGAATATAGAAGTCACAGAAGAGCCTTTCACAACGTGCAGCATAATAAAATAAGAAGAGTAGGTGGACCATTGGCCCACCTCCTCCAGCATCCTGTTCTCACAGTTAGCCATGGGAAACCAGCAAGCAGGATTCAAGCATAAGAGTACCGTACCTTTCGCTGCATAAGACACACTTTTTTCCTCCTAAAAAGTAAGGAGAAATGTCTGTGTGTCTTATGGAGCAAATGTGTGGTGATTGCTGGCTTCCTTTCTGGCCCCGGCCCCTTGTCCAAGCCTCCATTGTTGAATGTTCTGCAGATGGAGGCTGTTTGTTTCCCCAGCGACATGTGACTGGCTGATTAGATTGTCTGGAAACTGTAGAAACAGCTCCCTTTCCTTTCCTAAAGAAGCTGCAGAACTGTGAGTTGAACCCCATAAAAACAGGATTTTGTTGAGCAAAATAAGCTCAACAACTTTGAGCTGATCCTCAAAAAACGGGCTTTTCCATTTGCAAAAGAAGCTGCACAACTGTGAGCTGATCCCCCCCAAAATGGGGCTTTCCCCCTTTCCTCCTCTAAAAACTAGGTGCATTTTATGGAGCGAAAAATATGGCACCCTTTCCTCCTATGGTTTCAAACAACTGATATTCAGAAGCATTGCTGCCTCCAACTGTGAAAGCAGAGCATAGCCATCATGGCTAGTAGTCAGCAGTAGCCCTCTTCTCCATGAATCTGTTTAAACCTCTTTCAAAGCCATTCAGGTTGGTGGCTGTCACTACCTCCTGTGTGAGCAATTTCCATAGTTAACAATGTGCCACATAAAATAGCTTCTTTTATCTGAAGCAACACAATAACTTGCTTGATACCATGTCAGACCATATTTCCCACCCCAGCCTTAAATGGCCTGACCCATGGTTCTCTTGCTGACAGAAAACATTTAAAACACATACCATCCTAGAGGTGTTATCTCTAGATGCACAATAATTTTGATGATGCCCAAACTATACAAATTTAGCTAAATGTTATGCGAGTTTACTTTGAAATGAGTCCCTTTTCTTGCAACCTCCAACTGAGCGTGCATATTTGGACCTGCAGCCTGAATTTAAAACAAACTATTCCTGTTTTAAACTTTTCCTCAATGGAGGGGAAAAAAGCAAACAAGCAAGCAAAACCTTTATTCCAGAAAATGCCCAATTATCCCACATCACCATGAATATCTAAGTCCCTTTTATGTTATCATATTGAGGCATAGCAGAAAACAGCTTTTCTAAGTACCAGTGATCATAAGCTTTTTACCTTTGAAATCTGTGCTTTGTTTGAAGCTCTGCAGAATACTACTCTAGGCTCTGGACTTCTAAAGGAAATGGGTCAAAGGGCAAAGAATGCATCCCATAATCTTCTGGAAATAGAACAAACTGGATGGTGGAGAAACAATCCCTTAAAATAAACAAAGCTACAATTGCATACTTCACATACACAAAGCACAAAGCCCTTTCAGTCCAAAATATTGTTGAAAAGGAATGTAAAAGGGACTGAAGAGTGATCAACCAATGAATGGCACATTATTAAGTTACAAGAGTACAACAAGAACAACATCTTATGAATTATCAAGAATGGCCATAAACTGTGCAGTGATACTCCTTGTGCAGCTGACAGTGCAAAATGAACATGATAGTCCTTCTTAACAGATAGCTAAGGACCTGCAGGGGCTCAAAACAGCTTATATGTTATTGCAAGTTTGGAGGAGATTTATTACTTGTTCATTTATTTGTTCATTCATTCAAAACATTTTTATTCCACTCACTCACAGATGGACATAAAAATATCAATGAAGAAGCAGCCCATGCCTTCAGGACCATAATTTAAAAGGCACAACATAAAATGAAAAGGAGATGGGGAGGGAGGAGGAAAAATACAAATCCAGATGTCAGTCTTCAGCTGTAGAGTTCTTCTATCAGCCACAACGAGCATGCCCAGCAGCCAGGAGTGATGAGAATCTAACAAAATCTAGGGGACAAAATCTAGGGGACTACACTTTTTCTACTGCATGATAAAAGGTTCTCAGATACTGAAGGTGTGTGTGATGGTATATGTATGTACACACAAACACACATACCACTACACACACACTTACTAAATCCTCTGTGTCCCTCCTCAGGAGGTGCTTACAGATGGGATTGCTCACTGATTCCCCCACCGGGGGGAAAAACCTGACTTAAAATAGAGGACTGCTTCTGTAGAATTCTGTGGGCACTTGAGTTTTATAGGGAAAGCAGAAAGCAGGCAGTATCAAGACACAAGCTGGAGTCAAGCAGAGAGCATCCAAAACCCCAGGCAGTTGCAAAACATAAGAGCTCTTTAAGCAGCTAGAATACGGGACCATGGACAGCTCCAGGGATACTAAAAGTGAATATTCTGGAGGACACTAGAGACAATCCGATTCATATGGAGGCCTGTCAGTCCTGTAGGCGATAGGTTCTGTCTTCCTGGAGGAACTAGAAGCTTCACCTATTTTGTTAGCCACTGCCTTCTGCAAGGTTGCCGAGACAGAGGTATTGTCAGGAACCCTAACTTTGAGTTAGCTGTGGCCTACAGTCAACAGTAGCTCATATTCAGGTTCTGTTGGTTCTTCCTCAAAGGAAGTAGTCTGAACCTTGTCCTTATCCTAGTCCTCAGTCTGTCCTGCAAGATCACCAGTTCCAGACAGTTAGGACACATGCTAGTTTAAGCTGGGATGTCACATGGACAATAGCCTTTCTGAGCTCTTGTTCTGAGACTAATTTTCACATAAACAGGAAAATTTGGGATAAATTACACAGCTTCCACCATCTTCAAGTTTTGTTTTGTTTTGTTTTGTTAACATGGCAGACATTGCATGGGGAGAGAGGACTATGGCTGACTCACATGGGTAGATGATGATAGATAGATAGATGATAGATAGATAGATAGATAGATAGATAGATAGATAGATAGATGATAGATAGATGATAGATATAGATAGATAGATAGATAGATAGATAGATAGATAGATAGATAGATAGATGATAGATAGATAGATGATAGATAGATAGATGATAGATAGATAGATAGATAGATAGATAGATAGATAGATATAGAGATAGATAAATAGATAGATGATAGATAGATTAGATAGATTAGATAGATAGATAGATAGATAGATAGATAGATAGATAGATGATAGATAGATAGATAGATAGGTATAGATATAGACAGACAATCAGTGATCAGAGAGAGAGATAAATCTACTTGTGAACTCCTTCCCCCCCTTTGATTATTGAGCAATAGATGTACTGTAAGGCTAAGAAAAAGTTTTGAATTTCTCAGGATCCCTTGCTAGAAGCAAGGCTTACATGGCAATGAATTAATGGAAACAGCCCTCGTGCGGAATGTACCAAGGGACAACCACAGACTCCCTTGATCTAATCAATAGCTGCCACTCAGCTTGAATGTGGTGTTGTAACGAACAGAGCTTCTTCCCCCTAAAGATATGTTATTTTGTGAGATATCAAATAAAACAAAAGCACAGGCTTTTGACAGCTCACTCAAAAAGAATGATAATCAGCTAGAGTTCAAGTGCGTGAATGTTACCCAGTAGACTTATACTGGAGAGAAGCATGCATGGGTGAATTTACAAAGTTACATTTTGCAACTGCTTTTAATTCTCAGTGCACACACACACAATTAATTGCTCAGATGTTGAGCAGGAAAAAATGAGACAATTGGGCTATTCCCACCCTTACTCCTACCTCCGTTAAAATGATATATAATGGCAAAAGACGGCTAACCCATCACATGCTGTTCAACTCTGAGGTCCATCGGCCCTAGCCAGCATGGGCAATGGTCAGGGATGATAGGAGCTGTAGTCTAGTAGTAACTGGAAAGTCATGGTTAACCAGTCTTATCTTAGAAGCTGCCATTTGTCCATCTGACACTACTGTCCACACTGATAAGAAGAGGCTGTCCAGGGTTTAAGACAAAGTTCTGTTCCAGCCTCACCTGTGGGTGCCAGTGATTGGCCTTGCTTGTCACCATTTCTGTGCAATGTATGTGCTCTGCCACTGAGCCAAGGCTCCCCCTCCCCACATCATTATGACACTGATGCGCCACAACTCTGGCAACACAACAATCAGCCATGCCTCTGCTTGTCGGAACATTCAAAATATGCTAGAAGGGGCTCTGCATACACACCAATTAACATGTTTAGACATCATCATTAAGACGAGGAACCTTGGCCAAATCAGGGTCGTGTCCCCCTTGTGTGAAATAGTGGTACATTTGTAGAGTACCCAACTTGTAGCTGTAGCAAGAAGGATCAACTGGCTGTATCAGTTTCAAGTGATAGGGCTAGTTAAATGCAACCTTGGGACTCCCCTCATACAAACTTTCAATATGTGGGAGGGGGCTCAAGTGAATCCCTCCCCCATGTGTCTCACAGTGTGTGGAGAAGAGGCTTCACAACAGTGGTTTCACTTTGACCTTTGTGCCCCTCCCTGACCAACAGGCATAGATCTGAAGGTCTCCAAGGGGACTTCTAACCTAGGCTTTCACAGCTCTTTGTGCAACAATATTCCACACATGCATAACATGGGTTTCTTATCAGAGGGAGCATGCACAGTTACTGTATAAGCATACATAGATGCCACTTAACAGGCACGTGGCCCTACATGTAAAGGTCAGAGTTAGGGTACACAAAGTCTGAGCTGGTCCAGTAATGCAATTCTATTATTTTTCTCTTCCCCCACTCAGCAACATTTAGGAGTACCAATCCACTGGGAGAGAACCACTCTGTTTGACCATGTCTTGGCACTGAGCCCTAAAGGAAAAGAGAGGAAAAAAACTCCCCTTAGAAGACAATCGCGGACATACAAGGCAGGAGTGTTAAGCATAAAGCATTTGAGAAGACTCTTCAACAAGCCTTTTCAGGTCCCCTTGGTATAGACCACACATCTATACTGCAATCTATGAAAATGATTGAATTAGAACACATTTTGAGGGATCATGGTGCAGGAAGCCTTGCTGAATGTCTAGGTTTGGTTAAGTGCCTGCCTAGGTGGGTGTTGCCTTCAGTTCCATGAAAGAAGGGTGGGATATAAATGCAACAAATAAAGGCAAACAAATTTTCAAGAATGAGATGCTGTCCTGTAGGGTAATAGGGTTGACTCATCAGTGATTACAACATGGCTCCTCTTCCCATTCCCTCTAAATTTATGTCAGAATGTGGCAAGTATGGTAAAGCAGAGAGAAATGTCAATGAGTCAATATAATGTGGTGGTTATAGACTGGACTAGGACAGTGCAGACCCAGGTTCAAGCCATCTCAAAACCCAGAAAGCTTAGAGGTTTTGGGGTGGGAGGGTGGGTGGGTGGAACTCCACCCAACAGTGGTGACTGGTGTCTATTGCAACTGGTAAGGCAGAAGGTATGGAGACCAACAGTAGCTGGATCCAATGACAGGCACAGCCAATTGAGTTTTGTCCTCATTCTTCCCCTTGCTGAGTTGCTAAGGGCAACACTGAGTCTAGGGAGGAGGGAGCTGTGAGACAGTACCACTTAAGAACATAACTGGAGCCCAGCTGCATCAAACCAGTGGCTATCTAGTCCAGCATCCTGTTCTCACAGTGGCAAACTAGATGCCTATGGGAAGACCCAAAGCAGGATCTGAGCACAATGGCACTGGACTGAACTGGTTGAAAGTAAGAAGGCAGGTTAAGTTTGGTGGAACAGAGTCTCCTTAGCCCTAGTGGGCTAGAACTCCACTGCCAGCCAGAACTGAACATACACACAGGTTGTAGTAGTAGTAGTAGTAGTAGTAGTAGTAGTAGTAGTAGTATTTTAGCATCAGTTAGAAAAGAAAACTGGAGGAGAGATAGTGTCGGGAGTACATTTTGGTTGTATGCCAAATTATATGAAATCAACATTTTAGGACTGTACAGAGTGTACAGAAATTCAGGATGCCCTGAGCTCAGATCAGAAATCAGAATCTTATGGGTGAAAAATACAGTAGATGCATAGTATTTGTAAGCACTATGCCTTGAAAGTAAAACAAGTATTGATATTCCAGCCACACAAGGTCTAAGATCTATAAGGAAGTCCATAAAATGCATGTTATATGCATTTAGTAATCATACTGTGTTTTCAATAAATGGAAGCAAGGGTTAGTGGTGTCCATAATTCACAAGGCACTTTTCCAAGAATCACCGTGCTTTATTACAATATAGTAATCCTGCTAGATTACACTTTACACTGTTGCGTGCAAGAACTATAAATACACCAGTATCTAGAACAATGAGCAAGGGCACAAGCCGCCTTTGGAATGCTTGCAAGATTTTATGCAAGTTTCTAAATATTTTGTTAATGGGTTTTCAATAGAATGTGGACTGGGCTGAGGAAAAATTATTTTGCACATCCATTACATAAACTAACAGCTCAGTTGAGTTTTTACCAACTAAAACATTCCATTAAGTTGTCAAAAGCTGTGATGAGTGCTTGGAAAAGCAGCTCTTACTCAACACACTCAAGACTTTCCTTTCTTTAATTAAACAGAGAAATATTTTACTGGACTGTTTAAAATATTTTGGGACCTGGTCTAATCTGCCTGCTTTTGTCAAAGGCTAGTAAGCTGAATCCTTTGTTAATGATAGCATTGTAGAGGACCCAACCAGGACTTGTATTCTGGTCTACTGACCTTGAACATGTGAAGATTGGGTTGCTCTCCTATTCTCTAGTCTATTGAAGCTTGTGCCATAATAAATCTGAAACTCATATGGTGTCTAGTTTCAGACAGGTTTCAAAGAGAGCAGGGAGCTTAATCTTTGGTAGTAACTCCAACATGAGCAAAGACAAAAGTAGTGTTCAATGCCAATCCATAATACAGTCAAAATACAGCGGTACCTTGCTTTTAGAACAACTTAAGTTTATGAACAACTTGGAAACAGAATGCTGCAAACCCGGAAGTAGGTGTTCTGGTTTGTGAACTTTGCCTTGGAAGCTGAACATGTTCCACTTCCTGTTGAGTGTGTTCCGTTTGTAAATTGAGTCCCCTGCTGCTAATCAGAAGCTTCCTGTTGAGTCTGTCAGCTGTTGAGTCCTGAGCATCCACGCAACACAGAGGTGATACTGTATCTGGAGTTTTTGTTTTTGCTATTTTTTGTGTTTTTGTTTGTGTGGCTTTTTCACTTTTTTGACTGTGACTTGTGACTGTGCTTTGTGACTTCATTTTTGTGTCTTGTTTCTGTGACTGTGTGGAACCCTGTTCAGCCACTGATTGATTGATTGTGTGACTGCCGAAATGGATAAAAGCCCCCCATCCAAACAATGACTATCATCAGTGCAGGTAAGGGAAAAAAAATAATTAATTTTTATCATCTACAATACTGTCTTTTTTTTTATAGTACAGTACATTGATTATTGCTTTCATTTTATGGATCAATGGTCTCATTAGATAGTAAAATTCATGTTAAATTGAGGTTTCAGGGGTTGTTTTTAAAAGTCTGGAATGGATTAATCCATTTTGCATTACTTTCTATGGGAAAGCACACCTTGGTTTTAGAAAGCTTTGGTTTTGGAACAGACTTCTGAAACGGATTAAGTTTGGGAACCAAGGTACCACTGTACAAAACAAAGGGTCAGGCTAGAGATAAGGTGAAGGCAGTCCATGCTCATGGCCAGCCACTCCAATAAAGTCAAAGCACAGAGCTGGTACACAGGCATCGTTTCAGCAGCTCTTCCATCCGGGGAGGGGGGGCGTAATCTTGAGCTGCTGGAACAACATCCTGACCTCCTCTGAGTCCTCTCTTTATATAGGTGGCTCCTCAAGGGATCAACTTACCATTGAGCCTGCAGCTGGGCACTCTGGATGGGGAAGGTTTTGGTTTGGCATTTGAGGTAACGTCTTTCGCTCAGGCTTGGGACTTGTTCAACCTCATTGCCAGATGAACTTCCTCACAGTGCAGACAGCCCCTTTTTGGTCTCTCCCAAGGATCCTGACTCCTTGTTCCCAGATTGAGCCTGCTTGGAGGCTTGATCCAATGGCAGACCCTCCAAGTTATCCTCTGATGAGGAATCCTCTATCTCAGTCATAACATAAAGTGCCAGAAGACACGTTGTTGTTCTGGCTAAAAGCTATTTCCTCATTGAGATGACCGTCAATGAGATCCCAACCTTGAATGTACCTTCTAGTGAACACTGATAACAACATGGCAAGAAGGGAAGGAGGTTTTTAGCTCTGTGAATGTCAACACACAGAATTCTTGGGCAGCTGCTCATGTCCCATCAGGGGCGACTTTCCTATCCCCTCATTTCTGATTTCCTAAACTGATTATACTTGCTGCTTCTTTTTATATAGTGGAGAAAATCCGGCTCATGGGCCAAAAGCAGCCCCTCACCCCACCCCCGGCATCACTTTCTGGCCCTTGGGATTCTTCTCAGGCTGCACCATCAGCAGATGGCTCCACACACTCAAGTGAATTTTGCTCAGCTTGAATGGGTTCTTGAACCTCTTGCTTGCATGGATGGAGGATGGAGAGGTGTGCGTGCAGAAATCTCTTGACTGTTTGCATGCTTGGGTATTTAACCTAATGTACAAGGGTAAGTATGGGACGTGGGTGGCTCTGTGGGTTAAACCACAGAGCCTAGAACTTGCCGATTAGAAGGTCGGCGGTTCGAATCTCCGCAATGGGGTGAGCTCCCGTTGCTCGGTACCTGCTCCTGCCAACCTAGCAGTTCGAAAGCACGTCAAAGTGCAAGTAAATAAATAGCTACCGCTCCAGCGGGAAGGTAAATGGTGTTTCCGTGCACTGCTCTGGTTCGCCATGCTGGCCACATGACCCAGAAGCTGTACGCCGGCTCCCTTGGCCAATAAAGCGAGATGAGCATCGCAACCCCAGAGTCGGTCACGACTGGACATAATGGTCAGGGGTCCTTTACCTTTACAAGGGTAAGTATCATACGCTTTGTTCTGTCCATTGCTGCTTGTGGCCCCACCCACTTTTAACTCTGGCCCTGCTCACCATTGGCATATCTCCAACTCTTCCCCCCCCCATGAGAAAATGCAACCCTCCTTCAGACTGAAACACACACAATTGTTAAATGTCTACATCTGCTGACAATATTTTGCTTGAAAACAATAGTATCAGTCAATTTTTGGGTTGCAACAAAAATTGACAGATATGTTCTGCAGGAGGAAGGGAGAGGGTTGACAAAGAGGGGACATTCAATGTATCTGTAGAATTCTCTCTCTCTTTGTGTGTAATATATTGAAAATCAATAAAATTTGTTATTTTAAATGTCACTTCTTATAATTTGGATATAAAAATGTTGATTTGCTACTTTTTAAAGTACTCTCTCTCTCTCTCTCTCTCTCTCTCTCTCTCTCTCTTTCACACACACACACACACACAGAGAGAGAGAGAGAGAGAGAGAGAGAGAGAGAGATGAGTGGTATAGAGATGAATATGCATCTGCAGGTACAGGACACTGGTTTGATCCACATGGACATGATTAGTTGATGCCAGTTTAAAATGATCACTACAAACTCAAATAATGTAAGGAGCCAATGGACCAGTCAAATTAATGGACTGCAGTTCCTGCATTGTCTGAGCATATCCTTTGCTTCTGTCCCAGAGGTAACAAAGATTCACCCTCTGAAGAAGTAATAAGGTGACACAGACATGGAGATTACTCAAAACTTGACCAAGTGGATAATGACCGAGTGCTTCCTCTCTTTGGGTTGACAGCAGCCTCAGAACGCAACACCGTGGCTATTACAGATCAAACAGTAGGAAGGCATTATCACTAGTGAGCCAGAGAGGATGTGATAATTTATCCTGTTTGCTGACTCTATCACAGAGAGCCAGAATCTATTAGTCATATTGATTCTGGATGTTCCACCTTTGATGGTACAGAGCTGCACACAATGACAGAATCAAGTTATCCACATTCATCATTGTTTTACTTTGAAAGTAAATGAGTGTGTCACCGCAAAGTGGTGGCTTCCTACAGTCAGTATATCCTATAAAATGGGAGCGATAAAGTTCCCCGGGCAAGAAAGCACCAAGAACATGCTGTTTGATGATGAGGGCTATGCAGCCAAGGATTATGGATACGGCGTGTTACCAGGTTGTTTTATGTGCTAAAGATAGAAGATAAACATGCCACTATATCATCCTTGTGGTATGGAGATTCATAAGTATGCCTTGCATTTTGTTGGGTATGCATTATGAACTATGATTTATAACACAGAGATCCAATGGAATCTACAGTACAAGGGAGCATTCCTGAGCACACAAAACACAAAGAATGGATCCCTGACTTGCAAACTGAGGAAGAGAGAGACTGTGTTTGAATTGCCTGTAAAATGATCCAATCCATTTGCCAACCTTGTGGGCTGGAACAAGAGATGTTGAAGAATTCCAACTAAAACAGGAGCAGGAAGTTCACTTATCTGCCCTATGTCAGGAACAGAAATCAATCAATTGAATATGATTGACATTTGTTCTTCTTGTTGCTTTCAGTCCACAAATGATACACAATGGATTATGTCCTCGTCCACCCCATTTGCACTGTGTTCCCATTGCACTCAAGTGAATAGGGTGGAATAATGTAGCAAGAATGAAACTTGTACAATTTGTGTAATTAATTATGAAAACTGCATAAATTACAAAATTTTTGCCAGAGTGGACAATGTGAAGAATGTGGTTTTGGCTGGGCTACAAACTGCAATGGAACAGAAACTGGGCTGCATGTGTCGACACTGGGGAGAGAATAAAAACTATGCCTCCTTATGTCCCTAGCAGAGACAAAAGGTTTGGAAACAAAACAGTATTTTGTCCTCAGCTGAGATCCTATGTGTGAACCAGCATTCAGGTCATCATTGAAAATTAACTCAATTCTATAAAGAGGTGAGCAATGCGATTCCACATTGTCAGTCCAGTTTTAAGCATCATTGTCCTATCTCTGGTAGAAATGGCTCCCCCTTCTTCTTGTAATATTTTGTTAAGCCACTTTAGAACAGTAATTATCTCACGTGGGATGCCATGCAATTTGAGCAGCTGTATGTGAGTTCAGATGGGCTGGCCCCAAATATATTGATGGCTTATCAGAGATTTGAGTTTCATTAGCAGCAACTGATCAGTAAATTCATGTATTGTATCACATCTCTGCCTTATAATTTTAGTTCATGCAAACCAGCCCACACAAAGCCTACTCACACATAGAAAGTAATGATTATACTGTCCCAGGTTGGACATGCTTACCATGACTTAATAAGCTGAAATATGTATAAGCCTTATGCCCATCCTTCTGTTGCTCAGTCTCTCTCTTTCAACACATTTTATTTTTTAAAAATTTATTTTTTAAAATTTATGTACCCCCCAAGGATCACAGGGCAGTTTATAATATAAAAACACAAAAATGCATAACATAATAAAAAGCAAAATAATAGGCTCCTCCCCCAATTTAAAAGGCCATATATATTGTTTAATTAACCAAAGGCCTGGGAAAAGAGAAATGTTTTCACCTGCCACCTAAAGATATGTTGTTAAGTTTCCTGAGAACCTTTCTGGGAAGAGCAATTCACAAATGGGGAGCCACTGCAGAAAATGCCCATTCTTCTGTTGACGCCCCCTAGACTCTGTGGGGACCACATCACCCCTGAGTTAATTAACCACAGTATTCCAAAACATCTAAAGGCCATGAGGTTGGCAAAGGCTGCCTTATCCATTGAGAATTACAGTGGTACCTCGGGTTAATAACTTAATTCATTCTGGAGGTCCATTCTTAACCTGAAGCACCACTTTAGCTAATGGGGCCTCCCGCTGCCACTGCACCACCGGAGCACGATTTCTGTTCTCATCCTGAAGCAAAGTTCTTAACCCGAGGTACTATTTCTGGGTTAGCGGAGTCTGTAACCTGAAGCGTCTGTAACCTGAAGCGTATGTAACCCAAGGTACCACTGTATAGGCAGAAGGACAAGCTTTTGTGGCCGCTTGGATATGGACACTGATTTCCAAACTGGTCTTCCTTATTTACTGAAAATTCAAATATTATTTCCATTAATGATTTAATTGTGGTAATGGTAATTCATAATACTCACATAGCGTTCATTGATTAATTTATAAACCAACTTAATTGCCAAAGTGGCTTCTCCTGAGCCTAGCTAACTGAAACATCTCATTCCAGGTAACCACAAAGAATTCTTTTAGAAAAAGTTATTGGAATGAAAAACATTTCATTGGAGACCTGTGCCTTGAGCCAGGACAGAAGCCTCATAAAACTTTGCATTCAGTCAATTGTGATGTAAGGTGTGCAGGAAAACATGACCTGCTAAAACTTGGGACACAGAATGCATGCAGTAAAGAGTGAACGGGAAAAGTTGAAGTGGGGGGCGGGGACGCAATGGCAATGCTTATTTTCAGCACACTGTAAAGTACAAAAGAGACCCCATTTATGAGCAAAGCAACCGAGAAAACAAGAGCGATTCACTGATAAGCGGAGCTTTACAACACGTCGGAACAATGCAGAAGAAACAACATCTAAGGAAACCAAAGCAAAGGACATCAGCAAAGAAAGGGCACCATCAGGACATTCTCTTGAAGGAGTAAGTGAGAGACGAAACAATAAAAGGAGGATTTCTTTGCTATACAAAACATCAGACTTGCCTCAATGGAAAGATGTTGTGGAGTCAAATAGCCTAGGTCTTTTATTGCTTGTTATTGCAAAACCAAACAGCAGTTCAGGCTTTTGTGAAACATAGAACTTGGCTGATTGTAAAGAAGGAGGGAGATAAAATAGTGTGTCTGTTTTTACATAGCAACATTATGTGCTTTTGGTTGAAGAAAGAAATGATAACTGAATCTCGGCAGGAGGTCAAATGTAAGTCAAGCTGGGGGAGAATTGGTGGGGGAATGGAAAAAAAATCAACAACTGGAAGTATATCTTGCAGACTCAAGCTTGAAGCAGACAGAATGCAGGAGGATCTGTTCTAGAGTACGTCTCCCCACTTTTTAATATTACTTTTAAACAGGTAGGGGGGTCTGTGAGTGTGTGTTTATCCCATCCTTGTTGGGGGCAGCTGCACCTGACAGAAGTGATTTTAAATCTATAATTACAGATAGTTTTCCCAGATCAAAATCGTCCCTGGAGGCCCTGTGAACTCCTCAGTGGGGTAAAAACTACAAGCATTCCTCCTACAGCAGGGATAACAGCAACTAAGGTAGAAAGGAGCAAATTAAATGTTGCTTTCAGCATCTGGGGCTGGTTGATGAAAATGTCCCACAGGTGGGTTGGGGTTATAGTTATTCTGTCATCAGAAAGCCAAATTGTGCTCATGCTGCTAGCTAGCGTGTGTCCTACATTACAGAGGATAGCCCCTTATTTGAAGAGCTGTTCAATCCACCTCTGATTTAAAGATAAGAAGGGATAGCAGGGGCCTTGAAGTTGTCGTCAACAGCTAGCACACGGACAACAGATTCAGTAGCACCCAGCACCACAGCGACACAGGAAGGAAGGGCTGGCTCATAGGGCCTCACAACCCACCTTACACATTCCTCAGGTGTGTGTGGTTGTTTGGGTACCATGTGAACGCTCCATGTAACACTGCGTCGGGGCATCTACCAAGACCAGGGGTCAGCAAACTTTTTCAGCAGGGGGCCAGTCCACTGTCCCTCAGACCTTGTGGGGTGGGGGCAGACTATATTTTTTGGGGGGGGAATGAATGAATTCCTATGCCCCACAAATAACTCAGAGATGCATTTTAAATAAAAGGACACATTCCACTCATGTAAAAACACGAGGCAGGCCCCACAAATAACCCAGAGATGCATTTTAAATAAAAGGACACATTCCACTCATGTAAAAACACACTGATTCCTGGACCATCCTTAGGCTGGATGTAGAAGGTGACTCGGCCAGATCCGGCCCCCAGGCCTTAGATTGCCTACCCATGACCAAGACCAATACAGCTTAGAATCAAGATACCTAAGATATCTCACCCACTTATGTTCCCAACTAATCAGTGTACTCTGCAGACAAAGGCCTCCTGCATATACCACCTTTATCACACCTTAACGCATCTTAATGCAGGAATTTGGCCTTTAGAGTTGTTACCTACCCTTTGGGATGCACTCCCGTTAAATGTATGACAGCCACGCTTCCTTTTCCAACAAGTCTTTTAAGAAGAAATCTTCCCCAGTCTGCAACTATATTGGAATTATTTTTAGTTGTTTTTAGATGCTTTAATTGCTGTTGTCAGGATATTTGCTGCCCTGGTCTCCTCTTGGAAGAAGGGCATGATATGCAAGGGATAGGCAACTTGTAGCCCGACTCCAGTTCCCATCATAGTCCATGGTCAGGCATGAGGGGTACCAGAGTCCAAAAGCCTCTGGAGGACCATAGATTCCTTATCCCTGTCCTACGTCCTCAACCCACAATGTACTTTCCTTACCAGTTTCTTATTTAAATAAAACATTAACCTTGAGTTTTGTGAATTTTCAAAGCAAGCTGAGTCCTTTGCAGATTTTTAATTGGTCCTAATAAAGGTATAATAGAGCTGCTTTGTGAATTTTACAGAAGCTCTGCCACAAACAGTCAACTGAAATCTGCTGCCGAAATAATTAGGGCAGGGCTGTGCCTTTCAGAGCAACATTAAAGTTGGTGCTGCCTCAGCAGGATATAAGCCCCTTGATTCATGCCTGTGCAACATTCAAGCAGAATTCCAAAACTGTATTTCCTTATTTGCAGGCCTCCCTAATTGTTTGCTTTTGCTAATGTGCAATTCAGCTTAAAGACTATTTACCCCCCCAAAAACACACACACACACACACCTCAGCTGTGCATCAAGAATGCTGCAGTGGCCTTTTATCTGTAAATTAATTTGATCCAGGCAGATCAAAGCTGTGGAACTGGATCATCTCTCTCTCTCTCTGTTAAGCACATAAAGTAACAGGACTTGTGGTGGGGGTGGGATAGCTTTTATGCCCACACTAGGTGCAGCCCCCCTCTCTTCCCAGCCCCAGAACTAATAGTAGATGCGTGTTATGGGACTAGGGGTGGGAGAATCTCTTTCTCTTGCTTTCTCATTGCTCCAATCTTCAGTTATCTCTGTTTCAACATCAGTTTGTACTATTTATTCTTACAAGCCACCCCAATCTCTGCCAAGCAGTAGCAAGATTCCAGGGGTCTTTGCACTTAACCGGGGATTGTGTTCCTTTGGAATGAGGCACAGCAGAAACTGCAGTGTCTTTAAGAAATATGGTTTAGTCACACATACTTACGCCTGAGTCTTATGGAGGCAGTGCAGAACATTCCACCCCATGAGTGTCTCTTTTTGCTCCCCTCTCAGCTTCAACAGGCTTGGGTCTAGAGCAGAAAATAGCCATGCTCCCCAGTCTCTGCATGCAGCCTCTCCCAGCCAACACCACATTGAGTTCTGGCCCCTCTCTTCTTTTTCTTCCTCAAAACCCTTGCTCAAAAATCTCTGTCTAAAAGAACACATTTTCCCTGTGGTGACATCACACCCCCGTTACCCTGGCAACCTCTCTTCCCCAACTCTGCTATTGCCTTTTGCTAACACAAATGGGGAGGAAGTCCTCCCCCCACTTCTTGCCTAACGCTGAATGTCTCACCTCTTGTCAGGGCAATGACCCTGCCGTCATCCTCTGTCTCAACCTGTATTTTTACACTGTGCCTGGCATCTTCAATACTACTCCAAATATTATCTAAATTCTACCATTTACTAAATGTAAGAATTTATGGGGAAATGCCAAGACAGTGGTACCTCGGGTTAAGTACATAATTCGTTCCGGAGGTCTGTTCTTAACCTGAAACTGTTCTTAACCTGAAGCACCACTTTAGCTAATGGGGCCTCCTGCTGCTGCCATGCCGCCGGAGCACGATTTCTGTTCTCATCCGGAAGCAAAGTTCTTAACCCGAGGTACTATTTCTGGGTTAGCGGAGTCTGTAACCTGAAGCGTCTGTAACCCGAGGTACCACTGTACACACATTCCATAGCATTTCAGAAAGTGTGAATTAAATAGATTCACCATGAACCATCCTGAGACCTCGGGGTATAGGGCGGTATATAAATTTGATAAATAAGTAATAAACAAAAGTGTGAATGAATGTAATTTCTCCCTCCCTCCTACATGGGACTATAGGAATGTGGATCATTAGTGATCATATATAGCCCTATCTACGAGGAACTCCCCACTGCATTCTACCTATGACATCAACAGACACAAATCTGACATCAGAAATGGAAATATCCATAAACCAGAAGGAAAATATCTCATGATACCAGGATGCCGTGCTACTGATCTCTAGGTGGCTATCCTTGAACCAATGAATTTCAATGGAGGTTGTAGCATGATAATTTAAGTTCATCATGAAATTCAGCTCTCTTCATTGGGATATGACTAAAGACAATTGTATCCTTTCCCATAATAGATGCTATTAAACATTTACTGGTTTATTGTTTGTATTTATATCTATTTAGGTTGTCTGGTCTTTGACAGCAATAAAGATGACAGATAGATAGATAAAGGTATTAAATTTTTTTGCACAATTTTTATCTTAAGAAAGGGAAGGAAACTTAGAAATGATTATATGCTATGAAAGTTAGAATTTCTAGATGGGCTGAAGGAGGCTAGCTCCTCAGTACAGTGGTGCCTCGCAAGACGAAATTAATTCGTTTCGCGAGTTTTGTCGTCTTGCGAAGCACGGTGTCGGAAAAGTTTTGGAAAAGCTTCAAAAATCACCAAAGTCTTCAAAAACCTCAAAAAAGGCTACCACACCTCGAAGTCAAGTCGCAACTGTATTAACGGTGTTAAGAAAAAGGAAACAAACTTGCAAGACGTTTCCGTCTTGCGAAGCAAGCCCATAGGGAAATTCGTCTTGCGAAGCAGCTCAAAAAACAAAAAACCCTTTCGTCTTGCGAGTTTTCCATCTTGCGAGGCTTTCGTCTTGCGAGGTACCACTGTAATAGCAAACACTGATTGATTGTGCTTTGTCAATACAGTTACTATGAAATTCTTAAATTGCTCCATTTTGTAAAAGCTCAGAATTGCTGCCTTGCATCATTTTATGTCGCTTTGTTTTCTTCAGATTTCATAATATAAGCAGCTTATATATATATTATTATATATATATATATATATATATATATATATATATATATATATATATGCAGGTTTTGGTGTCCTCGGGTGTCTTCCCGTGTAAAAGTTGGGGTGTCTAGGCGACGTTTCGACGAGGTCTCACTCGTCATCTTCAGGCTGGTGCTTTCGGCTTCTTGTTACTGGAACAGAGCAGGATCTCAGTGTTTGAGTTCCTATAAATACTGTTGAGGGGTGTGGTGTATAGCCTCCAATGTTCTGGGCAGAGAGGAAGTTCCCAGGCTAGTGTGCCTTTTCTTCTTTTGTTCCTTAATTGCTTGAGGGATATCTTGAGTGATTTCTTGAGTGATATCCTGAGTACCACTTAGGTGGGTCATTAGGTATGGATTAGTTGCTAAAGCCTTTGTGTCTTGACCTCTTGAACTTTGTGAAGAGTTTTTCTGAGAAGATGGCTGTACTGTATATATATATATATAACAGCTTATAAGTAAAGATAATAAAATGCCTTTAAACAAGGCATTGCACACCATTAAACAAATGGATTTGTTTCTGTTACAACCTTGTGCAGTCTTTATGCAACATTTTATGCTGCCTCTCTGAGCTGTTAATGAGCAATTTTGAACCCTGATGAGATCCTCAAATTATTATCTGCCATCAAAAGGTGATGTCATGGTAAGGCCACTGCATTAGACTGATGAATTTCCACATTTTTCGCTCTATAGGACGCACCCGACCATAGGACACACCTTGTTTTAGAGGGGGAGAACAATAAAAAAAATTTATCCCCCTCTCTGCTCAGCGCCCCTTCATCGAAGCGGCAGGAGAAACGGAGCCCCTTCCATTTCTCCTCCCGCTTCGCTGAAGGGGCGCTGCGCAGCTCTCCCTCTCTGCTGAAGCCAGGAGAGTCTTGCTCTCCCGGCTTCAGCAAAAGGAAGCCTTTGGAGCGCAGTGGGACCTCCCGCCTGGAGCCAGGAAAACCCTGAAGCCAATGCAAAAGGAAACAGAGAGGGGAAGGAGAAAAAAGAGAGAGAAAGGAGAAAAAAGAAAGAAGCCCCAAACTTGCCACACCGCTGCCACCACCGCTGCTAAGGAAGAGAGGTAGGAGAGCACCGGGAGGGCAAGGACACATGGCCCAGCCCAGACCCCACCGAAGCCTACTCCACGGCGGCTAGCACTCCAAGAGAGCAGGCCGGGGCCCAGAGGAAGGCCACGCAACAGAGGAGACCACAGAAGAGAAGGTTTTAGTTCTTATTTTTTTTAAAAAAAAACAACACAAAACTTTTTTTAAAAAATTACTTTTTTTTCTTTTCAAAAAAACAGTGTCCCCAGATTCATTGAAAAAAAAATCTGGTAACCTTAATTTAGATTCAGCAGTATTTCTCACTGTGTTCCATCAGACCATGGTGAGCCTGTGTTACAGGAAATTCTCAAGACAAAATCATTCCTTATAGTGAGCTGACAGCGTGGTCTGCACTAGCCTCCTGATGATCCCCTTCCACTAAGCAGGTTGTCAAAAGGTTGGTAGGAGGTGAGCTGAGGCTGTATATTGAAATAAATGAGCGTGTCACCTGCCTCTTCAAAAGGATGCACTCCAATGCTTGCAGCTTTCCTGCAACCATGTTCACCTGACGTCAGAACGTTGTTTATTCCATGTGTTAATTGTGGCAAGGGGCCTTAATTAGCAACGTATTAAAAGAAAAGACTCACACACTACACTGCAAAAGAATTATGGATGAAAAAAATGCATGCTAATAATGATTCAAGTTAGGCGTAAAAATCGGAATATGAAGTCTACATTCCAACCAGCTTAATTCCCCCCCCCCCCTACAAAACCATTTGTATTTGATCATGAGCTTTTTGAGGGCAGAGAGAGGAGAAGCAGAGCGGATCACGGCTGGCTGCACCACCTTCCAAAAGAGCACAGCCTGGTCCTGTGTTTTGGAGTGAATTAGCTGTCTTGCTCATAAATTACCATACTTGTCAGAACAAAGGAATGTACAGTCTGGAATTCTATGGCTGTGGGGGAGCACACAGCCATTTATTTAAATGTAGACCAGGTCTCCAAAGGTTATGAATTATTACTCTGAGTAGACTGCTTACCTTGATGTGAAGAGAGAATTAGCCTTATACACTGAGCCTTTATGGGAAGTTTTATTGTCCAGAGCAAATATGACCAGTTAGGATTTACAGACTTTATTAGCAGCAATAACCATTTTACAACCAACACCAGTAAATCAGGGTTTATTGAGAACTCCGCCATTTTAATCTGCAGAAAGCCATTAAAATGTCGCCTTTTTTATCAGACATCATTCCTAACTTTTATGAAAGACAGATTTTCCATTTAGCTGGTAAATGTAAAGTATTATAGTTCGAAATAATGAATTGATCTGAAAGTAGTCAAGTGGGCTATGTTTCAACAGCCACAAGGGTTAACTCCTGGGGTGGTGTGAGGGTTTAATGAAGCCATTCCGGACATTACAGCATTAATATATGCACAGTTTATAGGAAGGGGAGGCTGATTTTAACAGCTTTTAATCCTCTACCTAATAACATCTCAGCTATTTTATTTCTTCCTGTCTTCATGATAAGATTGAATGAGAGCTCTGTGTTGGTTATACCTTTGATGTATCAAGTCCATGATAACCGCAATACATTCAGAGGTGTAAGCTTTCCCATAACTAAAGGTGACTACTCTTTTGGTGAATTGCCATAGCCCAAATTGGAAGGTTATATGAACTTTTCCATCTCAGGAAGCCATGTAATGACTGCGGTTAAGCTAACACCACTGTAACTGTGTGGCTGCTAAACTGTCCCTCCAGATGTGGATGGGTCCTTCAGATCATGGAATGAACATTTTAGATGGCAATCGAAATCCCTGGTGGGCTTAACAGAGTGGTGAAGCTACTGCCATATCCAGAGTTCTGTTGTTTCCACCAGCGAAGGCGGAAGGTGCAGGGGGCACAGGAAAATCCTAGAATTTTGCTGCACCAGGTCCAATAGCTGAACTAGCTTAAGACCCAACTTGACTGCACCATTTTTGTCGCTGCCCCACCCTAAAAGCAATTTGCTGCAAGAGGAAAAGTGGAACTGACATCAAGGGATGTGTGCCCTTTAGCAGCTGAAAATGCAGCTCAGTTGTTCCTTTCCTCATTCCGGATCGAAACTGGTTTGGAGAGAATCACATCAAAACACAGTATATCATAAGAAACGGCAGGACAACAGATGTGGATTATGGCTAGCATCATGTCTACACTGCTTCCCTAAACAGTGGTGGGAGCACGCCGGATGCAGAGGAAATGGGAGCGTGTACACATGGGAGAAAACAGTTTACACACACCCTCTCTGCACAAAATGATCGCAATCCTGATTCCGGCCCCCTGCAGATGCTACTTAGTGGCAACAAAACCACTGGTGTTAAATGCAATCATGCATTTAACATAATGTGTGGTTTGGCTCTTAGACACACATTTTATTTCCTCTTCTCATTTCTATTCAGCGGTTTTGCTACTCCTAGCTAGCTGGAAGCTTATTCTTTGGAGTAGTTGGTTATCTTTTTCCTTTCTTTCTTTTTTTGCCTTCCTCCTCCCAGTTTGCCTCATTACTCATCATATAAACTAGTTTCCAATGGCATGTGCTCAGCAGGCCCTCTGACTAATGAACAGAATGTGCTGCTTGTTCTTTAGAGTTTTATTGTTTTTCTGGCTTCTTCTGTCCACCCAATTAATAAGATACCATAGTGATTTTGACTGAGATGAGAAGCAAGCAGCCTCTGGTTTAGATCAGTTTCTCTCTCTATCAATGTGTACCTAAATAGCAGCAGCGCAGATGCGGCTCTAAGTCTTGTTGGAGAGTAAACTTACCACAGCACAGATGGAATTGCTGGCCCAAAGCTCCAGCTCTGAGCTGATAGATAGAACCAACAACCTGCTGTAACGAAAGCACCACTGCTTTTCCAGCTGTGTCCACAGAGAGAAAACTGGCAATCAGGCTGAATAAGAACAGAAGAAGAACTTGCTGGATCAGGCCAATGGCCCATCCAGTCTAATATTCTGTTCTCATGATGACCAACCAGATGTCTGTAGGAAACCTACAGATTCCCCACCTGCAGTTTCCAGTAACTGGTCTTCAGAACCGTTACTGCTCCCAACTGAGGTTTATTAAGGGCACCCCAATTACAGTCCCAATGTGCAAAAAGGAGAATTTAATATTGTTCACGGGGCTTGTACATTAAAGGCACCACCACCATCAAT
This sequence comes from Podarcis muralis, assembly GCF_964188315.1. Lineage (NCBI taxonomy): Eukaryota > Metazoa > Chordata > Lepidosauria > Squamata > Lacertidae > Podarcis > Podarcis muralis. The sequence continues at coordinate 8,907,444 of NC_135669.1, read as the reverse complement.
TATCTCTGTACCAGGTAGCAACTCTTACATCCTCAAGGAAGCAGGTGGGGGATTGCTCAGTGGTCAAAACCATACTTTGCATGCAGGCCCAGTCCCTGAAAAGATCAGGTAGTAGGGTTCTGGGGAAAACCACCGGAAGAGACCATGCAAAATTGCTGCCAACCAAAGTATACGATATTGACCTAGATCAGTCTTCCCCAACCTGGTGCCCTCCAGATGTTTTGGACTACAAGTCACATTGGACCCAGATGCATGGACTATGGTCATGAATAATTGTGTTCAAAACTCTGAGGGCACCGGGCTAGGCCTTGTTCTTAGGTTGGAAATATACACCGAATGAACACACACACACAATTCTGGAATACAGTGGTGCCTCGCAAGATGAAATTAATCCGTTCCGCGAGTCTCTTCGTCTTGCGGTTTTTTTCGTCTTGCGAAGCACGGCTATTAGCGGCTTAGCGGCTATTAGTGGCTTAGCGGCTATTAACGGCTTAGCGGCTTAGCGGCTATTAACAGCTTAGCGGCTTTAAGAAAAAGGAAACAAACTCGCAAGAACTCGCAAGACGTTTCGTCTTGCGAAGCAAGCCCATAGGGAAATTCGTCTTGCAGAATGACTCAAAAAACGGAAAACCCTTTCGTCTAGCGAGTTTTTCGTCTTGCGAGGCATTCGTCTTGCGGGGCACCACAGTAGTCTGTTTGGACATACCTGGTGGGAGGGTGTTAGCTGTAGTAAATAACACCACCACCACCTAGTGTCACACTAGGACTGGGGAGACCCAAGCTCAAATCTGTATGAAGTCATTAAATTCACAATATGACCTTGGGTCTGTCACTTGCTCTCAGCCGCTCCTACTGGCAGGCCACTGCCAGCGACTACCAGCAGGTTGCTGAGGAACGTGCAAAGACAAGGGAATGTTTCTTACCATCCTCTTTTTATTCAGTATTTACAGAGAGAGGCTATAGAACCTAGCCTCTTGGATAATGGCGCTGTCCTGAGTGAACCCCCCCCCCCCACTTCCTCATTCGTCATTCTCGTCCTTTCTCCTATGGGTGCTGCTACGTGCCCTCTGTCTTTGAGCTCTTTGCTCTCCTATTTTCAAGGCTCACCAGGTTCGGGGGGGGGGGTCTGGAATGTTTTCTAAAGACACTGTGCCCATCAGCTGTCGCCCCCTGCTGCTGCTTCCTCCTCCTCCACCTCTCCCATTATTTCCCAACTTTCCCTCTCATCTGCCTCTGAGCTGCAACCTCCCTCAAACCCCTGTTGCAAATCTAAACTGTCTTCCTCTTCCTCCTCCCTGGAAAGGTCTAGCTGGGGAGGCAGTCTCCACCATTTCTCCTCTGCCCAGTCCCTGACATCTACCTGACAAGGTTGTGAGAACGGAGGGGTTGCATTATGCATGCCACATTAAGCAATTGGGAGCAAGAAGGTGAGATAGATGCTGTTCTTGTTACTATTTATTGTTGCTAGTTTTGTGGTCAACATTATTGTGTGCGCGCGTGTGTGTACATAGAAAGGTAGAGATGAAGAGAGGTTATGTACATGAATTCTGATCAGTTACCTACAGCGGTCTGTGCTTATTCCCAATTACTAATCTGAAGAGTGGGCAGTTGGTTCCGTGGGGAGGATTGAAGAGGATCTTTCAGGGAAGCAATTGCAGCATAAGTAATTACAGATACAAGCTGACCACTTTCAGTAATTGTCTGTCATGATACTGAAGGAAGAGCATAAGGCTTGAAGAAAGAGCCGGAATGGCAAGAAATTTGTGATCAATGGCAATGATCAAAAGAAAACTACAAAATCCAGACAAGGTGTTTTATTTAGCTGCTCGGCTGGCCACACACAATTAATGTGTCAGTGTTTTCATGGAGTTTCCAGTACTCAGAGGACTAAAAGCACTGCATGCTGTTATTTGCCTTCCAACTGTTCAATACGCTTCCCTTTCTAAGGTGCGATCTACACAAATAACTCACTACATGGTGAAACTGGTCTTGGAAAGGGGAGACTGAGCCCAGAAACTCTTTTAGTACATGATGTGCTATTTGTCTACTCAAAGTGGAAGCTGCTCTCATAAGAACCTAAGAAGAGCCTGGTGGCCCATCTAGTGCAACGTTCTCTTTCTTGCAATGTGGCCAACCAGATGCCCATGGAAAGTCATTGAGAAGGATCTGAGCACAACAGCATTCTCCCTTCCTGAGGTTTCCAGCATTTTACTTAAATTATGCAACATCATGCATTAGCACAGCGATATGGGAGATATGTGCAAAGGAAACATCATAAACTCCCCTCATGGTTACTCTGGAAAAGTTTGCTGGAGTGGTGTTGATCCCTACCATGGCAAAACTCCTCCTATGTTCCAACAGTACCATTTAATATATAAAAAAATTGTCCAGTAGCACCTTAGGTAAAGGTACCCCTGCCCGTACGGGCCAGTCTTGCCAGACTCTAGGGTTGTGCGCTCATCTCACTCTATAGGCCGGGAGCCAGTGCTGTCCGCAGACACTTCCGGGTCACGTGGCCAGCGTGACATCGCTGCTCTGGCAAGCCAGGGCAGCACACGGAACACCGTTTACCTTCCCGCTAGAAAGCGGTCCCTATTTATCTACTTGCACCTGAAGGTGCTTTCGAACTGCTAGGTTGGCAGGCGCTGGGACCGAACGACAGGAGCGCACCCCGCCGCAGGGATTCGAACCGCCGACCTTTTGATCGGCAAGTCCTAGGTGCTGAGGCTTTAACCCACAGCGCCACCTGCGTCCCCCAGTAGCACCTTAGAGACCAACTAAGCTTGTTCTTGGTATAAGCTTCCATGTGCACGCACACTTCTTCAAATACACAGAATTTAATGACATTTAATGTCATTTAATGACAGCTATTGGCTGGCCCCTTTCTTTCATTGGGCAGATTACTGGTTAATGGCACAGGATGGTCAGTAGATAGTTTCTCAATGGGAAATAATGGAAAGGAAATAATTGCTGATATCCACACTCAGAGCATGTCAAAAGATTCAATTTGTAATACATAGGAGGTACACAAATATTAATTCACCCGGGACGGGAGGCTTAAATAAACTTTTAAGCCTGTCTTGCAGTGCTTAATTCATATTTAAATGCACACTGCAACCTGATTAAACCCAAAGGAATCCAAACATAACAACACAGACACTGTTTTTTTGTGTGTGAAATGCCAAGGGCATGATCCCTCACCTCTGCGGCAGGCACTCCCTCTGGTGGGCGACAGTGGAGAACAATCATGCCTTCAATAGGAACTTCCCTCCCCTGAGGATCTTGCTCAAAGTTCTTGCGCAAATCTGTAAAGAATAACACATTGCAGTTAACCATTAAAAAAAAAATCAAGGGAATTAATAATAAATAATAATAATAATAATAATAATAATAATAATAATAATAATAATAATTTATTCATACGTCGCCCATTTGGCTGAGTTTCCCCAGCCACTCTGGGAGGCTCCCAATCAAGTGTTAAAAACAATGCAGAATTAAATATTAAAAACTTCCCTAAACAGGGCTGCCTTCAGTTGTCTTTTATGTTTATCCATTTGACATCTGACGGGAGGGCGTTCCACAGGGCAGGTGCCACTACCAAGAAGGCCCTCTGTCTGGTTCCCTGTAACCTCACTTCTTGCAATGAGGGAACTGCCAGAAGGCCCTCGGAGCTGGACCTCAGTGTCTGGGATGAACGATGGGGGTTGGAGACACTCCTTCAGGTATACAGGTAAACAGGTTAGTCTCTTGCAGCAGCTATAGTAAAGCAGGCCAGGGAAATTTTTCAGTCTTAGGGCCACGTTCCATTTTAGAGAACCTATTGAAGACCACCAGACGCATGGCTGACTACATCCCAGGAGTTTCTGCACACACATTTGGTCATCTTGGCAAGCAAGAAATACTGTCCCAGTTCAAAACCCCTCAAGCAGGGCCTCTGAGGAGTGTGGCATGGCCCAGGGAGAGTCTTGGGTGCCACATCCAGAGGCCTAAAGGGCCACATCCAGACATAGGGTCTGAGGTTCTGTAGCAAAATATATGTCTGGGCTGAAAGGAAAAACTCCAGCAGCGTTGATGAACAACAAAAGGGTGTTTATTGCTAGCAATAAAGGCTCAGTGGGATCACTCTCCAAAAGCTGAGCAAAGCCCCAAAGGGTGGGACCTGCTGTCATCTGTTAAAGCAATACATATGCATAAACTTCCTCCAATTTAAAGTTACAACACAATACTAATTACACCATGTATGGTCTTTCCTTCATTACCTATTCACTAGGCAAGGAAACAAAGGACTCTCTCTTGTCAAATGTAGACACTTAAGAATGTTGTTTACAACCTTGGGAGTAAAGCTGCTCCTAGCTCAAAATAAGGCACAAGGCCTGTAGCCTGGCTAGTTAGCTGAGCTTATAGGTCTCTATGTGCATCACTTCCCCACGCTTCCATCATGAGTTCTGTGGCACCTTGAAGGCCAGCACATTGACTACAGTGTGAGTTTTCATAGGCAAGCAGTTATTTCACCAGATGTATAAAGTGGGACAATTTAGATGGAGTGTGCATTTGTACATATATAAAGAAACAGATAGAAAAACTGGAATGCACTCATATGCCACCCCTTCTACGAGGAGCTCACAGCAGCATATATGGTTTAAAAGGTAAAGGTAAAGGTACCCCTGCCCGTACGGGCCAGTCTTGACAGACTCTAGGGTTGTGCGCCCATCTCACTTAAGAGGCCGGGGGCAAGCGCTGTCCGGAGACACTTCCGGGTCACGTGGCCAGCGTGACAAAGCTGCATCTGGTGAGCCAGCGCAGCACACGGAAACGCCGTTTACCTTCCCGCCAGTAAGCGGTCCCTATTTATCTACTTGTACCTGGGGGTGCTTTCGAACTGCTAGGTTGGCAGGTGCTGGGACCGAGCAACGGGAGCGCACCCCGCCGCGTGGATTCGAACCGCCGACCTTTCGATCGGCAAGCCCTAGGCGCTGAGGCTTTTACCCACAGCGCCACCCGTGTCCCTACATATATGGTTTACCCCCCCAAAAAAAAAAACTCACAACACCCCTTTGAAGTATGTTAAGATGTGAGAGACTGACTGGCCCAGTGTCACCCACTGTGTTTTGTAGCTTAGTGATGCTTTGAACCTGGGTCTCTCCATTTCCAGCCCAACACTAACCACTATGCCAGACTGGCTGTCCTAAAAGGCTGGAAAACAGCATTGCAAAACACGGAGGAGTGTGGATTTCGGTTAATATATTGGTTAAAGCAGTTCAAGGATTGTAAAATTGGTAAGGTGATGTGAATGAATGTCTCTCCCATTCCTAAATCCTAAGCACAATTACTGGGGAGCTAGTCTCATTGGACATAGTGGGACTTGGCTCAAAATAAGAATGCTATGCATAGTGCTGGACAGCTCCCATGCCTGGGAACTGACTAAATGCTTTCTCCCCTGCAGAGAGAATGAAATTATAAGAATTTGCTTCTCTTCATATTGCACTGTGAGATCAGAGAAGTCTTCCCATTCACTTATGTATGTTTCTCTCCCCACTCTTTCTCCCCCCCCCTTAAAAACAACAACGAAAAGCAGTCTCAGACTTCATGGTGCAGAGAGAGAGAAAAAGATCGATTCTGAAAATTAATAGAATTTCACTGCGAGTTTTTTTTTAAAAATAATAATGTTGAATTCTCTAAAACAACACACACACAAACAAGGAAACACATTTTAGAAGTGCATATATTCAACTGAAATGAACCTGGGTCTTAAACCCAGGTTGAAATCCAAAGGGAGCAGAGATTTACTTGATGGAAATCTAGTGTAGCAGCTCCACCTCATCCAGAAAGTGATGTCTGCCTTCATTCCTACCTGGTGATGCTAGGGCTCTGAACCTGAGGCTTTTTGCATGCATAGCAGGTGCTCTACAGCTGAGTCAGTATAATTCCCACCTGCTATTTCCCGCCCCCCCGAAGGGAGTCTCTAAAAATGTTAGAGACCCTTCCTTTCCTGCTTTCCCCTACACACAAACTACATACCCATATACAATAGAGAAAACAATATATGTAAATAAAGCAACACAGCTTTATTGAGAAAACAGAGAAGGTTGCTTTGCCAATGGAAATAACCAGAGTACTTATTTTAGTTATATCAAGGCTACATAAGAGCTCTTTACCAAGGCTTTGTAATTTTTGGGAGGAAAAACTGCAAAGCCACGCTGGACATGGAGAAAGCAAGTAGCCGTGTCCATGTGGCTTCAGAACTTATACAGCCAGATCGATCCACCAATTAATTTCATGCTCCCTTTTCACACTTCCATGTTAGGAAAGAAAATTCATAGTATATGGCGGGGGGGAGAGAGAGTCAATAAAAATCCAATTCCGAATAATAGCCCTATGCAGCCCTGCAAAACGGGAGAATTACCAGCTCCTTCAATGTAAGGGCAGTTAATTCAATGAAATAAAAATAATTTACGCATTCCAAGCAAACCAGCCAATGAAAAATCACTGTCATTTATAAAAATCATGAAGCTGCTGTGTTTACCCAACTGTTCAATTTAAGGCGAGCGTCCTTAGAAAAAAAAAGTGTGGAAGAAAAGTAATATCTGAAATGCACAGGAAAAAAGGGGGATATGCAGAAAGTGGGCCTTCTAGGGGCTCACCCCAAAGAAAGGTTTAATCTTCTGAACATGCTCAAATAACGTGTACACAAATGGACAGATCTATTTCCTCTCATCCTGCTGATGACCCCTTCCCTGTAAAAGTATTTTCTGGAGGCTGGGAAGACTCCTGAATCTAGCAGTGTCATAACCCCTGAATCTAGCAGTGATCCAGACATGGAGTTGGATATCAGGTGGGGAGCCATAGATGACTGTTGAAGATAGGGAGACCATTGTGCTTGAGGCTATCAAGCAGCAGCCCCCAAAGGAATCTCTCAGTCCACCAGGGCCTGTAGGGCCAGAAATCAGAACCTCGTGGTCACCTTCCCCCGGGGAACCAAATGCCTCCACAGCACAGCACCCGTCCAGCAGTACAGGAAGTGCACCAGGAGGCAGGTTATAGGAGTAGTGTTTGTCTTCAGGAAGAGGGTTGGCCCTTTAAGGCTCTTCCCTACAAATGGAGGGAAGTTGGAGGAAGTAGTTTGGAGACAGAGACTTAGGGCTCTTCCACACTTCCTCGTGTCTTGTGCCAAGAAAGCACAGGTCCAAGCAGTTTTCCACTTGTCATTTGCTTTCTAGGCATGGTTTTCCCTTTGCCCCACTGCTTTCCCCCAGACAACCTACTCTTTAGCATTAAATCGGAACAAACGAGAATCTGCAGAAAACCTGGTTGTTGTTTGTTCTGATTCAGAGATAAACAACAGGTTTTCCTGGGGGAAAGCAGCAGGGCAAAGGGAACTGTGAGTGAGGCCATTAGAGGCTTCGAATTGTTCCCTCGGAGCTGACCAAAGTCCAGGAACTTTTAATCAGCCTTGCCTTCAGCCTTTCTGCTTTCTCCGTGGGATCTACCATCAAACCAGAACAACAAAATCTCTCTAGAACAGATGGGGAGGGAGAGATTGAGGGGTCAAGGTAGAGAGGAAGAGGAGTCGTCTCACTTAGCAAATGGAAGTCTGTGTTTGGCACCACCCAAAGTCTGCACTTCTAAACATTGTTCATCTAAAAGTATGCATTCCAATCATATTCTGGCACATTTTTGTGCTGGGAACCATAACCCCAAAACTGGAAATGTGTATAATCAAAAGAATGAGGTTCCAAACTGGAAATTAGGCCAAAAGGTGCAGGATCATGTCAGTTTGCTGCAAGATTCACCAAAATAAAATTCTTTAAGTATCCTGAAATGGGCATGAGATGAAGTTTCTGTTCAAGTACAGAATCTAACACCTTCTGGCACCTTCACACAAGCCCAATATCCTCTCAGATTATTTATTTAATGCACTATTTACCTGCTCATCATTGCAAATGCAATCTTAAATCCACATATATTCTGCAAGTACTAAAAGGTGTGTCTAGCTTTATCATTGTTACAGGTCAGCAGGTCTCCTGGGTTCCAAAACATCCCCCAGGTCATGCTAAGCCTTTTCATGCATCATCACTTTGGGTGCACCATGTTGGGATGCAGTTCTTCCATGTCTCAAACTCTCAAGATTAGCCAGGGAGGCATTTATGGCTGGTCTTGTTTCCATTTTGAATCTTTGGCAGGTCATTCCCAAATTGGAACTGGAAACTTGACAAAATTGCTATAGACAAATCTGTTTCAGCTGAATATTAGGGAGGGTGGATCCAAATTTATCTCAAGTTACATGTGAAAGAAGATTTGCATGTGCTATTTAAGCATACTTCAGATGTCCCGTATATTCACACAGCCAATGAAAGTAGGGGAAGTGGGATTGTGGCAGCAAGCACCTTACTCATCCACAACATACCAACATATGAGCATTTTGTGCACACGTAGGATCATAAGTAAGGCCGTGGACTGTGCTTTTGGCACATGACTGCATGTGTGATTCTATGCATGTTGTGCATGGACAGCATAGATGTATAAATAAGCTTACAGTGAGGGTGGAACATTCTGCTGCATTCCCAATGTACATATGGATATTTTGACTGTAAACCTAAGGAAATGTCTGAACAGTATTGTCAACTTTTAGTTTTACTTTTAGTGTGTCTTCTCATACGGAGCCTTATCAATGTGCTGTGCTTTCCATTCTTGTGTTTGATAGATGCATTTTTAAAAAATGAAAATGAAATTATGCAAAAAACAGAAGTTGCAGCTGATACACAACTATTAAACACACTGTGCAATTAAGGGGACACACTTTGTGAATTTCATTTAGTGAGAAGCCACACAGTGGGTCTATCATCTGCAGCTTCTCATGCCCTGGAGTGGCATTGAAGGTTGGTAAGCTAAAGGTAAAGCTACCCCTGCCCGTACAGGCCAGTCTTGCCAGACTCTAGGGTTGTGCGCCCATCTCACTCAAGAGGCCGGGGGCCAGCGCTGTCCGGGGACACTTCCGGGTCACGTGGCCAGCGTGACAAGCTGCATCTGGTGAGCCAGCGCGGCACACGGAAACGCCGTTTACCTTCCCGCTAGAAAGCGGTCCCTATTTATCTACTTGCACCCGGGGGTGCTTTCGAACTGCTAGGTTGGCAGGCGCTGGGACCGAGCAACGGGAGCGCACCCCACCGCGGGGATTCGAACCGCCGACCTTTTGATCGGCAAGCCCTAGGCGCTGAGGCTTTTACCCACAGCGCCACCCGCGTCCCACCATTGAAGGTTGGTACCATACAGTAAGCTTATTGTGGAGAATTGCAGTCAAATCTAATTGAAGCTTCTTTGTTCACTCTCTATCCACCATGTGAAGCCAACCAGGCAACACATCTGGGCTTGCCCACTTCAAGCCCAGACTACGTGGTCAGAAGTATTTTTCTGAATTTTGTAACCCAAGAATTTCTACCTGTGTTCTTCTTGTTGCTACATGGAATATCACATGAACCTGAAGTTTGGAGTCTGTAAGTAAAACCATTTAAACTTACTAAAGGTGTGGTCTGTTCATTGTGAGTGTGGTAGAAATGGGGGAAAGTGCTGTAAGCAGGCTAAATGGAGTATTTAAAAGGTCTAACAGCCTATTTGTAACACTTCATTGTTGCTGCATTTTTGTGACTTTTAAAGCTCTGCTATGGCTCTTTTACTGGAGAGTGCATTTAGCCCTGTGCTTGAGATCCAGATGATTCTTTTATTAATTTATGGACATGGTCATCTATTTCCCCATACATATCACCAGCAGCAACTATGTACTTCTCAATCATATTAAATCACCTTTTGTTAACCACAGAGATAGGGGACGAAGCTGTCAAAATATGTGAGTATTCAGCTACAGCAGATATATTTTGTACTTGTTACTGTATTTACAGTAACTGCACATGTATTTCCCATACGCTTATGAGGGACCCAGGCAAATTTTTAAATCCCAAGCTTTCTCCTTCAAACGAACAAAGTGAGTGTCCAATACTCACATGACCCGTAGTTGTGAATACTTGGAAGGGGGACACTGCAACTGGTATACACCCATGCTCTCTCCAGCACATGTCAGGCTTATATTTTGTTCTCAGGAATTGTAAACTAAACAGAAAACGTAGTAAGGAATAGATCTTAGTGCTCACCAGAGAGCTTGAAAACACTTGAATGTCAGAGAAGTGTTATGGTACAATTCTGCCTTTTTCCCTCTGTGTGTACATTCACCACCCATGCTTTCCCTATTCTTGCTGCTTTGTCAGCCTTGCTGACCACCAATGTTTGGACAATGGAGACTGTCAAGTGACCCAATGCCCAACAATAATCTACAGGGTTCATCCTCAAACTTCTGTAGCAAAGCTGGACAGCACTTACAGGCTATGCGGACCGAAGCTTTTCTGCTCTTTGAAGTCCCTAAGTGGCTCCATGCAACACACTGACACCAGTAGTCCTCTGGCCCATGAAAATCTTCTACTTGCTGCCTTGTCACATTGATGTATGCCTCACGAACCTTCAAGCCTGAATGGAAAAGATACAGGGAAATTAGCTGATAGAGAATGTCTTACTCAGGCATAACACTAAGGTTAGCCAAACCTTTTCTTTTTAATTAAACAATTCCATTTTTTAATCAAGGCAAAGCTTTAATTACTTTGACAATAATATATGGCTGCTAATTAAATTCTAACAGCCAAGTAGGTCAGAACGCATGAGCTGAAAGCATCCGCTTGCCAAGATGTGATTCCAGACTATGCAATATCTGCCTTTAAAATCTTCTGTTGGCACTTTCGCTCTTAATAAATAAATAAAGGTTGGTTTGTTCAGCTTTTTTCAAAAAAAAAAATAATGCAACAATAACACAGCAAGCAAGGCAGCAGTCTTCTAATAAGTGCTGGCTGCAATTCTAAGCACAGATTCTTGCTTAAAACAGGGCTTTCTTCATAGGTGAGTGTGTACAGTAGTATTTGGGGTGTATGCTTTTTTTCATCCATCGGCTGTAACAAAGCATGGCAGCAGAATAATGGCCAAAAATAATAAGACAAGAGTGACTGAACGACAGAAAATCAAGAAATATACACAAAGCAACCCCAGAGAGAAACAGCAGCCCAGTGGCAAATGGCGCTCAGGAGCTGGCATTATTTTCATAATCCATCATCTTCCCATCTTTCCCGTCAATACGGCTTGCAAAAGTTAAAAACAAACAATCACGAAAGCAACAATGGTTAAAATTATATAAAATAGAGTAGCAGCTTATCTATGTGTGTAAATAGATAACACACAGTCAGCATTTACTGTGAATAGTCCTGCTTTTTTCACCCAATCTTTATGGAGCATCTGCACAATGACATGAGCAAAATATCCCTGTCACATTTTCCCTATGCAGCCTCCTCTCGCTGGTGCTCAAGTAAGCACAGAAAGCCTGACTTAAAATCTCAGTGGAATAGCTAGGCAGTGTCCCTGGTGCAATATAACCCATGACCCAGCTATTCTCTCAGTATATGCCAGGTCGCTCTAATTTCTAGGAATGGTGAACTTGTCAATTTCCGTTTCTCCCCATTTCTCATTTTCCCACACTTTCATTCATTTCAAAACATTTCCACCATAGTGTTTTGTTTTGTTTTGTTGTTTAAGTAAATCCTCCTGAAAATTCATCAGCATTTTAGTGCAGGTTTCTCTTATTAGATATGCACTTGTATGCAATTTTGCCTAACAGACACAAGTTCACAAAGCAATTTTGCATAATCCAATGTACCTTTGCATGTTAATATATGCTTTTTAATGCATACTTCATCCATATTTATGCTTCTTGTATATATTACTTGGCTGAAGAACTGTGTTGCAAAATTCAGTGCACGATGGCTGTGTATTATTCATGTATTATTTCTCAAAAATATGTGAATTACATGAGTTCACCTTTGAATCCTAAGTGATCCAATTCCCACCCGCCCCAATTTCTAATTATTTCCAACAACAACAACAACAAATTTTATTTATACCCCACCCTTCTTGGCCAGGACTGGGCTCAGGGCGGCTAACATCAAAGTATATGATACATTAAAAACATAAACCAAACAGCTTAATCCTAGATTGTTCTAGCCCTCTGCTTCTCTACAGATTCTTTCTACGAATCAACAACTCTCAAATTATAACATCCCCCTTTCCAAATAGCACACCTGTGTTTTCTTAGGCCCTCTATACTTGAGTGAGGGCATTCTAAAGAGATCACAGTGAGAGTGGAGGGACCATTTAACCCTTTCCCCCAGCCCTAGTAAAAGTCCCCTTCTTCAATATTTGGGTCTGGGGGAAATGGGGACAGTCTATTTGGCAACTAAATGTTAGAAGGAAGCTGCCTTATTCTTATTCAGACATCTGGTACATCTAGTTTAGTATTGCCCACACTGACTGGTAGTGCTCTCCAGAGTTTCAGACATGGTTTTCTCCCAGCCCTATGTGAAGTGCCAGGGATTGGAGCAGGGACCTTTCAATAGCGGTCAATGTTTTCCTTTTTTAAAGGGAAATTCCCTTATTCTGAATAGGATTCCTCGCAAGAAAAGGGAAAAGTTGACAGCTATGGACCTTTTTCATAAAAAAAAAACAGTTGTTCTATCACTGAGCTACAGTCCTGTTCTGGGCCTAAAACAGAACAGAAAAGACTAAGTGCAACTGTATCATCCAAGTCTTGAATAACATGAGAAAGAATGCCAGAAAGTCAAGTTTAAAAACTGTGTCTATGTGGGTACCCCCACACACAAGACCTTTATCCACCAAAGAACTCTAAAAATAAATGTACAGTGGTGCCCCGCAAGACGAATGCCTCGCAAGACGGAAAACCCGCTAGACGAAAGGGTTTTCCGTTTTGGAGGTGCTTCGCAAAACGAATTTCCTATGGGCTTGCTTCGCAAGACGAAAATGTCTTGCGAGTTCCTGCAGGTTTTTTTCCCTTTTCCCCAAGCCGCTAAGCCGCTTATCAGCTGATCCGCTAAGCCGCTTAACAGCTGATCGCTAAGCCGCTAAGCCGCTAAACAGCTGATCGCTAAGCCGCTTATCAGCTGATCCGCTAAGCCCGCTAATAGCGCTAATCCGCTAAGCTGCTAATGGGCTTGCTTCGCAAGACGAAAAAACCGCAAGACGAAGAGACTCGCGGAATGGATTCTTTTCGTCTTGCGAGGCACCACTGTATTGTTTGTGTTCCAAAAAGACCAAGGTATATTGTGTGAATCAAAATATTATTGCCATTACGTCATAGTTGCTGGAACAAAGTAGTCCCAGGATCAGAAAGTTCATTCTGCTGGTAGCCTGGATAAACACTAATTTCTATCAGTTAGATTAAATGCTCATAGTCTCACAGGTATTGCTTCAGAAATATATTCTCACTATTTTCACGCACTTATAACATGGAATGTTTTTCCCTGTCTCCTCTCTACAAATGCAAAGTTGCAGACTGAGAGGCCCTCTGTGATGCCGTCTGTCTATAATAGTTGAGGTTGTGTTAAAACTTTTGCTCCTAAGCCTTCCTCGGCATCATCTCTGCACATGGATGGATTTCTTGTCCTCGACATAAGGATGCAACATTGCAAATTGATGTGTAAGCAACCAAAGGGAGGTCAACAGAGGCACTCACATCTGTTAATAGCTCAGAAATGGAATGAAGGAATATAATGCTTTGTCTGGGTTCTGATACAGAGCAGGAAAGTGCAACTGCCTGCCAGCTGCCACAACCCTATTACAGACTGCTAAGAATCACTCAAATGGCAGCTAGGGGAGAAAGGGCCTTGGGTATCATGTTGCAAACCACCAATTAGTCAGCGTTTTGATAGGGCAAGATGCAACTCTGGTCAGTATTTCAAAAGATCTACCTAAAGTAGGACTAGCATTGGATACAATTCACTGATGTGGGGGGGGGCAGTTCACATTTTAATAGGAACCTACCTATTCTGCACTTCCACAGACAATACACAAAACAAAGCACAGTTAGCCTTCAAAATTCCAATTTCCCCAACCAGAAAATTTACACAAATATGTTTATATTAGGAGAAAGCAGGCATAAAAATGTAGGAATGAGTGAAAAGAACATACAACCTGGCATTATATTAAGGAAAATGTGTCTGCTTTCAAATGTTCTTGGTGACTTTTAAAAACAACAAAATAGAAGTCACAGACTGATGTAGAACCGTGGATAAATGAATTTAAGATGGGTAAGTGGGGAATTAGCTGTGTTAAACTGAAATTGGTAAAGCCGAGCTTCCAGCAAAACACAATGTGATCTAGCTAGTACTTATTGATATGAGATGTAAGCAGGTTACAAGCCTGTCCCTATTTTTATCAGTTAAATGTTGGAAGGTATGCAAATCCTAATCATCTCCTAATTAACATTACTGGTAATTGAGTAGTCCAATTAAATTTGCTAGACATCTGCAAAGCAGTTCCCAACTACTTTGGCAAAGTAACTAGCCCTGCACTTTGTAACAGATTTCCACCTCTTTGAAGGCTCATTTGCTTCCAAAGAGCCTTTCTTTCATCTATAAAGCTCAGATCTTGGACATTTATAAGCCTTGCAGAAACTGGTGTTTGATCACGATGTCGGGGACTTTGCAAATTAATTCGGAGAAACTTTGCTCAATATGAACTGCTAGACATCTCAGATGTAAAGCAAACCTTGTGAGAAATGACAACCTCAAGCTAAACAAAATGAGACGGTGGCTTCCAACAGGAAAGTACTGAGAGATACAGAGACAAGGCTTGTCAAGGGCTCAAAATCTTAAATGCCTGTCACTTCACAGATATCAATACAATGGACTTCTCTCCAGAATCCAAATTTAAATCTTCCAGCATCACTAGCTAATGCCTTGATTAAATATCTCAGGAAAGCTTTCAAAAATCCCCAGAACAGAAACACTCGGGCAGATATATAACAAGGCTGGAGACAGTCAACAGATATTGAGAGAGGGGGAGGGAGGGGGGGAGGGAGAGAGAGAGAGAGATTTGCATGGCAGGTATGTAGCCTACCATACAACATAAGAGTCACACCTGTTCCTCAGGCTACTGTTGCCTCCAAACCTGCCCACCATTGATGTGTGGCCCCTGGAAGGTAGTCTATGAAGGAATGTGTCCTTCAGGATGAAAAATGTGTTCCCTTCCCTATAGCAACCCTAGTGCCCGCCAGACAATGTGGACTACACCTCACATAAAACCCAGTTAGCATGGACACATAATAAACTTCACAGTGGACTTTGTGCCTTAGTCAAGCCCAACATCTTAGTACAGTCATACCTCATGTTATGTTTCATCCGGAGGTGACCTGGAAGTACAGGAAAGGGTTACTTCTAGGTTTCACCGCTTGCGCATGTGCAGACGCACAAAATGGCGTGGAACGAATCCCGTTCGCAACCAGAGGCACCACTGTACAGTGGTACCTTGGGTTACATACGCTTCAGGTTACAGACTCCGCTAACCCAGAAATAGTACCTCAGGTTAAGAACTTTGCTTTAGGATAAGAATAGAAATCATGCGGCGGCGGTGCGGCAGCAGTGGGAGGCCCCATTAGCTAAAGTGGTGCTTCAGGTTAAGAACAGTTTCAGGTTAAGAACGGACCTCCAGAATGAATTAAGTACGTAATCAGAGGTACCACTGTATAGCACACTACTGGAGTCACAGTATCTTGGCAAAGTCAATTACTGACACCCTCCCCTGCCACTTTGATCTTCCCTCACTGTGCTCAACCCAAAGAACCAAACAGCACTGCGTGCCTGAAACTGGAAGCTGCCGCTTTTGTTTCCCACAATGCCCTGGGCACTCAGGCATTGTGGGAAATTTAAATGGTGTTTCCTAGCCACCTGGCAAAGATTAAAGTGCTGCTGTTGTCTCCACCATCACGTAAGCCTGTCAGGTTCGCCAAAGCAGAGCTCTCTGCTCCCCTGCAACCTTATTATCAGTAAACATACTTCAAATTGGGCTGTAAGTGGATACAAATGTGGAAAAATAAGCTAAAGCAGGGTGGGGGAGGGAATCAGGCTTTCATCCCCAATGGAGAAATCAATGCATCTTGTGACTAACCTGTTGGACTTCAACTCCCATCTGACCAACTAGAGTAGCCAATGGTCAAGGATGATGGGAGCTGTAGTCCAGCAAAGATATGAAGGACCAGAGGTTAACCATGCCTGTCTTAGAACAACTAATGAGAACTATTTCACTACTATGCACCACTACATTGCCTATCTTTGATGCCATCACAGAGAATGTTTCTATTTCAATACCCCCTGGAAGGTGATGAGGATCTGCCTGGGCTCCTCCAGGTGACCTTTTTAATGAGCATTCATCCTGATTTGCTTACATGAAGCTTACACGGAGGTTCGATTGTGAGCATTTGAGCATGTTGGCAGGAAGGCCACAGAACCATGAATATTCATCTTGGTTTGCTTGTGGCATGTTTGTGAATCTTCCTTTTAATCATCTGTTCATGCCACCCTTTTCCCAAAATGTTTCCTGTCACTTACATAACCACAAAAAATATGTTTCTTTTTAAAAGTGTATCAGTTGAACTAGGAAAACAGGGCATTTTAATGTGCTTTGATTGTGAAAACCTACATTTCCTGGTGGGCGCTTGAACCCATCCCACAAAATACCAACAGTTGGGAGATGCCCCTCCTCAGTTCTTAAAAATCTCATTTCTGTTCTTCACCATTCCCAGAATTAATAATTTGTTGTTTTCAAATTAAGAGACTTTTCAAGTATAAGATACCTACACACACCAAAATAAATAAGCACATTTCATTAATTTTCATTAATTTGTTTAAAATGGCAGTCGTCTTCTTAGGTCACCTTCCCATGCATGGCATATAGGGTCTGAGGACATCTGCATGGCAACAACCCACACTACTGATGCTCAGGGGTGAGACAAATCCTTCTTGAACATTAAGGGGGAAGCTAACAAGCTGTGGGCAAATTCTTCCTTTTGGGTGCAGTGGACATTGTTGTGTCCTCTGAGGATGTTATATAAATGAGCTCCAAGGCAAATGAGAAGTGGAAGCGAGATAAATGGAAGACCAGCCATGCCATACAAAGAGAGCATCAAACCCAGAAAGCTTATTCCTTTCATTAGCTGCTGTAAGAGAAAGGACAGTCAATGGGTTGTTGCTTCCTTTGAGCACATCATTCCCACCTTCGAACCAGGGTACTGCCTTTTAAAAGGTAAAGGTACCCCTGCCCGTACGGGCCAGTCTTGACAGACTCTAGGGTTGTGCGCCCATCTCACTCAAGAGGCCGGGGGCCAGCGCTGTCTGGAGACACTTCTGGGTCACGTGGCCAGCGTGACATCGCTGCTCTGGCGAGCCAGAGCCGCACACGGAAACGCCGTTTACCTTCCCGCTTGTAAGCGGTCCCTATTTATCTACTTGCACTTGGAGGTGCTTTCGAACTGCTAGGTTGGCAGGCGCTGGGACCGAGCAACGGAAGCGCACCCCGCCACAGGGATTCGAACCGCCGACCTTTCGATCGGCAAGCCCTAGGCGCTGAGGCTTTTACCCACAGCGCCACCCGCGTCCTCATCTCACCCCTGGGATCAAGAGATAAAACCCCTCTTTCGAGAGTGCCACAGCACTGTTATTAGGAGATGAAGAGCTGTGTCTGTTCTCTAAAGAGGAGCACATTTTCTATCCCGATCTCAGTGCAGAGCTGAGATTGTGAGGGATGGTGGGCCACTTTCTACAGCTTACTGTGCTGGGCCCAGGTGTAAACCCGAGCAACGCGAGTCCACGTCCGTTCCCTAATCAAAGGGTTCCGAAAAGAGTCAGTCTGACAGGGTCAAGGCAGGAAACCAGGCTAGGTCAGGCACAGGGTCACAGGCAGTTTCTAGCAAACAGCAATGTTGCTCCTGCAACCTGGGGCGGGGTCTGACAGCATTTTATCTCTGTCGGGGTAACGGCCAGTCCTGATCCCCCGGTGACTCACCTCCCTATCTCGCCCGAAGGTGAGCACTCCTCCTGCGAGTACTCAGGTCTCTCCTTGTCTCAGACCTAAGCCTCTGCAGCTCGGGAGATGTTGGTGGGTTACTAGACCCAGAGGCCACCTCAGCCTCTCCTGACCCACCCAGAAGCGGAGCAGCTGTAAGTGATTGCCCAGCTGAAGGCAACAAGATAATCCCCACATCTGGAGCCAGGGCAGGCTCAGGCCCCTGACTTGGCCCAGCTGGTGCTTGTTGCAGGGGAGCCTGCGCAGACTGGGGCTCTTCAGAATCAGGCCCCAGACAAGGTTCAGATGCTGTCTGAGGCAGAGGATCCGGTGTGGACTGAGACTCCTCTGGTTCCGACTCCAAACCCAAGTCCCAGGCCATCACACTTACTGTGATGGATCTGGTCTTGGACCAATGAGTTCGCCTCCCCTGTTGTAAGAGGTGAGTACAATTTGTAGACTAACCCTAAAATTACATTCCAAACTGATTTGGAGAAAAGGTGAGTAAGATGAGACATAACGGAGGCATATACAATTATGCATGGTGCGAAGAAAGCAGACAGAGAAAAGCTCTTCTTCCTCTCTCATAACAGGGACAACTCAGGGACATCTAATGAAGTTGATTGTTGGAATCATGGACTACATGGAGTCGGCGGAAATGACTGGCAGAATCCGAGACCAGGGAGAAGAGTCGGTGGAAGAAGATTGGAAAAAATTTAAAGTATATCCACAGAAATATTGTAAAATTAATGAATGTTAGAAGGATGCTGGAAAGAAATTATATGGCTTTAGTAGAAATGTTATAAAGAATTAAGTAAGAATAGATTGATAACGGGTCAAGGTGTAAAATCTAAGGGTAAATTGCGTTAAGATAAATTATGGAACTAAATTTGAGAAAGAGGGAAAGGACTTGCTGAAACAACTAGTTGAACTAGAATACAAAAAAGGGAGGTGTGAGGAAGTCAAGGAAATAAGTAAATGAAAGATAAAGACATGAAAATACTGGATGGTTTTTTTCCCTCTTTTTAAATGTTTTTGTTGTTAAATGTTTTTGTTTTTTGTTTTTTATTGTTTTGTTGTATTGTTGTCTTTTTATTGTATTTTCTTATTTTTGAAGTATTGTAACTTTTTATTGTTTGCTTTTCTCTTTTCTGTAATTGTTAAACTTTAATAAATATTAAAAAAAAAAGTTGATTGTTGGAAGATTCAGGACAGACAAAAGAAAGCAATTCTTCATACAGAATTTACTCCCACAGAAGCTAGTGATGGCCACCAGCTTGGATAGCTTCAAAAAGGGATTAGACAAATTCTTGGAGAATGGTTGCTAACCTTGGTGGCTGTGTTGTGCTTCTGCTGTTGGGCACTGTAAGCCTCAAACGAAACAGCTGATGTACCGTAAATCAGACCTGAGTGCTGCTGTGCTCATGTCCTGCTTGTGACATCTGGTTGGCCACTGTGAGAACAGGATGCTGGACCAGATGGGCATTTGGCCTGATCCAGCAGGCTTTTCTCACATTCTTAAACCTATGGACTGGTTGAAGCAAGCTGCATCTACACTTTTGCCCAATATCTGGGAAGCAATATTAAGTGTGGTAAAGAGAAAATGGATAGAGACAATTGGTTTTGCTCCTCTCATTAGACTACAACTCGGGGTCATCCAGTGAAACTGATGGGCAGTCGATATAGGACAAGCAAAACAAAGTACTTCTTCACACAGTGCCAAGTAAACATATGGGAATTTTCTGTCACAAGATAGGTCTGTCTATGGTTCCTGGTTCAGAGAGATGATGAATAATTCAATTTATTATTTGTGTAATACAAAACTTCTCTCAGCGACTTAAATGCACAATTAAAAACCAACCAACCACCAAGTTTAATAATAAAACAATATCCCCAAAATGCAGGCACAGAGAGAGTTTACGAAGGATACTGAGCAGCTGGGATGTGTGCAGAGGAGAGTGACCAAGATGATAAAGCTTTGGAGAAGTTTAGCCTGGAGAAGAGAAGACTGAGAGGTGCTAGGGCAGTCATCTTCAAATATTTGAAGGGTTGTCACATGTAAGAAGGAGCAAACTTGTTTTCTGCTGCTCTAGAGTGTAGGACCCAAACCAATGGATTCTAATTCCAAAAAAAGGAACTACAACCAGACATTATGAAGAATTTTCTGGTGGTAAGAGTTGCTCAACAATGGAATGGAAAATCTCAGAAGGTGGGGGACTCTCCTCCATCTGTCAGCTGTGATTCCTGCACTGCAGGGGGTTGGAGTAGATGACCCTTGAGGTCCCTTCCAACTCTACAATTCTAGGATTCTAGGATTATAATAATCTAGGAGAAGAGGTATGTCTTAATCTGAAATAATGCTAAAGTTTGCACCTGGTGGACTTTACTGGAGAAAGCATTCCATAGCCTCTTAACATTATTTTCTGGGAGCACACAACAGGGATGTGGTGCTTGTGGACTTCCTATAAGCAACTGGCTACCTACCATTTGGAGCAGGATATTGGACTGAATTCAGGGATGCGGGTGGCGCTGTGGGTTAAACCTCAGCACCTAGGACTTGCCGATCGTCAGGTCGGCGGTTCGAATCCCCGCGGCGGGGTGCGCTCCCGTTGCTCGGTCCCAGCGCCTGCCAACCTAGCAGTTCGAAAGCACCCTCGGGTGCAAGTAGATAAATAGGGACCGCTTACCAGCGGGAAGGTAAACGGCGTTTCCGTGTGCTGCGCTGGCTCGCCAGATGCAGCTTGTCACGCTGGCCACGTGACCCGGAAGTGTCTGCGGACAGCGCTGGCTCCCGGCCTCTAGAGTGAGATGAGCGCACAACCCTAGAGTCTGGCAAGACTGACCCGTACGGGCAGGGGTACCTTTACCTTTACCTTATTGGACTGAATAGAACTTTGATCTGGTTCCTCTTATGGGAGTAGGGCTCAAATCTACTTTCTTGAAAGCCCTCAGGGCTCCTCTGTTCTCAGTTCTAACCAGGGCAGCTCTGTGCCGGCCTGTAAGACCTTTGTGGGGGATGCAATGAACTAGGGTGACAGGTTGGTGGGCAGACAGCTCTGAAATACATGCAACTGTACCACAATTGTTCTTTTGGATTCATACTCCCAACCCCCAGTCTTGTCCAAGATCTGGATGCAAGATGAAACTCTCTGGGCTTTTTAGCATCTGCTTCTATAAATAAATCTGATTTGCACTTGGTGACTATTGATTTTCAGCATTGTAAACCTAGATTCTCTATAAATCAGCACCCACTTAATCGCAAGCATCAGGAGGCATTCAGGAGTTAACCCATTCCTTCAGTGAGCAACAGAGGTGCAGATTTGTAATATGTACAGAAAAGGGGAGAAAGATCGGTAGTGGATGAAAGGGTGAGGAAATGTCACAGATGCAACTACTAGAATTGTTAAAGGGGGACACATCTCCAGTCCCCCCACCCTATAATTCTGTACCTGGAAAAGGATGTTAAGTGAAATGTATAGGCAAACCCAGCATTCTATCTGCTTTACCATCCAGGACAGCAAAATCAAGACAAAGTAGTTGAGACCTTTGTTTCCTGATCTATATAGATTATAGAAGAATAGGTTCAGCATTGGCATTGGCGTGGATACATTGATCAACCAACCTGCTTTCTGGCTGATATGCTCTAAGCTGACAGATGGGGTGGCGGCCCACATTGGAGTCCTCTATGGCGTGAACCGCTTCTGGTGGACCCCTCCCTCCTGATTGCTATGAGGTAGGTGAAACCCCACAAGACCAAGCCAATCCACCCGTGGCCCATAGCAATGTTAATGGATGACCACCATGTCCCTGTAAAAAAAGTAACTGTCAAAGTAAACAGAAAAGAATGGGTGAGAAACCTAGACTGAGTGTTTGAGACAGGCCTCCCTTTCTCTCTCTCTCCCAGGGGAAGACTTGATGAGCGCACTTCTCCGTCAGGCCTGCTCTGATGCCCTGCCCCTCAGGGAGCCTAGCCTGGATGCCAGTTGGCTCTCCAGGTCCCTCTGCCCATTTCACAACTTCCAGTATGGTTGCAATGAATGCAACCAGCCAGCCACACACGAAGACTCAAGATGGTGACTGTCTCTCCCACCTGCCACTGCCAGGCTGCAAATGACACTTGTTGGTACATTAATACCAAGGTTCATCAGTATTTTGGAAGTTTCAGTTCCAGTTCATATACTGCCTGTGTTGTGTTGTGTTGTGTTGTGTTGTGTTGTGAGATTCAGACACCTTGGAGCTCACATACTTAGTTGAGACACATGTCATAAGAACAACCCTGCTGAATTAGTGCAGAAATCCATCTGGCCCCATCTGGCCCATCATTGTATTTTCCGCAGTAGTAAATCAAGTGTTTCTGGGAAGTCCAAAAGCAGGGCATGAATGCAATAAATAGACCTTCCTCTGTGCTTGCCCCCAATCAAGTGGTGCTCAAGAGCACACTGCTTCTGCACCTAAAATATCCAGAAATCCATCATGATCACTATATATCTTCATTTAATTATCTTCACTGCCTACCTTTCTTCCAAGGAGCTTATGGTGGCATACAGTATGTAGCCACAACACAAAAAATGTCCACATTTGGATGTCATGCCAAACCATAATTTAGTGCAGGGATGGGATAACTGGTGGCCCTGCAGATGGGGTGGTGGCCCACATTGGAGTCCTCTATGGCATGAACCGCTTCTGCTGAACTACAGCATCATCAGCTGTGACCAGTCTGACCAATGGTTGGGGAAGATGGAAGCTGTAGTCCAGCAACATCTGAAAGACTGTAGGCTTGATGCCCATGGCTTCTTGTGCTGAGAATGAGCCACAGCAAGCCTTGAGCTTGGTTCAGAAGCTTTTACTTCTGGTTTAGATTAACTGTAGCTTGCTATGAGGTCCAAACCCACAATGTTAAACAGGGTTTATTTGAAACAAGCCAGCTTCAAGACATGGGTTATGATGCTGACAACAAAACATTGTTGACACTGTCCACAGTTTAGGATCTAACTACACTTTAGGAACTAACAACATACTAAACTGCAGCTAATCAAAAGCCATCATTCCCCCCCCCCCCTTGCAGCCTTACTGGAGGAGGAATGGGGAAGAGGTGAAAGAGCCTAAGGCTTGTTACCACTCATTTCTGTCACGCTAAAGCACCGTGGCCAGTATGTTTGCTATTATTTGCCAGCTGTCATAATGCCATCAATATGAATTACAAAGTTCTCAACAGTACAGAAAATAATCTAAGGGATATAAAAACCTTTGGTGTAATTACATGTACAGTTCTGGTAACTCTATCTCAAAAATAGCATTACTGAACTGAAAAGGGTACAGAAAGACAGCTAGAATATCAAGGCCTTGGAGTACTTGCTTATGAAGGAAGGCTAACTAATATAGGAATTTTGGGAAGAGCTGATGGTGACCAAGGGGAGGGAATCAGGTCAACATTTATCAAATTAATGAATGGTTGGAAAGAACAGAAAAATTACTTGGTGCTTAGGAGTAAACAAGAGGAACAGCCACACCTCTCAGAATGCCTGGGTGAGAGCTTCCAAACCCAGCTTACTGGCTAAGTTCTGCAAACGCAATGGATTTGATCTCATTCAGCATTCAAAAATAATGCATGAGGCTCAAATAGGAGGGGGAAATATGTTCTCGACAGATCTGCTCCACCATGACCTTAATATGTTGAGCTGGAAAGACTGAAAGGAGCTTCTAAGTATGTTCAGACAAACTTATTTAGAAGGCCTCACCAGACATTCCCAATGTAGGAAAGCTGAGGGTGCCTGAGGCACACAAACTCTGGGAGGGGTCAGCATTTTGCACCCATCCCTGGGGCCCTTATGCATTATTTTGAATGCCTGAAGAAAGACTGAGATGAGGCTCATTGATTAAAAAGTATCCAGGTAGGGACTTGATAATTTGTGGTCCATGCATGAAGATCATCCTTTGCTTTTAAAAATCTCATTCTGAGCAGCAGTTCATGAGGTGGAGTAACCAAGCATTTCTAATTGGAAAATCAGTCACACACAGTTCACCATTTGAAATAAAAATCATTAAAAAGTCCAAACCAGTCCAGAGTTTAGCTAATTTGCTCCCTGCCCTCACTTCCTTCTGTAATCCTCCAAGAGAGGTTGCTAGACTTTGAAGGGGGATCGAGATACAGTTGTACCTTGGATCCCAAATGCCTTGCGACTTGAACATTTTGGCTCCTGAACACTGGAAGTGAGTGTTCCAGTTTGTGAATGTTCTCTGGAAGCTGAGCGTCCGATGCAGCTCAGGCAATTTCCAACTGAGTGCAGGAGGCTCCTGCAGCCAATCGGAATCCGTGCCTTGGTTGCTGAATGTTTTCGGTTTGAACATAAGTCTAAGATTAATTTATTTAAAAGTGAAATTAAACTCCGCAAAAGTCCTCCTCTTGGCTGTGAGGAGGGGGATGCTTCACTTAGGCTCCTTGACACTGGCCTCCAGAGGGCTAAACTGTGTTCAGCATTATAATCAAACTGGGCCACTGTGTTGTTCTTGTTTTAGAAGTGAAAATGCCTCATTGATATTCTAAAAGCAAAAGGGTTTTTGAAAACATTTTGAAAATATGCTGAGATTTTCTCCACCAGACACCTGAGTAAGTACACATTCAATGCACAGCAGAAACCAAGAGACCAAAACCTAGCAGACCATGCCAATAACACACACACACACACACAGACACACACACACTTAAAAACGTGTATGTGTGCAACATTCTTAAAGGTTCAGTCTATAAGATTCATGGCTGAGTGGGGATCTGAAGCCCTCCATTTTCCACAGGCCAAACTCCAACAGACTGCAAGATGCAGTTGTGGGGAACATGTTTCACCTTTGTACAGTCAGCTAATTTCTACAGAGAGAGCTCTGTATCTTTTATCCAGGAAAGCAAGAGTCATTACCACAATCCAAGGGCAAAATCACTAAAGCAGAATGTGAAGTAAGGGCAGTGAGGGGCTTGGTCTGGGGAAATGAGAGTGCGGCTGAGGAGGATGAGTCCCAAGGGCCCAAGGGCTAGAAAACAAGGCCTTGAGGGCCGTATTTGGCTTCCCCACTTGTGACATGGAACAACCTCATGTGTCTCCATCAGAGGGTGGGGTGCAAATTTAACAAATAAGACAGACACACCAGGCGCAGTTAGGGAGGGAGACCTCCTTGCTGAGAGGGGAAATATTTTGCTGTTTCCTTAAACTACAGATCTCCCCTGCCTCGACAGGAACGATAATAATAGAAATTACATGGCAAGAACCTCTAATCAACTCGAGTAAGAACCAATGCATTATAAATGAAAACCAACATTGTTCCCCGATACCTTATGTAATTCCAATTCACAGTGGTAGCCCATCCCTTTAAATTATTGTGCAAATTATAAGCATCATCCTTTGTCATCCAGCACAGCCTCAAAGAATATGGGGAGTTTTGCCTCTGGTATTGCTATGCTAATAAGCTTTCTGCACTGCTGGGTGGTTTAGCAGCAGACAGACTAATGCTGGCAGAGGATGAATAATTGCTTGGTATGTGCTAAACATAACGGAGCAAGCTCCAAACTTCATCATTTGTCAGCTTTATTTGTTTAAATGAGAAAAATGCTGACAGCAGTTATTGCTGTAATCTTTTTATTTATCAGACATGAAAACTTTAGTTACTCATAGCAGGTCTCATCCTACTGGGAAAACAGGAGTTGGGAGTACTTTAGAGCCAATTTGAAGCATGCTCTCAAAAATGTTAAAATTGAAGGGGGGGGGAGGCTTTCCTTTTTCTCAATTTATTTTAAACTCTTAACTAGCTTTATCTGCATCCTAGAAGCGTTCGGTTCACAACAAAGGACGACGTGTGCCCTCAAGCACCATCAAGAAACAGACAAAGCAAGCTACCATTAATCGGTCATGTTCTGACATCATGCCAAACCATTTTTTAGCATGATGAGAATGAGACACAGCAAGCGTCAGGCTCCC
This sequence comes from Podarcis muralis, assembly GCF_964188315.1. NCBI lineage: Eukaryota > Metazoa > Chordata > Lepidosauria > Squamata > Lacertidae > Podarcis > Podarcis muralis. The sequence goes on along the minus strand of NC_135669.1, from coordinate 8,881,543 downwards.
TCCCTCTGGTATGCCATGAGAAGGAACATAAACATCCTGGTATATATGGGAGTAGAGGCACCCCAAGAGATTCTTCCCCACTTCCAGTCCTTCTCCCCAATAGCACTTAGGAGATGTAGTATTTATTGTTATAACCATTTAGAACATATATTTATTCTTCTGAATATTCAAAACAGTTTGTAGACATACGACCCATAGGGTAGGCCAGCATTATTGTTCCCCTATAGCAGGGTCTGAAGGACAATGGCCTGGCAGGTATTTCCACCAGAAACATCTTGGTTCATTATCCCTTGGCCACCACACCAGGTCTGTCTCAAATATTTGTTCTGGATGTCGATATTAATAGTATTTTAATTTAATCCAGGCTTCTTCAACTAGGTGTCTTCCAAATGTTTTTTGGACTACAGACCTGGCGATAATGTCCAATGCTCAGGGTCTATGAATAGGCACCAGGTTGTTGAAAACTGATTTAATCTACAGACCCCTTGCACACTATCCCAATCTGTGAACAGTGTGAGACTTCACAGGTTCCAGGTGCTTACCCAGGGTTCGGTTTCCTCAGAATAGGGACATCAAAGACCATGGTGTCTTTATGATATTTGGCTTATTTACATATACTGTATATACAACCTAGGGGACGCGGGTGGCGCTGTGGGTAAAAGCCTCAGCGCCTAGGGCTTGCTGATCGAAAGGTCGGTGGTTCGAATCCCCGCAGCGGGGTGCGCTCCCGTTGTTCGGTCCCAGCGCCTGCCAACCTAGCAGTTCGAAAGCACCCCCGGGTGCAAGTAGATAAATAGGGACCGCTTACTAGCGGGAAGGTAAACGGCGTTTCCGTGTGTGGCTCTGGCTCGCCAGAGCAGCGATGTCACGCTGGCCACGTGACCCGGAAGTGTCTCCGGACAGTGCTGGCCCCCGGCCTCTTGAGTGAGATGGGCGCACAACCCTAGAGTCTGGCAAGACTGGCCCGTACGGGCAGGGGTACCTTTACCTTTTTATATACAACCTAAGACTACAATGGAGGGGCCCACAGCATTAACACCCTAAGGGAGTCATGTGTCTCCCATAGTTAGGTGGCCATTACCAAGAAACTCCTCTGGTTGTTCCAGCAATTGATTCTCTACTGGATCCAGGAATTAGAAGGGACTTAGGCAAACAAACTACAGCCCTCCAAACTCACAGCACTACAGTAGGACCTCGGGTTAAGTACTTAATTTGTTCCGGAGGTCCGTTTTAAACCTGAAATTGTTCTTAACCTGAAGCACCACTTTAGCTAATGGGGCCTCCTGCTGCCGCCGGAGCACGATTTCTGTTCTCATCCTGAAGCAAAGTTCTTAACCCAGGGTACTATTTCTGGATTAGCGGAGTCTGTAACCTGAAGCGTATGTAACCTGAAGCGTATGTAACCTGAAGTGTATGTAACCCGAGGTACCACTGTACTAACAAATGAATCTCTTTATGGGCAGACCTATTCTAGGGTACTTACCATTTTCACAAGCATATAATTAAGCTTTGAAGGATTTAAAAAGGTCACATAAAATATACATGGACAAAACCTGAAGCAAAAATGCTGCCTGTCATTTTTATGTGCTTTTATTATTTTGCTTTTAAATGTTATTTTCTTATTCTTTTCCCCAAGAATCTCAAGGTGGTGCTCATGGTTCTCTACCCCCCCCCCCCCGGCCACATCATGTTATCGTTACAATAACTTTGCGAGGTAGGTTTGGTGGCTAGCGACTCGTCTCAAAATCACCCAGTGAGCTTCATAGCTGAGAGGGGATTCGAACTCTGCCCTCCCAGGTCCTAGTTGAACATTCTATCAGCTACACTGTACTGGTTCTCAATGATGTAACAGCTAGAGGTGAAATAATGGGTTCCTGGTAACTGCACTTATCCATTGGCTGAACTGCTGTGATGTCAGAGTCATCACAGGAAGTGGGGCAGGTGGGAAGGCTTAGAGAACAGTAGGAACAGCAGCCAATAATAGGAAGCCCGGAGATCTGAGCACAAACAAGGGTAGGAATTGAAAAGAGATGGCAGTGGCCACAGCTGGCTCAATCATTATGCAGACTACAACAGCTACCTCAAGCAGCAGAAACCCACAAGGAGGCACCTTGTCATCTCCACAGAAATGGCGCTGGTATTGGCCGAAATTGTGCGATTTTTGGAAAGATTTCACCCAAAATTGGCACTGATGCTGTTACCGCTCCTCTGCCAGCTGGGGAGGTGGCAGTAGAAAAGTGGTGCCAGTGGCATCAGGTATGGTGGTGGCATCAGGGCAAGGCAGTTCTTCCCTTTTCGCCTCAAGTGGCAAAACAGGACTTGCAGTCCCTAGTGGTAGCAGGGACAATGGAGAACAGGGCTGCTAAAGTGTCAGCAAGGTAGGGCTGGCATGGGCAGAGTTCTCTCTTTTGTAATTTATTTCAGTATTTTGAAACTGTGAAGTTTTCCATCCAGAGAGATCATCAAAGTGACACAGATTTACAAAAAAGAGCAGTAATAAATGAACTCTGACTTTTTAATTAATTCAGCGCAGCTACTTATTTCCCAGCAAAGCTGCAAATTCCTTTCTTTCATTATTCTTGTGCCATAGAGTGACTCCAACTCCACCCAACCAGCACACTGGCAGCCCATGGACTATCGATTTATCCAAAAGCAAACTCATGCACTGCGTTTCTGACTTCATTCCTATTGCAATTAGCTCCTCTTTCCCACCCGCACCACACCTCTCTTTTAATCATGGATATGCTAAAGGGAGTCTGCAGAGATACCGAGGCAAATCCCTCACCATCGGAATTGTGTTTATCGCTAGCAGTGTTTCACTCTTCCTCCATCTGAGCCTGCCAATCCAAGCCTAATCCTGACAGGGCTGTGATGCTCGCAACAGGGCTGCTGGATTGATGGCACTGCCCTGACTTAGTGCACTCACATGGTTCTAACCCTGCCTTGGTCCCAGCCCTGTCCAGGTAAACAGCAGAGTCATCAGTTTTGGGAGGGCAGTTCCACCACACTGCATGCCTCATTACTGCTTGAACAAGTCCACCTTCTGCTGCTGCCAGTGTCTCAAATTTCAGTGGCACCTTGTGTAATGCAAAATCCAGCACAACTCCCACCTTTCACCTTCCAATGGACTTCACAGTTGTGGTGCCTGCTGCAGCACCCCAGAAGCTCCGCGCCCGGTGCAGTCGTGCTCCCCTAGAACCGTCTTTGCTGCTGCAATCCATTCCCAATCCACATATCTATCCAGAGTGCAAGGCAACTGGGAAATGCTGCTCTCTGTTGCCACTGCTCACGTCTCAGAAAGGACATGTGAGAAGGCATGGATAGCAAAGAGGAGATAACTAGAGGGGTTGCAGTGGTCCCTTGGAAGGTAGGGGAAAAGGTAAAGGACCCCTGGACGGATAAGTGCAGTCAAAGGTGACTCTGGGGTTGTGGCGCTCATCTCGCTTTCAGGCCGAGGGAGCCGGCGTTTGTCCACAGACAGCTTTCAGGGTCATGTGGCCAGCAGGACTAAACTGCTTCTGGTGCAACAGAACACCATGATGGACACCAGAGCGCACAGAAATGCTGTTTACCTTCCTGCCACAGCAGTACCTATTTATCAACCTGCACTGGTGTGTTTTTGAACTGCTAGGTTGGCAGGAGCTGGGACAGAACAATGGGAGCTCACCCCGTCACAGGGATTCGAACCACTGATCTTCCAGTCGGCAAGCCCAAGAGGCTCAGTGGTTTAGACCAATAAGGCCGGCCAAACCCAGCAGTCTGACAACTGTACTATATTGTCTCCTGTTGGGTCTCACATAGTAAAAGCCACTTTGAGGAGGAAGCTCAAAGGCTGGGCTGGCAAATTTCAGGCTCTGTAGCCTGGAGACTCTGAAACTCAGACTCTGATAAAGATGGATGCCCTTATCCTTTTGGCTATGCAATCTGTGCCTCAATATAAATAAATAAAAGGAACATCAAGCTGTGCCACTAAAGGGACCACGCAGCATCAATTGCCAGAACAAGTGGATTCATCTCTCTGATGATTAGATGCCTGCAGGCTGAAATACCTGTACTGGCAATTTGGATGTGGATAATTAAAAAGCAGAGTCTTATTAGAATTTCTTAAAGCTAATTATTAATTGAAACTAAAATGTCTTTTAAAGCTTCATCTTAGCAACGAGATTAAAGAACTACATTTTATTAGGGTTTTTCCTTTAAAGAAGCAAAGTTTGAAATACTGTGACTATCTGACAGTATAGTCTGCTGCTAGCAACAGCTTCCAGGACAGCGGTTGCTTTTGATACAGATATCACAGAATGATGTCTTGCATGAGAATACAATCCAAGAATATGCAATACAGTGTACTCAATGCAAGGATTCCTCTAGAAACCAATTATATTTATCTTATGCATTATCTATATATTCAAATATTCCTCTTGACATAGCCATGGGGTGTGTGAATGTTAAGGACAATAAAGCTATTACCCATAAATATTTTTTGCAGCATTATCAGCTTGCAATAAGTACAGCTGTTACTCAAGATATACTTTTTCATTAGGTGAGCCACAACTTCTTTAATGTGCATTTTAAACGAACATCGTACAACTACTGTTATGAAATCTGGATAAGAGCAAGCACAAACAAGGTCCTTCCTCTGGCTACAAATGAGGAGGAGAAGAAAGAAAGGGATTCTAAGGCTTCACCCAGGCTGGTTCCTCAACGTGAACACTACACAAAACCATGGTTTGGTCATGCTGTGTGCAAACTATTGGAATTATTCCAATGTGTGGTGCCCTGGGTAAAATTGCCCAGTTTGTGCTATGAGCCACTCCTAAAACAGGGGCAAATTGTAAGAAGGCTTTCTCATGTATTTTTATATATATATTTCAGTCTAAAGCTGCAAAAAAAAAAAAAAAAAAAAAAAAAAATGGAAGATGACACTATGAAAATGATGTATTTTTCTTCCCCATAATCTGTCAGTCAACTTATTTCCTGCACCGTTTTAGAAAATGTGACAATTTTTAATTGCATGTTCTTCCTTGCTATTATCTATTCAAGGGTGTGTGTGTGTGTGTGTGTGTGTGTGTGTGTGTGTGTGTTTTCTCTAAGAGAATATTATATTCACATTGTTATTTCCAAGACACAGAGTTGCCTAGCAATCTGGGAAAGTGGAAGGGTGTAAGGGTGTGTGTGTGTGTGTGTGTGTGTGTGTGTGTGTAATAACAACACAGGCCTGTGAGATTACAAGGCAGCAGAACCGTTAAATTGGTTTGCAATACTTATCAAGATGTTTGTTTCTAAATGAGAAAGGATATAGGATTTGCTCGAAGCCTGATAAAATCTGTGGATCATTTCTCAACACCCTCCCCAGCCTTACAAGCTCTCGCTTTGCAGATATGCCTTTATTGCAAAACAGAGTTCTTCCATTTAGCTTCATTAGCTGCCAAACAACTAATAAGGGAGTCAGACTACGGTGCTGTGAACTGCTGGCCTAACATTTCATGACTGTTCCCAACTCAACGTGGGGCAGCAAGCTATGCAGAGCCATTCTCAAAGAAAAAGCCAGCAAAATGTCGCAAAGCATCTAGCATAGTCCTCTAAGACCGCAACCCTAAAGACTCTTGATTCTGAGTCAATACACTTTCACTGCACAGTTAACATATTTAGCTATCACAAGACCTATTTGGGCATACAAGTGACATAGAGGAGATAAGGATGCAGGACATATGAATGAGTCTTGGTCCCACCCTTAATGTCCCCATCATGCAGGAGTGCCAGCTCAAGGGGGTCAAGCCCTTTTGCCCCCCTTATGTTTTGGGGGTCAGGCCCCTCCAATGTCCAAGTAGCACAGAGGCTCCTTCGCCTCCTCTACCTGCTGCGGAGGGGAGGGAGAGTTGGAGCAGCCTTCTGCTGGTGGCAGAGCCAGGAAGAGAAGGAGAAGGAGCCACCAGCCACTGAAGCCATGTAGCCACCCCCGGCTCCTCCCAACATCCTGACATCCCACGCACGATGTTGGGACATCGCATGCACTCCATTGCCCCCCAAATCACTCTCGTAAGCTGGCACCTCTGCCACCATGTGTATACCATCCTTCCCTTCCCTTCTTGAGAAGGTGGGTCTGAAGGGGGCTTCTCTGTGTGTTTGCATGGACAATGACAACTATGGTCAGCTGAAAACAGAAGCCCCTCTTCACACGTTCACTTTGAATGCCAAAAGAAAGTTTTATCTTAACCAAAGTCAGGCATTATAACCACTGGCGGAGGAAGAGGATTGCGGGGGAACACACCGCCCCTGGCAGCGCGATCCCAGTAGGATGCCATTGTGGCTGTCCCCCCTGCCCATGCTGGTCGCCACGTCTCTGCAGGTGATGCACCCCGCCCCTGGGATGCGCACTGGCCCCGCCCTGCCTGCTCTCCACCTGCTCTCCACCACAGAAGCTCCGCCACTGATTATAACTCCCTCATGAAAGAACATCAGAAGAGCCCTCCTGGAGCCAGCCAAAGGCCCAACTAGTCCAGCATCCTAATCTCACAGTGGCCAGACAGATGCCCAAAGGCAGGACCTGAATACTATAGCTGTGATTCCCAGTACCAGGTATTCAGAGGCATATTGCATTTGATAGGGAAAGTCTTACACATCCATCGTGACTGAGGAGCCATTGGTAGCCTTACTGATAACCTAACAGAACCACAACTTCCAGGGTCCTATAGTTTAACAATCATCCCCTCTTTGTAGGGAACTCTAGGAATTGGAACTTTGTGAGGAGAATAACTATTTACTAAAAACTCTCAGCACCCTTAGCAAACTACAAAACCCAGGATTCTTTGGGGGAAGCTGTTTAAAGCGACAGAATACTGCTTTAAATGTGTAGTGCAAATATGGCCAAAGACTGGGGGGCAGGGGAATGGAAAATGGAGAAAGCCATCCATAGACCTGAGATACAAGTGAGCAAGGATAATGACCAATGTGTTTGGAGCAGATAATTCATTCAGTGCCACACGGAATTTCATCCTTACCTGTACTTTCGTCCATGCTCTCCTCAGAGACATGCTCATTTTGGTGCACCCACTCCCCATTGCACTTGAAGAAGATCTGCATTGCAGGCACAGCTCGGCAGCGCAACACAATAGGGTTGCTTTTGATTATATACGCATCGTCTGGCTCTTGCAGAAAATGGGGCAGTGTCCCAGGAGCAGACGGGATGGACTCTGGGAGGGTTTCGCCATTGTCATTGCCTGCAAATGAAAAAGAAAGGAAATGTCACACATGAAGGAATCCTGGTCAAATACAAATCAGATCATGGCCCAAATAGGATGCTTGGACCTGGGTGTTGTTGTTTACAACATTCGTGATACATTTGGCCAGCAGCAGCAGTTAACATGATATGGGTTTGAAAGCAAATGATGCAGCGACCTTGCTGAACCTCAGCAGGTTACATCTGGTCCATGATTGAATAGGAAGCATGCATGGTACTTCCAGTTCCATTTAAGAAAGGAAAGGTGATTATTATGATGATTTAACTAACTAACTTGTGAATTGAGACAATGGGGGCACATCAAGCACATCTATGAATTGGCAGTTCAGTGAGTGTGCTCACAACTCAGAAGAATTTGCAGCAGACTTCCCCAAGCTGGTGATTTCCAGGTGTTTTGGACTAGAATTTCCACCAGCCTTAATCAGCGCACCCAGTGCTCAGGAATGATGGGACTTGTAGTCTAAATCATCTGGAAAGCACCAGCTTGGGGAAGGCGGACCTACAGCCACCCAAGGGTGCAAATTTGTGCAGTAAGATTAAAGACATGTAGCACAAAGGAAGAGAGTGAAATTCTAGCCCAGGGGGAATGCAAGAAAGCAAGTTTGCTGCGCACATGACAGAATTATCATATTAAGAATAAAATATGCATCATTACTGATGTGAAATATTCACTAAAATGGAAAACATTGATATAGTATCAACATCCACCAAGACTCTGACAGGCATCCCCATTTTACAGAACGGAGCAGAGGCTTCATATAAAAATTGCTCCAACATTTCACGGGAGAAAATAGAGACAACCCTTTGCACGAAAAGCTAGAATGAGCCTGCAGCAGAGTCCAGTTGCCTGAGGAGAACATAATCCAGCCTACAAGTGTGACATAAGTAGGAACTAATTAAACATATGCAACAACCGAAGGTGGTGAGTCAACCCACAGACAACTATAGGTCAATGCAATTAAGCGTGTCGAAGGTATGAGAGCTGCTGAGGGATTTTGCTGTTCCAGGCCCATTAAAGCTATCATTTAAGTCACTAGCCCTTCTAGAATTAACATGATCAAACATAATGTGAAAGCACCACTCAAAACAACTGCTTGGTAAGCCAGTGGGTGAAGTCAGAGCAGGTGGACCAGATCTTTGCCTCTCCCGCCCTACATACGTCACTTTGACTGACAGACAAGTTCAGAGATTTACTCATAAAAACAGCAAAGAAGCATTTATCTGCACTGGTTGCATGGGAACAGGACAGACACACGAAACAGTTTTGCCACTGTCACACTGCATTTTGCCCACTGGATCACGATTAAGTTAGTCTTTGGTAAAGAAGGCAGTCGATGCTCTCTTAAAGTCTCCGAAGTACTTTTGCTTTAACGTAAACACGTGCATGCATTTTTTAAGATGGAGCTGCAGGGACATTTCATATGATTTAAATTGCACTCACACACTCCTTAATGTATTGTTAAAATGATGCAGTTCACCCATTTATGACATGTCAACCGACAGTAAATATTACATCCCTGTAGGCTTTATTAAATCCATGCATTAGAAGGAACAAAAGGCATTAAAACATTTTATGCGGGAAAAGAACTCCCTACTTCCATCGGTGCCTTGCCTTGAGCGATGTCAAAGTTGTACATTTCGACTTGTACTTATGCAGTTTAATAGCCCATGAAAAAAGGGTGGAATATTCACAAAAAATGTAATCACCTAATCATAGAATATTAGAAAGGGCCCAACGGGGCATTATAGTTCATCCAGAACCCCAGGGGCTTCTTGTTATCTAAAGCATCTTTTACATCATCACCACCATGATCCGTGCAGATTTGCCATTTCATTAAGAACATTGCAGAGTAGAATTTCAGCGGAAAAGAAACTCAGGTATGATTTGCTTAGTGTTTTATATATATATATATATATATATATATATATATATATATATGGGACGCGGGTGGCGCTGTGGGTAAAAGCCTCAGCGCCTAGGGCTTGCCGATCGAAAGGTCGGCGGTTCGAATCCCCGCGGCGGGGTGCGCTCCCGTCGTTCGGTCCCAGCGCCTGCCAACCTAGCAGTTCGAAAGCACCCCCGGGTGCAAGTAGATAAATAGGGACCGCTTGCCAGCGGGAAGGTAAACGGCGTTTCCGTGTGCTGCGCTGGCTCAGCCAGATGCAGCTTGTCATGCTGGCCACATGACCCGAAAGTGTCTCCGGACAGCGCTGGCCCCTGGCCTCTTGAGTGAGATGGGCGCACAACCCTAGAGTCTGTCAAGACTGGCCTGTACGGGCAGGGGTACCTTTACCTTTACCTTATATATATATATCCCATTTGGGTGGTGTCTGGAGCACTCAAGGCAGGCCCAAAACAGAATCTGGTAGGCGCTAGGCAGATTAAAATGATGGATGTTCTGGCAATCTTGCTCTCTCTGTGGAAAGTATGTGTGCGTAAGAGAGCGGAGGCAGAGCAACAGTAGCAAGAAGAAAATGCACCCACTCAGGTGAAGTGGCTCGGGTGAAGCAGGTGGGAGAGCTAGCTAATAGCATCTGGACAAAGGTCCATCCCTCTCACCACAAAAGAAAATAAAGACATAAATCTGGAACCAGCACAGATACCATGTGATGTGCACCTTTAAAAATATACAGGCAACAATCGGCCTATCAATTTCTTCCCAAACTCGCTGGTGTGTAGTGTGGCCATATACCCCACTGTACCAAGTATAGTCCTTTATCTGAAGGAGTCCTCTGTCTGAAAGGCTGTCTCACCCACAAGTTCAATATGAAAATACAAAACCCTAAGAAGGGAAAGCCAGGGGGACCATCAAGTTGCTCATCCAACATTTAGCAGCACCTGGGCAGCAGACCGAACAGGCACACACGGGTTACCTGGCCTCAGCCTTCCCCACTATATGGTGGCATGTGTTGTAACTCTATTTAAATCACAGTTATCGTTTCTAAATTTGCATACATGCACAAATGAGCAGATGCCAATGTTATGCAAATCTGTATCATTTTAGGGAGGGCGACGCATTTCCTCTCGAATTAAATTAAGCCACTTCCTAGTTGACATCACCACAGCAGCCCTTGAACGATAAAGAAAATAAAACATTGTGTGTGTGTGTGTTTGACAAAATTGTTTAGAATCAAGTGGGGCTCTGGAACATTTCTGCTTGCAAATTATTAGCACTTTTCATGTTTATATGCGTCATTTTTCAAGATGGAGGCTATTCGTAGCTTCAGGGAAAGAGTGTAATGCCGCAATGAATGACAAGACCCAACAATCAAACATATTGTGTGCTGTTGTTTTCGTTTGCATTCTTGGGAAATTACCTTTCAGAAAGTGTTTTGTGTTTTATGCCCCATGCGCTCACGTAGTAGGTCCTCTAATTCTTTTTATGACAGTAATGAAAAGAAGAGGCGAGAGAGTTAGAAAGAAACACGAATGCAGCGTTTGTCATTTTTCAAAGCCCTGATAGCAGCAGAAGCAACAAATCTTTACAAATTTTAAACAAAATGGAAATATAATTAAAAACTCCGCCTTAAAAAACCAAGTTTCCTTCTTTTAGAAGATAGTTTGAATGATGTTAATTCTTTGCACTATGGAAGACACATTTTAAATTAAAATAAGATTTCTTTAAAAACTGAATTAAACACCCTCTTATGGAAATAAACAGCATTAGCCATGTTATAGCAGGTGCCGGATATGCCATTAGCAAAGTGCTACATTCTAAATTTTTCAGGTTTTATGGACTGCGATTTGGTAGCTTTTTACCATTTATACAGCCCTATAAAACCAAACAGCGTATTATTGTAGAAAATATGCCTTGGGAAGTACCTGAGAGCAAGCAAGGAAAGGTTTTTTGGTCGTAACAAAACTAATATCTTACTTGCCTAGAAATGTTCTTTAGAGCAATGTGCACATTTCCAAGTATAAAAACCGGAAGGTAATGCACCACTTGCCATAAAAGGTGAACAAGGATCTAGATCTTTTTTTGTGAGCTCAGACTGTTCTCTGAAGAAAACAGAAAACAGGGATCACGTTTGCAAGCAGACCAACAACTGGAGATGGACATTACCATTTTTTTTCCTGTGAGCACAAACTGTTTATCACCTTCTATACAAATGGTTGTCTGGGATAGGGACTTACTTGGATGTTATTTTGGATGTATTGCCTAAACTCCATCTTTGGGGTTAGGGTGTAGTATTTTAGTTTATATGTGTATGGTGTTGTTATACATTTGTACCTTGGGAGCCAAATGGAATCTGTTCTGGAAGTCCGTTCGACTTCCAAAACGTTTGACTTCCCAGGCGTGGCTTCTGATTGGCTGCAGGAACTTCCTGCAGCCAATTGGAAGCCGCGGAAGCCCTGCCGGACATTCAGCTTCCAAAAGAACGTTCGCAAACCAGAACACTCACTTTCGGGTTTGCAACATTCAGGAGCCAAAACGTTCAACTGCTAAGGCATTCATCAACCAAGGTATGACTGTATATTGTAGGAATCTAATAAAAACAACAGCATGAACATGCAGCTATTTTTGGCACCCCTAAGAACATATGAAGAACCTGCAGGATCAAGCCAATGGCCCACCTACTTCAGCAACCTGTTCTCATAAGGTTATATCCAGTTTTAGCCATACTCAGAGTAGACTAATTGAAATTAATGGACACAGCTAACTCTGATGGGTATTTAGTAGGATACAAGCCACAGTGGCCAACAAGATGCCTATGGGAAGTCCGAAAACAGGACCAATCCAACTCAGCATAGTCTACGCTGACTGGTGGCAGCTGTCCAGGATTTCAGACAAGGTTCTCTCCCTACCTGGAGATGCTGGGCATTGAACCCGGAACCTTGTGCATGCAAAACAGATACTCTTCCATTGAGCTAAGGTCCTTCCCTCAAGTTAACAAAGTTGGTGGCTGTTGCTACTTCTTGTAGTGTGGGAGCCAGAACTGTAATCCCTCCCTAAGAACACATTGCATACTTGTTCCATGTCAGGAACACTGGAGAGAGATTAGAATGGGGGCTGGCTTGGATGTCACTGGAACCTATGGTTTCCTGGTATATGCATAACACCTAGGCTGACATGTTCTCCCTCTCCTCCTCTTGTGTGATTACAAAGCGATTGAAAGCTTTTATTCTATAAATAAGAAAATTAAACTGTGCTATTTTCAGGTTTGCATTCTTAAATATTCCACATTTCTGCATTACACCTGAATACAGATAACTATAGTTTGCTTTTGGAGCAATCCAGGAACAAACCATAGTTCCCTGTGTCTTCTAACATTTTCCCCAACCCTCTGCAGCACATTTGGGGTGGGTACTGAGCACATGCAGAGGGTGGAGAAGGATAGAGGTGGAGTTTGTTGTGCAAGTGTAAATCCTTGCACTAACAAAATGAATGCATTGGCTATTCCCCCATAGTGCTGTGCATGTAGAGCTGGAAAGAGTATTTTGAACTTGGGATGGGAAGAAATTTGGTTCCGTTCACATTTTTTAATATGAAACGATCTCATTCACTCTTCTCAAAACAATACAAAAAGCTAAAATGCAGCTATCTTTTGAAATTTGCACTCCTCTGAATTTGTGATGCAGTTCTCCAACCAAGTAATGTATACAAAAAGGTGTAATAAAAAGACATAGAATATATTAGACTTGCAAAACATTGTACATTAGAAAAACTGAGCACTAATTTTTTTATCAGCACCTTTTTAAAAAATATATATATATGCAAACTGATGCAGAAATGAGCACAATGGAATTTAAGATTGAAAAAGAAATGAGAACTGAAACTGACCGATTTGTCCATCCCTATTTACAACCTCATCAGCACCTATGATTGGCAGGCAGCATGAACCCCCTGGATTGGCCAGAGCTGTAAGAAATGCCCAGAACAGAGTCCTGTGGAGTTCAGTGGAGCTTACTTCTTAAAGTTAAGTGGGCACATGATTGCAGCCTCCGTCTTTTCACGTCAGTCACATCTTTGCTTGGCTGCACAGCCAGAGGCTCCTGGCTTTATGCTAACGCTCCGTTTTATGTGAGCAGATTAGAGCAATGCAAAACTATGGCAGTGAAAGGCAAGCCCTACCCAAGGGTTAACTCTCTGTAGGTTGCATAAGAGCACCACACAAGCGATTATTAGCATGGAAATCGCATTCATTATTCAGATGGGAAAACACAATCAGATGGGCCTTGTCTGTGTGCTCTTAATCAGGAGAGCAGAGCCTCCCTCCTGCTTTGGCATTAGGATTTCTTTTTGAAATTACTTAAGATGTTGATGGGAGCTGGAGATTTGATGTCCACACAAATCCCTAATACCTTTGTACCTTTAATACGTGGATTTACTAAAGCCTACAGGGACATGGTATTTAGCAAAGATTGACAATAAAGGAAACAGCAAGAGTGGTCAGCAGTAGAACATGCATGCTGATTTGTTCCATGGCTTATAAAGGCAGCAAAGCCTTACAATATTTGTGGCGTGGGGGCACTTATTACTTATTTGGTACACTGAAAAAGTAAGTTGGGATTTGCATGACTTCAACATGAACATAATTTCAAAGGGCTCTGCCATAACTCGTCACTGCATCTGTTCTTTACAAGTTACAGTGCACTTAGGTTAACCCCATACAGATGCTTGGCAGGATGAGCAACCCCTTCTGGTGCACCTATATCCCCACCTGTTGGCAGGTTGGTAAAGACTCATTGGGGTCAACCACCCCAATGCAATCTAAATACAGAATTGGTGGCTATTCAAATTACAATAACTGAGCTATTAAGCAGCTTATAAATACTTTTAAATGACAAAGCAGTAGATAAGCCAGAGCCTGAGCTTCCCACACAACTAGACATATATCAGCAGGAAGGGCAAGGCAAAGCAACTTTTGGATTCTACCTGTAAACAGATCTTGTCTAGAACCAGGCTTGATTAGGGCCTGCTTGTGCATGTGGCTTGTGAAATAACGAGACACTGCAGGATGTCTGTGTGTCAGGACTGAGTCATAGGCAGCAGTCAGAAATGAACCAGGAGCTGAGTCAGAGCCAAGGAACATGCAGAAGTATACCAGAGCCAGATAAAACCTTGGCTGTGATGTAAAATCCATGCTTTACGAGGGTACAACGGGGTACATTGGCTAGTTTGGTGGGTAGAACCAGTCTCAGTGCTGAGAAGAGGAACACAGCAAGCTGCCTTATACTGAGTCAGGCCATTGGGCCATCTACCTCAGTACTGTCTACACTGACTGGCAGCCAGGGCTGTCCTAAGCATATGTGGTGCAGGGGTGCAAAGATCCACCCAGTGCCCAGTCCCAGGTTGCCCAGTCCCAAGTGCACAAGGGGGAGGAGCCGGCCGGCCACCTCAGTGTCTTGCTGGCTTGGTCGCCGCTGAACTCGTGGCGCAGAGCTGCCCGCAGCAGAAGAGTCCACTGCGGCGCTCTGACCAACGGGCGGGCTTTTCCCTGGACTCAACTCTTGGGACCTGGACTCTTGGCCTGGCGCCTCTGAGAGCCTGGCGCCCGGGTGCCCCGCACTCCTAGTGCCTATGGGTAAGACGGCCCTGCTGGCAGCAGCTTTCCAGGATTCCAGACTGGGAATATTCAGGAAACGTTGGAGACTGAACCTGGGACCGTCTACATACCAAGCAGATATTCTACCACTGAGCCCTTCCCCATAAAAATATTTCTTTGCCTGGAAGATGCTTCCCAACTGCAATTCTGATGCCTCACAACTAGGGATAGGCAGACCCATTGATGTCTTGTCCATTCCAAATCTCAAGGAGGACAAAACTGTCCTGTTTTGTTTCAAAGTGGATTTTAATGGAAAATGCTGAGCATTCCACCTAGAAACACAAACTTTTTAAAAAAGGACTTAGAAAGTAATCTGAGGGTTGCACATGGTCTCCGTGCCCATATTCTTTTTTAAAAATTTAAAACTTCTAAAATAGAGTAGTGTGTGTGTGTTTAGTATCAAACTTACTGCACAAAGGTAAAAAGAAAATGCATTTGTTACTCCACCCACTTTTCCTGCCCATCACTCTCATGTGGTCCCTGGAAGATTGCCCAGAAGGGAATGTGGCCCTTAAGTAGAGAAAGGAATTCCACACCTGCATTAGGAAATGCAACCCTTCCCTTCAAAAAATAATAAAAAAATAATCACCTAACATATTTAGCCCTGCAAAAAGGTAAAGGGACCCCTGATCGTTAGGTCCAGTTGCGGACGACTCTGGGGTTGCAATGCTCATCTCGCTTTACTGGTCAAGGGAGCCGGCGTACAGCTTCCGGGTCATGTGCCCAGCATGACTAAGCCGCTTCTGGCATACCAAAGCAGCACACAGAAATGCTGTTTACCTTCCCGCCAGAGCAGTACCTATTTATCTACTTCGCAGGAGCAGGGACCGAGCAACGGGAGTTCACTCCATCGCGGGGATTCGAAGGGCCAACCTTCTGATCGGCAAGCTCTAGGCTCTGAGGTTTAGACCACAGCGCCACCCACGTCCCTGTTTAGCCCTGTACCTAAGCTTTTAATTCTATGTGCCTAACAAGCTTTAAAATCTAAAATGCTCCGCAAAAGGCAAGCTTTCAGCAGTCGTGGCCACTGCCGTGCAAAAGGTTTAGCCAAGCAAGCTTGTTCATCATCATCGTCATCATATAATAATACCTTTATTGTCAATGTACAACCTGTGTACAATGAAATTAACGGACCCTCCCCCCCCATACAAACACTCAATCTCATTGCACTCTGTGTGCTTGTCGCACAACACGCCAACCCTGAAAGTCAGTTGCAGTATATTATTTTCCGTTCAGCAGCCTAAAGCCCACAGATAGAGCCCAGCTCTAAGTATTGTACTATGGAGAATCTTGCTGTAATACAAGATAACTGGCTACAGCTTCCTAGGAACAAAATCTCTTCGATGTTGCAACAATGTTTGGTTTGCCGAGAGTTCTCATTTATTGCTTCCTAACAACCCTGAATCAGATCAGCCCTAGATCCTGCTCTCAAGACAGTTACTGCTCAGGAAAAGAGAAGGAAATAAAAAAGGGGGGCGGGGGAGGGGATATCCAGCTAAGTAGAAAAGCCAGAGGCTGGGGAATGGAACATGTATTGATCTTCTTCTATCATTCTTTTTCGAAGCTTCAGTGCAAACATTTGGCTTTTTGAGAGTCAAATCAGCAGGTGTCCCCCCCCCCCCAGGTGGGGGAAGAAAAAGAAAACAAGCGGGCAAACAAACAAAAGCAGACACAAAACCCATGCACCCCTGCTCATCCAAAATTCCAACAGAGACTTCCTTTCTTCTTTGACAATGCTTCATCAAACCAGAATCAAGTTTGTAGTCAGAGACTGATCCATGGGTGCTCTGTGAAACTGTTTGAAGAAACAATAAAAGTTCTTGGTCTAATAGGCCAACTTCTCACCCTACTTCCACAGAGGACCAGGCTATCAAGGTCTATTGTTCATTATGATTATGTTGTACCTCCACTGTCAGAGAGGTACCGGTTGCTGAAAATCACAAGTGGGGAGGGTCCTTAAGAAATGGGGCCAGTTTACCTGTGAGATCGCCTTGCCCCACATGTGCCCCTTCGATTACTTTGATTGGCAGAATTGGCACTACTACAGGTACCAAATAATAATTCGATTGCTTAGTGAGCTTCCCATACCCATCCTGTTGGCCATCATGATAAAAGGACATTGAACTAGATAGGCTTCCGGCCTGATCCTGCTCGACTCTTCTTACATTCTGCTCCAGAAGTCCTCACTCCAGATTTACTGCCTCCTCTCTTTGTCTGGGCTATGGGTAACCCTGTTGATGGTCTGCCATGGAGCAGGATTCACCCCATCAATAAACCAGTGATCAGCTACCAACAGTAGCATGCAGCCTGAATGCCATAGTGAAATTTCTACAAAAACACATTTTCTGAATGAGCAATTCATCATCTGCAAGGTAGAGTATAATATGAGTTTGTTTAGCAGACAGATTGTGTCCAAGGAATAGTCTGAAGACAGTGTGCGGTGGCAAATTTTGAAAGTGCAGGAGCCTATTAATGACAGCCCGCATAGCCACTCCCTAAACAAAAGTAAATAAATATTTTTTTAAAAGACAGGCAAGACAGCTGTGTTGGTCCAAATGACACACACTCACACCGATGAGCAGGAGTATGTAGCAATAGCAATTTTCGCAGTGATGGAATAGTGAGCGGGCAAAGGGGGGGGGGCGGGTAGTGGCTTGGTTGGCATCTTGAACTTTGGCTGGGGAGGCCTGAATTCATAGCCCTGATCACATCATCAGTTCCCTGGGTAATCTTGGGCCAGACATTGTCGGAGCCAAGCCTACCTAACAAAAAGGGAACACGTGCCAGTTGAAATAGTTATCTTCCCTTGCTTATTTGTAAACCTCGCAAACACCGTGGAGATGCTGTAAGCTTCCGGCACTCTCTTTTTCAAAGGAAACGTAAACCACCAGTGCTACTCCTGTAATTTGTCGTCACAATGCAAGAGTATGTTAAGACTCCCTTCTGCAGATGTAAGATGCTAAAACATTTAACTAATATTTGCAGCTTCGAAAATGGGGCAGGCATTAGAGATTCCAACGGCATGCTTTGATTTAGAGCTTGCAATGCTACTCACATCAGCGTCCCCTTGACACTGTTGAGATGTTGTCTGTGCATCGCACTGTCACACAGAGAGATGTGTTAACATTGCCCCCCCTTTTAACGCCTTGACATTGAACAGTTGTCTTCCCACACTCACAATGACATTATTCTGCTACATCTTGATATCAGAAAGTCATCTCTGTTTCTACAGCACAGGCATCTCTTTTGTTTTCCCGTGTTTTTCTTTTTTTTCTTTTTGACATTGTCTTACCATATCACACTTGTAAGGATATTATCTTGGCAACCCAATTATGATTGCAAGTTCCATTGAAAAGAAACACAAGCACTATCTCAATGGAAAATCTAAGAGGAAAGAACACATCATGTGCAGAATGGCTTGCTCTGCCTTTGCAGCATGTCAGGACATTTTAGCCTCCTCACCATCTCTTGCAGATGAATTAAATTGTGCTATATTTTCTTTTGCCTTTGCCTTTCGGGACTCATGTGCATGCAGGAAATGCTGTGTGACCCAAAGGCCTGTCAGTTCACTGTGGTATATTGCCAACTGGTGGTTTTAAACCATTTTGACCGTGGTTCTGCCTCCTCAGTTGTAAATTGCTTATTCTGGAATGACTCTATAAACATTTAGAGAACACTTTAGCTATGCTTGCAAACCACGCTTTGCCAATTAAGGCAGCAGGGGAAGGTGGAGTCTTGGCATATATATCGATGTGCTGCCAGGCAGGTATTGGAGAACTCATCCAGCCGTTTTAATAGGGCGAAACAGTGAAGAGTATCAACTTTGCTGCTGCTGCCCTTAGTGTGTGGCTGCCCTGTGTTGTGAGCAGGGGGAGAAGGAGGAATCTGCCCCACTTGGGCATTCCGTTATGAGGCGCTCCAAGAGCTGTGGGCATCTGCATCCCCATCCACCCCAACAAAAACATAATGAAAGCTGCTACTAAAAGCAGCTGATGGTTTTCTAAATGCAAGCTTTAGTTGTAAGCAGTATACTTTGACAGGGACCCCACAAACATACCTTTCATCCATTGTTATATGTCCACTGGAAGGAAACATAAAAGCAATCAACAAATGTAATTTTCAGCAGTGCATCTTAGGGATGGGCCATTCTGTCAGTTTGGGTATCTCCGTTTTCGGGTCTTAAGTCTGGTTCTCCATATTTCCACAACAGTTTGTGATTATTAGTTTTTAATTCCCCATGAAATTTTATCAGAACTTCAGAGCAATCTTCTCCTGTCATACGCTTTTGAATGCCATTTTGCATAATATGCGTAAACCAAGTTCCTCTAATGTAATGCACCTTTGTATGTTATTTTCACTAATATATGCATTTATATGCACAGTTTGCCTTATGTCTGTGTGTATTACTAGGCTGGATAACTGCATTGCAAAATTTGGAGAAGTCTAGATTTTGAAGAATGGCAGCGTTTCATTTCGTGACTCTTCTTCAAAAGTGTGAATTAGTGAGATTTGCCTTTAAATGTGGACTGAAACAAATTCTTCTTGCCTTCCTAGTACACACACACACACACACACTTTTTTAACTGCTGAATGATGCAGAAACGGGAAACTGACACAGACTGCTAAATCTGATGCAATCGATCCTTGTTGCTAAGAATCTGAATTCCAGCTGTGCTTTCAGCTGGAAACTTCCATCCCACCTTAAGGTCATGAAGACAATAGCCCTCTCTTACTATTGCTGCTCAAAACTGGTGCTCCGATTCTGGAGCTCCCATAAAATCATCATATCTAACAGCCAGCAGTGACAAACCTAGGGCTCACCCACACTTCTGCTTGTTTTGTGCCTATAAAGCTTTTTTTCTGCTTCTTTTCTGCTTTCTAGGCAAAGGTCCGAGTGGTTTTGCCTTTGCCCTGCCACTTTCCTTCAGAAAACCTACTCTTTAGCACTAGGTAAATGTAAAGGGACGTGGGTGGCGCTGTGGGTAAAAGCCTCAGCGCCTAGGGCTTGCCGATCGAAAGGTCGGCGGTTCGAATCCCCGCGGCGGGGTGCGCTCCCGTTGTTCGGTCCCAGCGCCTGCCAACCTAGCAGTTCGAAAGCACCCCTGGGTGCAAGTAGATAAATAGGGACCGCTTACTAGCGGGAAGGTAAACGGCGTTTCCGTGTGTGGCTCTGGCTCGCCAGAGCAGCGATGTCACGCTGGCCATGTGACCCGGAAGTGTCTCCGGACAGCGCTGGCCCCCAGCCTCTTGAGTGAGATGGGCGCACAACCCTAGAGTCTGTCAAGACTGGCCCGTACGGGCAGGGGTACCTTTACCTTTTAAATGTAAAGGACCCCTGACAGTTAAGTCCAGTCGCAAACGACTCTGGGGTTGCGGCGCTCATCTAACTTTATTGGCCGAGGGAGCCGGCGTACAGCTTCCAGGTCATGTGGCCAGCATGACTAAGCCGCTTCTGGCAAGCCAGAGCAGTGCACGGAAACACGTTTACCTTCCCGCTGTAGCAGTACCTATTTATCTACTTGCACTTTGACATGCTTTTGAACTGCTAGGTTGGCAGGAGTAGGGACCGAGCAACGAGAGCTCACCCCGTCGCGGGGATTTGAACTGCCGACCTTCTGATCGGCAAGTCCTAGGCACTGTGGTTTAACCCACAGCGCCACCGGCGTCCCTCTTTAGCACTAAATTGGAACAAATGGCAATCCGGTGAAAACCTGATTGCCATTTATTCCACTGCAGAATTAAACTGCCGGTTTTCCAGGGTAAAAAAAATAAATGGGACAACTGGAAGTGTGGATGAGCCCTGAAGCGCTGCATGAAAGCCAACCTTTCATCTCAAAACTGACTTCACCAGAGCTTCCCCGGCTTCTCCTAATCCTTCTCATCAGAAAGTTGGGTGACAAGTGGGAAATTGTTCTGCCAGTGAAAGAAAACAAAATTAATTTCCCCTGGCAATTTTCTGCAAGGATGCCCCCCCCCATAAGAATGTGCAATAAGTTGTGGACATAAATATGAAATATTGCACTAGGGCAGCATGCACAAAATCACCAGCCAGAAATCCATTCTAAGATTATCAGAATGTCAATGGCTTCTAGCTGATTTCCACTAATGTATATTAAGGCAAGGCTCATAGTTTTACACAGAGTGTTCCTGTACGAAATAAGAAGTTGTATTTTTAAGCTTCCTAGTTTTCCTTCCCACTTTATTATTTTTTTAATGTTCTTTGTGCCTTCTAATATCCGACTACACATTCATTTTACACTTCATAGAAGAAACTTAGAAAGCAGATGTTATCAGACCCATTTTACAAATGGTAAGTGGCCAATATTTGTTAGGTGACTCTAAACAGATCCCAAAGTAGAAGTGTGAATGTCAGCCTGAAGCAGGGATAGGCTTGGGTAATGTTTGGTAGTATGTCACCCTGAGAAATTGGGTCAGTAATAAATTCCAGGGACAAAAAAACGGAATGGTGAACTTTTAACACACACAACCCTCTTTTTGAACCAGAAGTGAGCTTCCATCCTAGTTCATCTCCTTTCATCCATCTCCTTTCAGCATAAGCCTTCCCAGCCAGCAGCCCTCCATCCCAGAAGCACATTCTTTTTATCCCTTTAAAGCTGATACATCCCATTTAACACAGGAATGGAGCACCTGTGGTCCTCCAGATGTTGTTGGAATACAACTACAACCATCATCAGCCATTGATCTTGTTAGCTAGGCCTGATGGGAGATGGGAGTCCAACAACTGGAGGACCACAGGTTTCCCAACCTTAATTTAGCAGTTATTGCTGAACAGATCTCCATGAATTTGACTCATCTTCTTAAAAGTGACCTATGCCAGAATCCGCCAGCATTTCTCTAACCCTATCAAGGAGTTCTATCTATAGATGAGACCGATATGTGAGCACAGTGATATGTGAGCATATGTGAGCATGATATGTTGATTACCCTACCCGCCTGCCCCCTCCCCCAACATCATGCGCACTTCTAACTCTATAATTCTATTGTTCATTCACTAAATTTGTGCATGGGCCTCGGGACTGTGTGCTCCTCACTTCCCACAACCATGAGGACAACAAAAGGTTTTCACTTCCATTTTTGATTGGCAACAGTTTATTGTCACATCCAAAACCTAACCATCTGAACTACGGTTTAGGGAAGCAAGCCACCTTCATACACCACAGTTTGAAATTGGATTACTAGTGTGGCTTTTTAAAAGAATTAGACAAAGGAATGGAGGATAAGACTATCAGTGGCTATGAAACCTGATGGCTTTGTTTCACCTTCACTGTTGAAGGCAGTATGCTTTTGAATACCAGCTGTTGGAAACGAACAAGAGGCGAGAGTGCTGCTATGCTCAGCTCCTTCTTGCTGGTGTCACACAGGCATCTATTTGGTGACTAGATGGGCCACTGGCCTGACCCAGCTAGTTCTGCTTATGTTCAAAAGGCCATAGTTAAGACCAAGGGTCAGCAAAGTTTTTCTGCAGGGGGCTGGTCCACTGTCCTTCAGACCTTGTGGGGGGCCAGACTATATTTTGGAGAAAAAAGATTCAAACTGCAACTCTCCCCTCCCTTCTCCACAGCACCGGATGAGCCCCAGTGGCTGCTTACCTGTGCCTTGTGAGTGGCAGGGGATGGTGGCAGCAGTGGCAGAGGAATGGTGAGCGGCGCGAAAGGGCTGGCTCCAGAGAGGGGCTGCTCTACTTTAAATGGCGCTCAGCCAACTGCGGCTCAACAAAGCCCAGCCCCCTTCCTCCTCTAGGCAGGGCAGGGAGAAGCCAGGAGGGAGGAGGGAGGGAGGAGGTGCCACCACGGTGTATGTAAGGGAGAGGGAGGGGAAAATGGCACAGCCCAAACGATCAGAATCCCCACACCGATCCACGCGGCGATTCCCGGACCATCCACGGGCCGGATCCAGAAGGCAATTGGGCCGGATCCTGCCCCAGGGCCTTAGTTTGCCGACCCATAGTTAAGACTAATTGCACTGTGTTCAGGCTCAGATGCAGTTCTCAAATGCAGTTACTTAAAAATGGTAGTGTAGCCATGCAGAATGAAAGGGGAAGAGGGAACGGATGAAGCGGAGGCTTCTTCATGTAATGCTAATCTATTGTTTAGCACTGAGTCCCAATGAGGGTAGCATGAACCCATGACGCCACGTAGAGCCCCGTTGCTGTCCTAGCCATATTCTGAAACACTGATTTCTGACAAAGAGCGCTCTTAGAAACAATTATCATCAGTGCTTCCGTAGCTGCTCTTTTGTGGATGGCAGAAAGACCACATTTTCCCTACATAGTTTCTATCACACATTTAAATATTTCACTGATGTTTTCCGTTGTACTCCCTTCAGCAGTTTCATGTGAAATTTACACTTTGGGGAAATTAAGAGAACCATTTTGCATAAACCCAATTTATAATAGTTGCATCAGGGCAGAGAGTTTATCTCCACCAATGAGGATTAATATGATCTTTAGAAAACACTAGTGGCCTTACCTTGCCAGGCGAGATGAATGTGTTATCCTATTGTAATCCCGTATGTATTCTAAATCTGTGTCTTACTTATGCATATTTATAAAAATGATATATTGCATTTATTAAATATTAAATGGATTACAAACTTGAAGAATCCTTCATGCATTTATTTAACATCTAGGTTTTTTTAAAAAAGGAATATAAATCTCCTTTTCCCCTTTAAATTCACAAAAGGTTTCCTCCACAAGCCTTCCAAACAGGCAAATCTGTAATGAAAAAGCTTCTAGCATTCAGTGCAGAAAGAATATAAAAATGCAGGAGGTGGGATGGGGAAAGAGATTTGACTCTTAGAGGCATTAACGGGCAATGTTATGCAATTTTATGGACAGACTGATATCTATCCAATTCCAAACTATATAGACAGGGAGTCCAAAAAGCCTTCACTGTTCTACTCTGTACCTTCAGGAAACTCAAACAAATTTCCCCAGCCTCAACATTTAATGATAGTTGGTAATGCAGATCATAGTTAAAGCTATGGTTTTCCCAGTAGTGATGTATGGAAGTGAGGGCTGGACCATAAAGAAGGCTGATCGCCGAAGAATTGATGCTTTTGAATTATGGTGCTGGAGAAGACTCTTGAGAGTCCCATGGACTGCAAGAAGATCAAACCTATCCATTCTGAAGGAAATCAGCCCTGAGTGTTCACTGGAAGGACAGATCCTGAAGCTGAGGCTCTAATACTTTGTCCACCTCATGAGAAGAGAAGACTCCCTGGAAAAGACCCAGATGTTGGGAAAGATGGAGGGCACAAGGAGAAGGGGACAACAGAGGATGAGATTGCTGGATAATGTTCTCGAAGCTACCAGCATGAGTTTGACCAAACTGCGGGAGGCAGTGGAAGACAAAAGTGCCTGGCGTGCTCTGGTCCATGGGGTCACGAAGAGGCGGACACGACTAAACGACTAAACTACAACAACGACGCAGATAATCACTGAGGGATCAGTTTAAAGCTTGGACACATATAGATGTATTTAAAACACCCCACCAAGACAATACCAAGACAATTATCACGGAGCAGGTGGAGATAACATCAGCAGAATGATCAGTCACAGCTGAATGAGCAGTTGGTCCAGTGTTAGCATCACGAAAGCCTTTGTATGGGAGCTTTCAGCAGCGAGCAAGAGAAGTTGGCCACTGTGAGAACAGAATGCTGGGCTAGGTGAACCCTACTCACTTGGATCTTTACTCGCTTGGTCAAGCTGCATGCACGCCATAGATTTAAAGCACACACTCACCCCCCCAAAGAATTGTGGGAGCTGTAGATTACTCAGCTCACAGTTACAATTCCCAGCATCCTTAACAGACCACAGTTCCTAATATTCTTTCTTTGGGGGGAGGATGCTTTAAATGCATGGTGTACACACAGCCTTCTTCTATTCCTCAGTTGTGTCAGTTTTGCATGGGCTTGTTCTACCCCATTTCCACATTGATTTGATCTTTAAAAAAAATAGTGTCATGAATCATCACATTTAAATATGTGTTTTATCACAAAATAATCTTTATTCTAAATGTAAAGGTAAAGGTAAAGGTACCCCTGCCCGTACGGGCCAGTCTTGACAGACTCTAGGGATGTGCGCCCATCTCACTCAAGAGGCCGGGGGCCAGCGCTGTCCGGAGACACTTCCGGGTCACGTGCCCAGTGTGACATCGCTGCTCTGGCGAGCCAGAGCCGCACACGGAAACGCTGTTTACCTTCCCGCTAGTAAGCGGTCCCTATTTATCTACTTGCACCCGGGAGTGCTTTTGAGCTGCTAGGTTGGCAGGCGCTGGGACCGAACAACGGGAGCGCACCCTGTCGCGGGGATTCGAACCGCCGACCTTTCGATCGGCAAGCCCTAGGCGCTGAGGCTTTTACCCACAGCGCCACCCGCATCCCTAAATGTACATTCTAAATGTACACGTTTCTAAATGTATTTGTCCCAATATAACATTTTAATATACTATGAAACTTTCTTCTTCTTTGGAGTTGAGAGCTGTATCGCAACATTCAAAGAAGTTCAAAATCCAAAGGAAAATCAAGGGATTCCTGAATGCTCTGGGTGACTTTTGCGTTAACAGAGCTGACATCCTTTCAAGACCCTCCTCTCAATGTGGAATGGTGAGATGGAAAGGTCAATATGATTGCTTCTAATAGACCATGGGTAGGTAAACTAAGGCCCGGGGGCTGAATCTGGCCCAATCGCCTTCTCAATCCGGCCCGCAGACGATCCGGGAATCAGTGTGTTTTTACATGAGTAGAATGTGTAATTTTATTTAAAATGCATCTCTGGGTTATTTTTGGGTCATAGGAATTCATTCATTCCCCCCCTCCCAAAAAAATATAGTCCAGCCCCCCACAAGGTCTGAGGGACAGTGGACCGGCCCCCTGCTGAAAAAGTTTACTGACCCCTGTAATAGACCTTTGCAGAACTGCAGAGGTCAGATAGCTTCCCCTGCCAAACCAGTTTTCTGGGACCCAAGGGCAATAAAACAGACCGGACTGTGGCTAGAGCGTAGATAGCACAACTTTAGGACTGTGGCAAGTCCTAATTGTGCCTCCTATTCAGCACTGCAACTTCAAGAAGTCATCCAGCTGTGCTGCTCCAAGTTGTGACATGCCTGCATGAAATCAACGTTAGGCAAAAGGTCCACTGAACCCTCAGTAGCCAGCTGTGACACGTAAGCAAGGCAATTTGAGGATAAAACGGTTCTCTGTGTGCGGAATGCCCTCGCTGGTGAGGTGGATCTGTCTCCTTCATTATTAACTTCCCAGAGTGATTTAAAAACATTTTTTATTTACCCAGGCATTGGATAGCTGAAAGATACTCTTCCTGGCAATCTTGAAAGTATAACTTGTGCACCTGCAAATGCTTTTAATCATTTTAAAATAATATTTTTTAATTTTTCCAACAGCATTAACTTTTCCATGTTGCCGGATGTCAGGGAACTGCCATCAGAGCTAGAGGCGGAGGGAGTGCTCCAGATGGATGCCGGAGAGGGTCCTAGTAGGGAGAGTGGCAGCCCATCTACGGGGGAAGAAAATCAGCGTAACACCAGTGGAGAAGGGGGGCAGATGGGGGAATCGGAGGGGAGGCTCCAGGACTCCTCACCGGAGACCAGCGGAGAGAGTACGGGTACTCCACTGGCCACACCCTCCCTGCGCAGGAGACCTCCGCGCAGGGAGAGTAGGAGGAGACTTGGCGTCAAACAGCTTTTATGCTGGAAAAGGTTCAAGAGACACCCACTGACGGATTCTGCCAGTGACTGAGACAGCCACGAAACTTGAGGCTGTCCAGACAGAGAGGGTTCAACCAGGCAACCTAGCCAGGAGTGGCAGCAACTTACGCACGAGCAACCCCTAGAACCATTACATCACCCTAGGATCCTTTGTGAGGAACAGTGGGTTATTAATTTGCCAAACAGATATCCACTCTAGTGTACATGCTACATTTGATAAAATTCCTGTGGATGTTTTTCAAAGCACCGTGCATCTGGTCACGGATTGTGAAATTTCAATATATACAGCCTGGGGATCTGAACGAACCCTTGCGGTGGTTGAATATAGCACCCGTACTCTTAACTAGGAAATGGGGCAAAGGTACCCAATTGAAACAGCTTCATGGAAGTCCCCTGCATAGGAATAATCAAAAATATAGAGGCAACCCAGGTGTAAATCTTCAAGCAAATGGATGAATTTCCTCTCCCCAGTCCACCATAATGTTACAATTTGTCTCGAGGAAAGTCACATTGGAGAAAAGCAAAACCTTGGTGAATATATTGAATTGCTTAACTGCACTATTTAGTTTGGAAATGTACATTCATATTAATGCTTAAATTGACTCCCCCCCCCAATCCCGCAAAAAAAAAGAAGGATCTCTATAAATATTATATTTGCATAATGACAGTGCTGTAAACTTATTCTGCTAAGGAGCAGCAGTGCAATCTGTTTACTTGTTTTCCAAATTGATATTTCCCTCTCACACAATCCAATTACAGTGTCAGCTTTTTATTTTGTGTTTTGCTTTTTCCTTCTATATGTCTTCTGACCAAACTACACACAATGTTAAAAACATGGTTTAGCATTGTGTATATCAGGCTTCCTCAATCTTGACCCTCCAGATGTTTTGAGACTACAATTCCCAGCATCCCTGACTACTGATCCTGCTAGCTAGGGATCATGGGGATTGCAGGCCAAAAACATCTGGAGGGCCGAGGTTGAGAAACCTGTATACATATAATTCTTTTAATGGAGAACAGCAGCTGCAAGGAGGTAGATCAGGATTTAGACCATAGCATGCTGTTGAAACCTTCTCTCCTATGCTGCAATCCTTATGAAATTTATCCCCAAAGCCACAATTTAGGGCAGGAGCTCCCATTAATGCCAAAGGAAGCTTCTCCTTCTAGCCTAATATCATATTTTTATTTTTGAGGGGTTTTTTTGGGGGGGGCATGGGGACTGTGGCACAGGAGACATTATTTTCCCCCACCCACATGCCATGGTCCTGATCTTGATCACCCCATCCTAAGCTGCTATTTTTTAAAAACAAAACAAAAACAAAACATTAAGTATTGCCAAACCACAAATCTTTAATATCACATGATAATATATATAATAATAATTTATTATTTATATCTGCCCATCTGGCTGGGTTTTCCCAGCCACTCTGGTTGGCTCCCAACCGAATATTAAAAACACAATACAGCATTAAACATTAAAAACTTCCCTAAACAGTTTGGTCTATAGACTGGGATTTTGTGTGTGTGAAATGGAAGCAGTAAGGAGAAGAGGAGATATAAATAAACTACAACCTGATCCTATGCATCAGAAATAAGGAACCTGTAGCCCTCCAGAAGCTGTTGGGCTGTAGCGCCCATTGAAAGATCAGGCAAATGGCCCATCTAGCCCAGCAGTCTCTTCCCACAGGGGCCAACCAGAGGCCTATGGGAAGCCCAAAAGCAGGACCTTACCATTGGGTCATGCTGCCTGGGTCTGATGGAAGTTAAAATCCAATAACATCTGGAGGGCCAGAGGTTTACCGCCCCTGCTACTGTATACATAGTTAACCTGACCCTTGGTATCTTATTTATAACGCAATCATGTGGAATTTATAATGCAATCATGTGTTCCAACTCTCCCTAGTGACTATTTACTGACATCTATACAGTGGTGCCTCGCAAGACGAAATGAATTCGTTCCGCGAGTTTTGTCGTCTTGCGATTTTTTTCGTCTTGCGAAGCACAGTGTCGGGAAAGTTTTGGAAAAGCTTCAAAAATCACCAAAGTCTTTAAAAACTTCAAAAAAGGCTACCACGCCGCGTTCTATGAGTTGCTCCTCGAAGTCAAGTCGCAACTGTATTAACGGTGTTAAGAAAAAGGAAACAAACTTGCAAGACGTTTCCGTCTTGCGAAGCAAGCCCATAGGGAAAATCGTCTTGCGAAGCAGCTCAAAAAACAAAAAACCCTTTCGTCTAGCGAGTTTTTTTGTCTTGCGAGGCATTCGTCTTGCGAGGTACCACTGTACCTGGAATTGTCACTGCCTCAATTTATTCTGCTGGGACAGGCATTAGGCATGTTGTTATTATTTTGTTAAGTGTGCCCACAGATTCAACACAATCCTTGTAGACTCAACACACTACCACCTGTCCCTTACCGAGGAATCTCTAACTGTATCTCCCCTTGCAATGTGCATCCATGTGAATGGGGAGAAAGGGTTGTATCTAACTAAGTTTTACTCAGAATGAATGGGCCCAAGCCCATTACTGAACACTGGAGACAACCAACTACATTCACTGCTTCCCTGCCATCCCAACGCTCCTTATTTGGGTATTTCCTTCCAAAGAAGAATGTGCATCCTAGGCAAAAGTGTGTTTAACTAACTAAATGTCTAACTATATTTAAGACTCAAAAGATTAGAAACTGATAGAAGCCAAAACTGGAAGAAGATTTATTCAGAAGCTTTATTCAGCCTTATGGAAGTGTTGTACGCAACACCTCCAAAATATGAGAGGCCATGGGAAGCAGTTGGCCTTTGAACAGCCTTTGCTAGAAATGATGCTGTTAAAAGAGATGGACCTTCACAAGAAGGAAAATGTCTGAGAGATCCCATTTGACTGAAAACAATGAGTGGAAAGTAACTTGCCTTTCAGGTTCCATTATCGACTTAGCATAGTAGCTTATCTGACATTGGACCCAAACTGCTTTGCTGATGCAAGCAGTTGCATGTAGCGACAGGGCAATAACAAATATAATAGCTGTACTCAGCTCATAATTGCACCTTGTGCGACACTGCTTACTCTTCGCTAAAGTAGCATTTTATTTACTGAACTCATTGGTGAGGATGAGCCAGAGAAGGCTTTCACCCCTCCTCCCGCCAACTGGATTCACAAATCAATTGTCATGATTAAGGTTTAAAGGCTTTGATGGGGCTAACTGCTGATTCAACGGCTGGAGGAGATGCTTACCGCTGAGTTATTGGACTCCAGAATGGACTGGAGAGATAGAGCATGCTGTAGAAAACAGAAGCCATTATTACAGATAGTTGGAAGGAGGGACAGCTAAGTTAAGGACAGACAAGAGAATCATCAACACATTCTAAAGAGACAGAAGCCACCAGGTGGATTTAAGAGGGTGAGAGCTCTGGAGGGACATGTTTTCAAATGCCATCCCAAAGTTATTGTAGGATTCATAAAGGTGTACATGTTTATACCCATACAGTCGTGCCATGGTTTTCGAGCAGCTTAGTTCTCTTAACGTTTTGGCTCCCAAACGCCAGTTTGAGAACATCCGATATGGTTTGCGTGGCTTCCGATTGGCTACAGAAGCTTCCTGCAGCCAATCAGAAGCCATGCTCTGGTTTCCAAACGTTTTGGAAGTCGAAAGACAGCTGAAGAAACACTGGCCTTCAGACTGGCAAAGAAACAAGAAGAACTGAAACTGACAGATTTGTCCATCATTAGCCTAAGTATCCCCAGCCCTAATCTAACCAGGACCTCTATATATACCACACTGAAAGCTCTATATGACAAAGAAGAAACCAAGTAAGGTCATCACTGTATGATTTTGAGACTATCATCCAATCTAAAGGCATTTTGGGTAACATCTGTTCTAAACTGATTCATTCAGGAGCCTGATATTATTTCTTAGAACATACCATGAGATTTGAGAACTTTATCTACTCTGTCATCGACCACACAACATTTCATCGTTGTTATTGTTGCTGTTGTTCTTATTTTGCATGTTTGCACTCAAGTGCCCCAAAGCAAACTTACACAGCAGACATAAAATGACAAAGACAATAAAATCAGATGAAAAACCAATAAACAAAACAAAGAACACTCACCCAACAATATATTTTAAAAGAGCTATTTAAAAAAAAAAAACAGGAGGCAGATTCAGGACAGATCATCTTCCTCACATAGATAGATAGATGATAGATAGATAGATAGATAGATAGATAGATAGATAGATAGATAGATGATAGAGAATTTATTACAGTCGGAGACCAGCTTATAAAACACACTTGGGGGTACAATCCCAGAAGGAAAGCAAACATTTAAAACAATGTACAACAATAAATTTAAAATTTATAAATGTGAAAAGCGTATAGATGCTTAAAATTTTAAGATAAGCTACCGCAGAGAGATGACCCAGAATCACCCATGGAACTGAGTTTGGGGATTTTCTTAACGAACTAGTTTGAGTTGGGAGATGGTCTGCGCCTACATATCTGTACACAGAATCTGGCTACCATCTGGGTAGTCTTATGATCTTTGCCTAACAGGAAAAGGTCAATTTTTTGCTTTTCTGGGAGGTCAGTGAGCCTCACCAGCAGGGGATCAATGGTCTCACTACGTGCCTTTTCCTAAAAGGGACATCTAAAGAACAAGTGCTCTGGGCTTCCTATCTCCCACAATGAACAGGCACAAAGTCTCTGAGCATATGGGACTTTTTAAAAAGATCCTTCCAGGACCGGCGGAGGTTCTGGTACCTTCCTCACATAGCACATTGTTAAACTGCAGAACTCATTCCCACAGAAGGCAGTGATGGCCACCAGCCCAGGCGGCCTTAAGAGAGGACTGGACAAATTCATGGAGTGTGCTATCAATGGCTATTAGCCATGAGGCTTATGCTCTTCCTCCACAGAAAGAGGCAATAATGCTTCAGTATACCAATTGCTGGAAACCACAGGAGGTGAGAGGGCTCTTGTGCTCAGATCCTGTGTGCTGGTTTTCCACAAGAATCACTTCAGCCACTTTGAGAACAGGATGCTGGACCACATGGGCCACTGGCCTGATCCAGCAGGCTCTTCTTCCGTTGTTAACAAGTACTACCCATCTCAGTTCAAATGTGAGCACAATAAAGGCCACTGACATATCAAATTGCCATCCCCATTAAAAACCATAAACCTAAGGAAATGAGAATGCTTTTGCCTGAGGCCTAAAACCAGTCAGCAATGGCACTAGACCAATGATTCCCCAATTCTCATTCCAAGGGCCCCTGTTCAAGCCTAGAGGCATGCACAGAGGAAAAGGAGTTTTACCTCTGTGCATGTTGCAACTCTTTCTGCAATTTCTGTGCCCTGATTGACCAAGTGAGCTATTTTTGTGAAGATACACTAAAAAATAAATAAACCTTGTAATGTATTATCAGCCATATACCTCAGCAAGTGAAGCTGTGTGAAGTATGTGCTGATAAGGGAGAGACATGTTTTGTTGCAGCTTTGGCAGATGAAGGCGCACTACAGACAAGATGAATTATCCCCACACACAATGATTTGTATTCCAGAGATACGGATCTGAACTAGAGTTCTGTCTGTCTGTCTGTCTCTCACTCTTACTCTCTCTCTCACACACACAAAAAACCCACTTCACACAATTTTGTCCAAATACTCTTCAGGTTTTTTAATGTGGTGGCCACTATTTTCTCTCCCAGAATATACTGACACAACACTATGTCCAAGGCACTGCAGAGAATGTAAAATGGTGGTCAGGAAGTCTACATAATTGTTGCTCGAAACCAATAGCAACAGCAACCAAGGAAATACTTTAAGGGGGGGGGAGTAGAAGTGCCACTTCCCCTACTGTTGGTGAGTCCCTCCCCTACCTGGAGTAATTTGGTAAAATACTTCCTCAACATTTCCTTCTCACAAATAGGAAGGATAATTCCTAGGTGCACGTTTGCACACAGCTCTGAAAATCCTTAAGAATGACAATGTTAGCAGCTCATACGAAGATCGAATTTACAGAAGGCAAAAACACGAACAAAATAAGGACATTGATTCACCAAGGACAGCTTTAACAAGGTCACCTTTGGCCAGGGGGTGGAGAGGTAAAGGTAAAGTAAACTGAAGTTTAACTTGAGCTCCCCGTTGACGTTATCATGAGACTAGAGGAGTGATCAATACATTTTAGGGTATTCTTCTGAGGACAGACACTGCATTATATCTTGGTAAAAGGTAAAGGACCCCTGACAGTTAAGTCCAGTTGTGAATGACTCTGGGGTTGCAGCGCTCATCTCGCTTTACTGGCCGAGGGAGGCGACATCTGTCCACAGACAGTTTTTCTGGGTCATCTGGCCAGCATGACTAAGCCGCTTCTGGCAAACCAGAGCAGTGCACGGAAACGCCGTTTACCTTCCCGCCGGAGCGGTACCTATTTATCTACTTGCACTTTGACGTGCTTTTGAACTGCTAGGTTGGCAGGAGCAGGGACCGAGCAACGGGAGCTCACCCCGTCGCACGGATTCAAACTGCCAACCTTCCGATCTGCAAGCCCTAGGCTCAGTGGTTTAGACCACAGCGCCACCCATATCCCCTATATCTTGGTAGGCCACACATAAAATGAATATATTTGGATGATCAAATCTTGGGACTGACAGGATGAGATACCAACAAGCTTCATGTGTCCCCTGACACACACCTGCTTTCCTTTTTCCTTCATACAAACTGGGAAACAAGCTAGGAAGCCACCATTAACCATAGCTTTCCATCACACCCAAACTAGGAAACTATGGTTAATTGCTTCCAAGCAAGCCAAGAGAAGAAGCCATGTTTTTAAATAGCGATAGTTTCCCAGTTTTAATACAGTGGTACCTCGGGTTACAAACACCTCGGGTTACAAACACTTCGGGTTACAGACTCTAACCTAGAAATAGTACCTCAAGTTAAGAACTTTACCTCAGGATGAGAACATAAATTGTGCGGCAGCAGCACGGTGGCAGCAGGAGGCCCCATTAGCTAAAGTGGTACCTCAGGTTAAGAACGGTTTGAGGTTAAGAACGGACCTCCAGAATGAATTAAGTTCTTAACCAGAGGTACCACTGTATTAACAAGAAGCAATGGTTAAATGTAGCTTCCTGGCATGTTTCCCTGAACATATAAAATAACAGAGTAAAGTGACTGCATGTAGCTTCATGCAGTTGACATATTTCTTGTTTGCATCATGTGGGTGCATGGAGCTCATTCGTATCTCAGTTTATTAATGCCAGGTTTAATTTATGTTAAGACCATTTATCTTCCAAAATAAGGAGAGGTTAAAGAGACTGCCAATTATTAAGATCTATTGCTATCTCAGCAAGCAGACTGTTCATATTGATCTTCACCATCTCTCTATATTTGTAGTAATTTTCACTCCTAAATAGCTAATCTGGTCTAGTTGCCATCTAAACTGCATTTTCAGCTATCTAATGCTAAGGGTAACCTCACCATTAAGCATCAAGTAGTTTATTTTGGGCAATATAGAAGGACACCAGATTGTGTGTGTGCTCAGCCTTAGGTTCTACACTAGAGATAGCCAACATGGTGCCCTGAAGATGCTACTGGACTACAACTTCCATAATCCATGACCATTGGTCTTTCTAGCACTGGTGGGAGTTGTAGTCCAGCAACATCTAGAAGGCACTATGTTGGCTAACCCTGTTCTATGCTATTTTGGGAGTGTAGTTATGACCATGTGCTGCTCTACAGAAGGCAACAACATGTCTTGAACTGGCCCAAGTCCCAATTCCATCACTTTTGACTAGGTTTGGTTAACTTCATATGCAGAAAGGTAATATAGCAATCAAGGAACATTCTTGGTTTACTAATACAACTGGCTAAACTTTTACATTAGATACTCTGGCTTCTCCTCAGATCGTATAAATCTTTCGCCTTTTAACTTTTACATTAGATGTGGGGAATCCCTGGCTTTTTGGATATTGCTGAACAACTGTGAACATCTCTGGTCATTGAACATGCATGCTAAGATTAATGGGAGTGGTAGTTCCCACAGGCTTCCCACACTAAAATTAAACAAGAATTTGGCCTATGGACCATAAAGTAGGGGTCTCCAGCCTTTCTGAGTCTAGGGCCATGTTTAGAAACAATCCTGGACTCCACAAAATACCCATTTCATGGAAGAAGCACTGCCTATGATCAGATGCGCACACACTTCCAAAAAACAAAAAAAAAAAAGAAAAAACAGGGTAAACACCTAACCTTCCCCCCACAGACAAAGTAAAGCACAGGCCAAAAAATTATGCTCCCAAACAGATAGCCTCCCCTCACTACACAACCACAAGAAATAAACTAATTTTAAAAATTGAAATAATAGATGGGAGGGGCATGGGGGGCTTGGCAGGTTTTAAACAGTGGATATCTTAAGGCACTGCAGTGTCCATGACTTCCCCATTGGGGACTCCAGGTTCAAATGTTCCCGTAGTTGGTTTGAGGTACATATTTACCGTATTTTTTGCTCTATAAGACTCACTTTTCCCCTTCTATCCCAGAAGCCAGAACAGCAAGAGGGATCACTGCTTTTGCTGCACAGTGATCCCTCTTGCTGTTCTGACTTCGCTTCACTGGAGAGGTGCTGCGCAGCTTTCCCTCTCTGTGCAGCGCCCCTTCAGCGAAGCGGCAGGAGAAATGGAGCCCCTTCCATTTCTCCTCCCGCTTTGCTGGAGAGGCACTGCGCAGACAGCGAGAGAATTTTTTTTTCTAGTTCTCCTCCTCTAAAACTAGGTGCGTCTTATGGTCGGGTGCGTCTTATGGAGCGAAAAATACGGTATATCCTTAACATGATAATCTCAAATAGTTGGGATTGTATACCTATTTGCAATTTGTTAGAGCTGACAACCAAGATCCCATGCTGTTTTCAACCACGACATCACATTTTGCTTTAAACTGAAGTACTAATCCACTATATTATGCCCACAATTTATTAATTTCCAGTTTGAATAGATGAGATTGAGTAGCATCTCTACAGTAAGCACTGGGGACTCTATCCAAACCTTCCTAGAGTAAGATTACCCTACTTTCCCTATTTTATTTTATTTTTAATATGAAATAAAGAAGATAATTTCTCCTCTTAAATAGCTTTTCATTAAATCCCATAATATTTAAACATCCGTAGCTGAGGGAATTGAATCCTCCAAAACAGATGGAATTTCAACTCTTGTATTTTAAATTTCTGCATCAGTAATAGAAAAGCATAGTTTCCAATCAGTTCCTTCTATGCTTAGAAATACAAACTGAAATTCTACTAAAAAGGAAAGCATGATCTGAAAAAGAGTGAGAATCACCAAAGCAGCTAGAAGTACAAGTCAGCATTGATGAGAGCAATGTTTAAAAAAGACTAACCTAAAATCTCTATGTTAAATAAGGGGCATAAAAGTAAACACGGGTGTTGCGGTCTCCCAATCGCAGAACTTAATTTAACACACATATTAACTAATGTTCTGTATCTTATAAAACGGCAGGATTAAAACCATAAAATCAAAACTCCCCGATACTCTCATCTGAGGAAAGTGTCCTTTCTTTTGACCACGTGGTTTTGGTACACTCAAGCTGATTCTCTAATATACCAACCATAAGAATAAGTTATGATGTTCAGAAAGGTCACATTCCTTTTTGAAACTAGATCTTACTGATGGAATACAAGTTACAGGTAGGTAGCCATGTTGGTCTGCCATAGTTGAAACAAAATTTAAAAATTCCTTCCAGTACAGTGGTGCCCCGCAAGATGAATGCCTCGCAAGATGGAAAACCCGCTAGACAAAAGAGTTTTCCGTTTCTGAGTTGCTTCGCAAGACGATTTTCCCTATGGGCTTGCTTCGCAAGACGAAACGTCTTGCTAGTCTTGCGATTTTTTTCCGCCCCCCCTTTTTCTAAGCCGCTAAGCCGCTAATAGCCTTTTAGCAGCTTAGCCGCTAATCCTTTAATAGCCGCTAAGCCGCTAAACCGCTAATAGCGCTAATCTGCTTAGCCGCTAATAGGGTTGCTTCGCAAGACGAAAAAACCGCTAGACGAAGAGAATCGCGGAACGGATTCTTTTCATCTTGCGAGGCACCACTGTAGTACATTAGAGACCAACTAAGTTTGTTATTGGTATGAGCTTTCGTGTGCATGCACACTTCTTCAGATACACACCAATTAAGTTTGTTATTGGTAAGTTTGTTATTGCATGCACACGAAAGCTCATACCAATAACTTAGTTGGTCTCTAAGGTGCCACTGGAAGGATTTTTTTCCCTTTAATTTTGATGGAATACTGGAAAAGGAAAGAACAAGAGGCTCCTGTTGGAAGACATTACTAGGACGGCTTGTGAATCATGCAGAGCAGGGCGGCAGGGAATGCAACCATCATTCATAGCAAAACCACACTCCTCACTTGTCTTGTTCCCTGCCCTTCTCAAGAGCTTTTGCCTGGGTAGAATGCTTTCTTGAACTGTGATTATGTCACTTATCTGAAGATAGATATGGATAGCTATGGACCTGCTTTTTTAATGGTCGGAATGCTGCTTATGGTACAAAGGAAAGAGTCATGTCCGTTGCCCTGCTCTCTTTTGTCTCTGACCCCACCAATCACCTGCATGCAACCCCTGGAGGGTTACCCTTGAAGGAATGCAGACCTTGAGCTGAACAAGGTACACAAGTACACACACACACACACACACACACACACACGTGTGCCTAAGGAACAACTCCCTATGCTTAAAGGAAGGGTGGGTGTTCTCCCAGCATTACAATGCCTTCTCTCCATCCAAACACACATTTCACTCAAAATCACACAAGGACGGTACAAAGCAGAACTTGAGTCAGGTGGCCTGAGCCCTGACTCAGAGGCTTTGAGGGCTGCATGTGGGTGCCTGGTTCTGACATTCCCTATCCATGCTTTAACCCTGTACCTTTAACAAACTACAATTCCTGGGGGTGCCATTTTCTTTAACCCTGTACGCTTCACAAACTACAACTCCGGGGGGGGGGGGGTTCCATTTTCTGGTTTACCTCAAACAGCAAAATGTCTTGGGTTGCCCTTGGCTCCTCATTTGGCCAAGCAAAATGAGATACCGGGGAGAAGGTTATCCCTCTCCACCACCGGAGAGTTCTACATGTATTCATAATTGCCAACTACTGCATAGTCCCACCTGGCCTATGTTCCTTTAGTCCTTCCCTGTGTTGGAACTAACTTTGCAAATCCAGCTGGGTTCCAAGAAAACAAAACTTTATTACATTTAGCAAATTTATCTAAATAATCAGTGTCTAAACATCTGGATTCAGCAGGAGCATTAATTTAGGTGGACATAATCTATACTGGAAGCCCTTTAGACTATGGGAATCTGCCGGCATGTGTATATTTCAGAATTCAGCAGTATGGCTATTTACTATCGAGAAAGGGTGGTAATCAACAATGCTTTCTCTCCCCCACCCCCCGATATGAGTATTCCTGGGGCCTTGCATTTTAGTTGATAGGCTTCGTGTATTTCATTTTATTTGTTAAAGAAAGAAAAGTATTGCATTTTGATTGCTAGCATTGTTTTCCCAAGTTGGCCTACAAACATCCTTGCTTTGAGTGTGATCAGTATCGACCCCAGCTTTCTCTCCCTAAAAACATCTGCCTTAAACAGAAGGCAGAGACAGACTGTCACTGTTGTCACTGATGCAAATCTTTATTTGGAAGGGAAACAAGATATGCAAAGTATTGTCATTTTTAAAAGAGCAGCAGCAAGTGACCGTTCATATTTAGCAAATCTCTCTGTAGTTGACGGGGTGTAGATGCCATAAGGATTAGAAGATCAATCTAAATTTGTCAATCTGCTTAATGAAACTGACATGGACATGGTCCATGTATGTGAACAGGGCTAAGCTGGGAACATGGAAGCATGGGGCCATGCTACAACTTTGACCACACATCTTATCTTATCGATGGAGGAGGAGCCAGCTGCACTCATGTAGGTTTTTCCATATACATTGGTACCTTGGGTCACATACGCTTCATGTTACAGACGCTTCAGGTTACAGATGCTAACCCAGAAATAGTACCTCGGGTTAAGAATTTTGCTTCAGGATGAGAACAGAAATCACGTGGCGGTGGCACAGGGGCAGCAGGAGGCCCCATTAGCTAAAGTGGTGCTTCAGGTTAAGAACAGTTTCAGGTTAAGAACAGACCTCCGGAACGAATTAAGTTCTTAACCCGAGGTACCACTGTAGTTCAGAGACCCATATAATAAGGGAACCCAATTGCATATAGAAGCCAAAGGCGCACAGCCAGATCCCCACCGAGGTCTTCACTGAACATGAAAAGGTCAAGGCAGTGGCGGAGCTGGGGTGTTTGGTGCAACAACGTTGGCAGGAGACTCAGAAGACATGGCCTGCCTTTCACTCCATGCTGAATGTCTAAAATAAGAACCAGACGTTTCTGACCCAATAAAGAGATGACTCCATGGCTTCAGAGTAAGGTTACCAGATTTTTTTCAATGAGTCTGGGGACATTTTCAACTTCAGTCGGAAAGGATGGATTTTCTTAGGGGACTGATTGGTGCCGTATTTTTTTGCTCTATCAGACTCACTTTTTCCCTCCTAAAAAGTAAGGGGAGATGTGTGTGCGTCTTATGGAGCGAATGCAGGCTGTGCAGCTATCCCAGAAGCCAGAACAGCAAGAGGGATTGCTGCTTTCACTGTGCAGCGATCCCTCTTGCTGTTCTGGCTTCTGAGATTCAGAATATTTCTTTTCTTGTTTTCCTCCTCCAAAAACTAGGTGCGTCTTGTGGTCTGGTGCATCTTATAGAGCGAAAAATACGGTAAATCCAGGGACTGTCCCCAGGAAGCGGGGACATCTGATAACCTTACTTCAGAGGTGGGGAATCTCAGACTCAGGAGCCAAATGCAGCCTCCCAAGCCTCTCTGTCTCTACCTCAGGATTCTCCACACTCCACAGTCCTTCTCCCCATTCTGAATGCCCCTCATCAACTCTGCTTCTTGCCCACCTAGAGAGGGATGTCCAAGTGAGTTGAAACTAGCCAAGTGTGCGAAGGCAATTCTGACAGTAGCCGCTCCACCAACTTTCAACTCTGACCCCATCCACTGTTGATATGTGGATCCTCCAAAGGTTGACCAAAAGGTTCCCCACCCCTGTTGCACTTGATTAAGCAGCATTTCCTGTGCAGCACACAGAGTCCTGTACCGTTTTCTTTGTCGAGTGTTCAAAGCCCTGAACATATTTCATGGAAAGCATTTGCTAAGTGTTTCCAAACTCAACACGCAGGCAACATCAAAGGATCATTTGGATTTCTAAAAGCACTGCAGCTGCAGTTCATGATCCCAAGCCAACGCAATGTTCTGAATCAAATAGCATGATGTGCAATCAGGCAAAGCATCCAGAGCCTTCACAGATGCTCAGTCACTTCTAACCTGTGGGAGTAGAGATGAAAGAAAAGACACCCAAGATATATACCGAACCCATGAATAATCCAGCCCTCACAGTGCTCTGAAATAGCTGATATTCCTAACCATGTTAATTATGCGATTACCTAAAACGTTGCTCCTATTGAAAATATTGCCATTTCTCATTAATTTTCTTCACATGAGTTATACATATAACTGTGCTATGAATCAGACTTGAGTAACCACCCACTGTCACCGAAAAGCAAGCGCTGAAAGATCAAACTCTATGATTCTATGATTCTATGCATGATGTTAAAATGATTAGCACCTTGGGTACTCAAAAAGGACAGCTACAAACACAGAAGTCAAGTTGTTCTGCATGATAAAAGGAGGATTCTGCTTTATGCAAATCACCATCCCTCCTCCTCTTGAAGCCAACTTCCCTATTCATAACATACTTATTTAGCAAAACCTCTGCTGAGCTCTGTTGAATAACCAAGGCTGTGTGTACATTATCCTTTCACCCAGGCTCCAGCGGACTCCTACTGCTGGTGTTTACAAATGACAGTAGTAAAAATCCATATCTATCCTAGAATCATAGAATCATAGAGTTGGAATAGACCACAAGGGCCATCAAGTCCAACCCCCTGCCAAGCAGGAAACACCACCAGAGCACTCCTGACATATGATTGTCAAGCCTCTGCTTAAAGACCTCCAAAGAAGGAGACTCCACCACACTCCTTGGCAGCAAATTCCACTGTCGAACAGCTCTTACTGTCAGGAAGTTCTTCCTAATGTTTAGGTGGAATCTTCTTTCTTGTAGTTTGGATCCATTGCTCCGTGTCCACTTCCTGTAGAGTCTTGAGAAATACTGCTGTTTGATGCACCGCCCCCCCCCCAAAAAAAAACCCATATTCACTTCACATAGACTCATAGAATTGTAGATTGAGAAGGGACCCCGAGGGTCTTCTAGTCCAACCACCTGCAATGCAGGAATCTCAACTAGATCAGACATGGCAGGTGGCCATCCAACCTCTGCTTGAAAACCTCCGAGGAAGGAGAGTCCACCACCCCCAGTTCTCCAATCTTTCAAGCTGAGGTGTGTACATTTGAGACAGCTGTTGCACCTGCTCAGATGATAGCTTCCTAAGTAGAAATTTGGGGTGGGTTGCAGGATTAAGGAAACCAAACGGGTAATGCATATTAAGTGAAGACATCCTTTCTCCCTCTCTGGTGAGTACAGCAAATGGGACTTGAAAAACAAGGGACGGGGGGGGAGGGGAGACAACCTCACTGCATTTCAAGATGCTATTGTGTACATAGCCCTTGTCTTAACCAATTATGACAATTCAGATGAAACAGATGAGATCAATAATCTAGTCACATAAACAATCACACAGAGGGAACATGCTGAGTAGAATGATTAACAATAGATAATGTTAGATCAAGGCTAACACTTAGCATTTGATACTAGTTTAATGGGATTGCACTCAAAAATCATCCTAGAACAGATATGCTACCTATTGTCAGCTATTGACTTTTTAATGACTTCATGACTTCTAGGGTTCCTCTTTTTGAACGGACTGCTGCAAGGATGCATGCAAAAGCACGTTCGGAGAAGGCTGTACAATGTCATGGTGACGCTCTGATCTGATTATGGTTTAAGCATTTATTTTATTGTTCTGCGCTTATTTAACGCAACATTTTGTTCTTGTTTTAAATCTGTGATATTATCTAATGAGCTTTATATACATAGTATTTGTGGATATAACTTTCTGTATAATGTGTTTTTGTGTTTCTTTGAAAATACTAGCAATACTAGTTTGGCCTGCCCACTTAGGGTGAGTGAAACCAAAGAGAGTTG
This sequence comes from Podarcis muralis, assembly GCF_964188315.1. Lineage (NCBI taxonomy): Eukaryota > Metazoa > Chordata > Lepidosauria > Squamata > Lacertidae > Podarcis > Podarcis muralis. The sequence goes on along the minus strand of NC_135669.1, from coordinate 8,839,752 downwards.
ATGCAATATGTGTTCAGGAAGTGAACTGATTATGCAGTGTTCCCTTAAAATTTAAGGGAACCAAGGGGTGGGAAACCTTTTTGGCCCAGTGGGTGAGATCCTTACTGGTCCCAACCCCTGCAGGCCAATTTGACAATTGGGTTGTCCCACATACCTCTCCAAGTGAATGTCGAACAGTCCTATGCCTGCTAAGTTGCTTTCTGTCTGCTCGGATCAGCTGTGCAATCAGTTACTCCAAATGATCCAGCAGGCTTGAAATCACTAGCCATCAACTGATGGGCAGTGACTTAAACCTGGCTTTCTGCAGACAGTGCCTGTGTGACTAAATTCCCCATGAGGAACCTGGTCACACAACTGATCTAGCCACATCTAGAGAGATCTTCAGCTGCCTCACACCTGTTAACACAAGGGGAAACAAATCTGGTTTTGGGCTAGAGATTCCTCACCTCTGCTTTAAATAAAGTCCATCTTCCCAAATCCAAACAAACACACAAATGTTATTTGCTCGACCTGCAAGAAACTGCTGCAGGCAGGCATTAAGTACTGTGCCGGGGAACTGTAAATAGCCCTATTTTTTTTAATTATTGTTTTTAAGTCTAACATCTAAGTCGAATCTGAAATGGCGATAAAGGCTACACAGACAAGACACTCCATTGGCAGTTGGGTATTGGTACCCTTGGATATATAGCAAGGTACAGTATCTGTACCTCACAGCAACTAGGAAGCTGGATTCCAAACAAATGTTGCATTATCACAAAACCCACAACCACACACCCTTCTTTAAGAAGCTGAAGTTGTATCCAATACACTCACTCCATTTGCACAAGGATTTCCACTTGTGCAAATAAACTCCCCCCTCCTTCCCCCATCCGTGCTTCACGCCCTCCCTAAGGGGGAAGCCTTAGATTTTGGGAGAGCACGGTGGGTCGGTCGGGGGAGAGGAGGGGGGTGTTCTATTGTGCAAGCAGAAATCCTTTCACTGGTGGAAACCTTGTCACACAACACTACTTTGGATTCGACCCTACATTTTTAATTTCCAAGTTTCAGGAAAAACTACTGATTTTATGAGTCAATCAAAAGCATATTGGTTACAAATCAAAGTGGATGTAAGTAGGAGTCTTTGCAAGGAAGGAACAGATGCCTGGTTGGAGTTGAGTAACAATTACCAGGAAGGTCCATTAGGAGGACGTTTACCGTAAGAGAGCATTCAGTAGACTGGAAGAGGTATGGGGTCTATGCAACACTTGTATTAATTTCAAAGCCCCCAACAACTTTGGTCCAGGATGCTTTGGCTAGGAAAACACGTCCATCTGTATGGGGTCAAAGGTTTTGCTAATTTAAGGATCTGCCTATTCTAAGTAAAGATAAAATAAACCTACTCCTTATAGATGCTTCCTGAACAGATTCCCACGGCCTAAAGCCCTCCAAAAAGTCGCCTTTCATTTTCATTCAATTAATTTATTTTAAATGCCTTGTGTAATGTTTGGTTTGGAGGAGAGAGGGGAAACTACTCAAATAAACTCAATAGTCAAGACTGAGGTACCACAGCTTAAGTCAAGCAAGAGAACAATTAATCCCTAATGATCTAATTAAAACCAAGTCAAAGAAGGCTGCATGTAATTTCGGCTTCCTCAGGTATCTGAAGCTTAACAAGGACAACAATAATTCCATTATTAACAACACAGTTATTAACAACAACAACAATAGTGAAAATAATGATTTAATAACAATAACCCACTCAGGAGGGGCAAATCCCAAGCCGCAGTGTATGACATGGTACTTGAGAGAAATGCAACTGTTCATAATTAGAATTATATGCAACACAGCAGGATCAAAATTACAGGGGTTGATCTCAATTAAAATGCAGAACATAAGTCTTGAGAGTCACAGACTGACCGACCTTAGGCCGCAAATCTGCTGAGCTATTTTAAATCAATATGTGCAAGTCAAACAACTCTCCAAGCTTCTTTTCAGTAATAACACACAATTTTGCCGTGTGTTAGGGTTTTCCCCCTACACACACACTTCTTTCTCTTTCGCTTCCTGCCAGCCAGAGATCTGTCCCTCTGCCACCTTTCCCTAGCTGACTCCAATGCAGTTCATTTGTCATATGGGTAACTCAATCCCTATATGTTTTCGCCAGTTTTCACTTCCTTTGTAGAAGGTGCATGGATGCTTCTGGGTTTACCCCAAATAAATGCTGGGTTTCAAATCCTCGGGGCACCACCAGGTTCAGACCCGTATGTGTACAAAGCACTTAGGTGTGAAGATCATGGCATGATTGTGTTCTTCTTCTCCAGTGTGAGGGCTTGGAGAGGAGTTGGTGCATGGGCTGGTGAAAGCAATGAGGAGGAGAGCCAGTAAGGGATTGGTGAGGCAGAGGGGAGCTAGTTGAATGAGGGCAGTGCTGGGATTGAGAACCAGCATGGGGAGCTACTACGGCTGAGAGAGCTAACGCCGAGCACAGCAGCCACCTATTTTGCTTGTGGGGCCCAGTGCTTTGGAACTTTTGTATCTGTTTACAGTGTGGATTTTGTGTGGGGTGGAACTTTTAGTTGTAGCTTTATAGGTGACTGCTTTGTGTTTTCACAGTGTGAGCATTTTAGGTCTTATTATGTGGCTGTAATGTATGATCAGTGTTTTTGTGTCTGGTTTGTGTTGGCTTTTGGAAAAGAAAGGGTGTGTGTGTGTGTGTGTGTGTGTGTGTGTGTACTTTCATGTTTATCTGATGTCAGGCATGTTATTTGGCATTTGGGACAGAAGTCCCAAACTCTGCCTTGGACTCTTGGCCAAGTTATTTGTCCTTTGTGACTTGCTAGGCCAACACTGGCCGCCATTTTGTGACTAGCTAGGCCCTACAGTGGTCATTTTGTGATGGTTCCCATAATGTTTTTTCCCGATTTCCAAATGTGCCCAGTTTCTTCTCAGAAAATTGGACGTCCTGTTTTACGCCTATACTCTCTGTTGAGGCTTTCAGATGAATGCATGGAAAGTGGGAAAGGGGCCAGATAACTGAAGTTAGAAAAGCTTACACAACGGAATAAGAGAAAAGAAAGAAAAGCAAAGGATTCTGGAGGGGAAAGGGGTGATAAATTATCAGCAATGGTGCAAGCTAATGTGCCAAAAGCATCCTTGGAAAATTCACACTACACACACAAAGGCCTGGCAAGTTTACTACATCCATTGTTATAATGCAGTTGGCTCCCAGCAACTTTGGGCAGCTTTTGTTGTTATTTTTACTTCATATGCCAAATCACATAGTACCTATTATCATCACAGTCTTATTTGCAGATTTTAAAGGGAGTGTGTCAGCTAGTACTGGTCTTTGTATGGTATATCTGAGCCTTAAGGTGTTATCTCCTCCCCTCCTCCTTAACATTTTCAAAGTGTTATTGTTCTATTTTTTGTTGCTGTTAAATCTGAGTGTTCAATTATGATGCTGGAGAGAACAACAACCCTCCCCTCCAAAACATGCCTCTGTTTACTCATGGGTATCTTGTAATTTTCTGAAGGTCATCTTAAATCAATCCTTTTATTACTATTATTCCGTTTATCGGTTCCTATGGCTTTATTGACTCATTCTGATCAATCTAATAAATTTGCAATTTCCTAGTCTCCATTAAAATTATATATTGCAATGAATATTTGTGTGTGTGTGTGTGGTTTAATACCTTGCTTGAAAATTGGAAAATAGAACTGCAAGAGGCTGATTCAAGTTTGCACATAAACTACTCAGTACTTGTTCCTCAATGCACAGTTTTACAATGCACAGGCATAAAAAAAAATCCATTTTGTTTTCTACATGCCATACTTTCATTCAAACATCAAACCAATCCATGGTTGTATTAAACCTAACCATGATTAGAGTTCCAAGGGAGGTAAACTATAGTTTAGAGTCGCTTTCCAGCTTTCATTTTCCACCAGCTCAACACCATGGTCTCTGGATGTGGAATATTGCAGGGGTAGAAGAACAGCTGTAAATAGACTTTTGTCATTTTAGCCATCACAGAAAACTGTAGTTAGTACAAATTACAGTCTGCTTGTCATTACCAGATTGTTATTAATATACAGTAAACTTAAAACAAAAAATATAAAATACAAAAGGAATCAGCAAATATAAGCATTAAATCAACTTACACCTGCAGTAAGTTAAAATTCCTATGGATTTCAATGCAAAGACACCTTCGTATCAGAAAGTTTTTCTTTGTCAAACTCTTTTCTTCTGTATGTATGGGTTTTCCTGAGAGTTCTGCTTAGAGTATTTTCTGTGTGTTTTATATAGTGGTACCTCGGTTTATTAACTTAATCCATTCCTGAAGTCCGTTCTTAAACCAAATCCGTTCTTAAACCGAGACACGCTTTCCCTAATGAGGCCCTTCCACCGTTCGGCTTCCGTTTGTAGACCGAGGTAAAAGTTCGCAAACTGGGACACTACTTCCGGTTTTGTGGAGTTCATAAATCAAATAGTTCATTAACAAAGCTGTTCGTAAACCAAGGTACCGCTGTATTTATTTCTTGCTTTTCCTCCCAGGATCTCAAAATTGTGAAGTTGTGCACATTATCTTCCCTGCCCTGCTTCTATCTACCATCTATCTATCTATCTATCTATCTATCTATCTATCTATCATCTATCATCTATCATCTATCATCTATCATCTATCATCTATCATCTATCTATCTATCTATCATCATCTATCTATCTATATCTATATCTATCTATCTATCATCTATCTATCTATCATCTATCTATCTATCTATCTATCTATCTATCTATCTATCTATCTATCATCTATCTATCTATCTATCATCTATCTATCACCTATCTATCTATCTATCTATCTATCTATCTATCTATCTATCTATCATCTATCTATCTATCTATCTGTCTATATCATCTATCTATCCAGGAAATCCTGATGCGTCCCAGACTTCAGGTAAAATCAGTGCAAGAATGTGATGGAAGCCGAATCACACCCGCCAGCACAGCTAACTGTAAGGTCTGGGGCTTAGATTTGGTTAGGTTGGCAGAGAATCTGGGGGTGGCATAGGTAAGGCGATAGTCATGTGGACCAGAAGCAAGAGGCATTGTCATGAACAAGCTAGAGGCCAGGTAATGAATTGGAAAGTTGAAGCAAAGGAGATGCTCTGTTACTTGGTGATATGAGGTGTTTAGACTCTCCAGCTGGCCTTGAAGGAAGACATTTGTTGGGCTGTCTGACTCTCCATTGTGTTGGAGGGCCATCTAGCCATCTTCAGGCTACAGGGTCCACTAACAAAGGCCAGGACAACAGTGTGGAGAGGGGCTCTTGCCCAACAGGACCTAGCATGGCAGACTAATTCTGGCTTTCCTCCACAGGGTACCCTCCAGATGTGTTGGGCTACATGGTCATGGATTATGGTCACCAGCACCCAGAGTGCTGGTGGCACAGGACATTAAAGTGCTTAAGTTTTGGCATGAAGGCCCCAGTTTAAGATTCCTCTGGGCACTTTATACTGCATGGCCATGCAATAATACAAATATTATTTGTTGCCAAATAATATTAATGTATGGTATTTTTCCATGTTGGCTCTATACAGACGTTTGAATCAATTAGTGAAGGTTAGGGCGCAGAATTTGAGTTTGACCAAAGTGCAGGAGGCAGTGGAAGACAGGAGTGCCTGGCATGCTCTGGTCCATGCGGTCTCGAAGAGTTGGACACGACTAAACGACTAAACAACAACAACAGGGAGCAGAATTAAGAAGCAATTCCTTTCCACACATTGAATAGGGTTTATGTACTTACTTTAACACGCATGCAGTTACAAGAGTTAGCTAACAGCTCTATTACATTTCTGGATTTCATTCTGAAGATTTCATTCAAACACAGATCAGTTTACACACAAACTGATAAAGCATTTCAAATCAAATCCTAAAATTTAGGCCTATATTTACACATTAAACATTCATGATTATTTATTTAATCCACCATCAATATGCTTATCACATCGCAGATGTTCCAAAATTAACAGTGCTGTAAAGATTTAAGGTTAAGCACAGTTCAGAGTCATTTCAAATATCCCTGGTATTTTAGTTTCTGCTCTGTTCATTTTATGTTATTAAATTGTAATTTCAAATATTTAACTTAATGAGGTATGTACGGGAGAGGGAATGGACACACACACAAAAAATGTGGGGGCGATTCAGATGACAGGTGGAAACGACGAAAATATTAGAGAGGCAGGGAAGTGCAACAGTACTTCTCTTCAGATTAATGTTGCTATACTACCATTCATGCTGTTTAAGTCAAAATGACACATTTTGCACATTTTATTATACAGAAAGTTTTATTGTGCGAGAAGTTATGTTATGTTGTTGTTTTCCATAGATTTTTTTTATTTGAGAAAAAATAAGATAATCCTTCTGCAATGCCCTCCAGTTAATTGTTTCAGCAGATACAAATTGTTCTTTGCAAATCTGTTCCTTTCCCTGTTTTTCTCATCTAAGTAGCAGAGAGCTATTACTTAGCTCTGCAAAAGCAAGGAACTCCTGCCAAGATGAAGAGGCCAGGAGGAATTCTTTCATCTCCCCCCTCCTTTTCTTCTTCTAGAGCAACAATAGATCTTTACAACCCACTTCAGAGTATATTGTGGTTCAGCCAGCATTTGCTATGCTCAAGGAATTTCTAATTTACTCACAGACCTAAGCACCAAGGAAAGGAAAAGCTAAAATGCAAAAGTGGCATTCCCAACAGAGAACTGTTTTGACCAAGGCAACTGTGAGCAAATTAGGATAGAAGAGGTATTTTTTTATATTTATTTTTTTAATATTGTTGTTGTTGTTGTTGTTATTGACTCACATTTGTATTCTGCATTCTTAGGTAAAAGGTAAAGGACCCCTGGACAGGTAAAAGGTAAAGGACCCCTGGCGCTCATCTCGCTTTCAGGCCAAGGGAGCCGGCGTTTGTCCACAGACAGCTTTCCGGGTCATGTGGCCAGCAGGACTAAACCACTACTGGCACACGGAGGACCGTGACAAGTGCCAGAACACACAAAAACACTGTTTAACTTCCCACCGCAGCGGTACCTATTTATCTACTTGCATTGGCATGCTTTTGAACTGCTAGGTTGGCAGGAGCTGGGACAGAGCAACAGGAGCTCACTCCAACGCAGGGATTTGAACCGCCAACCTTCGGATCGGCAAGCCCAAGAGGCTCAGTGGTTTAGACCCTCTCCCCACCAACAAAAGTTCTCCAAGTAGGAGGATACACAGGGGATGCTCATGGGGTAATGCTTCTGGACCGCTGTTAACAGAATATAAAAAAAACTATTGGATTCTGGGTTCAACATCAAGGGTTGCCATGGTCAGGCATCCACTGAGAGCCCACAATGCATCGGGGTGCCTATGCAACTTACATTGTTATTGACTGGAAGTTATACATCTGTAGGGCCGCGGGTGGTGCTGTGGTCTAAACCACTGAGCCTCTTGGGCTTGCCAATCGGAAGGTCGGCGGTTCAAATCCCTGCGATGGGGTGAGCTCCCGTTGCTCGGTCCCAGCTCCTGCCAACATAGCAGTTCGAAAGCACGTCATAGTGTGGGTAGATCAATAGGTACTGCTCCGGCAGGAAGGTAAATGGCACTTCCGTGCACTGCTCTGGTTCGCCATAAGTGGCTTAGTCATGCTGGCCACATGACCCGGGAAAACTGTCTGCGGACAAACATTGGCTCCCTTGGCCTGAAAAGCGAGATGAGTGCCGCAACCCCAGAGTTGTTCGCGACTGGACTTAACTGTCAGGGGTCCTTTACCTTTACCTTTTTTGTACATCTGTATGTTCTTTATACTGTTTAACCTACTGCTAAAGTCCACCACAAACATAATGTGGGTCACAATGGGGAGGCAGTAGGTGAAAGGGAGAAATTGTCCCAGAATTACAGGAATCTCTGTTGTTTCACTGGATTCACTACAAGCCCAGCCAAACAGTGGGGCATTGTAGTGTCTGCGCAGTCTGCATTTTTGCATTAACAAAAATTTTGTGGTGTTAATTGATTGGCAACAAAGCTCCTGCATGAACACTAATGGGTGGAAGGTACTGTCCATGCAACTTCAAGGCTACAAGTCTCATCATCCAGTGTGGCAGTGAGAGAAAAACATATAGAGCATATAACCAGAGGGATCTTTATCAGAGACATAGCTGGGCAAAACAAATTAAATCAAATCTGAAAAGGCAAATGGATTTTCTGCAGGGGCAATTTCAAACAGTAATTCACCCTGTGTGTTTTACCACCAACACCTGCCGAGATAGATGTAGCTCTCATCTCCCAGATAATGATATTTTAAAATATTTAACACTGTATGCATCTTTCTTCCATAATATTGTTTTTTTCTATAATGCCTCCTGTTTTTAGTACTAGCTACAGAAGAAAACCCCTCATTCCTCTTGCATTTACAGTCATTCCTTAATTGTACAACACAAGCAAGATTGGGTAGCTGAGATCATCTCTGATTGTCACAACTAGATATGTTCATTTGGCCTGCATTTTAAAAGGAACAAACAGATTTGTGCTTCCTGGGCAAACACATAGATCAGAAGGTCATTATCCTTCACATTTTGCAATATGGTTCTTAGATTTTTTTTCCTTTTCTTTTTTTAAGTACCAAAATGTGTAATGCCCACAAAAATAAGTATGTTAAAGTAAAATGCTTGTGAAAATGTGTATTTTATGAAATAATGCCACTTTAGTGCATTTAAAAAAAAAAAACTGGAAAGAAAGCACAGAAATTGATGTGGGACAAAATGTGAATGAACACATGTGAGACAGACATGGACCAGAAATAGAATAATCTGCCCATCTCTGTTTCCTCTTTGGGGAAGGGTCTTGGCTCAGTGGTAGAGCATCTGCTTTGTACACAGAATGTCCCAGGTTCAGTCCCAAGCAACTCCAAGTAGGACTGGTAACGACTGAAATCCTGCAGAGATGGTGCCGGTCAGTGTGACAATACTGAGCTAGACAGACCAGTGGTCTGACTCTGTATGGCAGCTTCCTATGTTCCTATCTACAACAAGCAGAGAAACCTGATGTGTCCTGTGATAGGTGAAGTCTGCATCTCCCCACTCTCTTGGCTAGACGGACACATTTCAAGATTGCTCTGTATTTAATGATTTGATCAAAGCTGTAAAATTTGCTGTCTCTTTTTGAAAGACTGCACAACACTTTTATGTACCATGCTGCAGAAACGTTTTCTGTAGATGAATTTTAATAATAAAGTTGAATGACACACAAACACACAGTGTCTCTGAAATAATGTGTTCTAACACAGGTTATCAAGAGACAAGGCCAGGAATGGTGCTTCACATTTGCTGCTCAGCTGCTGCAAGGAAGCAATAACTTAGAAAAAAGCAACACACACAAAACTGCTTCCGCCACTGCCACCCATCAAGGTAAGCCCTCTCCAGGGATGGGGGCGGGGGGGGGAAGGAGTTTATCTTCCCTCTCTGAAAATTCTTCCCTTGTTCTCTGTCCCTTCCCCCCATATTCGGGGGAGGGGGGACAGGACAGATGTACCTAGGCTAAAGCCTAGTTAATCTAGCAATTTAGTTAAACAGAAGTATGGGAAGCCCCGCTTTACACCAGAACTGCAGGTAATATTTTGAAAAGTTGAGGCACTTCTGTAAGGTCTCTGGAAGGGATAGGATACAGGGCAACATGTTCCAGAACCGGGAAAAGTGAACCAGAGCTTGACACTTTGTTCAATACACTGCTTGACTTCCAGAAAATGAGCAGAAAATGAGGGGCGACAACTGTAGACAAAACCAGGCAAGGGTCAAGTTCCAAGGCAATGAGGGGGAAGTGAACAAGGGCTTAGGCATTATCATCACACCAGAGTCACATTGCTTAGACTACGGGTGCTTTCTAGCTACAAGGCTGAGTGGTTTTGTCTTTGCCCCATCGCTTCCCCCCCCAAAACCCCCACTCTTTAGTGCTAAATCGGAACAAATGGCAAACCATGGATTTTCCCAGGGAAAAGCAATGGGGCAACTAGAAGGGCTTAATAGATAAGTCCTAAGGTGCAGGGTCTAAGGCAGCCTTCCCCAGCCTTGGATTCCCAGATGTTGCTGAAGTATAAATCCCATAATTTATGGACTGGTGGCTATGCTGGCTGGGGATGTTGTGGGTTGCAGTCGTAACAGCATCAGGGAATCCTCCAAGGCTAGAGCTTTATAGGACTTTGCACTTGTCAAGATTGCCCTGAGGAAGGTTGGATGCTCAGGCAGGCTGGTTCTGCAACTGATCTCGCATCTCCAAGCCATGGATGGCATATGAGGTAAGATGTCAGGGCCTGACTGCTGGATATCTGGGTTCAAGACAACACCCTTCTCCAGTTCTTTACAATTTCTCTGTTTTGGTTTTATGCAAAATTGGCGATATGCAGGGCTAGTTTGACTTACAGCCTCAAAATCCCACAGCAGGCATGGTGTTTATACGTGGACTATAAAAGGTGGAGAAGAAATCAGTTTGCAGGCATTGTTCAGCTTATATTTGACCAAATGTCTACATGTTAAGCTACTATATTTGAAATTTAAGAACAGTATGATTTATAGGCGTAATAAATAATACATAACTTCTCCCCCAGAATCAATGAATAAAAAATAATTGATGTTGCGGTCTAGCCCATGCATTAGCTTCATTACACTGGAGTCAACCTAAGCTTGAAGATTGGAAGTAGCTGGCAGAGGGAGACACAATTCAGTGACCTCCCGTGTCACAAAACAAACCTACAAGGCACACTCACACCCCATTCTCACACAATGCACTGTGCAATTGAAATGATTAACCAACATGGAATCCAATGTAACTGGCATGTGGGATGGTAAGGAAACCACAAATCCCGCCAGTCTAGCACTTTTCACTGACAGACTATCCTCCCAAGAGAGGATTAAACCTCTCCCCTAGCAAGCCTGGAGACAGCTTTCTGATAAAAGAATTTTTCCTTCTCCTTTTTTCTTCTTCTTTTTTTCTGCTGGTTTTGCATAGGCGTCAGCTAAATCACAGTCTGCAAGCCTACTGGCCAATTAACAATATGAGATTCCCCCCTCTTTTTCCCCTTGAGCAGATGCTTCCTGAATAGCTACCTCAGCCTGACAGTTGCATTTTTTTCCTGTAGGAATGACAGTTTTAAAAAAGTGAAGAAACGCAGCTTGGAGCAGTCCTCCCCCAACTTCCCCCAAGTACGAAGATATAAAGCCATTTAGAATGTAGAGATTTGCCTTTATTTCACCCTCTTCCCAACTGGTTGAGAACGGAAGGTGCAAGTGTGAAATTGCTGTTTTTGTTTGAGAGAATGTTCATCTTTAGCATCTCTTGTCAACTGAAAATACCAATTAACTATCAGATGGGGAGATGTCTTTAATGTGCTTATTCAACCAGGTTAGGGATTTTGGGGGCTATTCCAGATTCGTGAATGGAATTTGGAACAGGGACAACTTACTCTGACTTAAGTTAAGACAGAATTAATTCTGCAGGCTCCTGATACTTAGAATTCCTCTGCTCAATGCTATACTTAATGGGCTTATGGGGAAAGCTCTTTAGATGCTAACGTGTATAATTTTATAGTGATGTATTTGAAGGTTCTCCTCATTCTGTTGGGTGGAGCGCTGGACCTTGATGCCACCATTAGTACATTGGCTTAGTTCCAAGGCTCACGTAGCTCTTTGGTAAATATAAGAGCATCCCTGATGCTTCAGAACAAAGGCCCATATAGTCCAGCATCTTGTTTGCCACAGTAGCCAAAAAGACGCCTCTGGGAAGCCCAAAACCAGGACACTGGATTGCAATAGCCCTCTCCTGCTGTTGTCCTGCAGTGTTGAGTCAGTTGGAAACTGTGAACACAATGCTATCAAATTCAACACATATGTAAAGTGGGAAACTGCCAGGGAAGTACAACAAAGTCATTTTAACTTCAAAAGAGGAAACTTTTTTTAAAAAAGTGAGGTGATGAAAAAGGGCTGAAAAGGGAAGTCAGGAAGGTCAAATCTCTCCAGAACGCTTGAGGGTTGTTCAAAGCCCTCAAACTTAATAAGAGCTCACACAGAATATATACGCTGATCAGTATTGTACCAGAAGATACCAGCATAGAGTAAAAGAAAGCTTCCTTCAGAAAATGGTAGTCTTGCTCAAATGAGGAAAAGGAACTTTGTCAAAAGAAATAGAAAGTAGTTTTAATTCTATCCGTGTTTAATTATGGGGTGGGTGGGTGGGTGGGTGGGTGGGTGTGGTTTTAAAAATGTTTTCCCCTCTATGTTTTTAGCTATTATTTTTATCTGTAAGCTGCCTTGTGCCCCTGTCAGGGAAAAAGGTGGGACTTTGTGCAGAGAACACATAAGAAAATCAAAAAGCTGTAAAGGTTCCTATGCAGTCAATATCTAATGAAAATACCACTCACTTGGGGAGTATTCACTTTCATTCTGGTTAAATAAGCAGTATTTGGATGGCTTTTCATAAATGCTTCGAGCACTCCACAAATAATATTTTATCAATAACCGCAACAACCTTGTAATTTAAGGTCAGTATTATCGCCCCTTTGTTACAGAGGAGGAGAGCAAGTTTGATAGGCTGTGTTTGTGTGCCAGTTCATTCCGTCTTCACAACTTTCTCCTAACTGTTAAGTTCTGCGTTATATTTTGGAAAAAGCCGCTTTTGGAACTGTAGTGGAGTACAGTGCAAGTTCCATGCTCATCTCTATGTTATATGATTTGAGGGGGGGGGGAAATCCATTAGGAAATAATATGGAATTGAGTACCAGAGTACCTGCACCAGAGTTGTTTTTCAGGCAGCTTGGTCAAATCTATGGTACAGTGGACGCTCGGGTTGCGAACGTGATCCGTGCGGGAGGCATGTTTGCTACCCGCAGCATTCACAACCCGCGTCTGTGCACGTGCGGGTTGCAATTCGGTGCTTCTGCGCAAGCGAAAAGCACAATTTATCACTTCTGTGCATGCGTGACTGCCAAAACCCGGAAGTAACCCGTTCCGGGACTTCTGAATTTCGGTGGTCCACAACCCGAAAAAATGCAACCAGAAGCGCCTGTAACCCAAGGTATGACTTTATTGGATTGGAACCACAAATAGAATAGAGGTCCCACCAGGCCTCAGGTGGATCAGTCCAAAGGCCCATGGAGCCCAGCATCCTATTCTCAGAATGGTCAGCCATATGCCTATGGGATGCCTGCAAGCAGAGCTCAAGTTCAACAGCACATTCCCCCTCCTGAAATTTCCAGCAACTGGTACTCCTAGGCATACTGCCACCAACAGTGGAGGTAGGACACCACTATTGTTTCCCAACAGATTTTGAACAAGATGTTCAACCAAGCCTTGAATAATGCCTGAGATAAAATGACTTTTTCCCTCATCAAAATGGATTAGTATTGTGCGTGGAGACAGTGGCAGGTGAAATCTAAAGATTGTTCCTGTAGCCGAAACGGGAAAAAGTGGTTTTCCATCACTTTTCATCTTCCCTTCAATACACAGCCTGACCTTCAAATGTCAGCATCAACAGCGTCAACCTCCAGGGTCAAGAGGGCGTGTGCAGCCAAGCCCAGCACAATTTCAATTTAATGGAAATTCATTGAGGAGTGTATACCTCAATAAAGGCTCAACCTAAAGAAATAGTGGTCAGGGGATTAAGGAAATCAAGCTTTCTTAAAAACAGCTGAGAACTCGTCCAAGAAAAAGGGATGGTGATGTCATCTGAGATCCCTTGAGAACTTCCACTGGCACCAGCGAAGCCTCTTAGCCCACTTCTCACTGCCTTATTTGTCATGGGGTGGTGAGGGTGGTACATTCTGCCTGGAAAAGTACATAGAGCTGCTTTCTTCTCACCTAGATGTGCTTCTCAAGGCTCAGATAGGAGCCAGAGCTGCCAAGCTACACTTTGAAAGCATGTAAAGAGGTAGAGTGAAACTCTTTCCCACTTACTCTTTCAGCTTTTAGGGATGGAGGAGAAATTTGATTCAGTAAAGCCTGAGAGACAAGTGGAAGGGGCCAACAAAGGCGGTTGGATTCAGTTAAGGGATCAGGCTCAATACACATTCATATTGGCTTGGAAATAAAGGAAGGTTTCTAAATATGGAACCTAACTAGAAGCTAGCAAAGTTCCTCAAAACAAAACCTACCTTTGGTCTGAAAGATCTCATTGAGTAATGGGATGAAAGGGCAACAGAAGACACAAGGCAATTATAAAAAGAGGTCAGTTGGAAGTGAAACATCAATGCTTTGACATTCCCTAGCCACAGATATGAAAAGTGGGGGGGAAATTAATATAATTTTCACGCCTACTTAATTAATGATTTCTCATTAGCAGACTTCCTTCGTAAGATAGTGAAGCATTGCTCCAATGCTCTGCCCAGTTCGACACCATTGAGCCTTCAATAGGGGAAAGGATGATTGCTTGCAAGGATGCATAACAAAGATGACATTTCAAACCCTTGGGGTTGGAAAGGGTCAATGACAAGCAGTGAGAAGAATGCTTTTTGCTAGGGAAACCTCAGGCCTGGGGACCAAATGCAGCTCTCTGGGTCTCTCTGGCCTTCAGGAGTCGACTCTACCCAGACCACATGTCTCATCATCCCTGCTCTATTATCTGTTTGAGAGCTTGCACCTTGTTAGAATGTGTCCTAGAATTCTGATCACATCTCTTGGTTGTCTGAATGGAGGACAGAGAGGGTTGTGTGTAGAAACAGTGTACAGAGGTGAAATTTGCATCCATTGCTCCTCCCACTTTTGACTCTGACACTGCTGATGGCCCTCAGAAGATTACCTAGAAGGAAATATGACCCTTGGACTGAAAAAGATACCATGTCACTGCACTATGGGTTCAGTTTCAGGTGGGAAAGTCATTCACAGTAGATTGCCAATACTACCAGTCATTTCTGTAGGGTTGTCATAGTTTGAATGCCGACTTCTACTTTTAACTATGGATTGCTATGACGACTCTACCCATGAAAAGAGGGCGTGTCCTGGAAAAAGAGGACATAGGGCAACCCTACATTTCTGACAACGAAACAGAAAATGCAGAGGTTTGTGTGAGAAGGTTCATGGCACAGAGCTTAGCAGTTTCAGAACTTGCCACTTTATGAGGAAATTGAAGAAAGGGGCTCACGGGCACTAGTGAGCATGAAAAGCTTGGCAAGAGGAAGCCATTTTGGAAAAATAGAAGCCCTTTGTTAAACTAGTAAGGCAGACTAAGGCGCACCTCCATTCCACAGCCTCTCATCTTGTGCACACTGCTGTAGGAGTGAGGTCCTATGAGAGAAATTTAGTTTCTCAAGAGAAAACTGCTGTCAGGGTCTTGGCTCAGGCCCTACAGGCTCTGGGGTGTACAGGAGGTTTTGGGGGTGCTTCTGTCTCACAGCCTCAGGCACCATGGTTTCCTGATTTCCAGCAACCAGCTCAATGCTCTGAACTTGGACTGAATTCAGGGACTGTAATGGTGAACATATTTTGAACACGTCAAGATCCCTCTCACAGGACATTTGATGGTAGATTCAGGGAGGAGGGTTAGTATAGCTGAAGAAAGCCAGCCTCCCACTCTTTCTTGGAACCTTTCCCACCAGACAGTTGATGGTAGACCACCCTGTAGGGGATGGGGAGCTAATGTAGACCCTGAGGTGGCTTTGCAAATGCTTTCACGTTCCCTCACATTCTTCTCCAAGCCAAACATACCCAGTTCATTCAACCGTTTCTCACAAGACTTATTTTCCCATGCAGCTGCTGACCGTTTTCATCAGCCTCCTCTCAGCTGCCCCCCCCATTTGTTTACATCCTTCTTAATTTGCAGTACTCAGAATGGCACCCACATGAGGTCAATTACATCCACGTGTCATGTGTGCCCCATAGTTCCTTGTCGAGCTGCAATAGGTAAACCGGATCTGAAATGCATCCCCCGGGGAAGAAATACAACTGCTTTAAGCAAGCCAGGATAAATATGGAATTAGTTGAGGATTTTCATGGTAGTGAATGAGAAAGACAGTGTCGATGTACATAATCGTGACATTTTCCCAAGCAGTGAAAAGCTGGCTGGTGACATCAGCCATCAACAGAAAGAGACGTCAACATAGCTGGCACCATGTCTGTCAAATTCTCCCTAAAAGTTGGCACTTGTTACAGCTAATAAAGCCCAGCACCTCTAAACAAAGATGGAACTTGACTGAAACATTATGCCTGTGAAGCTAACCAGGATCTGAATGACATAGTTGGTCATTTTCCTTGCCACGCTGAGGAAAAATGGATTCTTGAAAGGTGTCTGAGGTTTACAGTGTGAATCATTGCCATGGAAGCTGATACCAATGATCAGAAGAGATGTTAAATTGTCAGCTCAGAGACTTCTTTTTGACATGGCTGACATTCACTTGTTATCCCTTCATTGCTGTCTTCCACACAATTGGAGTCCTTAGCAGAAAACCATTTGCTGTTCCCAATCCCAAAGACCTATCCGAGAGCCACTGACCAGGTCCAGACGTACTTAGTACCAAGAAAGTTGCATTATTATGTGCCTTCAGACTATACTAAGGTCTAGTTAAATATAAATGCTTGCATTTAAGTGAATTACAGTCAGCAGGGGACTGAGTGGTGACACGATTGGCGGCTGCCCACACAGAAGAGGACACCCAGGGCAGCAAAGTGTCTGGAATCAGATCCTACAATAATTGGATGAAAGAGCCGCATGCATTTTACCTCAAGAAAATTAACAGGTGGCACAACCTTCAAAGATCTCAGGAGCTGTCTCAGGGAAGATGGAGCAAACTTGCTTACTGTTGCTCCAGAGAGTAAGTTCTAGACCCAGTGGATGAAATCTTCAGGGAAGCAGATTCAACAGTGGAACAGACTGCATTTAGGAGGTGGTAACTGGAGGTATTAAATAGAGGTGGGATGGCCACTGGTCAGTGATGTTGTAACTGCATCCCACATGGGAGATCTTGCATTGCGATTAGATTTGACCTCCAGTGTACCAACTCTAAACTTCTATGATTCAGCAAAACATTTTCTTCACAGAGCCTAAGCACATGCACCTTGTTATAGGCATAGTCACTCTCACCATGCAATGAGAAAAAAGGGGGGGGTTAAAGGGGGGCATTGTTAACCGTGGGGCCGAAAGGTCATGAAATGTAAGTGGTACAGTCTGTAATTTTCCTACCGAAAGCCAGGGTAAATGCAGGCTAAGGACAGTGACCATTAAAAAAAGCAATAATTTGTGATAACAAATCTCCCTGGTTTTGTTATGATAATTTAACACCTGAAGTGGCAGACACCCTTGACAATCACAGCTGCTGCTGATGGACACTATGTTTATCTCATGTACAGTTGAGAACTGCATAGAAATGTTGCAGATTGCATCTCTTGCACTACATGACGTGGGGGGGGGGGGCGGTTCTGAGCTGTTGTATTTCCAGGTAAGGCTGGGAAAAACTCCCATATGGAAATCCTGGAGAGCTGCTAAAAGTTAGTGAACTAGATCGAACTGAACTAGATAGAGCAATGATCTAACTCAGAATAAGGCAGCTCTCTGTTTCCCTGTGCACTCCCCCTATTCATATACAGTGGTACCTCTAGTTACAAACTTAATTCATTCCGGAGGTTCGTTCTTAATCTGAAACTGGTCTTAACTAGACGTGTGCTTTCTCTAATGGGGCCTCTTGCTGCCGCTGCGCCACCGGCACACAATTTCCGTTCTCATCCTGGGGCAAAGTTCTCAACTCAAGGTAACTCTTCCAGGTTAGTGGAGTTTGTAACCTGAAGCGTTTGTAACCTGGGTCGTTTGTAACTCGAGGTACCACTGTATTATAAAATAAACACACTCCAGGGAAACAATGTAGCAACATGCCAGCAGGTTCCACCCATGACCTATGCACCTGTGCAGAGTCCCCACATGTCAAAAAGGGAGTGGAGTTCAGTGGTCGAACATCTCTCTCTTGGCTTCAGGTTCAATCTCTTGCATCACCAGATGCACGTGAAAAGATCACGTGACCAGCAGGGGAGAAGGAAGGCTCTCTGGCACCTGGTGCGGGGTGTCAAGGGGCTGGGTGAACTGCCCACAGGGGCGGGGCAAACCGCCCAGTGGCGCATGTGCTGCACCGCTACATATGGCGTCACTCGAGCACCATACAGACAGTGGCGGAATCCTCTGCTCATGGTTGCAGCGGTGCAATGGCAGTGGCTCGTGCCACCGCGCCTGGGGGCAGCAGGGTGAGCCCCCCATGGGGTGCCTTCTTGTCACCCCCCTCAGAGATGGCACCCAGGGTGGACTGCTCCCCCCCCCCACCCCTTCCTCTGCCACTGGTGATGGGAAAGACCTCAGCTTAAGACCCTGGAGAGATGTTGCCACAATGGACTATTTGTTGGTGGACAAATAGTCCAAGCTGATAGGATGCCATTTCCTCTGTAGAGCTGGGGTCCTTTGCAATCTGCCTGGAATGCTACATCACAACAATATGCCTTACAACACAAGACTCTGCTGCAATTAACGAAAGGCATATATTTGCGGCTAGCAGAATGGTTGATAGCCAGGAACCTGATACCTAAGTTAGAGGCGCATCTGCACTTTCAAACATATCAGTGTTACACCAGTTTAATGGCCTCTCCAAAGACATCCGGAAATTGAGGTTTGGTGAGTGTGTGGCAAATTTCCAACTAGAGATCCCAAGCCTCAACCCTGCCCCCCATCCTCATAGGATCCTCGGGAGGGGGGGGGGGAGAGAGAAAGATTGCTTGTTCCAGGACAGACTAAAGAAAGGACTTCCTCACACAGTGAAGTCACTCACACAGGAGGCAATGATGGCCAAAGAGGAGTAGACAAATTCATGGTAAATTTGCTTTGCCTGCACAGTCAGAGGCAGGATACTTCTGAATGCTAGTTGCTGGAAGCCACAGGAGGGAAAGTGCTCTTGTGCTTCGGTCCTGTCTGAGGGTTTCGTAGATGGATGTGGTTGGCCACTGTGAGGACAGAATGCTGGACTGTAGATGGGTCATTGCCTGATTCAGCAAGCTCTTAGGTTCTTACGACTTTGCATAAGGCAGCTGCCTATGCTGTGTTAAATACTGTGAGCTGTGGTGGAGCTACCTGAGCGTTTGTGATGGCTGTTGTCTTTCCTATTTACATTCTCATCTGAATTCTGCATTTAATGTGAATCATTGTTCCATTTGTATTCTTCTCCTCCACCTCCACCTCTTTTTATGGAATGGCCTATAACTAGACCAAATGAGAATGCAATAAAGTATAATAAGGAGACACCCCCCAAAAACACATTTGGGTAAAAAGTCAGGATAAATGAGAGTATTATCTCTTTGTCTAAGGCATGAGACATCATAGGTGAATCACAGTGCATATGGATAAATCAGGAGATTTGAATAATAGGGGTTCTGCTATGCATAGAAATGTCACATTCCATGATCATGTAGTTTCTGTGGAGGAGGTCAGTTAACTGAAGGCATGCTCTGATTCTTAATCACTTTTGCTATGACAAGCAAATGTTGCTGCGCTCAGTAGACCAAATTTAAAGCTAATTACCAGTGCTTCTCGGATAAGCTGGCATTTAAAGCACCTTCCTACATCAATTATGTGTGTCACTTGGAAGATATTCAGGAGAAAAGCAGGTGGCCAGACAAGGCTTTTCCTTTCACCCATGTAAAATCTACCTTATGCTGTCAGAAAATAATTGATCTCTCCAAAGTCAGTGGAAATTAGAGGGAGATGGCCTCCTACTACAGACTAAGGTCCAACACGACACAGAGTTTTCTCTGTCTATGAAGTAAGACCTCTGAAGAAGACACCCCAACCTGGTTTCCTCCAGATGTTGTTGGGCAACAAATACCGTATTTTTCGCTCTATAACACACAGATTTTTTTCTCCTAAAAAGGAAGGGGAAATATCTGTGTGTGTTATTGAGCGAATGTGTGGTCCCTGGAGCCAAATGGCGCGAGGGGAGGCAAAAAAAATCAGGCAAAAATCAAATCGCGCGTCTCGGAGAAGGGAAACCTGAAAAGAGGAAGCCGCTGCTTTCCTGCATTCTGCCTCAGGGTCTTACTGCCCACCCTCCTCTGTTTCCTTGCTGTGTTTGCTCAAACGGAACAAAGAGCAGGGAAAGCCCCTCCCCTCCAGGCAAGCAGAGGGGAAAGCAGAGTGTCGTCTCTGTGCTCCGGTGCTGCTGAAAACATGCAGGAGGGAGAGAGAGAGAGAGAGAGAGCTGGCTGGCTTGGGTGGATAGGTGAGGGAAAACTTTTGCCTTCCTTTCCTCCCTCCCGTTATACCCCTCTCCTGCATTCTTAGCCAGCTGCTTCTCTGCACACCCCTCTCGTGCTCCTTGTCCGTTCTGTGTTTTTCCTTCCCTCCCCACTTAAAATGTGGTTAAAAAGCATGGATCCACATGGATCCTCAGGATCTTTGCATTGGGTCACCCCAAATTCACCATCAGATCACATAGCATGTCCATGGCTACAGCCTGCCCCCCCCAAAATCACGCACCCACTGTTGCCTGGGGCTGCAATGGTGCAAAAACGTGGCTACAAAGCATGGATCCACAGGGATTCTCAGGATTTTTGCATTGGGTCACCCCAAATTCACCATCAGATCACATGTCTGTGGCCACAGCATGAAGCACAAAAATGATACATCCACTGTTTCATTCAGAATGTTTTTTCCCTTGTTTTCCTCCTCTAAAAACGATGTGCGTGTTATGGTCAGGTGCGTGTTATAGAGCGAAAAATACGGTATCAACATCCCTGAACACTGGCCATTCTGGTCGGCCTGATGAGAAGTGAAGTCCAACAACACCTGAAGCATAAAAAATATTTGCATCAGATGATAACTAACAATAGTCAACACACAGCTGTAAATTGCAAGTTACTTTACATAATTTGAAAGATTGAATAATTATTTACCAACAAGGCTTAGTTTAATAATTACAATCATACCTGTTTCATATCTCGGAGACACATACCCACATATTCAAGGAGGGTACTTAACCTCCTAGTTTGACCACATTGACATCTGTCACCAAGACCGATTACAATCTGCTGATTAGCAAGGTTCTATCTTCATGTTAAGTATCTGCACTATTAAGTTACACAGAAACAATAGCTTTCGATTATATCAGGACGGATGGATTAAGACTATCTTTACACAAATTGGAATATGATAGGGGAAGCTTGTTCAGCGGAAGAACAACGTTTTATTTACAAGCCGGTGAAATGCCATTAGAATGTAGCTTGTATTTGTAGTGGGAAGTCATTGAGAATAATTAAGTTCTTTGGGAGAATGGAAAACAGCTGGAGCCAGGGTGAGTGCTGAGTAGAGGGAAGCCATGCCTCACATCTTAGGGACTGGTAACCCCAGGGAAATTTGAAGAGTTTGATCTTTGACAAATTCTGACCCAAACTGATTTTATCCACACTAGGGACAAATCAGCAGATACTAATCAATCAATTTTTCAGGGCTCAAAAAATAAAAAATCTATTTAAAATGTGTATTTTGAGAAAATACATACAGTGTCATGTGTGTAGCCAAGGAGGAATAGGAAGGGGCAGCCCCCCCCTTCCAATCAATAAAAATATATAGCTAACTGAGGTTCTGACCCCACCCCAACAAAAGGCCTGTGCCCCACTAACAAAAATCCTGGCTGCACCAATGCTGTTTGAATCAATCTGGGCAGATTTATTTTGTTTTGGTTTGTTTTGGTTTGTTTGTTTGTTTGCCTAATCTGCCTTAGATTTTGCCCCTGTAGAATGTTCTGTGTGCCCAGAGGGAAGTTGTACTGTTGGTTTGGACAGTCATCTATAGTGGTCTCCTTATTATGTTTGATATGATTCTAAATTCCCCTAAGTTTAGGGCTTTCTTCCTGGATGTAGTTCTTGCGAACAAATCCAAACTGGGCGGGGGGGGGCGTTGATTATCTGGCATGGGGAATACTGCTGAAGCTGTCCTACCCAACATTTTGGACAAGGCAACCACCAGTATTTCCCATGATGGGTTGAAGCTTCTCAAGACTGCAAAAGAAAGCCCCTGTGAACACACATACAAATGTAGAATTAAACTGAGCATGTGGGAACACTGAGAATTAAGAAGAACATATGTAGAAGGCTGCTTATATTTTAGGCCTTAAAAAAAAACACCTCTCCAGAATAATAGGGTCAAGATGAATATCATATACATTATTTTTGTGGTGGGAACAAGCAGGGGCATATGAAGTGGGGGGCGGAGAAGGGTGGGGTGCCACTCTGGGGGTGGGTGACAAGATGGCCCTTGCCTCCCCCCAGCTGTAGAGTAGCCGAGGGCACGTGGCGTCCATACGGGCTGCCGCTCTCGTGCACTGTCCATACGGGCATCCGTATGGGCTGCCTCTCGCACGGCCATCCTTTTTTTTTTAAAGATATTTATTAAGATTTTTAAAGTGTTACAAAATGAAAAAAGAAAAAAGAAAAATACAAAATAAAAATAGTTAAAAACCATTCCATCTTTCCATTACTTATCTTTCATTTGCTTGTTTCCCAGACCTCCTCACACCTCCCTTTTTTGTATTCCAATTCAATTTGTTAATTCAGCAAATCCTTTCCCTCTTTGTTTATCCTAATCTTTAATCTTAAAATATTTTAACCTTAAATTTTAACCTATTAATAATCCATTTTTTCATATTCCTTATAGCATTATAGCTAAAAACCACTTAACTTCTTATCCAGCATCATTCTAACATTCATTAATTTTACAGTATTTCTGTAGGTAGACCTTAAACTTTTTCCAATCATCTTCCACCGACTCTTCTCCCTGGTCTCGGATTCTGCCAGTCATTTCCGCCAGTTCCATATAGTCCATCACCTTCATCTGCCATTCTTCCAGGGTTCGCACAGCCATCCATATGGGCTGCCACACGTGTGCACTCCGTATGGGATGCCCCACATGGGCAGTACATACAGACATCACACGTGCAACACCGGGCAGTTCTCCCTGCCCCTCAGCGTTCCACCCCGGGTCCTGGAGGAGGTTCCTCCACCACTGGGAACAGGACTGGCCTTACCATGATGCCAAAGAGATTCCTGTCTCTGGTGGGACATACGGGGGGAGGGGTTCAGGAAGACACTGTGCCCACTAAGATAACCTGCAGTGGAAAACACTGACCTGTCAGCAAAGTTGAAGAGAAATTCAATTTCCAGGCCCTTTGGATTTTCTGCATGCAGCGGCAGATGGCGCCAAATCAGCATTTGCCTCAGGCAGCACAATGTCTTGGGCCGGCCCTGCTTGGGGTTGGGAGATTGGCGGCTACTGAAAAATGAGCACTGACCTTGCTGCTGTTTCAAGTGGTGATGGAGAACAGGAAAGTGGGGGAGCTTGCCCACCACTGTTTCTAATGGTGAGGTAAGCATCCCTCCAAAATTCAACCCCCCCCCCCAAAAAACCCCATCACCACCCCAAGTTAAGGACTAAAGAAAAGCACCTCCCCAAGTTCAAATATAATAAATAGAGCTGGGAAGTGGGGGGGGGGGATTTGGCAAGAACAAAGGAATATATTGATTCACACCATTAGTCATTTATTTATTTAT
The DNA here is from genome assembly GCF_964188315.1 of Podarcis muralis. Taxonomy (NCBI): domain Eukaryota; kingdom Metazoa; phylum Chordata; class Lepidosauria; order Squamata; family Lacertidae; genus Podarcis; species Podarcis muralis. Next base: position 8,816,193 of record NC_135669.1, on the reverse strand, counting down.
TTTAAAGATATTTATTAGAATTTTACAAAATGAAAAAAGAAAAATACAAAATAAAAATAGTTTTAAAAAAAACAATTCCATCTTTCCATCACTTATCTTTCATTTGCTTGTTTCCCGGACCTCCTCACACCTCCCTTTTTGTATTCCCGTTCAATTTGTTAGTTCAGCAAATCCTTCCCATCTTTGTTTATCCTAATCTTTAATCTTAAAATATTGTAACATTAAATTTTTGTCTGTTAATAGTCCATTTTTTCATACTCCTTATAGCGTTATAGCTAAAAACCACATAACTTTTCATCCAACATCATTCTAACATTCATTAATTTTACAATATTTCTGTAGGTAGTCTTTAAATTTCTTCCAATCTTCTTCCACCGACTCTTCTCCCTGGTCTTGGATTCTGCCGGTCATTTCTGCCAAACACACCATTAGTCATTTAACTCAGTACTGTCTACCCTGACTGGCACTGACTCTCCAGGGTTTCTGACAGAGGTCTCTTCCCAGCTCTACCCGGAGGTACCAGGTATTAAATCATGGGGCATTCTGCACCCAAAGCAGATGTCTACTGCTAAGCTATGGTCTTCCCCCTACCCTTAGAAAAACGGCAACATCTCCAAAACTGAATTTGGTGTTTTCACAGCTTGCACTGATATTCTAGATAGCCTCGATCCCAAAAGCCACACAACAAAAACACCAGGAAACTGAAGAGTCATGAGGGAGAGAGAAGTGATGATAAAATTCAAAACTGCCTTAGAACTTGCTTATATGCTCCTAATAGGGGCACAGGCATTCTACACACTTCTAAAATGCTAAACCCCCAGATGTCAACATGCTTTGCAAGAATAGCAAAAAAAATAATACTCCGAATGCCATTTTCTCATGAATAATTGACCAAACCTGTGCACTGGATCTATAGTCTGCCTGAGACAAAGACAGCTTAACTGAAATGAAAAGCAATGCTCTCTTCACCAAATGCAACCTGATCCTAAAATGAGCTCTCTGATGGCCGTGGCTGGTTCTGTTCTTGGCTTCTCACTTTCCCAAGAAAGTTACCCTTTAGAATCAGCCTTTCCTGGGTAAGTTGGGATTCTTTTTTTGGCTGATGCAGGTACACAAGTCAGCTATCAAATAAATCTCCCTGTTTCAGGATGCTTTGATGAGCAAAGCAAACCCTGTTCAGCAGGGCAGCCAACTTGGGCCGCAGGTTATAGGGATGCTGTCCGAGGCCATGAGAGACCTTGGAAGTTGTGTGGAGGCCCTGCAGTGTGGGTGTTGAGCACCCGCAACAAAAGTTTTGTGGTTGCCCAGGCACCCAGAGCCCCCCATACTTGGTGTCCCTGCTGTCCAGGCATTCTAGTCCTCATGCAATGTGGGAAGAGCAAGGACACACTTTCTAACTCCTGTTCCTACTGCTGTACACATGAGGGATTCTAAACTGCACAAGGAGCTTCCTTGTTTATAGGGGCAGCTTCTCCATTGCATACACGTTTCTTCTAACATGTGGAAGGTGGTGGGGTTTGGTGAAGGCAATACAAGCGAGGGCATGGGGCCAGGGAGCACAGCCCAGCTCTCCTCTCACAATTCTAGTCATGCAAGGACTAGAACTCCTGAACAAAACTACAGAGAAGGGTGCAATTTTTGGCAGTCTTACTAGGGAGCAGGTCCCAATGACCTCAATGGAACTTGCTTCTGAGAACTGTGGTTCATGTTTGATTCTCTCGTTTTGACTTCTCAACTTCCTGCTGCCTGATCTTCTACTGTTGCTGGTTTGTACCAAGTCAGATATCAGCTCAAATGGCTCAGTATTGTCTACAACTGACTGGAAGCAGCTCTCCAGGTTTCTGGACTGGGACATTCCCAGCCCTACCTGGAGATATCATGAATTACACCTAGGACCTTCTACTATAGTAGAAGGGTCTACTATAGTAGTAGTGCAAGTCTACTATAGAGATACACACAAAACCTTTGACATTATGATATCTCACAATGGTAGTGCTATTTGTGGGAGTTTGGGGACCATCACACTAAACTCTGCTTCCTCTATCCCCCTTCACAAGTTGAAGATCAATTTTCTGAAATGGGCAGCCCCCTGTACTCCAGGAAACTCCTCAATTGATTCAGAATCCATCATGCAGCGAGCTTGCACGAGTACAGGAAATGTTCAACTTGTGGAGGGTGACTGGGATGGTGACCAAGAGGATAGGTTTTTAGCACGCCCACCCCCACTTTCTCCCATAACATTTGAAGAGGCATGTTGCATCTGGATGCATGCGTGTGTTCATCCTAATGCATTTTTTTCTGCTGTTTGACTCATTCTCGCCAGCTCTCCTTAGAAAAACAACATTATTAATCTGGTATGTTTATCATTGACTATGGAGTGATTGAAAAGACTTTTGTTCCCAGACTGAGAGACTTATTTGTCAAGCCAGACAGTTTAGTGGTAGCCTTGCAGCTAGCACCAGTGTCTGGAAAAAAAGAAGAAGAAGAATTTATAGCAGGAAAGCACAAGCAATTGGTAACAATAGAACAGAACTGGGAGGTAGGGAACAGAGCGGGGAGAAGAGTAAATTAAATTCTCAGTTCCTTACCCGTATGATCATCTGTCACTATACAAGTCACATAGAGAATTTTATTATTCTTTACATTCTGTTCTATTGAGAATACATTGCATTCTCGGGACATAATCTAAGGATGAGGAACATGTGGCCTTCCAGATGCTGTTTTACTCCCAACTCTCATCTTCCATCTTCCTCAGACAGAGTGGCCAATGATGAGGGGAATTGTAACCCAAAACATCTGGAGAGCTACAGTTTAGCTGCCCCTAACATAGTTATATAAGGGTTGGTGTTATGGACTGGCTGGATGCAAAACAGTGATGGGAGGCACCAGCTGGGGAACCCCCCAAGGCAATCCTCATGGAAGGAAGGCTCAAAACCAGGGGGTTGGTGGTCAGATGACGATCAGAGAGAGCAGACTGGGCAGAGGAAATGTCAGAAACTGGGGAGGCAACAGGGTTTAGTGAGCAGGAGGAGGCTGTGGCAGAGAGTAGCCCAGACTCAGAGGCAGAGGCAGAAGGGGGTCAAGAGGCAGAGTGAAGGTAGGCTGTTGAAGATGCCAGGGAAAGAAAGATGGCAGAACAACGAGAGACAAGATGAAGGAGCCTTAGGCTGCTGGGGAAGGAACCAGGGGAAGTGCCTTAGAGAGCAGTTGGAAGGTGGGGACCTTCAGTCCTTGCAACTGCCTCACTGGGGCAAGAACTACTGGGAAGAGTTGCTGTGACAGTTCAGTCATTGTCTGGTCTGTGACAAGACAATATGACTGCACATGTGTTCATTCTTAAATCTGTTCTATCATTTTATTTTCTCATAAATATGGGGGGGGGGTGAAATAAGAAATTTATATTTAAATATGTATTCCATCAATACTGTTTGCACTTTTGGGGAAACAACTTAGGCTGAGAACTCTACCACAAAATTCAGAGAAGTGCAAAATCCATGTATTGCTCTATGAGGTGCTAATTAGGTTGGTTTGCTTAAAAACATGACCACAGCCGAACAAATTCTCTTTCTGTACTTATGTATTTACTTTGCTTTTATAATAATAATAATAATAATAATAATAATAATAATAATAATAATAATAATAATTTTTTATTTATACCCCGCCCTCCCCAGCCAAGGCCGGGCTCAGAGCAGCTTACAAGCAATAATAAAAACAAGTTGAATGATTACAACTTAAAAACAAAATTAAAATACAACATTAAAATATTACAACATTAAAATAAAATGTAGCCTCAACGCAGGAGAAGGAAAGAAAAAAAGAAAGAAAGGGAGGGAGGGAATCAAATTGGCTCCAAGCCAAAGGCCAGGCGGAACAACTCTGTCTTACAGGCCCTGCGGAAAGAAATCAGATCCTGCAGGGCCCTGGTCTCATGAGGCAGAGCGTTCCACCAGGCCGGAGCCAGAGTTGAAAAGGCCCTGGCTCTGGTTGAAGCCATTCTAACTTCCTTAGGGCCCGGGACCACTAGGGTGTTGCTATTTATGGACCTTGAGGCTCTCCGTGGGGCATACCGGGAGAGGCGGTCTCGTAGGTACGAGGGTTGATTCATGAAAAACCTCAAAGTTCACAAAAAGGTAAAACAATTATCAAGAAAAATTTACAACAATAGTTTCAAACTTTCAAAAAGGAAGTGAGATTTAATCTGGTTTCAGTCTTGCATTAGCTTAGGACTGACATCATGTTTTAGCTAAAACAAAATATGATCAAATGTTCAGAGTCTGCTCTTATTAAATCAAATCACAGTGGCAGGCTGTATATTCTTTTTCATGCAGCAAGGTCCCATGCCCACTGGTGGAGGAACAGGGCGGGTGGGGGGAGAGCACCGCCCCCAGCACCATCGGGGAGGGGGTACCACTGCAGCACCCTCCCCGGACATGCACTGTGCACCCACCACCACCACCCCGGGTGCCACACCCCTGTGAGCGGCATACCAGCCATGCGCCCCCCTGCTCTTCGCCCCCGGTGCCTGAGCATGCAGCTTCGCCACTGCCCGTGCCCAGTCCAAGGCATCTCCATTTTGAAGGGTCTGGCAGCAGGTGACTGGAAAGTCCTTTGTCTGCCTGAGACCCTGGAGATACAGTTCTCTACTCTAGAGGGGGAAAGAGCCATTGTGCAATGGTAGGGTCCCAGGGTCACCCCTGGCATCTCCAAGTAATATTGAGAGAGAGCCCTGCCTGAAACCTCAGAGAAAATAAGCACTTCTTCATGCAGCACATCATTAGACTATGGAACTCACTCCCACTGGAGGCAGTGACAGCCACCCACTGGGAGATTGCTTTAAAAGACGATTAGATGCCTTCACAGAGGACAAGACTATCAATGGCTACTTGCCACAATGGCTGTATTCTACCGTCACTGTCAGAAGCATTCAGCTGCTGAATACCAGCTGCTCGGAATCACAGCTGGGCAGAGTGCTATTTTGCGCCTGTCCTGCTTTCAGTCTTCCCAAAAAACATCTGGTCAGAGCAGGGTGCTGGACGAGACAGGGCCACTGGCCTGATCCAGCAGGGTCATCTTATGGTCTTCAAGCTGCTGCCAGTCGGTATAAATGATGGACCACTGGTCTGACTATCAAGCAGCTTTCTACGTTCCTATCTACCACCCCAGATGTAGAAATTGTCCGACCAGTCATAGGGCTGTCTCCTTATGGTGGGAGATTTGCCAACATCTGTGTTCTTTTCTATATGTTGCTTTTCTATACAATGCAACTGAGAATAATGGAAGGGGGAAAAGAAGCGACAAAGAAAATTGCCATAAAACAGTTTGCTGGGGAAACTGCTCCATATATACATATGTTTGAAATGTAAACTCCTTCCTCGGGGGAATTCTCCCTTTTAAAAATTCCTATAGTGATACATCTTATGTTTTCTGCTAGAAAATGTTGGCTTTCCTTGAATGAAGTGTATCTGAGTTCCTGTTGTACTCCCATTCCCTTGGGTTCTCTCTTTTTGCTTTGGATGCCAGGGCAAAAAGGAGTGACTCAAAAACATCCATAAATTAGCTGGTTGCTTTGGAATAGAAACTTGCCCAGCTCAAAAGCAAACCTTCCTTCCCTCAAAGTTCCTCTCTAGCTCAGAATGGGGGGGGGGGGAGAGAGAGAGAATAGACATGTTGTGTTGTTGTTGTCGGTTGCAAGTGTGTTTTGCTTTTCAGCTTTTACAGGGCAATCCTTTGCATATTTGCTCTGAAGCAAATCTCAATAAATTTAAATGGAACTTACTGAATAGTTAAGAATATTCGGGATTGTGGTATAGAATAGTCTATTTTTAATCCTGCGACCCATGTACTGGACACCAATTGTTGTTCATGGTAAGGTAAAGGTAAAGGGACCCCTGACCTTTAGGTCCAGTCGTGGCTGACTTTGGGGTTGAGGCACTCATCTTGCTTTATTGGCCAAAGGAGCCAGCGTACAGCTTCCGGGTCATGTGGCCAGCATGACTAAGCCGCTTCTGGCAAACCAGACCAGTGCACGGAAACGCCGTTTACCTTCCCGCTGGAGAGGTACCTATTTATCTACTTGCACTTTGATGTGCTTTCGAACTGCTAGGTTGGCAGGAGCAGGGACTGAGCAACGGGAGCTCACACCGTCGCGGGGATTCGAACCTCCAACCTTCTGATTGGCAAGAGAGCTAAACAAATGCCCCAAAGAGAAATATTCAAAGGTCTAAGGACCTAGTCCATCAGCAAAGATATTATAGATTTCTCTAGTTGTTCCAACCTAATTCCACAGCCTACAGTACAGTATATGCTCCTTAAATCCTTAGCTTAATGTGCAACATTAAAAGGTGAAAGAGTTCCACCCATATGTCTTATGGTCCAACGCAAATGTTGCAACAGAACTTGCAGGATCCAATGACAGAGTTCAGAGTGCTGTGATGGGGATCAACTTACACATTACTGAAAACAATTAAAACAATTAATCATAAAGGATCCATTTATGGTTCTTTCTTATTTGGTGTCCTGACCACTTTTTCTTTGGTTAAAAGCAGCTGAAAGAAAAGTGGATTTTGAATCTGTGCTTTAGAGCTAAAGGATGGGGAATTAAAGCTTCCCTCACAATGTTCTCATATCTATATTGCCCTGAAGCTATTACAGTCTGTGGAGTAGAGGGGAAGGGAGGAACAGTACCCTTTTTGCATCCCCCCCCCCATTAAGCAGCTAGGTAAAAGGGAAAGGGAAAGGACCCCTGGGCAGTTAAGTCCAGTCGAATTTGACTAAGGGGTGCAGCGCTCATCTTGCTTTCAGGCCAAGGGAGCCGGTGTTTGTCTGCAGACAGCTTTCCAGGTCATATGGCCAACATGACTGAAACACTGTGACGGAAGCCAGAGTGCATGAAAATGCCATTTACCTTCCCGCTGCAGTGGTACCTATTTATTTATTCACGCTGGTATGCTTTCAAACTGCTAGGTTGGCAGGAGCTGGAACAGAGCAATGGGAGCGCACCCCTTATGTTTAACAAGCCCAACAGGCTTGGTAGTTTAGACCACAGTGCCACCCGCGTCCTATAGTAGCTGTTAAGCAGCCTTGAGATATATATTTAAGTCAGCAAAAGTGTTACAGGTAGAATGAATAAACAACCATCCCATGGTCACTTTTATCCAATCTGATCACCTACCTAATCAATACTTTTTCATATCATACCTCACATGCATAGTTTAACCCTAATTCAAGACTTGGAATGACATCAGTCTTGTCCAGCCCAGTGCCCTACGTATGTGTTAAGACGAGAACTCCCATCAGCCATAACTAAAGATGCGTGCGGAACCTCTGGTCCTCTAGATGCTGTTGGACTACAATTCCCATCATCCTCGGGGAGATACAACAGGCATCCACTGTCAGTACTTTCCAGCAAAAAAATGAAGACCTTTTTATTTTGACAGATTTTTCCAGCTGGATGAAAAGGTCTGTGCCTTAGGTGTTTTTATTATTAGGTGTTTTCAGACCTCTTTTTTCATTTGTTGTTTCATTGTGCTGTTTTAAAAACCATTTTAACAGTTTTTATATGTCTTTTATAAATCAGCTTGAGACATATATGCAGTAGGTGATTCATCAATATATCACAGCAGTAATTTCTGAGTGATAATTTTATTGTCTGCTGGGAGTGTTCTCCTACAATCAAGCGGTATATACCATATTTTTCCGTCTATAAGATGCCCCCAAGTATAAGACACCGCCTATGTTTGGGGACTCCAATTGAAGAAAATGGGGGGAGCCCTATTCATGTATAAGAGGCCCCCAATTTTGGACATTATTTTTAAGGGGGGAAATCTAGTCTTATACATAGAAAAATATGGTACATTTTATGGAAAATTGTTGTTGTTGTTAATATTATCTGCACCAGTTCTCCCACATCTGGACTGATTTTTAGCCCCAAACATCTGGAAGGCACCAATATGGGAAGGCTGCTTTACACAAATGTGTCTCAAACACACCATAGGAGCCAACTCCTAATGGCCATGGGAGCTTCGGCCCCCACAATATAATATTTGAGGAGGCCAGGCCACCACAAAGTTGATGGGCATTCCCATTCAAATGGTGTGTGCACACTGCATCACGTGACTGATTATAAGAAGTGGGGCTTACCTGGGCCCCCACAATATTTTATTCAAGTTGGCACTCCTGAAACACACACTCTCTCACACACCTCTCAATGAATAGCAACAACAGATTTTCTGTTTCACTCCAGTAAACCCCTTGCCTCCACTCTCCCCCAAAATATTTCCTTTCCACTCCCACATTTAGATTTGGCATTTTCCGCTTCTGTTTCCCTTCCTTTTTGCCCTGCATGTAATTTATGTTGAAGAAGCAAATGTTCTTTTTATCCCCTTGTTCCCATCAACAATTAAGGGGATATAGATTTGTTAAGGAGTAGCACAGCATCTCTGTATAACAAAGCACCGTTTGGGATTCTCAAAACTATGCATTTTCTTCCAGCTATGATACGATTTAATTTAATAACCAAATGCATTTTATATTCTGCAGGCTCAGAATCTAACCCAGAACTGTCATGGGCAAATAGTAAACCTGAGCGTGCTGTAAGGTCAACCGGCAGTAAACGAACAGCACAAGATAAGGGCAATATATTAGTGAGGCAAAACTCCATCTGAATCAATTGATACTACTGGCCTATTTCCAGCTCAATATAACTGGCATATTCCATCTGCAACCAGGCCTATGTACCTGCCCTTGTGTGGCAGGGCACATGTGTGCATATGTAACAGGTACATGCGCTTAAAATTACACGCATAAAAAGAGACAAGACAGGCAGGTGCAACAGTGACAGCTCTCAGATTCGACACTGAACACCGAACCTGTCAGAATCTCCCTTATGTGATTTAAAGCCATTTAATAGAGTGCAATAAAGTACAGAGTCTTCTGCCCAGTCTCTACATATCTCACTGGAGCTGGAGCACCTCCAATTATACCAAAAGCTGTTTTGTCAATGCAAGAGGAATAAATCACGGAAGATGCATTTCAGCTTTAGGAGAGCCAAGCAATCAGCCAATCCATCATCTTCCATCAGTAAGAAATTTAGCAAATAGCAGCGGAACAGGAGTCGATAAAAAGCGCTTAAATACTGCCCTGGCTTTTACTTGCTGTGCTTTTAATTTGGCAAATGAATGCCTTCCGTTGGGCTCACACCCCTGGAGTCTCTGCAATGACGTGGATTAAGTGCTCTGTTAGCTCCACGGTGCTGAATGGATCTCCAAGGTACAGCAAGCTATAATGGCTTTGAAACATTCAGCCTAAATCTCCCTGCTGTTTAATTTCAAGCATTAAAAGGTGATGGTGGGGGGGGGGGGTTGGGGGAGAGAAGTAACAAAACTCTAGAGATAAAAAAATATAGACCTTTTTTAAAGGGTTTTTATTTAGTCTGTTTACAGTACAAATAAGAAATGTGTTTCTCGCCAACAAGAAATACGGTTCTAATAATATCTGGTACCTTATAGACCACCCTGCAGATTAAATCAAGTTTAGCCTTAGAATATTCCACTCCCCACTTTCTTAATTAAAAATCATAGTTTGGGAGGAGGGACTGTGCATGTAGGGGGTGTTGTGCAGCAAAGAGTAAATAAAGTTTGCTTATGGGTTACTCAACTGAAAGGTTTAATATTAATCTTCAGTAATTTACAGAGAATGCAGCTGTGATATCAACATTTGTAGATACAAAGAGCAGCCTTCAGTGGAACCAGTGGTCCGCTAGTATTGTTTACCCAGATGGGTATCAGCTACAAGTATGTGTCTTTTCAGCTCCAGTAGTAACTGGACATAAACATGTATTGTGGGCATACAAAGAATTCAAGATATCACTGTGATGTAGTCATGCTCCTAGAGAAAGTAAGGCAGCAATCCTAATCTTGAAATAAAAAGGTACCCCTGCCCGTACGGGCCAGTCTTGACAGGCTTTAGGGTTGTGCACCCATCTCACTTAAGAGGCCAGGGGCCAGCGCTGTCCGCAGACACTTCCGGGTCACATGGCCAGCGTGACATCGCTGCTCTGGCGAGCCAGAGCTGCACATGGAAACACCGTTTACCTTCCCGCTAGTAAGCGGTCCCTATTTATCTACTTGCACCCGGGAGTGCTTTCGAACTGCTAGGTTGGCAGGCGCTGGGACCGAACAACGGGAGCGCACCCCGCTGCGGGGATTCGAACCGCCGACCTTTCGATCGGCGAGCCCTAGGCGCTGAGGCTTTTACCCACAGCGCCACCCGCGTCCCAATCTTGAAATAAACAACACTAAATGCATTAGGACTTACTTCTGAATAAGGATGGGCAAATCTGTACACTTCAGTCTCTCACAGTTTCTCATTTTTCCAATCTTGAGTTCATTTTAACACATTTCAGTAACAGTTTCTGATATATATAGGTTTCTTTTTCAATGTCCTCATGAAAAATCATCAGTAAATTTCTCCAAATATACCTTGCCTAATGTACAAATTTTCACAAAGCAATTGTCCCTGACGTAATGCCTTTTTAATGCTTATTTTCGTGGATATATATATATGCATCATTATACACAGTTTCCCTTAGTATATGCATTTTTGTACATGTTACTTGACTGGAAAATGGCATTTCAAAATTCAGAGATGTGTGAATTTCGAAGGATGGCTGTGTTTCACTTCATGCATTATTTCGAAAAGTGAAAATTAGCAGATTTACCTTTAAATGTGAATTGCATTGAACATGCTCTCACACACAAACCATAGTTCTGAGTAGACACAGGATTACAGTGTAAAATGCTATTTAGTAACAGATGAATTCTCAGTACAGATGAATTCCGAGATGCTCGGTTTTCAAGCATATCGGAAGCCAAACATTTCAGAAGCCGAACAACAAAAACCCGGAAGTAATTGTTTCCGTTTTCGAACACGCCTCAGAAGTCGAACGGCTTCTGCTGTGTGTTTTTCTTTTTTCTCAATGGATTTTAGCCTGGAGAAGAGGAGGTTAAGGGGTGATATGATAGCCATGTTCAAATATATAAAAGGATGTCATATAGAGGAGGGAGAAAGGTTGTTTTCTGCTGCTCCAGAGAAGCGGACACGGAGCAATGGATCCAAACTACAAGAAAGAAGATTCCACCTAAACATTAGGAAGAACTTCCTGACAGTAAGAGCTGTTCGACAGTGGAATTTGCTGCCAAGGAGTGTGGTGGAGTCTCCTTCTTTGGAGGTCTTTAAGCAGAGGCTTGACAACCATATGTCAGGAGTGCTCTGATGGTGTTTCCTGCTTGGCAGGGGGTTGGACTCGATGGCCCTTGTGGTCTATTCCAACTCTATGATTCTATGATTTTGCTGGTGGCCCCTTGCTCCTTGGTTTTCAGACATTTCAGAAGTCAGACAGTCTTCCGGAATGGATTACGTTCAAAAACTAAGCTTCCATTTTACTGCCAAGATGCACGTATGGGGCAATACGGCTATTAACTTAACAGTGGCGTAGCGTGGGTTGTCAGCACCCGGGGCAAGGCAAGTAATTTGTGCCCCCTAACCCGTGGATTTGCGCCCCCTAACCTGTGGATTTGCCCTAACCCCAGATGTTGCGCCTGGTGTGGCCGGGCCCCCCTGCACCCCCCACGCTACGCCACTGTAACTTAACAAACTGGGCTCCAGAGAATCACAGGGCCTCTTCATGCTAAGGAATCCCTATCTCAAAGGCACTTCTATATAGGCCTTCTTGGCGGCTGCTCCCAGACTTTGGAACTCCCTTCCTGGAGAAGTTAGCCTGGCTCCCTCCTTGTCCTTCCACCAGAAGGTGAAGACCTTGTTCCAACAAGCTTATGGGAAGCTGCTTTTAATGAGGGGGCTGATGCTGTTCTTGATGCTTTTTTTGTTGTGGATGTCTGTATGTTTTTAACACACACACACACACACACACACACACACACACACACACATAAAGTCTATCAATGCTGAACTGTTTTTAGTAATGGTTTCCAATGTTTTTAAGCTTTGCTTATTTTCTCTGTAAGCAGTCTTGAGTTCCTGTCAGGGCAAAAAGTGGGGTATAAATAAATATATACAGTGGTACCTCTGGTTATGAACTTAATTCGTTCCGGAGGTCTGTTCTTAACCTGAAACCGTTCTTAACCTGAGGTACCACTTTAGCTAATGGGGCCTCCTGCTGCGGCTGCACAATTTCTGTTCTCATCCTGAGGTAAAGTTCTTAACCTGAGATACTACTTCTGGGTTAGCGGAGTCTGTGACCCGAAGTGTTTGTAACCCGAGGTGTTTGTAACCTGAGATACCACTGTAATAACATACAATACTGCTAATAGAAATTGCTCTGAATGTTTCTGTAGGCAATTGCACACATTTTTACAACCCCGCCCCCCAACTTTCATGATAACAGCTACTACACAGAAGTACACAAGCCAAGTGTGCATTTTAAGAACAAAAACAAATGCTGTTTAGATCAGTTCAAAGGTCTGTGTAGACACTTTCTGGTTAATGCATGGAGGTTGGGGTATGGCCGTGGGTGGATTGAGTAACATCAAGGCTTGGGACCAATGGGTGTGAGGGATTCTGCACATGTTTACTGCACAGCCAAAAGCATCTCTGCTCCAACCTTCTGTTCCCCATGGCAACCAGAGCACATGGAATTAAAACAAGTTTTGCAAAACATCCTTCAGTCATCTTCCTAAGGTTAAACAAAACACCCCAAAACAGGCCTAGCAAGCCTCCTTACACTGAAACCTCTCCCAGCCTGAAGGGTCAGCAAGAAAGAAAGGGGAAATAAAAGTGGTTCTTATTACCTCAGCTTATCATCAAGCTATGTAAGAAAACAACGGTGGGCACACTCAGGCTTCAATGTGTGTGGCTGAAGAAACCATGCCAGGTATGTGGGACCAAAAGGCTTGTCTTTGCTCTCCAGCCTTGTATGATGGTAGTGACATGGGGAGGTGGGGACAACTGAATAGGGCTGTTGTTGACAGCAGGGGTGATTAGAATTTTGAGAAAACGTCACAAAATCACGACAGCCATTTTCACAGAATTGCAGAGTTGGAAGGCACCACTAAATGTCACTCGTGATCCCTTCCAACTCTGCAATTCTATGATTCCATGAAAATGGGCCACCGTGTGGGGGTGTGGCATGACACAAAATGGCTGCTTAGAGGGGGTGCCGCAATATAAAATGGCCGCCCCATTTAAAGGAGAAGAGGAACACATGTCTCCATCACCCCCATCAATGGAAAAAGGCACCTCTTTGTGGCTCACATCGGCTCAGAACGGTTGGGAGTTTGGGCAGCCACCCAATAAAATGTTATTTTCTGGGGGGTGGCAGCAGGGGGGGCAGGATATGATATCAAGCCGGCACAAACAACACCTGAGCAAGAAGAGCAAAGTCTTTTGTGTATTGTGGATCTTTGAAGAGACCCTTATTGAGACCTTTCCTGGGCACCACAGGAGAGATAAGAGGTACAGTGGCACCCATGGGGGCCAGATTGGCAGCCTCTGTTGTAGACTCTACAACAAAAACTAAAATGCAGAGAAAGGGTATAAAATATTATCCAGGGGCACTCCACCTCGTGCTTATTTCAGACTTCACATTTTCACAGAATGTTGCGTGTGGGCGTTTTCTTCTTATAATTTCCATTTCTGTATGTGGTACTTTTTTCCCCCTTGCATATTACATTCCCTATTGTGTGACATGCAATCCGAGAATAGGATGAACATGTGTCCTGCTTTGCAGAAGACAATCCTTTATTTGGATGCATCCTCTAATTGAAGGATTTCTGGTTAGAACCACAAGAGGAGAGAGCAGGGGTCTTAAAGTTGCCCATCAAGAGTCAAATGCCTGGACACCAGCCTGTCTTCACAATGATGAAATCTATTTGACATCTATACATATAAATCAGCACATGCAAATTTTATGCAAATCAGGATTGCTTTCTGTTCCCTTTCTCAGCAGTGCGAAGGTAACCGCAGTACCCTGGAAACAGATACAGTGCCATTTGCGCAGACTTTACTTTGCTTGGTTAAATGTTAGGTCCTGGTTTGCCCACTGTTATTAATACAAAATTCCTGCTTGCTGCTCTGTGACCCCCCCCCCCCCCCAGTTTATTCTCATCTCCTACTCCCTGCCCTTATAGAAGTAGTTACATGCTAAAGAGCCAATGACCTGGTGAAAGTTAAGCAATTTTAACCCTGATTTGATTGCAAGAGATTTATGCAGAGGCCAAATGCTCTCACTGAATTCAACGGATTTGAAAGTGCTTCACTTTGACCAGATCATGCCCTAAGGCACTTTAATATTTTTAGAAAGGCAATGAGACTCCCCCCCTTTTTTTACCATTCCCCAAACACTTGTATAAATCAGAAAAGCTAAACGTAAATGCTCTTAAGTTAAGCAAGCCAGAGAGCCCCAGTTTGTTCCTTAAAAGACACGTTTTATGGCCATGACAGCAAGGTTGTGAAATATCACCTAATGGAGATTGGAGGCGATACAGAGTGGGTTGTAAAAAAAAAAACCTCAAAAAAAAAACCCAACAACCTCCAAATCCCAGGGTAACAGTTACAGAGCCTTTTCATTAAACACACACACACACACACACACACACACACACACACACACACACTGCTGCAGGGGAGGAGAGGGAGGAAGGGGGAGGGGGGAGAAAGAGAATTACTGCCTTTTACTAATACAGTGGTACCTCAGGTTAAGAACTTAATTCGTTCTGGAGGTCCGTTCTTAACCTGAAACCGTTCTTAACCTGAGGTACCACTTTAGCTAATGGGGCCTCCCACCGCCACCACGGTGATTTCTGTTCTCATCCTGAAGCAAAGTTCTTAGCCTGAGGTACTATTTCTGGGTTAGCGGAGTCTGTAACCTGAAGCGTCTGTAAGCCGAGGTACCACTATATCCATTCATACACAGTCAAATGAAGTTGTTATTTTCTTTCTCCATTCTCATTTGAATCTCCAAAGCATGCACTATTCCATCTCTGTGCCAGAATAAAGACGTGGATTCAGGTTGAAGTCTTTAGAATTAATGGTTTCTCCAGGGGCTAGTCAGTTCTGTGAGCAAATACATCAGGTCGGAGGGTCATTCTAATAAAACTTTGGTATCAGTTAAGCCGTGCTAATGTGCATCCTCTCCCTCCCTGAGCAGGCAATGAACCAAAACACAACAGCTGGAAATTGCATCCATCTTGTCATCTGTCACTTTGCCTGCTCACCTCAGCTGGTTATAGAGTAGCCATGTGTCCTACTATACAAGAGAAATGTCTGCATCTGGAGGTCTGATAGAGGACAGTCTCCTATTTAAAAGTGCCCCATGAACCTGTGGTCCTCCAGATGTTGTTGAACTGCAACTCCCATCATCCTCAGCCAGTATGGCCAATGTTCAGAGGGTGATGGGAATTGTAGTCTGGCCAGGGCCGTCTTAAGCATATGCGGCACCGGGGTGCACAGATCTGCCCGGCACACACACACCCAGGTTGCCCAGGATTGCCAACCTTTTTTTTAAGCAGAGGAGCCCAGCGCAACAAACCAGCCCGGCAGGCTGTCAAGGCACACACAGCAGAGGTGGCCAGGTGCCTCAGCAGTAGAGGAGCCCAAGGTGGCTGTGGCGGCAGAGCAAGGCCAGGGCCAGGTGCCTGAGGGGGGGAGCCAGCGAGCAAGCAGAGCCCACAACAGTTGAACCCGAGGTAGTGGCGACTGAGCGAAGCTGGGCGCCTCATGTGAGCAGTGTGCATGCGCTGGGCGGGCCTCTTGACGCCCCACCAATCCCAGGCGCACAGGCAGGTGGAGCTGGCCGGCTGCCTCAGCACCTGCAGCAGAAAAACCTGTGGCGCTCTGACGGGCTCTGGTGCGCTCGGCAGCAGCTGTCGGCTGGTCGGGCTCTCTTCAAACCCCGGACTCCAAAACTTGGTCTCGGACTCTCGGCCTGGCGCCCCTGGCAGCCCGGAGCCCGGGTGCCCCACACCCCTAAGGCCTATGGTTAAGACGGCCCTGAGTCAGGCAATATCTGGAGCAACAGAGGTTCCGGAGCACATAATTATAAGAAGGAAGAACAAAGGCTCGGCATTGCTCACTAACAGCCATTCATTCAAGTTATTTCAGAGTTAAGCCTTCATAAAGCAATGGGTGAAGGACAGGGCCAACTCAAGCCATTTTGTTGACTGAGGCAAAGGACAAGATTGTGCCCCTTCCTGGCAGTTGAATCTTACTTCTGTAATACCAATGGGATAGTGTCCTTCCAAGGGCAGTAGGTTAAAGAGGAATGGCTAGGGAGCTCAGGAAGAAGGCCCAGAGGAGTGCAACTGCCACCTGCCACCTGAAGCAATTTATACTGACAGTGCAATGTAAATATATATAAAAACAGAAAGTCAGATAGAGCAGAAGAACTATAGATAAAAACAAATATATTCCATGAGAGATACTGAAATTGATTGTCAACATGCTCTTAAGGAAAGGTAAGAGTAAAGATGTAAAGATTGTAAAGGTCTTGTTGAATGGCGTAATTTACAAGATCGAATGAATGTAACTGGAAGAGGGTTCCACAAGGGAGGGGTCAACACCACTGAGTCCCTGCCTCATGTGCTGGTCAACCAAACCCATTTCAGGAGTGGACACACAAGCAGGACCTCAAAACACAGATAACAGATTGTGGGCAAATATAGGCAGCAGACTGAGCAGCCACGAAGGTCATCTGGCCACAATCTCCCCTGCTATAGTGAAATGTGTTGTATTTCTATTTATAGTAATTATTCCTAATCGGTATGCAAATATAACAATAGCCATATGCAATTTTTATGCAAAAGTGTCCTCTTTGGTTATTTTTTGTTAGGTTTACTTTGTGCTGATGTGTAAATGATCACCCTAAATCATTAGCAATGGTCTCCTCATTGCAATAGGGCTTCTCATGTCCTTTTCAGATTTTTGCTCTATTCGTTCAAAGAACATTTTGCGCTCCTATATGCATATTCTTTAAACATAAGGAGCAAATTAATGAAGGGGCTTCTCTTTCCCCTAGATGGGAATAATGCAACCAATATAGATGGGTTATGCAAGAAGCAGTGCCTTAAAGGACAATTTTGTTATGTCAGGCCCACTTCTAGCTAAGCCTAAAACTGAACAAAAACAACAAGCAGGTCCTTCAGTTAAATTCCTATGTGCTCCCCAGAATTAGCTTACCAACCATCTCACAGTTGATGTGAGCATCTGTCGCATCTAAGTGAAGTGTGAAACTGCCCCCTGTACAGTTATCAGAATAATATTGCATTGTAAAAGACAACAACAACAAGGAGGGCACTGTTCTAGTTTTATATGGTTTATTAAACATAATGGATGGACTACCAATGAGTAAAACAGCAACATTAAAAAGTTACTGGTAAAAGTAAAATACAAAATCACAAAGACAGAACAAAACATGCACTTAAAAAGTCAGCTGCCCTTTCCTCCAAATGATTTTGGGGAGATTGCTCAGGTACTTTGCACAAAAAAATAATTGGTTTAAGGTGACAGGTGTACATGACGTATATTACTTATATGCGCATAACAAGATCAAACATGCACCATGCTCTAAGCAACAGGAGCTATCTTCATGTTCATAGCTGTCAACTTTTCCCTTTTCTTGCAAGGAATCCTATTTGCAATAAGGGAATTTCCCTTAAAAAAGGGGAAAAGTTGACAGCTATGTTCCTGATGCAGAATGCAATGTCCCCATTTTCATCAGAGAAATGAATGAATGAATGAATGAATGAATGAATGAATTTTTATTTGCATCAGCTATTGGCCATAGCAATAAAACAACAATATGATAGACAAGAAATAGAAATAAAAAGTCAATTATATAAAATACATTTTAGGGTTTTGAATCAATAGTCAAATAGTGGATCTTATTCTAATTGCCCCAGCTAAAAACCTTGCAACCTTTGCTGTTACCTGCTCCTCTTGATCTGCCAAGAGAAAGGACAATGTGGCAGTGGTTGGGCGACCTGGAATGGACAATAAAAGAGGGGTGATAACCTCATCCCTCAAGTCTTTATAAAGAGTGCAAGCCAGAAGGGCATGCGCCACCAGAGAAAATGTTGGAGGGTATGCATAGGAACATACAAAGAGCTTCTTGGATCAGGCCCATGGCCCTTATGGTCCAGTATCCTATGCTCACAGTGGCCAACCAGATGTCTGTGGTAAACCTGCAAGCATGATCAGAGCATGTGTGTGCGCTCTTCCTGTAGTTCCGAGCAACTGGTATTCAGAAGCAAACTGCCTCTTTCCTGAGGATTTCTCCCCCATCCCTATCCACAAGCAAGCAGAACCTTCAAAGGCAGCCTGGAAGGAGACCATTGCATGGGGAGACATTGGCCATGTGGCTGGCATGTGTGCCCTCACCCCTCTGCAGAGGTTTAGCCCTCACCTATGCAAGCAAATGCCTGAAAAGCCTTTTAGATGTGAGCCATCCCCCCATCCCAGCCTTGTAAGAAACTCTCAGAAACAGAAATTATCTACTCTGGCCAGCACTGGATCACCAGACTCTCTGGCAGGAGTCTTCCGCACTTACTGGAAAATACTGGGGGTTGAATTTAAGATCTTATACATGCAAAGCTCGTCCTCTTCCACTGAGCTATGGCCCCCTCTTTGGCTCCTAGGCAGAGCTTTAAGTCTGTAACTCTGCTGCAGTGAGGCAGGCTGGCTCCCTTTAGTATCAGCTGAAAAGCTCTGCTGTGCAGTGTTTACCATGAACTCATTTAAATTCCACTTTGTTTATATTTGATGGGAAATTAGCATTTGCTCATACAAAGGAAAAGTGTTCCCTACCTTGAATACTGTCTCATTCAGCACTTTATTCAGACCCAAATTAAATCCCCAAAGCCTTTAGAGTTTCTAAGGGATTAATAGCACTGATATTATGCTATTAAACGTTTTATTGGAGAGGGGAAAAAATCTGTACTCCTAGCATTTGTTAATTAGCTGGTATTTGCAGAGGTAACAGCACGTAGCTCTATATAAATTAGGCTTGTCAACCAATTATAGTGTTTTCAGTTTATTAAGCATCTTCCTTTTAAATGACCAATCAGTTAATAATTAAATTGATATACATTTGTATATTGTCAAAAGATCAATATAAGGGCTTTTTGGAGATAATCTCCCTCCATCAAGGAAACAGAAATGATGTAACTGATTATTAGCAAGAAAGGTCATCTGCAATATCTTCTTTCATTCCCTATTGCAACAACACACCTGAACTGAAATAGCTTTTAAATTTTAAATGCTGTATTTAACTCAGTGCTCCTCTGGGCAAAAACGGACTTCGCCAACTAAGGCTTTAGTTGATTAACCTATCCATTAATAAAATATAGCCCTAATATAAATACTTTGTTTCATTTAATTTGAATATTTACATCCTACTTTTTCTTTTCTGTAGAAGGAACAACATCAAAAGTAGCAATACACAGAGTTCCTAAACTTACCTACCTACCTATTAGACACATTAAGATGCAAAGCTGTCCTGGCATACCAGAGTGCCTAACTTTGTTCCCAAGGCCATTTCCCCAAAGCCACACCCACCTGTCAATCAGATGGTGTTGCTGGTAGATGCCAGCTTAAAGGCAGGGTACAGCAGACACCTGCAGAGAGTATCACTGAACCCTCCATTCATCAGCTGGTGAGCAGAGAGAGTCAGGCCTGCAGGGTCTCCAGCACATCCATGGCAAGGAATGCACTGGCGAAACAGATCTCTCTCCCCCACCCCGCCCCTCATGTCACAGATCAGCTTTGAAAGGTAAGCAGAATCATATACCGTATTTTTCGCTCCATAAGATGCACCTGAACATAAGATGCACCTAGTTTTTAGAGGAGGAAAACAAGGGGAAAAAAATATTCTGAACAAAACAGTGGATGTATTATTTTTGTGGTTCATGCTGTGGCCACAGACATGTGATTTGACAGTGAGTTTGGGGTAGCCCAATGCAAAAATCCTGAGGATCGATGTGGATCTGTGCTTTGTAACCACATTTTTGCACCATTGCGGCCCCACACCAGAGTGGATGTGTGATTTTTTTGGGGTGCAGGCTGTAGCCATGGACATGCTATGTGATCTGATGGTGAATTTGGGGTGACCCAATGTAAAAATCCTGAGGATCCATGGGCTTTTACCTCCCCACTCCCAGGCAGCCTCCTTTATTGCTAGCGCCCCTTATCTCGTTCCCGATCGCTTGCCAATCAGTGGTTTTGTTTCAAACCCACTTCCCTCTTTCAAAAAAAAAAAGAAAAAAAAGTATGATCTGCTTTTTGCCCCTGGGCAATTTGGCTCCAGGGACCATGCATTCACTCCATAAGATGCACAGACATTTCCCCTTGCTTTTTAGGAAGAAAAAAGTGTGTCTTATGGAGCGAAAAATACGGTACTCATCCACTGGCTGATGTTATTATGGCATTATATGACTGGCATGTGGGTGGCACCACCCATCTGTCAGAGTTCACCCACAAGGTGGGGGGGGGGGTGGAGAGATAAAGATCTGGCCTACTAGGCCGAAAAGGTCTCCAGCTCTGCACTAAACCATGCTTTAGTACAGAGGTTGTGATATATATGTGTGTGTGTGTGTGTGTGTGTGTGTGTGTGTGTATGAATATATATATGCAGGTTTTGGTGTCCTCGGGTGTCTTCCCGTGTAAAAGTTGGGGTGTCTAGGCGACGTTTCGACGAGGTCTCACTCGTCGAAACGTCGCCTAGACACCCCAACTTTTACACGGGAAGACACCCGAGGACACCAAAACCTGCATTCCTGTACCCGTGAAAATCTACGAAAGCATATATATATATATATATATATTTCTGTCAAAGGCCAACTAGACAGCTCAGTTGGTAGAGCATGAGACTCTTAATCTCTGGGTCATGGGTTTGAGCCCTGCATTGGGCATAAAGATTCTGGCATTGCAGGCGGTTGGACCAGAGGATTCTCTTGGTTTCTTCCAACTCTCCAATTCTATGATTCTAATATGCTGGTGCACATCCCTTTTCTCTTTGTCTGCTGCTCTCCCTCACACCATTTCACTCTCCTTGTCACCCACATTAAGTTAGGTTGTAAAGGTAAAGGGACCCCTGACCCTTAAGCCTAGTCGCAAACGACACTGGGGTTGCAGCGCTCATCTCGCTTTACTGGCCAAAGGAGCCGGCGTACAGCTTCCGGGTCATGTGGCCAGCATGACTAAGCCGCTTCCGGCGAACCAGAGCATTGCACGGAAACGTCATTTACCTTCCCACCGGAGTGGTACCTATTTATCTACTTGCACTTTTATGTGCTTTCGAACTGCTAGGTGGGCAGGAGCAGGGACCAAGCAACGGGAGATCACCCGGTCGTGGGGATTCGAACTGCCAACCTTCTGATTGGCAAGCCCTAGGCACTGTGGTTTAGACCGCAGCGGCACCTGCGTCCCAAGCTAGGTTGAGGTCTGTATAAAAGCTAGATGCTGGTAATGTTTAAATAAAAAAAGGGGGGGTACCAAAAGCAGGAGCAGGGGAATAAAACAAAAAAATTCTGTAACTATATTAAGCACTTCCAATAGTTCACACACCCAAATGGCTGATGCCAGGCAGTTTAAAGTAATATACAGTGGTGCCTCGCAAGACGAAATTAATTCGTTCCGCGAGTTTTGTTGTCTTGCAATTCTTTTCGTCTTGCGAAGCACGGTGTCGGGAAAGTTTTGGAAAAGCTTCAAAAATCACCAAAGTCTTCAAAAACCTCAAAAAAGGCTACCACACCACGTTCTATGAGTTGCTCCTCGAAGTCAAGTTGCAACTGTATTAACGGTGTTAAGAAAAAGGAAACAAACTTGCAAGACGTTTCCGTCTTGCGAAGCAAGCCCATAGGGAAAATCGTCTTGCGAAGCAGCTCAAAAAACAAAAAACCCTTTCGTCTAGCGAGTTTTCCGTCTTGCAAGGCATTCGTCTTGCGAGGTACCACTGTAATGTGTTTGCAACTAATGCATATATCTAAACATCTATTTATCACCACAGTCAAAGTGTGTGCATATAGGAGATGAGAATAAGGGGAAATGTCTAGGCTAGAAAGAGTCTCTACCCTTGAAGATACCCATTCTTACTTTAGACCCTCCAGGGCCTAAAGTATATATTTAAAAACCTGCAATGAATAGGGGGTCAGAATGGGAGGCTGCTCAACTGCACATCACACCAACCATAGGCTCAAAATGCCCCTTTCTTACCCTAAGACAAACCCTCAGAACAGCCGTGGAGTCAAAAAAGGCAAGCTAACACACCAGCTTTCCACCATGAGTCTTTTATGGTTGGGCAGGAGGACTTGATCAGATTCTGTTCCCAAACATTTTCCAAAAACACCCTTGCGTAAAAGACAATGCAGGATACCCAGCACCCCATGTTTCACAGGCAGCAGGTCGAACCCTCAACCTTTTCAGAAAGACTTGTATCTGAAACTCTGGAGAGCTGGCAGTCCATAGAGGCAACACCAAGCAAGATGGAGCAATAATCTGATGGTTTAAGGCACCTTCCCATGTTTCTACATTTACATACACTGATCAGTGGCCGAAAAAGTGCTCTCTGGGATGGATGCCACCTCATTTCCTATGCCAACTAAATGCAGCCTCACCCTTGCAGAAACATCAGTGTTAAACTGCAATATTCCTGTAAATATAATGCAGTCGGGAGTGATTTAAAATGCACACGAGTGATTTATTAGGATAATAACGAGGAAGACCCACACAAACCACGGAAGCAAAAGTTAATGCTTTTAAAATTATCCTTAATCCACCCCGATGTTGTCAGTTTATTAGAGTGGCTGGCCTTCCCTCTGCCCCCCAATTGACCCTCCAAGCCTTGATGATTTAAAAGGTAGCAAGCCTGCCAGTGATCAATGCTTCAAACCTCTTTCAACCCAGGATTTTACAGCTTTAACTGGAGAGTGCAAAAGGGCAATAGGCTTCCTCAAGACAAAGTCTTCTTCAAGCCAGGCCCTTTGTTCCTCCAACCAACCTTCCCACCCAAAAGGCAGAATGGGACTCCATCAGTTTGAGCCAGCAAGACCAATGGCCACAGATGATGGATGATCATCAAAGCTGACACAGGAGTCCTGCAACATCTGGAGGACCACAGGTTCCCCTTTCCTGCCCTAGTCTAAAATTATTAGTTAGGCTGCCCCACTTTCCCACAGCTGCTGCTGCTGCCTTGATTTCCCCTGAATGGAATGGAATAACCTGCCTAACTATACTAAGAAGGGGTACAACAGTTCTTTATTTCCTTCTTGGATTCAGGAAAAGCAACCAGATTTCGGGACAGAGTGAGGCATGGGTGGGACAAAACCTAGCCATGAAGACTTGGCAGATATTTTCAGATATGACCTTGTTTGCTGCATTAGCTTTTGGCAATATGAACCAGGTTAGTTTAGGAACAAAGGAAGCTGCATTATAATGAGTGAGACTCTTAGTCCATCTAGCTCACTACTATCTACATTATCTGGCAGGGGCTCTCCAGGCCTAACTGGAGATGCCAGGGTTTGAATCTAGGACCTTCTGTATGCAAAAATCTATGGCTGCGTTTGTTGCTATCCTTCTACAGTCCTGACTCTAGCTTTGTCTAGATGCAGGAAACAACTGATAGTCACTATATTTTGCAAAGAAAAGACATTGGCTTTGCAGCATCAAGACACAGTCAGTTTCTAAAGTTTCACTGAACAACTGAATTTATGGGAGAACTGGAAAAGGAAAAACTCACTTTCCTTCCATCTAGTACCATCCAAGAGGTGTAGTAGCATCAATTTAAATCATGGGTGAGAAACCTTCTTCAGCCTGGGGGTGACATTCCCTCATGGAGACCTTTCCAGGGGCTGCATGCCAGTCAGTAGTGGGCAGGGGAAGAGGCAAAAATGTGATACTTACTTTTATATGGAAGCCTATATTCCAGCCACAGAAAAGAAAAGCTGTTCTTCAGATTGCACCCCTTCTCTCCATCCAGGCAGGTGACATGCAATGTTATGGTTCAAGGACACATTTCAGCCTGGCAAAAACACCCAAGGAGTGTGCATAACAGAGCTGGTATGGGGCATGGCCTGGGAGAATCATGAGGGTTGGTCAGAGGTCTGAATATTTGCCCCCCCCCCAGCTCAGCCTGAGATTACACACAAACTTTATGCACACTTTATGCACATGGCCTTTATACCATCACAGCACCACATGAAATGGATATTACGTTTCATACTCCTTATCATGGGCACCATCACAGTGATGACGGCACCAACATTCATATCCTTTGTGGCAGTTCCAACAGTCTACAGATGGTTCACTTAACTGAAACAATAGATGTTGCGAGGAGTCGTACAATAGTACGCTTGCTGTCCAGAGTACCGCAAATGTAAAGGAGCATCTCTCAGTAGCTTCCCCTTGTACACTTGGGCTGGGGAGAAGAGCCTTGCTGAAAAGGAAGCAGGTTCACTAGCTGAATAGTACCAGGGTTTCTCTTTTGCAACCCTCAGCAGCAAAACATCAGATTTCTAAAGGCATAAGCATGGTGACAAAGTCTTCCTTTGTCTTTTTGCCTTCCTGTGATTCATAGCATCAGCCCCAGTGATTGTTCCTGTGTGAAGCCTTCTTCAAGAGTTAAAAACACAATGAATAGGTCATAGTCAAAATGCTAGTTATTCGTGATTCATCTCCTCCTACACTATCATAGTGCACACAAGTTATGAGCCTGAGACATTACCGTAGAATCATATCATTGTAGAACTGGAAGGAACTCCGAGGGTCAAGGGAATTTACTTTTGTCCTCATAATTTGTGCAGGTTTCTTAATTCATGTATTAATTACCTGCCCTAGAATCATAGAATAGAATCATAGAATCATAGAGTTGGAAGAGACCACAAGGGCCATCGAGTCCAACCCCCTGCCAAGCAGGAAACAACCCCCTGCCCTCCAATCATCAATCCCAGAGCACAAGGTATGTAGAAAAGTCACTAATTTCATACAAGTCAATTGAAACAAAAAACTATCAAATCGCCGGCAGTGCACATTCAGAGCAACTAAGACAGAATGACTACCACTATGGATTGGCTACACCCAATGCAAGCTACCAGCTTCACTCTGGCCCTCAGCCAGCCAACATCTGCCAAACTAGCCAGCCAACATCTGCCAAACTTCTTACATACAATCCATCCAGACCTGTCAGCCTCCTCACTTCTACCCCATGGAGGCAAAACCTGATGAAAGGAGACCACTTGTCTTTGGCTCAGGATCCACCCTTCTCATGACCCTTTTTTCTTTAAATCTAACTTTGATGAGACCACCCTTCAAATAGGCAACTTGTTCAAAAAGAGTCCTTCAAGACAGAGAATGTAGGATTGTCTCCAGATGGTCCTTCAAACAGAGGACTGTACTCTATTAAACAGGGAAAATGGACTAAGCCAACCGTTGTTTTACCATGCCAAACATGTTGTATGAATCAGCCCTCACTCTGGGCTAACCTACCATGATCATTGTGCCT
Organism: Podarcis muralis; assembly: GCF_964188315.1. NCBI lineage: Eukaryota > Metazoa > Chordata > Lepidosauria > Squamata > Lacertidae > Podarcis > Podarcis muralis. Next base: position 8,790,686 of record NC_135669.1, on the reverse strand, counting down.
ATTTGCAAGTCTACCCATTTTCAGACAGATTATTCTCAATTCAGTCCTAAAGCACTATACTGTGAAACGTTCAACCTTTTCAATGTTTAGCAGATGAGAACAGGGGCTCTCTAGGCGATGCACTTAGTGAATTTTAGACTCTGGTCATGACCATCTTACTGGGGTGGGGGCTGCGCCCTTCAGATGGAAATGTGTGATACTTCACTTCCTTAGAATGGTCTTATATCCTCACTTCTCTTGAGGTGGTAATTTGCGTCTTACTTAGCTCTAAATGCAATGAGCTAGCCCAGTTTCATTTGAGGGGCCTCCTGCACGTTCTGCTGTGTGGGGTCCTAGATCTCCTCCCCCAAAGCCCTGCTCTGGGAAACCCAGCCAGATGGGTGGGGTATTATTATTATTATTATTATTATTATTATTATTATTCCCCTGGACTTCTTTGTGAGCCCCACCTCCATTCTCAAAGCAAAGATCACAACAATAAGACACACAGAATTGTTGAAATCCTTTCACCACTTCTTGGATTTTAAATTGACCATAAGAGTTTCCTTAATAAAAACAACTGAATAATGTTTTAACAGAGCCTGTGTGAAATTGCCTATTGAATTGCTGCAAGTCCAATGACATTCAGTGACATTTACTAGAGATAAGCAATGATGGAGCTGGAGATTTTTTTTTAAAAAAAGGAAGACTGCTTTAACGGAAGAGTCATGAAGACTGGGTCGGCACATCCCTCCCTGTATTTTTTTTCTGAACCGCCAAACTCCTAAAGCTTTAGTTCAGTTTATCCACTGCTCCTTGGACTTGCATTGACTCTCATTTGAAGACTCCCCGGAGTTGTTTCTGTAGGAGTAGCTTAGATTGGACATTGGGTTCCTTTGCATCTTCGTTTTTCCTCCACCCCAACTTAGCCAATCAGGATTCCCCCAGGAAAGCATTGAATTAACCACAGGATTTTAGCAACCTCCCCAACCAATTTCAAAGCGGGTCAATCAGAGGCATGCATTTGCAATCTGTCTGTTACTTTTCTGAGCCTACACTGATTCTTCCCTCAATTTTGTGCACAGGTATTAGTGCATAACAACTGACCCTAGCAAATAGGGTCATTTAGACCATCTGCAAATTCATTCCACAGTCTGAAATGTCAAAGGTGTCCTTATATAAATAAACTAAGCAAGACTGTGCAGAATCTGAGTCTGTATCTGTGGCAAACTGCAAAGTCAACCTATATTGAGTTAAACTAGACAATAAGTACATGCTAAAGCGTGTCTATAGGGACGCGGGTGGCGCTGTGGGTAAAAGTCTCAGCGCCTAGGGCTTGCCGATCGAAAGGTCGGCGGTTCGAATCCCCACGGCGGGGTGCGCTCCCATTGTTCGGTCCCAGCGCCTGCCAACCTAGCAGTTCGAAAGCACCCCCGGGTGCAAGTAGATAAATAGGGACCGCTTACTAGCGGGAAGGTAAACGGCGTTTCCATGTGCGGCTCTGGCTCGCCAGAGCAGCGATGTCACGCTGGCCACGTGACCCGGAAGTGTCTCCGGACAGCGCTGGCCCCCGGCCTCTTGAGTGAGATGGGCGCACAACCCTAGAGTCTGTCAAGACTGGCCCGTACGGGCAGGGGTACCTTTACCTTTTTAAAGCGTGTCTGGTTTTTTGTTTTTGTTTTAACCAAGAACAAGTAGTGGGGTTCATGATTAGAACTGCAGGGCATGAGAGAGCTGTTAATCCTTTCCTTCATGACACACTTCTTGTGGCAATCAGCCCCTAGCTGCTACTCACCTCAAGATGCCAACTTTCCTGCAAGGATGGATAGCAGTTGCCAGAGGCATCAGCTTATGAGGACAGTTTGGGGTGGGGGAGTCACACGCATCAGAACATTGTGAGGAGCCAGGGGAGGAACCCATTGCAGCAGCTGCTTGGCTTTGATGGCCACTGGATGCTCCAGCGGGAGGTTGCTTTGACCCTCCTTCCCCTCTACAGCAGCAGGAAGAAGACAAAGAACCTCCACGCTTTCCAGACATTGTGGGGGGCCAGCCCCAACTCCCAAAACATAGGGGGAGCCAAATGGGTCTGCCCCCTAGAGCTGGCACCCTGACAGTTGGCAAATAGAGAGAAATATAGGCACACAGGAAACTGCCTTAGTCTATTTAGCTCAGTAATAGCTGCACTGAGTGGAGATGGTTCCCCTAGGGTTTTAGGCAGGAGTCCAGCAACCTGGGGCCTTCTGCATGCAAAGCAGATGTTCCACCACTGAGCCGCAGACCCTCCTGTGATACATAAGTAGCAGTCAAGTACAACATTCCTTGTTTTCCTAGAGTGGACATGCAAGGGAATGTTTGGTCCAGCCAGTCGAAAACTTCCTGTTTCCTCCTGGCTGGGACATACTTCCTTTGCATGTGACTAGAGGTGGGCGTGACCTTACCTGTCCAGGTAAAACAAAAGGACAAGGCATGCAGCACTCTCTCTCTCTTTGACTTCCTCCATCGTTCGAGCAGCTTTTTAGCTAGAATTGTTAGCTTTCAGCCAACAGACAACACTGGGATTATCTCCATATGGGATAGATCCACATGTATATACTTTGTAACTAAGTCTGCCTTCAGGGATCCAACTGTGAACTGATGATGTGAGTAAACTCCTTTTACTGACTTTAAATAAGGTTGCCATGTGTTTATTCTTTTAAGAGGGATATAAGGGAACTTACCAGGAACCTAATAGTGAGAGGCTTACACAAGCCTGCAACCAGCTATCCACTGTGCATTTAAAAGGGGAATGTAAACTCTGCTTAGTAAAGGAATTTGCAAACACAAGTTAGGAAGGATATTAATAAACAATATATCCTCTCCTGCCTCCCTGAACATTCCCACACCTCCCAATCAAGACCATGATTTGTCAAGAGCATGGCCCACAGGGTGGGAAGACGAATCCCCTCCATGTGAGTTGTGGTCAAAATCCAGATCAAGAGTGATTTGTGCATCATTTAACGTATCATATACTTTTGGCTTAAGACTATTTGACATCAGACAGATATGCACCAGCTATTTGGTAAGAAAGACTGGCCAGCCTTTTGCAAGCAATAACTATGTGCCAACGTTTTTATACAGAGCTGTACTTAATAAAAACAAAATAAAATGCCCTGCACTGATGGCATTGCAATTTATCTGTAACTAACATGCACTCCGTGACTCAGACTTTGCCAGTCCATTTTGTTCAGCTCTAAATGAGACCAAGATTGTGTTGCTTGCACTTCTAATCTCGCAAAACCCCACGGGCGATACCATACGTGCCATGAGGGAAGGATTGCTAATTTATGTAAAATATTACAGAAAATGATCTATATGACAGGTTTGATATAAAATGTTAAATGCAAGCCATTACTCACTGAAGATAATTTGAAACAGTACCATGTCAAGGGAGTCATTAGATTAGAGGATAAAAAGTAGGAATAGGTATTCAGATATTTAGACATATTTGCATAATCATCTGAAGGAGATAACAGATGCTCTCCTGGGCCCAACTAGCACACAATGAATAGAACAACAGTTTGAAAACTTTGCATTTTCTTCACATAGTGTCATAACACAGATCATGCTCCCCCTCCCATCTTTGTGCTTTCAAGTGTGCTAGTAGAATCTGTTGTTAGGGAGAAAAGACAGCGGCCAAGGAAGCAGGGGAAGATAGTTTGGGGGAGCAATGGGGTGGCAGAGAATGGATTTTATTCAGGAGTGGGGAACCTTTGGCCTCTGAGCCAATCTTGGGCCACCAGGGAATCCAATTTGGTCTGTGAGCCCATGTTCCCCAAACCACACCCACTTGTCAGCAGCCAATCAGGATGGTGGAGATCACAGATAGAATCATAGAATTGTAAAGTTGGAAGGAACCCCAAGGGTCATCTAGTCCAACCCTCTGCAATGCAGGAATCTCAACTAAAGCATCCCTGACAGATGGCCATCCAACCTCTGCTTAAAACCCTCCAAGGAAGGACAGTCCAGCAGCTTCCAAGGGAGTCCATTCCAGTGCCAATCAGCTCTTACTATCAGGTTTATATTGGCTGCTCCCAACACATTATTTAACGGCCATTCACCAGCGTAAAAGTGGGCGTTAAATCTCATTAACTTTGGCTGTGTGCACCTGTTCCAGAGAAAAGAGCAAATAGCCAAAGAAAGCCTGTAAAATACAGGCTTCTTCCTTTGTCCTGCCCAAGGTGGAGGAGAGAGAGAGGCACTTTGCAAGCCCAGGGCTCAGCACCCCCCAAAGTGCCAAGCAAAGGGCTAGAAGCACCCGTTTGTGCTGTGCTTCCCAAGCACACAACAACCAGCCGGCTGCCAGGCTCTTGGGAACCCTGCTCAAATGAACTTGTCATGTGGGCAGGAGAAAGCACCTGACAAATTTGGCCCACAAGGCTGATCCTGATTAGGATCTGGCCTACTGAGCCACAAAGGTCCCACCCCTTGTTTATTCCATGCTATACAGCAGGGGAAGGGACGCGGGTGGCGCTGTGGTCTAAACCACTGAGCCTAGGGCTTGCCAATCAGAAGGTTGGCGGTTTGAATCCCCGCGACGGGGTGAGCTCCCGTTGTTCGAAAGCACGTCAAAGTGCAAGTAGATAAATAGGTATCTCTCCAGCGGGCAGGTAAACGGCGTTTCCGTGCGCTGCTCTGGTTCTCCAGAAGCTGCTTAGTCATGCTGACCACATGACCCAGAAGCTGTACGCCGGCTGCCTCAGCCTATAGAGCGAGATGAGTGCCACAACCCCAGAGTCGTCCACAACTGGACCTAATGGTCAGGGGGTACCTTTACCTTTATAAAGCAGGGAGGGCATTCTGTGGTGTGGGTCCACCTGCAAATCCTGGGCCTGATCAATGAAGGCCCCAGAGTTACCTGATTTGGCTTTCTTTCATTTCGCATTCTTGCATCAACACTGGAAAATCACAAGAGAGAATCCCATCCAAGCAATCCCATCCAAGTGGGGCTTACGTAAACGTGATGGTGGGGGAGAGTGTGTTTCGGCATGCTAACTCCACCGCCACAACCCATCCCGAGGGACAGGCAAAGATGTCAATTTTGGTTTCTCTCAGTTTCTCCTCCTCCCCCCCCCCCAAAAAAAATGCAAATTCTGTTCTTCACATTTCCCATCAGTTTGTGATTTATGTTTGCATTTTAGTGCAAACCTCTCCTACTATGCATAGTTTTGCATGCTATTTTGCTTAATATGCTTGGGGGGGGGGCAAATCACTTTCCCCTAATGTAATGTATTATTAGCATGTTATTTTCATGGATACATGCATTTACATGCACACATTATCCTGGTATATGCCATTTTGTACACGTCACTTTCCAGCAGCACACCAGTCACCTGTTCACATAATTATATACAATTTTTTGGAAGCACATTTGGACGAGGAGGAGGAGATACTATCTTACCAGTGATTAAAGTTTATACCCTGTGCTTGTGGCTAGTGACTGTACTGCTGAACAACATGTCCCAAATAGCATAATGATTGCTCCTTGCACAATGGAACTCTCTCCACTCTCCTCCCTTAGGTACCTCCCTAAATGTGTCCTGGGGTCCCTCAACCCTCCAGAGGGTGCAAGGAACATGGAAGGGTGGGGCAGAGAGGAGAAAGCCCCCTTGTGCAAGAGGATATGTTCATTGGTTACCGCCCAAAATTTCTTGTTTATGCCCTTTGATGCCGTAAAGCACCCCTCCAACCTTAAGGTTAGTAAATAAAAATAAAATAAAGCTTCACCTGCCCACTGGTAAAGTTGGGAGAAATTTGGTCAAGGATTAAAGAACTTTCAGAGGATCATCAGCATACTGGAAAGGTATTCTCAGAGAAGGTTTTCCGGAATAACCAAAAGAAACTAATGGAGCGTTAAAAAATAATAATTAGGTTGAATGTGGCTTCCACACCTTGAAGGCTGACATTTCTGCACTTCTCGTATTGTGCATTCTATGGCAACCATGTGCTTACCCAAGACCTTTGGAATGGCTCTGTCTGGAGCAGGGAGGCTGGCATTCAAGACAGCTCTTTATCTGTCTGAATAGCTGCGTGTGCGCGCCTCTGATTATCCCAGATAGTAGACTAACACTGTCTCAGACAGATAAGCAGCTCAATATTATCCAGCACTCCATTAAGGAATTTAACTGAATCTGCAATATATTGCAGTCCCCTACCTTGGAAAGTAAATTGGTATTTGAAGTCAGGAGGACAGCTGCTGCTGCTGCTGCTGTTGCTGCTGCTGCCATACATGGAGAAATACAATATTAGCTTTTAAACAAGGGAGAGCATTTTTAAAAAAAAAGGAAAGAAAGAAAGAAAAAGAAATGGTTGTTTAATAAGAAATGTTTGCTGTCGAGTGCAGATTTGTAAAAGCCTTATATAGGCATATTCATACAGCCCAAGCTGAACTGCGTCTGCAAAAAATTACAAGAACGTCCATGACATTGCCTGTTTTGTGTGCCCTAGTCTCATGCAGGCGACACCAGATGGTAAGGACAAGGGGCCAGTGGGTGAGAACCAAGTTCTCCAGGAGAAATCTAAGAGGCAATCTGCACACATTTGGATATCACCATTAAATCATTACCGTCAACAGACCAGAAAGAAGGCAAAAAATAAAACTGTGCAATGCACCACACTCTAAAGTACAGAGCGAAATACAAAAGAGTTACCGGTATTTATTTATTCTGTTTACCGTACATCCCACCTTCCCTCCAAAGAGAAACACATGGTTCTCTTCCTCCCCATTTTATCTTCACAACAACCATGTGAGGTACATTAGGCTTAGACACTGTGACTGGCCCAAGGTCACACAGTGAGTTGCATGACTTGAGTGGGGAGTTGAACCCAGGTCTTCCAGGCCAACACTATAACCACTATACCATACTGATGCTCCATGTGCAACCTAAATGGCATCAGCTCAAGTATACACATCTACAAGAGAACAAATGGCCTAAGTAACCTTAAAAAGCGATCCTTCCAGCTTCAGATGCCTACTTCCCTTTCTAAGATTGCACCTAACTTTGCAGCCTTTGCAGCCGCCCCTCAATAAAACATTTGAGGGGGCCGGGGCCCCACAAAGTTTACGGATGGAATTTGCCATTTGGGTGTTGTGTGTGTGCCATGTCTTGTGATCAGTTATGTGGGGCAGGGCTTACCTGCCCCCCCCCATATTTTATTCAATTTATCACCTCTGCTTCCGAACATTTCAATATCAGCCACTCTCATGCATTCCAGCTGTCTCACAGTGCAATCCTATGTGTGTCTAATCTCTTGTGGCAGTTTTTGCTACCTGGTGCCCTTCACTTCCATCAGTCCCAGGCAACATAGCTGTGTTGGTTGGTGTCAGGGAGAATCCAGAAGAGCAAGTGGCAGAAGGGGTGGAGCAGGGGCTCAGGGATGCTGTGGAACCCTTCAACCGCCCAGAGACAGAGGAACCTGTCTTTCTCAACCTGTGGGTCCCCAGATGTTGTTGAACTACAACTCCCATCACCCCTAGCTAGCAAGGCCAGAGCTCAGGGATGATGGGAGTTGTAGTCTGGCAACGTCTGGGGACCCACAGGTTGAGAACCGCTGGCCCGGAGGCTCGGGAAGAGAGCTCAGACTCTGGAAGGGAGGGGGGCTTTCACATCAGCACAGACAAGGAGGGAATTCCCACGCCTACTTTGTTGGCACGGGAATCAAAGGAAGCCACTCCCTGAATCTGACTCAACGGGTTCGGATGCATAATCCTGAACTGTAGCTGTTTCTTGTACATATGTAATAAAGATGTCAATACCCATCTGACTGTGCCGGAGTGTTAATGCGAAGGGGAGACACCACCTTGACAGTTGGGACTGCTAAAATATCTGGAAAACCCAAGTTAGTGAAGGTTGCTCTATGGCGTTTCAACAAACTTACTGCCAAGGTTGAGTGTGTATAGCTTTGCAGCCTTATTTACTGGGAACTGGTGATTTCTTTTTTCCTGGTACCTGTTCCTGATAAGTCATGGTCCCTATTTCTGCTTTTGGGAAATACTATTTTGTGATGTTATAATCACGATGCCCTCCAGAAGTTGTTGAACTACAGCTCCCTTCATCCCATTAGAAATGCTGACTGGGGCTGATGGGAGTTAGGAGTTGGGCAAAACCTGGAGGCAGCACATCAGCTATCATTCTTCCAAAAGATACATTTCAGAGGGGAGGGTGGAGAGATCCTCTTCCTCTTATTCCTCTTATTTGTGCATCCTTTTCCCACACTGATATTGGACCCAAGTCAGCTCACAATGCAAGAACAGGGATGCACAGCAATGCATTGCTACAGTAAATAACCTATTGCCAATTTATTTCAAAACATAAAATAGCAATCCAAGCAAACAACAGTTCACCTCAACCTTAGTGCAAATGTATGTAAACATAAATGCACCATGGCACACTATAGCACAGCACATAAGGGATGGGCAAACATGTCCATTTCACTTTCTCTCTCATTTTTCCAATCCTAAATTCAATTTCCCACGTTTCTACATAAGTTTGTGATTTCACTTTAAAGTCCTCATGAAAATTTGTCATCATTTCCTTATGATTTTCTCCTACTCTGCACATTATTTTATTTTTTTTACTTTCCCTCAGTATCCACATTTTTGCAAAGCATTTCACCCTATTTTCCCCAAATTATTCATTCATAGGCATCCTTTACAATAGTCAATGCATATCTGCCCACGCTACCTTGGCATTGCAAAATGTTGATGAATGAAGATTTTGAAGGGTAGCTGTGTTTGGGTAAGTTCACTTTTCAATGCGAACTGAATTGGATTTCTCCCCTTACACAGCCTACCATTTCACACACTGTACCTGCTGGGATGTTGGCGGAGGGGTAGGTACCTCTGGTGGGGGACACATAAGTTGAATGGCATCTTGTACTCCTCCTTCTGGCAACTTTTGCAATCAAGCTGGTGCCAAATGTATTGCTCGGTTTTCCTTTGGATCACACCAGCAAGGATGATCATTTGGGCAGCCTAGGACCTCTACACACACTGCCCAGTCTTGTGCCCTGGAACACTGGCAGAGGAAGGTGGGTTTGGGGGGACACCACCCTGGGTGTCATCCCTGGGGAGGGGGTGACAATCGGCACGCCACCCACCCACGACTTGGACTCCCACACCTACCGCAAGACGTTGGGGGAAGGGGGCGAGCTGCTGCGCCGCTTTGCTGCTTTGCTCGCGGTAGGCATGGGAGTCCGAGTCGTGGGCAGGCGGCACGCCGAATGTGCCCCCCCCTTTGTGCCGATGGCAAAGCGGCACAGCAGCTCCCCCCTTCCCCTGGCAGCTCACAGTAGGTGTGGGAGTCATGGGAGGGCACCCTCCGAGCCCCGCTCCACCTCGGGAGTGCGCCCGCCCTGGGCAGCGCGGGCATAAGCTCTGCCACTGCCCTGGAGAAGTCACTTCAGTGCTGCTAATGCAGCAAAAACAACACAGGAGGCAGCAGTTACACGTTACAGGTCTCTGCAGCCATTGCAGGTGCTATGATTCTCCAGCAGTTAGACTTCACCCCCAGAGGCGCACTCCATTGACTCTCAAGACAGGTGGATGCCAACTAAGCTGCTGAAGTGGATTTTGAAATGTTGGTATCATTCCAATGCTTCATATAAGACACATGTGGATCTCAGTAGAAATGGTCTGGACTCTTGTTCAACATGTTATGGGAGTAGTGTGGCATCTATGACCCTCCAGATGTTACTGGACTCCAAATCCTATCATCCCTGACCATTGGCATTCTGTATTCAAATTTAAGGCCTGCGGAAAACAGTTGAGAAAGCCAGACAGATATTTTTATGCAATTTATGTTGTACACTTCAAATAAAGGGGGTGGGTATACGAAAGTGATTTCATATGCAGGGAAAAGTGCCTCAGTGTAGAATATCGTTTTCAACCTGATTAGGAAGGACACAAATTTGAACTCAGATGAGCCAACCAGGTCTCTATAAACAAGCAAGATTTTGCTAACAGATGCAGGTGTTTTTGCACACAAAAACATATGGTGTCTTCAACTGCAATTGGGATTTGCACTGCTGCGTTTCTGTTTTTTACCATTAACTCTATATTTGCATTTGGATCTAGTGAGGCTGCAATAAGCATTTTCAGCCACTGTTTTTATTATTATTATTATTATTATTATTATTATTATTATTATTATTATTATTATTATTATCATCATCATCATCATCACTGTGAAATAACCTATCCAGATAGGAAGGAAAGGAGTCTGTCCCCAATGACATGCCTCGAATGTCTGTGAAGTTTGCTGCCTTGGAAAGCACATGGAAGCCGGATAATTTTAAAAGCATGAACATATTTTTGCTGAGGAGCCATCTTGCGTCCAAGATTGGGGGCTTGGCACACGTCGCATGTGTGTGACATCATACGTGATGTCACATTGTTGGGAGTCAACCAAGCCTTGAGCTGGCACAGTTTGGCTTCAGTGGCCAGTGGCTCCTCCCCTCTCAAGCTCAGGGGGGGCCTACAGTGTGCTCTGCTCCGCACTCAACCTCCTCTGCCCCCTCAACATTACGGGGTCCTGGCCCCCTGCCAGCAGTTACTGAGGGGGCTGAAGACACCTCAGCCCTATAGAGTTGGTGTGTCTGTATTACAGCACTTTATATGTTATAGGTGTCCATGTAAGGAGGAGAATCAAGATGGTGGGTGGGTGATACTTGCACGTCTCTCTATAAGGGCACAGGGGAACATGTGGCAAGTATAGTGTTGTATATGTGTAGGGCACTCTTCACATGATCAGCTCTGCTCAGACTGGGCTTTGGGATTCCCCTCCATCAACACCACCCCAGCTATATAAGAAGGCCATTTCTTGCCCAGGGCAACCCAAAGGGACTGACAACCAACCAATCATTCTTACTGGATTAAGATGTTCATTGTCTCTTTTTAAACACAGGAAGAAGAAAGAAAGAAAGAAAGAAAGAAAGAAAGAAAGAAAGAAAGAACCCTTTGATACTCCCAGTACTCTTGCTCACTGGCTGCACTTGACATTACTCAGAGTAGAAATTAGCAGACATGACTCACTTAGGTCCAGTGATTTCGGTTAGTCTGCTCTGAGTACAACTTAGTACAACAACAACCCCATGATTGCAGACATGCTGCTACGTTGAAGAAACAGGGGGGTTATACAAAGATCAGCTACAAAGACCAAAAGAAAAATGAAAGCATCAAAACCTGAAGGAAAAATTCAGAGAGAAATCAATAGCCTATTGCTTGAACCATTTAAAATTTATTGGATGCACCTAGGAAAAGTAGAAGGGGAGCCGAGTGAGAAAGTCATCATCCTGCAGCCTGGAGGGTAGGAATGCCTCAGTGGCTTAACACACATTTCCAGGCTACCACCTCACAGCTTTGTCTCATGAACGGTTTCTTTCTTTGAGCCGAAATAAAAGGAGGTGAATCACTCATTATGGATAACTGTCCGACAGCTCAGGATTGGAATCTATGGTTTCCTTAGTAAAGGGTCCGATTGTGTGTTCGCGTGTGATGAATTTTCTGCATGAGATATCAAGGTCATTTGCCGTTGGCATAACCGAAGAGAGGGATTCTTCCCATAATAAGATGCCACAGAGTTGAGTAGTTTCCCGACAACAATAGGCAATACTTCGAAGTCCTGAACAGGCAAAGGACCCCATTCCAAAAACTGCTGGCTTGACAGTCAACTTCTGAATGAAAACAGTGCCTTCGTCTGATCACCTGGGTTCACTTTCAGTACTCTGGCAGAGCAGACAAGCTCCAATTCCAAAAAAAGCCTCAAAGCAGATATGAGGAAGCTTTGGCCCACCAGTTATTACTGAACTATAACATCCATCAGTCCCAGCCAGCATGACCAATGGTCAAGGCAGGGGCGGAGCAAGGAGGTGTGATGGGGGTGGTCTGCACCAGGTGTCACCCTGAAGGGGGGGTGACATTCGGCACGCCCGCTGCCTGCGACTCCCAAGCCTGCAGAGAGCGGCGGCCCAGGAGGACAATAGGGACCGCCGACAAAGCAGCAAAGCTCCCCAACTTCAGCCCCCGGTTCGCTGTAGGCTTGGGAGTCATGGGCAGGCGCCATTGCCCCGCTGCCCGCGCTCCCAGCTGGAGGAGGCAGGCAGAGGAGAGGACGGGTGTCTTCCCTGAAAGGGGGTGACTTTCGACTCCCAAGCCTAAAGCAAGTGGTGGCCCCGGTGGCCCTAAATAAATAACTAAATAAATAAATTTTATTTATAGCCCACCCTCCCCAGCCAAGACCGGGCTCAGGGCAGCTAACAACCAATAATAAAAACAAGTTGATTGAAATACAACTTAAAAACAAGATTTAAATACAACATTAAAACATTAAAATGCAGCCTCATCACAGGAGGAGAAAGGAAAAATGAAAGAAAGAGGGGGAGGGAATCAAATTGATTCCAAGCCACAGGCCAGGCGGAACAACTCTGTCTTACAGGCCCTGCGGAAAGAAATCTGATCCCGCAGGGCCCTGGTCTCATGAGACAGAGCGTTCCACCAGGCTGGAGCCAGTGTTGAAAAGGCCCTGGCTCTGGCTTGTCGCCGGCCAAGCAGCAAATCTCCCCCCCCCCTTCCCCCAACTCACTGTAGGCTTGGGAGTCGCGGGCAGGGGGGTGACAAAAAAAATTCTGTGCCGGGTACCACCTGACCTTGCTATGCCTCTGGGTCAGGGGTGATGGGAGTTGTAGTCCAGCAACATCTGGAGAATCCCAGGTTACCAGTCCCTGGGGTAAAGACTCCAAGGCTGCTCTTAGCATCTGGGGAGGTTATAAAGCAGTAAAGAGTTCCTTTAAACATCCTGGTTCTGGAACTGAAACCAGGTGTTGAGACAAATAACTTTTTTTCAATTTCAAGGGACATTGATTCCCTTTTTCTATCATGCCACCTGTGTGCTATAAATAGCTAATAAAGTTATGATGACTGCTAAAATGATTGTGGGCTACTAAATTCAGTCAAATTATCCCCTGTAAGGTCAAGTTTATAGGTATCTACATTTATTCATGTTAAGCAAAAGTCCTTCGTACCCATGAAGATGAAAATCATATACAGCAACAAATGTTCTTGCAACCTCTGAAGAACTCGTGAAGGTCATTTACGAGTCTTTGGAGTCGTTGCTTTTTCCTTCAATAATAAAAAAAACAGAATTACTTCTTGATAAAACTTTGGGATTATCTCTCATTGAAGTACTCAAAAGGAATCCCAAAGGCATTGAAAACGTCTTCAAAAATATGATAATAATCCTTTGTAAGTATTGTTTGTTAAACACACCTGGCACACAAAAGTGTTGGCTCACCTTTAAAAGCTCTTCCTACTCATCTTGTTTGCTAAAAAGCAAAAGGAAATCAGCAGCAAAAAAAGGCACCTCTTCCTTCACTTCTGGGGTTACCACTTGCATCAAGCTAGGAACATCATAAGCTACCCAATATTGAGTCACAGCCCTGGTCCACCCTGATTAATTTTGCCTATACTTTATCTCTCCCTGTTCTACCTAAAGATGCTGCAAACTCAACCTGTGACCCTCTGCATGCAAAGCAGATGTTCTACCACTGAGCTACAGCCCTTCCCCAAAGTTTAGGTTGTACATCTTGAGACAAGAGTTAACATAGTGTTGTTGATGCTATTAAATAGCAGATGCAACAAGATAGCTCATACCAATAACTAACTTAGTTGGTCTCTAAGGTGCTACTGGAAGGAATTTTTTTATATTGTTTTGACTACGGCAGACCAACACAGCTACCTACCTGTAACTAGTTTTCTTCTGCAACTCCTTTGGCCAGTGAGGCTGCAAACCCTCACACCATACTCCAGAGAGCATCTCTAATCTCCCACCCCAATGTTTCTGGCAAGGAAATGTCTCTAAATCACTAAAATCACCACACCTCCTATGAACTGGTCCATGCCATCTCTTTTCTGGTTGTTGATGCCTGACAAAAAGTGACTTGGTCTTTCCTCTCATACAGAGCAGTGTTAGAAGCTGGGGTACAAAAGCTAGGAGCCAAATGGCTTCTGGGACCAGGGTTGTGGGCACCAAAATAAGACTGTCTAGTCACGTGTGTGTGTGTGTGCGTGTGTGTGTGTGTGTGTGTGTGTGTTTCAGCATCACTTTATATAGTATTCTGATAAGCATGAGTTAATATGCAATTCACATAAGTGATGCAATGTTAATACATGTTTAATTTGGTGTTTACAATAAAAAAATTGTTACCATACTTCAGTTTTCAAAGCACTTTATTCTTTATTGTTAAACTCAATGACATATTGTCTATTCTTTGTCTATTCGCATTGTCTATTCGTATTGTCTATTCTATATACTTTGGGGCTTCAAAACACCTTGAGTGTCAGCCAGATGCAAAAAGTGGTACCCAGACTTTTGGGGGGCGCTCGCAAATAGAGAATATTTAGGCGCAAAATGCACCTGGCATCCTGCTAATTTCAAACCCTGATTCAGAGCAGCTATGAAACTACAGTTAGCTCGGTATGCTGCATCACAGTTGCTCAAAGAAGTGGAAATCTGTCAGCATATTCTTGGCTTGCTCAGAGATCTGCAGTGCCTGCCAATTTGTTACTGGGCTAAATGCAGTGTGTTATAAAGGACTATATAAAGCCCTCAGCAGCTTGGGACCAATTTACTTGAAGGATTGCTTTACCCTATATGTACCCACTCAACTGCTTTGATCTGTAGAACATGGTGCTCGTTCCACACTTGTAAGGAACTGACCTTTTAGCATGGCAGCTCCTATAATCTGGAACTCCCTGCCCAGTGACATGAGGCAGGCACCTTTGCTGTCCTGTTTTCGGTGCCTGCCTGCTTTGGCAAGCCTACCCAGGCATTAAAAAATGCTGATTTTACTTATGTTCTGAGAACCGTTTATGTCACCATGTTTTTGAGCATTGCTCTGACTGGTATTTCGCAAGAGATGCTGTAGGTGGTGCTTGATAAATTGCTTAGAGGTTTTCTGTTGAGAATATGCATTTTGTTAAGTAAAAGAATTGTGTCAGAGCTCTTAGCCTTGCCTAGACATGTGTCAAGGGTTCTCCTCATCCAAAAGAAAGCACACAGAGACAGATGACTCCTTATTGTCAATGAAAACACAGCCGTTTCCGCAACTCTGGATACCGACGCACATCAATCTAGCATCTAGTCAGCTACAGTGGTACCTTGGGTTAAGAACTTAATTCGTTCTGGAGGACCGTTCTTAACCTGAAACTGCTCTTAACCTGAGGTACCACTTTAGCTATTGGGGCCTCCCTCTGCCGCCATGCTCCCACTGCACAATTTCTGTTCTCATCCTGAAGCAAAGTTCTTAACCCGAGGTACTATTTCTGGGTTACCGGAGTCTGTAACCTGAAGCATCTGTAACCCGAGGTACCACTGTATTCCCAGGTCCGTGCTCCATTGAAGGGACCAGTTTATGTATCTTCCCCTAATGAGCTGCATGCATGCAGCCTGAGACTACACCGCATGGAAACTTCCTCTGCTCATCCCTTTTCAACTTGCTCCTGGATCTGGGAGACAGTGGTGCAGGAGAGGGTGGGGGAAACACCTGGCCTTTTGCTTGCCTGACCTTTCTCTTCCTCCTCTTCTTCTGACCCATCCTGTGCTCCACCCTCCAGTTCTGAAGCTACTCCTGCCTCCAGCTTTTGCCTCTTGGCAGGCACAATTCTCCACAAATCACTGGCCCTCTCTCTCCCCAGTCCCCCCTTCCTTCAGTGCACACTCATCGGTGACCTGCCCGCCACTGGCACCCATGTGCTACTCTCATGTAGGGCGTATACATTATATGATTATGGTAGAGTGGGGCAAGGCTAGATCTTCTTTCTTCAATAACCACAAGTTGGGTGTGATTCTTGGATGAGAAATTTGAACATGCAATCTCCTAGTTGTGTGCAGGGTCTCTGCACAATCCAGACACCCACACAACCCGATCATGCAGAACCCCTCCATGTGAATAGATATTTGTCAGTTTGGTTTTCTCTGCAGGCAGATGCTCCCAACACATGGTTGTTGCAGAAAGGCCACACAGGGGGTGAGGCTAAAAGCATGACCCAGCTCCCCCATCATTACAGGTTTGCCCTGCACATGAGTAGTGCATGACTAGGGCTTACACTGTATACACATTCTTGCTGTGCACATGCGTTTGCAAAAGTGGTCACTAGAATGAATAGGTAAGTGTTCCTATCCAACAGGGCCAGAGCCAGAACACAGCAGTAATGGACGCCTGTTGAAACTCACAACTCTGGAGGGAGCAAACTGCCAGCAGGATGAGTCCAGCAACATCCCTGTTCCTCCTCCTTATTCTCAGTGCCAGTTCATTTCCAAAATCCAGGCGAATGACCAATGGCCTCTGTTCACCTTGCCCTCTTTTTCTCTGAACAGCTGCATGCTTTTGACCAAAAGGGAAAGAACAACAGGAAACTCTGTCACTCGTGGAAAATTATGCCCTGCTACGGATATCCCGTTCCCCCAAACCTGGAACCCGCAGTGATACTCAAAGCGAATATCCTCATGAAAGGATACCATGCACTAAATCTGGGGGAACGGCATTATTACTTCTGTACACCCGCTTGCTACATGGCTGTGGGAGTAGCTGAATGAGTGGCACCTGCTTTCTGTGTACCAAATCATCTGCCAAACCACAGAGATAGCAACAGAGAGCAACGCTGTTTGTCTATTGAGCATATGTTGTTGATCATTAGCCCTTGGTAATATTTCCTGCCTGCCTGTTTACTACTTCATTTCTGCTGGCCTACTAAGCAAGATGCCATCGAGGAACCAGCTTACATCAGCATGCATAATTTGGTCAGCCAAATTCAGATATGATTCACAAACAAGCTCCACGGTCAGAGGCAGCATGTCTCTGTATACCAGATGCAGGGACTCACAAGTGGGGAGAAGGCTCTTGAATTTATGGGCTTCCCAAAGGCATTGGTTGGGCACTGTGAGAAATTGGACCAGGTAGGCTTTTGGCCTGATGATGACTTTTCTAACTCCTCAGAGGCACCATGCCTCTTAATACCAGGGAATCACAGGTGGGCAGGTGTGTTCATGTCCAGCTTGCAGGCTTCCCACAGGTCAGCCAGTGTGAGAAAAGGATGGTGGGCAGGGTGCCACAGACCTGATCAAGCAGGTTCATCTTATGTCTGGAGGACTGTCCCAGGAAATAGGGAATGTCAGAGCATACGGTGCCACAACCATGAAGAAATTTAGTATCACAGAAACCAAAGCATATAAAGAATGCAAGACACACACACACACACACCAATTTCATGAACTGAGACTCTGTCATGTATTAAACACTGAAGATTGAGCACCTTGAATCAGATGCAGATGACAAACCCTAATAGATCCTTTGAGCTCTACAGCAAAGTAAAAAGGCAAAATGAGGGACACCAGGAGGGAAATTAAACAGGAAAATGACAACGACTTGCAGGTCTCCAAATATAGGCCATCTGTATACAGCTCCAACTTTACTGGGTTAATTGGTATTTAAGGGTTTCCATAATGCTACTTATGTCCCAGTCTCAGCTTCACAAAGCTGCTCTAACATGCCATCTAATTAAAGATTACTCATAACAACACGTTTAATAATCCTTCCAACCCCCTTGAACTTGACAAAAAAATGCAAGCGTGTCACCCAAGACGCAACCTATGAGCCAAGAAATTATTGTTTTGCCAGAACCTTTGCTCAGGCTTCATTTGTAGACACAGTTGAATCATTTGGAGACTTTAAATCATGCCTCTTGTTAACATCAGGCAAATATAAAACATTTACAGCAATTACACTTCAGAACTGGCATATTGGGACTAACGCCAAAAAGCCAGAAGCGCTGAACAGGCCTACCAGAACCTCAAGACTCTATTCACAGGCATTGTTCTGCATGCTTCCACCAAGTGTTGTGAGATGGCTGGCCATTTATTACACTTCACAGATGCAGATCACAGTCCTCTCTCAGAAGGGCTGACAGATGACAGTCCTAAATTATAATCTGGTTTAAAGATAAAGAATTCAAAGATGACCAGGGGACTTGACATTCCCCATCAAAGTCAGTAACACGTGGGCAGTAGGCTGAGCAAGACCATAGGTCACCTAGCCACAGTCTCCCCCTCTGTGGTGAGATGTACTGTATTTCTATTTAAATTATAGGAGTGATTTCTAAATTTCCATGCATGCAAATAAATTAGCTCATGCGAATTTTCTCTTTTTTTAAACTTTTTTTCTTTACTTTTTAGCAATGCATAAGTGGCCTCCCTTGAAGAGAGCCTTCTTAGTAGTGGGACCTTGTCTATACAATAGCCTCCTGAGAGAAGGTCACCTGGCACCTTCTCAATGGCTTTTGTTGTGGCAAGCAAATACTTTTTATTTTATTCCTGGCTTTCTAAACAAACTTACATTTTAAACAAACCTTTAGTTCTCAGTGTTTTTATGTGTGTTTTTAATTAATCTGAACTGCTAATTGTTTTATTCTGCTCTCAGTAGAAGGAAAGCTTCGACTATTTTTTTTTGGTCGTTTTCTTTTTTTAATTAGTACACATGGTATTTTTAATATTGTAACTTGTTTCGCCTGTTGTTTTTTTGCTGCTTGCTCCATAAACTGCTCAAATACTATTTGTTGATTGGCCATATAAATTTAATAAATAACTTAAGAACAATAAGAGTGATCACCTGCTGTAAAATGTTTGCTTTACAAGAAGTGTTTGTTTAGAGAGTCTCGCCACAAAGCCCTCCAGCCAGCCTGCTACAAATCCTTTACGTTTGATTTACTCAATTCATTATTTTAAGTGTATAGCACATGCTACATGCTGCAGGCTTGGACTATAGGAAACCATAAGTTAAAAGCAAGTATAAAAGTATCTCATTAAAATTCAATTAAAATCTAATTAAACTGCTCAAAATGTAATAAATGTTACAAGTCCCAGTCCTCTGGAGGATTAACCTCACTCCCCTCCCCACCCCTAGTCAGCCTGAAGATCTCCCAAGATGCCAAAAGACAGGGAATTCTGGGCTTGAATATATGAAGCTGCCTGATCATTTTTCCACAAAGCTCAGTGTTCTCTGCTCTGGATGTTAGGGCCGGAATGCTGGAGAGCAGCTGCCAGTCAGTGTAGACCAGGGGTTGTCAACCTGCCCCCTACCGCCCACTAGTGGGCGTTTCAGGAATCTAGGTGGGTGGGTGGTGGGGGTTCTATGACACAAGCTGAATCTTCCTTCCATCAAGCACTGGTGGGCATTAAAGAAAGTTTACCATCAATAAAGATGCATTAGTGGGCGGTAGGTATAATAAGGTTGACTACCCCTGGTTTAGACCAGTGTTTCCCAACCTTGGGCCTCCAGCTGTTTTTGAACTACAATTCCCATCATCCCTGACCACTGGTCTTGCTAGCTAGGGATGATGGGAGTTGTAGTCCAAAAACAGCTGGAGGCCCAAGGTTGGGAAACACTGGTTTAGACAATACTGCTCTAGGCCAGTGGTCTGACTCAGTACAGTCATACCTCATGTTGCGTCTGCTTCAGGTTGCGTGTTTTCATCTTGCGTCCCACGGCAACCCGGAAGTACCAGAACGGGTTACTTCCGGGTTTCTCTGCTCGCACATGCGCAGAAGCGCTAAAACGTGCTGCGCATGTGCAAAAGCGCTAAATCGCACCCCGCGCGTGCGCAGACGCGGCACTTCAGCTTACATCACTTCCATGTTTACAAACAGGCCTCTGGAACAGATCCCATCCGTAACACGAGTTTCCACTGTATAAGGCACCTTCCTACGTTCCTGCATAGTTATCCTATTAAAGAGCCATAAAACTAGTTATCAGCCACTGAACCCGCAGCCTCCTGAGCGATGGCCAGGCAAACCTATCTGGTCAGCCACATGACTGCTATCTACCAGGAGGCAGAGGAGGTGGGCCAAGGCGGTTGTGAGTTCAGCACAGTGCGCACACACCAGCTGAACCAATCTGGTCTCTCACCAGTGCGTTTGCACTGCACTAACCCTACCTCTATCTCCCACTAAGCAGCAGCGACACAACCGATCAGAGGGCAGGTGATCGCCGCTACCCCACCAAAATATCCACTGCTGCCCACGCCCAGTGCAGGTACTCATGAAGTTGTTACAGTAAGTGTCACACTTGGGAGGGGGAGAAGCTCTACCGTATTGGCCTGAATATAAGCGGCACTCCCCCCCCCCCCCCAAATCCCAACCGTGAAAAGTGAAAAGTGTGGCTTATATTTGCAACCTTACGGTATGCAGCCAGGAGCGTGGGGCAAACAGCACCAGGAGCATGACGAAGTGGCGCCCACCCTGCGCTTAATCCCCCGTCGTCTCCTCCAAGGTCGCGAAGGGAGTGTGTGTGGAAGGGGAAAGGCCATCGGCAATGCAGCGTGTGCCGCCCACACCCACCCCAGTATGCAGCCAGGAGCAGCGAGGAAGGGAGAGGCTTATATTCAGGTTTTTTTTTCTCCCCCCCCCTCCAATTTTAAAGCTGCGGCTTATATTTGGGTGCGGCTTATATTCGGGCCAATACGGTATTTCCCGTTCTCTGTTTCAGTGCCCTGTTTTTGCATGTTATGGTGTAGGGTTTTTTTAATATTGTGTTTGTGCTTATTCTTGATACATGACTTGCCAATCATTTTCCTTGGGAGTTCAGTGACAAAACAGTACAAGGCAGGTTCTTTGATGTGCAAATTCATAGCAAAGAAGTAGTGGATTGGCAGGCTGGTGGGAAGAAAAGACAGCGCCTTTTCAGTGGTGGCCTTCATGCCTATGGAGCTCCCTCCTTAGGTCAATACAGTATGTATGTCCCTTATGCTGGTGAATAATTCTTTTTCATGGCCTTGAATAATTCTTTTTCATACCAATCTGCTGTTAATTGATATTTAATGTTGGTTGTTTTATGCTGCTGGGTTCTAAATGTACTATTTTTGCTTTCTGGTTGGTTTGTTTTTACACTTGCATTATTTTAGTCTGCTGAGATTCTTTATATTTTCCGATGTGACAGTTTTAGAAGTCTTCTTGTGTTTCAGACAATGTTTTCATTATTTTATTGTTTACAGTGTTATGGTTTTTGTTGTTGCTGTTGTTGTTTTAAATGCTGGTAGAGGTCAAACGTTCATCTGACGCATCTCTACCCCACAGTCTCCCCACAACTCCCCAATGGAAACAAGTGCGTCTTCACTATTTTATTTTATTTTTGCAGCAAAATGGCAAAGTCATTTTCATTGCAGCTACTTGGGTTATAAGCAATTTCAACTCGAACGACAAGAGTTATGAACCAGAAACTGAATATCATTTTCAATATAATTAAACAACATAATTAACTGAGGGGGACCAAATATATTCAGCCAAATGTACAGTTTGGTTTGAAATGAAGTTTCAGTGTTACAGATCTCCCAGCAGAAAGAATGGAATTCAAAGCATGCATAAGAGGCATACCATGTCTAAATCTTTTTTGGTTGTTGTTAAGCCTATTTCCCCAAAGGTAAAGGGATCAAAGTAAATTATTCATTTTTATTTCTTCCCCTTACATGGCTTCCTGAACTTCCAACCACCAATTGCTGCCTGGTAGGGGAGAGGGAAAGGAATTGAATCAATCTGTGACTCCCATAGCCCAACCAGGGTGGGCAATATTATTTCCTCTGGAATATTTATATTCTGCCTTTCGGCTCCACACAGGCCCCCAAAGGCAGCTCAAAATATAAGTTAAGAAAAATATATAGTCAAACCCTAACCAATAAAACAGGAACAGAGAGTCAAACACAGCCGTAGTATATCCACTCAAAATAGAAATGCAGGACATACAAAACAAAACAAAAAAGCATTCACAATGCCCCAGACTGCCAGTGAAGGGGAAGCCAATTTGGCTTCATAAAAGAATGCTATAGTCTTGTTGATGTAACTGAAAAAGGCCCAGTCCTGTGCTAGCCAGATGCCCAGTGGCAGTGGCCCACAGAGCTATTAGCAACAGAAGGAGTCCAGAGGGAAAAGAGTCCTTGTGACACTTCACTGTGGAAGCCGAACAAAAACAATGCACAGTTTGAGAAGAAAGGAATAGGGAGGGTTTGTATTTTTTGCTTCAGGCCTTGTACATAGCAGGGTGACATTCAACCAAACATCCAGAGGAAAAACTCCCTCAGAACTACACATCCAATCAGATCATACGCCAGCTCCATAGAGATCATACCACTCTGCTTGGTTGCTAAGGAACATCTCCACAAGCTCCCTCTTGGCTAGCGGACTTCAACAATAATAGAATTAACCCTTAAGTTACACACGGAATGATCCTTGCTGTTGCACTTTAAACAGTACCTTAGATGACCACAATGGGTGGGTGGATTTGTGTAGAAAAAGATAGCCTTTCAAATATCCCAGTTCAAATTCATTTAGGGTCTTTGGGTCTCTTTGTACAATAGGCTAATGTTTATGTGCACACCTCCAAGCTTCCAACCAAACAAGAGGCATGATAAGTACAAAGAAACATTTCAGGCAAAACCAGTCAGGATGTGAAGGATGGATGGTGAAGTACATGGTCTGGGGAGAGTTTCAAAGGGCAGAAAGAGACACCTGGAGGGCCACATCCAACCCCTAAACCACTGGTGTTAATGGGAGAATGAAAGCTTAGGGTTCAATCTGCTGATTGAACTGACATGCTTTGTGGTTGAACCAGAGACTTCTTGGCTTTTTTTTCAGCACTGTGCCCACAAATGCGGTAGAAGGAGCTCAACCCCAACAGCTGAAATACAGCCAGTTGTACCACATGAGAGCCAATGTGGTCACAGGACTAGGGTGCTGGAGTAAGGCCAAAGAGTCTTAGGTTCAAATCTGTGTTTGCACATGAAGCTTACTAAGTGTATCTCTCAGCCTAAAAATACTTCACAGAGTTGTCACAATGATTCAATGGGTGCAGGAATGACAATATTTGTTGTTTAATCATTTAGTCATGTCCGACTCTTTGTGACCCCATGGACCAGAGCACACCAGGCACTCCTGTCTTCCACTGCCTCCCGCACTAGCTTCGAGAACACTGTCCAACCATCTCGTCCTCCTCCCCTTCTCCTTGTGCCCTCCATCTTTCCCAACATCAGGGTCTTTTCCAGGGAGTCTTCTCTTCTCATGAGGTGGCCAAAGTATTGGAGCCTCAGCTTCAGGATCTGCCCTTCCAGTGAGCACTCAGGGCTGATTTCCTTCAGAATGGATAGGTTTGTTCTTCTTGCAGTCCATGGGACTCTCAAGAGTCTCCTCCAGCACCATAATTCAAAAGAATCAATTCTTCGGTGATTAGCCTTCTTTTTGGTCCAGCTCTCACTTCCATCACTATTGGGAAAACCACAGCTTTAACTATACAGACCTTTGTTGCAAAGGTGATAAATGTAATAAATAAAACTATATCTGTAACTCCATAGGTCACGTCCCCTAGGGAGTAATCCTTAAGGATGTTTGAAGAGCCTACCTAATACAGCATTCTGTTCTCACGGTGGCCAATCAAAGGCCTATGGGAAACCCACAAACAGGAGCTGGGTACAACAGCACTCTCTGCATTTAGGATTTCCAGCGAAAGGCATGCATTCTCTGATAGCAGTGCCCCTTATGGCCTTATCCCCCTTACTTGGAGGTTTTGACTCCTGGGCTGCACCGTAAATGATGAAAAACTGTGCGGGCACCATTTTTAAATTTCCCCATGTTAGCATTACCAATAGAGGGTTATTCTCTTATAGGCTTTGGTCATGCAGTGAGAAGGATTAACATCTCATATGATACGTATGCAACTTTTCCCAGTTTGCCCTGTGTTCATCACACGCAGCACTGTTTCCATTACGCTGCAGTTCATTTTCTGCCCAAAACTACATTATTCATCTCACCTCTCGCTATGGCGATTTTACATAACTTGCATAACTTATGTAGATTCTGTTTCCCCACTCCCATCATTTCATTGCAAACACAATGCAAACATAATCAGTTCTGTATTGTTTGCACACTGAAAGCAACAACAGCAAAAATCAACCAGATTTTCTTTCTGCATATGAAACAAATAAGCAAACACTTCCTGTTTTTGCCAAAACTCTCTAACATCTCTAGTGATAAATCAGGGGCTATAAGGATACGGTATTGGTAATGTCTCATCACAACACCACACCGAAACAAGCAGCTTTCCGCACCATTAAAAACAGCTTGGTGGGTGTTTGAAAGTAGATCTGACCAATTGTTTCCACCCACACTTTTCAAGCTGGTGTACAGCATCATCCTGTGAAATATAGGCTCAGCTAATCCAGGAATTCAGTGAGAGTTAGGGCTGTGGATTAATTTGAACCCAAATTTCCTATGCTCAAACCCATTTAGTGTGTGTTTCTGTGTGCATTTAAGAAAAAGAATGAGAGCAACATGGTGCCATTACTCAAGTCCCTCTTTGGTTGTCTGGCTGACTAGTATGTCAATATTAATCATAACCAATGCTTTATGCATTTGTGATTGAAGTTGTTTCCCCCCCCTTCATTATTTGATATTGTAACATGCTCAATTTTTTAATTAAAAATGTAGGCAGTTCAAGCAATTATTTTTTTTCGATGCTCAAATATTGAATGCACATTAGCAAAGAAATAGCAAGGAGCAAAATCTTTGTTTCCTCATTTTTCAACCCCCTTCCACCGCACATGCAAAAGTGGCAGAAACACAAATGTGATGGATCCATTCATCCCTGGCAATAATGTGGCCACAGAAACATAATCTCAGTGCAAGCACTGTAAGTCTGGTAAAAAAGATGTGGTACAGTGGTACCTCACAAGACGAATGCCTCGCAAGACAAAAAACTCGCAAGACGAAAGGGTTTTTTGTTTTTTGAGCTGCTTCGCAAGACGATTTTCCCTATGGGCTTGCTTCGCAAGACGGAAACGTATTGCAAGTTTGTTTCCTTTTTCTTAACACCGTTAATACAGTTGCGAATTGACTTCGAGGAGCAACTCATAGAACGCAGTGTGGTAGCCTTTTTTGAGGTTTTTAAAGCTTTTTGAGGTTTTTGAAGCTTTTCCAAAACTTTCCCGACACCGTGCTTCGCAAGACGAAAAAAATCGCAAGACGACAAAACTCGCGGAACAAATTAATTTCGTCTTGCGAGGCACCACTGTATATTCTTCCTGGGACTTTACCACTTCAAACATGTTGCTAGAAAACTCATTGACTGAAGGCTTGCACCCCACCTCATCTCTGGAGACATCTGAATACAGATTCCGCATGAGGTCATGACTTATATAGATACTATAAGGCAGCTTCCTATGTTCCTAACTATCCCGAGTCAGACCATTGGCAGTGGCTGTCTGGGGTTTCAGGCAGAAGTCTCTCCCAGCTCTACCTGGATTTTTCTGGGATTCAACCCAGGACCTCTTGCATGCAACCCAGATGATCTACCACTGAGCTACAGATCTCACACAGTTAATGTGCTATCGGGATGGAAAACCAAATCCAACACATACTAGAGCCAGGATCGAATGAACTTTCAGAAATAGGCCAGTGCCGGATTTACGTATAAGCTAAACAAGCTATAGCTTAGGGACCCACTCTCTTGGGGGGGGCCCCAGAAAATGTAAAGGGGGGGGAAACTGGATGTACATTTCCAAAATATAAGATAAAAAACAAAATAAAATAAAACCTGTGTTGTGTAGGCTCCTATGATATAACTAATGGGCACCGCCTGCTAGCCTGCTCCCTAAAATATATAGGGTGCCTACATTCTTCATGGACAGGTTGTATGGCAACATGTGCAAATGGCTTTAGATACCTATTAGGTCATAAATTCTTGAGTTTCAGTGTCTTCAATGCCACAACACCTTTGGGAAAGGCTGTTCTCCACCTGGAGTGCTTGCAGGCCAGTGTTTCCCAGTTGTCGGTGTTTATACTACATTTTTTTAAAAATTTGCCTTGAGTGAGTCTTTAAACCTCTTTTGTTGACCACCGGCATTACACTTTCCATTCAGGATACAGTAGTTGCTTTGGAAGATGATAATCAGGCATCCGCACAACATGACCAGTCCAAAGAAGTTGATGTTGAAGAATCATTACTTCAACACTAGTGATCTTTGCTTCTTCTAGTACACTGGTATTAGTTTGCCTGTCTTCCCAAGTGATGTGTAAAAAATTTCGGAGACACCGTTATGACATATATTCAGCACAAAAATCAGTGACAATTTGTTGTTGACAAAGGACAGCTGGACATATAAAGGGCCCCATTACCTTTAGTAGCTTAGGGCCTCATCAAACCTAAATCCGGCCCTGGAAAATGCAGAGGTAGAGCAGGCATAGGCAAACTCCAGCCATCCAGATGTTTGGGACTACAATTCTCACCATCCCTAGCTAACAGGATCAGTGGTCAGGAATGATGGAAATTGTATGATGCAGGAGTTTGCCTATGCCTGAGGTAGAGGAATAAGTTTGAAGTGGGAATAAGGTTCCATAAAAGCTTAGCCTATTGAAAGCATCTATTTCACTTGGGAAGGGAAATCTAGAAGGGAACATATGACTGGGGGATGGGGGTGTGATGGTGAAAGAGAGTGGTTTGTCTAAGGCAGGTTTCGTCAACCTCGGCCCTCCAGATGTTTTGAGGCTACAATTCCCATCATCCCTGACCACTGGTCCTGCTAGCGAGGGATCATGGGAGTTGTAGGTCAAAAACATCTGGAGGGCCAAGGTTGAGGAAGCCTGGTCTAAGGGTTCATGGTGCAGAGGAGACTTGAACCCAAGACTTCCTAGCTTGCAGCTTAGCTTTCTTGGCAATTAGGTTGCATTGCCTTGAACCGAGATGTATATCACTCTTGCATTTTACATGGTTATCATTACTTTTCTTCTTTAGGTAATCTTTGGGACAAACAAGACGAAGGATAAAATGCATTAGTGCATAGTAAAAAAAATTAATAGGGGGTGTGGCGCTGTGGGTAAAACCTCAGCGACTAGGACTTGCCGATCGCATGGTCGGCGGTTCGAATCCCCGCAGCGGGGTGCGCTCCCGTTGCTCGGTCCCAGCGCCTGCCAACCTAGCAGTTTGAAAGCACCCCCGGGTGCAAGTAGATAAATAGGGACCACTTACTAGTGGGAAGGTAAACGGCGTTTCCGTGTGCTGTGCTGGCTCACCAGAGCAGCTTCGTCACGCTGGCCACGTGACCCGGACGTGTCTTCCGACAGCGCTGGCTCCCGGCCTCTAGAGTGAGATGAGCGCGCAACCCTAGAGTCGGACACGACTGGCCCGTACTGGCAGGGGTACCTTTACCTTTACCTTTACCTGTGTGCAAATCAGAATTTAAGCAAGGAGACTAAACATTTACACCAGTGTGGTGTAGTGGTTAAGAGCGGCAGACTCGTAATCTGGGGAACCGGGTTTGCGTCTCCGCTCCTCCACCTGCAGCTGCTGGGTGACCTTGGGCTAGTCACACTTCTCTGAAGTCTCTCAGCCCCACTCACCTCACAGAGTGTTTGTTGTGGGGGAGGAAGGGAAAGGAGAATGTTAGCCGCTTTGAGACTCCTTCAGGTAGTGATAAAGCGGGATATCAAATCCAAACTCCTCCTCCTCCTATGTGCTGCCATCCTGATGACCTTCCCCCCATCAAAAACACACACAAAAGACTGCTAGAAGTACCTTCTCCCTTAGGGTAATTATGAGCTTTGAGGGGATTTTCAATCAAGGCAACAGCACAGGGGACAGACCCAAGGCCCTCCCAAGACTGATTGCCCCAACCTGATGGCTGCCATTTATTTATATATGTGATCTCATTTACAGATTCCTTCCCATGAAGTATCCCGCAGAGTTTCAGTCATCATACAAAATCATTGCACAAACTTCAATAAAAACTTCAGCAAAAGAAAAATATTTTAAAACAGTTGAAGTAGTAGATCCATGAAATTCATTCGTGCATTCCATATATAATCTCGTTTGACCCTTCATCTGTGGAAAAACATCCTCTCTTCACATGCCTAAAAGGGGAAAGAGAATGGAATCGCCCTTTCAACATTTTCATACCCCCCCCATAAGCAAATTTAGCAGAAGAGTGATTATTTGTAACTTATTGTGATGAAACCACAGCATAATACAAACTAGGGGGTGGGAAGAGTCACTCAGTGCTAGCAGAAATATTTGGGTACCATGACTACCTTCTGCACTGAAGCAATTTTGCCTCATCTCTTTCTCCTCCCTTCTTAGGGAAAAAAAATGTTTTCTTTTTAAGGACGACATTCCAAACTCAGCAAACATCTGAACCATAAACTTTATGTGAGATTACATTCTCTCCTCCCATAATCCAGCGCCTGTTTAATTTTAACCATTCAATATTCATACAAAATCACTTAGACAATTATACAGAAGAGGCATCACATTAAGAAAGGCTATGACAGAACACTTAGTTAAATGTTCTATTAAAGATTCATGGTAAATTAAATATTTATAAGTATTCAACAGATCCTAGCATAGTTCAAATCCATCTGTTACTATCAACTACACTTTTCCCTTTATCTTAATGTATCCATATGCCACAGTGTAATAACCAAATCATTTGCTTGTAATCCTCTGAAGGGAAGGTCATACTGAAATCTGAGATGCAATGTTTGCCTAAAGGGGATAAAGAGATTGGGGAGCTTAGGGTGACTCTTATAATAGGATAATGTTCCAACAGTTTGTTGCATACACACTCTTGAGCGAGGCTGTTAAAATTGTTCCTTTGAGTTCCATTGTTCCTTTGAGTTTGGCACACAATAATGTAGATGCAGGTATCACATGCGACGCCTCGCAATCTGGTCTGTGCCGGAATCGTTAGATACTCATTAATACGGCACTATGCCAAATTGGATTTATGACTGGCATTCTGTTGAGTCAGCATGAATCCTTTCCCAGCAATCATGTCAATTTGTGTGTGTGTGTGTTTGTGTTTGTGTGTGTGTATGATTGGAATGAAGGGAACCTTTGGATTTGCAAGCTCATATTTTCCTATTCAAGATTGGCAATAGCTCTGAAATATTACGCTGGGCTATTGTTATTGTATGGCTTATACAGACTTGTAATCGTATTTAGGAAGAAACTGATGTTTTAAATGTTTTGAACAGTTTTAATTCTATTCCACTTGTTCATTATACAGTCAAAGACATGCTAAAACAATTTTACTATCATTTATTTATTTATTTATTGAATTTATATACCGCCCTATACCCGGAGGTCTCAGGGCGGTTCACAGAATTTCCAATCTTAATTAGATTCTCAACTTACAGGGTGGGCCTGAATGCAAGGTGGGAGTGGAGTACATAAGTACCAGTGAGCCCTACTGTTAAAATCTTGTTTCCGTTTTAGTTCAGGCTCATCTGTACCAGAAGTTGTTCTGGTTTCACTCAGGTTCATACCAGTCAGGGTTAGGTAGGTGGGCAGCACAACTTCAGAGCCTGCTCCGTATTAATTCTATAGTTCTATAGTATTAATTCTATAGTTTATTGTATATGTGTATATGTATATGCGTTTATTGCATATAAGTGTGTTTATTAGGGAGGGAGGGAGAGAGAGAGACTTGAGAGAGAGTGTTTGTAAAAGTAAAAGGTAATGGTAAAGGACCCCTGGATGGTTAAGTCCAGTCAAAGGAGACTATGGGCTTGCAGCGCTCATCTCTCTTTCAGGCCAAGGGAGCCGGCGTTTGTCCACAGACAGCTTTCCAGGTCATGTGGCCAGCATGACTAAACAGCTTCTGGCACAATGGGACACCGTGACGGAAGCCAGAGCACACAGTTACGCCATTTACCTTCCTGCTGCAGTGGTACTGGCAAGCTTTAGAACTGCTAGGTTGGAAGGAGGTTTTATATCTTTTATATAGTTTGTATTCTGATTTGGGAGGCATATTTTGTCTGAAAAGTGGTTTTATATTATATCTATGTAGACCAGTGTTTCCCAACCTTTTTTGGGCAAAGGCACACTTGTTTCATGAAAAAAATCTCGAGGCACACCACCATTAGAAAATGTTTAAAAAATTAACTCTGTGCCTATATTGACTATATATAAAGTAACTCTCTTTAATAGGAATCAAATAAACACAAAGAAAGTATTTTATAATTACTTTATTATGAAATAGTAAGTAAACAGAAATATGAAAAATTATAAAATACTTTATTCAGTGCGCAACCTGGGCCTGTTTGGCTGAACACAAAGCTGATATTCTGGCTGGAATCGAAGAAAGACACACACGTAGCTCTTCGTCAACAGCTCTGTCTCTCTCTGTATTTAGTTTTTATAGCAAATGAAGGAAGAGTAAGCAGGCTGGGGTGGGTTAAGTAAGGGCTGAAAGTGCCTAGATGAAGTGGGGGAAGCTAGAGAGGAGGTACATTTTGACGTTTGAGGATAGACTAGGTTCTTTATGTGAATGATAGGTGAGTTATTTGACAGATCGAACTGAGAGCAAGGTGTGGCTTATGTAGCTGGGGTGGACATGAATGTTTGGGGTGCAAACCCCAGGCCGGCCAGGTCCGAGGGGGGGCAGGGAGAGACGAGCCTGCCTGCCTCTGCCTGCGCTGTGGTGTGTTTTGCCCCGACCGATGGACGGACCGACCTGCCAGCTGTCTCCGCAGTAGCAGCGCGGACTGGAGCTCCGTCATTCTCCCCGCCGGTGCCCGGGGAGGGGAGTGTGGGGCGGCCGCTGTGGAAGCGACGGCGTGCTCCTCCTCCTCCTCTTGCCGGGCTAGAGCCAGCCGGCTAGCGCTCGCCCCTCCTTGCTCGAGCCGACCCCGCCGCCGGGGGCCTTCCCGTCCTCTCAGCGGCGCCGCCTCGTGTCCCTCGTCCGGGGGTTGGGAGGGGGCTGGGGGGAGGAAGGGGGCGAGGGGGAGCAGCCGCCGTCGCTCCTGAGGAGATTCTGAGGCGGTGGCGGGCGACGCATGGCGGAAGAGGAGGGGTCCCACCAGCCCCGCGTTTCTCTCTCTCTCTCCCTCACGGAAACCTTCCCCAGCTTCTGCCGCTTTTTCTCTTCTTTCCCTCTTCCTTTTTTTTTTTTTTTTTAAAGAAAAGTCTTTCCTTTCTCTCTTTTCCAGCCCCCCCTCCCCTCTTCATGGAATTTCACTGCACTCGGGCGCCGCGGCGCGCAGGCGCACTGCTCGCTCCTCTTTCCGCGCAGGCGCCTTCTCTCGCTCTTTCGCCTCCTTTTCTTTCTCTCTCGATGGTCCGCCTACAAAGGAGCGAGGGAGGCGCCCGCCATGTTTGGATTTGCATCCAGCAGGAGATGCCGCCGCCGCCCCGCCTCTCGCCGCCCGACTCGCCCGCCTCCCTCCCACGGCACACCAGGCAACGTCTCGCGGCACACTAGTGTGCCACGGAACACCGGTTGGGAAACACTGATGTAGACCACGCTTTTTTCAAAAAAAAAAAATGTTTAGGGGGTACTTTCATTTTGACTCAAGAAAATCACCATTTTATAGTTCAAATCAGGAAAAATAAATACAGTAAATGGACAAAAGTACAAAGATTCACAAAATGTTTAGGGGTATGTGTACCCCTGCGTACCCCCAGAAAAAAGGACTGTATATATGGTTATAGATATATAGCCAGTCTCTCTCTCTCTCTCTCTCTCTCTCTCTCTCTTATTTAGTGTAGCACATATGTCAATTAATGGATAGATAAGGCATTTTAATGGGGCTTAAGGTGGTGTACGTGGAGAGGATCTCATGGAGGCAGTCACCAGATCCAGACCTGCTTTGCTTCAGCAAGATAGTTACATCATGCACCTTCAGACTGCCCCTTGGGACCTTTTCATCCACTGAAAAGAATGACATGATAAACCAGCCCTAAGCAGTAACAAGTAGATTTTTTTTTCTTCTAGTGGTGCAAATCCATCTGTAGAAGACACCTCCTTTGTCTAAATATATTCCCTCTGAAGGAAATGCCTCTTCTGAGATTGCTTTACACTGATGTATTTGTAATATTCAATTGATTAACAACACAATCCTATCACTCTCATTGAGTTCAATGGGGTTCACTCCCAGGTAAAACAGGAGACTGCCCTCTACTGAGTTCATCCAACACTGTGCTGTCTGTAGCAGGGGTAGTCAACATGGTGCCCTCTAGATGCTTTGGCCTCTTAACACTCATCAAACTACCATAGCCTATAGTCAGGGATGATGGAAGTTGTAGTCCAAATATCTGGACACTGCATTGATTACACTTAGTCTATGATCCTATGCTGATTGGCAGGGGTTCTTCAGACTGTCAAACAGGAGTGTCTCCCAGCCCTGGAGATAGCAGGGATTGAACCTTGATCATAGAAAATGTAGAGCTGGAAGTGACCTTGAGGGTCATCTAGTCCAACCTCCTGTAATTCAGAAATCTTTTGCCCAATGTGGGGCTCAGACCTATGACGCTAAGATTAAGAGTCTCATGCTCTACCAAATGAGCTATTTCTCCTATATACCATGCTACCTACCACTGAATGACAGCTCTACCCCTTAAAGATTGCAGCCTACGTAAAACATACAATGAACAGTAAAATCCTATGCATTGCTGCTCAGAGGTAAGCTTCATTGAGTTCAATGCAAATTACAAATTACAGGTAAGCATGCAGAGGATAACCCTATATGTCAGGTATAGGCAAACTCGGCCCTGCAGATGTTTTTGGCCTACAACTCCCATCATCCCTAGCTAGCAGGACCAGTGGTCAGTGATGATGGGAATTCTAGTCTCAAAACATCTGGAGGGCCGAGTTTGCCTATGCCTGCTCTATGTACTAACCTGGAAGTCGTTCCCATTGAACTCAATGAGCATTACAGATTTGCATTAAATGAGTTTATTTACCTCCATTCGTTATGGACTGATGATTGGGTGAATTTTGCATTATGAGCTTTCCAACTGCATTTTGCATCATGTCTTTATATACTCAATGAAGATTGATTTGTAAATGTTTATGTAAATGATGATATATGTGTGCTTTGTGCACTGAGAAATTCATCATATCACGCATTATAATTTACAAGTTTGGTTTTTGAGGGTTTACTCAAACTGTCTTTGTGGCTTCAGTACTCACAATAAATCTTGATTGCAGAGACGTGAACACAGCACATGTAAGTTCATCATCAATTCATTCTCCAATAAGCACAGTGGAAAGTCTTGCAAAATTGTAGCAGCAGAACAGAAAGTTCCTCTGCATAACACACTACTTAGAATAAAAGGCTACTTGTTCACATCAAAAGTTGGAAATGGGGCCCAAGACATTTAGCTGTCTGAAATGAAGGACAAAATGGCACCCCACAATACCATGCATGGAAGCCAGTTGGACAGACGGCTGAATCTAATTTCAGTATTGGCAACAGGATAGGGTTCTCCACCACACATGAAGGCAGTTGGCTAGTTATGGAGTTGCAAGGCAGGACAGGTAGCACACACAGTTATGTCCTCCATCAGAAGGATGAAAATGGTAGAAAGAGGTAGTGAGACCAAACATACCCCTGGCCCCATTACTGTGGTTATGATATTCTTGTTTTTTAGACCTGCACTTGAGACCAAGAAGAAGAAGAAGAGTTTGGATTTGATATCCTGCTTTATCACTACCCGAAGGAGTCTCAAAGCGGCTAACATTCTCCTTTCCCTTCTTCCCCCACAACAAACACTCTGTGAGGTGAGTGGGGCTGAGAGACTTCAAAGAAGTGTGACTGGCCCAAGGTCACCCAGCAGCTGCATGTGGAAGAGCGGAGACTTGAACCCAGTTCCCCAGATTACGAGTCCACTGCTCTTAACCACTACAGCACACTGGCTCTCATTCAGAGAGGATGCCAATGTAGACTTTAAACAGACTTCCTCTTCTCAGACATCCATGTTGAACACAAGGACATTAGTGAGTGGAGTGATGAGGCTTACTTAGGGTTCCACCAAGTTCTGCCCAGAGAAGAAACCTTGAGATTAATCAACCTAAATTAGCCATGCCCATTACCTTCAATTAATCTACTCTGAGTGTAACAAGCATTGGAGTAGACCCAATGGGATATTTGCCAATGTGAATGAAGCACCAGGGGGTCCATTTTATTTAGCTATTTGCATTTTTAAACAATTGGTCCTATTCTTAGATTGCTCATGCACCACATAAAAGGTAAAGGTAAAGGTACCCCTGCCCATACGGGCCAGTCTTCACAGACTCTGGGGTTGTGCGCCCATCTCACTCTAGAGGCCGGGGGCCAGCGCTGTCCAGAGACACTTCCGGGTCACGTGGCCAGCGTGACAAAGCTGCATCTGGCGAGCCAGCGCAGCACACGGAAACACCGTTTACCTTCCCACCAGTAAGCGGTCCCTATTTATCTACTTGCACTTTGACGTGCTTTCGAACTGCTAGGTTGGCAGGCGCTGGGACCGAGCAACGGGAGCGCACCCCGCCGCGGGGATTCGAACTGCCGACCTTTCGATCGGCAAGCCCTAGGCGCTGAGGCTTTTACCCACAGCGCCACCTGCGTCCACACCCGCATGCACCACATACACCTCCACAAATAAGTTTGCTGGAAAAGAATTATTGTGGAACACCAGAAGTGGATTTACATGTCAAAGGACTTGTGAGCTGTGTTCCGGCACTACTTGCGAAGTCACAGGATAAGCATGAACCCAGTACCTTGCTTCTTGGGCTGCAAAAACACCATACATTTGAAGGACACACACCCCTCTAAAGAATCCTGGAACTGCAGTACATCCCTCAGACAGCTACAATTCTCAGCATCCTCAACAACTACTGTTCACAGGATTCTTTTTCGAGGGGGCTTGCTTTAAATGTATGGCATTATCTGAAGCATTAGCATACATCTAAACAGAGCCCATATTTTTCACCTAGTTGTGAAAAACAGGGGAGAGCCAACACTATAACCCTGAAATCTTCCACCCCTGTCATAGAATAATAGTTTAGAATAAGCATTTGTTTGTCTGATAACAAGAATCATAGAACTGCAGAGTTGGATGGGACCCTGAGGGTCACCTAGCTTTTTGGTGCCAGCAATATGAAGTATTAGTCTCTCCACCCACAGCAGCTAGCTTGATAAGAAAGAATATCTGAGCACATTCATCCTTGTAGGAACCTGCTACAGAGAGAATGCCTGATTACTAGTGTTCTCTATTGTGACAGAAGCTGAGAAAATAATTTCCATTAATCTGCTGTTATTAGATATGATTGCTTCGCAGTCTGCCACGCACCGGAGAAGAATGTTATAATGGATCTGAAGTTGCAGCAACATCCATTAATAAATCTGTTTTCAGACCCTGATGTTTTAAGGTTACTAAAAAAAGCCTTAATGGCTACAGATGGCAGAGAGCCTGATTCCCAAGTGTAACGTATCTTGAAATACTTAAGCCAACATTCTCTGTGTTAACTTTTCAAAATCACCATAGTATGAACGGAGAAATCAGACTATCTCCTTCCAGTCCATCTCACCTGCATACATGTCAAACCCATTCTGTTCTGTTCTGCATTTATCTGCTTTTTAAATTTTAGTTCTTAAAAAGTCCCCCATTAAACAACTTTAAAATCTGTTTTCTCTCAAAATACACATTTTAAATTGCATTCCCATGTGATTTGGGGGAGACAATAACTAAGAACAAGCCTACATCCAAGCTCATAGTTAGTGAGGAGAGAGCCCTGGTTCAGACAACCCACTAAGCCAAACAATTCATGAAAACCTAGACCCTGAGTTAAAAGGTTTCATGAAGCTTTATTGGAAACACCCATCCAGTTTCCCAGGAGCATTAAAATGAATAGAGAGAGTACAATCAGTCAAGCATGGATAAAAGAATACAGATAAATGTATTGTACAATTCCAGTGGACTCAATGTTCTACTAGTAGAAAAGACCTTTCAACCTGGCCAAGGCAAGTCAAGAAACCAAAGCCTTCTACTCCTCTTTATACAATTCTTAACGTACAGGGGTTCCATGAGAAGTAATGTGCCACATTCCAGGACTCCATTGGTTCTCTGACCTTCTCCCTTTCGTCACATGAGACTTGGGCCTACATCCTTCAAGTCTCCCACATGAACTCCCAATATGTCCGTTCCAGTATGTACGTTCCAGCAAATCCCTGGTTCTTTACTTCCCGTCTCTGTGTTTGCATGTGCCGTGCAGTACACATCATGCGCAGGCTACCTTCACGCACCCCTGTTCCCTGACATTTCCCTTTGTGCTGCTTGTTCCCCATTTTCTCTCCGCGTTTTCACAAGTCTAACCACAAGCCTCTCGTGGCAAAGTCCGCTTACGTGTTGAGAAAGCGTTCTCACCGCCCGCCCACCTGTGTGCCTATGTGCTTGTGGTTTCATGCTCTTGAGAGAAATGCATTGATATACATTTTTCCTACAGGTTCCTGATTGCACCAAGGTTTCTAACCACATTCATCCGAAAGCACTTAGAAGCCTCTTCAGAGCATCCCGATCAAAGTGAAAAGGACAGGGAAGCGAACACTATGCATCCCCCACATCCCCAAATATAGCTCCACCGAGGACATAACAATGAATCGCAACTCAACAAAGCCTAGAATAGTGTAGATGGTTTTTAAAAACCCAAGAAGACGGGACTTTTGAAAAACACCATTAATATACGTGGAGGGGTGAGCCTTAGCTCTATAGATAACATGGACTCTGACAGTAAACAAAGAAATTTCCCTGTGTCCCTTTCAGTACTTTAATATTTTGAGGCATTTGTCATAGCTGCATTGGGCATAAATGATAGAATGGGATGTCATTTTCATTTAAAGCTATGTACGTCTTACTCAAGAACAAAGAAGAAAAGGGAGAGAGTGGGGCGGGGGGAACGAACACAAGGTCATCTCCATGGAGTTCCTCCATCCATTCTCATTACCCAACACAACAACAATACAATATCTTCGTACGAGAGCCTTTTGATTAGAAATACTAAATTAAGATTTACTGTTTCTTGCCAGTGGGAACGGTATACTCAACTAAAGAGAAAGCCATTTAAACCCTTGCTTGAATCCTTTTGGAAGAGCCTATTTCTTCAAAAAGGCTGGAGATTTACAATAATTGCCTCCAAACCCTTTGGCTAAAGCAAACAGCATTAACAGGAAGGTGCAGAAGCATTTAAGTTTAAAGACTGAAATTAAATGCACAAATCTTGTTTAACTTCATATTGGGCTGGCAAATCCGTTTTCACAAACAGTTGAATGTGCCATTTGAAGCCCAATTCTTTGAGAGGAAGATGGGTGGGGGAAAGGAAGAGAGTTGAATTAGAGGCATAAATTTCCAGTACTGTTGATGTATTACTTTTATTAGACAGTTTTACATTCAACATATTTTAGACAAAGAAGTGTAATGCATATTTCATATTCCCTTTGTTTTTGAGAGGGCTCAAGAGGACATTTAAATAAAACTTTATAGGGCAGACCCAGAAACACACTGTGTTGCTAAATCTCTAATCTAGGTCTAAACTGGATTTATGGTGTTCCATCTCAGAGGACAGAGGAGAAGGTGTAAAAGGGACGAGGCAAAGAAGGCTTTTTCTTACAGGAAGAAATCTAGCAATGGTAAGAGTTCCTTACATGGAAAACTACCTTTTCTGGGGTGAAGGATCTGTGCAGAATAAGCTCATACATTTTTGAAAAACCTGTGTCTAAAGAACCTCACATCAAGCAATAAATATGGATGAATGCAGCAAATTGCAAACAGCAGTTTTGGATCTATCGCTGCATTCAGAAGCATTGTAAAAATATTGCTGAAACACCAGGGAATGTGCTAAGACAGGGATGGGGGGACATTTGGTCCCTCAGGTGTTGCTGAACTACCCAGCATGTATGGTCAAGGGGCTAGGGGCCAGGGATATTGGGAGTTATAGATCAGCAACATCTGGGGGGGAGACAAAAGTTCCTTGCTCCTGTGATAGCAGCAGAACTTGGAAAGCTCATTTTCAAAAGGAACCAGTGCTGGGTCAACAAGCTCATCATGCCCCAAAAGGAACTAATTCCTGTCCATGTTTGCCCCTTTACAAGAAAGTACAGTGGTACCTCGGGTTACAAACACTTCAGGTTACAGACTCCGCTAACCTAGAAGTAGTACCTCCGGTTAAGAACTTTACCTCAGGATGAGAACAGAAGTTCATAACCAGAGGTACCACTGTAGTTTTGGTCACATTCAGTTCACAGTTCAAGCTCATCTGAATGATCCTCTGGATTTTGTTTTCCAGCATTCAGAATGTCACAAGCTGTTGTACTGAAGTATAAAATATACTTAAGATTAAGAAGACATAAACCCAAGCAAGGCACATGCACACAAACACACGAGAATTGTTTGATTCCACACAGACCCCACAAAAATGATAATTAAGGTTAAAGGTCCAAAGAGTCTAATGAGTTAAGACAAAGCACATGCAAGAGAATTAACTTGAAGGTGAACTGTCCCCAAATGAGTTTGATTTGCTTTCAGTTCACTCAGCAATTATGACATTTACTTTCAAGCACAGAGCCAAGGGGTTGTTTTTTGTTTTAACCAAGTTGGTGAACTTTGCTAAACCAAACTTATTTCCAAGTAAGGATATGCACTGTTTCAGTGCTTAAAAACCCAGCCATTGGCCCAGTATACCTGAAGGAGTGTCTCCACCCGCTCAGCTCACTGTCCTCCTCCGAGGATCTTCTGTTGGTTCTCTCACGGCAAGAAGTGAAGTTACAGGGAACTAGGCAGAGAGTCTTCTAGGTAGTGGCTCCCTCCCTGTGGAATGCCCTCCCACCGGATGTCAAGGAGATAAAAGAACTGCACAACTCTTAAAAGACATCTGAAGGCAGCCCTGTATCGGGAGGTTTTTAACGTTTGATGTTTTATGATTTTAGATATGCTGTAAGCCGCCCAGAGTGATTGGGGAACCCCAACCAGATGTGTGGGGTATAAATAATGTATATTATTTTAAAAATTGTTGTTGTTCATTCCAAACACTGGTTAGGAGTAAATCAAGTCACATTCTTATGATGTGTTTAGATTAGTGCTGTGTACAAATGAACTCCTGAAATTTTCTATCTAACCTGTGAGCAGAGAAAACGGGTGAGGGTTTTTGCACAACTTCTCCACCAATGGGAGCAGCACAGCTTCTTTCTTCCCTCCTAAATTTTATATGAAGGTTTGACAATGTAGAATCCATGGCCTACCAATGTGCCTTTCCTCTGCCCCCAGGATTCTCTCCCCATCTTGAAAATATGTTTGAAAGAAATATTATGTTGCAGTCAAAACGACTGGTTGGGGTGTGATGCCCACCATCAGTTATCAGTTTATCTGGCTTGCAAATGTGCCCATAGGTTTTAAAAGGATGATGACCCCACACACCCCTGTGTGTGTGTGTGTGTGTGTGTGTGTGTGTGTGTGTTAGAAAATACATTGAATTTTCCATAAGGCTCACCATCGCCATCTAGTGTCACATCGTATATTGCACTTAAAACGTTTTATTTGCAGTTGTATAGCTGAGTCCCTAGTGTCATTCCATAGCAT
Organism: Podarcis muralis; assembly: GCF_964188315.1. Lineage (NCBI taxonomy): Eukaryota > Metazoa > Chordata > Lepidosauria > Squamata > Lacertidae > Podarcis > Podarcis muralis. Next base: position 8,751,257 of record NC_135669.1, on the reverse strand, counting down.
TGTGGCCAGATAATGGCAGCCATTACAAAAACACACACACACACACACACACACACACAAAAACAAAGCAGAGTGGAGAATATTCTATTTAAAGTGACCCTTTTCTAAGAGGGTAAGAGAAAAAGGAATACAGTGGTACCTTGGTTTAAGAACAGCTTAGTTTATGAACAACTTGGAATAAGAATGCTGCAAACCCAGAAGAAGTGTTTTGGTTTGTGAACTTTGCCTTGGAAGCAGAAAATGTTCCGCTTCCTGTTGAGTGTGTTCCATTTGTAAATTGAGTCCCCTGCTGCTATGGGAAAGCACACCTTGGTTTAAGAATGCTTTGGTTTAAGAACGGACTTCCAGAAGAGATTAAGTTCATAAAGCAAGGTACCACTATATATCAGAAAAAGTTTTATTGGGAAAGTTTGGGTTACAGTGGTACCTCGGGTTAAGAACTTAATTCGTTCTGGAGGCCCGTTCTTAACCTGAAACTGTTCGTAACCTGAGATACCACTTTAGCTAGCCTCTCGCTGTTGCCGCACCACTGCCACGCGATTTCTGTTCTCATCGTGAAGCAAAGTTCTTAACCCGAGGTACTATTTCTGGGTTAGCAGAGTCTGTAACCTGAAGTGTTTGCAACCTGAGGTACCACTGTACTAGCAATACATAATATCAGAATGGCATCTCTACTGGGTAAAAAGTTTCTGAAGTTAGCTCCACCACACATTAACACCCTGTGAAGGAATGGGTTTCTAGTTGCTCTGCCCCTAGTCTCAGGCTCCTGCAGAGCCAGAAGATTTGGGTCAGAAGGTGCATTTCTGTTAACACAAACACTTCTGTACACAAAGAAAGTTGTTGTCAAGTTTGTTTCAGCTCTTGTGGCATAAAAGATGAGAGCAAGACCAAAAATGCCTATCAGGCAGAATGAACCTGTTTGCAAGTGACACAGAAACAGCAGGAAGGTTGAGGTGCAATTCTGTCTTCCTGCACAGCCAACCAAGTATCTGAATATACAAACACATTAAAAACTGTGTTTCAGCTTTCACACATATACACCTAATGAAAGAGAGTCTCAAAAGCATTTCAACAGTGCAGTCTGAAGTGTGTTTTCTTGGAAGTAAACCCCACTGTGTTCAATGGAACTTACTCCCTAGTAAGTGCATTTAAGGGTTATGATTCCAGCACAATCCTTCACATGCTTACATAGAAATATGTCTTTTGTGGCCATAATGCTCAAGTAAATGGATCAAGGATGCAGGTGAAAGTGGTCTCCAGCTGTGTTTCCTAGAAAGTAAATCCTACTGAAATTCAGTGGGACAATTTCTGAGTAAGTATATCTATGATCACTGCGGATGGAGGAGTCTTACCAATTTCTGTCCATCTCTTTCTTGTTTGGCCAGTCTTAAATTCAGTTCTTCAGATTTCCTCAGCAGTTTGCAAAGGGTGAGGCTTAAAGAAGACAGCCTCTTAAGAACTTGGCAGCACCAGTGGATTTCTCAATGTAGTTTTGACCATTGGCCTTTTTCTGCTAGGGCTGCTGGGAGACGTTGTTCAGCAACTTCTGACAGAGTCTCTCACCTGCTATAGGCAAACGGGCAAAGGTGAGGCAGGGTAGGGAAGGTCAAGGCAAAGCAGAGCTGGATGTCCTGATGAGCAGTCAAGAAAAGAGGACCATATTCTGACAGGTACCAAGGTGGACTGCAGCTGTCTCCCATATTGGCAGATAGACAAGGCAGCAGCAGCTCTCCACCATTGTTCCCCAACTCCCTGCTCAGGATGATTCTGCTAAGAGATTTCTGCTTTGTTGTTGTTTAGTTGTTTAGTCGTGTCCAACTCTTCATGACCCCCTGAACCAGAGCACACCAGGCATTCCTGTCTTCTACTGCCTCCCGCAGTTTGGCCAAATTCATGCTAGTAGCTTTGAGAACACTGTCCAACCATCTCGTCCTCTGTCTTCCCCTTCTCCTTGTGCCCTCAATCTTTCCTAACATCAGGGTCTTTTCCAGGGAGTCTTCTCTTCTCATGAGGTGGACAAAGTAAGATTTCTGCTTAGCCAACCTGAAACCCCTGCAGTTCCTTTCTCTAATCAGCTGATGCCATGAATAAAGGACAAGTCTACCTCAAGACTACAGTGGACGTTCGAGTTGCGAACGTGATCCGTGCGGGATGCACGTTCGCAACCTGCAGCATTCGCGACCTGCAGCGGCGCATCTGCACGGGTTGTGATTTGGTGCTTCTGCACTTGTGCAAAGTGCAATTTAGCACTTCTGCCCATGTGCAACCACCGAAACTCAGAAGTAACCTGTTCCGGTACTTCCGGGTTTCGGCGGGTGCGTAACCCAAAAAAACGCAACCTGAAGTGGCTGTAACCCAAGGTATGACTGTACTGGGTAGAGGCCAACAGTACCTGATATATTGCAACCATTTAAAATTTGTCCCATTCAAGGGTCAATATAATCTAATAATTTGGCGAGGGGTTATCTGGTTGTTGTGCACAGGGTAGGTAGCCTTGGACGGTCATTTAAAAAATGCCTGTCTTTCAGATGAAAGGCCCCCACGATAGGAGGAAGCTATGTGACACCCTGAGGAGAATGGTCCCTGTGCACCATGGCAGCAGCTGCCCCACCCCACAGGCCAGTTTTAGCTTTGATTCCTCACTAGACCAGTGTTTATGTAGCTCTTCATCATCCTTAAGGAAACAAAAAGACAAGCTGCAGCTCAGGCGGCAATGGAGAAGAAGACAGAGAGCTAAGATTGGGCTCTGTGCACATATTAGGTTGCCAGCTATCTACTTCAGAGAATTGACTTGGGAGCAGTGGACTTTGGCTGTCAGTTACAAATATTACAAAACACCAACAAGCCCCCAGTGAATCTGTTCCAGAGGCAACTAAACCCAGTTAGGCACTGCACTCCTGGAATTTCTCACCCCTCAGAGATTAGGATAAATTCTCACTAAAAACACTCGTGAATTTTCATGAGGCTTCAAATAATAATAATAATGCAAATTGATGCAGAAATGTAGAGAGCTGAATTTAAAACTGGACATAGTAAAAAACTGATGGATCTCTCCATCCCAAGGTTATGGCTGTATCAGCCAACAAAGTTCCACTCATGTTGACTTCAACACCTATTATCTTTGCTGAGGAGTAAATGGTAGCGTTTTTGTAGAGACAGCAGCCTCCCAGCCGCCACTGAACAAAACCGCAAGGACTGCAGTTATTAATTTTGCAGCAACATCTCGCTATTAATATCTGACAATTACCTGGGGCATTTAGCATTGTTTTTAAAAAGGCTTAGAAGCATGGTTTTTGAGCATGTGCAATTTCAAACGCATTCGGCTTCAGTTAATGATGATATCTTATTTCTACATGCAAGACGCCGGCATAAAACAAAAATGAAAAGGCACACACGAACCTACGGCATAATTTCAAAGGTAAAACGTTCAAATGGTTTGAAGCTAATGCCAGAGAATCTAAGTATTCAATAGCGGTTCATAGATGCTAAAGATTCCGCCTTGTAAGCCATTTATGAGAAGTGTAGTAGTTAGAGACAAAATTGCAAATGGGGAAGTGTAGATTGCTTTGATTCAGAAAATTGTTGCCATTAAGTGGTTTACAAATAGCCCAGTGTTTCTGCATCATTATCCCCAATGTGTCAAAGTCAGTGGTTTCACAATATTTAAAGCACTCCCAAATTCCTCATAAATATCATTTATATTCTGGTGCAGCTATTCAGCATATCAAGGAATATAATTTACATTCCTCTATAGTTATACAGTGCGACTGCCTGAACTGATATATGCTAACTCGACATCAATAATGACAACATAAAGGGCAAAAGATTGTTTAAAAGGTTTAACGTATAATATAGCTCAATGTGAACGGTGAGCCACAGCTTGGGGTTTATTGTTGTTGCAGCATGCCTGCAAATGTGGAACAAATTTCAGGTTATGTTGCTATTAGAGAAGGATATAAAGACATTTTGTGCACCTTTACGAGATGTGAGATTCTGGGAGGGTGGTGAAATGTCAAATCCTGGGTCAAGTGGTCTTCCGAGAGTAGAGTGGGCTGCAATAGCCAAAGGGCGAGGGATCTAAAGCCTGGAATTTGACTGGTCAGTTTTAAGCACTTTCACCCTTGTGCCACAGGTGCGCCAGCCAAAAGCAAACAAGATAGACTAGGCCAGTCTTTAGAAAGCTGGTGACCTTCAGATGTTTCAAACAATGACTCCCATCAGCCCCACAGCTGGGTTGAGTCAATGATCTGCAAGGCATGAGGTTGGTGAAGCTGGGCTGGACTCTGTGGATTAAGGGTGCTCTTTAGGCTGCAGTTCCAACCTGAACACACAATGCCATTGAGCTGAATGCGCATGCTACCTGGGTGTCCTAGGCCATCCATATAAAGTCCTGGCAAGCAAGTCATATCCTAAATCTGAGCTCCTTTTCATATCAAGTTACTGTGTGGATTCCTTTCCCCTTGGCTTCATTGCACCTGAGATACAAACCTGCCCTGAGTCATTTGAATTTAGGGCTGAGCTGAAATTTCTCAGAAAATAAATTTATTTATTGGATCAGGTTTAGACTTTTCCAGGTTACCTGTTTGTTTAGCATTATCCAGATCCATTTTCGCAGAAGTTATATGATGTTCACTGTTTACTGAGCATCGATTTGTTTGCATGGAAGTTATAGACACGGTGTCAATCAATTGTTATTGTACATATGCCCGGGGTTTACCCCTGTCATTTCCTTACTGAATAAGTATTAGGGGGGGGGGGGAGAGTGATTTTGTTGCACAAATCCACTTTAACTGTGCAACCCTAAATTTGTTGGTAAATGATTGCATTCAAACCCCAAAATGACAGTCTAGAAGCAGCCAATCTTTAATTGGGTGCCCCCAGAATTGTTGGGAGAAATTCAGTCCTCCCTTAAAGAATATTTTATGAAATGCCCTCTCCAGTTTCATCATCCATGAATTGAGCAGTACAACCATATACAGTCATACCTCGGGATGAATACGCTTCGGGTTAGGCAAATTTGGGTTGCGCTCTGCGGCAACCCGGAAGTAACGGAGCGCGTTACTTCCGGGTTTCGCTGCGTGCGCATGCGCAGACCGTCAAAATGACGTCGTGTGCATGCGCAGAAGCGCCGAAACATGACCCGCGCACAAGCAGACACACAGACACGGGTTACGTTCGCTTCGGGATGCGAACAGGGCTCCGGAACGGATCCCGTTCGCATCCCAAGGTACCACTGTATCTGGTCTTAATATTGTTCTATATTCTTAATGTTGAATGAAGCAATGGGCTTGGCTGCTACTCCTTCCAGCCCTCCCCTTTTAGCCAACAAGATGAGCTAACTATTGTGTTATTGAACATAAAATGAGCCCAAACTTATGTCTCTTGACCATACTGGAACACAGTGGGGGTTTTTTTGGAAGAAAAATAAGTGCAACTATGCGCCATGCCCCCCCCCTGCTCACCCCCCCCCCTTTGCTACTTTCTCCATCACTCCCGGAGTTGCTTTGGCATGGCCCTTACAATTGCCGGAGCGCCTTCCAGGAAGGTGCCTGACAATCGTAAAGCTCTGGCGCGCCCTTTTTACTACCATCCCAGAAGGTGATTTAGGGATTGTAAGGAGCACCAAAGCAACTCCAGGAGGCTGTGCCTGCAGTCACAGGAAGCAACAGTGATGGTAAATTGGGGGGGGGGGAGGAAGCGGCGATGGCAGGGGTGGCGGGGGGGGAGGGGGTGGTACGCCATACCAACAGAAATACAGTGGTACCTCAGGTTACAGACACTTCAGGTTACAGACTCCGCTAACCCAGAAATAGTACCTTGGGTTAAGAACTTTGCTTCAGGATAAGAACAGAAACCATGCAGAGTGGCGGCAGCGGGAGGCCCCATTAGCTAAAGTGGTGCTTCAGGTTAAGAACAGTTTCAGGTTAAGAACAGACCTCCATAATGAGTTAAGTTCTTTTTTTTATAATATTTTTTATTGCGTTTCTTTTCATAGGTTCATAAATTCAAGAGCATACAAAAGTAAGAAACAAGAAACAGATTTTAAAGATAGAGAAAAAATAAGAAAGAATAGATATATAACAGATCATCTTTCCATAATTTACCACTGCCAATTGGACCTCCTCACGTCTTCCAAACCTTGCGTTCTTTACAATAACAATGTCAGCAATTTGTTACCTTATTTCACAACTTACTGTAGCTTTCAATTATTATGTTTCCAAATTCAAAATGTTGTAACTCAATTTTAGTACCTTTAAAATAAACATAATATATTTGTTTCACATTGTCTCCTCTTTTTTTTGTTATCACTTACTTTACCATTTACTTAATCAAATTGCTAAAGCATAACATTTCCTAATCGTGCACAATCTTAGCATTCATACAGTTTATAGTGTTTTTGCAAATAGTCTTTAAATTTTTTCCAGTCCTCCTCTATTGTTTCCTCGTCCAGATCTCGGATTCTGCCAGCATAATGAGTTAAGTTCTTAACCCGAGGTGCCAGGCACTACTTCAAGAATTTGCTTGTTGTGTCTGGTTTTGATGAAAAAGTAAAACATTAGCATACAGAACAGGGGTCAGCAAACTTTTTCAGCAGGGGGCCGGCCCACTGTCGTGTTGTGGGGGGCCCGAACTATATTTTGAAAAATGATAATGAACAAATTCCTATGCCCCACAAATAACCCAGAGATGCATTTTAAATAAAAGGACACATTCTACTCATAAAAACACGCTGATTCCCGGACCGTCCGTGGGCCAGATTTAGAAGGCGATTGAGCTGGATCCGGCTCCCAGGCCTTAGTTTGCCTACCCATGATATAGAAGATCCCACACTTCAAGAACAATGATCAAGGCCATCTTCAACTCTGAGAAGGCCCTGGGTGTTTTTAATATTTTGGGGGGAGCTGCCCAGGGTGGCTGGAGCACCCAAGTCAAATGAGTGGCATATAAATAATAATAAAATATTATTAATTAACATCACCATCACTCCCTCTTGCTTTGTTTTGTGTCTACCCCACCTCCCAAAGGAGTCCATTCTAACAAACAACAAAGCAATAAGACAGCACAATTGAAGCATTTAAATGTAAAAGGCGCATAGAGCATTTTAAAACAATAAGAACATCTGAAAACCCATAAAGACAGTCACACACCCTTACAGCTAATAATTTCAAACTTGCCAGGAACAGCATCTTTCAGCCATCAAATGTTTTTGAAGTGAGTGGGGGGAGAGCAAACTTGATAATCACAGGGTTGGGGTTCCTTCCTTAGGAAGAAAGGAGTTTTAGGTGGGAGAAAAATGACTTAAGTGGTGCTGCCGGCGGCTGCAGTAAGAAAACAGATTTATATGATTATGAATTCCAAGAAAAACGCATACCATTATTTTATACTACTTGCACTCAGAAGCCTTATTCTGTAGTTTACATACACACACAAAATTAGAGCAGGGACAAGTCTGTTGGCCACATACAGACATACCATTGCGTCCTTCTCGACCAGTCCACTGTACTTTTAGGCAGAGTGACACAGCTGAGGAGTGAGGTGTTAAGAAGTAAGAGCTGTGTGTGTCACACAGCTTGCCCTATGCCTTCTAACTGTCGCAGGAACCCCCCCCCAATTATTCAGTTTGTACAAACTTCACACACACACACACACACACACACACACACACACACTATGCTTCTGTTACAAATTCATAGAAAATCAACCATACATCGGATCTGCACTGTTCCACTTTTATTATACTCCATGAAGGAAGGACTACAAAATGGGGAAGGTTTGATACAGGCCAGCCATAATCCCTTGAGCATACAAACACATACACACATACACATACATAGCCCAGAAGCTATGCCAACCCTGATGGTCCTAGACAGAAGACCATCAAGATCACAAAGAACTTGCATATGGGAGTGGATTCAGCACAGACTGGAACAAAGGACAATGATCAGCTCTTCCCTCTGGGGACAGGAAACTGCAAGCTCCCCTTTGTCACCTGGAAAGTACTCATGAGGAGAGGGGAAAGGAGGAACCAGCCAGGTGACAGGACACTCAGGTTACCACCACAACTCCTCCCTCAACCCCTCCTTTTTGTGATGTAGTTGTGATGTAGTCTTAGGGGTGTAGTTTAGGGGATTAGTAACTAATAAAAGTTGGGGTCTTCTTTTGTTATGGGCTTCCATTTTGCTTCATCTTGTTGCGGGTGGGAGTCCTGTCACGACAGTATTCAATAAAGGCCAAGCCTACAGGCTGCTGTTTTGCTCCAAGTTATCCTGGTTGGTGTCTTTGTTTTTGTCCAAGGGAGCCCTCGGATTTTTCCGTTAACATAAGCTAGCTTATTGTTCTCAGGTGAAGCAGAGAACACTGTCCTATCATCACCAGTCTTGAATTAAGATTCAACTGCCAATCTAGTTGGCTTTTATGCATGGGAGAGAAGGAGGGATCCATCCTGTACTTTGCCCTGCCTGCTGCTACCCACATATTAGAGGGGCAACTTCCACAGAATGGAGACTGTCACATCATTTCAAACTCCCTACATGGCTCCATGTGTTAGCAATATCACTTAAATCAGTGATGGCCAAACTCGGCCCTCCAGCTGTTTTGGGACTACAACTCCCATCATCCCTAGCTAACAGGACCAGTGGTCAGGGGTGATGGGAACTGTACTCTCAAAACAGCTGGAGGACCAAGTTTGGCCATCCCTGACTTAAATAATGCAGACAGAGCACAAAGAGAAAATAAATCATGATAATGTTTTACTGAGGAAGTTTGAACAAAAACAGTTGCATCGTTTGAGGAGAAAGGATGGCTTTCTTACTTCAGGCCCTGTACACACCAAAAAGACATTCAACCAAGCATACAGAGGAAAGACTCCATCAGAACAACAAGCCAACCAGAGCAAAAGATCATTGCTACTCTGCCTGGTTGCTAAGCAACACTACAAACTTACCCCTCTTCCTTAGCTGACTTGCTGAAAACAGAATTAACCCATAAGTTACAAGCTGAATCATTCCTGCGCTTGCACTTTGAACATTCAGAACCTTGCAAAGATAGAAGTTTCACCTATGGGTTTGCTATGGCTAGAATGACGAGTATAATGTTTACAGAGAGAAGACAGAAATTTTGAAAATAAATAAATAAATAAACAAATCACTAAAGCTCTGGGACATAAACTGCCAAACAAAGGCAGAGGTAATCGCAAGAGGCAGTCAGCATCACGGAATAGCACTTCCCGCTTTAAGATGGAGCCACAGCAAAAGCATGTTATATGTTAGCATCAGAGGAGTTCACTGCTGGAGTACATGCTCTGAATGAGCAAAGTCCTAATTTTGATCTCTGCAATCTCTGCTCCCTGGTAGCTGTATTAGAAAAAGCTTAACTAGAGACCCCTGAGAAGTGCTAGCAGTTTTCTCTCTTTCTGTCTCTCTCACAATACAAGGTAGTCTCTTATATTCTTCAGATCCAGACTTAATTTTACACAGCATGCTCCAGAGCAGAAATTAAATTTTCACACACCACCTTCAGTTACTATCCTTTTGTTGTTTGAAATGCTGCAATTCAGAGAATCCAGTCAAGTCAATAACGATTCTGGTGGATTTCTTTAGGTTCCCTTCTTTCACCCCAGCCATTCATTAAACACTAGCCAGAAGAACCTGGGTGGAAACAAGCATCACCCAAGTACAGTTTTACTGTCTATCTTCATGCACACATAGCTGTGTCTTTTAACTTATATTGCAGATATTTCCTGTGTGTACTTTAATTCTTTCCAAGCATAGCTGTCAACCGTCCCTTATTTGGCAGGAAACTCCCTTATCCCAGCGCCGTGTCCCTTATTGATGATGTCCCTTAAATTTCCCGGGTTTCAAAGGAAGCAGCTCCCTCCCTCCCTGCCGGCCAGGGAGGAGAGAGGCTCCAACTGTGTTGCTTAGCTGCGTTGCTCACCCAATAAGGAGTCTAAGAACGACTGGGGGGTGGAGCTTGCATGCCTTGTGCCGATCAAATCGGCCACGTTGCCTGGGGACTCGCCTTTGCTCAGCGCTTCCCAGCGGAGAGGTGACAGTGGTTTTCCTTGCTGCATCCCCTTTGCCAAGTTGCTGCGCTGTGGGAACCAGCTTGAGGCTTCATTTGGCTGCTGGCTGGGCTTTCTGCCTTTGGCCCAGAGGGGCTCAGAAGTTGAACATACCTGTGCCCGGAAAATCCCTTATTTTGGCTGCTGATCCCTTATTTTAGAGGCTGCTGGTTCCTTATTTTCAAATCTGTAAGTTGACAGCTATGTTTCCAAGGGTAGAGAGGCCTGATGCCCAGTGGTGGAGCTTCATGCGTCTGGGGGCGTGGCACTCCACCCACGGGGTGTGGCATGTGTCCTGGGGGCATGATGCACCGCCTGCGGGGGCATGGCACCCCACCAGGATTGCACTGCCAGGGGCAGTACGCTCCCCCCACACCCCTCTTCCTCCGCCAGTGCCCATGTCCATTGGTGGGCTCTTTGCTAAATCAGTGGACCATGGCTGTTTTTGCAGCAGGCCACAGTGGAGGCTGGTCTGTTAGGGTGAACAGAGCACTGGACCATCAACCTGCCCTTAGGTAGTCTCAGCCAACCCACCTGCCCCCTTACAACCTGCCCAGAAGGTGGCACTGCCTGCCAGCTGCCTGGATGCCTCAGTGTTACAGTTGTAGAACTCACCAGGGTGGGTGTTGGGGGGGGAATTAGTCAGATCTGCAGATTTACCCACCCTGGAAGAGTGGCAGATGAAGGTGATGGACTATATGGAATTGGCGGAAATGACTGGCAGAAGAGGAGACCAGGGAGAAGAGTTGGTGGAAGAAGATTGTAAGAAATTTAAAGACTATTTGCAGAAATATTGTAAAATTAATGAATGTTAAAATGATGTTGGATTGAAAATAAGTGGTATTGGTAAGAAGGCTAATAGGAATATGCAAATATAGATTGATAATGGATGAAAATAAATAGTTATAATAGGTTAAGATATAGAGTCAAGATAAATGAAAGAGGGTAAGGATTTGCTGAATTGATTATGTAAATAGGAATACAAAAAAGGGGAGGTGTGAGGAGGTCAAGGAAACAAGCAAATGATCTTAAAGACATCGAAAAATGGATTTATTTTTTTAAATTTTCTCTTGGTTATTGTTTTTCTGTATTTGGTGTTCCTTTTTTCTTTTTTTTTCTTTCTATGTATTTTTTGGTAATTCTTGTATTTTTCTCTATTTTTCCCCCTTTTTCTCTTCTATGTTTTATTTTTATTCTGTATTCCTTTTATTCTGTAAACTTGGGTTTTTTGTAAAATGCTAATAAATATCTTATATATATATAAAAGAATTAGTCAGATCTGCACACCATTGGTTCTGACTCCACCTGTTGCTGGCCTCCTGCCATATCCCTACCCATCACAACGAACACCAGCCACCACGGGCAGGCCATTAAAACTTCCCACAATGCTCAAACTAATGCATAAATAGAGGATAATGTCGGAAATGCTCCCAAGGAACCCAGGTATCACTGCTTGTGTGCCCTGTCAGGGCACTGAACCCCATGCAGGTGCCCAAATGTGGTGAGAGTGCCCCTCTTTGTATGCATATAGGATTAGGTCAGGGGTCTGCAACCTTTAAGACAAAAAGAGCCACTTGGACCCGTTTCCGAAGAAAAAACAACAACTGGGAGCCGCAAAACCATTGCAACATTTAAAACAAATAAATCTCCGGAGCCGCGATCTGACAGCAGGTGGGAAGGTGACGTCGGGACGGTGCGTGACTAACGCACGCACCGCCTCCATGCAACATCACAGCCAGTACAGCGCCCGCCACAGTGAGGAGTGTTGGGGCGCACAATGCGCCTCCTCCCCTCACTAGTATCCGCCCCGGAGCCGCGGCAAAGATGTAAAAGAGCCACATGCGGCTCTGGAGCCGTGGGTTGCAGACCCCTGGATTAGGCTCTATACTTTCTCTACTCATTGGGTCACCCCTGATCTATGCACAGGGAGTGGACCACCTTAAGCTATGAGAGAGATCTTATTTCCTTCTCCCTCCTCCAGCCAACTCCCGTGTACGTGCAGATTGCCAAGAGTATTTACAGAAAGGAAGGTGTGGCACTCCTCCCATTGAACCGTTTATCTAGGTTTTTGTATGCATAACACACATACACGTGCACACACGTTGAACATTTTACATCTCTTATTATAGTCAGATTACAAAGTCTTTATTATGCAGTCATACAGCTGAACATTAGTACAGTCAAATTCATTGTATTAGATAAATGACAGGCATATGTGATTATTCAAAGGCTTTGTGTCGGTTACACTGAAGTGCATATGAGGCATTAGGTGTTCCTTAGGTTATTTATCTGCATACATTTATCTGCAGTTCTCAGGAGGTCTCCAACTGAGGCACTGAGCAAACCAAGACCTGCTTAGCTTCAGCAGGCAGCTTTAGCACCTGCCTTCTTTCCTCAGGTATTATTTTAATCAACATTTCTTCCTTCCCATCCTCCCCTTTGGTTCATTCCTAAAGTTAGCTATTTATAAATATGTACACCCTTCAAAAGGTTCCTGGGCAGTGTGCAAAATTGTAAATAGAAATTAATTAAACAGCATGTAAGTACAATATGGAACCAGCACATACATACAACACAATATAAGATAAAAACCCAACGTAATTAGAAAGAAATAAACCAAATAGGATACAGCACAATAATAAGGATCTATTACTTCATATAACTCAGCTTGCACAAACACAGATTGTGGTTTTGCTTTGCTCCTTTTTGGTGTGTGTGTGTGGGGGGGGGGTAAATACTCAAGTGTGTGTGTGTGTGTGTTTTTATTAGCAACATCCCATTTACCTTAATACTGTGTTCAAGTCAGAAGTAGGGAACCTAATTTTGCCTCTGGCCCCACACACCACTGGAATGTAACCCCTGAAAAATTGCTTCGGAATAATATGGCCATACGGCTAAAAAGGTCCCCCATCCCCGGTGTAACTATTAACATTGCACTAGTGACCAAGAGAGAGGCATGGGAGTCAAACAAATCACCAATGCCTAGAAGCAACAACTCTGGATGGGTGACAATGCTGCAGTCACTTCAGTTACTTAGAGTGTAGACTTCTGCAAACTTATCCACAAGTCGTTTCCACTGGACTTAGCTGTGAACACATATACAGCAGGGGTGCGGACAATTTTAATCCCAGTCGCTTCATTCCCTCATTACCAGCCATTCAAGTACGGTACCCCATACCAGCAATGAATGGGTCCAAAAAGGTGGATGGGATAAGACTCTCACACACTCATCACAGTCTCCCACTTACACTCGCACACTATAGACACAGGAAAAGGAGGAGATTCCAACTACCATATTTTTTGCTCTATAAGACTCACTTTTTCCCTCCTAAAAAGTAAGGGGAAATGTGTGTGCATCTTATGGAATGAATGCAGGCTGCGCAGCTATCCCAGAAGCCAGAACAGCAAGAGGGATCGCTGCTTTCGCTGCGCAGAGATCCCTCTTGCTGTTCTGGCTTCTGAGATTCAGAATATTTTTTTTCTTGTTTTCCTCCTCCAAAAACTAGGTGCATCTTGTGGTCTGGTGTGTAAACATCAGGAAGAACTTTCTAACAGTAAGAGCTGTTAGACAGCAGAACGGACTCCCTTGGGAGGTGGTGGACTTTGCTTCCTGGCAGGTTTTTAAGCAGAGATTGGATGGGCATCTGTCATGGATGCTTCAGCTGAGATTCCTGCATTGCAGGGGGTTGGACTAAATGACTCTTGGGGTCGATTCCCACTCTACAAGTCTATGATTCTATGACAGCAGGCACATAGCTTCCCTCTTCAGCTCATTTGTGGTTGGGGAGGGGCATTTTCACCCTCACTGCAGCACTGTGAAAGGCAGGGAGGCTCAAGCCTCTCTGAACAGTGGAGATGAAAACAGTGCTGTCCCCACTCAACCTCATAGAGTCCTTCCTGCCCACCCCCAGCGGTGATGCCACTGTCAGGAAACTGAAGTAGGACCTGGTGGACCACTCCAGAAGACTTGGTGGGCCAGCTGAGGCACATAGGCCAGAGATTCCCTCTCTCTGAGATAAAGGATTTTCAGCACAAACCTCACTTAAAGGTAAAGGGACCCCTGACCATTAGGTCCAGTCATGGACGACTCTGGGGTTGCGGCACTCATCTCACTTTACTGGCTGAGGGAGCTGGCGTACAACTGGTCATATGGCCAGCATGACTAAGCCGCTTCTGATGAATCAGAGCAGTGCACGGAAATGCTGTTTACCTTCCCGCCGGAACGGTACCTATTTATCTACATGCACTTCGTGCTGTCAAACTGCTAGGTTGGCAGGAGCAGGGACCGAGCAACAGGAGCTCACCCCATCGTGGGGATTCGAACCACTGACCTTCTGATCGGCAAGCCCTAGGCTCTGTGATTTAACCCACAGCACCACTTTAAATATTGACAGTGTTGCCTATTTCATCATTGAGAAAAGGAATCTATTTTGATGAGCAGAAAAGGGATATCAATCCAATCTCTATACACTCAATTGTGCACATAAAGAACTATACAATCTCTACCATTGATACTTAAAAAAAAAAAAGAACTAGATTGTAACACATTTTTCTAAAATTACAGTATGGAATTCCCATCAAGCACTCTACTACTGTCAATAGTGGTGCCTCCTCTGTGGACCCTCAGCAGCCAGCTTGCAGAAATCCCTTTGCTTGCTCAACCAATAAATTGGAAGCATTTCATCTTGGCGCACTGTTTGATGTTTCGCTGGAAGACCACTCTGGTGACACTGCTTCCAACTGTTACTGAAGACTTATTTGCAGAACAGCCTGTTTCTAAGCTCCTCCGTGGGACACAGGCCGTCATCAAAATGTCTTGTACACACAGCCCAGGGCCTTGAAATCCGAGGAGAAAACATCTGATTATGGGCCAATGGCTTCTATATCAACAAAAGAGACAAAACCCAGGCAGTCTGCCTTGAAATTATTTGTGGGGATTGCACACCTCTAACATCAACATTTACTTTTCCATGGATTGAACGTTATTTTCAATCTCATGTGACTGGTACACAATTCTCATTTTGAGGGACAGAGAGTCCTTTTTTCTGAGCGGTTAACACTAGGGCTGCAACTGTTACTATTAAATTAATCAGACACAAACATATTACTTTATCTATTACTTACTGTGAATACTTATATCCCACTTTATAGCTCGGGGAAGCCCTTAAAGCAATCAGAAAAGGTTCTAACCAAACAAGCAAATGCAGCATAGAAAGAAAATTTGCACAAGATCCATAAAGGAGCAGGATTATTCAGACAGCAATTTCTGCCCTCAGCCCTGTTCTGCCCTGATGTCGTACAAGGCAGTAAACCCCAACAAGCTCTTCTTAAGGAAGAGAGTGGGGCTGAGAAGCAGGGACGGGCTGAGCCTGTGATGGAAACAATCTTTCCTTACCGGTCCTTGGTAGTTGTGTTTGTGTATGTGTATTCCTATATACATAAAAGTGTAATGCTCTCGGCATGCTGCTGTTCACATGGCCACCAATAGGTGGCAACACCAACTCTAGTTTGATGACAGAACCTTAGGGAAGTGAGTGGTGGAGGTGGCAGGTGGCCTGGACAAGCTCTTTAATGGAGGGGGGCAGACTTCAGAACACTCTCTTAAGTGCTGACACATATACTTTACCACCCCCTTCTCCTTCTCTTAGCCGTGGGGGGAGATTAAGAATGGCTTTCACATTCAAGAGTCAGAGATCTCTCTCCCCCCCCCCATTAAAATAACATAAGCTACACTCATCGTGAGCCATTAACTAGTAATCTACTTGACAAAAACAAAAAATAAAAATGGTCAGCATTGCTATGCAGCATTCATAACACTATGAAATTACAGAAAGATTCTGCCAAAACGTTCTTCCTTAGAGGGAAAACAAATAAAAACATGACAGAGGAATGTATAACCCAAGCCGAATTCTGGCTGT
This sequence comes from Podarcis muralis, assembly GCF_964188315.1. Taxonomy (NCBI): domain Eukaryota; kingdom Metazoa; phylum Chordata; class Lepidosauria; order Squamata; family Lacertidae; genus Podarcis; species Podarcis muralis. The sequence continues at coordinate 8,735,276 of NC_135669.1, read as the reverse complement.
TGGCTTCTTTTACGTTCCTATAAATCCCTTTCCAGGGGATCAGATCCATTAACATTCTGCTGTCAGCTGGTCCTTCTTCAGATCATCTGGCTAAGTACAAAATGAAAGATAGAATTACAGCCTATGGCTCATAAACTTCCAATACAGGAAGTGTGTAAAATACAAGAAAGGAGACAACGAACTTGAAGTCAACCCGTATTTTGCAGACTGTCATGAGTCCGGTGGAGGTGTGTTGTGGGGTGGGGTGGGTGGGAGCAACTGAGGGAAGCTGGGACTAGAAGATCCTGGTCACTGATTGTGATACCAGGGAGCAACTTAGCCCTCTTGCAGGTGGACAGCTGGACAGTTGGACACCAGGGAAGGCTCCAGTGGGATGACAGAAAAATGTTCCCCCAGCTCCTCCCCCCTGTTGAATGTAATATATGAACAACTGTACAGTTTTTACAAGAGGATGTGGGGTTAATGCTTCTATGAATGGTCACTGTTGCTTGAGAAGTAATGTCACAGACATTATTGTGACATTTCTTTTTTATAAAAAAAATTATTAGTTTTCCAACAAATTAAACACAACACTACAAAAAAACAAAAAGACAACAATACAATACAATACAAAAAACACTACAAAATACTAACACATACAACAAAACAAAACAAAAACCATTTAAAACACAGTCCAATTTCAATATCTTATCTTTCTTTCACTTATTTCCACGACCTCCTCACGCATCCCTTTTTGTATTCCACTTCTATTAATTGTTTCAGCAATTCCTTTCCATCTTCCTCTGTTTTCTATCCTATAATTGTCTTAACACATTCTAACCTTATTTTTCCCTTTAATACTCTATTAATCTATTTATACTTAATTCCTTATAACATTTCTACTAAAGCCATATAACTTCATTCCAACATTTTTCTAACATTCATTAATTTTACAGTATTTCTGTAAATAGTCTTTAAACTTTTTCCAGTCTTCTTCCACCGACTCTTCTCCCTGGTCTCGGATTCTGCCAGTCATTTCCGCCAATTCCATGTAGTCCATCAACTTCATCTGCCATTCTTCCCTGGTGGGTAAATCTTGTGTCTTCCAATATTTCGCGATGAGAATTCTTGCTGCTGTTGTTGCATACATAAAAAAAGTTCTATCCTTCTTTACATTATTGTGACATTTCATGGCCTTTTAGCTTCAAATTTGCCAACAAAGGAGGAAAGTTCACATATCTGACAACCCAAACTCCCAGTCTAGGGAAGTAAAACTCTTCTGGTTTAAAATGTTGTGGTGTTATTGTTCTTATTGTTTCACTGATAGTTTGGTTCATTTATTGAGTGTCCAGTCATTTTATTATTAGAGCAGAGGTGCAGAGCAGGATTGGAGAGCAGCATTAGGGAATCTTTTTCATCCCAAGAGTCAATTTCCCTCCTGATTGGGCAGTTCCAGAAGTAAAAGTGGGTTAGAGCAGAACATGTAAATTCTACCTCTGAACAGTAGGGTAGTTTCTCCACAAACACACCACTTGTCTACACTTCATCCAGAGTTGTAAGAATTAAACAGGGCAGGGGAGAACAGTGTACATCACCCTGGGCTCTTTGAAGGAAAGGTGATAAAGGTGATTTACAGGGAACCCGGCAGAGGGCCTTCTCGGTAGTGGCACCCGCCCTGTGAAACGCCCTCCCATCAGATGTCAAAGAAATAAACAACTATTGGAACTTTTAGAAGACATCTGAACGCAGCCCTGTTTAGGGAAGCTTTTAATATTTGATGAATCATTAATGAATCATTGTATTTTAATATTCTGCTGGAAACCGCCCAGAGTGGTTGGGCAAACCCAGCCAGGTAGGTGAGGTATAAATAAATTATTATTATTACCGTAATTTTAATAATGAATACATAAATCAAAATAAGGATCCAACCTCCCCAGAACATCCCATGCAGGTTTGTCCTGATTATTTTTTACTTGGCAGGTCTGTCTCAAATGATATCCATTTCCAGTCCCTGCTTGGAGGCACCATACATGTGACATTTCCTCTCCCATCTACTACTTTGCCATCACATTTTAAAGAAACTTTGGAAGATGCTAAAGTGCCCCCCCCCAATACTCTTGCATAGTTTTCTAGATAACGAAAGTACACTTTGACTTCTACATTAGAATCTCTACAGAGATTGCTTAGGTCCATCAGGCCTCCCCATTTGGTCTGCAGGGCTGTTTTGGTCAAGGTACACCAACCTGCCCTACAAGTGATATCGGATGTGAGCCAAAAGAGGATTTGCAGCCATCCTGATCAGCAACGCCCTGTGCAAAGTTCTGGCTATCAATATATATTTTTATTGTTTATTTTATACATTCTCGATAATATCTTAGTTTTAGTTATACATTCTCGATAATACATTAGTTATACATTCTCGATAATATCTTAGTTTTTGGTTCTAGTAGTTCTGTCTCCAAATTCGATTTTTCCACTTGGAAACCAACTTTTTTATCCATTTTAAAAACCTCTTGAATTTGAGCATAATGTAACCAGTCTCGCACCTTATTTTTTAGTTAGTCCTGGCTCTGCAGCTTCCAATTGTCTCCAATTTTTTCAATTATTTCCCAATATTTCGGCCAATGGGCCTCCATATTGGGCCTTTTTCGAGCCTTGGCCTCCATCGGTGATAGCCACCTCGGGGTTTTACTCTCTAATAAGTCTTTATATTTCATCCAGACTGCAAAAATTGCTTTTCTGACAATATGGTTTTTGAACAATTTGTGAACTTTAACCTTGTCATACCATAAATATGCATGCCAACCAAAAGCATTATCAAAACCTTCCAGATCTAGGACATCAGTGTTTTCTAGCAAGAACCAATCCTTCAACCAGCAGAAGGCTGCAGCTTCATAATATAACCTCAAGTCCGGCAGGGCAAACCCTCCTCTTTCTTTCGAGTCAGTTAGTATTTTAAACTTTATTCGAGGCTTTTTGCCCTGCCAGACAAACTTAGATATTTCCTTCTGCCATTTTCCGAAACATTCCACTCTGTCCACGATCTGTAGGGTTTGGAACAAAAATAACATTTTCGGCAATACATTCATCTTTATAGCTGCAATTCTACCTAACAAGGAAAGTTTCAGTCTTGACCAAATTTCTAAATCCTTTTTGATTTCCAACCAACATTTTTCATAGTTATCTCTAAATAAATTCAAGTTTTTGGAAGACAAATAAATCCCTAGGTATTTCACTTTTTTAACCACATTTAATTCTGTTTCTCTCTGGAACCCCTCTGTTTCTGTAGATGTCAAATTCTTGGTCAGAACCTTAGTCTTTTGTTTGTTCAACTTAAATCCCGCCACCCGACCAAACTCTGCTATAAGTTCTAGGACTCTTTTTGTACTGGGTTCTGGCTCCTGTAATGTTAAAACTAAGTCATCTGCAAAGGCTTTCAATTTATATTGTTTCACTCCGACCTCTATCCCTTGTACCAACCGGTCCTCCCTAATCATGTTCAATAGCACCTCCAGGACTGATATAAATAAAAGAGGGGATAGAGGGCACCCTTGTCGTGTCCCTTTTTCAATTTTGAATTCCTCCGTCACCACATTGTTCACTATTAATTTAGCTTTCTGTTCTGAGTAAATTGCTTCTATTCCATTTTCGAACCCCCGTCCCACTCCCATCCCTTCTAAGTTTTTCTTCATAAACATCCAAGATATATTGTCAAATGCTTTCTCCGCATCAATAAAAATTAACACCGCCCTTGTGTTCCTGTTGGTTTGCAAGAGTTCTAAAATGTCAATGATGTTTCTGGTGTTTTCATATAAATGTCTACCAGGGAGAAAGCCTGCTTGGTCCTTGTGAATTACTTCATTTAAGACCTTTTTAAGTCTACTTGCCAAAATGTCTGCAAATATTTTGTAATCCACATTCAGGAGTGAGATGGGACGGTAGTTCTTTAGCTGGGTCTTTTCAGATTCTGTCTTAGGTATCAATGTGATGAAAGCTTCTTTCCACGTTTCTGGTGCCCTCTTCCCATCCATGATCTGGTTGCATACCTCCATCAAAGGTTGTATCAAGTAGTCCTTCAAAGTCTTATAGTATTTGGAGGTAAGCCCATCCGGGCCTGGAGATTTGCCTGGTTGCATGCTCTGAATGGCACCTTCGATTTCCTGTGAAGTTATTTTAGAGTTCAAGATTACTCTTTTATCTTGAGTAATTTTTGATAATCCATTTGTCTTTAAGAATTGGTCTATCTCAAATTGTTTCTGAGGCCCCTGTGCATACAGTTCTTTAAAATATCTATGGAAACACTTCCTAATTTCTTCTGGTTTCTGAACCATTCTTCCTTCAATCTCTAGATTTGTAACTGTATTTAACTTTTGTCTTTTTTTCAGCTGCCAAGCTAGCAGCTTTCCACATTTATTTGCTGATTCAAATGATCTTTGTTTCATCTGTTTAATTTTCCATTCGATTTCTTGATTTATCAATTTAGAATATTGTGCTTGATGGAATTTGATTTCTCTCAGCACTTCTTTTGATATATATTTTTATTGTTTATAGCCAATGGCCATCACAATACAATATAAGAACAAGTCACACAACTACAGAATGAAAGACATTGCATGCACCAGACCAAGACAAATCTACACACACACAGACACACACAGACACACACACACACACACACACACACACACACACTTTACCATCAGAGGAGCTGCAGTGCTTTGTGGGGCCCATTTTTGGCATGGCTCTGGAATGACACCCTCATTCACCAATGGAATGAATACACAAATACACACACACACACACACACACACACAGCTGTGCTCTGGCTGCCATTCAGCAGAAATTCATCCATTCTGCTCTCATGAATCTACAGAGAGGCTTCATCAGTACAATGTCCCAAGGCAATTTCAATTTATGTTCAACTGTTATAGATTAGAGGAGTCTGTTTCATGGCAGCTTCTAATGCAAATTGCCTTTGTGCCGTTCTGTTTCTTTTTTGTTGCGGTGTGTGTGTGTGTGAGTGCAACTTTCTGGCTCGTTTCTCCTTCACACATCTTCAAAGCCATCCTGTCCACCACGGAAGGCTAGAATTTAACTCAATGGCTTTGCACGCACAAGAACAAGGGATGTCTAAGCTTTGTTTGAAACTCGACCACTTAAGAAAGGGGGGGAACAGTCCATCCTTCAAGTAGATGCTCCTTTTCATTTCTTACACAGATCTTACACTGTCTGTTAATATTATTCCCCAAGGTGGCATTCAGCCGTAAACTCAAGACAATGAGAACTACAGACAGATTAAAGGAATTTTAATAGAGTCTAGTGCTGCGATGAAGTTTGCCCCCCAGTTTCTCCAAAGTTTTCTTTCCCTACGGAAGAGGCTTCCACTTTCCCCCCAAATGTCTTAGCATTTCTCGGAACACATTCCTCAAGTTGCCCAGCTGATCTGAAAGAAGCCACAAAGGGGGAGAGTTATCTTGAGATGTCCTCCCCTGGGCTTTAATTGGAGCGCATACAGCCATGCAGACAGCAAATAATGATTTGTGCAGTGAAAGAAAAGATGCTCGCAAGCACCCTTCAGCCACCTTCAAAGTAAAGTAAGCACAACAAAAACTGTGCAACCCACCCATGAGAATTTCAACAACAAAAATTCTCTCCCCTTTGATAATGTTCAAACACAAAGTTTCTCCCCCTGTTAATTGATGGAGAATGCTGGGAAAAAGTGAGTTAAATTTTTTTGGCATACCACTAATTAATTCATCATATGAGTTTTAGTCCCATCACTGTTATAAGTGAATGTTTATTCATCTTCAGTACATAATAAATCATCACCACTTTACTTTCTTTTAAAAAAAAGAGTGTGTCCAAGTGAATGGTGGATCCAAACATTATTCCAGAAAGCATTTTCTATTCTCTGACCAACAGCAAGCAAGGGAGTGCTTAGGGGTTTGTGAACTTGGATCTTCGCCCATAATATTAACAAGCTGTTTTAAGTGTTCCGCATAAATGGAGCTGAAGAGCAAGGATCTGATGACCAGTAATAGGTAGGTGGTGACTGATCTGTAAAATGAGGCATAATGCAGAACTCATTTAGGAGCAAAGGTTTGTGATGCATGCAACTCCTTTGCACTGTATACAGAGGCCAAGAGTTCACAGGGCTGTGAGTTTTGTGAGAACTATACTGCAACTGCTCTATAGAGGAACATCATTGCACAAGACAGAGAGGGCCCATTTCCAGATGGTTTGGTTTAAGTCCAAATAGCAACCAGATTCCCAATGTCCTTCTGCAGAGGAACTCTTTAGGGTAAGAAATCAGTTGAAAGTACCCTGAATCCCAGCCAGAGAGCAGAGATACATCTGGCTTGCACCCATCAAATTGTTATGAAATGAGAGCAATAGCTCTAATCTTCTGGGCACTGAGACCAAGGAAGGAAGACTCTTCTCTCCCCAATGGAGGAGTCCAATCAGCACTGAGTAGCCATTTGAATACAAAATAATTGCACACCTGGCTGCCAAGAGCTACCAGGGTTAGAAAAGGAACCCTCATATCTGGAGATTCCTGCTCCATGTTGGCGGCATGCCATAAAGGCTGAGGGTCCTGAGCTGCAGAAAAAAATTGGCCCTGCCAGCTTAACTATTGATTCCTGTTACTCAGAAAAGCTTATACTGGTGCACTCTGCCAATGCTTTCAAAGTACTTACTAAGTCTGGAGAACTTCTATAGGTCAGGGATGGAGAAGCAACCATTCTCCATATGCTGTTGGACTCCAACTCCCATAATCCCTGGCCAGGAGGGCCAATGCCCAAGGATGATGGGAGTTGTAATCTAGCAGCACCTGGAGGGCCACAGGTTCGCCACCCTCAATATCAACATTTGACAGTGGCCTCATGTGCACTCTACATTTAAAGCAGCATCACGCCACTTTGAGCAGTCATGGCTTCTCCACTGCCAATAAAATAAAATAAACAAATCCTTGGAACTGTAGCTTGTTCGGGGTGCTGAGAGTGGTTAGAAGAACCCTATTCCCATCACAGAGCTACAGTTCCCAGTGTTTCCTGAGAAGAGGGATTGATGGTTAAACCATGCTGAGAACTGTAGCTCTGTGAGGGTCTCCTGACAACTATAAGCAGCCTTAACAAGCTGCACCTCCCAGGAATCTTTGGAGGAATACTTGACTGTTTAAAATGGCATGATAATGCTTTAAATGTGTACTGCAAATGGGGCCTGTGACTATGTCAAGACACTGAGTGTTGTCTTTTAGAATGCTTAATTTGATCAAAATGCATTTGGCATTTTAAATGAAGTTTAATTTTGGCAGCTCTACTGATAAGCTGATCTACTAGAGCGGACCAATTTGCAATTTCCCTTTGGAGATGTTGCATGACAGATAAGACGGGCCCAACTTGTTAATTTCACTAAACATATTGTGAGCAACATATAGGAATTGTTTTACGTGTCGTTAAAAGGGTTTGGGTGCTAATTGTTAGAGACCAATCATTGGTGGTTCATTTTATATGCAAAAGGTATGTGAGAAGACTGTAGGGGGTGAGCAACCAGTAAAGGTAAAGGTAAAGGTACCCCTGCCCGTACGGCCAGTCTTGACAGACTCTGGGGTTGTGCGCCCATCTCACTTAAGAGGCCGGGGGCCAGCGCTGTCTGGAGACACTTCCGGGTCATGTGGCCAGCGTGACAAAGCTGCATCTGGCGAGCCAGCGCAGCACACGGAAACGCCGTTTACCTTCCCGCCAGTAAGCGGTCCCTATTTATCTACTTGCACCCGGGGGTGCTTTCGAACTGCTAGGTTGGCAGGTGCTGGGACCGAGCAGCGGGAGCGCACCGCGCCGCGGGGATTCGAACCGCGACCTTTCGATCGGCAAGCCCTAGGCACTAAGGCTTTTACCCACAGCGCCACCCGTGTCCCTCCAGTATCCCAGTATCCAGTATCCCAGTAGCCCTCCAAATATTGTGGAACAGGAGCTCCCAAATATTGTGGAACAGGAGCTCCCATCAGTCCCAGCCAGCATAGCCAATAGTCAGAAATGCTGGGAATTGAAGTTCAGAAACAACTGGAGAGCCACAGGGTAGCAACACCTGCCTTAACACTTGAAAGCATTCAGTGAATGGATTGTTTCATATCCAAAGGCCAAGTTACTAGGAATGCTGATACACTTTGCAAACATGGTAGATTAAGGAAAATCCCTTTGTTCAACAAATCTCGCAGATATGCATTAGCAAGGCACATTAAAATAAAGAAGAATAGACTCTAGCGGTTGTCTCCAGTGGTACCAATCATCCCATGGTAGGACTCTTATCAGTGGAGGCTGGTCAGTTTGCAAAAGTCGGGCACAGCCAGTCAGCCCTCAGCAGCCAGCCTTAGAACATGAGAATATAAGAGCATAATAAGAGTTTGCTAGATCAGGCCAATGGCCCAGCATCCTGTTCTCACAGTGACCAGCCAGATGCTTGTGGGAAACCCACAAGCAGAAGTCAAGCACAAGAGCGCTCTCCCCTCCTGTGGTTTCCAGCATCTGGCATTCAGAAGCATTACGGTCTCCAGGTGTAATTAGATGGCTCTGCTTGTCATTGGCTCTGTCTCAGCTAATCATTGGATTTGGTGCCGCCTAACTGTTGGGCAGAGACATCACCTTGCCAACAAAGGTCCATATAGTTACAGCTATGGTTTTCCCAGTAGTGATGTATGGAAGTGAGAGCTGGACCATAAAGAAGGCTGATCGCCGAAGAATTGATGCTTTTGAATTATGGTGCTGGAGGAGACTCTTGAGAAGATCAAACCTATCCATTCTTATGAAAATCAGCCCTGAGTGCTCACTGGAAGGACAGATCCTGAAGCTGAGACTCCAATACTTTGGCCACCTCATGAGAAGAGAAGACTCCCTGGAAAAGACCCTGATGTTGGGAAAGATGGAGGGCACAAGGAGAAGGGGACGACAGAGAACGAGATGGTTGGACAGTGTTCTCGAAGCTACCAGCATGAGTTTGATCAAACTGTGGGAGGCAGGGGAAGACAGGAGTGCCTGGCGTGCTCTGGTCCATGGGGTCACGAAGAGTCGGACACGACTAAACAACAACTGTTGGGCTCTTTGCCTTTTGTTCCACTGGTCCAAACAGGCACCAGTGACCCCTGCTAAATATGCTCTAGAGATTCACAGTAACTCTCTGGAGCAAATTTTAGCAGAATGGCACGGTTACACAGGGGAGGGGGAAACACCAAAATTTGTTTCATTTCTCATCCTGCTAACTGAAGCCTCACCACCAGCTGAGTGAGACCATTGGATATAAGGCAGCATGTGGATTTAAATGCTTATTTGGGTCAATGGATTGAACATTCAGCTAAGTTCTGATTTGTACATTAGTCTGAGAGGTGCAGATCAGTCCATTACATATTGGGATTATCAAAAGGGGAGTTAAAGGGGAGTTAAAGGGGATATATAAGGGAAGTGTTAAAGTTAAAGGGGAGTTAAAGGAGATATAACTTTGGGCAGTAACTCCTAGGGCTGTGCACAGCCCCCTCCTCAACCTGGATTCCACCCCAAATTAGTTTGGTGGGTGGGACTAATGTTTAATTAGTTTTTCATAAAACCCTAATTAAACATAGCTCAGTGTGAAGAGCATGAGACTCTTAATCTCCGGGTTGTGGGTTCAAGCCCCACATTGGGAAAGTACTATAATTCATGAATTGTATGGGGTTGGTCTAGATCAGGGATGTCCAACAGGTTGATCATGATCTACTGGTATATCTCCAGGAGGTTTTGGTAGATCGTGGTGGATCACTGTGTCCCTTTCCTTAGCGTTGGTGAAATAGAATCCGGCCCGGGCCCCTCACCCTGCTCTCCATTGTTGCACAATCTGCAAAACGGAAGATGGAGTTTATTCAGTGAGGCTGTTTGTTTCCCCAGTGATTTGTTGATGAGTGGCTGTTTCTCTCTCCCCCCCCAAAAAAAACCCTTAAAAATGGGGCTTTTACCCTCCCCAAAAAAGCTCAACAACATTGACTTGAACCCCCCAGATCACTTCCAGTTTTTAATTCTGAAAGTAGATCGCAGTCTCTTGGGAGTTGGCCACCCCTAGTCTAGATGATCATCATGGTCACTTCCAATTCTATGAAGGGGAAGGAGGAGATAATGCATCTCCTTCCCCTGCTCTTTACCAAGAGCAGGAAGGTTCAATCCTGGCAGGTTCTGCTTTGCAAAGGCCTTTCCTCCCGCAGGGTGCCGTTCTGCAAGGATCTTTTCTGCAATGAAGAAAAGATGTTGGCAAAACAACCCCCTGCAGCCTTCTTGCCCAATGTCCCTCCCCCTGACAGCTCTGGATTATTCCAAGAAGCCCAACGCAGCACTTTCCTGACCCAATTCATCCCAAACCCAGATCCCTGCAAATCAGCCTGCTTGGTTCAGGATCCGGGCAAAGCTGGTGCACAACCCTAGTAACTGCAAAATCTTGGTTTGACACAACATTTGGGGTTTGTGGCACAAAAATGGCACCAGGCGAGTACAAAACTTTGGCATCAGTTTGGAGGGAGTTACAAGTGTGAGAGTTTGTAACTAATAAGCCTATTAGAAAGGGTTCTTTTTGCAGCATAGGGTTACAGTAACTATCCCTTTAGCTGTAGATTTACACCAAAGCTAGTTTTTGTCCTCAAAGTTATAAAGAGAAGGAAAGAGATGTGCTGAAGGAACCAAACATTCACCTTGCCAAGTCTTTACTATTCTGTTCCAATTGTGCCCAGATTCAATTTCATCATTTAATCTTCAAGCACATAATTGGCTCACAGGCTGCAGATAAAATATTAAATGAAAGGTTGTACAAGTGGCCCATTTCTAAACACTCGGCCCATCTTACAATTTTGCAAGAGTGACAAGCATTTTCTATAGACAGACCTGCATTTATCTCCCCCTATTCCAGCACACAATATCACACCATTTTGAAAACCAAAAATTTAATAAAAATAGGAATTAAATTAGAGAGGGTGAGAGACAGAGAGCACTCAGAAGCTGCAGAAAAGGAAGCTAACAGGCACTTCTTAAGGGACTAAAAATGATGGTGTCTCATTTTGTTCCCTCGGGGTGAAATGCTTTACTGTATCACAATGCACTCCACTTATGCTATCATTTTTACGTTTGCTTATCACTTTATCCACATTTTTTGTATAATGCAAAAGCAAGAGAATACACTCAAAAGCTAACACATCAGCACATTAAAGAGGGTGCGTCAAGTGCAATTTCAAAAACTTCTATAGCACTGCCCCCAGCTTTGCCACTCGGTTCTAATCAAAGCTGGAATGAGGACAACTTTCTTCAGTCCAACATCTTCAAAACACCAAAGAGTTAAGAATATGATTATATCTTTCCTTTCATCCTAGATCATCTCCTCAGCCAAGGAGGACCTCAGCATCAGGATATCTCTGCCTCTTCCATCACTCTCAGTAATTACTTTTGGCCTTCTGTTCTGCAACCAACACCCTCCCACACAGCTACAAATACTGTTTGTGCACTGACTGGAAAACAAGAATTAAAATGGTGAAGCATCTTGGAAACTTCTGTAAGGATCACAGCAGAGGTAAACTAGGCCACTATGAGGCACAACACTTCTCAGAAAAAAAAGGAGAACTAGCACAGAGTAGATACACAGCCTACCCCTCCAAGGGGGGAAAAAGCAATTGCAAGGTTATGAGACGCTGAGGCTGGTTCCATAGCTGTGTATGGACTGAGGCTAGATGAATATTGGGTTTGCACACTCCTCCTTCTTCTCTGGCACAAATGCAAGAAGGGGTGGGAAAGTCTTTGCTCCCATTTTAAAAAAAATTAATGTGTTTTATATATATATATATGTGTGTGTGTGTGTGTGTGTGTGTGTGTGTGTATACACACACACACACACACACACACAATATATATATATATACCGTATTTTTTGCTCTATAAGACTCACTTTTTCCCTCCTAAAAAGTAAGGGGGGATGTGTGTGCATCTTATGGAGTGAATGCAGGCTGCGCAGCTATCCCAGAAGCCAGAACAGCAAGAGGGTTTGCTGCTTTCACTGCGCAGCGATCCCTCTTGCTGTTCTGGCTTCTGAGATTCAGAATATTTTTTTTCTTGTTTTCCTTCTCCCAAAACTAGGTGCGTCTTGTGGTCTGGTGCGTCTTATAGAGTGAAAAATACGGTATATAATATATACGACTTAATACTCCAGAAAGTCTCTACACAGTTTACAAAGTAACTAATGCAAAATCAAAATGCATGTGTGAGTGTGAGTTTGCAAACTTATATTTTACCAAACTTTTATCAAACCCTTTCTCCCAAGGGATCCCAAACAAGGAAACAAACTATGAAACTGAGGAGCTACAATATAATACAATACAATAAAACAACCCCCTCCCCCAAAAAATAGCAGCACATTTTGAAACATCTTTAGAGTCAAGGATTAACTTTGTTGGATACAAACCCATCTGCGTGGGGCTACCTTTGAAGGTGACTCGGAAACCACAACTAATCCAGAATGCGGCAGCTAAAATGGTGACTGGGGGCAGCAGCCAGGACCATATAACACCGGCCCTTTAAAGGCTACATTGGTTCCCGATATGTTTCCAAGCTGGTTGGTGCTGACCTTTAAAACCCTAAATGGCCTTGGCCCACAGTAACTGAAGGAACTCCCATCATTCAGCTGGACACTGAGATCCAGCACCTAGGACCTTTTGGCTATTCTCACACTGTGAAAAGTGAAGCTACAGGTAGCCAGGTAAAGGGCCTTATGGGTAGTGGCACCCACCCTGTGGAATGCCCTTCCATCAGATGTTAAGGAGATGAGTAATTAAGATAACATTTAGGAAACATCTGAAGGCAGACCTGTATAGGGAAGCTTTTTATGGTTATTGTTTTACTATGCTTTTATATATGCTGGAAGCTGTTCAGAGTGGCTGGGGCACAAACAAACAAATAAACAAACAAACAAATAATAATTAATAATAATTTAAAACCAGTGAATGGCATCAATTAACAACAGGCTACCAATAATTCAAAATATACTTCAACATATAAGGGACGCCGGTGGCGCTGTGGGTAAAAGCCTCAGCGCCTAGGGCTTGCCGATCGAAAGGTCGGCGGTTCGAATCCCCGCGGCAGGGTGCGCTCCCGCTGCTCGGTCCCAGCGCCTGCCAACCTAGCAGTTCGAAAGCACCCCCGGGTGCAAGTAGATAAATAGGGACCGCTTACTAGCGGGAAGGTAAACGGCATTTCCGTGTGCGGCTCTGGCTCGCCAGAGCAGCGATGTCACGCTGGCCACGTGACCTGGAAGTGTCTCCGGACAGTGCTGGCCCCTGGCCTCTTAAGTGAGATGGGCGCATAACCCCAGAGTCTGTCAAGACTGGCCCGTACGGGCAGGGGTACCTTTACCTTTACTTCAACATATTAGCACAGAGATAGCCAATGTGGTGATCTCCAGATGTAGTTGTACTACAACTCCCAGCTTCCCTGGCCATATTGGCTGGGGCTGATGGGAGTTACAGGCAAGCAACATCTGCAGGGAACAGTGTTCTAAACTCCCATTGTTCTAGGCACATTTTGCGACAGAGAATCTTATTAGTGTGAGCAGTTTCTGAGCTCTGGGTGCAGTACTGCGCCTAAGATTTCAGATCAAAACTGCAGAGTGGAAGGAAAGCAGGACCTTTTTCTGCCTCCCCACTTCCAGCTACTCTCTGAAGACTGGAGAATAAACCCCCTTAACACTATTAGGGGGGTGGGCAGGGGAAGGACTAGACCGTGTGAAAAATGAACATAATATTTTAGCTATGGTTCATTCATTTTCAGCTTTGTATTCTTGTTATTAAAAAGGTGCACCTAGACATTCCGTTGTTGTGGCCATAGCCTAGGTTTAAGGTGCCATTTAGCTTCTAGCTTTCATAGCTCAGTTTCTAATACTGGGAGGGAACTATGTTGCCTGACCTGATATGATGCATCTTCTCTACACTCAGAGCATCAACTTCTAGAGATCCATGGGCAGGGAGCTGGATGCTGAAAAATGACAATTCTAGCAACCAACACATTACATATTTTAGCAAAGCATGGACAGGTATGAAAGGCAAAACAGGTTCTCGTAATAGATCCTATATTTATGTCCAAAATCCTGTAATAAGTGCATCTGTCTTATGGTCTTCATAATCAAAGAAGGATGCTTTATAAGGCAGTGCCCAATGTTCCTTGACTATTCAGGAATTCCCAGCTTTGGTCTTTCTTCTTCAGTCCCAAATTATTCTCTCCTGCTAGAAAAATTCCCTTTTCATGTACAGTGGTACCTGGGGTTAAGAACTTAATTTGTTCTGGAGGTCCATTCTTAACCTGAAACTGTTCTTAACCTGAGGTACCACTTTAGCTAATGGGGTCTCCCGCTGCTGCTGCGCAATTTCTGTTCTCATCCTGAAGCAAAGTTCTTAACTCGAGGTACTATTTCTGGGTTGGCAGAGTCTGTAACCTGAAACATCTGTAACCCGAGGTACCACTGTATTAACAAGTGACTTCTAGCTTGCCTGCTGATAAACTTGGGCTAGCCAATCTGGGGCCATTGAATTGTTGGATGCCAAACCACCATCAAGCCCTAGATAGCAAGGACAATGGTCAAGGATGATGCAAGTTATAGTTCTGCAACATTTGGAGGGCACCCCATTGGCTACCCTTGCCACAGAAGTGGCCTCATGTGAAACTGACTAGTATATCAATTTCAGGTCACTTCCAGCCCTTTGGCAACACCTTTCATAGATGCAGATACTGTCTTCCCATTTTGGAATGAAAAGAGAATAGGTGATGTGACTGAGCAAGTGTATTTAATTTGCACATCTTCATGTGGGGAAATTTTCACCTACATATACCCCTTATATAGTACATACATTTTGTTCCAAGAGTCTATATTTGTAATTTTCAAGTTTGCAGTATTATTCAGTTTATTTCTTCTTCTTTTGAAAGGCTTCAGTCATTTGATAGATCTGCACCTGTGCTCTGATAAAAAGAATCAGAAATCTAATTTCCAATCCCAGCTACTCTAAATTGTATGATTGGTCTGACGCAGAGATAGACCGCAAGCTTTACAAACACCGCAAGTCAATAGAAAGCCTTCAACGGTACACAAAACATTAAATTTTGAACAGCGCTGAAGAAATGGATTGGTTCTGATCACAGCGGAGAATGCCTTTTTGGACAGCTCTTGAAATGACTGCCTAGCTTAGACTCGTACTTGCTGTCATTTCAAGTGACAGTTAACGTTACCGGCATTCAGGACACAAATACATATTTGACAATTATGCCATCACGGTTAAGTGGTTTGGATGTTATTGTAAACATCTGAAAAAGCTATGCGGAGCATAGGTCATGATTGCTAGTGCTCTGGGCTGACAGGAATACATCTCAAAAGATTTATTACACATGTAATTATGCACAATTATATGGCACACGGAACTAGAGATGAAACAACGCTGCAAACAGAAAACTCGACCACATCTAACCCCCTGGGATGTGATACTGGTTTGGGTTTCAGGAACATGGCAGCAGCTTAATGTCTGCACTTCAGATAATTGCACACTCAAGCACAGATGTGCAGCCACTATCTTCTGCTGTGTCAACCAATGCTCAGGTTTTGGAATGCCTGACTTCATTCATTTTGCAAAGTAGGGAGAAACAGAGCTCAACCGTGATACCTAGCATGTCTGGGGTTTTTTTAAGGATCTCAGTTAGCAGTGCTGGTCTCTGCCCAAGACCTTGGAGTGTTGATGCCAATCCGGATAGACAGTGCTAGACTAGATGGACTAATGGTCTGATTCAGCATAAGATAGTGCTGTATGTTTATCTTCTTGTCTTTTGATATTTGGCTTTGTGGTACTGTGATGGGCCACCATGTCATTTCCTTCCAACCTGGAGATTCATCCTTAAAAGGAAGCAAGATAAAGGTGTAGAGCAGGGATGGGTAATCTAGGGCCCTAAAACCACATAACAGCCTAAACCTACTTGGCCTACTTTCACATGGGTGGAAAGAAGCAGGGAAATGGGGGAGGTCAGATAGATTAGAAAAGCTACTTATAACGCTGGCCTCATCCACCCCCAATATTCAACTCCCATGAACTTACTCCCAAGAGAATATAGCCCTTGAGAGGAGGAGGAGGAGGAGGAGGAGGAGGAGGAGGAGGAGGAGGAGGAGGAGGGAAAGTTGTCCACCCCTGAAGTGAACTATTTTCTGCCTTTCTTTTAGATCACAGACACAGACTCCTGTGGCAGGAGGAGATAAGGTCTTGAATTTCCAACAGCCACCAGCACTCTCCCTCCGTCCAAGCAACTTGTCTATTTTATGAATGCCTCCATGGTGCTCTGGAACTCAACTTGTGTGACTCTGACCCTTCAATTGACGATCAGGTCCTGGAACCAGACTGTGTGGCTATAACTGTGCATGGGTAGCAGAGCTAGTAAAAGGATACATGGACTAGCAACTCTGCTCACATCATCTTCAACTATTCTCCCTCTGAGGTCAGGGAGAGCTTTCTTGGCTGTGATCCTGTTTACAGAAAGCTCTCCCCAGGAAAGGCTCAGGGTCAAACTACATGTTACACCTAATGGCAGCCACAGCTTCATTTTTATTTACATAACTACAAGCACAGGGTGGAACCATTTTTATTTAGACCACAACATTAGAGAGAAATCCCTCTCCCTCCATCCACCTCCCTCCATCAGCCCTTGAAAAAAAAAATCCATCTCAGTGCAACTGTTAGTATAAAAGTAATGATAAGAATGAAATTGTGATTTAGATGGAATTTTTGTACCTTGCCCTGAAATTGATGTGATATAGGAGGGTGGTCCAACATGCAGCCTGAGGGACATATACAGCCCTCCCTGCCCACAACTGAGAGAGCCTGGGCCATGCTCCTGCTTGCACATGAGTAAGAGCGGGATCACGGCTGCTCAGCTGGTGAGCACAATAAGACATGACATATCAATAAATTATCCCATCCTAAGATAGTGAACTGTCCTAACAATTCATATTAAAGCCTAGCAATAATAATAAAAAATACCAGCAGTTTTTTATATGCTAGGAGCAAACTGATTCTCCAAGTGCCTCTTCTTGTGTAGCCGAAACATTGCTATCCAGGCACAAGAGGAGATGGAACAGCAGGCTCTGGGTAAATTGCAGTCCTACAGACAGACTATGGAGGGATCTAAGAGAGGGACCCCCAAAACAGCCCAATGAGGACTGAGCATGCTCAGTGGCTCCAGAATACTGATTGAGTTGGAGAAAAATGAAACCAGACAGACTGAACAGAGGACATTATAAAAGAGCACGTCTGGCTGGAAGTATGGGCACTGAAATGTGTTGCAAGTCACATTGCTACAAAATAAGAGCAAAATACTAGGTCAACCCAAACTAAACAATATGACAATAATAGGAAGTAAAATATAAAGCCTGTGAAATCTGAATAGGATTTCCCTAAGCCATGTTTCCACAGTTGGCCTAGCTGTACTCGTTTTAGGATTGCAGTAGCTTCATTCTTCTTACCCCTAGTTCAGTGAGGTCAGCCTTGAGAAGTTATGGGGCTGGGCAGCGGAAGGGAGGGAGATACAATGGTAGATGTTCCATGTGTACATTTGCAAGGTTTCAACATTTAACATTAGAATGTCGTGTTGAAGGTTAAGGCACAGCCCCTCCCCAGGGTCTCTTGTGCTTAATTAACCTTGCAAATCTCATCTCAGGCTCTTTGTAAAAAAACAGATTTATTTATTTATTTTGGAGCAACGCTGACCTTCATTCTCCTACATAGCACATGAACACACAAATGCAGTGCTGTGACTTTACAATTGATTCAATGTCGCAGCTGAAACCCTGATCGCATGGGAGAAATGCCCCCATTACTAGTATTATTACTATTTCTTCAGACATTTCAAAATATGCTCTCCAATGATTGGCTGGTGCTCCTGATTCCAGAAGAAGAAAATCATTCATCAGACATTTTTTGCTCAGCTGCAAAGTTTTAAGGCTTTGTCTGGCACATGTCTGCAGCATTGGTGGTTCAGCGGTAGAATTTTTGCCTGGCATGTGGGAGGCCCAGGTTTGATTCCCATCCAATGCAGCAACATGTCTTTGGTCTACTGGAACAGCTCAATTGGTTAGAGCAAGGTGCTGACAATGCCAAGGTTGCAGGTTCAATCCCCATAAGGGGCAGCTGCATATTCCTGCATTGCAGGGGGTTGGACTAGATGATCCTCAGGATCCCTTCCAACTCTATGATATGACAGGGTGGCTATAGGGTCAACTTAATAGAGGACACTCCTGTATTTGAAGGGCTGTCAGATCTACATCTTGTTTAAAGGCAAAGCCAACCAACTTCTACTCAGAGTAGACACACTGAAATTAATGGGTCTAAACTAGCCATGTCTATTAATTTCAATGGATCTACTTTGAGTAGGACCAGCATTGGATACAACCCAAAGAACTCTAAGACACATAAGCAGGGGCCTCGAATTGGGTCAACACTTGGTACCAGAACAGTAGACTTAGAACAGTAACAGTCTTCATGACTAAGATGAGATAGATTGTATTTTTATTTTCCTATAGCAATTACTTCTAAATCTGGACTTGTAAATTGTCAAATGCATTTTATTATTTATTTATTTAAAAGAAATGTAAATTTCAACCTTCAATCCTCTTTTTCTAATGTGTAACAGGCAAACAAGCCACCTTGCAGCTTAGGAATGGACAAAATCCAGACAAGCAAGGACAAAATTGAGGGCTCTTCCTTCACCCCCATCTGCCTAATGTAGTGAACTGGTTAGACTGTAGGTTTGTTCAAGGTGCTACAGGAATTGTACCCTGGTTCACATGAATGAACTAACTACATGAAAAAGGGTTCAAATTCTGTGCTGAATTGACCAACTCCAGTCAAATGAACAGCCAACAGGACAGGCCCGTCTGAAGCTGGAAAGTATAATCAGCACCCAGAAAATCTCAGCCTAATGAATTCAAGCAGTGTCTGTTCATTTGAAGTGTTGTATTTTGTACCACCCACACCTGCAGTTAAGCACATATTGCACATATCCTGCCGTCAGCAGAACAAGTGGCATCGCTGGCGTGTTGACCTGGAAAATGATCTAGTGAAGATTCTCTATCAGCTCAAGAGAACATCCTGATGAAATATTCATTGCACTTAGTAATTTGAAAATCCTCAAATGTGTGTTGGACAAGTTACAGCAAAAATGTTCGGGGACAGAAGACATGGCACAGAAATGTCACAGATCCGTTACCAACTTCAGCCACCCTATATTTTGTACTTGCATTCATCTATTGCTCAGCCCAGCAGGAAGTGTCTTGGGTCCACCCTGAAAACACACGATGAAGGTCAGATACGGTAGTCACATTTATACCCTAAATCAGGGGATGGGGAACTGGTGGTCCTTGCTGGAATCCAATTCCCATCATTCCTGACCACTGGCCATGTTGGCCGATGGGGCTGACAGCCTGCTAGTCATTCCAGACGGTATTTCACCACAATCTATAGGAGAAGGATTAATGCTGCTTGCAGAGTTTCTGGAAATCTTTTTGGTTTTCATGCTATATTCACTGTGCACAGTTCAAGAGAAGTCCACATCACCACTGAGTCCTATCCACGCTGCATATATTGTTCCTTTTTAGAGGGCTGCAGGATTAACGCCAGGTTATCTTTGCAATGCAATGCAGCAGGATCCTGCAACAGATTCCACCGCCCCCATTAACTGTCAGAAACACCGCACTGCCCCCAACGTGGTACCTTTCCACAGTCTAAGCCAGCCTTTCCCAAACTGGTGCCCCTCCAGATGTTTTGGATGGCAGCTTTGCTTCCTAGGGCCTGGAAGGAGCTGTAGTCCAAAAACATCTGGGGAGAACCAGGTTGGAGAAGGGTGATCTAAAGAGCATCTTTAGAGGGAAAGATGAGGAAAGAGACTGGAAGAACGAAAGAGACACAATGCCAACATGCCATGCCTAAGGAAAAATGTCAAGACTACGTCAACAACAACAAAAAATTGATGAAGTTACACCATCAATATATAGAGTTGTCTCTCTCTGTGGTGGTTTCTACAGAAACACAGCAGACTTTAATGTGCACACTGTTATGTGGGTGCTTTCTTCTCTTCTTCAAGATATGCTCTGGTGTAATACTTTTGATACTTATAAATTGACACTAGGTGGTGATGTAGTGCTATTCTCATAAGAAATATTAGCTCAAAGAAGAATCAGGGAAAGTTCTTATATTTAAAAAAGGGTTGCTGTTCTTCACCCCACCTCCGGCTCTTTAGTACAGATAACAAACTTATTTAGTTGAGTAACAGGACTGCACCCATTTTTTGCCAGTTGACAGAGCCTACTAAGGGAAATATCATGTGATTCTGTCTGGGCACACTCAATGGTACTGAGCAAGACTCAAGGATCGGAAGCGACTTCACAGAGGAAGGCACATCACTGTGAAATATTTGAGGCCCTTCTTCTTGACCTGACATTCAAACCCATATGAGGGTCATGAAGCCATGACTGATTCCAGTGGCATGATATTGCTTTAATTGTACAGTGTGGATGGGATCTTGATCTTGCATCTGAAAGCCAGTATGCTGCATCTCTCCAGAACCTTAAAATCCCAGTTTTCAGTTTCAGTTCGTAACTGAACAGTTCATAACATAACAATTGGCTTACTTGAAAATTGTCCTTTCTTGCATACATAGATTTATACTTCATATGAAGCAAGCATGTGGGTAAGAACAAGAGAAGGAAGTACCTCATAGCGATGTGGGAAAGCGACAGCTTCTGTTGCTGACAGATATCACCTTATATTTGTAACGTAGGGAAGAAGTCTGCTGTCAAACATGCAAATTGTCTCACAAAGAAGTGTTTTCCCCAGAGGGCACAGTAAGAAAGCAGTAATTGGGAGTACCGCAAGTTTTGTTTCCTGATAATATTAAAAAGAAAAAAGAAATCACAAAGTAGCATCAAATCCAGTCTCTGGTGAAGCTACTGTTAGGGGACTCAAATGCAATGCAATCAAAGGATTTCCATTAGCTTTAGAATGTGCCAAAATCCTCAGAAGATCAACACAGAGACACACTCCACACAAAAACAGAAACAGTCTAGGGTAATCGCTGCTAGTTTCAAGACCAAAGAGCCTAGGCACAAGGCAATATCGTCACATGAAGTGCAGCTGAAAATACCTATGTGTTGCCCCAAACCTGAAACATAGTTGCGTAAATGCATGTGTAAAGGTAAAGGTAAAGGACCCCTGACAGTTAAGTCCAGTCGCAAATGACTCTGGGGTTGCGGAGCTCATCTCGCTTTACTGACTGAGGGAGCCGATGTTTGTCCGCAGACAGTTTTTCTGGGTCATGTGGCCAGCATGACTAAGCCGCTTCTGGCAAAACCAGAGCAGCGCATGGAAACATCATCATCATCATACCTTTATTGTCAATGTACAATGAAATCAACCAAGCCTCCCTCCCCCACAAACACTCAATCTCATTGCACTCTGTGTGCTTGTCGCACAACACACCAATCCAAAAAGTCAGCTGCACTATATTATTTTCCGTTCAGCAGCCTAACAGCCCACGGATAGAAACTGTTTGTTAGCCTGTTGGTACGACTGATTATACTTCTATATCTCCTGCCCAAGGGTAGAAGATTAAAGATTTGCTGACTGGGGTGTGAATCGTCGTTTACCTTCCCACCAGAGCGGTACCTATTTATCTACTTGCACTTTGACGTGCTTTCGAACTGCTAGGTTGGCAGGAGCTGGGACAGAGCAACAGGAGCTCACCCCATCACAGGGATTCGAACCGCCGACCTTCCGATCGGCAAGCCCTAGGCTCTGTGGTTTAACCCACAGCGCCACCAGCGTCCCAATGCATGTGTAGGAGACCAATATAGATTCCACTGCCAAAAGGAAACAAGGGAGCACCACTGGGACCTGCAACGAAATGTTGCAGTGTGAAGTGCTCTTATTTAGTGCTCCAGTCAGCCAGCATACCATGACCACTGAATATACACAGTCCTCATATTTGAGGCTCTTTCCTCTCTCCTCCAACAAATAAAGGTTTTCTGTGCCTTTTGAGATTCTCCCAACCTTCTAAGACCAATCTTTCCTGTGTGGGTGAAACCATTTTGGCTGTGAGTAATGGCACTCACAGCCTGAACATCGGAAATAGAGGGAGTGACTGAAAACCAAATTCTCAGCTCACATGGGAAAGCCCAGCCTCAAATATTGTGGCCTGAGCGCCTCTTCTGGGCACATTCACAATGATGTTAGTCTGATACTACAGTGGTACCTCAGGTTAAGAACTTAATTCGTTCTGGAGGTCCGTTCTTAACCTGAGGTACCACTTTAGCTAATGAGGCCTCCTGCTGCTGCCGCACTATTTCTGTTCTCATCCTGAAGCAAAGTTCTTAACTCAATGGACTATTTCTGGGTTAGCGGAGTCTGTAACCTGAAGCGTCTGTAACCCAAGGTACCACTGTATTGTGTTATCCAGCACAGGCCATAGAAAAACAAGCCCCATCTGCACTCTACAGTTAAAGCAGTATCGTACCACTTCAAACAAGCATGGCTTCCCCCAAAGAATCCTGGGAAGTGTAGTTTGCTATGGGTGCTGAGAGTGGCAAGAAGATGCCTATTCCCATCACAGGGGACTTTCCTGGGAAAGAGGCGGTGATTGTTAAACCACTCTGGAAACTGTCTCTCTGTGAGAGGAACTGTGGTCTACTATCCAAATTCTCAAGGGCCAGGAGCTTGTGTGACTTCTGGTTCCTAAAGGGTTTGCAGAGCAAAGCGTAGGCAGGCGGCTCTTCCTCTTTTGCAGCAGAGGCTGACTGACCACACAGTGCTTCTGGTTTGGCTAGGAGGTGGGTGATAAACCTGTGGACTACAACTGAGGAGCAGAACTGGCTCCCACCCCATTTCCAGTCACACACATGCCACCAGCTACAGATTCCCTACTTCTAAAGACATAGTCTCCCACACTCACGTCAGAAGATAGGAGATATATGGGAGAAGCTGACCCTATGGCACAAAAGTGACAGCTTTACTTCCCCTGTCTAGGAAGGGTGATGCTGGCATAGGAAAGAGACACTGTCTAGCTCTCTATTATATGGTCCGAATCTTCCTAATAGCATGGACTCTTGCAATAAGGGTGGTTTTTCACCTTAAAATGGGGGTTGCCAACCTAGCACCCATGGGTAACAGTAAAGCTCTTAAATATTCTCTTTAAAATCTCCAGTGTATGAGATGGGTGTTTTTCTGCTCTTTTAAATACGACAGTCATTTTGTGTTGCGCCACGCACTCCACAGCAGCCATTTTGCATCGTGCCACATACCTTGGAACCTCCATTTTGTGACTGCCCCCCAAAAAAACTTCCTCAAAATTCAAAATGTGCCCATTACCCAAAAAATGTTGGTGACCCCTGCGTTAAAGAAGCTAACATCAAAAGGGGCTACTAGCTAAGCTTGCACCAACCAGGTAGTAAATTCAACACAAAAAACCATGAAACCCCGAAAGTTGTTGAGCTTGTGTTAGACAAACCCCAAGTTTTAAAGCCTTTTTACAAAAACGCCAAGAGAACGTGATGTGATTGCCTTGCCTAAGATCCAGGACAATGCACCATCTTTCAGAAATTACCCCAAGACATCAATTTCGGTAATCCCAGTAATGTCTAGGAAAATCCAGACATATAGCAGCCCTAAACACAATCATTTCCCCCTACTGCCTTTGGTATCCAGCCTACTATTCCATCCAAAGTCCTGTTCAGTCAAGCTTTAGCTCATTCCTACAGGCAAGGGAGTGCTGCTCTCAACAGTAATGTTTTTCCTCATGTTACTAAAGACTGACCCTCCCAGCCCTTCACCCCACAATTTCTCCTATGAAATGTTAAGATGCACACTGACGTCACGTCAAGCTGCCAGTGATTCGAAAGTGAACAGTGAAGTTATGTGGAAGCCCTGCTTGTGATGATAATGCCATTTAACAGTTGTCAAGATAGATTTGAGGGAAGACAGGGGTTTAAACTCCTACAAAGTGTTTTTCATCTCTTTGTAGAATCCTAGGGAATCCATAAGATAAACTTATTCTTTTGAAGTTGCTGTTTTAAAAAGTCAAGATACCAAAATGTGACATTCATATTTCTGAATACAGATTATTAGTTGGCAGGATTATGAAGAATTTCTTAGCAGTGAAAGCATCCGCAAAGCTTGGGGATTTCTGCCGGCCCTCCATGCATGAAAGGCCAACCTAGTCGGGTTCTAATGCAGACACTCTTAAGTGTAAAGACTATTTGGGTTACTGGCTTAGTTTCCCGGTTGGTGTTGAAATATTTCTTAATACTCCATTCTTAGCTTCTCTGCAGAGGGTTCTGAAACTTACAACCAACACTGCTAAGTATAATTTTTCTTCCTTCCAGAAATGTTGTGCTCTTTCTTTCAGTAAAGCATCATCATGGTAAAATTGAAATGCACAATTTGAACCCACGGTTTAGTTCAGTTCTGCCATCCAAATGCCCAGTATGATTGGCAGCAGCTCAGATAGGACCTGTTACAGAAATGACAAGGGGAGGGCACATCTTTAAGATCGGGTTTCTGCCTCCCCCCTTTACTCTTAAGCCAGAGATGATGAGCCCAAGCCCTTCTCCCCATCAGTCACACAAGCACAACACACACATCTTTTGATTGCCTAAAGTTGTTACAAGGTTACAACTATTATGCCCGAATGTATCCTTTTGACTTGACAGATCAGGGAAGATACCTAGCTTTATAAATTTGTAGAAAATCCATACTTTAACCGATTCTCCTCATTCCAATGCCAATTTAACCGTTAAAGAAAGACGAATTTGGGCTCCACCTCCCTCCATGAACCAAGAAGCGGGAAGTCACATAGGCAGCAGGAGCAGGGCATCCCATCCCCAAGCGTGACAATTCCCCCAAGGGAAATTCCCCAAGGAGACAACAACAGACATCCACAGAGGCAGTTTAGCAACTCAAGTGTTCTGAAAGCCCATCTTCTGGAAGGCTGGAGGGCAAGGATATGCATAGATAGTTTTATTGTTCTTTGGGTGGCAGGTACTTAAGGTGTCTGGCACTCAATCTGATAAGCGGAGCAAGCTGTTGAACTTGGGTAACCATAAAGAAGGCTGATCACCTACGAATTGATGCTTTTGAATTATGGTGCTGGAGGAGACTCTTGAGAGTCCCATGGACTGCAAGAAGATCAAACCTATCCATTCTGAAGGAAATCAGCCCTGAGTGCTCACTGGAAGGACAGGTCCTGAAGCTGAGGCTCCAATACTTTGGCCACCTCATGAGATGAGAAGACTCCCTGGAAAAGACCCTGATGTTGGGAAAGATGGAGGGCACAAGGAGAAGGGGAAGACAGAGGATGAGATGGTTGGATAGCATTCTCGAAGATACGAACATGAGTTTGACCAAACTGCGGGAGGTGGTGGAAGACAGGAGTACCTGGCGTGCTCTGGTCCATGGGGTCACGAAGAGCCGGACACTACTAAACAACAACAACAACAAACCTCAAGATCCCCCTCCCTCTTTATGACATGTTGATGATGTATCAGTGATTTATCAATGATGCTTCTGGAAAGATATTTTGGGCGTGGGGTTTAAAAGAGCTTGTAACCTATGTTCGGGGTTCTTACTCCATGTGGGAACCTGTTGCGCAACAATAAAGATCGTGGTCTACTGACCGCTGTTTTGCTCCAAATTACTTGGCTGGAACTTCCTTCTTTTACTGACCCCATGTACCCGCAGGATGAGCTGGGCTGCTGAGTAGTCCCACACCCCAGAATTTTTCTGTAACAGGACCTGATCTTTTTAATTGGAGATTCCAGAGATTTATCCCCAAGGATTTCAGTGCTTTCCTTAAAAAAGAAAGAAAACTAGTTCTGAGTTTGAACTTTCTGGGGAGTTCTATGCAATTTACCCATCAAATCTACCTTTTCAAATCTGCAGATTGGAAAAAAAATATATTTCCATTTGCAAAGCACCATCACATTCTTTCTTTTTGGCTCCTGGGCAATCAAGTGTAGGATTTTTCCTGCCTTCCAGCTCCTGTTCTTGTAGCAGCAGATAAGAGCAGCAGCATTGTCACTGAAAGACAGTAAACCTAAAAATAGACTGTGGGCTGCAAATGGAAAGCAACCAGAATACATTGGTTCTTGCCAGACGTTGTGACCAAATAAATGAGAAATATTCTGTCTTTGAAGAGAGGGGTGCTACATATTGGCATGTATTTATTTAAGACATTTCTATGCAGGGTCCCTTTAGCTTTACTTTATGCTGCCTTTCGGAGAAAAGCCCTCTCTGGGCAGCTTACAAGGATAACTAAATGTATCTTTGAAACGTAAAATATAAGGGTTGCATCCAATATAGTAATAAATTGAAGTCACTTGGTGGCATACTTATTCTTGCAAAAGAGAAAGCATAAGCAGGTTGCTACTAACGTTGTTGCGCAATCCATTGCATCCCCACTAGCACAACTGTTGCCTTTGTTGTGCAACATTAAAACTCACCCATCTGCTGCTGCAACAGCCCTTGCACTAGCAGAGACTGTTGGATTTTGTTGCAAAACCCAACTCACAGCACAGCACAGTAGATTGAATGTCCGTTTAAGAATGAGTAAGTATGGGGGTAACACAACTTTTTGGAGAAAGCTCCAGAGATATGGGGAAAATACTGAAAAGGCCCCGTTAGTGCTCCTGTTTGATAGATCTAGACACAGATATCAGAGAGCATCTGAACTACTCATTCATAATAATTACCAGTTCTCTTTCTAATGGCTACTCTTAGGAGAACACAAACTGGATCTGAATCCATACTTCTTTTTCTCCTTTCTTCAAAACCATCACCCTTCTGGCTTTGACTGGCTGGCTAAACCAGATGAGAGTAGTCAATGGGTTTCAAACCCTTAGTATGTTAATGACTTACTCTGCAGGCATAGACAGGCTCCTGCGGATTGAGACCTAGATGCAGAGATATCCTGTCCCTACTTCTTGGTCAGAACTCCTTCACACACCTACGTTCACAAAGCCGCATTAAATTGTTCAATGTTGAGACAGGACAGGTAACATTTGCCATCTATCACTACTTATAGAAGTTTTCATGTCACAGTTTCATGCTGCCACCACTCTCAAATTTCCTCTCATAGTATCAAGGCCAGATTAAGACCTTTAGAAGCCATAAACACTGAAAAGATTATGTTGCCGCCACCCCCAAATATAATTCAAAATACAGTGGATGCTCGGGTGGCGAACGTGATCCATGCGGGGTGCATGTTTGCAACCTGTAGAGTTCGCAACCCACAGCAGTGCATCTGCATACGCGTGGGTTGCGATTCTGCACATGCTCAAAGCACAATTTAGTGCTTCTGCGCATTTGCAACCGCCGAAACCTGGAAGTAACCCGTTCCAGTACTTCCAGATTTCGGTGGGTCCATAACCCGAAAAAACACAATCTGAAGCGTCTGTAACCCAAAGTATGACTGTAAGTAGAAAGAGAACAGGAAAATGGGGTAGGGTGTAGCAGAGCATAAGAACTCTAACAAAGAGTTCTTTTTCCTAGGACTACTTCAATGCTTAAAAAAAAAATGCCAAAATGCTTTGCCGGTGCCCTAAACACATGCTTCATCTGCCTATTGGGTAATTCAGAACTGCATAGCACAGGGATCTTTGTTTCTTAGTTCAGAGGCACAAACAAACAAACAAGGGCACAAGGAGAAGGGGGCGACAGAGGACGAGATGGTTGGATAGTGTTTTCGAGGTTACCAGCATGAGTTTGACCAAACTGCGGGAAGTAGTGGAGGACAGAGGTGCCTGGCGTGCTCTGGTCCATGGGGTCACGAAGTGTCAGACACGACTAAACGACTGAACAACAACAACAACAATGAATATATTAGATATTAATCAAACATTGCTGTGGTTATGCTGCAACATTCCAAATATTCGTTAATGGTACAGTGATTTTATGCCTTTTATCTCTGCCTCCCCCAAACACACACACACAAAACAACAAATACTGTATTGAAATAGCTTTCTTCTGGATATACTTTCTTGGGTTGCATACTGTTCAGGTCTGTTCCCAGGGAAGCACTCTGTTATCTCCAGCAAAAGATCTCACACCTCTCTAGGAGGTATGTTTCAGGGTGTTGTGTGTGTGCTGGATACACACAGAGGTGCAGACAGACACATGTAACACCGTCTGAGACAAAGGGGCTTTCCGGTTCCAATCATTGGCATCGTCAGCTTCCAGTTCCTTCATGTCTGACACCAACACAGGCCCCAAAATGTATGCAAATACTTAAAAGTCACAACTTTCCTTGATTTTCCAGATGAATTATTTTCCAGGTTACAAAACAGAGGAGGGTGGTTTTTTATCTGGTCTGGAGTGGGGAACCTCAAGCCTGGAGCGGGGTGGGGGGGAGTGAAAGTGGTCCTCCAAGCTTCTCTGTCTGGCGCCCAAGACACAAACTCCTCTGCCACAACCTCTGGTCTCCCGCTTTGTATGGAAGGGTTGCCATATTACAAAGTGCAAAAAAAAAAAAAAAAAAAAAAGTACACATTTAGGGATGGGCCGGGGGGGGGGGGGGGAGAAAAACGGTACTAATGGTTTTTGTGCAGTAAATGATAAAAAGGTGTACAGTGGTACCTCGGGTTAAGTATTTAATTCGTTCTGGAGGTCCGTACTTAACCTGAATCTGTTCTTAACCTGAAGCACCACTTTAGCTAATGGGGCCTCGCGCTGCCACTGTGCCGCCAGAGCACAATTTCTGTTCTCATCCTGAAGCAAAGTTCTTAACCTGAAGCACTATTTCTGGGTTAGCGGAGTCTGTAACCTGAAGCGTATGTAACCTGAGGTACCACTGTATTGATGAGAGGTGTATTTTTCAAAAAGACTCTTTGGTTCCTGAAATTATTTGATTGCGCAGAAAAATGTAACTGATAGAATTCTACAGGATGCGGTTGCTGGTGTGTGAAAGCAGTCAAGATCCAAGGATCCCCAGGCAAGCACCTCCAGATGGTGGAGACACCAGGTGTGATCCTGCCGCCCGGGCATCTTCACTTGGCTGTAAGTGGCCAATAGCAAGGTGCAAAATGTGCCTGGTGAATTCCTAACAGTGCTTGTGGAACACATGTGTGAGATCTAGTCTTGTCTACTTGTGGATTACCACATGCCCATGAGCCTGTGTCTAACACAGATACTAATTTAAGGATCTTTACTGGAGAAGATTGTTTGCTTTAGACGATAGTGTTTACTATGTCGGGCACAGAAGGACTGCTTCATTTTGCAAAGCGATGGTATTATTGACATTGTATGAATGTTAAGAAAGATGCAAGAACGAAAATAACATGGCACCAGTAAGCTAGTTGAAAGGAATATGAGAACAGGTGAAATTGGAGAAAAAATTAAATTTTGGGTTAATATTACGTATTAAATATTTTATATTTAAACTTTTGGTTAAAGTAATTTATACTAGAGACATAATATTGGAAAAATACAAAATAAGAATTGAAAAAAAGGGGATAATTTGCTGTCTAGAACTTTATAAATTTGGAACGCAGGAACGGGGGACGTGAGGAAGTCCAAAAAGGTGAAGAAAGTATGGTTATCAAGAAGTTGATTTTGACGTTGTATGTAATTTTTGTCTGTTTCTTTTTCTTGTCTCTTTTCTTTTTGTCTATTGTATTTTGGGGATGGGTCCATATGTGTTTGGTGATAATGTTTAAAATCTTTAATAAATATTATTTTTTAAAAAAAGGTATTATTGACATTATTACTTCAGAAACACTAGCCGTGACCAACAGATATCACTATAGTCTTGCTTGCTTAGGAGGATTAAGAGAGAAGCACCCAGGTTACTATGCTTAAAATATTTATTTAAACAAAATAACTAATAGAGAGAAAATGGTTTATGCGGTTTGAACTATCAATACAGAGAAAGAGTCAGCTGATTAGTTGTTGCGCAAGCAAACACCCCCCCCCCCCAAATATTGCCTGGACTTTAGGGACTAGACTCTAGGCTAATTGAAATCCAAGGTTATCTGCATATTCATTCTAAGAGTATTCCAGGCACAGAGTGACTGAAATCCACAGATATGCATGAACCTGAAGTTCATCTTATTTATTTAGATATGGATTTAGGAGTCTCTAAGAACATATTCAAGGCAACTAGCAATATTAACAAGCATGAAATATATATGAGATAAATAAACGCAGGCCTGCTGAGAACGCATTGATGTTTCAGAAAAGGGAAAAGGAAAATAAAATGTGTCAAAAGCAGCGAAGTCTTTGCAATTTTGTGAGCCTATTCAAACTACGAAGGTGCACATTAGTGAGATGAGTTAGCATAGGGTAAAGCATTCAAGCCTTGCACAGAGTGATTTAACAAGGTTCTTTCTTGGCAGCTCTTGGAAGGAATAAAGACTTTTGATTTGGAGCCAGCAATGCACAATTAAGTGAGAGTTAAAAAAACAGAAAAATAAAATGAGGAGGCATCTGGTGAAATATTAATAGCCAGGCACATCGTGTGTCTGGTGGACAGACTCCTCCGAGCTGGAAAGCCCACCACTTGTCCTCTCGACCCGTGCCCGTCCTGGCTGATTAGAGCGTGTCCAGACGAGGTGCGGGCCCCCCTGGGGGATATCATCAATTTGTCCCTTGGCACCGGGACATTCCCAGGGGAACTGAAGGAGGCAGTGGTGCGCCCGCTTTTAAAGAAAACATCATTAGATCCCTTAGATCTATCCAATTACCGCCCGGTTTCGAATCTTCCATTCCTGGGTAAGGTGATTGAGAGAGCGGTTGCGGAACAGCTTGGTAGGTTTCTGGATGAAACATCGGCTCTGGATCCATTCCAGTCCGGCTTCCGCGCTGGTCATGGGACCGAGACGGCTCTGGTCGCCTTAACAGATGATCTCCGTAGGCAGCTGGATCGAGGCGGGTCAGGGCTGCTGATTCTTCTAGACCTGTCAGCAGCCTTCGACATGGTCGATCACGAACTCCTGGACCACCGCCTTGCCGACGTGGGGATCCAGGGCACAGCCCTTCAATGGCTGCGCTCGTTTCTCTCTGGTCGGGGACAGAGGGTGGCGCTTGGGGGGGAATTGTCATCCCGCCACTCCTTGGTGTGTGGAGTGCCTCAGGGTGCGATTCTCTCCCCGATGCTTTTTAACATCTTTATGCGCCCCCTTGCCCAGCTTGTCCGGAGTTTTGGGCTGGGCTGCCATCAGTATGCTGATGACACCCAACTCTATCTGTTGATGGATGGCCATCCTGACTCGGCCCCAGACACACTGATCAGATGCTTGGAAGCTGTGGCTGGATGGTTACGTGGGAGCCGGTTGAAGTTAAATCCTTCGAAGACAGAGGTCCTCTGGCTGGGACGGGACGATATGAGATTGAGGGGGCAACTCCCTTCTCTTGCGGGGGTGCAATTAGTGCCAGCACCGTCCGTTAAGAGTTTGGGTGTAATCTTCGATACCTCCCTCTCCATGGAGGCGCAGATTGCAGCTATAACAAAGGCGGCATTTTTTCATCTCCGCCAAGCTAAGCAGTTGGCTCCTTACCTCTCTCGCCCTGACCTAGCCACTGTGATCCACGCGACGGTCACCTCCAGACTGGATTATTGTAACTCGCTCTACGTGGGGCTGCCCTTGAGACTGACCCAGAAACTCCAGCGGGTGCAGAATGCCGCAGCGAGACTCCTTACGGGGTCTTCGCTGCGAGATCACATTCATCCGGTGCTATACCAGCTGCACTGGCTCCCGGTGGAGTACAGGATCAGGTTTAAGGTGCTGGTTTTAACCTTTAAAGCCCTATACGGCCTAGGACCCTCGTACCTACGGGACCGCCTCTCCTGGTATGCCCCACAGAGGAACTTACGGTCTTCAAATAAAAACATCTTGAAGGTCCCAGGCCACAGAGAGGTTAGGCTGGCCTCAACTAGAGCCAGAGCTTTTTCGGTTGCGGCTCCAACCTGGTGGAACGCTCTGTCGCAAGAGACAAGGGCCCTGCAGGACTTGACATCTTTCCGGAGGGCCTGCAAGACAGAGCTGTTCCACCAGGCTTTTGGTCAGGGCGCAGCCTGACTCCCTCCTTTGGCAATCTCTACAAAGCTTTAGTCTATGGTTGCCATCAATTTGTATTTTAATTAATTTTTAGAATGTATTTATAATGTTGTACTGTTTTAGTGTTGTTAGCCGCCCTGAGCCCGGCTTCGGCTGGGGAGGGCGGGATATAAATAAAATTTATTATTATTATTATTATTATTATTATTATTATTAAACACCCAGCAGTAGTATTATAAACTCAATGAAAAGTTTCCAGACAACTGTCCCCTCCCCCTGATGGACATGCACACCAAAGATCAGATAGATCTGCCATGTATTTGGGGTCCACTGTGAAAAGAGATTCTGTCTATTTCTAGTGCTTAGAATTCTTACACGTTTTAATCATAATTTCATTTCATTCTGCTGCAGGAAACTAACAGAAGAAGTGCTACGGAGCACCTGATTTACATGAAGGATGTCCCAGCTTCAATCCCCACCGTCTCCTGGTGGGGCTGGGAAAGACTTCTTGACTTAAACTTTGGAGAGCTGCTGCCAACCAGTGTAGAAAACACTGAGCTGGGTAAACCAATGGTCTGTCTTGGTAAAAGGGAGCTTTCCATGTTCTAACAGGTACCCGTCTGGAAGTATTTAAATGTGAAGCTCCCACACCCACTAAGTTTATTTAGGTTCATCATTTTCTGGAATGCATTTTTAAAAACCCCACAAAAGATGTGTGAATATTATTTTCATGAGGACTGTCACTGATGTACACAAATACTATCAGTAATGGTTGTGTCCAGCAGGTGATAATGGGTAGTCGTGAGATTTGACCCACGGTGTCTCACAAAACTCAGTTTTTCCACCCTTGCTATTCATGAAGCCACAAGGAGATTTCTTCAGTATTCATCTATACTTAGCGCTCTCGCTCTCTCTCATCAAGGTTCTGGACAGGTTCCTGAAAGTAGTAGTGTAACTGGTTCAAAGAAAACGAACCTGAATCCATTCAGAAAGTAGACTTGGACAGAGTCCCACTCTGATGGAAAGGGCAGATTCAGAGATCCTGAATCCAGAGCTATTGCTTGGAGTGCCTGTTTTCAATTACAGTGGTACCTCTGGATGCGAACGGGATCCGTTCCGGAGCCCCGTTCACATCCAGAAGCAAACGCAACCCACGTCTGCGCATGCGCGGGTTGCGATTCACCGCTTCCGTGCATGCGCGTGATGTCACTTTGACCGTCTGCACATGTGCGAGCGGCAAAACCCAGAAGTAACGTGCTCTGTCCAGGTCGCCACAGCACTCAACCCAAAAATACTTATCCCCAAGCTACTTCAACCTGAGGTATGACTGTACAGTTGGTTCACCACCTACAGTCCTTCCTGGAGAAAGGGTGACCTGGTAACAGTGATCCATTGCTCTGGCAACCTCCAGAGTCGTGGGGGTAGGAGAGCAAGAAGCAAAAAAGGCTTTTTAAAAAGTTGATTCTGATATACAGTGGTGCCTCGCAAGACGAAATTAATCTGTTCCGCGAGTATCTTCGTCTTGCGGTTTTTTCGTCTTGCGAAGCACGGCTATTAGTGGCTTAGCGGCTATTAGCGGCTTAGCGGCTTTTAACGGCTTAGCAGCTATTAACGGTTTAGCGGCTATTAACGGCTTAGCGGCTTTAAGAAAAAGGAAACAAACTCGCAAGAGTTGGTTGGACTCGATGGCCCTTGTGGTCTATTCCAACTCTATGACTCTATGATTCTAAGAACTCAAGCCCATAGGGAAATTCATCTTGCAGAACGACTCAAAAAACGGAAAACTCTTTCGTCTAGCGAGTTTTTCATCTTGTGAGGCATTCATCTTGCGGGGCACCACTGTATAACAGAGTGTGCACAGAGTTTTTTGGACTTCTATGCACAGTTTTGTAATCGTAAAATATATATTTAGTTGTAGAACCCCCTGATGACTGACCTCTGAATTCCACAATGTATTGAACATTACAAATTTCCCCCTCCTCTTTTTCCTGTGCTCCCTATGATCACCACCACCTGGCTTGCCCTCTCTCTCTCTCTCTCTCTCTCTCTCTTTTTGCTATACTAACCACCGAAGACAGCAGGATATAAAGGAGATGGGTCAGCCTTCCTCCTACACTTAGGAGCACCCACTGGAGAAGCTGGAGGAGGAGTCACCAGTCTAAACATTTGAAGTCATGCAGCCCCAATCAAACAAGAAAGACATCCGGTGCCCGGAAGATGCGTCAGATTCAGTCTGCTCAAGCATGGTGCCTTAAAGGATTGTGTCTCTATAAGAGACCGTCTCAGAAAACAAACAAATGCACCAAGGTACTCCCGTTTCAGATTGCAGGTGGCTAATTTACTAAGAGCTGCATACATGGGATTTCTCCTTAAATGCAGATTGAATTAGGTGAATAAGCAAATGGTGTGCTCTCCAGGCAATGGCTCAGGTATCACTCAGCAACTTCTGCTAATGAACCTTTGCTCAAGTTTCCTCTAAGAGCCAAGGACACTGAGTAATTAACGCAGGCTCCCAGACTGAACTGCTCCAGATTATGGCACTTTATAGATCTACGGCTTTCGGATTATTGGCTGTGTATCACACAGTTCTGGAGCCTAAAGGTCAAAGCAAATAAATTGTCTCCAAGGCATGTGGCTCCAACCATGGGCATAGCTAGGATTTTTGGTGGGGAGGGGCAGCCAAAGTTGTTGAGCTTTTCTTGGGAAATCACAGGTAAATGGGACATTGCTGGGCAGGCAGAACCTCAGTTAATTGAGTACTTTCAATGATTTTCAATAATATTTGTGGATGTAGGGGGGACAGCTGCCCCCTCTGGCTACACCCATGGCTTCCACCAGCCATTTGCTGGATGGCATCCTCACATTCGCAAGTTCCATGCATTCTGCAATGATGGATTTGGGATAATTTGAAAAGAGAAACACTGAGGCAAACAAACAATAACCTTTTGATGTGTTCCACTGATATAAAGAGTGAGGAACTTCATTTAGACCCATTTAGCCTTTATTCCCTCATGTGCAACCTTCTGAGGGCCACATGCCAATGGTGAGCAGGGCCAGAGGCAAAGGTGGGTATGGCAAAGGATGCGGCTCTCACCTTTGTGCACTCCCACCCAGTGAAAGCCACATCCATCTCACCATCCATATGGCAGGCCATAGTTCATGGGTGCAGTACAGACTGGCAAAAGGACTCAAGGAGGGTGTACAGCAGGGCCAGTGAGGGGTGTGGCCTAGTGGGGTGTGTGGCCTAAGGAGAGTCCCGAGGGCCAGAGAAAGAGGTGCGGAGGGCCACTTTCAAGCCTGAAATCCCATCCCCTATTTTATGCACGTTGTTATTAAACTACTCTGTGGAATAAGAGATTGCCAGAGAACATTAAGGGTGCATTCATAGCGCTGCATCCCATAGCTACTGCAAATAGAAGTGGTGCAGGCTAGCAGAGGCAGGAGGCAGAATTGCATTACTATGCTGAGTCCGGAGGAGAGAGCTTGCATTCTCTGGCAGCCCACTTAGTTTCTGTGCTGGGTGCAGGGCCTGGGATGACTCCACCACTGACTCACCTACTGCATGCAGTGACTACCAGGTTTGGGCCTGGATACAACCAGTAACCAGCACAGCCATCACAATATAGGTGCCATATGGTCACAAAAGTGGACAATGGCCAGCATCCCTGCTGATGCATTCTTGTTCAAATAAAGTTTCCAGAGACCCTTTGAGGGCAACTCATGTAGAACACTTTGCAATAATCTAATTGGGATGTGACCACTAATATATGTCATATGCCATATTATTACATTCTAGTAAAAACAACCAGTGATCTTCGAATGAAGGGAGGTATAAAATTTTAATAATAATAATAATAATAATAATAATAATAATAATATAATAATAATAATAATAATAATGATGATGTTGATGAAGATGAAGATGATGTACCTAATGTTTTGTACCTAACGGACAAAAATAAGAAGTGCAGGCTTTGCTTGCAAGCTTATAGACATAAGCATGGAAGCTTCTAGGACACAGTTCTGGAAATTATGCAGCCCAGATGACAATTGCTTCCAGGCAGGCTGAAGGCCTTGCTAACTCTCATTTTCCATCGCATGCAGCTAGGCTGAGTCAAACAGAGTCACTTCTCTCCCTGCTGCAGCCAACTGGTAAACCTGCTTAACTCCTCATTGCCATATCCTGGGATACGCAAATCCTTCTATGTTATTTCTGAAGATGTTGCCACATGTCTCAAGAAGCATCACCACATGTCCAAGGCATTAATTCATAAAAGTATATATTTTGTTTGTGTGTGTTTGTTCAGACACGGATTCCTATCCTAACAGTACAAACTGTACCCTGTAAGTTTAAAGACACATCTACTCTTTACTTCTTTGCAAAATGCATATGTGCAAATTCTTCCCTTAAGCCTAGAATGAGAGAGAAGTGGCTTAATTGCACATTGTTCCTCAAAGTGCTGACCAGATTACTATGCTCATCTGGTTCCTCATTCAAATCCCCAGCTGACTGGCACACAATTATCTAGTTCCCCAGTCAAAGCACTGATCAGCTTGCTATTATTATTATTATGCACGGAGCTGACTACTGCTCCAACAGACCAGGCTTATATGTGCAAGACCTTCCACAAGAAGGCATCACTTTCCTTTTTTGTGAGACACCTGGGATTTAACCTGGGGCATTCACATGCAAGATGGTCTATCTCTGAGCTCATCAAGTGGCTTTTAATATATATATATTAAGTCCACCAAAATGTCAACAGTACCAAGAATGAAAGGTTGGGAAGTTGGG
This sequence comes from Podarcis muralis, assembly GCF_964188315.1. Taxonomy (NCBI): domain Eukaryota; kingdom Metazoa; phylum Chordata; class Lepidosauria; order Squamata; family Lacertidae; genus Podarcis; species Podarcis muralis. Next base: position 8,698,393 of record NC_135669.1, on the reverse strand, counting down.
ACAGGTTGGAAAAGTTGGGAAACTTTTCCATGATTTAGGTCCCGCAAATGAAAAGGCCCTATTGCCTGTCCCCATCATGGATGAAGAGGGGAAATTTTTTTCTTTTTTGCATTTATTTCTTTTATTACATATTAAGTGGGAAATCCTATTGCACCTAGGACGGTGGCTGAATGGTCACAGGATGCTACAGACCTCCATGGGGGTGGGGGAGAGTGGGAGGTCTGCAGGCACAGTATGGTACCATAAACGCCCATTGCTCCACAGCTAAAATGCCCCCTCCCAGAATTTGCTATAATACATCACAGTGTGGAGGATGGCACAGAATTTTCAGAGAGTGGATAAGTCAGACAGAATAGAAGAACAGCATGGGAAGAGTTGCTCCCCCATTCTCTGTAGCCAGCCACTGCTCTGATTCAAGTGAGAGCTACTCGCTGCAACTTATTTTAAGTACGAAATAAAATAAAATCAATGGGAGATCCACTCTATCTATACGTGGTCTCCCACATCACCTATGCATCAGACCCTAGAGTCTTGTTTGGGATGGTTAGCCTTCCCTTAGAGTGCACCGATCAGTTTCAAAAGCTATCATTTTGTAAATGCTACAGAATCTATTCCCCGATTAGATGAATGTGATATGATGGCACTGAAGAGGTTGTAGTAAGTGACTCATGGTTTTAAGGAATCTGTGTATCTCGTGCCAAGGCCCAAAATAGTAACAGTGCTTAGGTAACCTCTATTCGTCTCTACCTCTTTTCTCAAGGGATAAGAGAATGCTAGCAAATGCTTGTTCAGTAACAGAATACTATGTCAACACCCTTTCTGTGGCTAAGAATCTGATATGAATGTGCATATATAGGAAGCTGCTTTTGGGTCCATCTAGCTCAGTAGGGACGCGGGTGGCGCTGTGGGTAAAACCTCAGTGCCTAGGACCTGCCGATCGTATGGTCGGAGGTTCGAATCCCCGCGGCGGGGTGAGCTCCCGTCTTTCGGTCCCAGCTCCTGCCCACCTAGCAGTTCGAAAGCACCCCTAAGTGCAAGTAGATAAATAGGGACCGCTTTATAGCGGGAAGGTGAACGGCGTTTCCGTGTGCTGTGCTGGTGCTGGCTCGCCAGAGCAGCTTCGTCACGCTGGCCACATGACCCAGAAGTGTCTCCGGACAGCACTGGCCCCCGGCCTCTTAAGTGAGATGGGCGCACAACCCTAGAGTCGGACACGACTGGCCCGTACGGGCAGGGGTACCTTTACCTTTACCTAGCTCAGTATTGTCTACACAATGACTAGCAGTGACTCTCCAGGTTTCCAGACACACCTGGAAATGTCAGGGATTTAACCTGGCACCTTCTGCATGCAAAGCAAACCTTTGAGCTATGGCCCTTCCCTTCCTCTCTCTCTCTCTCTCTCTCTCTCTCTCTCTATATATATATATATATATACACACACACACACATATGCAATTACTACATTTGCATTTCCATCACCAAAGGTGGACAGTGTTAAGTATTTAACACTTGTTACATCTTCACCCCACCCTTCTTCCAAGAAGCTAAGGGAGGCACTTTCCTCGCTCATTTTATCTTCATAACAATCCTGTTATTTAGCTGGGAGATAGTGACCGGCCCATAGTCATTCAGTGAGCTTTGATCAGGGCCAGCATGGCCATTGGGCAAAAGGGGGCAACCACTTCGGACAACAGAAGTTGAGGGACAGAAGCACCACCTCCTTGACTGTTCCCCTCTGTTGGATGGCAGCTATCAAAGCCAGAGCTCGCTCAAAGCATTTTGCTGCCTGAAGCAAAGGACAAGATGGTGCTTCCTAATCTAGCCAGCAGCTTTCAGGTGTGCTGGAAGATGCTGCTATCCTGCTGCCAGCACTGAAGTTTGACTCAGCTCTCAGTCCAGTCACCTTTTGAACACGGAAGGGGAACACCATCTTGTCCTTTGCTTCAGGCAGCAAAATGTCTTGAGCGAGCTCTGGCTTTGATAGCTACTTGCTAACTAGCTAGCTACCTACCTACAGGAAGTCGTAAGAGACCATGCAAGAAGTTACCTAGTTGGAAACATATAAGTAATTGGATTGCTTCCTACTTGCATGCCCTCTGTTGCTTTCTGTTTAGACTAGGAGCAAACAACCATGGCCGCTAGGCAAACAGCAGGGCAGTGAATAACCCAGGCACTGTTTAATATAGGATGTCAGCTGTCTCTTATGGAAGGAAAAATATTATTACATGGGAGCAGTAATGGTTTACTACCTGACTGTAGCCTAGCGCTGTCTTTCCCCAACATGGCAACCTCCAGGTAGACTCCAGTTCCCATCAGTTCCAGTCACCAGGGTCAATGATCAGGGATGATGAAAGTTCTATAATCTACAACACCTGGAGGGCATCAGTTTGGAAAGACAAGACCAATTTTGATTTGATATTTGCATTCCACTTTTCCAACACTGAGCTCAAAACAGCTCACAATAAGCACAATAGCAGCAGCATCAACAATAGCAAACCCAATAACAAAAAAGCAACAAAAAATTGGAACAAATTAATCAAAACAATTAATACAATTCAATGACGTCATCGTCTCCATGATTCCAGGCTCACCTGCCACCGAACATCTAATATGACTATTTGTGCTCAGCAAACTGTGGCTGCAACTTTCCCAACAGCCTGATCTGTTTTGTACGCTGTCATCTTAATGAGCGGCCAGACTTTATCCAGCCACTCCGGTTTAAATACTCTCCAGACTGTCTAGTGACATGCTAATCTAGCTGAAACAAGCATATTGAGGAGTTGACAACCTATCTTGCAACCAAGGCTCTTTTTAAAACACAGGTGTTTTAAAGAATTTAATTAATGGTTTCAGTTACCATATCCCAGGAAGCTACTGCAATAGTTGTGCGTACAATGAGATTTTGTGCAAATTCCAGGGTGTTCGATGCCACTGCATTAACATCTTAAAATGGTTTCCTCCAATATTCAGACATACGGATAATTTTGAACCCCATATGATTAAAAAAAGAAATACTTCTGCTGATCTTTTGTTATAAATCCTACTACTTTACCATGAAAGGATCAGTTGGTGTGCATTTGTTGCTTAATGGAACACAGTCTAGTTTCGGAAAGCTTAAGGTTTATTGTAACCAGATGTTCTGATTTTCAAAAGATCTCTCAAATTATAATATAATCTCTTGAACATTATAAAGGTTCTGACCTCTTGCCTCCTCCTATCTATGGGAACATGAGCTGTTTTCCTGTTCATTCCAAAAGCTGTTAGGTGTCTTCCATAGGTATGGATTACCTTTCTATCCAACAACTTCTTGATAGTTGTATTCTTCATAAGAAGAGTTTTGCTGGAACAAGCCAAAGGCCCATCTAATCCATCTTCTTGTTTTTACAGTGGTCAACCAGATGACTTTGGCAGAGGTGGAGGACCAGTTGTGACCTTGTACATGCAGCACAGATCCCTCATCACTGAACTCTGACCCATCACCTCATAGGAAGCTACCTTATGCCCAGTCATTGGTCCATCTAGCACACTGGTCTTCATCTGGTGGGTTGGGACCCACTAGTGGGTGGTGGCCTGATTCAAGGTGGGTCATAGCAGCAGCACTATCACCCTGCAAATATATGCTAAAAGATTAAGGGTCCCCAAATGCATGTTTTTGTTAGTGGGTCCTAGGTCTGAAAAGGTTGAAGATATCTGTTCTAGCTCATTAGAGTTTACTCCAGGGTTTCATTCCCAGCTGTACCAGGAGATGCTACAGATTGGACCTGGGACCTTCTGCATGCAAAGCAGATGCTCAATTTTTGACCCATTTCTCTTGCCGCACAGACTCAACGTAATATACAGAGCAGGAGGCTGTGATTTTCCTTCTACTTCTAGAGATGCCCCTTCCCTCTCACCAGAACTGAAGAGACTGTAATGATAAGCGACACTGGGAGGCAGAAATTCACTCAGGAATAGCTCTGCCAAGCTACTGATAGCTGTGATTTCATCCCTGAGGGTTATAGGTTGGCAAATTGCTAGCAAAGAGGATGGAGGCAGCCTCCCGAACCCTCTGCTCTGTGCATTCATTTGTAAGAATCTAAGTGAGCTTCAGGGAGGCACAGAAGTAAGAAAAAGTGGATGGCAAAGTTCATGCCACATTTGCAGAGGGGAAATTAAGTTTGGCCTTCAGAAGAAAGCGCTTGCCTCTCACCGTGGCGACTGTGCGTCCTTTCCCCAATGCAGAAAGCAGCCAAGAATATTTATGGCCTGTATTTTCATGAAGCCACTTTAGAAAGGACAGAGAGAGAGAGAGAGAGAAAGTAAGAAATGTAAAAAGGTAGAGCCGTCTGTTTTGCTGCATTCTACTCTTTTGCTGAAGTTGCTATTGCCCTTTGAAAGTCTGAAAGCTCTTGGGCACTTTCATATTTTTTCAAAGGGTAAAAGGAGCTAAAGAACACTCTGAATTTCAAAACACATTGCACACTGGGAAGGCAGCGAGTGTCTGCAGAAGTTGCTTCCTTAGAAAATGGAAAAGGGGGGGGGGAACACAGCAAGAAGAAAAGTGTAGTACAGTGGTTAGGGTGTCAGACTAGGGCACAAGAAATATGGGTTCAAATCCCCACTCTGCCAAGAAGCTCACTGGATGACTCTGGGCCACTCATAGTCTTTCAGCCTAATCTACCTCACAAGGTTCTTGAGAGAGTAATATGGAAAAGGGGAGAACTCTACATGTCAGCTAAAGTTCATTGGAGGGAAGATAGGCTATAAATGAAGTACTGGATTTTTTAAAAAAACACCTCTGCTTACCTCACCTCTTGGACTCTAACTGCAGCATCAACTTTTGAAACTTCAGAAGCACCAGCCAGCTTTCAAAAACTTCCCAAGCTGAATACATGACCAATGGCTTATTCTACAGCTCATTCTATGAGGGAGAGACTAATCTGTGTTCTCTGCATGTAGAAGGTCCCAGGTTTAATTCCTAGGATCTTCAGTCTAAAAGGATCAGGCAGCAGGTGATTGGAAGGGCATACCTATGCCCAAGATCAGGGGTTGGCAAACTTATTGCGCCTCGGGCTAGTGTCTCCAGCGCTGATCGTACGGCAGACTGGAGGGCGGGGGAGCGCGTGCCCATATGCGTGCGCACACACTATTTCCAGCGCACTTCTGGGTCGGAGGAGCACCGGAAACAGCTTGTGCGCATGTGCACGGGCCTCCTCTGACCTGAATGTGCACAAGAAATAATGCTTGCGCATGCGCACAAACTATTTCCGGTGCTCCTCCAACCCGGAAGTGGGCAGCCGTGCAGCGCAACACCGGTAAGAGCGGGCGGCATCAGGCATCGCCGTGGGCTAGACAAACAAGTCCCTTGGGCCTTATCCAGCCTGCGGGCCTTAGTTTGGAGACCTCTGCCCAAGATCCTGGAGAGATGCTACCAGCCAGAGTAGGAAATGTTGGGCCAAATTGACATGACTGAGGTTCCTGTGTTTCAAGATAGGTCTATGTACACAGCAGGAGAAGAAGGTGGTTGAATCCTGAGGTAGTTGTGGACATTGCTGGGAGCAAATTGCTTCTGAATACCAGTTGCTATAAACCACCGGGGGGTGAGGTTGCCGGAGACCTGATTGAAGGTTTCCTGAAGGCATCTGGTTGGCTGCTGTGAGAACAGGATGCTGGACTAAGTGGGCCATGGCCCTGATCCAGCAGGATCTGATGTTCTTGCAAGTAAGACAGGGATGAGGAATTTGCAATCATGCTCGTAAAACTGACTGTTTTCTTCCAGTCCTCAGAGTACACATGCAAAGCAGTGGGAGCAGGGAGGGGGAAGCATACAAGTGTAAGGAGGAGAAATCTATGGCTAATTGAGTTGCTAAACAGACTTTGGCAAAAAGTGGAACTTGTCCACTACTACCGCAACAAATTACAGCAAGAAGCAATAGAAGCAGCACTCAGAACATTAAACCAAGGCTATTCCTCTTTGAGCTAAAAGTAGGGGGCGAGAAACAAGAAAGGTGGCCTATTAACAAGCCCAGGGATTCAATTGGAATGGAGCAGGAATATTTAAATGATACACATAAATTAGATTCGTAACAGTCTTTATAGGAATAGGCAAGTCAAGTAGCAAAGTTATCTTTGGAAAAAATCTATTAGCAGTAATGGAATGATAATCCTCTTAGATTCATTGATGCTGACAGATTAAATTCGCTCAATTCATTTTTTATTTGGTTAGCTCATTTGACACAAGATAAGACCCAGATTCTCTCTTTCAGAGCTCAGCTATTCCTGCTGGAAACTGTGGGAGCCAGCTGGAATTGCCAACATTAGGTGCTGCTGTCAAACGGCCATTGGGGAAGGGGAACTTTGTTTAAAACAGGGGTCAGCAAACTTTTTCAGCAGGGGGCCAGTCCGCTGTCCCCCAGACCTTGTGGGGGGCCAGACTATATTTTGGAGAGAGAACATGAACGAATTCCTATGCCCCACAAATAACCCAGAGATGCATTTTAAATAAAAGCACACATTCTACTCATGTAAAAACACACTGATTCCTGAACCGTCTGTGGGTCAGATTTAGAAGGCAATTGGGCCATATCCAGCCCCCGGGCCTTAGTTTGCCTACCCATGGTTTAAAACAACTACACACACATATCCAGTACATCTAAAGTTGCATACACACAAGATTTTATTCTACAATCAATAGAGAATACCCCCTTTCTTCTTCTTCTGAAAAGCACTTCTTGGAAAATTGGCTTCATTACAAAATTAAAAGTTCATTACAGATGTGGGTGGTCCCAGCAACAGAGCTGCATCTACACCTGTTCAAATACATTGTAAGTGGCTGTATACCGAGATTGTGATTGCCACTTCCTTCTTCATTCACGTGGGGCATGTGAAATGAGGGGAAGGTGTGGTTATCCTAATCAAGGAGAGGGTTTTCAAATATGCTTGAGGTAAAAAAAAGCCCACCCTTGTGTACAGCAGGACCTAGAATCAATATCGATTAAACGTTTGGGCCACCCAGCTATCAAAATCCCTTTCCCTCCAATCTTAAAAGGGAAGCAGGGAAGAGACTCATAAAGGCTTTTGCAAGCCTTCTCCTCCTCTAAGTTTCCGGTTACAGAGCAAGTTGTAGACTGCTAACTTCTGTGAATTTATTCACAAAACTGCAATAAACTGCCTGTTGTGGTATTGCTGCTAACTATACGTATACCAAATAGGAGCAATACTTCAGAAGAAGAAAATAATTCACCACTGGAAGTTCAGAACCAACATGTGATGCTGCCTTCTATCAAGTGAGACCACCGATCCTATCTATCCCAGCTCAGATTAGCAACACTTCTCCTTTATCTGGAGCAGAGGTCAGCAAAAATTTTCAGCAGGGGGCTGGTCCCCTGTCCCTCAGACCTTATGGGGGGCCGGACTATAGGTGTGGGGGGGAATGAACGAATTCCTATGCCCCACAAACAACCCAGAGATGCATTTTAAATAAAAGCACACATTCTGCTCATGTAAAAACACACTGATTCCCCGACCATCCACAGGCCAGATTGAGAAGGCGATTTGGCTGGATCCGGGCCTTAGTTTGCCTACCCATGATCTGGAGTCTACTTACATGCACAATATCTGCTCTTCCCTTGAGCTATAGCTTCTTGGAAACACTAAAACGTGGGTAGGCAAACTAAGGCCCGGGGGTTGGATCTGGCTCAATCGCCTTCTAAATCTGGCCCACGAATGGTCTGGGAATCAGTGTGTTTTCACATAAGTAGAATGAGTGCTTTTATTTAAAATGCATCTCTGGGTTATTTGTGGGGCATAGGAATTCATTCATTCCCCCCCCCCCTTCAAAATATAGTCTGGCCCCCCACAAGGTCTGAGGGACAGTGGACCGCCCCCCTGCTGAAAAAGTTTGCTGACCCCTGCACTAAAACACTTTATATAGGAGGGCATCTCTACACTAAAAAGGTCCATATGTGCATCTTCAGTGGATTCCACCCAAGAGCTTCATGAATTGTACTCATGGAAAAGAGGATGGCTTTGAAGTGGAGGGTTAGACAAATTGAGTGGGAGTAAGGTTTCAGTGGCTACTAGCCATGATGGTTGTGTATATCCTCCAGGATTTGAAGAACTACGCTCTGAATACCAGTTGCTGGAACTGATAAGTGGGGAGACTGCTTCTGAACTCAAGTCCTGGTTGTGGGCTTCCCATAGGCATATGTTTGGTCAGTGTGGGCTGGATGGGCCATTGCTCTGATCTAGCAGGGCTCTTCTTAGGTTATGTTCTCATATTAACCGAGTGACAATATCGTCTGTTAAGTGGGGTGTGTCATCTCACAGTCCTCCTCAACACAGGAGCAATGGCAGGTAAGCCAGTTGGTTTGTTGCATCAACATGGCACAATCTGCAGAGACAGTTTGCATCGCCACCATGTTCATGTGCATACAATGGGGTGCGCACATGACATGCACAGGAAATCCACACATCATAGGGAAGACAAGGAACAACTCTCATTGTGCACATCTGTACCTCCCAAGCGTGCAAAGGAGCTGGTGCATCAGAAAAGAATCCTTAGAATTTAACTCACCCTGGCACAAATTCCCACTGGACTGGATTGCCAGAGCAAGCACTAAGGGACCACAAAACCAGCTAGCATGCTATGCAATGATGCAGGCAGTATTAAATACTTGCTGGGGCATAATTCAGGTCTAGAATTAGACAGCCATCTGCTTACCATAAATCCATCCAGTAATGATGTACAGAATAGTATTTATTGCTGTACAAAGAAGTAGTCAGAGTACCCCCTAAAGCAGAGGGTGGTTGCTCTTGGGAAGGGTACAAGGTACCGATATGCAAAGGAAGCCAAAGCCATAGAGCTCTCCCAAGAAACCATAAGCTGAAGTGAAAGAAAATGTGAGCACATTCACACATTATGTTAATTATATGCTAATCAGTGGTTGCTAGCTGAAGCTATGTTCCTGTTGCTCGAATCTCACCAGGCCCTCCTTACATGCATTCAGCTTGTTTTTAGTATACTGACAGCCACTGATGCTCAGAGAAATCTTGAATCTGTCATCTTAACTGGGAGCCCCTTCTCTCTCAAACTGCCATTTGTGAAAGCTCATTGACATTGCTGTTCTGAAAGTCTGTTGGAAGCATGCACAGAAAAATTGTGCCAAGAAATAGAGATGGACTATTCTGTCAGTTTTGGTTGCTCATTTTGCAAGCCTTTAATTCAGTTCTCCACATTTCCAGATCAGTTTGTGATTTGTTTTTTTAAGCTCCATAAAAATATACCGGGTTTTTAATTTTGCCTAATATACGCATTTTTGTATGCATTTTTGCAAAGTAATTTCCCCAAATATAATGCATTTTTGTACAAGTTGCTTGGCTGAAGAACTTCACTGCAAAATTCAGAGAAGTAAGAATTTAAAATGGTGAAATGGTGAAGATTATAAATAGCAGCAGCAACCAGCCACAGCTAGAATGCCACCATCACCATTGTGCAGCCTCCATTTCTCTACAATAATCACAAAAATAATCCTCCTCCCTATTTTCCTCCTATGAATGGGGTGATGAACAAGGGGTGACATTTCATGATAACCCTAAACATGACACTTGCTAAAGATAAACCACCTTCCATATGGTAATGGATTTATGCAGTAGAGCAAATCATTTGTAGCCCCTCAAGGGGATCAGGATCTGACCTGAAATACCTGCACAAACCACCTCCCTCACAATTGGGACAAATCACCTCGTAATCACCTTGCAAATCCAATGGCTTGATGGAGTTCTTCCCGCCTGGACATATTTGTCAGTGGCTACCATCTGGGAGCTATAATAGCTTGAATCAACACCTCCGAAGGGTTAAATAGGGACTGCAAGCTGACAAGGAGAAACTTGATTGCTTTAGCTTCCCTGCAGCAGTGGACCCCTTCTTTATTGAGGGCAAAGACCCCTGCCAACTTGCCTTCTCTCCCTTCCTAAAATCCACATCATTTCCTCCCATGGCAGATACCATGCATTCCAAATAAATTCCAGGGCTTAAGCCTGCTTCAAGTGAAGTTGAACAACTGGTGGAAGGTGGAGCAAGAACGGCATTTGATTCAGGAGTTTCGACTCTGGCTGTAAGGAAATTTATCATTCCTTTTGTTACCGGAAAAATCCGAGGGCTCCCTTGGACAAAAAGTAAAGACACCAACCAGAGTAAATTGAAGCAAATCAGCAGCCTGTAGGCTTGGTCTTTATTGAAGAAAGACTGTCGCGACAGGGTGCTCCCCTCACTTGCAGGTGAGAGGAAAGACCCAGAAAGATGGTGTGCCAGACCTTATAAAAACTTTTGAAATTCCCCTCCTGTAGCTCAAGCCCACCCCCAGAAACATCATGCATACATTACAGAAAGGAGGGGTTGAGGGAGGAGTTGTGGTGGTAACCTGAGGGTCCTGTCACCTGGCTGGTTCCTCCTTTCCCCCTCCCCATGAGTCATTTTCTGATGACAAAAGGCAGTCGCAGTTTCCTGCCCCCTGAGGGAAGATCTGATCATTGTCCTTTGTTTCAGTCCATGCTGAATCCACTCCCATATGCAAGTTCTTTGTGATCTTGATTGTCTTCAGTCTAGGACCATCAGGGTTGGCATAGCAACTGGGCAGGGCTCCTGTGGATGGGCTGGGATGGTGAAGGGATTATGGCTGGCCTGTATCAAACCTTCCCCATTTTGTAGTCCTTCCTTCATGGAGTAAAATAAAAAGTGGAACAGTGCAAATCCGATGTCTGGTTGATTTTCTATGAATTTATAACAGCAGCGTAGCGTATGTAGTGTGTGAGTGTGAGTGTGTGTGAAGCTTGTACAAACTGAATGATGGGGGGGGGGGGGTTTCCTGCTACACTTTCTAGCTGTCTGCATTGCTTTCCCAAACCTCAAACAATTGGGTGGCAGAGGCACAGAGAATGATTACATGAATAAGATTGAGCTGTGACTCTGATGCCCTGCTCCCACCTGCAGAGAAACTAGACTAAAACTCCATTTGGCTTCTCTTCTTTCGGAACTGATTCCATTCCAGATGGTCACTTTAAGAATAATCGCATAACTTTTAAAATCGCTGCCCGGGTGTGTTTGTTGTCCTCTTCCCTGCTCATCCCATTTTCCTTTCATGTTGCATCTTCTATAATGCCATATGGCCGACTGCACACTGCTCTGGGAGCCATTTTCAGCTGAAGTGTTGGCTAAAAATGGTTTTAAATGAATAAATAGAAAACTTTCAGAAACATCAGTGCCATCTTTGTGGACATGTTGCTGTTTGATCATTATTTTGTAGAAATGAATCCAGAAGGAATTATTTTCTATTGTTATTATTATTAGCAATTATTATTATCATTAATTGAATTTAAATTCTGCCCTATACCCACAGGTCTCAGGAACATTGAAAACTGTCTTACACTGAGTTGGACCATTGGTCCATCTAGTTCAGCATAGCCTACACTGACAGCAGCACTTTGGGTTTCATAATAATATTATAATTAATTATTTATACCCCGCCCATCTGGCTGGATTTCCCCAGCCACTCTGGGTAGCTCCCAACAGAATATTATTAAAGAGATAAAACATCAAACATTAAAAACTTCCCTAAACAGGGCTGCCTTCAGATGTCTTCTAAAAGTCAGATAGTAGTTTATTTCCTTGACGTCTGATGGGAGGGCATTCCACAGAGCAGGTGCCACTACCAAGAAGGCCCTCTGCCTGGTTCCCTGTAACTTCATTTCTTGCAAGGAGGGAACCACCAGAAAGCCCTCGGAGGTGGACCTCAGTGTCTGGGCTGAACGATAAGGGGTGGACATGCTCCTTTCAGGCAGCCTTCTATCTCAGCCCTACCTGGAGATGGCAGGGAAGGAACCAGGGACCTTCTGTACACAAGGAAGATTCTCTACCACTGAGCTGCAGCCCTTCCCTGTCACTTCCAGAGATAGCCTCTCTCATTGTAAATAAAGCCCACATTCAGACTAACAGCCAAACAGAGCTTAGCCTGCACTTTCTCCATTTCAAAAGGAGTTTTGCTCCAAGTGTTTTATGGATTGCGAAAATGCCCCAGGATATGGGAGGTGATAAGCACTAGAGAATAGGTGGATTTGTGATGTATCACAAAGAGTTCTTGTCAAGAACAAGTTGGAAGACTTTAATCTCTTGCTATGATAATATCCCAAAAGAAACTTCAGTAGCAAAATATGATGATGATGATGATAAGGTATAAAGCACACTAATAATTATTTTTAAGGAAACTATTCCCCCCACTTTAACAGCTTGCCATTGAAAAACAAATGCTTTGATATTTCTCTTTTGTCAGTCATGACCCTGTTTATTTCTCTTGCGATTCCACATGACAAGATAGATTGCAATTTTAAAGTTGATGAAAGACTGGGGCATTATTCGCTTTTTTGCAGGTTATATTTGAATGAAGAAAAACAACTAGTTTCTCTGAACACTATATTTTGCAACCATTCATTTTGACAGAAGCTTTTGAATGAAAGGTTCATCAGTACATTAGCTACAGAAATGTAAGATTAAGACTGTGCATTTCAAAAAACAAAACAAAAAAATGAATCTTGGGTTCTTTCTTCACTGAATACTGAGCAACCATTTGCATGGAGGTTTGCTTGCTTTTTTCAGATGTAGGGTTAAGAAATGCGGTCCTTCACCAGAACTCTGACATGGTCCGTTCTACCAGCTCAGAACTCTACTGTCTCACTGTTTTTTTATGGACCATGTCATAGAGACCACTCCCTTTCCTCTGTTTCATGAGAGAATGGGCCCAAGAAGTGATGGGGAACATCTGGCCCTCCAGATGTTGTTGAATTCTCATCTCCCATCATCCATGAGTCTGTGACAATACCAAATGTGGTTGATGGGAGTTAGAATCCAACTACCGTATTTTTCGCTCTATAACACGCAGATTTTTTCTCCTAAAAAGGAAGGGGAAATGTCTGTGCGTGTTATGCAGCGAATGTGTGGTCCCTGGAGCCGAAAAATGAGGCAAAAATCAAACCGCGCTTCAGGGAGAAGGGAGCTCCGTGAGAGAGGAAGTGGTGGCTTTCCTGCATTCTGCCTCAGGGTCTTACTGCCCACCCTGCTCTGTTTCGTTACTGTGTTTGCTCAAACGGAACAAAGAGCAGGGAAAGCCCCTCCCCTCCAGGCAAGTAGAGGGGAGAGCAGAGCGTCCCTCGTTCTATCCTCTCCCTGCTCCGGAGGGAACAATGTTTGTGAAGGGAAGAGAGATTACAGGTTCGGCTTAAAATTCTGATTTGACTTCCTGCTTTTTGTTTTTGGAGACACACAGCATTCAAATATGCTTTCTTCCATTTAAAAGGATGAAATCCTTAAACAGTGTTTTGCCTGTAAATTCATGCGATCTGGAAGATTACAGTGTCTGTACCTCTTAAGGGATGGCAAAGCTTAGGTTTCGCTGCTAAATAGTTCTTAATGCAGTTAAAATGCTTTCTTCTGTCATGCTGGTGGGAGGGAGAGGGAGAGAGAGAGAGCGCAGGCTGGCTGGCTTGTGTGGGTGGGTGGGGGGAAACTTTTGCCTTCCTTTCCTCACGTTATAGCCCTCTCCTGCATTCTTAGCCTTCTGTGTTTTTCCTTCCCTCCCCACTTAAAATGTGGTTACAAAGCATGGATCCACATGGATCCTCAGGATCTTTGCATTGGGTCACCCCAAATTCACCATCAGAGCACACAGCATGTCCATGGCTACAGCCTGCCCCCCCAAAATCACACACCCATTGTTGCCTGGGGCTGCAATGGTGCAAAAACGTGGTTACAAAGCATGGATCCACATGGATCCTCAGGATCTTTGCATTGGGTCAGCCAAAATTCACCATCAGAGCACATAGCATGTCCATGGCTACAGCCTGTCCCCCCCCCCCAAAAAAAAATCATGCACCCACTGTTGCCTGGGGCTGCAATGGTGCAAAAACGTGGTTACAAAGCATGGATCCACATGGATCCTCAGGATCTTTGCATTGGGTCAGCCAAAATTCACCATCAGAGCACATAGCATGTCCATGGCTACAGCCTGTCCCCCCCCAAAAAAATCATGCACCCACTGTTGCCTGGGGCTGCAATGGTGCAAAAACGTGGTTTAAAAGTATGGGTCCACATGGATCCTCAGGATCTTTGCATTGGGTCAGCCAAAATTCACCATCAGAGCACATAGCATGTCCATGGCTACAGCCTGCCCCCCCAAAAAAATCACGCACCCACTGTTGCCTGGGGCTGCAATGGTGCAAAAACGTGGTTACAAAGCATGGATCCACAGGGATTCTCAGGATTTTTGCATTGGGTCACCCCAAATTCACCATCAGATCACATGTCTGTGGCCACAGCATGAAGCACAAAAATGATACGTCCACTGTTTCATTCAGAATATTTTTTCCCTTGTTTTCCTCCTCTAAAAACGATGTGCGTGTTATGGTCAGGTGCGTGTTATAGAGCGAAAAATACGGTACATCAGGAGGGCAACTTAGCAGCTACCAAGATATACACCTGAGGCAGGGAACCTCAAAGCCTGGGCGCCAGATGTGGCCTTCCACCGCTCTCTAAATGGTCATTGAGACACTCTCTCTAGCCAGGGGTGTCCAAACATTTTTCAAAGAGGGCCAGATTTGATGAAGTGAACATGCATGAGGGCCAACCAAAGTTGTTGACCTTTTAAGATTTACAGAAGTATGTGTAATGTCTCTCGTATTTTTTCCATGTAACATTTTTACAACCCAGTTTCATTTGTTGAGACATTGGGGGGGGGGTGAGATGGTCGGGTGGTGATGTTTCTATTTTGCTTAATGTCTGTAGGGTTTGGTGTCAGCGTTGCTTGTGCTGTTCATTTGTGTTCCTTTGGTGGTGAGAGAGGTTGGGGTTGGCCTAGGGTGTGGTTGTTTGTTTGTGATTGGCTGTGGTGATCTCTGTTTTTGTGTGTGAGTGGGGTGAGTGGGTGTTTTGGATCAGGTTAGCCATATTGATTTGTATCCTGTTGGTGGATTATTGCCACTGTCTTGTTGGGCTGTGAGAGCCAGTGTGGTGTAGTGGTTAAGAGAGGGAGTTTCGTAATCTGGGGAACCGGGTTCGCGTCTCCACTCCTCCACCTGCAGCTGCTGGGTGACCTTGGACCAGTCACACTTCTCTGAAGTCTCTCAGCCCCACTCACCTCACAGAGTGTTTGTTGTGGGGGAGGAAGGGAAAGGAGAATGTTAGCCACTTTGAGACTCCTGAAGGGGAGTGAAAGGCGGGATATCAAATCCACACTCTTCTTCTTCTTCTGTGTATGTGATAAAGGCATCTTATTCTGTTTGTCCCCGTGTCAGTTTCAGTTTATTGGTTAATTTTTCTAGTAGGGCTGTTTCCCGTGCTATTTGGTACCATTGGTCCATGCTTACTCCTGACAGGTCTCTCCAGTATCTGGTTATGGTGTTTCTGGCTGCTGAAAGTAGGTGGATTACCTTTTTAAGGATTGAGGTTGTTGAGCTTTTTTAAGGATTTTACCCCAGGAAATAAACTACCACAGGGGCCAGATTAGGCCCATGAAACAGACTTTGGACATGCCTGCTGTAAGCCATGCCTCCTCCCTAAGCCACACCCTGGTGAGTCCTGATCCTTAAGTGCTTTTGCCTTCCTGGAATTGACCTTGAACTGTACTGCCTCTCTTTTTTTCTATGCCTCCGGCTGGTGGGATTTGGTATTCAATAACATCTCAAGAGCATCAAATTGGCTATCCTCGATGTAAAGGTCTCCAGGACAACTGAGATTCACCTGTTGCAAAACAATTTCCCTCAAAATTCACCTACAAACATTTGGATGTTGAAATATTCTGCTGGCAAACTCAAATTATTTGCAGAATACCCTGACATTTGATCTCTTTATGTGCCATCCAACAGCACTTGATTTCAACATTTGACAGTTGGTACTTGACAGCTGACATGCAGCAGCGTTTAGTATTGACAGTCTTTTATGGCTGATGGCTTATGAGATTTCACATCTGAAGCCTGCCAGAAACCAATCAGGATATGCCGGCGAGTATAAGGCACTCAATTTTTAAGGTAATGTTTTCTCACTCAAACTGAAGCATAATCACAGAGATATCAAGATCAGTAGAAATAAAAACTAACACTAATAACAGGGAGAAATAGAACAGCTCCTTCTAAGTGTCTATCTTCCTCCAGGTTTCCTCGCAGATTTCCATGGAGAAGTTGACTAATAACAGGAGAAGCAAACATTGTTGAGCCTTAGGGTCACATTTCTTTCTGGGGAACCTTTTGGACAGCAGGAGGTGTGGCCAAAGGCAACACTGGGTGGAGCTATGAATATTAATATTAACTTTGTACAGTAGCTAGTTTTTGCACATGCTGACCACACAGCCATCCTACCTGCAAAGATTTCCAAGGGCCAAATACCAAGGCCTGGAGGGCCAAATTATAGTGAAGTATGTGATGAAGGAAACTGGCAACCACAACATCTCCACCTTCTACGGAAGATAGAAACATGTCATCATTAACTTTGTTTGATAGGATACTCTACCAAGTGTCACTACAGCTTGCCCTTGTGGTCCCTGGTTCTCTCACTTGCAAATACCGTATTTTTCACTCTATAGGACGCACTTTTTCCCCTCCCAAAATTAAGGGGAAATGTGTGTGCGTCCTATGGAGCGAATGCAGGCTCCTTGGACTCAGCGATAGCAACGCGAAGCCTCCGAAGCGCAGAGGGAGCGCTTCGCGTTGCTTTCGCTGAAGCCTGGAGAGCGTTGCTTTCGTGCGCACTGACCCCTTTTGCTCTCCAGGCTTCAGGGATAGCCGCCTGAAGGCTTTGGAGCACAGTGGGAATTCGCACTGTGCTCCCAAGGCTTAGGGTTCCTTTTGCTGAAGCCGGGAGAGCAAGACTCTACTGGCTTCAGCAGAGAGGGAGAGCTGTGCAGCGCCCCTTCAGCCAAGCGGGAGAAGAAATGGAAAGGGCTCCGTTCCTCCTGCCGCTTCGCTGAAGGGGGCTGAGCAGAGAGGGGGAGAATTTTTTCCCCCTGTTCTCCCCCTCCTATGGTCTGGTGCGTCCTATAGAGTGAAAAATATGGTAATTTGCATTGCAGGTGCTTTTAGTGCTATCACACAGCAGTCAGGTGGACATCCAGCACCCATGGAAAGCCTGCAGGGGAACCACCTCTCATTGCTTCTAAAACAAGAAGTCAGCAAATTTATACTTTTTTATATAGCAAAGGAAGCAAACTCCCCACTCAGTTTGAGATCGCCATTTAGCTTGCCAAGTCAGGCAGTCAAAAGAAAACAAAAACATATTGGTGCATCCTTCCTCCAACTTTCTATGTCCAGGCTGTGAGTACTGTTCCTTACACAGACCTCAGGGAAACAGCAAGCTTTGCTGAGGTGCCAAAAAGGAGAGCGGAGGAGCCAAGGTGTTGGTTAGAACCCAGAAACTCTCACTTATCCCCCAAGCAAAAGAACTGGACATTGAATGCAAACTGACTCCTGGGAAGGGAAACAGAAATGGGGAGAGTGTGGGTGGGATCTTCATCAGCAGCCTGGCACATGGCAAGATGGTGTTCCAGGCCAGGCGGTTCCCATTTGTTTTTAGTGACACTGTGTCCTTTAATTAGTCCTACCCAACCAAATGTCTAAGATCACTCAAACCTTTCAGGACACAGGTACCTTTCTGGCAAAGATAAAATCCACCCCTTTATGTTTTGACCCTTGGCAAGATCAATGCCTCCATGATGATCACATGTTCTTCCCTTCCTCAGCCCCAGCAAAAGTGTTTTTGAAAATTTTGAAAAGACTGATATGGCTTTGTTCATTAGAAGGCCTCAACTGGAGAGTGACACTCACCCTGCGGTATGGAGAATCCCCTTGGTGACACATCACAGAGGTTATAAAGCCATGCAGAAATGGACTGTTGGTGGCCTTTCATCTAGAGCCGAGTACTGCTTCATAAACTGTGCCATTTGATTCTCTTGTTCAATTTTCTCTGTCCACAACTTTGTGTTCTCAGCAATATATAAAAACCTGGAATACTAGAATGATTGCTACCACTAGCTGGAGGGCTTTAAAAATGATTTTTTTAAAAAATACCACTAACAACACACTCACTTTCATGCTTATGGACTTCCAAAAGGCATTTGTTTGGCCACTCTGGGACAAAGGGTACAGGAACTAAAAGCTGTGTATATGTACGGGACTGCATCTGTACTGGACTTGAAATTGTTCTTATTTAAGAATGTAAAGGCCCTTGGCCCATCTGTTCCAGCATCCTCTTCTCACAGTGGACATCCAGATGCCCATGGGAAGCCTCAAAGCAGTACCTGAGCACAACAACATTCGGCTTTCTTGTGGCTTCCAAATGCCGGTATTCCGAAGCATCCCTGCCTCCGGCGGTGGACATACAGGATACCCACCAAGGTTGGTAGCCACTGATGGCTTCAGCCTCCACAAATTTGTCTATTCCTCTTTTAACGCCATCCAACACTGTTTTAAAGCCATACGAAAATGCTGATGTTGTTATTTTTAAATGTCAGCGGAATGTTTTATGGGAAGCGATTCATAACTGAAACCAATTAAATAAACGATAACCTTTGGTGTGATCAAGGAGGGCTCTTCTCATGTTCTTTTAAGCAGGTCTTGTTTTTAAAGTCACCTCCAAATCTATTCTCCCAAATAAACATACATCGATATGGAAGCCATCTCAGCATTTCTCAGTCAATGGGGTTTAGCCTTGTGATTCATAAGAAACATGCAACATGCTTGATGCTCTAACCAACCCTCAAGACCTCCCATGTGATGTAATCATGGGTAGCAGAAGTCTGATGGGAGTATTTTTCATTGCTTTGATACCTCATCTTCTTCTCAAGGAGTTCAAAGCAGCATACATGCGTCTTCCAAACTCCACAACAACCCTGTGAGACTTACTAGCCCAGGGACACCCAGTAAGATGCATTGGCTGAGTGAGAATGTGAACCTTGGTCTCCCAGTTCCCGGTCTGATACTTTAACCACTATACCAGACTGGCTCTAAACATGGGAGGGATGGCAGGAGTGATGGTTTGTAAAGGAATAAACAGATATATATGCGTATCATAATCATTAGGTAAGGCTACATTACGCCATATACAATATGCTGATGTTCTAACTGGGTGCTCTGCTCATGTGGAAAACCTATATGCAGGGCTCTAAGTTGCACAAGGAGATTCCAAGAGAAGACTAGCCCCCCACCTTCAGCCTTCAAAGGTTGGAAGGTGGCAAGTACGTGTCGGAGATTAGCACAGCACACAACACAAAGCTCTCCACATTCATGTGTCGATGTTACATGCGATCAGAACACCTAACAGGGCTTTAAAGAGCTTTAGAAGTTGAAATGGGGTGGGAAAGAATGAAATAAATTCCTATTTGCTATAAATGAATCTGGCCATCTGCTCCACTAAAAGTAGTGACAGTCGGCAAAGCAAAAGAAACAGCAGCCTCTGGTGTCAAGATTCTACTCTTAAGCTCAAACCCCACACTTCCTCAGCAAGCCAGGCTAAAAATATAGAGGGGAGGAGGGAAGAGAGAGGGAGAGGACAGCATCAAGTTTCCTCAAGGGAACCCTTGTACCACAAGTAATTTTCCATCTTAGTGTACGACAGAATGGAGGGGGGGGGGTTTGCTTGCATGCTGCAGTTAGCTATAGAAGTTATTATATTAGCCAACATTCTGCCAGTTGAACATTAATCCTGGGAAGAATCATTGCCTTTACCCTCCCTCTAGGAAACCAGGAATATAAAAAAGCTGACTTACACCAGACCAGTTGGTTCACCTAGTTCAGAACTGTCTACTCTGGCTGGCAGTGATGCTCCTAAGTTAAAGGCAGCCATCTTTCTCAGCCCTACACTGCGGTCTCATGGATAACCCAGCAGTTGACCAATATTATAAGCCCAGCCACAGCAGAAGGTGATTGAGCACTATGATATGAGGTTGTCACCTCATGCTTTTCTTGAACAGTAATTGTTCGGGGACAACATCACAAAGGGAAGAAAAGTCAAAGCTGCTATGAAGCCAGCCATGTGCTGGCTTCAAAACTTTGCCAATCTGTCTCTGAAGAAGAAAAATATATGTGGGGAGAAACGTTAACAATATCACCCATTCAATGGTTCTGTCAGCAGTTAAAAGTGATGAGGATCATGAGGTTCGCACCCTGCCAACACAGGACAGCAAACCTGTATCCAGTTTGCCTGTGTTGCTACATAAACACAATGTCTATTTCCCTTACTGGATGTCACACAGAGAGAAAGGAAAACTGGATGCCAGGCTGCTGTTTTCCGTAGCAGCCCAATGGTCCAACATGACTTTCCCTTCCAAGAATGACAGGCATTGTAAGCTTGCAAGACAGCAATACCTTTCCATCTGCTTGGCATGTGGACCATCTAATTCTGTATTTTCTCTTCTTCTTAAGACTGCCTAACAAATTCACAAAGGAATCCCATCTGCAGCAGAGAGCCAGACACATTGACTGGTTTCCAACAGCCTGTGTTATTGCTCGTTGTTCCTTTAAGCAAAGTAACCACAGATAATATCACGCCTGATGAGAAACAATGAAAAGCAAATAAAATTGGCATGTTGGAACATGTGCAAACTTGACATTAATTCCAGCGACAGGCTCCAGTCCCTTCAAGACCTTCATGGTGGGCAAATCTTTATATTTGTAACTATGTACTACTGTTCAGCATACAAATACCTTTAGCATTTTAACCCATTCAGTTTTACAATAGGACTGTGAGCTAAAATAGATTGATCACTCAAATATACAAAAATTGACTTATTCAAGGCTTCCCAGCAAAGATTTGGTTGAGCTGGAATGATTTCCTTAAGCATGTTGTTCCCAGATAGACACATCTTAGTCTGCCATGTCACATCTAATCATATGGTTGCCACCTACCCCAAGGGGAGACCCTCTGAGGACCCCATTTAAGGCAGGTTTTTTTGTCTAGTGATCCAATTTAGATTTATGGGGTGTGGTAGGCAGGTCAGCATTTTCACCCCTCATTCTGTTTGTGGATGGGAACAAAAGTTGCATACCTCAAGATTGGTGCAGGGCCAGACCAACTAGAAGTCACAAAGCACTTTTTCACAAAGTGTGAAGGAGATATTAAATAGCTCTGTCTGCCCTTGGTACTATTTAATCAGGACTTTGAGAGAGAGAAAAGAAATTGCACTCCAGTACCTGGTTGGCCTCACAGACCCTGGCATATGCCACTGAATGAGTTTGTTGGGTGTGTATAATCATAAATCAGAAGCCATGCAAAGGACTATCAGGCAGTGTTGTGGATACAAAGGCATCGTGCAAAGTCACAGGAAAAAATATTTTAGCTGTTACTTAGAACTAAGGCTGTCACCTGATAAAAGATCTTAAGTTGATGAATCATATGAATATTAATGGAGTGAATTGTCATACGTTTGCATATGAATAAAGTAGTTATGGAGAAAAAAGCACACAGGTTTTAAGGATGTTCTGGCCTAACATCCTAATGTTTCTTAGATCATTAAAAACCCATTGTGCATGTGCTTAACTGTTTTATTTCTTTTTCAGGCATGCAATGATTTTGATAAAGGAAAACATTGCAACAATCACAATCAGCTACAACATTTGCTTAAACTAGAAAAAATCAAAATCAAAATCAACCTGCCCTAAAATGACACCCCTTTTCATCTGAAAATTTCATAGAGAAAGGAGAACACAGAGCAGGCCTAGGACATTTACAAAAGACCAGGTGCATGGAGGGGCATCGTTTTTCTACTTCTCTTCCTTTCCTTAAGCTGGTGCCACTTTCAGCCAGCAAAACAAATCCAACACAGGTCCCTCCCTTGAGTGCTAAATGAGGATTCGAATGGGGTGGGGAGATGAGCCACATGTAAGGGAATGGCATGCTAAGGACTTGACTGGGTGTGAGGAGAGAAAAATCATAGCTCAGTGGTACAGTTTATGCTTTGCATGTAAAATGCCGCAGGTTCAATCTGTAGCTTCTCCAGGTGAAAAGGGAACAGGTAGCAGATCATGGGAAAGTCTCTGGGCTGAACAGACTAGTTATCTGACCTGGTTTAAAGGCAGCTTCCTATGGCCTTATGAATTGGTGACACTTAAAGTGTTGGTTAACCCTGTTTAGGGAAGCTTTCAATATCTGAAGGACTATTGTATTTTAATATTTTGTTGGAAGCTGCCCAGAGTGGCTGGGGAAGCCCAGCCAGATGGATGGGATATAAATAAATTATTATTATTATTATTATTATTATTATTATTATTATTCTATAACCAGATGAATTGGTTAATCTGGCCCATCAAACCAACTTAAGGCTGTAGCCCTAGTTAGAACAAGACACACTTGAAACCCCATTCTAATCTTGGGGCTGGCAAGGGGGTGGGGATGGAGGAAGAGAAAAGAGAAAGGAAAAGAAAAGAAAACATAATTTTCACATGGCAAGAGAACTTAGGAATGTCACAAACAGTCCTTTAGCTTCCTAGCTTCTATATTCAATTTATTTTAGATTGCCTATAAAAGGTGTGTTGTAGGAAAGAAGGCAAATCTTGTGTACACATGCATACTAATAGGCTAAGATGCAGCCTGGCAATGGTTTTTTTAAAAACCAAACAAAAGCATCATCTCACCCTCCCCAATCTGTTACATACACTCTTTTGAACACTCCATAAAGAACTGTGATGGGAACGCAATCTCTCTTCAAGGTGGCCCCCAGACAACTTCCCAAACTGTAGCATTATCACTCAGTGGGTAGCTTCTGAGGTTAAGTGCTCCAGCTATAGCTACATCTAAACACTATGCAGGATCAAAACAAGGAAAACAAAGGAAAAGACTGCAATAAAGCTAAAAATACTCTTCTCTCCCATTAATGCCTAAGAACAAACCCACAGCAAATCAGGTACCTAACCATCCAGTAGGATCATACACAGAAATTAAGGTGCTTCTAAAGATTGCAGAGAAGTGCAGCATTACTACACATGGGTTGGGGGTGATTTCAGATGCTAACTATGGCCCACCCTGCTGCATTCATCTCCAAGTGTTCTTGATGTGTAGAGCAGGGTCAAAACCCTTAGCCTTCCCATGAACCACATTTTGCTTTGCGGTATATTTAATATGCACAGCTGCTTTCCATAAACCCAATATAAAGAGCCACCCTATTGGCTGGGAAGGAGGAAACGGAGGCTGCCCTCTGCTCCCTTGATACAGTCAAAGTTCACATTTCATGGAGCAAAGCTGCTGTCCAAGGTACCTAAAAATAACAACTCTGTTGTAATTAGACGGATCCCGGAATGTCTTGTGCCTCCTGCAAGCGTTTCTTTCCCATAAGCCAGGCAAGCAAGTGGGTTTTATTGTGAAAACACAGACAGGGGTGGTGGTCAGACAAGGAGAGTCTCAGAAGCTGACAAGACTTTACAATCAGCTACCTGGCGAAGGCTTAATTTTAGACATTGAAGGTGTAAGCCTGAATTGACTGAAGATAAGGGTGAAGCCCTGGGGTGGGAAGGGGCGGATACACTGTGAGGTTACCAATTTTAAAAATGCTGGGGCTCACCGATGTATGCGAGAGTGAAAACGATTCTTGCTAAAAGATGGCAAATACTTTGATGACATATTTTTAACCATTTCTCTCCATATTTACTTAACTACAGACAATGGAGATGGCTAGCAAGTCAGCTCCCTTCAGGACGGAGGCAGAAGCATACATTCAACACACCCAAGACCAGTGGTCTGGGAGAACTCCACCAGAGAGTCCAAAAGGTCGCTGTAGTCAATGGGGAGACTGTGGCATCTCAGAACCGAGAGCGGCCGTACGGGGAAAGCAGCGGAAATAAGAAACCGACCAGCGCAACAAGAAACTGACTCGCACAATTACAACGACAAGCTTGCAGCACAATCCGATGCATGTTTACTCAGCAGCTCAACGGGGCTTACTCCGGAGCTCGGCGTGCGCAGAGGATTGCAGCTTCAAGCTGCGATCAACGGGACTTGCTCCCAAATAGTAAGAGGCACAGGATTGCACCGGCAAGCACTTTTGCCAAGTCCCGAGGATCCAGCCACTGCTCTAGGACTGATGGCCGACCGAAGCCGTTTGGAGAGCATCTTGCACGCACATGCACACCCTCGAAAAGATGTTCACTCTCAAGCGAGCACACGCATGCACACGACCCTCCACGCCTCAAGCCAGCCCCGCTCCGTCTGAACCCGTTCCCTAGCACTCCGCGTCTCCAAGCGCCGCTGCTCTCTGCTGCAGAACCCAATCCGTCCAGAAACCCGTATTTAAAAACCGGATAGGCCCCATAAAGCAGCCCAAAAGAGAGAGAAGGCGAGGGAGTCTCGAGGGCAGGGGAGTTCCGGAGAAGATGCCTCCCCCTTTCCCTTCACCGAGCAGGGAAGAAGAGGGTGGGAGGGAGGCGGCGTGCATTGCACCAGCTCCTCTCTCCGCCTGCCTCCCTTAGCAAACTCGCTCCCACATGCAAAGACACCAAAAAATAAAATTGGGGGTGGGAAGGTATCCATTCTCCTACTCCAGCAGAAGACAACCTGTGGACTCCGATCAAGAAAAGAAAAGAAGGAAGCGGCAAGGGGGGGGGGGGGCTGACCAGGCAAAGTTGCCAGCCCTGGAGCCCCTCCCCATTCCTCTCTATGGAGAGGGGGGGGGCAGAGGTTGATCCCACTCACCTCGCAGCGCCCCAGTCCCGGCGAGCAGATCCGGCAGGAGCAAGAGCACCAGCGCCAGCCCGAAGAAGGGCGGGGTCTCCATGCTGCAGGGTCCTCAGGGCCACGAAAGGAGGCTCAACTCCGCGCGGCTACTCCAGCCGAGGCAGCGCGGGGCTGCTGCCTGCCCCTCGGCTCGCTCGCTCGCTGGCTTTCCCACGCGCCCGCAGTAGCAGCAGCGCCTCCCCGCCTGCCGCCCGGCACCAGACTAAAGGCGAGCAGCCGCGCGCCTGCATCCCAATCAGACCCCCTCCTCCCCGGCAGCCAATTAGGCGAGGGCGGGGCGGGGCCAGCGGCCGAAAGGGGCGGGGCAAGACGCCCGGGGTTCCGTCGGCGAGCCGCGGGGCGGGGCTGCTGCCGAGAGCCAAGGGTGCGCGCTCGGCCCGGGCAGCTCCTGCTCCGGATGGTGCCGATCAGAGGTGCGGGTGGTGCTGAGCCCGGCGCGGAGCGGAGGAACCGCGGCTGCCTTGGCTCGCAGGTCCCGGCCGGGCTTTGCTTGGGAACTAACCGTGCGATGCTGAGCGTTAGTCGCATAGAAGCCCGTGGGATTTACTCCCAGGCAGGCGGGGTTGGGATGAAGGCAGCACTCCTAGCAGCGTTGACCTAGGACCAGTGCCGGATTTACCTATAAGCTAAACAAGCTATAGTTTAGGGCCCCACTCTCTTGACCGCCCCCCCCAAAAAAATTCACTTTTAATATACTTCTTCTTAATTGCATTTCAGTTCAACAATTACTTTGATAAAATACGTATTTATTTATGTGCAAATGGCTTTAGACCTATTAGGTCCATAAATTACCATATAGCATATATTCAACACAAAAAACAGCAACAATTTGTTGTTGACAAAGGACAGCTGGACATATAAAGGGTCCCATTACCATCAGTAGCTTAGGGCATGGGTAGGCAAACTAAGGCCCCGGGGGCCAGATCTGGCCCAATCACTTTCTAAATCCAGCCCATGGACGGTCTGGGAATCAGCATGTTTTTACATGAGTAGAATTTGTGCTTTTATTTAAAATGCATCTCTGGGTTATTTGTGGGGCATAGGAATTCATTCTTTCCCCCCAAAAAATATAGTCCGCCCCGCCCCCCTCAAGGTGTGAGGGACAGTAGACCGGCCCCCTGCTGAAAAAGTTTGCTGACCTCTGGTTTAGGGCCTCATCAATCCAGCCCTGCCTAGGACCATATACCCCATCAACTCCATAGGATGTACTGTACTGTACTGTACTGTACTGTACTGTGTAGTCAGGATTAGGCATGTGCCATGAGGGCAATTTCACTGGAGTAAATATGCACAAGGTTCTTCTGTAAGTCCCCTGAATGGAATTTACATCTGAGTAAAAAAGGGGGGCGCTTCTGGCTTCTAGGCTGCCTTCTTAGGCCACCTCCCTGAAAGGAAGCACCATTGAACCCAATGGGAATCGATTATTCTTTTAGCAATGTGCTGTTTGGGGACTGTCTGAACATATGGTTTTCAATTTGGGACCCCTCCAGACTCCCACCCACCCTTGTATTCTCCAGCATGTCTTTGATACAAAAATAGTGTGTTAGTCATGGGTTTCTTGTTTATTTCATTAAAAAACATATACAGCTTGTTTGGGGAAAAAACCACACACCTCAAAGTGGTTTACAAAAGAACAAAACAATAAAATTCTTGATAAGAACTATCAAAACAATTAAAAACATTCAAGAAATTTAAACCAGCACTAAATTTAAAGCATCTGCATCCTAGATATCTGCATAGGCTTATCTAAACAGAAATGTTTTTAGCAGCTGCTGAAAATAGAGGTGCCTGCCTAGTATCAATAGGCAGGGAGTTCCAATGTGTGGCTGCTGCTGCTGCACTAAAAAAATTGATTTCTTACAAATGTGGAATGTGGAACCTGCAACACTCGGTTCCACAGTTCTACACCTCATGAGTTGTTTTTTTAGTTGTTCTGGAATGCTTTCCCAATGTTGCCACATTATTGCAACCAAAGTGGTACAAAAAACCATATTGGAACATTTGTGGTAGAAAAAGTTGCAGCATTCCAGTGGAAAGAGATGGGACATAACACCACTGGAAAAGCAGTATGTGCAGCCTGGAACTTTTGCATGCACAAAGAGTATTGAAAGTAGATTTGCTCATTACTGCCCTGATACCATCATGAACAAAAATCATGAATGCACAATAAAAATGAAATATTGTGCAGGAGTTTTTTTTGGGGGGGGGGGTAAGGGGGCTTATTTATTCCCCTTCTTCCCCCACATTTTTCTCTCTTTCCCTTATTCATTTCTTTCCTCTTCTGCTGTTTATCTTTCTTGCCTCTGTTTTCCCGTTGAATTTACCTTTGATGCTTCCCCCGCCCTTTGTTAGTGATTCCTTTTCCTCTCTTTCATCCCTCCCTTTCATTTATTTTCTTTCCTATTCACATCCTTACTTATATGATGGACTGACTGGCCCAGAGTTGCCCAGTGCATTTATTAGCTGTGTGGAGTTTTAACCCTGTTCCCCTCAGTTCTAGTCCAATACTCTAACCGCGACCTCACTCTTTCAGTTCAGACTACAGTCATATTATGTTTTTCACCTTGTCCTTTGAACATAAAACTTTTGAAGCTGCCTTATACCACACATCTGACTCAGTACTTTCTACTCTGGCTTAGGCTGTGTGCACACCTTACGTTTAAAACTCATCCAACATTTAGTTTAGGGGGAAGACAGGACGTGGGTGGCACTGTGGGTTAAACCACAGAGCCTAGGGCTTGCCGATCAGAAGGTCAGCGGTTCGAATCCCCGTGACGGGTGAGCTCCCGTTGCTCGGCCCCTGCTCCTGCCCACCTAGCAGTTCGAAAGCACGTCAAAGTGCAAGTAGCGGGAAGGTAAACGGTGTCTCCATGCACTGCTCTGGTTCGCCAGAAGCGGCTTAGTCATGCTGGCCACATGACTCGGAAGCTGTACATTGGCTCCCTCGGTCAATAAAGCGAGATGAGCGCCGCAACCCCAGAGTCGGCCACGACTGGACCCTTTACCTTTACTTAAATGGGTATGCACCACCAAGATCTCAGGTAGAGGCTTTTTCCAGCAATGCTACTAATGCCATTTGAATGATGTTTGTGGCCCAAGCATGTGTATAACTTGAAATATATATCCAATGTCGTTTCCCCCCAACATTTTTCTATTGTTGAGGGAGGGGGCCCCACCTATTTGTTTTCTGGCACAGAACCACTTTATTTGTTACAATAATGACCCATACTTAGGGGTCATTCATTACCAATAAACTTGTCTGGCTACTCCAGCAATTGGATCCTTGTTAGATCCAGAAATTACAAGGGACTCAGACATACAGCCTATACCCCCCAGACTCATAGCAATATATTTTAAGTAAGATTAAATATAAATTAAATAATAGTTAGTTTTTATACCACTTTCATATATGGCGTTTATTAGTTACTTCTGAGTATGTTTCATGGAAAAGCAGGGAGTGAATGTATTGAATTTAATCAATCAGTTAATTTTCTTCTGTCATTGTTTTATTTATAATGGCCTTTCTATGTATATTATGTTCAAAGTGATATGCATCAATAAAATTACAGAAATAATAGCAATAAAACAAATAGACCCATAGCAATATATCCAGTTCATAAAAGTGATCTAAAATGACTTTTAGTTGTATCCAACTAAGCTCTATCAGACACACTGAATTTAATGAACCTATATTAGACATATCCATTAACTTCATTGGGTCTACTCTGAGTAGAAGTAACATTGGATGCAAGCCACTGTGTCTGTGGACAATTCCCACACTTCTGAATGTACACAATAATCATCTCTCTGTGCTTTTTTTATTTTCTTTCTAGAGAGGTAAAAGTAAGTTTGTCAGGTCAATTATATGCCACAGCCCTAAGCTAACTCAGAAGTAAATTCCATTGGATTTACTTCTACATAAATATGCTTAGGATTGGGAGTGAGGATTCAATCAAAAGGCTGAAGACAGCAGCTTCCCATAATATTGGCTGAGTGTAATTTAGTTACTAAAGCACCAAAGGAGAGAAAAAAATCTTAAGGTTATGCGGGATTTTGTGCAATGATCTCTTCAAAGTCCCTCGTTCAGGTTGTGCCAATTGTACTGAACCACTAACTCCTTGATCTTCAGTCTGAACTCGCAGGGATTAGCACAGCCTTATGTGTGGGTCTGCTGAATTAGTTCCCATGTAAGCACACGATGTGTAGTGCGTTATGTTATGATTTATTTATATACCACTGTTTGGCCCAAAGGTCCCCCAGAGCAGTGGATAGAATATTAATACAAAACAAAAATGTGAAAGGAGTACAATGAATAAATCAAAACAATAGAAAATTTGGGG
Source organism: Podarcis muralis (assembly GCF_964188315.1). Classification (NCBI taxonomy): domain Eukaryota; kingdom Metazoa; phylum Chordata; class Lepidosauria; order Squamata; family Lacertidae; genus Podarcis; species Podarcis muralis. Next base: position 8,669,320 of record NC_135669.1, on the reverse strand, counting down.
GGGGGGGAATCACATTGGATATATATTTGGGAGCTACACTCATGCTTCAGCCACAAACACCGATTCTAGGCATCCCTCCTTTCACTTGGATTCCAGGTTAGTATGCCAAATCAGTGTTGCTAACACCCAAGAAAGGCAGACATAGACACACAGGAGCCATTTCTTCTATGACTGAATTCCATAAAGGCTGCATTCAGATGTAAGGTTTGTTGAATTCGTTGTCCTGGATTTAATGCCAGCACTTTGTATGCAATTTCTATTATTATTATTATTATTATTATTATTATTATTATTATTATTCCCATCTTTCCCAGAATGGGGCAATGGCAAGGCAGTAGAGAGGTCTTTGCATGCCATACCAGTGTATTGGAAGAAGCAAAGATCACCAGTGTTGAAGCAATGATTTTTCAACATCAACTTCATTGGACTGGTTAATGTTGTGCAGATGCCTGATTATCGTCTTCCAAATCAATTACTATATTCCGAACTTAAAAATGGAAAGCATAATGCTGGTGGTCAACATAAGAGGTTTAAAGCTTAAAAAGCTTTTAAAAATGTAGTGTAAACACCAACAATTGGGAAACACTTGCCTGCGAGTGCTCCAATTGGAGAACAGCCTTTACCAAAGGTGTCATGGGCTTTGAAGACACTTGAACTCAGGACGCAAGGGAGAAACGTGCTAAGAGGAAGGCACGCTTGGCAAATACACACCATGATCAACTCCCACCGGGAAACCAATGCTCCCACTGTGGAAAGACATGTGGATCCAAAATTGGCCTCCACAGTCACTTATGGACTCATTGTTAAAACCATATTTATGAAAGACAATCTTACTCGGCTACGAGTGATCACCAAAGAAGAAGAAGAAAATACAGAATTGTCCCATATTTCAATGTAAAATGCTACCTCCTGTATTGATACAGTTTTCTGCTGTATTTCAGGCCTTCTCTCTCTCTCTCTCTCTCTGCCAAGCAGACACACCAACTTGCGCCCCAGGTTATGCATACCCCACCACGCGCAATGTGACATCATGACATCAAGCACCTTGCGGCCTCAGAACCTGACTTCCGGTGGCACCAGAAGTCAGGTTCTGAGACCTTACAAGGCCTCAGACAGCATCTCCAAGGTCTCGCGGGGCCTTGGAGGTGACTTCTGGTGTTTCACGAGGCACCAGAAGTTGCATTGGGAGTCCTGTGGTGTGGGTGCTGAGCACCCACAAAATTTTTTTTGCGGGTGCTCAGGCCCCCCTAGAGATGGCGCCCCTGGTGCCAAGTTAAGGATCTTCTCCAAATGCAGGTGTTTGAAAGGGTCTGTGAAAGGTCATATATTTAAACTCTGGGTAGCCAAGCACAGATAGATTTACAAGTGTGTGTGTGTGTGTGTGTGTGTGTGTGTGTGTGTGTGTGACAAATTCCAGACGGGGCCTCCTGTTAGGCTGCAATAGATTGTAATGGATTGCTTTGAAGTCACTTCAGCACAGATGGGGGGGGGGGGGTAACCCCCCAGCCACTCTGCCCCATCCCACCTTGTCCTATATTTTGCTAAAACAAATGTGGCAATCCTAAATGGGAGTGTCAGCTTGGCTCTGCTGTGGCACCGACAATGTGCAGATTGCCTTGCCCCTTTCCCATTCAGTAACCAGCTGCAATGTGCAGCTTTGGAAAACCAGGACAGCGACTCCATACCCTCCAACATTCCATAGATGAAAATAGGGACATTCTATTCTGCATCAGGAATCTTCTCCCACATTTGATCTCCAACACAGATATATGTCTTATAGACATATCCACCCTGTATAGGGAAGCTTTTTAATGTTTAATGTTTTATTGTGTTTTTATATTATGTTGGAAGCCACCTAGAGTTTCTGGGGCACCTCATTCAGATGGGTGGGGTACAAGTAATAAGTTATTATTAATATATGCATCTGTCACTTTGAGCCAATTACAACCTCTCGATCTAACCTACTTCACAGGTTTGCTGTAAGCAAAAAATGATCAAGGGAAGGGGTCATGTATAACACCTTCACCTTCAAGATAAATGGAATGAAATAAAATTTTAGCTGTAAGCTTCCTTGTGTCCCTGTCAAGAAAAAAGTGGATAATAATAATAATAATAATAATAATAATAATAGAAATAGAGAATGATAAGGAACATTCCAGAGGGTGCTTTTTTACCCCTGGGGGTACGCAGGGGGACGCATACCCCTAAACATTTTGTGAATCTAAGTTTGGCCTCATTGAGGGGCAGTATTTCAATATGAATAGGAAATTGAGAGTGCCCCTAAACATTTTTTAAAAGAAAAAAAGCACTGGTAAATCCTATTGAACTCAGTGGGACTGAGTAAAAATGCATAGGACACTGCAGTCTTTACCCAGTTACCTTAGAGTAAGCTCCAGACACCTCGACTTCTAAAGGAGTGAAGCTTTGGAGTCAGACTTGAAAGAAACCTTCAATTACAGTCAGTAGGAGGCTTCTTTAAAGACTAGTTGCATTTTGATGTGGAAGAGTCCTCCCCACTCCCTTGGGACTCTACTACCACATTATTGTGCATGGGAAGACTAGGCCTGGCATTTCGTTACTCATAAGATGATCCAAGTTTGCATAACATGAAGAAATAATCCAAGTGGCACTTGATGTCCCAGAAGTCTGTATCACATCTTTTATTATCTGTCTATACAGGTCAAGGGATGCGGGTGGTGCTGTGGGTTAAACCACAGAGCCTAGGACTCGCTGATCAGAAGGTCAGCGGTTCGAATCCCCGCGACGGGGTGAGCTCCCATTGCTCGGTCCCTGCTCCTGCCAACCTAGCAGTTCGAAAGCACATCAAAGTGCAAGTAAATAAATAGGTACTGCTCTGACAGGAAGGTAATTGGCGTTTCCATGCGCTGCTCTGGTTCACCAGAAGCGGCTTAGTCATGCTGGCCACATGACCCAGAAGCTGTACGCCAGCTCCCTCGGCCAATAAAGTGAGATGAGCGCTGCCACCCCAGAGTCGGTCACGAGTGGACCTAATGGTCAGGGCTCCTTTACCTTTACCTTTACCTTTATACAGGTCAAATACTTGGAAGGGGATTGCTACTTAGCCCCCCACCCTCCATCTTCCAGCCTGCTCATCAGTAGGCCTGATGCAAGGAATTTTCAAGGGATAAAATGCAACCTGCCCTTTCTCTAAGGAACAGAGGTCACCCACACTGCAAGCTGATTCCAAAATTTTCAGCGTGGAGCAGAGTGCCAGCCCTGCTTTAAAGAAACAAACAAAAAAGTCTGCTTTGCTGAGACAGTTGGATGAAATTTAAAAACTCACCCCAAGCACTTTTTTTTTTTGTAATAGACATGGGCGCATCACCACGGCAAGCCAATTGTCTACATAAGGAAGCAAACTTTGCTGCAAGATATTACACGTCAGCAAAAACAGGGAAAGGAAGAGAGATGGTGCTTAGAATTCTGCCTTCAGAGCCTTGGGGTCCTGACACTGCAGCACTTTCTCTCTCTCGATCTACATACTCAACTAGATTTGCAGTGAGCCCACCTAATTATGCACTCTTGGATAGGTCTCTGAGTGAATATTTTATCCGAGACATCAAAGTACTACCCAGCGCCTTGTTGTTCATATAGTTATGGCAGAGGAAGGAAAGGGAAACAACATTTGAAAGGGAGGGAAAGGAGGTTCAGCTGGTGGCTGTAATCAATGCACCAGGAGCATGGAGTATTCAGAAGTAACCAATGGGGTATGGGAAAGCGGCGGCAATTCCCACAAAAATCTGATTCCACTGCTTAATCTGACCCAAGACTGAACCAAAGAATCTATGCAGGATTTCTTATAATACATGAATGGAGACATTTTCCCCACCCAGGAGGCTGGAGCGGGGCAAGGGTGCTTCTGAGTACGTGCCAATTGCTCTTCTCATTTCTGATGTTACACATGAAAGATAAGAAACTAGGGATTCCTTTGCATAGCAGGAAAATAAAAGAGCCAAGGGAGAAATGGGTTGGGATCTTCTGTTTGTGGCAGAAAGGTCTACAGATGGAGGCTAGACTCTTCAAAAGTGTTATGGATGGCATGCATGTATACACACACACAGAGAGAGAAAGAGAGAGGAGGGAGGGGGAGAGGGGGAGGGATGGAGAATTGCAGAAGGAAGGCTCAGGTTTGGGACAGGGAATGCAAACCATACTCAACCAGCATCCCCATTTCACAGGTGTGGGGAACATTTGGCCCTCCTGATGTTGCTGAACTACAACTCCCATCACGCCGTGGTTGGCAGGGGTGATTGGAGTTGTCGTTCAGCAACACCTGGAGGTCCCCTACCTGCCATACTGTCTCGCAAAGGTACCAAACATCCACCAAGTATGGCACGTAGTCCCCCTGTCATCTCTGCATAGAAAGGAGGCCCCCAAACTGCAGGAGATAGCAAGCAAAAGTGGAAGTCAGAGTAACATTACTCTAAATCAGACACAGGCAAACTCGGCCCTCCAGATGTTTTGAGAATACATTTCCCATCATCCCTGACCACTGGTCCTGTTAGCTAGGGATGATGGGAGTTGTAGTCCCAAAACATCTGGAGGGCCAAGTTTCCCGATGCCTGCTCTAAATGATAACCATAGTTGCCTTAAACAGAGGTCTGGCAGCAGTAGGAAATTCATTAGAAGCTATACAGGTGGCACAAGAATTCAGAACGCCGAAGCCCAACTCCAGCTGATTAGTGGACATTCAGTCATGAGTGGGGAACTTCCAACCCAAACCTCAACTTAGGAGGAGGTGGATAGCTCAGCTGGTTAGAGTGTGGTGCTGACAACAGCAAGGTTGCAGGTTCAATCCCTGTAAGGGACAACTGCATATTCCTGCATTGCAGATAATTTAATTAGATGATCCCCAGCATAGCTGTCAACTTTTCCCTTTTCTTGTGAGGAACCCTATTCGGAATAAGGGAATTTACCTTAAAAAAAGGGAAACATTGACAGTTATGATCCCCAGGGTCCCTTCTAACTCTGTGATTATATGAGAAGCACATTTCTATGAGAAGCCTGCCTGTTTGGTCAACTTAGCCTTCATGACTAGGCTGCACCCATCTTCCACTCACTTGACATCATATGATTTGGGTACAGGACAAGTAATGCCAGGAAAGATTTGCGTGAATTGAGAAAAGGGAGCAAAGAAACCCCCAGGGGCCACCCCGGTGCTTCTAGGAAGCCCTCCAAGCAAGCTATGAATGGCAGAGCTATGAATGGTAAAGGGACCCCTGGCCATTAGGTTCAGTCGTGGCCGACTCTGGGGTTGCGGTGCTCATCTCGCTTTACTGGCCGAGGGAGCTTCCGGGTCATGTGGCCAGCTTGACTAAGCCACTTCTGGTGAACCAGAGCAGCGCACAGAAACACCATTTACCTTCCCGCTGGAGCGGTACCTATTTATCTACTTGCACTTTGACATGCTTTCGAACTGCTAGGTTGGCAGGAGCAGGGACCGAGCAACGGGAGGTCACCCCATCGTGGGGATTCGAACCGCCGGCCTTCTGATCGGCAAGTCCTAGGCTCTGTGGTTTAACCCACAGCACCACCCGCATCCCTGAATGGCAGAGTAGACCTATCCTAATGTGTGTCCCATCAACTGGCATTCCGTGGCAAATGGTTGTCTAATTACAGATTTGCAGTCATGTTGCATCTAAAAGTGCAGCAGCAGATGTTGTGATATACTTGAGATAAATACTGATAAATAGGAACAGTTGGATCCTACTTAATGTCTGTCTCATGCTGGGACCCAAGGAGGAAGAATGAGGGGCTTTGTGATCACAGACATCTCTTGAGGAGGGATCATATTTCAGTGTCAGAACACATGCCTTGCATGCAGAAAGTCCCAGGTTCAATCCTTGGAAACTCCAGTTAAAAAGAATCAGAGAGTAAGTATTGAGAAAGACCTTTGATGGAGACTGCAGAGAGCCACTACTACTCCAATTAGAGAATGATGGTCTTTGTCACAGCTTTCTAAACTGTGTATTGTCACTGCAGTGAGTCGGCTACAGTGTGTGTGAGTGTCGCGTGAACCCCCGGGGCCGGAAAAGGGTTAGTTTAACCTCCAGTTTGCTAGTAAAACTGAATTGCTGTGTCATGAAATGATGCAAAACTGAATTACCGTGTAGCAAAATGATGCATGTCTACAAAGTGTGTCACCAACATGAAAAGTTTAGAAAGCTCTAGTCTAGGTGGGTGAAGAGATGAGAAATCTGATGTATTAGGCAGAGACCCATGTGCTATGAAGCTTGCCCAATCTACTCTGTTAATGTGTTGCTTCTATGTGTTAGGTATAAAGGTGTTTCCAGTCTATCAAAGTCCATGTCACCTTTTGTATATATGCCCATCTCGGGGGAAACGCTGTGGGAGTTGAAGAAAAATTAATTAGCTCCTGAAAGTGCATTGGTGATACTTCTCTTGTCTGTCTTACAGGTGTTCCAAGGTGTTATTTGTTACAAATCATACTGGGGTCTTTCCGGTTGATATTTGAAATAAACAAGATTTAATTGCCTCGCTGCAAACTTTATCTGATTTGTACAGGGGTGGGAAAGTGTAGAAGGAAGAGAGACTTAAGCTGCATTCAAACAGCACTTTCTTCTGCTTCCCCAACATTTCCTCACCTCAATCAATAGGGGAGTCACACTTGGGTCTGATCCAAGCATATAGAAAGGAGACCTGCTGACATGAATGGAGGTCTGCAGCGAATGCTGGATGGAGTAATACTCCCCATCTAACTTATGCCCATTACTAGAATGTGCTTTTGGTGAGGATGATGAGGAAAAAAGAAAAGAGGTACAGTAAAGGCTGTGACAAGAGTCACTAAAATGCAATAATAATAATAATAATAATAATAATAATAATAATAATAATAATAATTATTTATTATTTATACCCCACCCATCTGGGCGGCTCCCAATCAAGTGTTAAAAACAGTACAGCGTTACATATTAAAAACTTCCCTGAACATGTCTTCTGAATGTCAGGTAGTTGTTTATCTCTTTGACACAGGGCGGACGCCACTACCGAGAAGGCCCTCTGTCTGGTTCCCTGTAGCCTCACTTCTCGCAATGAGGCTAGGCCTGTGGATGTTCTTTCCAATGTCTGTCAGGTATCCTCCTCTTTTCTCTCACTGAAATTAAGCTAGAAACCAGCAGTGAATCATAGCCAACAAAACAGGCTGTAGTGTTTGGTTGCAGTGCAGTACCCACAAAAAAATCCCTGGGCCCCAGAAGATTGGTGGCTCTGGGGATAATGACTGTGGGAAAGCAAGCGGATGCCTGGGGATTCTGCAGTCCCGCCCCACCTGACCCCTTTCGTAGTTAGATTTGGAGACCTCTGTCTCTTCTTTCTGATCAAGTGGATCAGAACCTTGTTCAAACATCTGTCACCCCAAAAGCCAATGTGGCCCTCAGAAGGCTTGCACTCTTTGTCTATATGAAACTATTTACCTGGCTATCTTTCATGATCTAGAGTCAATGCAGTTTGTTTACCTCTGAACGGCTTCAAACTCCAATTATTTTCAATGCACAAAAAGCATTTTAAACAAAGTCTGGGTAAAATGATAGACAGATTCTCTCCCCCCTCCCTTGCCTCCTTAATATCTTACACAAAGATGAAATGCAACTCTTAGGTTTCTGGGTTATTATGCTTCACAGTCATCAAAACTGATGCAAAACCTTTTATCTAAAGATCCAGATCTAACATCATCTGTGATGGTGAAAATATGGGTTGAGTTTTTAAAAAGAAAGAATGAAAAAAAGTTCTAAACGATTCCACATCACTCACTTGAAACTAAAGTCACCATATGGGCAGTCATAAGCCATCACTTTTGATGAGATGAAAATCTATATTATTTTCAAGCTGATTAACCCAAGATGAATCACAACACAACTGTTTGCAATTTCCCCCTTGTGTTTACACTTCCTACAATTGACAAACACCATAAGGCAAAGTTAATATGATAAAAGAGAGAAAGATTTTTTTTTTTTAAAAAAGTGGTTGGATTTACACAAGCAATGAAATCTGAGGGATTAAAGTAGCAATTGAATGCCCATGCTTTAAATTCCACTGATCCATTTAAAAATCAGGATGCGCCAGCAGTTGGAAACAGTAAAATCATTTAACATATCATTAAGGCCTTTGAAAAATGTGGCAGTGGTGCTGATGGTCACTGGTGCCAACTCCAGGGGGCTGTGGGGGATTTGACCTCCACAATAATATATTTTAGGGGGCTGTCCCCCCCCCAAGTCAAAAGGCACCACCAGACCTGGCTCTGCCCCTGGCTCCCCCGCCTCTGCCTCCTCCTAGTCCGTGAGAGATGAGGAGGAGCCACTTCCGCTGCTGGCTGCCATGTCTGGCTTTGCCCCTGGCTTTCGAACTGCTATGTTGGCAGGAGCTGGGACCGAGCAACAGGAGCTCACCCCGTCCTGGGGATTCAAACGGCCGACCTTCCGATTGGCAAGCCCTGGGCTCAGTGGTTTAGACCACAGCGCCACCCGCGTCCCATTATCCTGCCATAGCTTCATGCGAATCCAGGATTGTAATTTGTGGCACTACAAGTCCTCCAATGGGGACTGTGTGATGACAACCTTACATTTCTATGTATATGGGAAGACGAAGACACACACACACACACACACACACACACACACACACTTCATTGTTCAATGACTCATCAGGCAAACACATTCATGAACCATTCATAGATGTGAGGTGTGCAGCCTGGGAGCCTTGGAGGGCCACATTTTGCTCTGAGGTTTCCCACACCTGCTGTAGACAGATACACTCCCCTTCCTCTAAGGGGCAAAGGGGATATTTTGAAATTTCAACCCAAACAAATAAAAAGAAAAACACCATTTCCTATTTCACTTTATTGGTGTTCATTTGTCTTTAATCCGTCCATTCCTTTGCTGTTGCTGCTGGTGAGTTAAAGACACAAGACAGCCATTCACTTTATTGAAACTGCTGCATAAAAGGCAGAGAGAGACAGAGAAAGATGACAGAAATGTATAAAATATCCATCAGGAGGTGTCAGTATTTTCTTTTTTCCTAGTTAATATTACTTCTTTAGAGTTCCTGATATCTGAACTTACCAGGAGGGGGAGATGGTTAACAAGCACCAGATATGTAACAAGGGAGCATGTATGGTGCTATTCATTCAGGGACAAGAGTGGGAATGGAGAGAAGGAAGGAATATGATGAGTGCATAGTGGTGGGAATAAGACTCCACCTTCCAGCAAAAGGGGAATTATTGTGGAGTTTCCTCGAACACATCCTGCACACAGCATGTGCAGCACAGAACATCTGTGTTAACAAAGTCACTTTAGTAAGACAGATAGAGTCTGAAGAGAAAAATCATGATAACACTTTACTGAGAAAACTGAACAAAAACAGTGTATAACTGGAGGAGAAATAAATACGTAGAGCAGTTTTGTCTTTTTTAGTTCAGGCTTTCTACAAAGCAGGGAAACATAAAATTTAAACATACAGAGGAAAAGTTCCCACAGTCCCACACAGCCAATCAAGGTAACCTCAGTAAAGATCAAGCCACTCTGCCTGGTTGCTAAGCAACACCTCCACACATCCCCCTTATGGCTAGCTGACTTTGACATTAACAGAATTAACCCTTACATTACAACATGAATGATCCCTGCTGTTGGACTTCAAATACTCTAAGCTGACAGGGGGCTGTTTCTGCCTGTGAGCAAGAGGAACAGTTAAACAGCATGTGAGAGAAGAGGCACCACCACAGACAAAGAGTTCTCCCTCTCTCTCAGGCGAAGGTCATATAATTCAGTGCTATTTTCATCCTAGCCAGGTTTGCTAGTTGTCCTCTGAAGGCTGCTGCTGAACAATTTCAAATCCTTCTCGTCATCAAAGGGGAATTTACTCACCTTTGCTCCTCTGAAGCCAAACCACCTGGAACCTAAGGAACACCTGACTAAAAGGCTTCCTTCAGCAAATTAAAAATATCCAGTTTTAACCACCCCTGAATGATGTAAAGAAAGAAGGGAAAATTCTCTCTCTCTCTCTGTTCATACAATTAATTTTACTGAAAGAATATTTTGATGCAAGGAGGCCTTAGATATCTAACACACCACCACCTCTGGGCTAGATTTCAGCCACATCCACAATATCAATTGAAAGCACTATGATCCCACTTTAAGAGTCATAAAAAGGTAAAGGGACCTCTGATCATTAGGCCCAGTTGTGGCCGACTCTGGGGTTGCGGCGCTCATCTCTCTTTAGTGGCCGAGGGAGCCGGCGTACAGCTTCCGGGTCATGTGGTCAGCACGACTAAGCCGCTTCTGGCGAACCAGAGCAGCACATGGAAACGCCGTTTACCTTCCCGCCGGAGAGCTACCTATTTATCTACTTGCACTTTGATGTGCTTTTGAACTGCTAGGTTGGCAGGAGCAGGGACCGAGCAACGGGAGCTCACCCCGTCGCAGGGATTCGAACCGCCGACCTTCTGATTGACAAGTCCTAGGCTCTGTGGTTTAACCCATAGCACCACCCGCGTCCCTTAAGAGTCATAGTTTCCCTTAAAGAATCCTGGGTAGATGTTTTGTTATGGGTACTGTGTGTGGAGTGGGGGACCCTGCAGCCCCCAGCTGTTATTGGGCCACGACTTGCCAAGCACTACAACTCTTCTAAGAACACCGGGGGGGGGGGCAGGAATCCCCTGGTCCTGATTAATAGGAATGTCTGGACTGCAACAGCAGCAGCTCCCCTTCCTGTTTGGATGAGCATGTTTTTTTCTTCGCAATCCAGTTACCATTGGTTAGAGTGTGTACCTCTGTTGGTGTAGCAAAGCCCAAGCTGTTAAGTTGTTTTGTGGGTAAATTGTTTCTCTCTCCTTTTTTATCTGAGTATCTTATGTACGTATGTATCATATGTATGTACAACTTAAGTTCCAAAACAATATGATAAAAAGGTAAAGGTACCCCTGCCCGTACGGGCCAGTCTTGACAGACTCTAGGGTTGTGCGCCCATCTCACTCAAGAGGCCGGGGGCCAGCGCTGTCCGGAGACACTTCCAGGTCACGTGGCCAGCGTGACATCGCTGTTCTGGCGAGCCAGCGCAGCACACGGAAACGCCGTTTACCTTCCCGCTAGTAAGCGGTCCCTATTTATCTACTTGCACCCGAAGGTGCTTTCGAACTGCTAGGTTGGCAGGCGCTGGGATTCGAACTGCTGACCATGTGATCGGCAAGTCCTAGGTGCTGAGGCTTTTACCCACAGTGCCACCTGCGTCCCTTAAACAATATGATACATACATCTAAAACACTACTTATTGATTTCATGTATTACCCCAATTTCCAAGTGGTGAGAGACTTCAGGGGTGAAGGTCAGCTGAGATTGTGGTATCTTTAGGATATATGATTTTATTTACACATACGTACAACTTTGAATTATAGAATGATAAAATTGTAGAGTTGAAATGGAACCCTGAAGGTCTTGTAGTCCAGTGTGGTGTGGTGTGGTGGTTAAGAGTGGTAGACTCGTAATCTGGTGAACCGGGTTCAATTCCCCGCTCCTCCACATGCAGCTGCTGGGTGACCTTGGGCTAGGCACACTTCTCTGAAGTCTCTCAGCCTCATTCACCTCACAGAGTGTTTGTTGTGGGGGAGGAAGGGAAAGGAGAATGTTAGCAGCTTTGAGACTCCTTAGGGTAGTGATAAAGCAGGATATCAAATTCAAACTCTTCTTCTTCAACCCCCTACAATGCAGGAATCTCAACTAAAGCATCCATGACAAATGGCCATCTGAGCATAGGATGGAGGGAATCACAGCATTAGCAACCCAACAGATTTTCCTGTCTCCAGCTTCCAGCATCAGCCCAACTCATCAGCTCTCTCATACCCTGCCCCACCCATTGTTAACCATACTAAGATGATATGGCATCCAACCAGGTGAGGTGGAAAACCCACTTGTCCCTATGGAGCTCAGCATTTGTCAGGCTTCAGGGAATCTGCTTCCTCCCCCCTGGCAGTAGATAAGCAGAACAAAGGAAAAGGAGCCCTCTTACCAGTTAGAAACTTTAATAATCACAGCAAGGGAACAAAGAACACATCTAAAAATAGCGGTGCTCCCAATTAAGGAATCTACCCCCTGCCGTCCCTATTAATCTACATTACTTCTATGTCTTGTAATCTGAGTCTGTACCTTCTGTGCTTTTTGTTCTGCCACTTTCTGAGCTCTCTGTGACTTTGGAGAAAGGGTGTGTGTGTGTGTGTGTGTGTGTGTGTGTGTGCGTGAATGCTGTCCAGAGACTGTGAATCTGTTAACATTCTCTCTTCCAGTGTTTCTTCTCCTAGCTCTCCCCCATCCAGTATTTCCCAGCTTCTGTCTTCTGAAGTGTGACCTTCTGCAAACCACTGTTCTAAATCTATACTGTCCTCCTGCTCTGGGAAGATTTAGGAGCAGGAGCAGGAGGAGGGGGAGGCTCCCACCATTCCTCTTCAGCATGGTCCCTGACATGGTCCCTTTCAGATGATGATGAGAGCACTTAACTGGGCAGCTAAGGCCATTACTAACACAAAGAAACTGGTCTGGCGAGTATTCCTCTTGTAGATTCTACTGCAGGGGTTGGCAACGTTTTTTGAGGCCGGTCCGGTCCACTCTCTGGCAGACCTCTCGGTGGGTTGGAGTGTGCGTGCCTGCGCACGCACGCCTGTGCCCATGCATGCGCTCAAGCTGTTTCCGGTGCTCTTCTGGGTTGGAAGAGTGTTGGAAATAGCATGTGCACATGCGCACAGGTGCTCCTCTGTCCCAGAAGTCAGTCCCCATGGTGAGAGGAAAAAAATGGCGTTGTGGAAAAAAAGCATGAAATATCCACACCGATTCATGGAACGGCTGTGGGCCGTTCTGAATGGGGGGTCATTCAGACTGACCCCCCAAAAATTAATAGCATTACAGTAAACCAAGTAATAGAAGAAGTTTTATATTTTCTGGTACTGTGTCAGCCCAATACAGAACACACATACTCTTCTATAAGCACATTGTTCTGTCTCCTAGCCTCTCTCACCATAGCTGTCAAGTGTCCCTTATTTGAAGGGACAGTCCCTTATTCCAGCACCATCTCCCACTGCTGTCCCTTATTGATGGATGTCCCTTAAATGTCCCTTAAATCAGTGTTCCCCAACCTTGGGCCTCCAGCTGTTTTTGGACTACAATTCCCATCATCCTTGACCACTGGTCTTGCTAGCGAGGGATGATGGGTGTTGTAGTCCAAAAACAGCTGGAGGCCCAAGGTTGGCGAACACTGCCTTAAATGATGTCCCTTAAATTTCAAAGGAAGCAGCTCCTCTCCCTCCCTCCCTGCCGGCCAGGGAGGAGGAAGGCTCCAACTGTGTTGCTTAGCTGTGTTGCTCACCCAATAAGAAGTCTAAGAACGACTGGGGGGTGGAGCTTGCATGCCTTGTGTGGGGCTAGTTAATGCAAGCTTAGGTGGTTTTTATATGCTGGATGCCATTTTGTTGCACGTGCTGCTGCAAACTTTGCAGTGCAAAGCCAGGCCGGAGAGCCATCTTAAGCTGAGGCTGCATAGGCCTTGTGGTGCATGTGATTCAGATTCTATTCAGTTGAACCTCTGGTTACAAAGTTGGTTGGACAGTGTTCTCAGAGCTACCAGCATGAGTTTGACCAGACTGCAGGAGGACAGGAAGACTGGAGTGCTTGGAACAGGTGAGGCTGCAGGTCCCTTATTTTGGCTGCTGGTCCCTTATTTTCAAGGCTGCTGGTCCCTTATTTTCAAATCTGTAAGTTGACAGCTATGCTCTCTCACCATTAATGCATTAGTTAATTTAACTGTATATTCTTTACCCTGAAGTTTCATAGTCCATTCTATGGTAGTTGGAGTTTCTGATTTCTTCCAATTTGTTGAAATCGGCATTCAAGTTGATGCGCCTCCATTTCTATATGCACAGACATAATTAATTCCTTTACAAATCCAGATAGTAGCATTAGAGGATCAAATGATAACCTATAATCCATAATACAGTGGCCCTCGGATTTTTCCGGTAACACCTCGCAAGACGAAATTAATCCGTTCCGCGAGTCTCTTCATCTTGCGGTTTTTTCGTCTTGCGAAGCACGGCTATTAGTGGCTTAGCGGCTTAGCGGCTTAGCGGCTATTAACGGCTTAGCGGCTTTAAGAAAAAGGAAACAAACTCGCAAGAACTCGCAAGACGTTTCGTCTTGCGAAGCAAGCCCATAGGGAAATTCGTCTTGCGGAACGACTCAAAAAACGGAAAACCCTTTCGTCTAGCGAGTTTTTCGTCTTGCGAGGCATTCGTCTTGCGGGGCACCACTGTACAAAACTGAAACAAACCCTTTCCAATAATTTCTTATAATGGGGGCAAGACCAAAAAGTCTTGGGCCATGTTAGTGTTTTCTATTTTATATCCCCATCACAAATTATTGGTATCATTTTAAATATGGTTAAATTGCTTATGTCGTTCCTAAACAAAGAAGGTTTCTGAAGCTACTCTGACTCTTCCTGGGTCTTGGTATCAGGGCAGGTAGACTGGAAGATCATCTCTCCCTCTGTGCCTACAGAAATAAAAGAGGCGATGCAACCTATATTCCAGCCATTGTCTCGGCAAGTGCCTCCTTATCAGTAAGTTTCAGGCAGTGCAAGACAGTGCAGGGGGGGGGGGCTGTCTTTGGCAGCAATGCCACAGAGTGGAATTAAATTCAACCCAAAATTCAGGAGGGATGAGACCTGGCTAATAATTGTATGCCATTTTCAGATCAGGTCCTGTTTCTCTGCAATGACGCCTCTGGCTTTTATACAAAACTCGACTGTATATTATAGAAGCAAATCCTACACATTTATCATTTCTCAGAAATTGCTACAAAGAAAATGTTTAAAATGCAGGGAGAAGGCTAGGATCTCTAAATTAACCCATAGCTTAATCATCTCTCTTTTGGGGGGGCATTTTTCATCCCTTCTGAACAATTTTCTGGGGGGCCACATGCTAAAACATGGATGGAGGCAGAAGCAAAATAATAATAATAATAATAATAATAATAATAATAATAATAATAATAAAAACAATTTATTATTTATACCCCGCCACTCTGGGCGACTTCCAACAAAAGATTAAAAATACATTAGAACATCAGGATAAATACGCCAAAGGATAAATGGACATAAATCTGATATCAGGAATCAAAGGACTGAGAAACCAGTAGGAGAACACTTCAATCTCCCAGGACATTCTATACAAGATCTCAAAGTAGCTGTCTTATTACAAAAGGATTTCAGAAATAGACTGGAAAGAGAAGTTGCTGAATTGCAACTTATTACCAAACTTAAAACCATGGAGAGACCTGGTCTGAATAGAGACATTGGATTCTTATCTCATTATACATGATAAGCTATCTCACCCCTTGCTTTTTCCTGTAAGACCAATTGCAGTCGTTAACAGTCGTTAACAGGTTTACCACACCTATCAGCCAATCACCCATTCCCATCACCCTTCTGAGTAATACCCCTCCCCACCATTTCACTATATATAAGGGCCTGGTGACTTCTGTTTTAGTGTATCTGAAGAAGTGTGCATGCACATGAAAGCTCATACCAATAACAAACTTAGCTGGTCTCTAAGATGCTACTGGAAGGATTGTCTTTATTTTGTTTTGACTACGGCAGACCAACACAGCTACGTACCTGTAATTAGAGCATCAGTCATTAAAAATTTCCTAAACAGGGCTGCCTTCTAAAAGTCATTTCTAAAAGTTTATTTCTTTGACATCTGATAGGAGGGCATTCCACAGGGCAGGCGCCACTACCGAGAAGGCTTGGTTCCCTGTAACTTCGCTTCTCGTGAAGTGGGCGGAGAAACGAAGGGAAATGTCACCTTTGGACGTTTGTATCCTCTCTATCCTCTGCCCAGGAAAGCAAGAAGCATGATCAGAGTTCAAGAACACATTCCAGCCAGGAAGTCACACTCAAGGAGGATGCAAAGCAGAGCCATTGTGGTCTGTGTCCCAGGGAGAGCCTGATGGAGAGGTCCAGAGAGTTGCATTTGGCCTCTGGGCCGGAAATTCTCCACCTCTGGCCTAGGAGCTCCCCTTCAGTTCGGCAATTTATGACAATAGGTGAAAGGACAAGTCACTATTTCTGATCATCCAAACTTCATAACACATACAGGATAGCTCAGTTGGTTAGAGCGGGGTGCTGATAATGCCAAGGGCACGGGTTCAATCCCTGTATGGGACAGCTGCATATTCCTGCATTTCAGGGGGTTGGACTAGATGATCCTTAAGGTCCCTCCCAACTCTGCAGTTTTATGATTTATGACATAATCTGGGAGAGGGTCTGGTTGGTTGTTAAGTGTGGAATCCCAAAGGGTCTGTCAAAGTAGCAGAAACTGCAGTAGCAGGCAGCTTTCTCTGAGGGGCACCCTACGCCTATAGTTTCTGAAACAGCAGTGGCAGAAACCCTGGTCCTCAGAAAGTGTTGGCAAATCTATGCAGACCTGCTCCCCAAGGAAAGTCACAGGAAAGCTGTGGGGCTGATTGTGCCAGCTTACCTGTTCCAGTGCAGCCTAAGGGGCACGCCACACATTTCTGTCAGCAAATCTTCAAAAGCCAGGGAACACGCACACCCCAGGATCAAAGCAAATATGCAGAAAGACAAGAAGCTCAAATTAAATCCCTAGATATATAAAAAAAACCAAATTGCATATTCAGCTGGTTACTTTCTCATCTTTCACAAGCAAAGCTAGCATTCACATCTCCTTCGCAGTGCAAGTAATACATGTTTGTTCCATCAATAGCTCTATGATTCATATAGGAGGATTGTCAAGTTTTGCAGACAAAACAAGGCACTAATGCCATCTATTGTAACCAAGTTGGTATATGGTGAAGAACTGTCAGAGTTGGAAAAACACAGAACATTCTAATAGGTTGGAATAATATTTTCATGAGGATTTTTTTTCAGTAGAAATGTGCAAGTCAATTTTAGGCTGAAACGAAGAATTCCCAATATTTTTAAGCTGGTACTAAGCCTGGATGCAGGGACGCGGGTGGCGCTGTGGGTAAAAGCCTCAGCGCCTAGGGCTTGCCGATTGAAAGGTCGGCGGTTCGAATCCCCGCGGCGGGGTGCGCTCCCGTTGCTCGGTCCCAGCGCCTGCCAACCTAGCAGTTTGAAAGCACTCCCGGGTGCAAGTAGATAAATAGGGACCGCTTTCTAGCGGGAAGGTAAACGGCGTTTCCGTGTGCTGCGCTGGCTCGCCAGAGCAGCGATGTCACGCTGGCCACGTGACCCGGAAGTGTCTCCGGACAGCGCTGGCCCCCGGCCTCTTGAGTGAGATGGGCGCACAACCCTAGAGTCTGTCAAGACTGGCCCGTATGGGCAGGGGTACCTTTACCTTTTTAAGCCTGCTTAGACTAAGCCTGTTCCTATGGGACAGCAGATTTGCACTTCCTGAAGCAACACGAGAAGCAAAATGAAACAAGCCTTCCAAATTTACAGCTTCCAATTTTGTGAAATGGTGCTCTACCGTGCACCCAAAAAACTGCATATATTTGAGGGACACACACATGAAGGGTCATACCAATGTTAGTCCTACTCTGAGTAGACCCATTGAAAACAATGTAAATTAGTTAGCCCTGTCTATTCACTTCATTGGGTCCAATCTGCATGGGACTAGCATTGGATGCAACCCATAAATGCCTATATTTGTGAAAATAACATACCAAAAAAACCCAAACCCCAACTAGTATTAGGGAAATTTCCTTGCCAAAAGAAAGAGTATATATTAGGCAAACCTGCACACAGAGATGCATAGACTGGCAAATGGAAATACATATGTATTTTCATGTGGACTGAATCAGAAGCAGATGTAGAAATGGGACTAAGTGAAACCTGGAAAAATGAGAACCTGGAACTGACAAATTTGCTTATCTCCGATTTCTAGCAGAATTTCTGCTTGATCAAACATGCTGCCAGTCTTCTCATCAGCACAGCATCAGGGATTGCTATACGAACGTAATCTAATAAGAGCCTGCTGGATCAGGCCAATGGCCCATCTAGTCTAGTATCCTGTTCTTGCAGTGGCTACTAGAATCCACAAGCAGGATTCTAGTGCAAGAGGACTCTCCCCCCAGTGATTTCTAGCAATTAATATTCAGAAGGATTACTGCCATCAACTGTGGAAGCAGACCATAGCCACCATGGCCAGTAGCTACAATAGTCCTCTTCTCCATGAATTTGTCCAGTCCTCTTTTAAAGCCATCTAAGTGGGTGGCCTTCACAGCCTTCTGTGGGAATGAGTTCCATAGTTTAAATATGTGCTGCTGTCAGGGACTGGGCAGAAGAGGAATGAATGTTGGAGACCACCTCTCCAGCCTGACCCTTCCAGAGAAGAAGACAGTTCAGAATTACAACAGGGGGTTGAGGGAGGTCACAGCTCACAGGCAGGTGAGGGGGAAAGCTGGGGAATAATGGGAGAGAGGGAGGACGAAGAAGAACCAGTAGGGTATCAGCTGATGGACTCAGTGTCTTTCAAAAGCATTCTAGACTACCCACTCTCCCAGAAACCGGCGAGCATTGAAAGTAGGAGAGCAAAGGGCTCAGAAGCAAAGGACCTTCAGCGCCACCTGTAGGGGAGAAGTTGACAAATGAGGAAGTGGGAGAAAAGGGGGTGGAGAGTCACTAGGGGCAACACCATTATTCTAAGAGGCTGCATTTCCAATTCTCTCTGTGTATATTGAATAAAAAGCAGTTGGTAAGGACCATAAAGAAGACTGAATGCCAAAGAAATGATGCTTTTGAATTATGGTGCTGGAGGAGACTCTTGAGCATCCCATGGACTGCAAGAAGATCAAACCTATCCATTCTGAAGGAAATCAGCCCTGAGTGCTCACTGGAAGGACAGATCCTGAAGCTGAGGCTCCAATACTTTGGCCACCTCATGAGAAGAGAAGACTCCCTGGAAAAGACCCTGATGCTGGGAAAGATGGAGGGCACAAGGAGAAGGGGATGACAGAGGACAAGATGGCTGGACAGTGTTTTCGAAGCTACCAACATGAGTTTGACCAAACTGTGGGAGGCAGTGGAAGACAGGAGTGCCTGGCGTGCTCTGGTCCATGGGGCCACGAAGAGTCGGACACAGCTAAACGACAACAAGGACTTTTCCTTGTCTTATCCATTCCTGGCAACCTGCTGTAGGAGGTTGGAGTCTCTGCCGTCTGACAGCTGCATGGTTTATTATTTCCTGTATGCACACTCCACTAATTCCGTCCGCAGAAGTGGCACGGTTATGAGTGCCACATAATTCCACACTTATAAGAATTCACTCTTTTAGCGTGGCAGCACCTACAATTTGGAACTCCTTGGCTTGTGTCTTCGCTTCTTAGTGTCTTCTAAAAACGTTTTTTGTTTAGGCAAGCCTATCCAGGCATGTGGAAGCTGTTGCGTGCTTTAATCTGTTCTAAGTTCAATTGTTCCTTTTAGTTATATCTTAATATTATTTTATTTTATATTATTTTATTTTTTAAAAAACAATTACTTATTTATAAATAAAACCTCTTAAGTGGTTTACAAAAACATAGAAAACAAAGATTGAAATTGTCAATAAAGGGCTATCGAGAAGTATATAGATTTTGTCAAATAGAACTAAAAGTAACAAAACTACTTCAGAGTACTGGAAATAGCATATAGAAAATCCTTTTGACATACTGTATAGATGGTGGTAGGGTTGCAATGAACAGCCTAATTCCATCCTTAATTGGTGCTAAATCATTTTGAGTTTTTGAAGGACACACACACCTGTATTTAAATCATATTAAAACACAAAACACAATACACACTTTTCAATGCATTCTTCCATAAAATATGCATTTTTCATGCAGCTGTTACGTAAAATGTCTATTTCTGTATGCACTTTAACTGCATCTGGAGAAGTGCAATACAACCGGGAGTTGTATTTTGATTCCACAAGCAGGTTTGGGACTTCCGGAACAGGTCAATCTGCTGCAAAACCCCCCCCAAAGTAAACTACCGGTAATTCCTCCCTGTTCCTTCCTAGATAGTGTTCTGCTCCAGCTAGGATCAGACATGATGATTATCATTATTGGTAAATGAACTACTAATTTATCCCCCTATGCATGCACTTTCTCAGCGTAGATAAAACGAAGAGAAGAAAAGACTTTCTTTTTCAGAAGTTAGTTTGCCAATTGTTTATTACATGCTAATAAGCAGGAAATGCAGCAAAATATTGCAGTGGGGACTAGAGTATCCATAAAAAGGTAAAGGTAAAGGTACCCCTGCCCGTACGGGCCAGTCGTGTCCGACTCTAGGGTTGTGCGCCCATCTCACTTAAGAGGCCGGGGGCCAGCGCTGTCCGGAGACACTTCCGGGTCACGTGGCCAGCGTGACGAAGCTGCTCTGGCGATCCAGCACCAGCGCAGCACACGGAAACACCGTTTACCTTCCCACTATAAAGCAGTACCTATTTATCTACTTGCACTTAGGGGTGCTTTCGAACTGCTAGGTGGGCAGGAGCTGGGACCAAAAGATGGGAGCTCACCCCGCCGCGGGGGTTCGAACCGCCGACCATGCGATCGGCAAGTCCTAGGCACTGAGGTTTTACCCACAGTGCCACCCGCGTACCAGAGCATCCATATTCAGTTTTTAAAGCCAGCCAGTCATTCTTTCCACTGGTATATTCCATTCCATTCTCCCTCCCAGTCAGCAGGAGAACTGGAAATAAAAGGAAGGTTGTATGATGTTCAGAGGGCAATGCTCTGTTTCCACTTATGCAGCACCCCCCCCCCCTTTAAAACAAGGATCACCACAGGTGATTTTCAAGTTCTAGTGAAAATGTCTGTGAAACTCTGCTCCCTTCGCCTCAGCCGTAATTGTGATACTCTTTTGGGTTCAAAGAACTGGAATTGTTTCGTAATGGTGACAAAGGTGATGCCGCTCAAATATTCTCAACCACGACTTTTTTTTCACTTTCCATTTTTGACAAGAAATCCTGTGTCAGCCTCTTTTCTCATTAAATACTCCATTCCCTTCCAGATTACTGGGAAATGGTTTAGAACAGAGCAGCCTGTTAAAGAAACATGAAGAGAAGTCTCAGAAATGACAAGAGAGGGTTTATCTAGCTTGCAACAGGGTGTTTTGACTTGTCCCATTTATTCCAGACTTCCTTTTTGCCTCTGCACCTTGCTCACAACATTGGAAGCATAAGACAGAGCACACAGTGATACTGCTAGCAGACCCATCCATGGCTTGGCAGCCTAATTTGTCATGGGTCCACTTTACTTGATTTGGGCAATTTAGCTTGAGCGAAGATCAATCCTGGCAGAGCTGGCTCATGCTACGTTGCTGACCAAAGGGAAAATGAATTTAGCACCCTCCTCCCTGCCTTTTGTTGTAGACAGAGAAGGCAAGGGGGGCAATTACATATCTTCTCCAAGTGTTAGCTTTATTACAGCCCCTTCCCCCTTGTTTCTTACAAGCAAATGGAGTGAAGGGAGGGGGATTTAGCTCCACTTTCTTGTATGAAAAGTGAATAAGTGAGATGAAATGATAGATATGGTTCATTGGCTTTCACAAACAAGAGCACCTTGCCCTACAAATCTGGTATGGAAGGGACTTATTAAAACATCTGCACTGTTCTATTTGATTGTATTCTCTTGGTTGAACAGACAGGTTTTCTAAGATATTGAGAAGGAAGACAGATTCAAGATAACATGTGTGTGTGTGTGTGTGTGTGTGTGTGTGTGTGTAAAATGGCACTGATGCTAGTAAAATGTATCATTTAGTCAAGCACCATAGCAAAATGAACGAAACAGGTTAAAGGTGTTTGTTTATTTAAAAAAAACATTTTATTAAAGTTTTCTTGGTTTACAAAGGTATGCACAATGTCTCTTTTTTCAAGTTACATTTTCCATAGGTCAGTTTCATTTGTTGAGACATTAGGGTGTTTATTTGTTGGTGAAAGGTCATCAGAAAAGAGATGAAAATGGGACCTCCTTTGGAGAAGTTGCTGCTAAATGCATCTCAGATAGAGGAACAGAGATCACTTCTCCAAACATGAATATCTTTCAAAGATGGATCCATCAACTTTTAATTTAAATCAACAGACTTCCCTAAAACTTAACACTGTTAAACCTTTGTGTTGGTTTTAATTATATGTGCTATTTCACCCCCACCCTAAGTTGCTTTGAGTTACCTTTTTTTATTTTAAAAATAAGTGACTAATAAATGGAAATATAATGATTGTCACCATCAACAACAACCCCAGTCCCCTTTTCCTTCCAAAACTGGCCAGCCCCTGACCTCAATGTAAACTATGAAGGGGGTGGGAAACTGCTGCCAGAAAAAATAAAATAGTTAAAGAAGGATCGTTAGTGATTATTTAAGTCATCATTCTGCAACCTGGTACCCTCCATATATCGCTGGACTACAACTTCCATATCATCTGGCTATTGCACCCCAGGAGGCGCAGTCAGGGGTTTGTGTTGCAGTCCAATGAGATAAACTGCTTACTCAGGGGAGCAGTGTCCAAGGTGCAATGTGGTCTCCACAAGCCATGGTTGAGCACAGATGATCAGACTAGGTATAAAATATGATCCAGAAATGAGTTCGACATCACAGTGCTAAATAAGAACAAATGGTAATCCACGGAAACCTGAGTGCTGTTTGTTCCAATTCAGCACTAAAGAACAGGTTTTCCTGTGGGAAAGCCTTGGGACAAACAGAGGTGTGGATAAGCGCTTAGTCTCAGTGTTGTCTCTTGTGGAACTCAGCAGGGAGGAGGATGGGACTGAATGAGCATTAGTTGACTGCTTGTCATTGGCTTAACCTACTCTTGGCTTCCCTGGCTTTCACCCTGTGCATCCCAATGGGCAGCAGCCACCATTGCTTATTCCTGCCTTATTGTGGTAGCATTTGCCCCTGATTTGGGAGTTTAGGGTTATTAAAAAGCTATTGCAGTCTCTCTAGTGTTACCTAGCTTGTGCTGTAACCCACACCAGTGAACATAGCCAGCTTTTACTTCAGGCTGGTATTAAATTTCAAAGCAGAAAATTCCTGGTGATTTTGTGAATGATTTTGTAAACGTTCCAACATGTTGCTTCACTGAGAAATCTGAGTCAATTAACTTGATTTTCGCAAATGAGATCAACTATCTAAGGCACACAGTTTCCAAGAAAGTGCCATTCATAGTCAAAGCCTGAGCGTGATACATATCAGACCCTGAAGAGTCCTGTGGCACCTTGAAAACTAACTGATGGATTGTGGCACAAGAATGTGCTTCATCAAATGCATGGGATGTTATCCTGAGCTGCCAGGTGTGAACACATGGGTGGAGGGGAGAGAAATGTTAGTAGTGAGGTTGTAGGGAAATGAAGTGCAATAATTTTGCATTGTGAAAACTGTGTTGCTGCTTAAATGTATGCAAAGTAATTAAAGTGCTGATGATAACGCAAACATTCTGGCATTGGTAAGTACAAGCTGTACTGGCTGTGCCCATAAAGGCCATCATGTTTGGAGATAAATCCATTGCGGTGGTGTTTCATGTGATTTGTAGCTGAAAAGCAAGAAACATACCTTTGGAGACATTGGTTCAGGGCCAGCACCAGCTGTCAGCCAGGTTAGGCACTGACCAAAGGCCCAAGAGCTCAGAAGGGACCCCTCAGTGGCCTAACCTCCTGTGAAGTCATTCACTGCCAAGCCTGGGTGTTAATGTGCTGGCACCTCCAAGGAACTGAACTCAGCATTCATCCACAGTGGTCAGCTATTTGCCTCCACTTTTGCCCTGCCTGGGCTTTGAGAAAGGGCCAAGGGCGTCCTTTGCAGAGGCAGGCGTGCTGGCCAGGAAAATGCTCTGCCACCATGGCTATAGAGGCCTTTTAAAATCATGTTCAGGCAGTGACCAATGATGCTTGCCCAATATGTGTACAACTGTGCATGTACGTATTGCCGCAACCCAGAAGTGGACAGAAAAGGGGGTGGGGGCAGGGCAGGGGGCATAATGTGGTGTGATGGGCTTCTGTGCAAAACAGTGGTTGCCTGTATTGATAAATGCATGTTGGGTGTCATGACAAAATTCCTGGCATCATGTGAGTAGCATTAAAGGGACCCCTGACCATTAGGTCCAGTCGTGACTGACTCTGGGGTTGCGGTGCTCATCTCGCTTTATTGGCTGAGGGAGCCGGTGTACAGCTTCCGGGTCATGTGGCCAGCATGACTAAGCCGCTTCTGGCGAACCAGATCAGCGCACAGAAACACTGTTTACCTTCCCGCCGGAGCGGTACCTATTTACTTGCACTGGCATGCTTTCGAACTGCTAGGTGGGCAGGATCTGGGACCGAACAATGGGAGCTCACCCCGTCGTGGGGATTCGAACTGCCGACCGTCTGATCAGCAAGCCCGAGGCTCTGTGGTTTAACTCACAGCGCCACCCACGTCCCATAAGTAGCATTACTAGACACCAAAGCAAATAGCCCAGTGCAGTGCTAACTTTTCACACTTCAGCACGGAATTGGCAGGAAATACATTGCCTTGTCACACATTGGGGAGGGGGGAGGCCTAATTTGATGTCTTCTCCAGCCCTCACACTGCATTCCCAAAGCTGGCTACATGAGGCGCTGGGCTTTGGGGAGAAGGCAAAAGGCTGTGGCAGGGTCCCAGAGCCCTTCCCCCTTCATTTCCAAAGGAAGGAAAGTGCTAACTAGGCTCTGGGAAAAAGGTAGGAGGACTTTAGGACAGTGCCAGAGTCCTCACACCTCCTTCCCAAAGCCCAGTGCCTCGCTTACCCTGCTTTGGCCATGCGCTGGACCACCCTGTCCTACCCTCTTCATCTAGCATGCCTGGCACTGAGGAAGTACCCTTTCAACACTGAAAAGCTGCTGAGGTGGCAGAGATAGCAGCAAAGTCTGAGAGTTTCCAGGGGGTCAGATGAGAATGGTTCTGCTATTGACACAAAGAGGAGGATGGGAGATGGGGTGTCCGGGGGTGTGTGTGATAGGGTGTATGAAAGGGTCCTTCATTACTCTGGTTCTAGCTTTTTCTTGAGTGGTTGGAAACTTCCCCTTGTCCAAGGTCACGCTGGGCAGGTGAGTTCTTCAGGACACATTCTGCTATCATATGCTAAATATTCATGTTGACATTATTGTGAGGTATTGTTTATCACACAATGGTAGATCATCTCAAATGATTCTCCCCGCAACGTAGTATGAATGTGCCCCGCTGTTACCATTTGCCATAAACCATGCTTTGAATCTGCCTTCTCTTGTATTTCAGACTCTTATTGAGAATCGCTTTGTTACAGGTAGATTCTGTAGTGCTCTGTATTCCTTGAACTCACTGAAAGCAAACTTGCTTTCAGTTTTTCATAAGACTCTATTTCAATACCTGGATGGTTAATATGCACATAACTTAATCCTACTCAATTTCCTCCCCCCCCCCCCCGTACCAACTGAAAGCTATTTCTCCCCTCATACTTTACCGAGTGATGTTTCAGAGATGCAAGGCCAACAGAATATAACCTTAGCTGTTTGATATTGCCATTTTAATTAAAGCCCTATCCTACCACCCACCCCCACCCCCAAAAAAAAGATGGAGGAGGGAGGAAAATCTCTGCTACTGAGCAGCTTGATAAGATCCTATTATCTGGAAGGAGCACATTTGTGATTTTATCTGGGACCACGATTACCTGCCAGAACAAAAGGAATGTTATTAAAGGCAACGCTGTTTGAGCACAGTGGGAAGCCAGCTTTGTGACACACACACACACACACACACCGCACAACCACTGGTTAAACTTAAGAGCCAGAGATGCTCCTCTTCTGAATGTCTCCCTAGACTTTGGACTTATAAATTACTTGCTCATCACTCTG
Organism: Podarcis muralis; assembly: GCF_964188315.1. Taxonomy (NCBI): domain Eukaryota; kingdom Metazoa; phylum Chordata; class Lepidosauria; order Squamata; family Lacertidae; genus Podarcis; species Podarcis muralis. The sequence continues at coordinate 8,643,446 of NC_135669.1, read as the reverse complement.
CTATGAAAGTGATGCTATCCATTATTCAATGTAAAAAAATTCAATGAGTCTTCTTTAAGTAGTGCTAGCACTGGCTGGCAGGTATATAAAAATAGAAAATTGGAAGGTGGGAGATCAGTGGCATTGAAATGCAAAAAATTACAGTTTGTGATAATAGGAGCCTAAGTTACGTTCAGTAGGCATGCCTTTTACAGTAACAGACTGGTGATGACATACTCATCACTGATGACATGATTGTATTTATATCAGCAATGGTGCAGGGAACCATTCACAAGACATAAGAGACAGCACAAATATCTGGCATTGGTAAGTTAATTAGCATATATAGTGTGGTTAAAAACCTCTACCTCAATTTAACTCACAAATGATGACACGACTAAATTCTACTCAGAGCAGACCCGATGAAATTAATGAACCTAAGTTAGTCAGGTTCATTAATTTCAATGGCTCTGCTTCAAGTAGGACTAGCATTGGATATAACCCCAAAGGTTTACACTACAGCTTTCAAGTCATTATTTGTGTTTCCCACCTTTCTGCACATTGACAAACCACTCGACAAAAGCAATCTCATTGAGAACATCAGGCATGCAATTGCATCAAGATTATTGTTTTTTTACAGCCTTTTTTATCAACGCCCATGTGCACTGCAGTGTATCGTGTGCTCAAAAGCAAATCAGATCTGATGGAACATTCAGCTGTATCAATATTCTTTGTGGGGTGGTATCTTTCCAAGGTGCAGAATTGGGGACTATATGCTGGCCTACCACCCCAAATTCCATCAATGCAAAATTTCAGCAATTTTCCAAGTTAATGGGATTGCAAGCTTTTTTATTTGCTGGGGGAAAATAACACGGGAACGACTGCTAAACTTCTGCTAGATTGCACTAGATTCCCAGAAGTGGCTTTTACTGTATGTGGTGTGAAAGGTAAAATGTGATAATGAACAGGCAAGGAAATGTGAAGGTGGAAAAAAGTGCTATCTGAATGCAGCCCCAATTCAACAGGGACAAAGGAAGGGTGGAATGCAGGGAAGATTGAAGCAATGGAATGGAGCAACTCCAACCATCCAAAGATGGAGTATGAAGGTAGAAATTAGAAATTGCAGAGCTGATGGGGGATGTTCTGCTGTCTTTCAGAAAGGTGTGTATGTGCTTCTTCCTCTTTCCTGACATTTGTCATTGGCTTGGTGAAGAGATATTGACTAGCCTGAATTAATTTCTACAGAGTAGAAGAAGATGGCTGAGGTGTCCTTCCCACACAAAGCTGTTGAAGTAGATTAGGACAGAACACAGAGCACAGGAAGTTGCCTTACACCAAGTCAGGCCATTGGTTGACAGAAATTGTGGGGAACCGTTGGTCCTCAGATGTTGCAGAACTACAACTCCCACCAACCCATGGTCATTGGCCAGTTGGAGTTGGTCACTGGAGTTGTAGATTAGCAACATATGGGGGTCCAAACATTTCTCATGCTTGGTCTACAGGATTGTCTACACTGACTGGTAAAAGCTCTCCAAGATTTCAGACTAGGCCTCTGCCAGTGCTACTTAGAGATGTCAAAAAGTGAAGCTTGGACTGTCTGCATCCAAGACAGATGTTCTGCCACTGAATTATGGTTCTTCTTCCTAAATATGCTAGTTGGTTTTCTTAGTGAAAACAACGGTCTTCCCCCCTCCCCTCCTCTCTTTTTCTTCCCTTCACATCTGAAAGCAGGAAATGTGTGGGGATGTCTATGCATTTTGGTGAATTCCTGGGAAACATGAGGAGGGAGACAGAAAACATCCCTTCCCTCTCTACTTCTTTTCACTTCTCAGCCAAATAGCATGTCAGCCTCCTTGAGGCAACTGCTGGTATTTCTCTTACTCCCCCTCCTCTCTGCAACCAAATGAATGAAGAAATAAACAACTGGACTGTAAAAATGCTTCTAGAGCAACTGCCAAAGAGACTATAAGGAAAAAAATGGGCTGAACTCTAAGGGAGAAAAACTGTCTGCTCAAGCTTGCATTCAGACCATTCCCACAATCTCCTCCTTCTGGTCCTGGTTCTCAGATCTTTTCATGTCCATTGCTATGTGAGAGGATCTCCACATTTGTGAAGTGTTGAACACAATGGATTGAATCCAGCAAAGTCATTGCATGAGCAGAACGACTCCCATTCATGAAATGGGACTTCCTCTCTCCACCTGCCCTGCACCCCCCATGTGCCTCCACACCCCACATTTATGGAAATGTGAAATGGTTGCTTGTGAACCCCAGTTGTCATGGCTGTCTTGCTGAGGCTCAGTGATATATTTGAGCAAGCACTGGTTCTGCTCAACTAATCTGTTCCCTTGAGAGATCAGATTATTTTGCAAACCTTATATGCATATTCCAAGAACACACATATATCCAAGGGGAATATGTTTAGAAATGAAGGGCCGCCAAGGAGTGCTTCTTACTGAATAGCACCTCTTCTAATCTGATAAGCATTTCATTTGCAAAGGATTCCAGGGTGCTTTTAAAAGATGGATGCATGCATGTATATGTATATATGTATGTATGTATGTATGTATGTATGTATGTATATAAATATGTATATTTATTAAGACTCCACCTTTCTTCTATTAAGATTCTCAAGGTGGCATACATGGGATTGCCAGCCAGTTCTCCCATCCAGGCACTGTCCAGACCTGTTTAATTTTCACAAGGCCACTGTATCATGTCCCTTCAGACCACAGGCCTCTCCACCCCCATCGTTCAGCCCAGACACTGAAGTCCAGCTCCGAGGGCCTTCTGGCGGTTCCATCACTGCGAGAAGTGAGGTTACAGGGAACCAGGAAGAGGGTCTTCTCAGTAGTGGCACCAGCCCTGTGGAACGCCCTCCCATCAGATGTCAAGGAAATAAACAACTACCTGACTTTTAGAAAACTGAAGACAGCCCTGTTTAGGGAACTTTTTAATATTTGATGTTTTATCGTGTTTTTAATATTCTGTTGGGAGCTGCCCAGAGTGACTGGGGAAACCCAGTCAGATGGGTGGGGTAGAAATAATTGATGATGATGATGATGTTTGTACCTGATGCCAGATCCCGCAGAGAAATTGCAGGACCACGGACAGCTCTGAGTGAGCAACTTACTTTAACATAGGTTTAGAGCAGACAGAACCTTTTCAAACATCTGTCCCCAAATTACTTCTTCCAGGCTATGCACCTTTTACTGAGAGAATTCTCTGACATAAAGACAGGCACTCTGTTGCAGAGCTTCTGAACTGCTGGGCTCCTTAAGTCAGGTATTTGGTCCCCCAGGCTCAGAGGAAGGTCCCTGTGAATGTCTGTCTCTGGTTCTGACCTTACAAAACCTGATGGTGGGGAGCGGGTGCTGTATGTTCCATGGTCTTATCAGCCAGAGGCTCAGAGGTCTCCTGATCTGACTTCATAGCTGTAGATTCCACTACCTCTTACTCTGAATCTTGATCGCTGATAGATCTTGAGTCTTCACAATAGGTACACAATCCAGGAGGTATACATTACTGTGGAGAAAATGGCAATAGGCAGACATGGAGCAATGGATCCAAACTACAAGAAAGAAGATTCCGCCTAAACATTAGGAAGAACTTCCTGACAGTAAGAGCTGTTCGACAGTGGAATTTGCTGCCAAGGAGTTTGGTGGAGTCTCCGTCTTTGGAGGTCTTTAAGCAGAGGCTTGACAACCATATGTCAGGAGTGCTCTGATGGTGTTTCCTGCTTGGCAGGGGGTTGGACTCGATGGCCCTTGTGGTCTCTTCCAACTCTATGATTCTATGATTCTATGATTCTATGTTAAACATCTCATCGTGAGATCCACTCTGTACACTATAAATTCAGTCTTTAATGTGTCAGCAACCACACTTTGAGACTTCCTCCCACTACGTATCAGACACCATTTCTATTGTCTTTTCAGTGTCTTTTGAAAACCTTCTTTTTTTCAACATGCTTTTTAAGTGGAGAGCTTTATCTTAATCTGTATCTCCATTGGATTAGATTTATAAATTATTATTATTATTATTTTACATATGAAAGCATTTTGACTTTTTTATTGATATTTTACTGTTGTAATTATTTTTATAGATGCTGTAATTGTCTCCATTGCTGACATTTGTTTTGTGAAATCTCTTTGAGCTATTTTATGCAGAGTGATTCATGAATGGAATAAGGTTAAAAATAAATAAAATGAACCAGTTGAACCAGTTGAGCTGCCGATGTCGCGTTGCTGTAGTGAAAATTCTGTGCAAGGGCCGTAAGGTTCTGTTTTTGTTTGATTGCGTATTTTGTGTTCTCATTTTTGTATTTTTATGCTATGAACCACCCTGTGATCTTTGGTTGAAGGGAGATATACAAATTAATTAAATAAATGAAAATAATACTGGGTCAGAACATTGATTCATTTAGCACAGTGCTGTCCACACTGACTTGACTAGCAACAGTTCTCAAGGGGGTTAAATTTCCGCTCTGCCAGTAGATGCCAGGATTTGAACCCGAGACCTTTTGCATGCAAAGCAGATGCTCTACCACTGAGCTACAGCCTTTCCATACCAACCTGCTCCCCAGAACTTGCTTTTCCACAGCTTCACTTATTATTTCTGCTTAGCAAATGTGACACTGCCGCCATTGCTAAGGAGCCGGCAAGCAGCCAGTTTAATTTCTGAGACTTGATTTCTATAACTTGATTATATCACAGTCTCTTACTGCTTCAGGGACAACTGGCGGAACTGCAAGACGGTCATTGGCTAGCCTTGAGAAACATCACTATCTCTCAGCCTAATATTATCTCAGAAGGTTGTTGCAGTGCAAGTGAGATAAGAATGGTAAAGCACTTGTACTGGAGGAATAAATAACAAGAATAATAGAGAAAAGCACTTGAGAAGTAAATAATGGTTCGGCAAACATGCCATGCTTTGAATTGAATTCCATATGACTTTGGTTGCTTCCACGCTAACCCTTTCATCTGGAATTCTTATCTTTAATTAATTCTCTTTTTACAGAGAATCCATATGGTGTTTTTGCCAACCTCTTGTGTTCATTTTCTGTGAAATCTCTCCCCCACCCTGGCACCAGACCTCATTTGTGGCACACACACACAGAATTCAGTTGCAGAACCAGCCTGTCCAGTGTGGACTGGCAACATTATCACTGTCATTGTTTAATTAAGTTTATATCTTATCCTTCCTTTCAAAGGATTCCAGGGTGGCAAACATACAGTTGATAGATAGGTTAAAGATCTAAAAATTCAATTCAGTGTAGCTGGAGGAAGGAAAGATTTCTACTTTGTAGGCTCACTGAAAGAAGAAGGTATTCAGCAGTCATGAAAAAGATGATAGACAGAACCTGTCTAATATTTAATGGGGAGAAATGGCAAGGGGTAGGTAAAGGCCTCATTCTAAATTGTGTGACATGAACCTCATGGGATAAGCAGGAGGTTCTCTCCAGCAGAATACTTGGCCTTTAGTTAGAAGTTTCTTTCTTTTAGGTTTCTGTCTCCTTTTCAACTGACTGCAGAGCAGGGCAGGGGATTCATGATTATTGGTCCTTAATTGGACATTAATTAGTCAGGTGCAGCTTCCTACTTGTGGACGAGACTTTACTAGCTAGTTTCTTGTCAATTTTATTTTATTTTATTTTATTTTATTTTATTTGGTCACGCTATAGCTACATCTTTCCTAAGTAAGTAGAAATTTCAGGTAGCAGTTTGGGCCCATTAGAAATATATATATATATATATATATATATAGAGAGAGAGAGAGAGAGAGAGAGAGAGAAACACAACAGTAGTGTAGTAAGTTTAACAGGAAAATCTGAAATGCTACAAAGCTTTCAGATTCACCAGAATTCTTATTTTAGCTACACGTTGAGCAAAAAGGAAGGGAGAGAGAAGAGACAAAACATATTGGAAGATATCATGGGAAAGTCTCTGCCCACAGTTCATAACCATCTTAAGAGTGAACGGAAGTGGCTTTTGCAATCATGTAGCACAACCAAGTTGTTGGGAATTGGACAATATTTACAGCTCTTTCTATGCCAAGGTTAGAATCCTCTGAGCCAAGATGGGGAGTTGGAATGGCTGGCTTTAGAGATGTAATCAGCATTCTGGAAACCTGGTGGAATGGAGAGAACCACTGGAGTATAGTTATCCATAGATATAAACTCTGTATGAAGGGCAAGGAATGACACACTGAGAGTGGTGTTGCTATATACATCAAAGAAGGCATAGAGTCAAACTAGCCAGAAATCTCTGATAGGGCAGACATCTTTACAGAATCATCATGAGTGGCTATACCAGGTCCAGGTTTTTTTATATACATATATAATTTTTTTAGTATCAAGGATATATTATTCTTCCCTTCCTTGCCCAAATGCTAAGGGTGATCTTGAGATAGAGAATGAAATCATGAAGTACCCAAAAGAGAGTGTAGTAATAGGTGCCTTTGATTAGACACGCATATATTGGAAAAATGTGTGTTCTGATAAAGAGGTAAAAATTCTAGACACACTAAAGGACTGTGCCCTAGAATAGATAGGGATGGAGCAGACCAGAGTGGAGGCAATCCTGGATTTAATCTTAAGTGGTACCCAGAACCTGTAAGCAAGGCCTAAGTGTTGTTGAACTGACTGGAAACAGTGACCACAATGCCACGAAATCCAGTCTATCTGTAGGTGAACAAATGCCAAAGAAATCTTGTTCAGTTACGTTTGACTTCAAAAGAGGGCATTTCTCAAAAATGAGAGGGCTGGCATAAAGGAAGTTGAAATGGAAAACTAAAAAGAGAGACAGGTCTCTACAAAGCTTGGGGATTATTCTGAACCACAATAACAGAAGTTCAGCTAGAATATATAGTGGATATCAGGAAAGGTACCACTAAGTCCAAGAAGATGCCACCGTGATTAATGAGTAGAGCCAAGAAAGCTATTAGAGGCAAGAAGGTTTCCTTCAAAAAAATAAAAATAGGAGGAAAAAAAAAAGGAACACAAACTTTCCCCCTGAAAAGCAAACAGAAAATAAGGTGCTTTTTTTTTTGGTTGAGAAGCAATATTTTTTTTAAAAAAACAACAACACCTGAAATAGGAAAACAGCTAGGGAGGTAATTGGACTGTTAGATGATGGGGAGCTAATGGAGTATAAGGAGATTGAATAATAATGTAAGACGATTTAGGGGCGAGCCCAGGGCTGCCCCGACCTTAAGTGGCCTCTAGTAGGCCCGCCCCCGCCGCCAGCCGATTGGCTGGCGCTGCGGGGGGATGGAAATCAAGGGGAATCCCCTGGTTCCCGCGAGGCTGGCGACAGCCCCGCGGGAGTGTGGGCGGGGTCGTGAGCCCGCAACCCCCCCTCCTCCTGAAGATCGGTAGTGGAATTCTCACAGTGGCTGGCTAGATGCCCATGGGAAGCCTGCAAGCGGGACATGAACACAAGAGCACAAAAACACTGTGTGAATTATTTGACTCTGCGTTCACTGCAGAAATGGAATATCTTTTAGACACACCTATACTCGGACATAGGAACGAGGGATCAGTTTTATTCCCTTCACGTATAAAGTGTACCTACTTCATTGGCATGTTTTGAAACAATGCAGGAATTGAAAAACAGCTTTGGTCAAAATTTTCACTTCTCCTAATTTTGCGATGCAATTCTCTGGCCGAGTAATGTGTGCCAAACTGCATACACACTGGGGTAAAGTGTACACAGTACATTATATTAGTGAAAATAACATACAAACATGCATTATATTAGAGGAAATTGCCTTGCAGAAATGTTTGGGCTGGGCAAAATAGTGTATGCACATTTGTATGGTAGGAGAAATGTACACTAAAATGCTAATATAAATTTCAGGAGGGCTTTAAAAAACAGACATGGTAATGCGGAGAACTGAAATTGTTACAATCCTTACACAGAAGCAGCCTACTCAGACATATTCAGGTCTGTTACTGTTCTATGAGGTCCATTTCCAGGAAAAATATTGAAAGAATTGCTGTTTTGATTGTTAGGCCAAATGTGATTTAAATGTCTTGACATTCTAGTGTGAAGTTGCAATGCTTGTTTTCCTTTTGACATTATAAAAGCCAACAGTTACTTGGCTCTCTCTTTCTGAAGATCTGTTGATGATCTTCATATTGAAGGCTGCAATTCTATAACCCCTTCCTAGGAGTAAATTCCATTTGAAAGCCCATGCTATCTCTAGTTAACGGGATCAGCAAACTTTTTCAGCAGGGGGCCGGTCCACTGTCCCTCAGACCTTGTGGGGGCCTGGAATATATTTTGGGGTAAGAAATTAACAAATCCGTATGCTCCACAAATTACCCACAGATGCGTTTTAAATAAAAGGACACATTCTACTCATGTAAAAACACGCTGATTCCTGGACTGTCCACGGGCTGAATTTAGAAGGCGATTGGGCCGGATCCGGCCCCTGGCCTTAGTTTGCCTACTCATGACTTAAGGTGAAAGCTTAACTGCCCCACAGCAGCTGTGGAGTAGCCCTATTAGCACCATTGAGATATCCCTGACAGGATGCCAGCATGTGGACTGCAACCTGAAAACAATAGCAGCTGGCTCCCAAACTCCCCAGTGCTATTCTTTTGCCAGGAAGAAAATGGACCAGTCCTTTCTAGTATTTGTTTTGTCTCCTGGTGCAGCTTTGTTAGTTGTTGACATTCCTCTGCTTCCTGGCCATTTAGCTACATTGGAAGCCTCTCCTGTGATTCAGTTCATTTGAAGCAAGCAACAGTACCCATAACTGGGATTTCCTAATGGAAGAGTTCCATCCTTCTTTGAAATGCAGCCAGTGCTCTGGACAGAATCTCAACACTACCTTTGTGTACCAGCGGTGCAGTGGGCTGCACAGTGGTTAAGAAAAATACAATTTCTCAGTTTTAAGAAGCGCAGTTCTGTCTAACGTAATTAGCCAATGCAATTAGCCAACATTCTGACTGAGCCAAGATAGCAGAGCTAATCCCCAAATGCTAGACAGGATAAAAAACACATCAGAGTTTCATGGGATATCCTTGCAACATCTTTACCATCTGCTGCTGGTAGTGGTAAGTTTCACACCTGGTATGAAAGGTAAGCATCATCTGAACATCCTGCCCCTGCATCCCTAGAGAGCAGATAAAAAAAGACAGGAGAGATGGAGATGGAGATAACAAGCGATGATTGGAGAATGTTTCCACCCCTTTATTTCAGTTACTGAGAATAAGTGAGCTGATGTAGTTATTTAGAGGCAGATGTTTCAAAAGACAAAATTCCTCCATCAGAAGATGCCAGTGTAGCTCACTCTCAATCATAGGCAGTAGGAAATATCATCACCCAGTGGTGTGTTGTATCTTTGAAAATCTATTTTCTACAGACTGGTCTTTCATTTGCCTGTGATAGCATTCAGCTGAGAGGAAACCATATTCTTATAGGATGGCTTAGTTGAAGATATGACATTTTCTAATGCAGGGAGATATAACATACTCAGCCATAGTGATAGTCAACCAGTTACACCAAGGGTAAAGAACATTTTCGGCTCAAGGGCCAAGTTTCCTTCTGAGAAACATTCTGAGGGCCACATGACAGTGGTGGGCAGTGTCAAATCAAAACTAAGCAGAGCAACACACATATATTTTACCTTTGTACTGTATGCTAGTTTTGACATACACTTAAACACCCCATTCTGCTTCCAGACAACCAAGAGTAATTATCAGACAAATTCCAGCCAGGAGAAAATAACCAGGGTGCAAGGTGGGACATAAGGAGAGTTTTGAGGGCCAGAAAGAGAATCCTGAAGGGCTACATTTGGCCCCCCAGGTCTGAAGTTTTCAACTCCTGAGATACACTGTAGAAATTGAGGGAGTTTATCTTGCTTATTGTCTTGGCTATCATAGCAGGTTTTGTTCACGTCAGGAACAAAAAAATTAAACTGGGGCACTCTGAGCCTATGGGACGCGGGTGGCGCTGTGGGTTAAACCACAGAGCCTAGGACTTGCCGATCAGAAGGTCGGCGGTTCGAATCCCCATGATGGGGTGAGCTCCCGTTGTTCGGTCCGTGCTCTTACCAACCTAGCAGTTCAAAAGTACGTCAAAGTGTAAGTAGATATATAGCTACTGCTTCGGTGGGAAGGTAAACGGCGTTTCCGTGTGCTGCTCTGGTTCTCCAGAAGCAGCTTAGTCATGCTCCGGCTCCCTCGGCCAATAAAGCGAGATGAGCGCTGTAACCCCAGAGTCAGCCACAACTGGACCTAATGGTCAGGGGTCCTTTTTATTCTGAGCCTGATTCATTAACACAGAGAAATCACCAGCCCATTTGAAAGACTTGAAAACAAATAAGACTTTGGATGAATTATTTAAAGTTGACTGAATTTGGATGCAGTGTGAGCAAATTGCAATGATACATATAGTAAGCCAGTGCAAAAACTTCACTGTTTTGTTTGGCTTTCTGAACAACCAAATCAACATCTGTTGGAATCAAAAACCACAGCACACTAGTAAAGCAGCACAGGATAGGCAAAACCAAACAAGAGGTCTAGAGGGCGGCAACATGAGAACAGGTCTTTCTGTGATGGCTCCCCCTTTGTGGAATGCTCTCCCCAGGAAGGCTTACCTGGCACAATCTTTATATATCTTTGGGTGCCAGGCAAAATTTTTATAACGAGGCCTTTGGCCTTCAACTTTCTGTCACCTTTTAGAAGTGGGTGGGATGTTTTTAATGAATTTCTCTTTCCTTTTGGCTTTGATGTACCTATGTAGGGTTTATTGTCTGTCAGTTAGTTTGCTAAGTCATTTTGGGTTGCCCTGGGCAAGTTTTGGTTTTATCTGCTCTGTTGCTTTACCCTGGTTTTATAATTCATGTTTTAAAATGCTGCATTTTTAAAAGGCACAATGGATCTTATTGTCAAACAAGCAAAAATATATTACAGTTAGCTTCTACTGTACAATATGTCTGAACATGCTCCTCGCTTTACCCCAAGGACGGTGGTCAGTTTGACATTTACGTGGAAGTAGAATCATGCTTGCTCACATCCTCCTGCAGTATTACAGGTGTTCTGCACCATCAGCTGAGGATCTCATGTTTCATGTTGTAAGCAAAGGTCTAACAATATGTGATCTTAAATGCATGAATGCTTTTAAAATGATTAGATGATATTTATTTCTAAATATCAGCCATGGTTGGTGATCAGGAACAAAGTGCGCAGAATGTGTATGAGTATGCTACCTTTCTGCCCACCACAATCCTTCCAGATCAACAACAACATGTTATTTCTTGTAACATGTAAAATGTTATTTCCATTTTACAAAAATTGTTCAAAAATGTCTTAAAGTGACTTAGCGAGGAAAAAACCACAAAAAAGATAAAATCAATTAAAAACAAGAAAGCTTAAAGCAATTGTTAGAGTCGTATTGGTTGGTTGCTCGAGAGCAATCAGGCAATAAGCTTCAATAGGTAAAGGTAAAGGTACCCCTGCCTGTACGGGCCAGTCTTGACAGACTCTAGGGTTGTGCGCCCATCTCACTCAAGAGGCTGGGGGCCAGCGCTGTCCGGAGACACTTCCGGGTCACGTGGCCAGCGTGACATCGCTGCTCTGGCGAGCCAGAGCCGCACATGGAAACGCCGTTTACCTTCCCACTAGTAAGCGGTCCCTATTTATCTACTTGCACCCGGGAGTGCTTTCGAACTGCTAGGTTGGCAGGCGCTGGGACCGAACAACGGGAGCGCACCCCGCCACGGGGATTCGAACCGCCGACCTTTCGATTGGCAAGCCCTAGGCGCTGAGGCTTTTACCCACAGCACCACCCGCATCCCCTGCGCCACCCACATCCCCTGCATCTGTTTTAAAAGGTTTCTTAGTGGTGATAAAAACCGTTAGAATGCAGAGCGCCTCTATTCCATGTCTTGCTCATTCACTGGCAGAATCTGAGAGTGGGGGGTCCTTAAACCTTCCCTAGCAGAGTAGTTTTTTGACGCCCAGTCTGCGCCTCCCCTCTCGGCGCAGAAGCCTACTGCGCAAGGAAGGCGTGGGTAATGGAGGACCTCTCTCCTCCCCGCTTTTCTCAGGCAAGGTGTCCTGGCACCGCCTCGCCTCCTCCGAGCCCTGCATCTCCTCTCCACTAGAGGCGTGGCTGCCTTCCTCTGCTGAGGAAGTGCTGCTTCCCACGATCTTTGGGGGCTCTCTGTAATCTATCCGGCTTTCCCCCTCTTGCCCCTGCACCGATGGCAGTTCCCTGACAGCAATATATAAAACAAAATTCCTAAAATGCTCATCCAAGAACACAATAGAAAGGAGAAGACTTGTTCTACCCCACTGAAAGATGAGTGCCATAGATGGGGCAAGTTTAGCTACCAAAGACTTCAGTAAATAAAAATATCTTGGCCTGGTGTCTATAACGATGGTACCAACTTTTAGCTGCAAGGGGCACCACTGAGCACTGATGTCCACTTTCTTTCTATGGCAGGAAGTAGCTTCTGTTTGAGATGGCAACAGGCTTTTTAATAATTTCTTTTTAAAAAGAAGAATTTTCAAACTGATGTGGAAATGTGGAGAACTGAACTAAAGATTTTTTAAAAATGAGAAATTGAGAAAAATCAAAATTGACAGATTTGTCCATTCCTAACTTATTTCTAGTTTGGGCTTGTAAAATAATCCATTCTTTTAAAAAACAATGTCTACTTCTTCAGTGCAATTGAATACGTTAAGTGATCGTTACAAGTGCTCTCAGCCAACACAAGGTCTGGAACACATCATCACAAACCACTGACAGCTGTTTGCAGTATATCTGCGCAACCCAAGAGCTAATTATGCTTTTAAAACACCGGCACATAAAGCAAAAAGAGGGGGAAAGAGGCCATTTAAGCAACTCTAAGTAATAGCAAGTCATAGTTTGAAGAAACATGGAAAATGAAGGCAATGGATAAGAAATGATTGCTGCACTTCATATTATTACACCCTTCCCCATGTTCAAAGATGTTTGGCAAATAGGAACAGATGTTGAGGAAAGTACTAATTCTACTCGCTAATTTAAATATAAGTCTCTCTGGAAAGAAATGCACCAAGGGGCAATTAAAGTAATGCATGTCTGCCTCCATGTGAGTAATTGGGACTTTCACTGAGTATATGGAAAAATCTGAATTTTTGAGTGGGAAGGGATCATAAAGGCAATCTCGTCTAACCCCCTGCAGGAAATCCACTGCTGCAGCAACCCTGACAGGTTTACATCCTGCATTTGCTTAAAAACCTCTAGCAAAGAAAAAGGGTAGTTTGGGACAATTTAAGGAAGTGTGATGACGTAGCCACTAAGCCTGCAGACAAAGGCGTTTTCACAGTGGTTAGATATGGCAGAGGCGTATAGACAACTGGAAACTAGAGTGCATTTTGCTTTGTGTAAAATTGATCCATCATAAGAGAATGAAAAACTACATAGGGTTGCAAAACCTCATTTTGCAGACGAAACAACTTCAAATTGTCTAATAGAACTTCCCATCCTTCTCCTGCCCCCAGGCACTCAACCCATCCCATCCAACCCATCTATATGGGTTCCCCCAATCCTCTGGAGCAGCTTTTGGGGTGTTTGAGGGCAGATGGGTTGGGAGGAGAGAGAGTACCATTGTATAAGGGGAAGTCATTCTTCTTGAAGATGTCTACATTGTATTCCATCCCTAATAGAGATTTGCTGGTGAGGAATGGTTAGAAAGAGATAATGATAGACTTAGAAATTTTTATTAGAATTTGAGGGAAGAACAATGGTGATTTATCACTTACTCAAAATTCATAGAACTGTCTTTCAAGCACTAGGCCGGATCCATATCATAATGTGTGGGCTAATTTTTGAAACAATTATCCCTCAAATAGAACCTTATGTGAAGGATATCGGTGAATTTCTGAATCATTTAGACACAGGGCAGAGCCACACCTTTAAAGAGCAACCAGTGCACAATTAAATTGTGTGACTTTTCCCAAAGGATTCTAGGGGCTGTAGTTTTCCCCCCCACAGATCTGCATCTGATGGGTCCTGAGTGTGTCAGAGGCTTGGCTGAGGACCCTGGAGAGGACTCCAGTGGCATTGGGAGGTTGCTGCCTGATTGGGTGGGGGCACAATGATGAGGATTCTGGGAAGGGTCCAAGAAGGGGGGGGGGGATTTCTCACAACCTTTTCTCACACCCCACCAGTCAACATGATGGGAACTGTGAGCCCCACCTTCCTCTCAACAGCTGTTGGAGTCTATCTCCATTGTTTCCACTGTGTCTATCACACCACCCCTTCTGTATCTAGAGTTTGCAGACACCATGCCAAGCCCTATCTTGCCAGAGGAAGATCCAGCCCCATCTGCTCCATGTGCCTCTGAGGAGGCAGTAATACTTCCCCTGTCTCAGAGTTGCCAACAGAGGTATGAACAGATGGAGCGGGTCCACTGTTCTTCCAGATAGAGTGCTAGATTGCTTGCCCAGTCTAAGGAACAGGACCACTTGCATTGCTGACTTGTGGCCACCCCATTCCTTTACAATAGAATTGCAAGGGGCATTGTCAGACCACCCCTGTGGTCCTGTGTCCAGTTCTGGGCACCACAATTTAAGAAGGGTATTGACAATCTGGAACGCGTGCAAAGGAGGGCAACCAAGAGGATCAACGGACTGGAAACCAAGCCTTATGAGGAATGGTTGAGGGAGTTGGTTATATTTAGCCTGGATGAGAGGAAACAGAGAAGAGAGATTCTAGCCATCTTTGAATATCTAAAGGGCTGTCACATGAAAGATGGAGCAAGCTTGTTTCCTCTAGCTCCATAGGATAGGACCCAAACCAATGGCTTCAAGTTACAAGAAAGGTGACAGTGATATCTATTTAACAGTGGAGCAGACTCCCATGAGAAGAGGTGGCCTCTCCTTCCTTGGAGGTTTTTAAGCAGAGGTTTAATGGCCATCTGTCAGGGATGATTTAGTTGAGATTCCTGCATTGCAGGGGGCTGGACAAGAGGAGCCTCGGGATCCCTTCCAACTCTACAAATCTATGATTCTCTGTCATTGTTGGATCAATACGGCCTAGGACCCTCGTACCTACGGGACCGCCTCTCCTGGTATGTCCCACAGAGAAATCTACGGTCTGCAAATAAAAACATCCTAAAGATCCCAGGCCACAAAGAGGTTAGGCTGGCCTCAACTAGAGCCAGGGCCTTCTCGGTCGCGGCTCCAATCTGGTGGAACGCTCTGTCACAAGAGACCAGGGCCCTGCAGGACCTGACATCCTTCCGCAGGGCCTGCAAGACAGAGCTGTTCCACCAGGCCTTTGGTCAGGGCGCAGCCTGACTCCCTCCTCTGGCAATCGGCAATATGCACAGAATTTGGCTTGATGGTTGCCATTAATTTGATTTTAATTTAATTTGATTTAATTAATTTTATAAAGAATGTTTTAGAATGTCAGATTATTTTGATTGTTGTTAGCCGCCCTGAGCCCAGCTTCGGCTGGGGAGGGCGGGATATAAATAAAATTTATTATTATTATTATTATTATTATTATTATTATTATTATTATTATTATTAATGTCTTTGCTTGCGTAGCCATACAGCCTGTTGTGCCTTTGTTTAGCTATGCATATTACCTGCTGTTCCTTTGAATAACTTTTTACATAACTACTGCACTGATCTGAGCATTAAAGCTTCTTTGTTTTGTTTCCTGGGTTCAAGCTGATCATTAAACGGGAGCCAGGACACTGCAGATCTCTGTATCCTTAACAAACTACAGTTCCCAGGTGCTTAAAATGTGCTGTAAATGTATGGGATAGATCTGTCCACAGTGTCTGAGTGGAGAGGGTACAATAATAACGGTCGGTAACCATGCATGTGTACTAGGATGCCTCAAGGACAAGGTGGAAGTGAGAAAATATACATTAAATGAGAGAGGGGATTTGTTCTGTTCAGCTACAAGGTTTATATGTTCTTTAGCTGAAGTGATTTTAAAAACAAACAAACTTCTCCTGCTTTCAGGACCAGATATCCAGCACAACTGTGTGTTGTAAATGTTCTTCCAAATTGGCAAATTAATGTGTTCTGAATGAAAATAATTTCTTTCTCAGATATGTTGGAAGAGATATTTAAATGACATCTTTATGATTTTGAAGGGGCCTCCGGCAACTTTCCAGATTACATTAATAGTAAATATGGCACCATTAATTTTGACATCAATTATGACATGTGAAATATATATTTGCTGATATTGTAGTTTTGAAGAATTGGAATCCCATTAACATGAATGTCTTCATGAAACCAAAAGTTTCAATTCTTTTTTTGGTGTATGACAGCTTTTATTCTAGATATATGAAGAAATAAACTTGCCCTGTTCTCAAATGATAAGTCTGAAAGATTGCTGTAATGTATCTGACTTTTGTAGGCTGGCAAAAATATTGATGAGACAACTTCAAATCAGGGAATATCTTAAAATAGTTCTGTTGCAAGCTATGTCTAATGCCAAAAAGATGGAATGGAATAATTTTAGAGCTAAAATGAATTAGAAAGGTAAAAATAAGTTTTATTCTGTTTTTAGTGTTCTGTTGGGAGCCATAAATAATATATTATTATTATTATTATTATTATTATTATTATTATTATTAATAATAATAATGGAAGCATAGAGAAAGACATGAGAGGACTAATAGAGGTAATTAGTCTCTTTTTATGTTGCGAACTGCCCTGTAACCTTTGGATGAAGGGTGGTATACAAATTTAACAAATAATAATAATGGTTAAATTTATGCAATATTGGGTATTGCTGGTTTATAATTTATGGATCATGTTACATAAATATTTGTATTTATGTAAAAAAGTTGTATATGATTGCTACATATTAATATTTGTATTCATTAGGTACGTTATAAAACAAATGTTTTAAAACTTAAATGAAGGAAGAATGAAAAGTGAAAATAGGGTAATAATTCCTCTCACATTTGATGGATGCAATGGATAGTATCAATAGGTGATGCTGAAATATTTGTATTTGTTACCAGTAAAAGCCCCGTGAGCTTAAATGTGGCTCTAACTCAAAAGGGATTTGTTCTTTTATAGAAGTGTTGGAATGAATATTAGTACATATTGGTACATGAATGCGGACTCATTTAACAAAATCATGAGTAACATTTCTTGTAACTGGGGCAGTTTGTATTAACTGTTGAGCTGAAGGAATGTGTAAATTCTGTGGATAGAAAGAAACATGTCCTGAGGGAATTTTTCAGTTGCAATGCATATGGTATTATATACACTGCACAGTATCCATGTAATCTCACTTATGTTCGAAAGACAATGAGAAAGGTCAAGATAAACATAAATGCATCAAGAGCAGGAGATTGTAAAGACTAGTGGTGAAATACTGTATGTTGTGGATCTGAGGGGAGGGAGAGAGAGAGAGAGAGCGAGATTAAATTTTGGATTCTGGAAAAAGTTCACTGGCTCTGGAGCTTAATTAAAGGTCTATTTCAGAAGAGAGGTATTTTGCATATAATAATACAGTGGTACCTCGGGTTAAGAACTTAATTCGTTCTGGAGGTCTGTTCTTAACCTGAAACTGTTCTTAACCTGAGGTACCACTTTAGCTAATGGGGCCTCCTGCTGCCGCCGTGCCGGCACCGCACGATTTCTGTTCTCATCCTGAAGCAAAGTTCTTAACCCGAGGTAATATTTCTGGGTTAGTGGAGTCTGTAACGTGAAACCTGAAGTGTCTATAACCTGAGGTACCACTGTACAGTAAAAAGGCAGACAGTGTCAATATCAGATTTTCATTTTTCCAGTCTTTTGATTCATCCCATTTCCATATAAGTTTTAGCACACTTTCACCCTCTTTTTCACAAGTCATTTTCCCTTGAGGGAATACACACGTGTACATGATTCCCACAAATAAACATATTATGGACACACTTTTCACCCACATGTTTGTGCCATTTTTTTGTTTTGAAAATTTCAACACAAAATTTGGTAAAAGGTAAAGATAAAGGGACCCCTGACCATTAGGTCCAGTCATGGCCGACTCTGGAGTTGTGGTGCTCATCTCGCTTTATTGGCCGAGGGAGCTGGCATACAGCTTCCGGGTCATGTGGCCAGCATGACTAAGTCGCTTCTGGCGAACCAGAGCAGCGCACGGAAACACCGTTTACCTGGAGCGGTACCTATTTATCTACTTGGACTTTGATGTGCTTTTGAACTGCTAGGTTGGCAGGAGCAGGGACAGAGCAACGGGAGCTCACCCCACAATGGGGATTCGAACCACCAACCTTCTGATCGGCAAGTCCTAGGCTCTGTGGTTTAACCCACAGCGCCACCCCAGGTGGGCATCAAACCTCTGCATAAAAACTTCCAAGGAGAGAGAGTCTGTTCCACTGTTGAACAGGTATTACTGTCAGACAGTTCTTCCTGATGTTTAGTCAGAATCTCCTTTCTTATAACTTGAATCCATGGTTCAGGTCCTAGCCTCTGGAGCAGGAGAAAACAAGCTTGCCCCATCCTCCATGTGTCAGCCCTTTAGATAGTTGGAGATGATCATCATCATCATCTTCATCATCATCATCATCATAATTTATTATTTATACCCCACCCATCTGGCTGTGTTTCCCCAACCACTCTGGGCGGCTTCCAACAAAATATTAAAAACAACACAGCATCAAACATTAAAAACCTTCAGTTGTCTTTTAAAAGTAAAATAGTTGATTATTGCCTTGACATCTGCTGGGAGAGCGTTCCACAGGGCAGG
The DNA here is from genome assembly GCF_964188315.1 of Podarcis muralis. Lineage (NCBI taxonomy): Eukaryota > Metazoa > Chordata > Lepidosauria > Squamata > Lacertidae > Podarcis > Podarcis muralis. The sequence goes on along the minus strand of NC_135669.1, from coordinate 8,624,743 downwards.
CACCACTACCGAGAAGGCCCTCTGCCTGGTTCCCTGTAACCTCACTTCTTGCAGTGAGGGAACCACCAGAAGGCCCTTGACACTGGACCTCAGTGTCTGGGCCGGACGATGGGGGTGGAGATGCTCCTTCAGGTATACAGGACCAAGGCTGTTTAGGGCTTTAAAGGTCAGCACCAACACTTTGAATTGTGCTTGGAAATATACTGGGAGCCAATGAAGATCTTTCAGCACCGGTGTTATATGGTCTCGGTGGCCACTCCCAGTCATCAGTCTAGCTGCTGCATTCTGGATTAATTGCAGTTTCCGAGTCACCTTCAAAGGTAGTCCCACACAGATTGAGTGCCAAAGTGAATGGAAATGGAGTTTACCTTCTCACCACAGTAGTCCAAGCGAGAGATAACTAGAACATGCACCACTCTGGAGAGACAGTCCGTGGGCAGATAGGGTCTCAGCCTGCATACCAAATGGAGCTGGTAGACAGCTGCCCTGGACACAGAATTAACCTGCACCTCCATGGACAGCTGTGAGTACAAAATGACTCCCAGGCTGCACACCTGGTCCTTCAGGGGCACAGTAGACCTTTGATGAATTGCTCAGTGTCAAAATGCATTGGGCTTCTGCTGTATGATGTTGTGGATTTATTACTGAAGTATTTATTTATTTGATAGCTATTTCATAGTAATACAAATGTACCTTTTAAAAACAAGGCTCCCCTTAACTCTAGCTTTTGTTGCTGTTTTTGTGTTAAGGATTATTTTAGAGCCCCAGCTGCCCACCCTGCCATATCCGATAACTAAAGGAAAGCATGCTTCCTTCAAATAATGTAGTCCTGGCAAGATTTTCACTTCTGTGTGAACCACTTAGAGGCTTTTGTTCATTAAGCAGTTTTGTTGATTAAGCAGTATTGCTCCAGAAAGGTCTCATTATTTTACTCTTAGTGGTAGCATGGTCAACCAAAGCAGGAAGCTGGAAAACATCATCTGACTCCTCACTTACCAATTAGTATAAAGGTACAAAGTAGAGGAACCCTGGACAGTTAAGTCCAGTCAAAGGCGACTATAGGGTTGCAGTGCTCACCTTGCTTCAGGCCGAGGGAGCCGGCGTTTGTCCACAGACAGCTTTTCTGGGTCATGTGGCCAGCATGACTAAACTGCTACTAGCACACGGAGGACCGTGATGAGTGCCAAAGTGCATGGAAATGGAGTTTACCTTCCCACCACAACAGTACCTATTTATTTACTTGCACTGGTGTGCTTTCGAACTGCTTTTGAACTGCAGAAGCTGGGGCAGAGCAATGGGAACTCACCCTGTTGTGGGGATTTGAACCGCCAACCTTCCGATCAGCAAACCCAAGAGTAGTTTAGGCCACAGCGCCACCTGTGTCCCTAACCAATTAGTATAAGTGTAGTTGGTAGTTAGCTCTTATGAAAAGGTGAACACATGATCTACACAGGGCTAAAGGTCAAGTCTATGTATCATATAGTGTGATTTTCATTTTTACCCTTTACTAATAAATAGGTCCCAGCGCCTGCCAACCTAGCAGTTCGAAAGCACCCTCGGGTGCAAGTAGATAAATAGGGACCGCTTACTAGCGGGAAGGTAAACGGCGTTCCGTGTGCTGCACTGGCTCGCCAGATGCAGCTTGTCCCACTGGCCACGTGACCCGGAAGTGTCTGTGGACAGCGCTGGCCCCTGGCCTATAGAGTGAGATGGGCGCACAACCCTAGAGTCTGTCAAGACTGGCCCGTATGGGCAGGGGTACCTTTACCTTTACCTTTAATAAATACTTCAGCACAGGGCATGCAACTCTCTGGGACTCTACATGGGTTTCAGAGGGGATACATTAGATGGTTAAGAACTTAATTTGTTCTGGAGATCTGTTCTTAACCTGAAACTATTCTTAACTTGAGGTACCACTTTAGCTAATGGGGCCTCCTGCTGCCGCTGCGCCGGTGCCACACAATTTCTGTTCCCATCCTGAAGCAAAGTTCTTAACCCGAGGTACTATTGCTGGGTTAGCAGAGTCTGTAACCTGAAGCGTCTGTAACCCGAGGTACCACTGTATTCCTAAAATGTATTGATATACAGTCACACCTCTGGATAAGCACACCTCCGGTTGTGTATCCTTCAGAATGCGAACACAGCAAACCCAGAAGTATTTTTCCGGGTTTCGCTGCACGCGCATGCACAGAGAGAAAGTGTGGTGTAGTGGTTAAGAGCGGTACTCTCGTAATCTGGGGAACCGGGTTCGCGTCTCCGCTCCTCCACATGCAGCTGCTGTGTGATCTTGGGCTAGTCAGACTTCTCTGAAGTCTCTCAGCCTCACTCACCTCACAGAGTGTTTGTTGTTGGGGAGGAAGGTAAAGGAGAATGTTAGCCGCTTTGAGACTCCTTAGGGTGATAAAGCGGGATATCAAATCCAAACTCCTCCTCCTCCTCCTCCTCCTCTACCGTGCCATGCACATGCACAGAAGCAGTCCCTCCAGTTGCAGAAACCTCGGGATCCGACCGAAGCTCCGAAACGGATCCCGTCCGCAACCGGAGGTACCACTGTACAATGATTGACACAAGGTTGAGTTTGTTCTGCTTTGGTTTGTTCCTTAATGCTCATAATGTGTTTGTATGTGTGTTTGTGGTGTGTATGTGTGTTAAAATGAGCTGTGCTTTCTTGAGCCAGTAATTGCTGCTATAGACTTTAATGGAGCAGGAAGCCCTAATACTTTTCAAAATGCCACTTGGAAATTCATCAGCCCAATGAAGGGTTGCCTTCCTTGACAAGTGGGAATGAAATCCACAAATTGTTTGCCCCAAAAGTGGAATGTATGATATGCCTATATAGAAATGGGAGTAAAAGGAGACCAAGGACCAATTTTCAACTTTTTTTTTAAACGTTGCTGGATCTGTGACACTTTTTATTGGACTGTTTAGAAAGTTGACCCCATCAGATATCTCATGTATGCCTTGTTTCAAGTTAAGAAAAGTGTTATTTCTATAAGCTATGAAATTCTTATAGTTGTGGACATCCCCCTTTTTGTGACATTTGCCTTAAGTAAATATAACCCTCAGAAGGCCTTGCCTTTTTTTCACCTACTGATCATTTGGTAATAATATACAGTGGTGCCCCGCAAGATGAATGCCTCGCAAGACGAAAAACTCACTAGACGAAAGAGTTTTCCGTTTTTTGAGTCGTTCCACAAGACGAATTTCTCTATGGGCTTGCTTCGCAAGATGAAACGTCTTGTGAGTTCTTGTGAGTTTGTTTCCTTTTTCTTAAAGCTGCTAAGCCGCTAATAGCCGTGCTTCGCAAGACGAAAAAACCGCAAGACGAAGAGACTTGCGGAACGGATTAATTTCGTCTTGCGAGGCACCACTGTAGCACCATCAGTTTCCATTGCACATTAGGAACATATGAAATTGCCTTATTCTAAGCCAGACCACTGGCCATCTAGTTCAGATCATCTTCATTGACAATGCTGGCAGCAGATGACTCTCCAGAGGTCAGGGATTGAACTTGGGACCTCCTAGATCTACCACTTACCTCTACTTCCTGCCTTACAGTCCAAATTTTGGTCCGGGGGGGACCAACAGAAAGCCGACAGAATAGAGAAACATTTTGGGCATTGCATATGTGAAGAGTCAGGATGTGTTCTGCTTTGTGCCTTGAATGAAGTCTGCACCTTACATTTACAGTGCTATCATACCACTTTGTGGTCTAAACCACTGAGCCTAGGGCTTGCCAATCAGATGGTCGGCGGTTCGAATCCCCATGATGGAGTGAGCTCCCATTGCTCGGTCCCAACTCCTGCCAACCTAGCAGTTTGAAAGCATGTCAAAGTGCAAGTAGATAAATAGGTACCGCTCCAGCGGGAAGGTAAACGGCGTTTCCACATGCTGCTCTGGTTTTGCCAGAAGCGGCTTAGTCATGTTGGCCACATGACCTGGAAAAACTGTCTGCGGACAAACGTCTGTTCTCTCAGCCAGTAAAGGGAGATGAGCGCCGCAACCTCAGAGTTGTCTGCGACTGGACTTAACTGTCAGGGGTCCTTAACCTTTTTTACCATACCCCTTTAACAGCCATGGCTTCCCCCAAAGAATCCTGGGGAATGTAGTTTCTTAAGGGTGCTGAGAGTTGTTAGGAGACTCCATTCCCCTCCCAGAGCTACAACGGACAGAGTGGTTTATCAATCCCTCTTCCCAAGGAACTTTGGGAGGGCAGCTCTGTGAGTGGAATAGAGATCTCCCAATATATCTCAGCACCCTTAGCAAATGACACTTCTGAAGATTCTTTGGGGGAAGCCATGTCTGTCAAAGCAGTATAATAGTGCTTGAAATGTAATGTGCTGATGTGGCCTTAGTGTTCATGTGCATGCATGAGTCTACATGTGAACTAGAGCAGTGTTTCCCAACCTTGGGCCTCCAGCTGTTTTTGAACTACAATTCCCATCATCCCTGACCACTGGTCTTGCTAGCTAGGGATGATGGGAGTTGTAGTCCAAAAATAGCTGGAGGCCCAAGGTTGGGAAACACTGAACTAGAGGTAAGGTGCACCTATGTCTCAACTCCCCACTGTTGCCAAGAGGCTGAACAACGCACACTGACAAAACCCCAGCAAGGCACCCACAAAAGGCAAAGACAAGGCTCAAATTGGGACAGTGATTTACTAGGTACCCAGAAAGAAGGGCTGCCTTGGTAAATATAGACTACTGAGATGTATGCAATTGTCACCTCCTTGGACTGTTGCATTTCTGAATGAGAAAAAAGGCTGCAGCCTGCTATCCATATTATAAATACATATATGGCAAAACAGTGCAGTATATCATATCTTTATTGCTGTATCCATAATAGACTGGGAAACACATGATTCTTCCTTGCTTCTGCTAAAATCAATGGGGAGACTGTCAGTGTTGACTATCGTGGGGCTTCAAACCCAGTCATTTTTCATTAGGTCATAGGAGTGTGATGCACTATAGAAATGCAGCAAGCCAGACCAGTTCAGTCTCTGTTCATGACCTGATTTTGCCTCTACTCGCAAGTAATTATTTCCTCTCCAATGAGATTTATCATGTTTGTCTTCCGAGCCACCGGGATGTACGATGGGTGTAAGCAGAGGAGACATTTCATATGCTAACACATTACCTCAGAGTAGTTATTTCATTAAACTTTGATGATAACAGCTTGTTGACATGGTTAGCCACTCTGAGGGATGAGAATTCTGCTATCAAGCAGTGTGGTTGTCCTTTCCATAGCAAGAAGGTGGCTGAGGAAATCACATATGAACAAGAACAGTGCTTTGGGGAGTGTTAAGTCCTCAGTTAACACATGAATATGAGATTTCAGGAAAGCAAAGAGAGTAGAATATTGCAAAGGTAGAGGAACCTGCTTTAAAAAGGGTGCCTTTGGATACATTTGCTTCAGGGATGGGGAACTTGTGGCTCTTCTGATGTTGTTGGACCACAGCTCCCACCTTCTTTGGCTATTGGGCATACTGACCAGGCCTTATGGGAGTTGTAGTTCAACAGCATCTGCAGAGCCACATTCCTGTTCCTGCTCTATTCTTCAACAAGGGCCTAAAATGTTGTACCCCGCAATAATCCAAGGCTACCAGTTCTAATATGCATGCATATTAAAAAGACGAAAAACCAAACAAATCTTCAGGCCAGTTTGCAATGTGATTTTCATGAGATATATTATTCAGATTAAAGTCTGGAATGATGCTCCTATAACAGAGCCAAATTTGAGTTAGGGATGATTGCATCTAGAGTGTTTTATGTAGATCAGCAGAATGTGGCACTTCCACCACTTGGTCCCATTTTTCTGATATCATCCGTCAGTGGAGACACATGAAGGAATTCCACAGACGCTGAACATAGTAATGTGTTTGTTTGTCTATTATTATTTACTTATTTAATGCATATGTATACTGCCTTTCTGCTAAGGTGGTTTACAATTTATTTATTTTTTAAATACAAAACATATTGTTCGTGTATTGCAATTGTTTGTTTGTTGTGCGTATTTCCCAGTCACCCAACCCATAAAAATGATTAATATAAAAGTGATTGGTCATTATATATAACCGAGTGTGTATCTGCATACTACCCCAATCTCCAAAAGTGGTGAGAGTTTCTGGGGTGCCCACACTTACCCAGGTTTTAGTCTCCTTGGAATGAAGGTCATAGAAGACTCTGTTGCCTTTAGGGTATATGGTTTTATTTACGCATATGTAACATGAGGGACGCGGGTGGCGCTGTGGGTAAAAGCCTCAGCGCCTAGGGCTTGCCAATCAAAAGGTCAGTGGTTCGAATCCCCGCGGCGGGGTGCGCTCCCGTTGCTCGGTCCCAGCGCCTGCCAACCTAGCAGTTCGAAAGCACCCCTGGGTGCAAGTAGATAAATAGGAACCGCTTACTGGCGGGAAGGTAAACGGCATTTCCGTGTGCTGCGCTGGCTCGCCAAATGCAGCTTTGTCACGCTGGCCACGTGACCCGGAAGTGTCTCCGGACAGCGCTGGCCCCCGGCCTCTTGAGTGAGATGGGCGCACAACCCCAGAGTCTGTCAAGACTGGCCCGTACGGGCAGGGGTACCTTTACCTTTTAACATGAGCACAGGATGGAGGGGCGCACAATGTTAGTACCCCAAAAGATCTGTCTTCTGCATTCGTTTTCCAGAGGAGCCCCAAGTCCAGACCAGAGCAGACATGTCTCCATGTCCCCAGCTTCCAGCATCAGCCCAACTTGCTCAAATCCAGCCTTCCTTGGACTATTGTTCTTCATTTTAGGATGACATGACATTCAGCCAGGTGAGGTTGGAAAAGGCCTATTTCTCTCTATGGCAATAGAGAAGTAATTAACTAGCCAGCCAAAGACATTGTCTTAACAAAGGAACAAGTTGTGCTGGTTCCGAAGTCTCTTCTATTAGTTTCTAACAGAAGAGACTTCAGAACCAGCACAGCCTGTTCCTTTGTTAAGTATGCCTTGAAGGGACACAGGGTACCATCTCAGATGGACTCCCACAAACTCATAACACCTATCACTATATAAACATGCATTTGATTATATAAAATGATAATGCTATTATAGTTCCCTCCATGGCTTACTAGAAGCAAATGAAAACATTTTCTGTAATAATTAAGACTTAATCCTTTGTTTACTTTTCATCACAAGATTCCCAATGAAATACATGGTTCAACATTATCTTCTGTTTTATCATTCTAATACAGAATAAAAGACTCCACTTTTCAATGTATTTGCCATCAAGCTGTCTTCCTTCTCTTAACTACAATATCCTGGATCTTAATTACCGGTACTTATGTCAGGGGTGGGGAACCTTTGTCAAACCAGGGCCACATTCCCTCCTGGGAAACCGTCTGGGAGCCACATCCCATTGGTGGGTGAGGTCAGAGGTAAAAATGGGTAAAGCAAGGAATATAGACTCTAGCTACTGCTGGCTCCAAGATAGTCTTCCCCTTCCTGCCTGCCTCTCTCTCTCTCTCTCTCTCTCTCTCTCTCTCACTCTCTCTCGCTCTCTCTCGCTCTCTCCCTCCCTCCCTCTCTCTTTTGGGACCCTTCCCACAGGGCAGTTGGTGGTACTTGTTCTAACTATAGAACAATGTTCTTTGAGGCAGACTGTTGATGCCTCCAAGGAACTGATGGCACAAACTCCCTGGGAAGGGTTGATTCAGTTCTGCCATGTCCAAGGACACACAGATCTTAAGTCGGGGTGAACGGATCATCCTCTTTTCATTCCATGTCACTTTTTCATGTAAAGAACTATAGACCCATTTTCTATTATTTCTTTTTGCGTTTTTAAAAAATGCACAGAAACTTGCATTTAATTTGTACACATTTCAAATGCATTTTCACATACTCTTCTCCTAAAATATTCATTTTTGTTTCCCTCTTAATGCATTTCTTCCTTATGACGCACATTTTTCTTTTCATTTTTAATAAAATATGTATTTTGTGTGTTGTTGTTTTTGGGAACTGAAGCTGCATCACTACATTTAAAGAAGTTTGCTGTCAAACTGATAGCTGTGTCCTGATCTGCATGCCAATCCTGAATAGAGAAGATCATTTATAAATGGAGACCAAATGAATTTCTCCTTCACTCCTAGTTTTCACTGCCTCCAGAGAAGGTGCAGGGGGGGGGGGGTCTGCCTCAACAATGATTGGGCTGCTGCCAGCTGGTTGCCCAGGAATGTACAAAGACAAGGAATGTTCTTACCGCCTGCTTTTTATTCAGTGTTTACAGAGAGAGGCTTTAGAACCCAGCCTCTTGGAAAATGGCATTGTCCCGAGTGGATCTCCACCCCCTCCATCTCTTCCACATTCTCATTCATCATCCTCATCACCTCTACAGGTGCTGACACATGCCCTCTGCCTTTGAACTCTTTGCTCTCCTACTTTAAATGCTCACCGGCTTCAGGGAGAGGGGACTGGAATGCTTTCTAAAGACACTGTGTCTGCCAGCTATCATCCTCCTGGTGCTTCCTCTTCCTCTTCGTCTCCCAATATTTCCCAGCTTTCCCCCTCATCTGCCTCTGAACTGTGATCTCCCTCAAACCCCTCTTGTAAATCTAAACTGTCTTCCTCTTCTCTGGAAGGGTCAGGCTGGGGAGGCAGTCTCCACCATTCCGCCTCTGCCCAGTCCCTGACAACAATACTCTGAGGCAATGGTGACTGGTGCCTATTGATGTTAGTTGGGTGGAAGTCAGGGAGATCAAGGGCTTATCCACACTCTTTCCTGGCATGGTCTGCACTTTTAAGCTCCATGTCCAAGCAGTTTTCTTTTTGCCCGGAAGCTTTCCCCACGAAAACCTGCTCTTTAACGCTCAATCGGAGCAAACACCTTCCGTGGAAAACCCAAATTGACATTTGCTCTGATTGAGCGCTAAAGAGCAGGTTTTCGTGGGGAAAGCTACCGGGCAAAAAGAAAACTGATTGGACATGGACTTTAAAAGCATGGAGCTGTGCTGAAAAGAGCAGGGCAAAAGGTCAGTATGGATAAGCCCCAGTGGTAGGTGGAGCCAAGGAGCCAACTAATTATTGTTTTGTTGCCTTCCTTCTCCCTACAAGGGCGACACTGAGACTAACATGAAGGAAGCTGAGAGGCTGTGCCATACCTTGAGCTGGTTATAAGGAGGAAGGCAGGCAACGTGGTAGCTGAATGGGGGCAAACTGTGGTGCTGAGTTCTTAATTCTTTAAGTGTCCAGCCCTGGGTGACAGATCTCAGGATTCTTAGTAAAAAATGAAGTAGATCTCAGAATCCTGAAGTTAATTGATCATTGGCCTACACTACCAAGTGAAATCCTCACACCCTCCACAACCTAATTTCAGGTACCTGAAATCACATTTCTATATGGTAGCTTTTATATATATATATTTGCATATTTGCCAGGCAAATGTACATGAACTTCTCTGTGGACTACTTTTGCAGGTATTTGCAAATTAAGTGAATTCCTCCCCATCCATTAAATTACTATAAACTAAGAATGACACCACAGAGCCTTCCCTCACATCACTGAAATTGGCATTTAGACCAATCTGAACATCTGTGACATATTAAAAATATTATACAAGAGCATTAGCACCTAATAGCCTGTGAGAGCCATTTCTCCCTAGATGATAAATGTGAACTATCAGAGAAACGTACATGCAATGAACTCCAGGAGATATCTGTAGATAGCACAGAATGAGCAATGGGTCTATGGATTACAGCAATGCTGTCATCAATGGCTACATTCTTCACAGCGAGAGCATCTTCAGGTGTAGCAGAGAACCATTCCTTTCAGAGCAGGGCAGGTATCTGTCAGGGTTGCTTCAGATAAAGGTTATTTTGAGTGGTTAATATAGGAAGGGGTATGCTGGGTCCAAAATATTTGTTAGGAAGTGCTGAATGGTGGAAAGCAGAAACTGGCTGCCACCTCATGAGGTTCCCCTCCCCACGAATGCTCCAACAAGGGGCTGAGTTATTGTGGTGTAATGGGATGATGATGAACATTCAAACTTCTATGCTCCACAGACTAGCCATATAATTTATCGTATAGGTGATTTGGGGGAAATGGAAGGCCAGTTTGCCTGAGGTTAAAAAGTGTCCGCGTTCATATCCTGGTGTTGACAGGAATATGTTGCAGGTGTGCAGTCAGGTGCTAGAGAGGCAGTGGACACTCAGGACAGAACTCAGGAGGCAATGCAGTTGGAGGAACAAGTAGTGACAGAAGGATAGAGTTGAGTAAAGAAGGTGGCATTGAGGCTCGGGAAAAACATCTGCTAAGGTTTAGAGGAGAGGCGGGGATCCTCTGACCTGTGGGCCAGATGTAGTCTGTGAGGCAACCCAAACCAGCTCACAGCTGCCCCTCCTACCTTGCTCTAAAAAGCCTCCTATTGGGATGTTTCTGCCAAACCTGCTTGCAGTGTGGGGTGCAGATTGGGGTGAAAACCACAGCTAAGGAGGGATGGGATGGGAAGAGTTGTGTTAACCTTCCATGTGCTGGACCCCTTTTAGAAAACAGGCACAATTAACCCTGATAAAAACCTCCTATTAACTCCATTAGGAAGCTCCCCGCCCCCTCCCCAAGCCTAACTGCAGAGGGCAGTTATCATGGGGTGTGCATTTTTGTGTATACAGACGTGCGTGTGTTTCTGTGGTGTACGTATCTGCCTGTATGTGTGCTTGTATGCCCACCTGCCTGCAAACCTGCATGCGAGTGTGTGAGAGAGGGAGGGAGGGAGGGAGGGAGGGAGGGATTGTAGGGTGGCCCTGCCCACTGCCAACCCCAGCCCCATCCACTTTGGCTTGGCCACAAACATGTCTGATGTGTTCTTTCCTTCACCCTTGGTTTAGAGGAGCTCCTTGCTTCATTTGAACTAAGACACACCATGGCATGAGTCCTGTGGCAGGGCTGGTCAGAGTGGGGAGGAGGAATGGGATGTGAGTGAAGAACTGGATTCTGGGAAGAGACCCAGTGGTCTGTGAGGTGCTGGTCTACATACTGAGGAGTTGAGTGGTGGTCAGGAGAAACTCTTGTCTCAGTGCATCAGATGTTCTGACCCTGAGATAGAGCCACCCAACTTGACTCCTGTGCCACCTCCTGTCAGTGAAGTGCCCTCTGTCTCTGGGGAGACACCTGTGACTGTGCCTTAGCTTACACCCAGTTTATGTCTTAGGCCTCTTCTGTGAACTTCTGAACAGTGCATCTTGCAGTCTGATTTATGAATATGTATCTGAATGCCAGTTGCTTAGAATCACAAGCAGGGAAGGCACTGTTTATTAATGTAAAAAATTACACGTACCTTAACTACAACAATCTCTAAGCTGTTTAAAAATACAGTGGTACCTCTGGTTGCGAACGGGATCCGTTCTGGAGCCCCGTTCACAACCTGAGAGGGATGCAATCCGCGTCTGCACGTGCACGGATCGTGATTTGCCGCTTCTGCACATGCATGTGATGTCATTTTGAGCGTCTGCGAATGTGCAAGCAGTAAAACCCAGAAGTAACTCTTTCCGTTACTTCCGGGTCGCCACGGGACACAACCTGAAAAGATTTAATCCGAAGCGTCTTTAACCCGAGGTATGACTGTATATGATATGAAAAAATGAAAAAAACCCTCAAAACTATAAAAACATACTGGGACGCGGGTGGTGCTGTGGTCTAAACTACAGAGCCTAGGGCTTGCCGATCGGAAGGTCGGCGGTTCGAATCCCCACGATGGGGTGAGCGCCCGTTGTTCAGTCCCTGCTCCTGCCAACCTAGCAGTTCGAAAGCACATCAAAGTACAAGTAGATAAATAGGTACCGCTCCAGCAGGAAGGTAAATGGCATTTCCGTGCGCTGCTCTGGTTCACCAGAAGCAGCTTAGTCATGTGGCCACATGACCCGGAAGCTGTATGCCGGCTCCCTCGGCCAATAAAGTGAGATGAGCACCGCAACCCCAGAGTTGTCTGTGACTGGACCTAACGGTTAGGGGTCCCTTTACCTATAAAACCATACTATAATGAAAAGACCTGTTGGAATTAAAAATGTCTTCAGCAGGGAGTGGACTTGACTGACTTCAGCTGGAAGGAAGTTCCATATAATTTGGCCCATAGCACCAAATGCTTCTGGTAGATATGAGTCATGGTCCCTACCATGAGGGACCACTAACAGTGACTCACTCAAGTACCAGTGATTTTGAGGATTAGGAAGTCCTTAAGGTACCCTGGACTCAGATTGTTAAAGGCCTTGTAAATAAATACAAGAACCTTGAGTGTGGCCTGGTAGCCTATGGACAGGAAGTGCAGACTTTGGAGTGCTGGCGATAGACTGCCACCATCAGGGGTCTAGCCGTGGCTGAAGCCTCTGGATCATGCCCCAAAGCAGCCACACACGGAGCAGATTGCAATCATTCAATCTTGTTCCACTCAAGTTCTGCTTGAGGGCTTCTTGGGGGCATTTGGATCTCTACTGTGAAAATGGGGTCCAGCCAGGCTCTTCTCAAGTTCTTGTGACCCTTTGATATTGATGTAATAAGGGTGGCTGGAGTTGAGTCAAGGGCAGTGCGACAACGGAGGAATGAAAAGCCATATTAAACACTAGCCAAACCTTTACCTACGAGGGACCCAGACTTTGGGGGGAGATCAGGGCATATTCCCAGCTCCCTGAAATCTTGCGATTATATTCTTGTTGGCTTTCCTTCAATAGCTTTTAAGCTCCCTAAAAGAACATAAAGTTAAAATTTTAATGGCATTTCTGCAGAGCCTTTCTGAATTTTGTATTAGATCTCAATTTAGCCCCGGGTAAAGCTGTTAGAAGAAAAAAAAAATCTGATGCTTGAAAACGTAATAATCATACAGGAACCTTCCAAAGCCAGCATCAAATAGAATAAGATATATTTTATTAATGATACAATTCACAAAATTACCACTCCTGCCACTCTGTGCCAGCCAGAGACACCGGCTCCCCCCACCTTTTATTTCATGTGTTATCAGCCAGTAGAGATTCTTCTGTTTGATTTAACCTTATGATTGCCTGGAATGCTTAATGAACTGGCAATTCACTAATGATTAGGCAGACAGTGACCATTATAAGGACACTCCTATCAGAAATCTGTGCTGTGCACATGGGTAAAGAAGAAGCTAGCAAGATTAAAAGGACTGGCATGTTTCTCTGCAGAAGGCTCTGTATTAAATGTAGTCAGAAGGGTTGTAGCTCAGTAGCAGGGCATCTGATTTGCATGCAGAAGGTCCTAGGTTCAATCTCCAGCATCTCCAGGTAGGGCTGCAGAAAATCCCTGTCTTAAAATCTTGGAGAGGCACTGACCAACAGTGTAGACAGTACTGAGATAGTTGAGCTTTCTTCCTACATGTGCTATGCAACAGTAACAGCAATGGTCATGGTATGAGATCAAGCCATGGTGACACGAAAGATATGATGCTAGGGATGGTGTCAGGGGCTGGTGTCTGTGGACACTTGTTGCAGACCCCACCTTTTTAGGACCCCCCACATCTCCCTGGTCCTGCTGATCTTCCCTTTTCATTATTGAATCCTTGACAGTGCTCTGCTCTGGCCTAGACGGAGAGCATGGGTGAACAGAAGCAAAGAGAAGGATCATGGACAACAGCTGGTGCTTGCTTACTGGCTTTCCCTTCCCTCCAAATCAACAATGTAAATTTGACCTAGAAGCTGGTGCAGAGTGAATGGGCGGTGTCAGTAAGAGCAGGGCCAGCACCATCATGAGGTGGGTGTTTGTGTTACTGAAACTTGGATCTGCTCTACTTTACTCAACCCTGCTTGTCTCTCCTGATTTTGTCAGTGGAAACCTGAACTCTTTGTGCACAAACTCTTGGATCAGAACCCTCTTTCTACAGGAGCCATCACTTGGAGCAGAACATCTGCTTCATCAGGGGAGCAGTGGTGGTGAAGAATGCACACAGTACAGTTTTGTATTTTTATCTCCTCTGGTTTCTTACCCACCCTGCCCCCAAATTAAAACAACAATGAAATGAAGATAACACAGGGTCTAGCTATATCTCATAACAGATTAACTTTAACTGTTAAAAGCTAGCACTTCCTGGAAATGTTCAAGCTCAGATCCACAATTAAAAACAAGGGGACTGAAGTTCCTTTTGAGTAATCTACACCACATCAGTGCCAAAGCTGGAGGTTCTCAAAGATTTGATGAATGGAAGTATAGCCAAAGGATAAGAATCATCATATTGGTCTGCAAAAGGGATGGATTACCTTCCAAAAATTCAAATGCTTTTGAAATAAAATGCAATGCATTTCTGGCTCTTTATCTTCTGTCTACTCCTTTCAAGTCTCTTTCTCCTGCCCATCACTTCTGGCTGGTCAGTTGCTGCTGCTGCCACTGTTCACATACCCATGTTTTTCACACACATGCTATAGATCAACTGAATTAAGCTACTAGATCACAGCTTGGGAACCCCTCCCTAATGTACACATGTTTTTCATTGGTAAGCTACTTGCAAAATTCAGAGAACTGCAAATGTTGAAGGACAATTGTATTTCAGTTCATGAACTGTTTCAGGGAATACAAATTAAGTAGGTTCACATTAAAATTCAAACCAAATATTCAACCAAAATTCAAACCCTATCTCTATTCTGTAATATTTCAAGCAGCAGTTCATGATGGGTAAGAGATCCAGCCTGGATGGGGCACAATTGAACCCTACTTCCAAAGCAGCAAAATATTGATCACATCCAGTGGTCCAGTGATCAGAGATATGGCAGGGTCAAATTTCAGAAAGGAAAGTAATCAAACAGGTATCAGGTTCTAATATGCATAGTCAAGTATCTCAGAGGGTCAGCACCAAAGGTGACCAGCAAGAGAAAGGCCCCAGAAGCATGGTCAGACAAAGCAAAAGTGCAGTGGTGTGGTAATCATAGATTTCCAATTAGAGGTGAAAGCCAGACAACTTGTAGACTCTGACTGAGCCTTAAACAAGTGTTTTGGTTTCCAATGGGCCATTGTACCCCCCCCCCCCCAAGTGAATGAAATTCCCACCCTTAAAGGGGTCTCATTTCCTTTTGGAGCCTTTGACTGGAGTGATGTGGATGTGGCTGCAATATGGCAGTGACTTTGCAGATGGAAACCGAGGTTGATAGTGCTTCACCCTCAAGGCAGGGCTGCCCACATGGTCCTTTCTGGTGATGGTTGTTCTGCTGAGGTTGGGATGACCAGAACAATGCCAATTTCTCAGCACATTCTGAGAGACTGTTTCTATATGTGGTCTATTCCCCCAAGAGAGATAATTCTATTTCTGCTTGCCCAATAGAATGATCTCCCATCTTCTCCCTTGCATGCGGTTCTGGAGGTTTTTCCGATCCACCAGAGTAAATTTGGAGAGGGTTGAGTAGCACCTGAGGAGGAGGAGAAGGGAGGAAGAGATTCTCTTTGTGACAATGAGAATTATTTATTTGGTTTCAGATGGTGACAGCAGCCACGAAATTAAAAGATGCTTGCTTCTTGGGAGAAAAGCAATGACAAACCTAGACAGCATCTTAAAAAGCAGAGACATCACCTTGCCAACAAAGGTCCGTATAGTAGTGATGTATGGAAGTTAGAGCTGGACCATAAAGAAGGCTGATCGCCTAAGAATTGATGCTTTGAATTATGGTGCTGGAGGAGACTCTTGAGAGTCCCATGGACTGCAAGAAGATCAAACCTATCCATTCTGAAGGAAATCAGCCCTGAGTGCTCACTGGAAGGACAGATCCTGAAGCTGAGGCTCCAATATTTTGGCCACCTCATGAGAAGAGAAGACTGGAAAAGACCCTGATGCTGGGAAAGATGGAGGGCACAAGGAGAAGGGGACGACAGAGGACGAGATGGTTGGATAGTGTTCTCGAAGCTACCAGCATGCGGGAGGCAGTGGAAGACAGGAGTGCCTGGCGTGCTCTGGTCCATGGGGTCACGAAGAGTCGGACACGACTAAACGACTAAACAACAACAAATGCAGCAATCTGGTTGAAAGTGGCCCACAATATGCTCATCATGAAAACTGTATGATGAGCTAGGGTGTGTTCTTTCTCCTTTCCCTCTTCATCATGTTGGCTGTCAAACAGAAACTGGACAGGCATATGTTGGAGATGTTTTAGCTTCAAGCAAGGTGGATGACCTAGATGGCTGACATGGTCACTTTCAGTTCTGTGATTCTATTATTCTTCAGGGATTTAGAAGGATGTTAAGCAAGAGGCAAGATATTGGCTAGGAGAAGGCCATGCCCTAAATCTTGTTGAAAACAAGCTTCCTCCAATGTACACCACAAAGCAAAGTGAAACTGTTCTATAATGTTGGTTTACAAATATGCTCCCAGCACACAAGCATTGTCTACTTATGAAGAGAAGAAATACAAACACACTTACTTATCACAACATATTATCTATAACAACATAATGTGGCTTCTGGCATAATAGTAAAACACACTGGAAGAAATGTGCATACAGATCTAATGGTACCATAATGATATGCTTACAGTAATATCAGCAGCTTAAGTTATGACAACCAAATGACTAGTAACAACTAACCATAACAGCAAGTAACTCACTTTAGCAGTATTAATCATTGTAACTGAATAGCTGATGCCTGTCAGTAATTAGAGACGGGGAAGACCTTCAGTGCAGTTCACATTTTATGTGTGAGCCTACTTCACTCACACTTCCAGAAACAGCAAGCCAACAGATATGCAGCTATTTCTGGAAATTCACATTTCCCCAAACTTTCTGATGCAGTTCTCCAACTAAACAAAACACACAGACATGTTTATATGTAGGAGACAGTGTACATAAAAATGCATGTACCAGTGAAAGTAGCATACAAAGAATGTGTATATCTGGCAAAATTGCATACCAAAAATAACGTGCATTGTGAGAAAGGCACACTAAAAGGGTGATGGATTTTGGTGAGGGCTTTTTAAGAAGTGGAACCGTGGTGAACTGAGTGGGGAAATGAGAAACTGAAATTGACTGATTCAGCCATCCCTACCAATGACAATATTGACGGCACCACCACCTCGACGCAGAAACATTGCTGATGGCAGCCAAGTGAGATGCTGGAGTAATGCCTTCGGTATTAACAGGAATTTCCGCACAAAGCCACTTGTCCTTCAGTGGATCTTTAACAGTATCCTAGTGATGAATCTGCCAGTAAATAGACCCAGATTGGGTGATTGCCCTGTTTTATTTACTGCCCCCCATTCAAAACCATTTAAAAAGAAAACTATGAAAGGTACAGAAATTCTGTTTTTTTAAAGAAAGGTAAAACATTATTACGTAGTGAAAGAAACGCAGAGCACCTCCCCCTCCAGTAATCTCTATGAGAATTATTTTTTTATTTCAATTTTAATTAAAAGAAAATGTTTTTTTTTGGGGGGGGGGGCAAGGGTTTCTTGGCTGCCTGTCCTTTTATCCTTTCATCTCGCAGTAACCTTTTCAGCAAAGAGCAGACCTCTCTATATTCTAACTTCCATATTTCATTGCCAGCCGGCTGTCAAAATTTAGATTTTCTCCTTGTTCTTCTCCTTAAGTTCTATTCTGATTTCCATGTTTGATTTATTGCTTAGCAACTCTATGAGAAAAAGATTTCACAAAAGGAGAGGAAAAAAATGTCAAAATGTGCTGTTATTTAAATGGGAGGTAGAAACCTAAATGTGACAGATAAAGCTTTGACTACTTGCTTGCTGGCATAATCCACCATTAGTAAAATGTCACTTTAATTGAGTGACTCCCCACCCCCCTTCTTACAGCAGAGAAAGGAGGAGTGCAAAGAGAACTGAAGCAATTCCATTCTGCAAGAATAACTCCACCATTGTATATATGCAGCTGGGAATTGTAAGTGGAAACTAGAAACCTCCCATAAATCTTCCCACTGTACAGTCACAGTCTGTGCGAGATAATTAGGATCCAAGGGTTTGGAAGCAGGGTCTGCACCATTCCTCTTCAGAGAAACATGTATATGAGAGGAAATGCAGAGAAGGCTAGAATTTGTGGAAGTTTTGGAAGGCTCAAGATGGAGGAAACAGGTTTAATTTGGAGCAGGCATAGGCAAACTCGGCCCTCCAGATGTTTTGGGACTACAACTCCCATCATCCCTAGCTAACAGGACCAGTGGTTAGCTAGGGGTGATGGGAGTTGTAGTCCTAAAACATCTGGAGGGCTGAGTTTGCCTGTGCCTGATTTGGAGCAAAACACCATTGTATTGTACCAACAAGATGGAAATATTTTATTATGAAGATCTTAATCTGAGGCATACTGTATATATTTTGCACTTTAGCTGATAAACTATTAATACATGTGGGGCAACAATGTTTATTGTTCAATCTTAGAATGAACAGGTTTTTCATTTCTAGGTTAAGCTTTCATTGACTGCAAATGGTACACAGGACAACAGTTTCTGCTGATGATAAAGAGGCTTGCAGACTCACACCCAGCCTAGGGGTCCAGCCTTTTACTGTCAAGCATCAACTCGCTTTGACAACCTGCAAACTACAGAAGGCAAGAGAATGCAGGAACGTCATGGAATACTGCATTTGGCAAAAGGTTGCTTTATACATTGTGCAACAGTGAGGTAGTCTGTTAGGGAACAGCTTCCAGGGTTGAACTTTGGCTGTACTGAGACTTTGGTGTCTGCTATTTATTTTTTTTAATGGAATATTGCCAGGCATATACTCAAAAGCACATTTTTTGTAACTCATTCATAAAAAAATGTTCCAATAATATATCTGCTGCTCTATATGTTCTGGAAAAGCAGCTGGAACTGTGACCCTATTAATGGTCAAGAGAGGCTGATATTCTCACTGCCAGCTCCTTCCCCTTCCTGATCACCTGCTGGGTGACTGTTTCCAGTTGAACGTTCTCCAAATTCTCCTTCCTCCAGAGTAGATCCTTCTTCCAAGGAGCCTCCCCTGTTATCCAGCCAAATAAGTGTTCCTATGATGACTCTGGGCTTCCCACTGCTTCCATCTGCTTCCACCTTTGTTCTGGAGGTTTGAGAGACAAAGCAGGAAAACTGCTGGGGGAGGGGAGGAGGTCAAGGCAAGGTTTGTGAACTTCCCTAGTCCAACATTCTGCTCTCACAGTGGCCAGCCAGATGTCTATGGGAAACCCACAACCAGGAGCTAAGTGCAACAGTACTCACCCCTCCTGTGGTTCCCAGCATTCTGCTTCAACAGTGGAGATACAGTGTTGGAAGCTGCCTCAAGTCATCGGTGCAGCTAGCTCAGAATTGTCCACACTGACTGGCAGAGGCTCTCCAAGGTTTCAGGTAGTGGTGTTTAGTGTAAGGCTACCAGATTTTTTTTCAATGAATCCGGGGACACTTTAATTAGTTAATTAATTAATCAATTACTACACGTTCAAGACATTGATGCTTCAGTGATGGCGGTGGCAGAGCGGTGGTGGCTGCCTTCACTTCAACTGCCACGTTTCCCCTTCCTATGAGGTTCCTATCTCCTTTCTCCAGGAGCCTGGGCAGTCCCTGAGTGGTTGGTTCTTCGGTGGTGGTGGGGAAGCGGTGTGTGGCGGGTCAAGCATGGAAGGCAGAGAGGGAGGGCTGAGAGTGGCGGCAGCAGTGAGGCTCGGGCAGCACGATGCCTCCCTTCCCATCGGAGCAGCCCCAATCCCATTCCTACTTGTGTGCAAGCAGGAGGGGGCAGGGATCCCTTGGCTGGGAAGAGAGGCTTCACACTGCCTTTCGGAGCAGCCCCATCCCAACTCCTACTTGCGTGCAAGCAGGAGGGAGCAGGGATCTCTCAGGCAGCGCAATGCCTCTCTTCCCATCGGAGCAGCTCCAATCCCATTCCTACTTGCGTGCAAGCAGGAGGGGGCGGGGATCCCTCAGCTGGGAAGGGAGGCTTCCCGTTGCCTAACTGAGAGATCCCTGCCCCCTCCTGCTTGCACACAAGCTATGATAGGCAGCATGAAGCCTCCCTTCACAGCATAGTTGCTGGGGTCAGGGAAGGTGGAGGCAGCCCAGAAGCTGCATCTTAGAGCCCCTTCACCATCATCATATGGGGGCTTCTGAGCAGCTCCTGAAGCCAGCCAGAACCAACTGTTGTGGGCTGCTGAGACTGCCGCTGCTGCATTTCCCGGGGACATTAGATGAAATCCAGGGACATTCTGGGGATGGAATTTGTCTGGGGACTTATTCGCAAATCCAGGGACTGTCCCTAGGACACGGGGACGTCTGGTAACCCTAGTTTGGTGGTCTTCCCTAGTCCTACCTGGAGATGCAAGGTGTTGATCCTGGGACCTTCTGCAGTTGCTCTGCCACTGACCTACAGCCCTTCCCCAAATGCACTGAGCACAGACTTGTGCAGCCATATCACATAGCCACCAAGTTTACCCATTTTCCAGGGACAGTCCCTGAATTACAAAAGCTATCTTAGTTTCTGATTTTATCCCAGAAGGTCCCTATTTCCCTCACCAGCACCAAGCTTGGGGAGGAGTGATGGCTGTGAGGGAACACCCTGTTGCCTCTCAATGGTCGCTGCTGCCAGCCTCCTCCCTTGGGCAGCTTGTAGCAGCTGCTGGAGAGCAATGAGAAAGAGGAGAGGATGCTACCACTGAGGCCCAGCTTCATGGGATGTGCTGGCTTTGAGGTACAGGCACAGCGCAGGGCCTCCCCAGGTGGGAAGAAAGGGGGAGTGGAGTGAAGCACAAGGACCCTCGATTAAAAAAATAAAAATACTTTGTGTGTCCATGTCTAATTTTGCCCCTTTCTAAAATTGGTGTGTGTTTTTCTTTTTGTAAATCTGCCTAAGAATAAATTAATAAAATAAAATAAGGCACCCACATTTTGGCCTTTTTCTGTTTCATCACCCCAAACACTGAATCATTTTGTGTTTTGATTTTATGGTTTTGTTATCTATTAGATTATCAGCTTATTTGGAGAAGCTCATCAGCCCCAGCCAGTATGGCCCATGGTCACTGGTAATGGGATTTGTAATCTGACAACATTTGACAAGGCATCATGTTTGCTGCCACTGCCCACTCCATCATCTGGGATGGTTGAGGGGAGGACAAACGTTTGTTGACTGTGACACTGCGATGGTTTGAGAATACAATTTTTAAAGGTAAAGGGACCCCTGACCATTAGGTCCAGTCGTGGCTGACTCCGGGGTTGTGGTGCTCATCTCGCTTTATTGGCCGAGGGAGCCGGCGTACATGTGGCCAGCATGACTAAGCCACTTCTGGCGAACCAGAGCAGCGCATAGAAACGCTGTTTACCTTCTCGCCGGAGCAGTACCTATTTATCTACATGCACTTTGACATGCTTTCAAACTGGTAGGTTGGCAGGAGCAGAGACCGAGCAACGGGAGCTCACCCTGTTGTGGGGATTCTAACCACCGACCTTCTGATCAGCAAGTCCTAGGCTCTGTGGTTTAACCCACAACACTACCTATTGACAAATTTACTTCCATAGTAGTCCTCCAACAGACCTACAAGAAAGTGACAAAATCAGTGTCTCACTGGCCAGCATTGAGAAACTGCTACAAAACTTTTTGCTCCCAATTCAGCGTGGGAGGGGGGTATTCCCATCCCATATCTCCTACAAACCTTTTTTTTTTTTGTAATGCTAAAACATTCTGGAAAGAGACTATTTCTTCTCACATCCCACTTCCAAATGAAGCTCAACGAAGACACACTGATTTAAATAACAAAGGCTGATGAATTGAAACATAGGAGTTAGGACAATTATCGTAGCATCTTTTGTCTGGTGAGAGTGTCGGTCTGGCTGCTTTGATATGCAGTGGAAAACTGACCCAGGATGAGGAAAAACCCCCAAATATGCAATTCAAACTCAGAATCATATTACGTTTTTAAAGTTGTATTCATATGCCACCCCTCCTTTTGATCTGGGAGAGCTCTGCCCTATTGCCCATAGTGCTTGCTAATGCTGCAGGTACTAGGTCTTAAGCTAGGGCTGCCACACATCAACAACTTGTGTGTCTGGATTTTCACTTTTTGAACTATGGCAACCCTGTCTTAAGCAGGGATGGAAAACATAAGACTTTGGGTTCAAATGTGGCCCTCCAATCCCTTGAAACTCCCTATAGGCCACACTTCCTTTCCTTGGGCTTCACCCTAACTGGCCGTGTTCTGTGTCCTCCTGGGACACATCCTAGTAATGTCTGGATGGAGAGGGGGGAGACATGCATTTGAGTAGAAACCTCTCACTTTTGTGTGGTTGGAATGTGGCCTACAACACAGAAGCATCCATTACTCTGTCTGCCTTTGCCTCCACCTCTACCCACTTTTTTCTTTACCCCCCCCCCCCCGCCCATGTGGCCCCCAGAAGCCACATGGCCCCCATGAGAGGATGTGCACTTCCCTGGGCCCAAAGCTAGCTCATGAGCAATCAGTCATGATGCACAGAGAAAAGGTGGGGCACCCTCTCATTGACCCCTTCCTCCTCAACAACTGCAGCCTTCTTGTCTTCTAGTCCAGGAGTGGGGAACATGTGGCCTTCCATATATTGCTGGACTACAGTACCCATCATCCCTGACTATAGGCCATGCTGTGCTGGGACTGATGGGAGTTGGAGTCGAACTGCATCTGGAAGACCATAGAATCCCTATACCCTTCGCCATTCCACAGGTTGCATAATGGGAAGGAAACAATACAATCTGGAAGAGAAATGGCAAGATGATAAAGTCCTGAGATAAGCCTGGCCAATATAACATGGACAACAATAGTCCCCATGTAGGCAACAACTGAGCTTTCTATTCAAAACAAAGCTGCTTCTCTCTCTCCTTTTAACCTATTTATTTTCCATTTCTGAGATATAAAATAAAGCCTCTTTGTTTTCCAGCTAATCCTTACATTGTCTTGGCTAAGAGATATGTTATTGTCACATCCTCGGGCTGATAGGAGTTGTATCAAGGTTGCAGGGGGAAGGAATCACCATTTTTCAATTTAAGTGACTGCTCATATCAGCCGGAGTCTCAGTTAAACAAATCCCCAGCGAAAGCAGTGATAAGGCACAATCTATTAGGATATTAAATCGAAAATTTGTTTCCCCACATTCTGTGCACCAGAAAAGGATTTCTCCTGGTGTTTCCTGATAATTACTTACTAACTGGTGCAATTAATATGCTCTCCAGTCAATTACCTTGACACAAATATTTGCTCTGGCTTACATTTATTGCATTGATGATGAACAGAGAGAGATGTCTCAAACACCCTGGTCTCAATGGTGGCTTCCTGATCTTCACCCAGACAACACATACTAACATTTTGTTCACATAATAAGTATGTGTAGACATTGAACAGTTGGAAATCTAGCATGGTGTAATGCTCAGAGTGTTGGACCAGCTTTTAATACCCCATTCAGACAAGGTCACTGGGCGACCTTGGCAAAGTCACCAAGACTAACCAACTTTACTGGACTGTTGTGGGGATAAAATGGGGATGGGGGAAGAACCATGCACTAGCTTTTGGAGGAAATGTGGACTATTAATTAAATAATAAACAAACCTACAAAACTGTAGATGTGTGCAGCCTTTTCCACACCAACAGGAACCCAGTTTTGGGATTCTAGAGTGTGTGGTGGGAGCCCTACACAGGTGAAGCTGTTCCAACACATTCAAATGAAGATTGTTTCAGATGAAAGTAAGAGAAATAGTGTGGTGCAATGGTTAGACAGCTGGACTAGGACCTGGGAAACCAGGGTTCTGTCATAGAATTCTACTCAATATTGATCCAGAGCGGATTCTAACGTATAGTTACAGAGTAAAACTTAAATACATTGCAGGATTCATCCCAAAATAGACAAGAGGTGATTAATACTTCATCCAGCAGAGCTTTACTGCTACTGAAGGCAAATGAGCATAATGGTCACAAATCCAATACATTCAGGACTGGCACTGTCCTTAAGAAATCCAGTTGCAGCAGACTTAACTTAAACTTACAATAACTTATAAGAAGTCTAAACCTTAACACTAAGCATACAATGTATAGAACAACACACCAGAAGGAAGAGAGATAGAAAGAGAAAGTGAAACCCAGGCTCCTTCTGGCCTTAATATTACAGTGGTACCTCTAGTTACGAACTTAATTTGTTCCAGAGGTCCGTTCTTAACCTGAAACTGTTCTTAACTAGAGGCATGCTTTCACTAATGGGGCCTCTTGCTGCCACTGCGCCGCCGGCACACGATTTCCGTTCTCATCCTGGGGCAAAGTTCTCAACTCGAGGTAACTCTTCCTGGTTAGCGGAGTTTGTAACCTGAAGCGTTTGCAACCTGAGGCATTTGTAACTCGAGATACCACTGTATAGTCGGCATTACCTTGACAGAAGAGATAACAGAACCAGTTTAAGTCAGTGGAACTCAGCTTCTCTGAAGGAATAACCCAAACATCAGGAACCTTCTGCTTGTTTCTTTCACACGGAGAAGCTTACAGAACCCTCTTGAATTAATTAGAATAGGAAAGACCTCTACACATCAGACCAATATTTTCTGCACTAAGAAATGCAAACTGACAGGTTCAACTCCACCCTCAGCCACAAAGCCACTGCATGGGATCCTGGGCCAGTCATGACTTCTCATTCCAACCTATTTCACAGCATTGTTGCAATGATAACATGGGGAGTTGGTGAACCATATGCATCACTTTGAGCTCCTTGGAGGAAAAGATGGTATATAAATGTAATAGATAAATAGGTGTCAGGGAACTGACATCGGAGCCAGAGGCGGAGGCAAGGCTCCCAAGCGATGCTGGAGAAGGGCCCAGCAGGGAGAGAGGCAGCTCATCAGCTGGGGAAGGAAATCAGCGTAACACCAGGGATAAAGGGGGGCAGATGGGGGAATCGGCGAGGGGACTCCTCGCCAGAGACCAGCGGGGAGAGCACGGGTCCTCCGCTACCCACGCCCTCCCTGCGCAGAAGACTTCTGCGCAGAGAGAGTAGGAGGAGACTTGGCGTCAAACAGCTTTTATGCTGGAAAAGGTTTAAGAAACGCCCACTGACGGATTCTGCTAGCGACTGAAACAGCCACGAAGTGAAGGGCTGTCCAGACAGAAAAGGCTTAACCAGGCACACTAGCCAGGAGTGGCGGCAACTTACACACGAGCAACCCCTATAATCATTACAATAGGGATGCAACATCTGTTTTGTTTCCGTAAAGCCAATGTATGTGGTTATATATGCACAAACAAGTTTCATTAAGGACTCATTCCCTAAAATGTTGCTTCTCCTTTTCATGTTAAGAGGCAGTATGCCACTGAATAGCAGCAGTTGGGAGGCAACTGTGTCAAGGTGGCTGTTGCCTTTACGTCTTGCTGGTGGCCTTCCTGAAAGTATCTGGTTGGCCACTGTAAGAAGAGAATGCCGAATTGGATGGACCTTTGGTCTGATCCAGCAGGTCTCTTCTTACGTTCATATGCTATTCAAGCTGCAGGAAAAATTGGGGATTCCAAGTACATCCTGTATCAGTACTGCATCTGGTACTTGGAAACAAAGGCTCAAAATAAAGACCTAGGATTAAACCTATAAAGTCATTTTCGTTGGCTCTCAAATACAAGGCTTTGGAAGCTGTTTTAAGTGTTAAGTGTTTTAAGTGTTGCCCACAGCCACAGGCAAATCAGCATTATGTTTCAGAAGATAAACATTACAATTTCTGCCTTGGGTTGGCACGCAGGGCTTGATTACCATCATTAATCCAGACCAGAATGCAAGGATCACTGCAGCTTGGCAACTGAAACTGCAGGAATAGCAAACTGCTGAGGATGCTATGATGGAAGGTAGAGATCCCTATGGAGAAAAAGAGCCAGAATCTGGCCAGAATGGTTTGCATGCCTCATTAGTAGGTCCACAGCCAACTCTGCCTTCTTAACCCAGGAACATTTGAAGCTGCCTTATACCATGCAGTTCTGTTTTGCTTACTCTTCACATTCAGCAGGTTCCTAATTGTCACAGGCAGAAATGTTTCCTATTAGCTGCTGCCTGTTTTATTTTATTTTTAAATACATGCATTTAACCTCCAGGGGTTTAAAACTGGGATCATGTGCATGCATGTGCTCTACCTAAGTGACAGTCCCTTGCCATCAGCAAGACAGGGGTGGAGAACACATGGCCCACCAGATGTTGTTGGACTCCAACTCCCATCAGCCCCAGTTTGCATGGACAATGGTCAGGGATGATGGGAGTTATAGTCCAAAGCATCTGAAGGGCCACAAGTCACATACATACATCATTTCCTTTGTATGCCGCCTTTCCATAGTTAAAACCATGCTCAAGGTGGTTTACAACATGAAAATATTTACAAAACAATTACAAAAATAGTCGTGAGCAATAAACAAAGCACATCAAATTACACACACAAAGCACACAGCCAAATTATCAATGCCCACATCAAATCATAATGAGATCTAAAAATAAAGATATAAAAAACTGATATCACTAACAGCAACAACCCCCCCCCCAATAAAACCCCCTAAACAGTACTCAGTGCAACCCTGACAATGCCATAATATTCATTATGCTGTTTCTGTCATATGCTGAAGATGCCCTTCGTTACCCTGTCTATCAGTCTCCTCCTCATTAGTCTTAGTGGTGCCTTTGTGGAAATCAGCAGGGAGGAGGAGGGACCAAAAGAAGAATTAGTTGGCTCTGCCTGCCATTGGTTCTGCCTCCTGCTGGCCTCCCTGCCTCTTGCCCTATCAGTCTCATGTGCCTCCCCAAGCCATTCCTTTGGGGGGGGGGGGTTGGTTGCTGATAAAATACCTTCTGTGGTTCTTCACCCAGACAAGGTACTTGCCCCACTTTAATAATCCTTACCCCACTCTACTTCCTGTCTCCTAAATTTTGGGTTAAAAGCAAGGAGTGGAGATTAGGGACTGCATTGGCTCTTGAAGCTGGCTCAAGAGCCCTTCAGATCTCTATTGTTTTTTATTAATTTATATAAACTGATTCCTATATGCATATAGGATTTCTAAGCGGTATACATAAATGCAATAAAAAGAGTCTACTAAAAACTACAGTTAAAACTGGTAGCGTAGAAAGAGTTCAGTAATAACAGGGTCTTATATTATGGGTCGGGAGAAGTTTGGGGGGAGAAAGTGGCGTCTTTGCAAGGCAAGTGAAGCAGCCGGTAGATGGTGCTTCATGTATCACAGGTGAAAGGACATTCCGCAATGGAGGAGCAATGGCTAAAATTCCTATATCCAGGTCGCCACCTCTTTTATTCTGCAGGGTCATGAGTAAAATTCCCATGGGCCCTGAGCAGCTGCCTCACTTTGCCACATGCCATGAACTGCCTCTGGTTAGCCTAGCGTGAAGCCAGCTGATCTGCTCTCCTGGATTTAGCACTGCGCATTCATCTGGGTAAAGGCGCTCTGATGATCCTCGTGGAATGGGAAATCAAAAGCATTCAATTTCACACTTGTGAAACCAAACACAGAGGCTGCTATCTTCCTTTCGAAATTGGGAAGTTAAGTGTTTCCACTGGGAAGTGTGTGGGTGTATGTGTGTGTGCAGTCTGAGAGAAATGAAAGATTGGGGGGTGGGGTGGAGGCGTTGAAAAGAAATCTTCATGTTACTTGCTTCCTAGATGGCTTTATAAAAATGGAAGGGATGTAATTGCCAAATAAAAGGGGTGCTGAGATTTCCAATCATGACGTTGATGAATGATTTAACATCCTCTTAAGCTTTCTGCTTCCAGCCTTCCTCCTAGTTTCTTGGCTCTGCCCTTTGCTCTATGCATGAGATTCAGGTTGCAGATAACTGTTCAGGGGTGCACTGTATCCATATTGCCACATCCATGGAGCAGGACAAAGTTTTTGGGGAAAAGGGAGTGCTGCAAATCTGCAGTTCTGGCAGACAGGAGAGCCTTGATGGGATCAAAATAAATGAGTCACCCTCCTTAATAGCTAGCAGCTGGCCAAGCTGCCACCAGGCACTCTTTTATAAAAATGTATTTTTATTAAAGATTTTCTTGATTTACAAAAGTACGGTATGTGCAATGTCTCTCTCTTGTATTTTTCCCATGTAACATTTTTACAAATCAGTTTCATTTGTTGAGACATTAGGAAGAAAAGGGGGAAGGGGTGGAAGATGGGGGTCGGGTCGGGTGGTGATGTTTCTATTTTACTTAATATATGTAGGGTTTTGTGTCAGCGTTGCTTGTGCAGGTTCTCTGCTGTTCATTTGTGTTCCTTTGGTGGTGAGAGAGGTTGGGGTTGGCCTAGGGTGTGATTGTTCATTTGTGATTGGCTGTGGTGGTCTTTGTTTTCGTGTGTGAGTGGGGTGGGTGGGTGTTTTGGTTCAGGTTAGCCATATTGATTGGTATGCTGTTGGTGGATTTTTGTCATTATCTTGTTGGGCTGTGTATGTGATAAAGGGGAGCCATGAAGGCGTCTTCTTCTATTTGTCCCTGTGTCAGTTTCAGTTTCTTGGTTAATTTTTCTAGTAAGGCTGTTTCCCATACTATTTGGTACCATTGGTCCATGCTTACTCCTGACAGGTCTCTCCAGTGTCTGGTTATGGTATTTCTGGCTGCTGAAAGTAGGTGGGTTATGAGTTCTTTGTGGTGTAAGTGGGCATTATTGTCTTGGAAGATGTTTAGTAAGGCCAATTATAGGGTGATTTCTTATACTTGCTTGGTTATTTTACATATTTCTCGTATGGTTGTTGTCCAGAATAGTTGGATTTTGGGGCACTCCCACCACATGTGGAGGTATGTGCCTGTGGAGGTATACCCTCTCCAGCATTTTGGTGAGGTTCCTGGTTGCATTAGTGCTAGTTTTCTTGGTGTTAGGTACCACCTGTAGGTGAGTTTCAGAGTGAGTTCTTTTCTTTTTGTTGATATGGATTTAAATGTGCCAGGCACATTTTGTGTTCAGAAGAGGACAACAGATAGGAAATACTGGGGGCAGGGGCCCCCCTTTACAAAAAGGCATTACTCTGCAGCCCCACTCCGGCAGCAAAGGATGATGTAAGCAAGGTCTCTCTGCCTGCCTGCCTGCCTCTTTGTGTGTGTGCACATGTGTGTACATCAGGTGTGAAGAAATGTTTCTTTCTGTTGAGGGTCACATTCCCTTGAAGGTAATCTGGCAAGGGACCACATGCTGGAAGTGGGTAGATTCAGCATTAGGTAAGGGCAGGGCTAGAGCCAAAAGCGAGCAGGAAGCCCCCTTTCCCATCTCCTTGCCATCACTTTCTCTCCCTCACCTACTTTCTGTCACACCCTTCAATATTATATGCAAGTTTATGCACACTTGACTTCAGTACACACTTTTTGTTGTTGCACACTTTACATGGCTGGAGAACTTCCTTGTAAAATTCAGAGAAGTGCAGATTTTGAAGGGTGGTTGTGCTTTGTTCATTTATGTTTCAGGAGGTGAGAATTAGATGTAACTTTAAAAGAGGACTGAGTTAAATTTCTCCCCCATCCCTCTTCTCCAGTTACCTCTCCTTCCAAAGGGAACTAATCCAGGATAAGCACTGTCCCTGGAACCATATAATACAAAAACATGAAAATAATGTTTTAATAAAAGCAGCCACAGCAGTCATAAAAAGATTTCTTAGTCCATTCCAAATCAGCCCAAATACTCCCCCTGAAACCTCAGTTTTTTGCTACATGCTGAAAAACTAGCAGAGGGATGTCTTTTTTTGGGGGGGGGTGTATAATGTGACTATTCGATTTAAAGGTAAAGGGACCCCTGACCATTAGGTCCAGTTGTGTCTGACTCTGGGGTTGCTGCGCTCATTTCGCTTTATTGGCCGAGGAAGCCGGCGTTTGTCCGCAGACAGCTTCCGGGTCATGCGGCCAGCATGACTAAGCCACTTCTGGCGAACCAGAGCAGCGCTTGGAAACGTCGTTTACCTTCCCACCGGAGTGGTACCTATTTATCTACTTGCACTTTGATGTGCTTTCGAACTGCTAGGTGGGCAGGAGCTGGGACAGAGCAACGGAAGCTCATCCCATCGTGGGGATTAGAACTGCCGACCTTCTGATCGACAAGCCCTAGGCTCTGTGGTTTAACCTGTAAATCTTAGAGAGCTCCTTTTCTTACGTTGATGCTCCATCATCTAGAAATCAGGGGGATGCTCCATCAGAAATCAGGGGGAACTTTTTCAGATTACGGACTGCATTCCCTTCTGGACAATCTGCTGGGGCCACTTATGGGCAGGGCCAGATGCAAAAGTGGGCATCAACAGTAACTAATACATCAATTGACTACAGCTGACCATCTTTAACAATAGTTAACAAACTACAAAACATCACTTCGAGTTAGTCAACTTTTCATATTTAACTTTATCTCTTTCTTAGCAGATCAGAAAAAAGTAGACTAAGAAAAGAGAGAAGAGAGAAAAAATTAAGAAAGAAAAAAAAGAAGAAAGAGAAGAAAGAAAATAAAAAAGAAGTAAAAAAGAAAATCAACTTTAAATCAACTTTAAAAGGGCCTAGCACAAAAGCCCCTGAATTTCGTTGACTGCACTTAGGCTGGTTTCATACCAAGGGAAACTTCTCTCTCTTGAGTGCAATTTTCAACAGAATTGCCCACAAAACACTAGGAGCTGTTTTTTTTACTCACCCCCCAAACTGCAATGGCTGCCCTTGTGGGAAAACCGCTACAACGATCTTTCTAAAATTTGGCAGGATTCACACTCTCAGCGTGGGCAATAGCGCCTACAAAAATCAATTCTGCCCTGAAATATATAAAAAGTTAGACATTTCCTTTTTAAAGAAGAAAATAATTTTGATGGTACCTTGGAGAAAAGCCTCTCAACCTATGCTTGCAAATTTCACGAGCCTCTTTCTGAAAGGGTAGGGATGGGGAGGGGGTTACAGGCATTTTTTAAAAAAAAAAATCCCAATAGTGAAGAGGGGAAGAAAAACAAAGCTGACTTGGATGGGGAGCCTATGAAGTGCCCCATATTGACAAGAACTGTTTCTGAAGTACCAAACTGGGACCTGAACCTTTAAGGCAGTGCCTGCACACTTCTAATTCTTATGCTTTACAGAGTCTCTTGCAAGTGCACAACTGTTGTGCACTTTATTTATTTATTTGTGCTGTCTATTTATTTACTGTGTCCTTTCCCCCCCTCGGGAGGCGGGTGGCGCTGTGGGTTAAAGCCTCAGCGCCTAGGACTTGCCGATCGAAAGGTTGGCGGTTCGAATCCCCGCGGCGGGGTGCGCTCCCGCTGCTCGGTCCCAGCGCCTGCCAACCTAGCAGTTTGAAAGCACCCCCGGGTGCAAGTAGATAAATAGGGACTGCTTACCAGCGGGAAGGTAAACGGCGTTCCGTGTGCAGCTCTGGCTCGCCAGATGCAGCTTGTCACGCTGGCCACGTGACCCGGAAGTGTCTGCGGACAGCGCTGGCCCCCGGCCTATAGAGTGAGATGGGTGCACAACCCTAGAGTCTGTCAAGACTGGCCCGTATGAGCAGGGGTACCTTTACCTTTACCTTTTTTTCCCCCTCAGCCTGAGAGCCTAGGCAGCCCCTTTCCTCAATCCCCAGGGAAAGTCCTCTGTGGCTAATGGCCATGGCAGGGGCCCCATCCATTGCAGTAAAATGTCAACGAAAGTACTTCCAAAGCAGTAATGCACACTGAAGAATGTAGCTTTTCATTATTCTTTGGAGAAAGAGAAGGAAAAAAATTAAAGACAGGTCTGTCAAACCCATGCATTTAAATGCCATTCTTGTCTATTTCCTGGAAGTTTATGTCAGAGTGGAAGTAACAAGGCTTCAGCTTATATGAGCTAATTGAGCCAGTTTGGCATCTGAATACCACTTTTAAGGAATGATGAGGAAATCTGGACAACATCTCTGTGGAGTTCATGTGACTGTGTTATTTTTACATAATTTGTTCATTTCCCCTAGGTAGATGCTCTTGGGCACTTCAAATGTAATTGCATAGAAAGTCAAGCACCACCATGACAAGTTGCAGCAGCAACACACAGACACACCCATAACACAATGAGTCCTCTTGCCTGTACAGTGGTACCTCGGGTTAAGAATTTAATTCATTCTGGAGATCCGTTCTTAACCTGAAACTGTTCTTAACCTGAAGCACCACTTTAGCTAATGGGGCCTCCTGCTGTCGCCACCGCACAATTTCTGTTCTCATCCTGAAGCAAATTTCTTAACCCAAGGTACTATTTCCGGGTTAGCAGAGTCTGTAACCTGAAGCTTCTGTAACCCAAGGTACCACTGTAATGATAATGTTGTCATCATCATCATCATCAACCTCAACAGCAACATGTCACAGAGCTACAATTCCCAGCACCCTTAACAAACTACACTTCTCAGGGTTCAAGGGAGGGGAGAGATATGCTTTAAATGTACAATGTGTAGGCACATTCAAATTAATGACCCTAAGTTAGCCGCACCGCTGCCGCTCAATTTCTGTTCTCATCCTGAAGCAAAGTTCTTAACTTGAGGTACTATTTCTGGGTTAGCGGACTGTGTAACCTGAAGGGTCTGTAACCTGAAGGGTCTGTAACCCGAGGTACCACTGTATGTATACTACTCATAGTCATGTGGATGTATACAGACTGAAACACATACTTAAGGGTTGATTTACATCATGGGTAGGCAAACTAAGGCATGTGAATGATCTGGGAATCAGTGTGTTTTTACATGAGTAGAATGTGTGCTTTTATTTAAAATGCATCTCTGGGTTATTTGTGGGGCATAGGAATTCATTCTCCCCCCCCCAAAAAAAAATATATAGTCCAGCCCCCCACAAAGTCTGAGAGACAGTGGACCGGCCCCCTGCTGAAAAAGTTTGCTGCCCCCTGATTTACATGTTAAATGTGCTGTGATTGAATGGTCCCTGAGTCCAGCTAATTGGTCCATTACCTGCTTTGGTTGGGGTTACTCTCCCCTTGATGGAGCAGATGCAAGGTCAGAAGATCCATCTCCTGCTCTCCTGCTCTCCTGCTCTCCTGCTCCTAGATCCATCTCTTTCTCTAGAGCCCCAAATGGCCTCAGTGGCTAAGGGTTCCTTTTACCAGTTTCAGTTGTCAACACAGCTGTTGCTGTTTCTGGACAATGATATGCTGACCACTGTCACCCATGCACTTGTAACCTCTAGACCAGATTACTACAGTATGCTCAGTGTTGTACTACCCTTGAGGTTGACCCAGAAGCTGCAGAAGGTAGCTGCCCCAGAAAGGGCAGAATATTACACTGGCTGCCAGGCTATGTTCAAAGTTCATATCTTCAGATATTGTAACCAAACTTTGCATAATGGTTCCCGAGACCAAGGAACGGGCTTTCGTCTATGTTTAGATACAACTGACATTTTGAATAATGATGGCAGATTTAATCTTTCAAAAGTATGCTAATTTTAACCACTGATTGCAAAACTGCGCTGGTGTTTTGGTTTCTTAGAATTCCTGAACAATTCTGGAATCAAGACTGCTAATCCCTTCTACACTCTGCTGATCACTGGGCTTTGTGGGAGAGGGCCTCCTGCAGGAGGTGTCTTATCAGGAAGCCCATTCTGTCTGATCTCGGAATTGGGCCGTTAGTGTGGTGCCACCCACCCCTGGGAACCAACTCCAGGCAGTTGCCGTCTGTTTTGCTTTTTTGATGCCTGTAAAAGACTTTCCTCTTTCAGCAAGCCTTCTAAGGGCACATTTTTCTCCCGGCCAGTCTCTGTATTAGATCTGAAATTGTTTTTATGCTTGTAATTATTTAAGCCAGGGCTTGTTTGTTTTTAATGCACTTGTTTTACATATGTTTTTACTGTATTGTGAAATTGCTTAGAGGTGCTTCAAAGGAACAGATTCATTAAATTAACAAATAGATACATATCATAATGATGGCAGACGTGGAACTTTGCTGCCTGCTTTAGTGGCTAGCATGCAGCACACTGCCACTCTTCTGGAGGTAAATACTTTCAGTGATCCTTTACCCAATTTGTGCAAGTCTGCAGGGAGTTCAGCCTTACCACCAGCCTGACGAAGACCAACATCCTGGGTCAGGACGTCGCCAGCACTCCACACATCAGCAATTAGCAGCACAGGTTTACTCATGGCCCTAGCTGCGGGGCTATCCCTAGATTTCGCTGCATGTGTTGACCTCTGGAATACAGGCAGCAAAAAGCTTGACTTTGTGCATTATAAGCCAAGGTGGTTCACCAGGTAAGGTGGAACTGCTACATTAGGCAGACGGGTCAATCCTGTTTCCTGGGAGGGAGGGGCAAAGTGGCCAGGAGGTCAGCATGGTAGAAATGCACTGGTAGGGGCTACAGCTTGGCTCTTCCAATGTCCTTGCCCTATACCAACCTTTCACCCCCTCTCCCTTCTCCTTTTCGTAAGCAGCAATGAATCACTGCTGCCAAGCTAGCAGAGCAGATCCACACTATCAAGCAAGCAGTTTCTGGTTATAAAGGTAACATGAAGTAGCTCTTACTCTCCCAGAAGCAAAAACTCATTTGTTATGACAAGATCAAATGTTTAGATGTCACACTTCAGTTGCGAAATCATGGGAGATGAGAACAAGGATGCAGCTGGACTGCAGGTGGGAAAAGGTTTAGGATGACTCCAACTAAACACAGGTTATACCCTTTTGGAAGGCCTATTATTTGGTTTTGATGGCAGCAGAGAGATCTTGCTTTTCTGCCACTGTGCAGTGCCATCCAGCAGAGCTCCTCTAAGCAGTTAATGGACTATTAAACCTGACCACAGTTAAGCCTCTAACTGTGGAACCATTGGAGTCCTACTGTAACTCCAATGAAGCAGTATCTGGATAAAATGGGAACTTATGCTGAGGAGTGGCTCATAAATATATTTAAATGAATGCAAAAACTTGCATCTGGTTCGGCATGCACACCACACTGAATGCAGAACTAATGTAGGGATGCCCGTGTCCTGCATGGATTGAACTTGCTTAGACAATCAGGCACTCATCCCAAAAGCCCACCTGGCTTTTCAAGCATTCCTGTCCCTGCAAGTACGATGACTGCAGTACGTTGTCCATGGGGCTGCCAGCAAAAAGTAATGAGCAAAGCTCAGATGGTTCAGATGGTGGCGACAAAGTTCTTCACAGCATTCACCATAGTGGTACTATTTTGGAACAACGGCGTTATGACCAGAGGATTGTTACTTGGAGACAACACAGAAGCAGGACTTCTCAGTAATCAAACCCATTCCTTGAAGTTACATGGTTTTAGCAGAAATGTTATAAAGAATTAAGTAAAAATGGATTGTTAATGGGCCAAAGTGTAAAATTCAAGGTTAGATTGGGTTAAGGTAATTTATAGAACAAAAATTGAGAAAGATGGAAAGGATTTGCTGAAATAGTTAAATTGAATTAGAATACCAAAAAGGGAGGTGTGAGGAGGTCGATGAAACAAGTAAATGAAAGATAAAGACATGGAAATATTGGATGTGTTTTTAAATGTTTCTGTTTTTAAATGTTTCTGTTTTTAAATGTTTTCTTTCTTTCTTTCTTTCTTTTTCTTTTTAACTCTTGTGCTGTATTGTTTTTTATTCTGCTTTTTTATGTATTGTAACTTTTTATTGTCTCTTTTTTTCCTTTTTTTGTAATTGTTAAACTTTTAATAAATATCACTTGGGGAAAAAAGTAATCAAACCCATTCCTTCCACAATATGTGAGACGGAGTCAGCAGTGACTTTTAAACATCTCTTTTAAAACATACATGTTTACTCAGGCTTTCCCGGAAGTTATTTCAATTCATCTGCAATACACAGTCATGTTTAGTTTTCATCTGGTTTTTAGGAAATTGCATTTTATTGTTTTTACGTTAACCACTTAAAGATTTTATTATATTAAAATCGTATAAAAATTGTATAAATAAAAATCTAAGTTGGATGCCAATTTGTTCCAAATGCATTGTTTGACCCAAGGATGGGAAACCTGTGGCCATCCAGATGTTGATGAGCCCATCATCCATGGCTGGCTGAGGCTGATGGTAATGGTAATCTAAGAACAGGTAAAGGACAAAGACTCCTTGCGCTTGGTTTAACCTATAAAGCATGAGAACATGTGGTTCACTTCCAGATGTTGCACTACAATTTACATAACCCCTGACCATTAGCCATTTTTGAGACCTACATGTTTCCCCTCCCTGCTATAAAACCCTAAATTCTCCTCTCCAGTCAGTGGGTTGTATTCAATGCTAGTCCTACTCAGAGCAGATTCATCAAAATGAATGGACATGACTAAAACTTTGTTGGCTATATCCCATTGCTTACTGTTCATGGGATGGCTCCAGAAGTATTTATTTTTGAGAAATGGAGGGCTCTGATCCCATATTCAAGTCTGCGCCCCTCTCAGCTCTGTTTAGGAGTTGGGAGGTGGTAAATAACCTGCCTTGCATAGAGTCAATTTAAGAAATCAGTTCAAGAGCGGGGATATACACAGTGGTTTGAAAGGTAGAACAGCTATGGTCAAGTTATTTTTAAGGAAAGAGAAATACCAAAGTCTGTTTTCATCACTGGTGAAAACACAGTCCTGAGAGCAAGTCTGATTTCACACAGCTGACTTACTAGCAGTTAGAGGTCCTTCTTGATTAAAGGTGCCAGATTTTTTTTTTAATGACTTCTAACTTTGTGCCTTTAGGGATGCGGGTGGTGCTGTGGTCTAAACCACAGAGCCTAGGGCTTGCTGATCAGAAGATCTGCGGTTTGAATCCCAATGGGATGAGCTCCCATTGCTTGGTCCCTGCTCCTAGCAGTTTGAAAGCATGTCAAAGTGCAAGTAGATAAATAGGTACCGCTCTGGCGGGAAGGTAAACGGTGTTTCCATGCACTGCTCTGGTTCGCCAGAAGCGGCTTAGTCATGCTGGGCAAATGACCCAGAAGCTGTACGCTGGCTCCCTCAGCCAGTAAAGTGAGATGAGTGCCACAACCCCAGAGTCGTCCATGACTGGACCTAAAGGTCAGGGGTCCCTTTACCTTTGTGCCTTTAACTGCAACTTGATCAGCAAACATTAGCAAACGAAGCATTAAATGGCAGTGCGAGGAGCATTAACAGCACCTGCTATTATCTACAGATCACTCTGTTCTCTAACAAGCACATAAGAGCAGGGGTTATAAAAAGTTGGCCACCCTCTCCTATCAAAGCTACTGTGCTTTTGAAACCAGAGCATTTCCTTAAGAATGGAATTCCACTTTCTGACTTAAACAAATACATACTCAGTGTTTTCAAAAGCCCTATTCACTCATTCCCCTCTCTTGCAGTTGCATAAGTGGAGAGAGTGTACAAATACTTGTGGGTCCCACTCTGTGCATTCACAGTGACTCAGCCCCGAAGTTTTCCAGGTGAGCTTTTGCAGAAGAGCATGTTCTATAGTATTACAGGCTTCCCCCACAATTTAGTCCCACATTGTGAAGAGCTTTGAAACCTACCAGAAACCTAGCACTGCAAGAATCTGCCTTATGCCAAGTCAGGCTGTTGCTCACCTAGCTCAGTATTGTCTACACTGACTTGTGGCTGCTCTCCAGGATTTCAGACTGGGGTCTCTCCCAGCCCTACCTGGAGATGCCAAGGATTGAGCCTGGGATCTCCTGCATGCAGGAGAGATGCTCCACCACTGAGGTATGGCCCTCCTTCACATTGTTTACTCATATAACAACTTCTGCATGCAAAGCTGTTGCATGACCACTGAGCAGCAGCTTTTCCTCAACCTGTTTGATTACAACAGATGACCCACTGCAGATGTTCAGCCCAAATGCATCTGTGTCTCCATTTTTGTGTGAGGGGGATCAAGTGATTTAGGCTAATGCACTTCAATGAAGCATAATACACTTTCAGTGGTACACCACTAAAAAAAAGCTTGGTGTTAAATACCATCTATAAAACACCTTTAACAAATTCTCCTTATTGGCTCACAAGCTGTAACTTCCTTATTGAAACTCTTCCTTAGCTTGGGGTCAAGAGGTGATGAGCTGGTCAGCTTTTGACAATCCTACACCTTACAGAGGTGGCATTCCAACTGCAATTCCCTTCCACCTAAGAGGCTGTGGCAGACCCTGCTATGGTTCATGAGTGAACGAAACTCAGGGTGGTAGAAGCCTGAAAAGATGAGCTAGCTTTTCCCTCAAGTGTGCTGGGCTTGATCTGTAGAAATCATCAGAGTGAGTTGGCCAATGGGAAGCAAATGGAAGCTGGCCAGTCTGGGGAGTAGGGAACTAGGCTGGCTCAGCTTGGAGTACCGAGCTATCATGCACCATCCTTTTCTGGCGCAATGAGAAAGCAAGAGGAAACATTGGCCTAGAAATGGAAACAAGAAGAATTACCGATGAAAGAAGAATGGCAGATGAAGTTAATGGTCTATGCAGAATTAGATAAGATGACAGGAAAGATTCGAAACCTGCGGGACCAGAGATTCTCAGAGGATTGGAATAAATACCGTATGTGAACTATTTGAAAAGCAATTGTAATCAACAGATTACGCTAGTAGGATTACAAGAAGTTTTGTAAGGAGGAATATATGAACTATTGCAAGGAAGATTATGAAGAGAGCTATTAGTTAAGAAAATTAAAAGTAATAGTGAAATTAAGAAATGTAAATTAAGTGAAAAAGATAGGAAAATTTTCAGATGTGATTGATGGAAGTCCAAAAATTGCATAAGATATGAAATTGTGTTAAATGATTGTTGAAACTGATATGTTTATATATATATGAAAGCAAGAGGAAACAAAACCCTGATAAAGAAAAAAGGAGCATTCAGTAGATGTACCAGTGTATCAAAGCATGATCAAAGTTTCTAAAAATATACATGATATAGAGAAAACGGATAGCACCCCCCCAGCTCTCATAATCCTAGAACTCAGAGCCATTCAATTAAGCTGAACGTTGAAAGTTTCAGGACAGGCAAGCCACAATGGTGTTGTCCATGCCCACCGATGGAGACAGTGTGCCTCTGAATACTAGTTGATAGGACTCACAGATGGACCAAGTGCTGATGTGCTCATGTCCTGCTTGCAAACTTTCTGCAGGCATCTGGCTGGCCACTGTGAGAACAGGATGCTGAAAGACATGGGTCTGATCCAACAGGGTTTTTCTTACACCCTTAAAGGAGGAAGAGAGTTGTAGACCTGGAGAGCTCTTGCAAATTATGAAGCAGGCATGTTCCTGCACAGTGACCCTCTAAATGTTAGCAACATTTCCAGACAGGGTCCAAATCAAATAAGTATTAGTTCCACAGCCTGAAGCAGCCGACTTAGAACAGGAGGGCTGCTCTGATCACTAGGTCACTAGAGGTCGGAAACAAGTGGCGGGGGACGTGTGCTGTTGACCCTGAAACCATCCCTTTCTCTAACAAGAAGAATTATCAATACCATTTCATCTGCAGTTTTTTGTGAGGGATTGTTAAAAACAACAGCCTACCTCTATATTTTCCAACTTGTGTTCCTCCAGAGTCAAACTACATCCTAGGAGTTAGGTAGTAATTAAATGCCTTGGCATTGCATTGAAGTCTAATGTGTTAATAAAAAAGTAATTGTACCTCCATTGTTTCAGCAGGTTTACTTTAATTACATAGCAGTTATATTTCTCTCCGTGCTTATTCACTCCCAGCAAGGGCTCCCCTTACCATCTGCTGTGATTTAATTAATATATGTTAAATGTCCTCCTACATTATTAAACCTCATTAGAAACCTTCTTCAGATCTACATCCAGGACTCCCTACATGTATGGTGACTGAATGAAGAGAAACATAGTCCCTTGTGAGATATTTTCAAAGGTGCCTGACTGATTAAAATGAAAGAAAGGGATGCTGCTACCTCAGTGGTTAGCACAATGAATGTACCAGGAAAAGAGACAGAGAGACAAGAGTTTCTCAGCATTTATTCCTCCTCTGAATGCATGCATGTTTTGAAAAAAGAATTTGCAAAGTTGCTGTCACATAAGGTGGAAGATCTCCACACATACCAGTTTTGGCTTGTGGGCTTACACCCTGGCAGAAAGAATGTGTTAGGCTTGGAAGCCCCAGTTCCCACAGCGTTGTAATGCTTAGCATTTTTGTTTGTTCATTTGTTTAGGGGAATTGTGTGTTTTTAAATATATTTTTACACCGTCTTTCACAGCAACCGCCAGGCAGGTGAGTATCAATTATAAAAGACAACTGTCTTTCAAATTTACAATATGTAAAATTACAGTATATGTGATGCAGTTGGAATTAAGGCTTAGGGTTAAAATCAAACAAACTCATTGGAAATTAAGCATCAACAAATACCTGGGAGCATAGATGTATTTTTAATAAGCCTGGAAGGCTATTGATGTTGGTTCTCATCTTGAGCTCAGGAGGGAAGTGGTTCCATAGGGAGGGCACCACTATGGGAAAAAATCATTCTTCTTATTGCAGCAAACCAGCCAATCTTTAGTGATTGAGTGAGACAATAAGGGAAGATGTGCTTTTTTCAGGCCATCTGGGCCCAAGTTGTCCAGGTCATAAGTTAAAACCAGAAACCTAAACCTGTTCCCATAGCTTACTGGCAGTCAATGCTGCTTGTTTTTAAGAGTGGTGTAATATGTGTCCAATAAAGGACCCAGCAGCTGTGTTTGGCACTAGCCACAACTTCCAGACAAACCTTAAGGGAAGCCCCACATAAAGTCACTACAGTGGTTAAACCAATGTGTGAGTCACAGTGGCAAAGTTATCCCTTTCCAGGAAATCTTCTGTAGATGGTAAACCAGCCCAAGATGATTAGGAGCGTTCCTTGCTACCCCAGCCGCCTGGACTCCTAGTATCAAATGTCTATCCAGTGGCACATGATCTTGAAGGAGGAGTATAGGTAAAGGGATCCCTGACCATTAGGTCAGTCACCAATGACTCTGGGGTTGTGGTGCTCATCTCGCTTTATTGGCCAAGGGAGCCGGTGTACAGTTTCCGGGTCATGTGGCCAGCATGACTAAGCCACTTCTGGTGAACCAGAGCAGTGCACGGAAATGCAGTTTACCTTCCCGCCGGAGCGGTACCTTTTTATCTGCTTGCACTTTGATGTGCTTTCGAACTGCTAGGTTGGCAGGAGCAGGGACCGAGCAACGGGAGCTAACCCCATCGCGGGGATTCAAACTGCCAACCTTCTGATCAGCAAGCCCTAGGCTCTGTAGTTTAACCCACAGCACCACCCATGTCCCTCTCGAAGGAGGAGTATAGCCCCATCCAGAACCAGGGTAGTATCAAATTGCCAGACTCAAGAGCTGCGGGTGGCCACAGGACTTCCATCTTGTCAGGATTCTGATTCAGTTGATTGGCCTTATTGGCCCTCATCCAGCCT
Source organism: Podarcis muralis (assembly GCF_964188315.1). Lineage (NCBI taxonomy): Eukaryota > Metazoa > Chordata > Lepidosauria > Squamata > Lacertidae > Podarcis > Podarcis muralis. Next base: position 8,583,552 of record NC_135669.1, on the reverse strand, counting down.
ATCACAGCATCCAAACACCAGTTCAGAATTTGCACTTCCTAACCTGATTCAGACAGAGAAACAGAACTATGTTTGGTCAGTGTAATTCTGTGTAAACTTCCAAATTTCATGAATCTGCCTCTCCTCTCTCTGCAAAAGCAGGAAGCATTTTCTTTCCACTTCGAGGGGTAGAATACTTTTGTGGGAAACATGTTATGGGTGGGATAGTTTGGCCTTTTGGGATACATAATGGCTCAGTGGTCTGTATATGTAGAAAATGGTTTTAATCTCCCAAGATGGGAAAGGAGATTGGAATTTGACTATTGATGTTATTTCATAAGTACCATTATGTGTCTGCTTTCTTTTGCATCTACATAAAGCTTACTCAACCCATGAAATTGTAAGTAAAATACTTGATAGGATTTTGCGCTGTTTATAGTTTTAGGGGTTCCCCCCACTCTTTTAAATTATGTATGTTTTTATGGTTTGACCAAACTGCGGGAGGTAGTGGAGGACAGAGGTGCCTGGCGTGCTCTGGTCCATGGGGTCACGAAGAGTCGGACATGACTAAACAACAACAACAAATGTTTTTATGGATTTAATGGTGCCATTTCTGAGACATAAGAAAACATGTTCTGTGAAAATGGTAAAGGTTAATCAATCATTTAATACAAATACACTCTTCCCAGCACTCCTTTTATTTCATGTGACCTGACTGTGTAAGGCGGGGAAAGCTAACTGGAAGCACTTCCCAGCCAGCATGGTCAATTGTCAGAGATGGTAGAAGTTGGAGTCCGTCAAGTTGTGGAGGGTCACAGGTTCTCCAACCCTGATTTAAAACAGACATTGGGAACCTGTGGCTCTCCAGATGTTGATGGACTCCAACTTTAATCAGCCCCAGTTAACTTGGTCAGTTGTCATGGATGATGGGAGTTAGGAGCCCACATCTGGGGGAGCTCCGTGTTGGCTCCACTTGCTAGAAGGGCTACTCTGAACTACCAAACCCACAAGTGAGGGCAGCTCAGAAAGAGATTCCACTGCTTTTGAGGGAGAAGAGAAATAATAATAATAATAATAATAATAATAATAATAATAATAATAATAATAATAATAATTTATTAATTCTAGTCTGCCCATCTGGCTGGGTTTCCCCAGCCACTCTGGGCGGCTTCCAACAAAAGATTGAAAATACATTAAAATATCAGTCATTAAAAACTTCCCTAAACAGGGAACAGGGGAGGCCTGTTCTAGCCCAGCCCAAACCTCCCCTCCTCTCCTTTCTGGCCCAAGGTCTGTAATGCTTGTGTAGTGTTAGAATTATCCACACTGCTCTTGGAGAACTGCAACAAAAAGAGGAAGATGAGGTGGAATCATCAGCCACCACCCCCTTGTCTTTTGCTCCTCGGTCCCTTGTAGGCTTGTGGGCTGTTACTGGATTATCTGTAGCACGCCTGCTTTTCTATGATTTTTCACACCCTCCTCCTACTTGGAGTCACTGTTCCAAGCTCTTTGCTTCTGCTTTCTGCTAAATCTTAAGGACTGCAGGGAGGACCTGAAAGAAACGGTTGCAGCACGATGCATTCAAGATTCCAGCCACTCCGTCCAATTCTGCCTCTGCCCTGATTTTCTATCAATATTTTGTCTGCATTCCATGGCTATGCTCAGTCCACTTGGGGTTTCTCCAGATCTGCTTATACACTCCCTCAGAATGTGCTGTTTTGGCTAAATAAGTAGCAGCACTCCCAGTCTGATCATAAGAAATAGAGGGAGTGATGGTTCAACCTATCACCTGTATCCATTTATGGCTATGGCATGCCTCTTTGGTGTTGATGAACTGATATGACAGCTTTGACTCATCACTTGGCAATGCCAGTAGCCCTGATCATATTTAAGCTAATTTTGCCTGAGTCTACCTTGAGAGCTATGGAAGAGGTGTGTATGTGTGCGTGCTCAGGTAGCTTAAATAAAAGTAGACTCTTAGTTGTTAGAGGATATGATGGATAGAGTTGATCATCAACACCTTGAGGTTGATTGGGTAATCATAACCTTCAGGGGCACCAGTCTTCGAACTGTAATGGACACGAGCAATATTCAGAGGATAGCAGTTCCTCTCACCTATCATTCAATCCAATGCTGAATTGCCTTTTTGTGTGTGTGTTTTTCTGATGAGTCTGCTGTGTAGCCTGAGCGTTGTAAGACTAGGAAGGTCATTATTATGCCTTCTCCAGCACTGAAAAAGGAGATATATTAAGCCAGCAGTGACTTGACAAGAACTGTGATTGTGAAGTGGAGAACTCTTCCCAACTCTCCAGCTAAAGTTAATGAAAAATAAAGGATGATTCACAGCAGACTTTGCCTGGGTTTCCCTTTAATCTCCTTTATTCTCCAGTTACTCTTTTCCATTTGCATCTGGTAAAAGCTGTCTTGCGCATCCAAAAAGAACTCTCTGAAGTTCCATTCTATATGTTTTCCCATTAGCAAAAGAGCATATTTATCAGATCTGGTCTCCTTCAGCACAAAAAAGTGCCTTTTCCCGCAGTCAGCTAAGAATTTCTATCAGTGAACAACGGGGAAGGACAGTAGCTCTGTAGCAGAACAGTTGCTTTGCATGCCGAAGCCCCAGGGTCATCTGCAGGGAGGACTGGAAATATCTGAATCCTGGAGAGCTGCTTCCAGTCAGTGTAGAAAGTACTGGGCTGGATGGACCAGTGGTCTGACTCAATGAATGGTGGTATCCTATCTTCCTAAGAGAGCCAGTGTGGTGTAGTGGTTAAGAGTGGTAGACTCGTAATCTGGTGAACCGGGTTCGTGTCTCCGCTCCTCCACATGCAGCTGCTGGGTGACCATGGGCCAGTCACACTTCTTTGAAGTCTCTCAGCCCCACTCACCTCACAGAGTGTTTGTTGTGGGGGAGGAAGGGAAAGGAGAATGTTAGCCGCTTTGAGACTCCTTCGGGTAGTGATAAAGCGGGATATCAAATCCAAACTCTTCTTCTTCTTCCAATAAGACCAAAGTGGAAATGCTTCACAACCCCCATGAGTCCAAATTTTATTGGTATGGCGACCCATCAATTTGTTGTCACATGAATTTTGGATGTTAGGTCTTTGCTGGGGCTCACTTAGGAGTTGCTTTTCCTCTGAAGGCTGTTCAGCTCTCCTTCTTTTCACGAAGCAGCCCAGAAAAGTAGCTCCCGTGTTGCCAAGGCAAATGTAAAATCCAATCCAGGCAGAATTGACAGGCAGTTCCTTGCAAATCCAAACAGGTATAATTACACGACAATAGCTCTCAGTCACTTTACACATAATAATCGAAGCTGAGCTGTTGACGAACTTCAAGCTGTATAGCGTTTCCCCTGAAGAGTTTCCCTTATAATGCGCAGAGACTCTCCTCGGGTTGTAAAATTGCACATTAATGCAGCGAAAGCACCAGTTCTTTGGTACCGCCTAATTCATGGCTTTTGTTGATGTTCCCACAAATGTTATGTGAAAATTGCCGTCATAAATCGCAAACGAGTAACCACTAATGCAATCAGTGAGGATGTTTGAATGTTTGCTAGACTGAGACGTATGGCTATGATCCAGAATATCATGAATTTATGAATAAGTCCCAATGGTTTTCAAAAGTAATGCATTGATGTATATGTAGGAGCCAAGCTGACAGGAGGCAACCCGATTGATGATACAAGCTGAGGCCTAAACATAGAGGAGGTTGGCGGAAGTAGTTCACCATCTGGCAATGCTGATTGGCTGTGTTTTTGTGCATGCCTCTGATTTGCCTGGTCTGTGCAGTCTGCCGTGTCATGCATTTGTTTTCAGCTGACTGCATCCGTAAAATGCATGAATCAGTGTACATTGTCTACCATGCTGGGAAATGGTAACGGCTTGCAGAGGAGCAAATGTCCCTGCTTTAACTTATTGCATTCTAAAAAGGAGGAGCTGTAGATCGGTGATAAAGAGCAGAATGCAATTCTAGGGAAATGTGGTCTGATTCAGTGCTGTGCTTCTTAGATGTCTGCATCAACTTCTTTTCAAACCAACTCTTAGCTTTGCTTCTTTCAGAAAATGTCTTAAATTACTGCAGCCCCCACCCTAGTTAGTTCTCATACTGCCAATGTAATTGCCAATAGATGACCACCCCAAAAAACTTATGTAGAACTACAATCTCCAGCCAAGGACTCTTTCTTCTCTGATCCAATGGGAAGCGAGTAAACTGAGGTCAGCACTTCTAAACTTCCTGACTCACTCAGATCGCTGTCTTAAATGCATATTAAAATGAGGGGGAGAATATTATTACACTGCTTTGCATTCCCATAACTTTAATCTAAAATGCTGCTTTTTTTTCTTTCTTTGCTCGGCTCTAAGTTCTAATTAGTTTGCAATGCACATTTTAAGTTAATTAATGGCATGTCTTAATTATGTTGATCAAGTTAACATGTAAATTACAGTGCGGTGCTGAAACAGAAATGTAGCAGATGCTTAAGGCTACCATTATGGATCACATGTGAAGCTTAGACCCTAAAGAGAAAGGGTGTGCATTGTGTGTGTGTGTGTGTGTGTGTGTGTGTGTGTGTGTGTGTCTTGGACTAGCCCACAATTGAGCCTCCCTTAGGCACTCTCTTCCAGGAGTCATTTCCGCTTCTCAAACTTCTGCTGCAGTCCCTAATCAGTATCCCAATTTAAGAACGTAGGAAGTTGCCTTACAATGAGTCAGACCATTTGTCCAGTGCGACTGGCAGTAGGTAGCTCAGTCTAAAGGGCTTCAAGCAGGGGACTCTCCCAGAGACTGAACCTGGGACTCTCTGCATGCAAAGTAGATGCTCCACACCTGAGCTATTATCCTCCTGCTTGCATCCTGATAGGCAAATGTAAAGGCAGACACATAGGTCAGGGTAGAGCTGAGCCCCTTTCATTTAGACTTTAACTTAAAACTGGCAGAGGGGGATGACTATGGGGCAGGATAACTACAGTCATACCTCGGGTTACAGATGCTTCAGGTTGCATTTTTTTGGGTTATGGACCGCCAAAACCCGGAAGTACTGGAATGGGTTACTTCCGGGTTTCGGCGGCCACGCATGCGCAGAAGCGCTAAATCGTGCTTTGCGCATGCACAGAAGCACTGAATTGCAACCCGCACGTGCGCAGATGCACAGACGCAGGTTGCAAACGCTGCGGGTTGCGAACGTGCCTCCCACACGGATCACATTCACAACCTGAGAGCATCCACTGTGGGTGACCTGTCCTTGTCTAAGGAATTATTTTTTTATATATATATTATATTTTTATTAGTTTTCAAATACAAAAACAAATTTATACATTCCATACATCTTAATTACATCTTACTTCTCTTTTTTGACTTCCCTCAATTTGTCTGCCATTCCTTCCTATTGTTACTTTTTACACATTTCTGCCCTTTTAACCCTTTCTCCTCACAGAGCTTTCTTAAAGCTTACAAACGTAATTTTATTATCACTCAGTTTTTGCATATATTGGATAAACTTTTCCCAATCTTCTGTAAATCTTTGATCTCGTCGATTCCGGATCCTTCCTGTCATTCTGTCCAGTTCTGCATAATCCATCATTTTAGTTCTCCATTCTTCTATCGTAGGTAATTCCTCCTGTTTCCATTTCTGGGCCATCAATATTCTTGCTGCTGTCACTGCATATAAAAATAACTTCTTTTCTTTCTTATTTATCTCATTACCTGTAATGCCTAGTAAAAATGCTTCTGGTTTCTTAACAAATGTATATTTCAACATTTTCTTCAATTCATTATAAATCATTTCCCAAAAGCATTTTACCTTCTTACATTCCCACCACATATGAAAAAAGGTACCTTCTTTTTCTTTACACCTTGTCTAAGGAATTAGGCCATGGCTCCCTAGCCTGCCCTGATTCCCAGTCCACACCCTGAAGGTGAAAAGGGAGGCCTTGCCTCATCTAGGGTTGCCATAAATTCGGATATTCCCGGGTTTCAAACAACGTGTAACGGCAAAATTAGCCAAAATATGGCAACCCTACTCATCACTGCGCCCCCCCCCCCGGGACCACAGAATCCCAGGTGGATGAAGAAGTTTGGGCTTAAAGGAGGCCCCTATCCCACCCTCTGAACTGGAGAGTTCGAGAAGTGACCCTGGGGGCCGACCCATCACCTGAAAGTTGCCTAAAAGGCACCACCAGGCTAAACCAAACGATTTTTTTTGCCACACTTAAACTGCCCTAAGTGGCCAAATCAGGAAGATTAACCCATTTAAACAACATGGCAGACCATGTAGGACTCAGTTCCGCTATTCAGTGTAAAGTAGCAGTAAAAAAAAACCCAACCTGTGATCCAAAATGCAGATTGGGAAAAAATTCCTACATGGCCTCCTAGTGGCAACCCTGAAGCACACTGGGAGCTGTTGCAAATGAAGAGGCTGGAGGGAAGGTGAATTGCCTCTTAAATAGGGATTAAGCCCTCCCTCCCTCCTCAGACAACCTTAGGAACATGCCAAGGATTTCCTCATGCTGCCTCTCTTGTCCCAACAGTGCACAAAGGAGCCCAGTTGTCTCAGCAAAAAAAAAAAAAAAAAAAAAAAAGCCAGGGCCTTTTCAGTGCTGGCTCCGACCTGGTGGAATGCTCTGTCCCATGAGACTAGGGCCCTTCAGGTTTTAACCTCCTTCCGTCGGGCCTGTAAGACAGAGCTATTCCGCCTGGCTTTCAATTTGAATTCAGCCTGATCTTTTATTTCCCTTCCCTTCCCTCCCCCTCCCCTTTTATGAAGATCACCCACTCTGAGACCCCACAGCTAATTCTCACCTGGTCTCCTCGCTGACCCAAGTAGGACCAATCCAGCCAGCTAGCCCTGGGGGTTATCTAATGCTTATTTCCCCTAAATTGATTTTTGAATTTTATTGTTATTCATGTTTTTATACTGTATTTTATGCTGCTTTTATAATTAAGTGTTTTAAATTTGTTGTTAGCCACCCTGAGCCCGGTTTTTGAACCGGTTAGGGTGGGGTATAAATAAGAAATTATTATTATTATTATTATTATTATTATTATTATTATTATTATTATCAGCACCATCTAGGTAGGCTGTTTGGCTGAGCATTCTAACACAGATGTGGGAAGATGGCTTATACCAGTTCAGACCACTGATCCATTCAGTTCACCATTGTCACTGACTAGCAGCAGCTCTCTAGGGTCTCCGACAGGGTTCTTTACCAACCCTACCTAGGGATGCTGGAGATTGATCCTGGGACCTTTTGCATGGAAAGGAGATGTTCCATCACTGAACTATGGCCCCTGGTTCATGTTGCCAATTTATTTTAACCGGTTCCTTTATTTCCACAACTAGTTGTCTCTACATGCTCCCCTACTGCTTTGTAAGTGATGCAGAACACCTGATTTGGTATCTTCAGTTCCTCAGATTGAATATCTCCATGTCTGTGTTAATGAAAATGTAGACTTTTCAGGGTTTTGTAGGTCTTCTGGGTGCACATATATGTGTGTGTGTGAGAGAGAGAGAGAGAGCACATATATGATACCTGTGTCACATCACAGGCTCTCTCCTTCAAAGCATCACATCATTGCAGTGAACACTTTTAAAAAAATCTTGATTCAATTATCTAATAGTAAGGTAGAGAGGAGGATTAGCAGCTGATTAAAATGCTTACAGAAAATAGATATGATTAAGTGGAATAATCCTCAAGAAAGCAATGGCTGCATTAGATAAATTCTGTCATGCAGATTATGCTCCTTTTAGCAGGGAAAGTTTCTGTATTTATTTTTATTGTCAAAACTCTAGGACTTTACTGGTGTACCTGAATCTGACTGGGCTTCTTCTTCTGCTCCAGACCTATAAGATAGGGGCAAAGCACCATACAGCTGTCCGGCAATGTTTTCTTTTGCTGCTGTTTAACGAGAGAAGCAGGCATTTCAGGGCTTATGCAGCTGTGTTTATGATGCAGAACTTTCCAGGAGGTGTTTTATTAATTAATCTTATTTATCGAACCACTGAGCTGCTGCCCTACAGGTCATTCTCTTCGCATTTTAATGAGCGGCTTGTGATGTGAACGTTTTCTCCTCGCTGTCTAAATATTCCCCCCTCCCATTGGCGCAAGGGGCAGCACTGGTGTCTTGACCAGAGCTTGGTGGTAAAGCACGTGTCTTGCATGGGAAATGTTCCAGGTTCAATTCCTGGCATCTCCATAATTTAATTTAATTTTTATTTTATTTTTCAATTAAAGATAGCAGGTGATATGAATGACCTCTGCCATGGACCCTGGCGGAGATGTTGTTAGGCAGAGTAGATATTTCTAAATGGTCCAAGGATCTGATCTGGTATAAGACAGCCTCTTAACATTAATTAGAGAAGTTTTGTTGAAGTGCCAAACTAGATGATAACCTCAGTGTGTTTGGATTGCTTTTTAATGTTGTTCTCCTCCCTGCACTACTGCAAAGTGCTGTGATGGCAGCAAATTACTTTTAAAAGTTGCTTTAAAGTTTTGTGATAGGGATTGCCAGTATGGTGCCAGTGGCTACGCAGCTGGCCTCAGAAGCCTTCCCTGGCACCCACAAAGTCTCCTTCCACCCTGATATTAGGAAGGAAAGAAGTATTCTAGAATAGGGTCCCACCTGCACGATGAAGTATTATACCACTTTAAGCAGTTATGGCTTCCCCCAAAAGAATCCTGAAACCTATAGTGGCCTGGTGGTTTCTCCAAACAGTGAGTATTTTTCAGTTGGGATCCAAGAGTGTACCAGAACTTGTGCAATTAAAGTGGGTTAAAGCACTCTGTTACCTCCATTTAACAAATCCACTTAAGAAAAAGGAATATACCTGAAGTATACCTGAAGGAAAAGGGACGCGGGTGGCGCTGTGGGTAAAAGCCTCAGCGCCTAGGGCTTGCCGATCGAAAGGTCGGCGGTTCGAATCCCCGCGGCGGGGTGCACTCCCGTTGTTCGGTCCCAGCGCCTGCCAACCTAGCAGTTCGAAAGCACCCCCGGGTGCAAGTAGATAAATAGGGACCGCTTACTAGCGGGAAGGTAAATGGCGTTTCCGTGTGCGGCTCTGGCTTGCTAGAGCAGCGATGTCACACTGGCCACGTGACCTGGAAGTGTCTCCGGACAGCGCTGGCCCCCGGCCTCTTGAGTGAGATGGGCGCATAACCCTAGAGTCTGTCAAGACTGGCCCGTACGGGCAGGGGAACTTTACCTATACCTGAAGGAGCGTCTCCACCCCCATTGTTCATCCCGGACACTGAGGTCCAGCACCGAGGGCCTTCTGGTGGTTCCCTCACTGCAAAAAGTGAAGTTGCAGGGAACCAGGTGGAGGGCCTTCTCGGTAGTAGCACCCACCCTGTGGAACGCCCTCCCATCAGCCAGTGTGGTGTAGTGGTTAAGAGTAATCTGATGAACCGGGTTCGCGTCTCCGCTCCTCCACATGCAGCTGCTGGGTGACCTTGGGCTAGTCACACTTCTTTGAAGTCTCTCAGCCTCACTCGCCTCACAGAGTGTTTATTGTGGGGGACGAAGGGAAAGGAGATTGTTAGCCGCTTTGAGACTCCTTAGGGTAGTGATAACGCAGGATATAAAATCCAAACTCTTCTTCTTCCCATCAGATGTCAAGGAGATAAACAACTACAGTATCTGACTTTTAGAAGACATCTGAAGGAAGCCCTGTTTAATATTTGATGAATTATTGTATTTTAATATTTTGCTGGAAGCTACCCAGCCAGTTGGGCGGGGTATAAAGAATAAATTATTATTAATATATTTGCAGTTAGCAAAGTGAAAGTGAAAAGCACTGAAAGGGTGGAATGAACAAACGCTTAAGAGGAAGACGTGTAAACACTGCATGAGCAATTCAGTATGAATGCTTGTTGCATGTTAAGATCCCAAGACCTCCCTCAATAAATAAAGACACAATTGACACAGAATTTAGTTTGAGGTTATTGGCATAATTTTGGCCACAACTTTGTTGATTACAGATCATGAGTGGTTTGCTTAGGCCAGTGTTTCCCAACCTTTTTTGGGCAAAGGCACACTTGTTTCTTGAAAAAAATCTCGAGGCACACCACCATTACAGCCCCGTGACGTCAGCGCGCAGCGTCACGCCGGGAGGGACATGAATTGCTAGCAAATTACATAATCACCTCCTTGAGGGCTGGCTCATCTTCTCCGAAGGCAGAACCCCATTAATTAACAGCACAGACTCACACCATAGCCAAGACAAGGGGGGAAAACCTCAGTCATGCACAGTCATGCACATGTGGGGGCTAAATGAGGACGAAGACCGGGCAGAGAGCAGGGTTCAAATCACCCCACCTGGCCAGGACAATCCCTGGGTGCTCCCTTGGGCCACTCGCCTGACCCACCTCGCAGGGCTGTTGTTGCGAGGATAACACGGGGAGAACCACGCGCGCCCCCGGGAGCTCCTTGGAGGAGAAAGCGGGCGATGAATGCAATGCACGAAATATATGAGAGGCGACCAGGTTTTGCAGGTGAGGGGCCCCCGCCAGCCTCCGCTTCCAACACCCGGCGCAACGACGCCGAAGTTTCCCCCCGGGCTCGGCTCGGGGAGCAGCGCTGCTCCCCCCGGCTCCCCTTCGCCCTCCCGGCTCTCTCTGCCGCCCACTGGGGACCCCCCCTCACCTGCCAAGTCCGGAGCGCCGGTGGAAGTTGCATGCATGCATGCAGGGTGCCGCGCTGCCATTGCATTGCACTGCACTCCATGCAACGCCTGCACGCATGCATTGCCTTGCACGCCCGCCAAGGGGTCTCCCCACGGTCCGATGCGTCCCCTCCGGCGCGGATGCAGCATTGCAAAAATAAAAAAACCCCGACGCAGCCCTACCTGGGGGGCAGCCTCCGCCTCCGCCGCTCCGCCTCCGCTGGGATCCCCGGGCTCCATCCTGCCGCCCGATCTCCGGGGGGCGCAGGAAGGCTGCGCGGGGTCTGCGCGGAAGAGCCCCTGCCTGCCCGGCCGCCGCCGCTGCGCTCATTCCATGGCCGGGAGAAGAGCGCTTCAAACAAAACGCCCGGCCCGCCAGGCCACGCTGGGAAACGTAGTTCGCGCACCCCGCGCGGGCGCGGAGCCCAAGGGCGAGGGGACTACGGATCCCGGCAGCCCCCGCGCCGGGGACGGAGGGGGAGAGGCCGGGTGCAGGGATGGAGGGACGGGTGGGCGAGCGAGTGAGTGAGTGGCAGCCGCCAAGCCTTGGCCGAGAGCCAGGAAGGGCCTCCCCGGAGGAGGAGGAGGAGGGAGGCGCAGAGCGGGAGGGAGGGAGGGAACCCCAGGGGTGATCTAGTGACGGCGCCCCAATCGAAAATTTGACTTAAAAAAAAAAATCTTTCATTTTTTTAATTTTTCCCGCGGCACACCAGGCAACATCTCGCGGCACACTAGTGTGCCGCGGAACAGTGGTTGGGAAACACTGGCTTAGGCATTGGTTCCCGGTGACCTCAGCAGGGCAGCACTGATACCTGGACTCCGGCAGACGTCAGTAAGGGAAAACATCCTGGGGGAGCATTGGACCAGGCTCAGTCTCAAGCTCACCCCAAATGCTCCCAGGGGCTCTGGCATGGCCATAACCCCTGGAAGGGGATTGGACAAAAGCAAGGCAAGCCCCTGGATTCCTTTAACCGAATACCCTTTGTGCATGGGAGGGGTGAGTGTGACAACCTCCCCTCCTCTCCACCTTGAACCAATGCCTAACTTCCAAAACTTACAAAGTTGTGACGATTTGCTACGCGGCAGGCAAAACCCAAGTGGCACCAGCCAATCAGCCAAATGGGAAAATTCCTACCGGGCCCCTGTCCCAAAAACAGACGACCCACGACGGCATAGCAAGGTCATGGCAAGACCCTAAATATAGGGGGGTGGGCGGGTGATCCGATGCACGAGGTGCTAAGAAGAAGCTCAACGCAATGTGCAGCGTTTTAAATAGGTCCCCCAGCTGCAAATTATCTCAACCCCATTGGCCAGAATTACCCCAGCAACCGAGGGACACAATCGGGTTGTTGTGGCTATCATATTATTATTATTATTATTATTATTATTATTATTATTATTATTATTAAAATACAATCATACAACAAAGGTAAGTATAACAAAATTACGTACAATAAAGAAAAAGAGAGAAAAGATAGAAAAGAGAAAGAAAGAAAAAAAAAGAAAAGGATTCATCACGTCAATAAAGACGAAAAAGAATTTAAACGTAACAAGAAAAGAGAAAAAAATAACAATAAAAAGAGCCAAATATTTATACAACATCATGTCTTGTCCAATAAAGTTTTCTGGGGAAAAAACCACTTCCAATCTTTCTCATTATACTTTTTCTATTGTATTGATTTTATTGCACACTTTTATAACTTTTTCCATACATTCCTCTAGGATGTTTCTTCCATTTATTTATTGTACACAAGTATCATTCAATTCTGCTAGGATGGTATCATTTTTACAATATAGCCTTACGTATTCCTTAAATAATTTCCATTCTCCGTATACTTTCTGATTTAGGGCTCCCCTGACTTGACTTGTCAGCTTTGCTATTTGGAAGTACTCTATCATGAGCGTTTGCCAATCTGCTATTGTTGGTGGTGTTTCGCAATCTGTTGGTGTTGTTGTGGCTATCCAATCGCTCCCACCCACAGAAGCAGTGAGGTTAGTCCTGATGATCTCACCACAACGTGTGCTATCTGGGAGGAGGACACAATTTGTCATATAACGCCCCACCCCCCAAAAAAAAGAAATGAGACTGAACGGTCAATAAAGACCAGATACAGTCAAATTTACATGTGCAATCAAAATGGAAGGAATGCTCATTAAACATCTGAAGCAGCCCCCCCCCACGAGAAACAAGTACTTGCTATTATCACAGGAAGTTGTGTCTCGAGGTCCCCAAGACACTCCCAAATAAAACACAATGACACTTGAATTTTGTTTAAGGTTTTTGGCATAATTTTGGCCACAACTTTATTAAATTACAAGCAATGTGAGTGGTTGCTTAGGCATTGGTTGCGTCTATCTGACCCCACACAGGGACAGTCTGTCATTCGCACGGCCGCGAAGTCAGAAAGGGTAAGCCACCTGGGGAGAGAGACAGGACTGGGAACCATGCCTCACCTCTCCCCAAATGCTCCCAGCCCCTTGACAGGGGTTCAGACAAAAGCATGGTGAGCCCCTGGGTTCCTTTAATGGAAAACCCTTGCAGCAGCAGCACATTTGGAGGGGCAGGCACAGCCAAATCCATACCCCTCCACCAACCAATTCCCAAACCAATGCCTAACTGCAACCTTACAAGTTGTGACGATTTGCTACACAGTTGTGACGATTTGCTACACAGCAGGCAAAAACCAATTTAGGGATGCGGGTGGCACTGTGGGTAAAACCTCAGCGCTTAGGGCTTGCCGATCGCATGGTCGGCGGTTCGAATCCCCACGGCAGGGTGAGCTCCTGTCTTTCGGTCCCAGCTCCTGCCCACCTAGCAGTTCGAAAGCACTCTTAAGTGCAAGTAGATAAATAGGTACCGCTTTATAGCGGGAAGGTAAACGGTGTTTCCGTGTGCTGCGCTGGTGCTGGCTCGCCAGAGCAGCTTCGTCACGCTGGCCACGTGACCCGGAAGTGTCTCCGGACAGCGCTGGCCCTCGGCCTCTAGAGTGAGATGGGCGCACAACCATAGAGTCGGACATGACTGGCCCGTATGGGCAGGGGTACCTTTACCTTTACCGTTAGGCAAAAACCAAATGGCTCCAGCCAATCAGCCAAGTGGACAAAATTCCTACCGGGCCTCTGCCCCAAAAGCAGATGACCCCATAACAGGCATAGCAAGGTCAAGCAAACAGCCTAAAATTAGGGAGGGAGGGCGGGTGATCCGATGCATGAAGCGAAAAGAGGAAGCTCAACACTGCGTGCAGGGTATTTAAAGACTAGGGCTGTCAATCATGAAATGGCAACATATAAATCTCCCCAGTAACAGCCAGCCCCTGTTAAAGATGGCCAAACTCTTTCCCGCCCAGCAACAGTGGGGTGTCTTGTTAGCGCCCACCGCAACACGTGCTCTCCATGTGGGAGAACACGCTTTCCGGTTATCTTGCCCTCCCTGGAAGTACTCTTACCCCCAGATCAGTCCTGGGAGCAAAATGGTCAGGCCAGGAAGGCTTGCCAACTCCTGCCACACAGGCTGCACACAAACCACACCTTTAACACACAACACCCCCCCCCAAAAAAATCCTGGAATTGTTGTTTGTAATGGGTGCTAGGAACTGTAGTTCTGTGAGGGGTAAACTACAATTCCCAGGATTGCTGAGCGGGGGGAGTCCCTCAGACAGCTGACTGCGACTGAAGCTTCTTTTCCGGGTTTTTGTTCTGCCCCACCAACCTTTTAAAACTTCTTAATGAACTCAAGGGACGCGGGTGGCGATGTGGGTAAAAGCCTCAGCGCCTAGGGCTTGCCAATCGAAAGGTCGGTGGTTCGAATCCCCGCGGCGGGGTGCGCTCCTGTTGTTCGGTCCCAGCGCCTGCCAACCTAGCAGTTCGAAAGCACTCCCGGGTGCAAGTAGATAAATAGGGACCGCTTACTAGCGGGAAGGTAAACGGCGTTTCCGTGTGTGGCTCTGGCTCGCCAGAGCAGCAATGTCACGCTGGCCACGTGACCCGGAAGTGTCTCCAGACAGTGCTGGCCCCCGGCCTCTTAAGTGAGATGGGCGCACAACCCTAGAGTCTGTCAAGACTGGCCCGTACGGGCAGGGGTACCTTTACATTTACCTTAATGAACTCAAGGCATTGCAGTGCAGAGGCAATCTGTAAAATGCAACAGATGTCCAAAGCAGAAATCTGCAATATGCAACAGATGTCCAAAGCAGACAAGTGGAAAGAGCTTCACAATTTCTCTGCCGCCACAGCTAGCCACTAATGGAATCCCCACCAGAGTTTTAAAAGGTCTCTATAAAGTAGGGCTGAATACTTGATCAAATTCCTCATTATATAATGTTAGCCATTTGAGATTAAAATACAATTACAAACATCTCTGGAAATAAAACGAATTGATTTCCCTACCTCTGTGGGCTACTTGACACATAATGGATTGAGAGCAAGAATCTATTCACTGTTCCAAAGCAGCTAGGTATTACAGGAAGGGTCAGGGACCTGTTGGAGCCTGCAGCCCACATTCATGAATAGCTTTCTCATGAATAACCTTCCAGGGACCACATGCCTCTGGCAGGCCAAGAAGCAACACGCACAGGCTTTTCATGTACCAAAATAGTCTTGTGAAGAAGACTCAGAGATCCAGGTATGATGGGGAGGACGAGGTAGCTAGAACCGCCACTGGCATTGGCAAGGAGTTGCCAGATTTCCTAGTGCTCCTCCAGATGATTGTGCATTCACCCTGATCTGCTTGCACAAAGCAATACAGTGGTACCTCTGGATGCGAACAGGATCCGTTCTGGAGCCCTGTTTGCATCCTGAAGCGAAAGCAACCCGCGCGTGCGGGTCGCGATTCATCGCTTCCGTGCATGCACGTGACGTCATTTTGAACATCTGCGCATGCGCGAGCGGCGAAACCTGAAGGTAACACACTCCGTTACTTCTGGGTCGCCGTGGAGTGCAACCCGAAAATATTCATCCCGAAGCTACTTCAACCCGAGGTATGACTGTACTATACTATACTTGGTCTTTATTGATGATTTGTTGATTCATTTGCAGGGAGCAAATACAACAATTAGTTTTAATCTGTTTGTGCAGTGTTAAGGCACCTTCCAGTTATGATGGGGGTGGGTCAGGGCTGGATTTAGGTTTGATGAGGTTCTACGTTACTGAAGGTAATGGGACCCTTTATATGTCCAGCTGTCCTTCGACAACAACAAATTGTCACTGTTTTTTGTGTTGAATATATGCTATATGGTAATTTATGGACCTAATATGTATCTAAAGCCATTTACACATAACAAAATATGTATTTTATCAAAGTAATTCTTGAACTGAAATACTATTAAGAAGAAGTATATTAATAGTGAATTTTTTTTGGGGGGGGGAGGGCCAAGAGAGTGGGGCCCTAAGCTATAGCTTGTTTAGCTTATACGTAAATCCATCACTGGGGTGGATGCTTCATAGATAGAGAAAACCCTTCTCACCTGTACATTGTTAAGTTTTCACAGTGTCTTGTTCATCAGAACCTCTGGTGTGACCTTTAAAATAATAATAATAATAGCAGCAACAGCAGCAGGCAAATGAGCAATTACAAGCAAAATGGATAAAAGGCTTTTTAGATGATTCACAACTATCTCTCAAATGTCATTTATATTTGTGACATTTGTACCTTTTTATTTTCTAGTTGGCCATCTTGGAGCATTGATATGCCTAGCAAGTCTTTTCCACTCTTACTTTGTCATGTAAATAACTCTTCACTTGGGCAAGCGACAAAATAAAACGGCCCAAGTGCCATATCGAAGCCACCATGCAGCTGCTGAGCCTTTGATCTTTTTTTGGCCAAGAATTCTGCAACAGAGTTTAAAAACAAGGTAGATATTTTAAAGAAAAGGTTTGGCATCAGCCTGCTACATTTGGAGCGTTATTGATAGTTCTGAGTTGTTATGTTAGGGAATGATTTCTCCCAGAAAACCTTCACCCACCTGCTGAGAGCACTTACTTTGTTTTCCCCACAACAAGTGGTTGAAAGGTTTCAAAATGGAGGCCCATAACATTAAATCTCTCCATCTGTCTGGCTGCCAGAAGTCTCTGGGTGGCTTCTTTCTCTCTCTGTGTGTGTGTCACTAAGAACATAAAAAGAGCCTGCTGGATCAGGCCAATTCCAGAATCCTGTTCTCACAATGGCCAACCAGATGCCTATGGGATTCAAGCATAAGAGCACACACATCTCCAGTGGTTTCTAGCAATGGATAGTCAGAAGCCTTACTGATTCTCACCAGGGAAACAGAGGAGGGGCATCCTGGCTAGTAGTAGCCATTGATGGACCTCTCCTCCATGAATTTGTCTAATCCTCTTTTAAAAGCATCGTGTGGGATAGGGTTTCATAGTTTGTACGTATGCGCTGCCTGCATGAAGAACTACTGCTAGGTGCTAACTACATTCCAAGTTGCATCAATAGGAGTATAGCATCTAGATCAAGGGAAGTAATAGTGCCACTGTATTCTGCTCTGGTCAGACCTCACCTGGAGTACTGTGTCCAGTTCTGGGCACCACAGTTCAAGAAGGACACTGACAAACTGGAACGTGTCCAGAGGAGGGCAACCAAAATGGTCAAAGGCCTGGAAACGATGCCTTATGAGGAACGGCTAAGGGAGCTGGGCATGTTTAGCCTGGAGAAGAGGAGGTTAAGGGGTGATATGATAGCCATCTTCAAATATATAAAAGGATGTCATATAGAGGAGGGAGAAAGGTTGTTTTCTGCTGCTCCAGAGAAGCGGACACAGAGCAATGGATCCAAACTACAAGAAAGAAGATTCCACCTAAACATTAGGAAGAACTTCCTGACAGTAAGAGCTGTTCGACAGTGGAATTTGCTGCCAAGGAATGTGGTGGAGTCTCCTTCTTTGGAGGTCTTTAAGCAGAGGCTTGACAACCATATGTCAGGAGTGCTCTGATGGTGTTTCCTGCTTGGCAGGGGGTTGGACTCGATGGCCCTTGTGGTCTATTCCAACTGTATGATTCTATGATTCTAAGTGCATACAAGGGTGCTGGGACAGAAACAATCAT
The DNA here is from genome assembly GCF_964188315.1 of Podarcis muralis. Classification (NCBI taxonomy): domain Eukaryota; kingdom Metazoa; phylum Chordata; class Lepidosauria; order Squamata; family Lacertidae; genus Podarcis; species Podarcis muralis. The sequence continues at coordinate 8,565,875 of NC_135669.1, read as the reverse complement.
GGCTGATCACGCACAAATGCTGACATTTTTTTTAAAAAAGCAAGATCTATTAGTTACTTAAATCCCTCTTCAGCTATCAGTGGATCCTTGTGAAGCTGAACTGAAATAAGGGGTGGGGGGTGGGGGAGATGATAGCAAGACTGCAGATTATTTCTAGACGGTGCGGAAGGTAAAATGAGGCTAGCTGCTTCCGGGGAAGTGGTGAGCCAAAGTGCCTCTCATTATACAAATGGATTACTACCATTACACTTCCTGCATTTATGGAGCCATCCACCCACTTTAGTCTTAATTTGAAGATAGCTCCCGCTGTGGAAAAAGAAGAGGTATCATTTAGGGATGGGCAAATCTGTCAGTTTCTCTTTATGTTTTTCATTTTCCCAATCGTACTTCGAGTTCAACACATTTCTACATCAGTTTGCATTAATAAAAAAAAAAAAATTCATCCTGGCAGTTCATCATCATTTCAGTGCATGTTTCTCCTATATGATACACATTGTTGCAAGTAATTCTCCGGGATATAATGCATTTTTCCTATGCCATTTCCCCTATGCACACTTTTGAACAATATTGTTTGGATAATCACATCACAAAATTTGGTGATGGGCAAGTTTCAAAGAAAAGCAGAGACTCGTTTCACATACAGGTTCAGGAAGTGCAAATTAGGCCCCATCTGCACTCAACATTTAAAGCAGTATCCTATGACTTGAAACAATCATGGCTCTCTCTCCCCTGACCAAGAATTCTGGGAACTGTAGTTCCTTCAGCGTGAAAATATTTGTTTGGAGACCACAATTAAAAGAGCTATGATTCCCAGAGTTCCTTGGGAAGAGGAAATGATTGATAAAGGCACTCAGAGGGGAATAGGGACTCTTATAGGTAAAGGGACCCTTGACCATTAGGTCCAGTCGCAGATGACTCTGGGGTTGCGGCACTCATCTTGCTTTACAGGCCGAGGGAGCTGGCGTACAGCTTCCGGGTCATGTGGCCAGCATGACTAAGCTGCTTCTGGCAAACCAGAGCAGCGCACGGAAACGCGGTTTACCTTTCCGCTGGAGTGATACCTATTTATCTACTTGCACTTTGACGTGCTTTCAAACTGCTAGGTTGGCAGGAGCAGGGACTGAGCAACGGGAGCTCACCCCATCGTGGGGATTCGAACCGCCGACCTTCTGATCGGCAAGTCCTAGGCTCTGTGGTTTAACCCACAGCGCTACCTACGTCCCTCCTAGCAACTCTTAGCACCTAACTATAGTTCCCAGGATTTAAGTTGGTATGATACTGTTCTATATGCAGAGTGCAAATGGAGCTTTGGATAGATTTGCGTTCTAATGCAAACTAAACATATTTTCTCTCCCTTCCTGATAGTGTTCCTAATGTGTGGGTACCAGCCACCAACCAAGAGTCATATGGGGGTTCAGTGGCAGCAGCATGAACAGAGATCAACAGCCTCTTTGTTTCTGGCCTAGCCCAGCAGCTGTCTTGGTGCCAGCTGCTTTTCTTCAAGCGTCTAACATGGCAGATTGGCTGCCAGGCTGGTGGTGTCCTTTAGAGGCCTGCTATTGCTCATGTGAATCTAATTCTGCAGGCTCCTTTGATAAACCGTGCATAAGCCAAGCTGGTGGAACAACAGTTCATCTTATGCTCCTCAAGCAAGGTTCGCCGTTGGCAAGAATCACCACTACACCTCAGGGAGGAAGCGAGCGAGCGAGCAAGCGAGCTGCAATAATGGGAGAGTTAAAGACTGTGGGGGAGGAGAGAAGTAGCCAGGTGATCCTTCATGCAAAGGAGAAAGATAGGATGTACAAGGAGAAAACAGACCATGTGGTAGAGCTAGAGAATTCTCTTAAAAAATATATCAAAGCTTTACTGTGAAGTTAAAATAACAGTCCGGCAAGAAATACAGAATAACATAAAAAAAATTAAAAACCTGCACCAAAAACAGATACCCTCCATCATTTCTCCAATGAAAATAGGGACATCCTGTTCCATGGGGGATAAAAATAATACTTATAACCTATCTGACAGCATTGCCCTCGCCACTCTGGGTGGCTTCCAACATATATAAAAACATAATAAAACATTAAACATTTAAAACTTCCCTATAGCAGGCTGCCTTCAGATTTCTTCTAAAGGTTGTATAGTTACTTATCTCCTTGTCTCAGGGGTTGTATAACTCCATACTCTCCAATGAAAACAGGGGTGTCCTACCATATCCTCCAACATTTCTCTGATGAAAATAGGGACGTCCCAAGGAAAACTGGGACATTCCAGGATCAAATCAGAAACCAAGACAGCTTCTGTAAATCTGGGACTGTCCCTGGAAAATAGGGACACTTGGAGGGTCTGATAAAAGTCTGAATTCACAGCCATTACCACATAAAATCATGCACGTTTTCCAGAGACTGCACAACAAATTAGGTGTTACAACGAAACCTGATCTGATATAAAGAGAGTACGAAACCAATAAGTGTTATTCTATTCTGGTTTCTTTTTTGTTGCAGCCAGAGGACCATATTCCCATCTGGACAACCTTCTGTGGCACAGTGGTGGGTGGAGCCAAAGGCAAAAGTGGGTGGAGCAAAAAATGCAAATTTTACCTTTGTACAATAGGCTGCAAACACACCACTCTATCCTCCATTAAGACAACTGAGAGGTATTTCTGTAGTCCAAAAGCTCATTCCAGCTTCTCCTAAACACTCAAGGAAGGTGTGATGCAAGACCAGAGAGGGGTATGGTCTGGGGAGCAGTAGTGTGCTATAGTGTTCTGGGGGCCAGACGGACAGTCTTGGAGGGCCACATTCAGATTTGAGATTTCTCACTCCCTGCTTAGCCCTTCCTTTTCAGCATATATTTCTGCTGCATTTTTCAGTCTCCATCTTTATCTCCAGGCTTGTGTTTTCAAAAGAGAAGGCAGAGGTTTGCAGACCCTCCAAGTGTCCCTATTTTCCAGGAATGTCCCTGATTTTGAGAAGCCATCCTGGTTTCTGATTTCATCCTGGAATGTCCCACTTTTCCTTAGGATGTCCCTAGTTTCATCGGAGAAATGCTGAAGGGTAATGTTTAATGTTTTATTATGTTTTTAAATATGTTGGAAGCCACCCAGAGTTGCTTGGGCAACCCAGTAAGATATGTTAGTAACATTATCCTTATGGGATGTCCCTATTTTCATTGTAGAAATGTTAGAAGGTATGAGTTTGTTCAGATGCACACTAAAGCCTTTTCTGGGGGCAGTGGTGGAATGAGGAATTTCATCTACAACCAGCTTTTCACTTACTATGCGTTATGGTATACAAAACCTGAGTGTATCCATAACAACAACAAATGTATGGATACAAGTGTATCCATAACAACAACAACAGCAAACTAAACATGAGCTTTGGTCTACCGATCACAGGTCAGTTCTCAGTCTGCTGCAGGTTTTGCAGGAATCTGGTGAATTCTCATCAGACTCATTTTTGTGAAGGAGTAGGAAAAGCTAACTGACCTTTTTCAACCAGACATGAACAAAAACACATCATGTATAATCCGCTCTTATTCTTTAATGCTTTCTTCCCAGGTTTTTCTAACTGTCCTTGTTATTATTCATGCTTCCCACAAGAGGGAGCCAAACAGGCTTAGACAGATTCCAGGGCTTTCAAGACCTCTTCTCTTTCATTATTTGCTGCGGTCCTTGTCATTCATAATTTGCACACAGCTCCTTTCTCAGCTGCACCCAATACTGTCTCATTCCCCCCTAAAACTGTGAAATATGGGCTTTGGAATAGAATGGGTTGGAATAAGATGAGGGGTGGGTGGCTCTGCCTTGCCCTGTACGGTCACATTTCTGGATGGGGATAGTTTAAAGTCTGTCCAGTGCAGGTTTCTCAGGATAATTCTGGCCAAAAAACACCGCCCACCATTGCAGAAATGCAACACACACACATATAATTATGAGGTGGTCTGAGGGCTCCTTTCCAACCCCCCCCTTTGTTAACAGTGTTAAAAGCTGCTCAGAGCAGGATTAAGGTGTCTGATGCTTTGCACCATGCTGGGTAAAATGATTTTTAAGAGAGTTCTGCTAGCAGCTGCATGCTACTTCCTGTGTCATGGCACAAACAATGGTATTTTCAGGGGGAACCTTATGCAGGAAAAAATAGAGCTGACCCACCAGTATATGTGTGTGCATGTTTGTTTTTAAAAAACTCCCTCTGAATGGAAATAAACAACACTATCATCACAAATGATCACTGCAGACGGTGACAGCAGTCACGAAATTAAAAGACGCCTGCTCCTTGGGAGAAAGGTGATGGGCATACCTAGACAGCATCTTAAAAAGCAGAGACATCACCTTAACAACAAAGGTCCGTATAGTTAAAGCCATGGTTTTCCCAGTAGTGATGTATGGAAGTGAGAGCTGGACCATAAAGAAGGCTGATCGCCGAAGAATTGATGCTTTTGAATGATGGTGCTGGAGGAGACTCTTGAGAGTCCCATGGACTGCAAGAAGATCAAACCTATCCATTCTTAAGGAAATTAGCCCTGAGTGCTCACTGGAAGGACAGATCGTGAAGCTGAGGCTCCAATACTTTGGCCACCTCATGAGAAGAGAAGACTCCCTGGAAAAGACCCTGATGTTGGGAAAGATGGAGTGCACAAGGAGAAGGGGACGACAGAGGATGAGATGGTTGGACAGTGTTCTCGAAGCTACAAACACGAGTCTGACCAAACTGCGGGAGGCAGTGGAAGACAGGAGGGCCTGGCATGCTCTGGTCCATGGGGTCATGAAGAGTCAGACACGACTAAACAAACAATCATCACAAATGAGAGGGGACAGAAAGTGAAGGGGAGCAGTGAATATAATTCAAACCCTGCTGGATCAGACCAAGACCAGATGCCCGGTGCTCTGTCCATGCAACACAGGAAAGAGAGGAAGGGGGTAGCAGCAAGAGGGTGGAGTGGCAATGGGGGTGGGGGCAGGAGGGGGGCAGCATGTTCTCATTTTGCCTAAGCAGCAAAATGGGATGCACTGCCCCAGGTACGGAGAGTTCCTCAATGGTGCCCAGGGCAGGTGGCAAGCGGCCTCCGTGGGGTGGGGCATGGAGGCGAGGCACACAGCCAGAGTGTGCCTCCAGCCCACTGGAGTTACACAGGGCCACGCTGTGCCACCTGGCTGGCCAACGCTGCCCTGCTTTGAGAGGCGCACTCACGGTGTTAAGTTGTGGGTGAACATATCAGACAACACAGCGATTCTTCAAACAGCTCTTGTTTATTCACAGACCAGAACAGAACTGAACTGAAGGGTTCAGCCAGCCTGCTTATATAGAGCTACACTAGAACGCAACAGTAACCACTTTCTATAACTATCCAATCACTGAAAGTCACTTTCAATCCCTTATTTGCATATGTGGACCTGAGTGAAAACTATCTACAGTATCCCCCTTGCTGGCCCAGGGGAGAATTTCAGTACATAACACACAGCGCCCTGCAAGCCCAGCGCCGCTTTGCGAGACACAGGGGCTGGCAGGGCACATGCCTGTTGCGTCCTTCTCAAGCCGCCCTCCAGCTGGTGAGAAGGGCACATCAGCTCACGACGGGCATTTTGAAGAATGCATCTCCCCCCAAACAGTGCCCAGGGTGATGGCCTGCCCATGCTACTCCTCTGCACTGCCCCTGGGAAAACTTGCAAGCAGGACCTGAGCACTAGAGCACTCTCCTGTCCTGAAATTTTCAGCAGCTGGTATTCAGAAGCCTCTGACTATGGAGGCTTGTCGATGACCAACCTAACCAATCCCTAGGTTAACGCACATGGAAGACATGGAAGTCCTATACACCAAATAATGCTTTTGTTGGCATCCAATGGAGTGTGCCTCGGGGGGTGGGGGTGAAGTCAAAGTGCTGTGTTAGCAGCACTGAAGTGATTTCCCAGGGGTGCAAACCGGGACAATGTGTATAGAAGCCCTGGGCTTCCCAGACAACAAGACCTCCCTCTCAGTCTCAGTGATGTGGTCCAAAGGAAAGGAAAGCAATACGTTTGGCACCAGCTTGACTGCAGGAGATGCAGGGAGGAGCCATGTAAGGCACCATCCAACTGTATTAGGGACTCCAGATTTGTGTAGGATTTACTCCTTAGCCCAGGCATAGGCAAACTCGGCCCTCCAAATGTTTTGAGACTACAATTCCCATCATCCCTGACTACTGGTCCTGTTAGCTAGGGATGATCGGAGTTGTAGTCCCAATACATCTGGAGGGCCGAGTTTGCCTATGCCTGCTTAGCCCTTTCTTCTCCTGAAGATATCCCACAAGGCAGCAGAGGTTTAGAATTAGAGTTTTCTTTCTCCTACCTGTAGCTGGCTACTCAAAACCATTTCCCAGTGTTTGGCCACTGTCTAATGTTGACAATTTCTCGGAGTCACAGGTGAGAGCTGAGTGCAGAGTGGGGACCAAAGGTGGAAAAGCTACCCACCAAAGGAGCATGATGTGTCCCCAGCCATAAGTACTACCCCTCCCCTAACACCCCATACACAGCAAATATAAAATCACAATGAATTTAATAAATTGTCACAAGGAACTGGCCAACCATATCATATTCACCAAACTTGAGGAGGTCTGTTGAGATGAGGAATTCTTCCAAAGACATCTAAAAATAATAAGAAGTGAGGATGCTTGTCAGATTGTCACTGGGAAGAAATTAGTGGACTGGCTACACTAAAATGCTCAAATTCTTTTAGATATCAAGTATATTGGGATGCGGGTGGTGCTGTTGTCTAAACCACTGATCCTCTTGGGCTTGCTGATCAGAAGGTCGGCGGTTCGGATCCCCGCAACAGGGTGAGCTCCCATTGTTCGGTCCCTGCTCCTGCCAACCTAGCAGTTCGAAAGCACATCAAAGTGCAAGTAGATAAATAGGTACTGCTTCGGCGGGAAGGTAAACGACGTTTCCTTGCGCTGCTCTGGTTTCAGTGTTCCGTTGCACCAGAAGCGGCTTAGTCATGCTGGCCACATGACCCGGAAAAACTGTCTGCAGACAAATGCTGGCTCCCTTGGCCTGTAAAGCGAGATGAGCGCCGCAACCCCAGAGTTGTTCGCAACTGGACTTAACTGTCAGGGGTCCTTCACCTTTACCTTTAGGCCTCATTTACAGGGGGCAGGGCAACTAGCAGCACTTTCCCAGAGTATCTCAGTGATTCAGATACAATATAAGGGCTCAGGCTGCTACATACACAGCCAAATATCAACCACTATCTCCCCAGAACATTGCCTGACAAAAGAATAATGGGGAAAAGAGATGGCAATGACCAGGGCTGGGGAGCCGAAATCCGATCAGGGAGGGGAGGGGAGAGAGAAGAAAGATGCTCACATAATTCCTCTGTGGTTTCATTTACAAGCTGTTTACTAAAATAAAATAAAAATCTAACATCTCTCTCACGCTTGGCTGATTGGCATTATCTGCAATGTGGATGCACCAGCTGGGCTGAGAGGGTGTTCTCATATCCCCCCTCGCATATCTGTTTTCTGTTAGATGGCAACCAACTGTCTTGCCTTTCAAAAGGTGTTAAAAAAACTGGCAATGGATGGGAGCAGACAGCCTAGCAGGCTGGCCATTCAGATCCCTATGAATCACCCTGCAATTTCTTAGTTTGACAATTGCGCCTCCTATATTTTAAATATCAATTTCCAAAGGGGGAAAGAAGAGTCAATTCATTCCTTTATGGCCCTCTTGCTTGTTACTTATGTAGGGGGAATTGATTGGGGCGGGAAACGGTGGAGGACTGAATGAGCTTAAACTTTTTCCCCACAGCCAGGGAAAGGCCAGTCAAACATGCAATCATTTTAATGGCTCAGTGGCAAAGAGTTTCAATGGCTATTTGCATGCATGGCGTAAAACAGCACCTCATTTATATTTGTTTTTGTTGGCATCCATCTATCTTGAGAGACAATGGAGTGTGCCTCTGGGGATGAAGCCAGACCATGTTAGCAGCACTGTGACCTCCCCAGGACACAATTCTGGGCTGTGTATAGAGAGGTTCAGGGCTGCTCAGCCTCACTGATGTATTTCAAAGGAAAACAGAGCAATGCATTTGGAACCAGTTTGGCTGCAGGTGTAGGCATACAAGGAACTATCAAACCATTTTTGGGACTCTTCTCCAGATTTGTGTAGGATTTACTCCTGAGCCTTTTCTTCTCCTGAAGATACCTTGCAAGGCAGCAGAGGTTTAGGATCAGAGTTTTCCTTCTAGATGGACTGCCTTCCCAGATTGATGTGCCTCACCTGCCCCTCACTTTCCTCTGCAGCACATGCAGAAACTGCCTTCTTAACCATTGGACTCACTATTGGTCTCATCCGCTCAGTCTTGCCATACAGGAGAAGTCTCATTTATGTAATATCACTAAAATTTAACATTACACCCCATGTGGTAGCATGATCGTAGATACTTGAGACACCAGTAGGAATTTGGGGGAGGGGGATCAATGCTATTTGTATTTAAAGACAAAGGGTTGTAGTAAACTAAGCTCTACTCAGAGTAGGCCCATTAAAATTAAGGAACCTAACCCATATCCATTAGCTTCAATTGGTCTACTTTGCACAGGTCTAGCACTGAACACCAAACAAACCTACTCAATTTGCACTTTCTGAAATACCGGTAATACAGACGTGCTTCAAAATCCAGACTTCTCCAAATTTTGCAATGCAGGTAAATGTGTGCAAAAATGTTAGGGTAAAGTTGAGCAAGGGAATGGAACCTGCATGGTGGAAGGTGCTTCTTCCCAAGCAGCTTCCCTGAAAGAAAGCTGCCTATGAAGCAGTGTAGCACCCTGCTTGTGGTTAACGCTTAGCTGGAATGAAATATTCAACGCAGCAATAGAGAAATTAAAATAATAATTTATTTGTCAGACAAATAAATGAGAGGCACAGTGGTATATGGTTACCAAGCTCTGGCCTGCCCTCCTGCCATTATGGCCAGCACTTATATTTCCTTAATCCAGCCCCCTTTGCTCCTCCTTGGGCTGCCTCTGTTCAATCAGCCTGGTTGGATTTCCTATTGGCTGATTGCTATAACTAATCACAAAAGATACACCCATATCCTCCTGTCCTTATAAGGGAGACAAAGAGCTATATTGTTACATCTATAAATGACAAATAAGTAGTAATATATCTTACATGTGTCTCAACAAGGAATCTTAATTACCAGCTCTCTTGCCCTCCTTGCCCTATTGCCTTCTAAAACAAATGGTTAATCTTAAATTTTTATCTTGAACAGATGTCAGAGACCTTGGGTTCATATTCTCATGCATCATCAATGAAATATCTCCTTTTGGAGGTCTTTAAACAAAGGCCTGACAACCATTTGTCATGAGCGCTCGCTGGCGTCTTCCTGTCCTGCAGGGGAGCTGGGCTGCTTTGCCCCTCTGGTCTCACAGCAATATGACTCTATGAAATAAGAATTTAGCATTTCTTAAATCCTTTGCATAATTACATCTATGCCAATATACTTAATACACAACACAGGTAGCCTCTTAAAAGGAATAAGGCCTTTTTAAAGTAGAAAAAGGATCTCAATAAAAAGCAGCTTCAAAAAGAAGCCTCTCCAGTCTACACCCCCCCTTCAGCCAGTTGTTTTCTGTTCCTTTCTCTTCTCTTGGCCTTTTGTCCTGTGGCTCAAGTTTAACGGTTTTATTTTACTATTTACCAATTCTTAATTATGTTTGGTCTATGTAACCTTGCTCTTGACCTGTAATTCCAGCTTTTACGACTTTGAGAATTGTTTTCTGCTATAAATCAAGGGGGCCCCTTGTCTTAGGAGAATGGCCAAGGTTTTCTCTGCCTGGCATGAAACATTTGTGAATTCAAGCCCTTTTTAGACTTTTTGAACCTGATCAAGATATAAGCCAATATAAGTCTTGATTAAAAATGCAGTCTATATTCAGATGCCACATTCCCCCCTTTCAAGCTCAAGGACCTTGCTTACCAAGCGTCCTTGATAGCTTGATCTTCATCATATTCCTGAGGTAAAGCTCTGTATAGGGCCATGATATGAGGTAGAGTTTCATTTGAAACCATCTTGCTAATTGTACTTCTAAAACATGAAATGATACATGGCACCATACATAAAACCATTATCACTACTGTCAAGAAAAACAAGCAAGACAATAGTATCCCTTTGAGTCCTGTGACATTAGGTAACCAATTGGTGAGCTATCCCATATCCCGTCCTTCCCATGTTTGTACTGGGACATGTGCTATATTCTCCATCTTTGTAGCCAACACACGGATTGCCTCACCATTATCAGAAATGTTAAAGCAACAGGCATTCCCTGTCAAGTTCAAGACTCCACATAGGCCTCCCTGCCTGGCAAGTACATAATCCATTCCCATTTTCAGCTGCAAAATAGCGGCTCTACTTTCATCCAACTGTTGTGCAATAAGTCTCAAACTCTGGGCTGTTGCATTGGTTACAAGTTCCACTACTGCTTGCAATCGAATTATTCTGTTTAGATTATAAATAGGATCCCGTGCCCCTTGTATGAGCTCACCAGGATTCCAGGAGGCAGGATCATAATAGGCTATAATGCGCTCTGGCGGCCAATCATCAGTACCGCTCCAACTTTGGGTACTTCCTCCTGCTATACGAGAAATATCAGCATTCCTTCGTGTTCGCTTAGCTGAACTAGTGGGCATATCCACATTGGTGGTAATACCCATCCTAGGAAACAAGTCCCACTCCATTTGGAAGGGAGTTTCTTGTATGCCCATTCTCCACATATCCACCACAACCATCGGGTCTGAGGTTTTTGGTACGTGGAGTACAGAAGGCGAAATATCAAAAGAGGTAGAGAGTTCACAGTGCAGTATGTTAGATTGCCTTTTTCTGTCACAGTTATGTTCCATACCACTTTCCATGCATGAATAAAAGGAGGTGCACAGGGCAAGGTATTCCGAGTTCGATAGGTAGTACCGTGTGCCCAGGTATGACTATTCTTAATATAATCCCAAGTATAGTGACAATGAGAAGAGCCTATCATGGTAGAATCAGCTGCATCTGATGATTTATGTACACAGAATTCCCCTTGTACAGGTATAACTCGTAATGTTTTAGTTGAGTTCCATCCGGGGAAATTCTGTATTTCTGTTTGGTGTGGCATTTCGCTTACCATACCAATGGCATCTAATGGTATCGGTAATAAGGGCATACCTCCCTCTGAATCATCTGGCCCAAGAGAGCAAACAAGGCAATTGGTCCTATTTGCAACATTGGCTACCATTTCAGCTAAACCTACCCACATATTGTGGTCATGGCTGAATCCATATTTAGCAAATTTGGTCAGATTCAAGGACCCTTCCCCTTCCCAAGGGATCAGGATTAATAATAAAATCATGTTGATGTCTAGCATATGCATTCCTTCCACAAAAGATTACCTTATTGTGATAGCATAAAACTATTAGCCCCAATATAATTCCCCCAGTGACAGAAATGGGGAACCACCAAGACCAAAACATATATCCCGAGGATCCCCAATGAGTAATATCTCTGATAATTGTTCCACAAGGGGGCAGTCAATCAATTGTATAAGAGAATCTTCCCTTTCACAATCGCTGGTTCAGATGCTCCTCAAGCTTCAGGCGTGCGCAGGTCAGCCAGCTTCCAAGTTGTGGCTGCAGCAGGCCGGTCGTCTGATGTTGCCCGTGACCTAGCCCGTTCCCCGTAGGGCTAGATACAGGGGTTTTTGGAGAGAGTTAGTTTTAAAGGATTAGAGGGGTCACCTTTGCACGTCCAACTGCCTTCCGACTTCTTCAAACGGGAGTGATGAATCCAGGGGGTCACCTCAGCTACCTTCACCGCTGTTAGAATAGAGAGCAGGACGGTGTAAGGTCCATGCCACTTAGGTGCAAGTGGATCACGTTTCCACTCTTTCACCCATATGCTATGCCAGCCTGGAGCTGATGAATCGGCACGGCAATGCTGCACGGCGTGTGCTTGAGGGCCCACCTGTTAAGATAAAAAACAAACAAACACAGGAGAGAGACACAAACACGGGAGAGATTGCACTTGTCCCTGTGTCACATGGTCTCCTATTTGTTTGAGGTCAGTTGGAATATCCTGAACAAAGGAGGGCGGCCTCCTATACAGGAGCTCAAAAGGTGACAACTTAAGTCTTTTTGTGGGTGCACACCGAACACGAAACAGTGTTATGGGTAACACATCTACCCTCCTGAGACTTTAGACCACGGGTGTCAAGCACAAGGCCCGCCAGACCTCGTCATGTGGCCCGTGTAGCCAGCAATTCCTGGTGTCCGTAAGGGCCGCCCCCGCTTCCCCCGCAAGCCCTTTTATCAATGACAAAGGCAGGAACGCTCCTTCCGCGCCTGTCCGGCTCTGCAAAAGGCAACCCTTTCACACGCTTGATTTGCAACCCAACCCAGCCGCGCGGTGCCCTTTCGGGTTTCTCCCTCTCCTCCTCTCCTCCCAGAAAGGCAGGCTGGATGCGGGACGGTCCCTGCACCTTTAAAGTCCTGCACATTTTCTGCAGTGCGTACAAACACCGAGGTCTAGCTGCAAAGTTAGCAAGCCTAGGCCCTTGTTAAGGTGGGCTTGAGGAGGGTTGGCTCGGAAAGCCGCTCGGGTCGCTCTGTGCGCGCCCCCCTCCAAGCAACCCACGTGCAACGGGTGCTGGCTGAGCAAGGTCGCTGCTGCAAAAAATAAATAAAGAGAGCACGAAAGCAAAACCCGCGCACCAGGGGAAGCTTGGCCGGAGGAAGCCGAGCAGCGTCGGCGTCGGCGCCTTGCTCTGCTGGAGAGATGGCGGCCGAAGTTGTGTCACCTGCTGCTGCTGCTGGCCCGTGCCACCTTAAGGGCCGGTTGTTGGTGCTGTGGAGTGGGAGGTTGTCAGCAAGCACATGGGGATATTAAAGCAGCCTGTGCTTTTCCTTTGCAGGCTTGGCACAGCCCGGCCTGGTCCCTGGGGTGCAGGGCCGTAAGAGATGGAGGCAGGCTGGGCCCTCTCCCTCCTGGGTGAAGCACCTGCCGGAAGCCTCGTGGCAATCATCCCCCCCCCCGGGGCACACGCAACAGACACTGGGGCCAATGGAGCGTGGTGGGTTAGGGTGGCAAATGCCTCTCTGAGCTCCGCAGAAAAGCTGAACTTGCACCAGAGCCGCCTCTGACCCACATAATGGGCTATTGCCAGCTTGTATTTTAGGGAGCTGGTTTCTTGTTTTCAGCCTTGCAGCAGCAGTACCCGACTGCACACACTTAATGTGATCTCACAACAATCCTAGGAGGTAGGCCATGGTTATTCCCATTGTAGAAGAGAGGAGAAACGGAGTGATATAATGCCAGCAGTAGTATAAATATGTCCCCATACATGCACTGTAGATGGAGTTCTACTGGGACTCACAGATGGAATAACCACTTCTGCTTGGGCTTCATTATAGGACTCCAATGCCTCCTGAAGATATTTATCATAATCTATCAAGGAATCAAGCTCTGTGACTCCACCCCCATTATTCGTTCCACTTTCTTGCCTTGGGGTTACAACTGGTGGAGGGTTTGGATTAGGCTCCCTTCGATGTGGAGCATAGGGTGGAGGTGAAAGCACCTCTTCCTCTGGTCCCTCAAAAATGGGTTTGAGTTTATTTGGCAAGATTCCTTTCCTAGCTTCGGCTTTTACAGCCAATAATTTGCATCGTTGGACTTTGCATTCCCTTATCCATGGAGGATTTTTATTTAATGTGCTCAGCCAGGAATCTATATATGAAAATTGTTCTGGGCACCCTCCAGTTTCTTTGGTGATGTTAGACCAAAGTTTGCTTACTAAATTTATATCAAAGGTTCCCTGAGATGGCCATCCAGTATTTTCTTTTGGCTATTCTAGTTCACATAACGTTCTCAAGCGCTCTGGCGTCATTTTGACTCCATATGCCCCTGAGAAGGCTTTCTTAAAATTATTTAACATACATTCAAGAGGTGTATTTCCCCCCTTTGAACCCCCAACTCCCATTGTATGGCCCTGTGAAGTATCCACTCAGTCACTCACACACACACCTTACTGGGAAACGAAGTAGTACTCACTCCACACTTAGGTCAGCTACACATTGTACTTTCTCACACATGCAATGCGCTAGATACTTCAACCACACTCTACCTCCCAATCTTCCCTTTTCCCTACACCAGATCACCATCTGATGTACCCAGCCACCTAGCGTACTCAGTTCCCCTTTACTGAGACGCAGAAGTTTGATCAGGACTTCTCTTCCTCCCAATTAATTGGAGGGCCAAAACCCCTTAGTGCACTTACCCTTAGCTGGTTGCCTGTTTATTTCTCTGGTCCCCCCCGGTCCGTCGCCGTCAGTGGGCAGGGTATCAGACAGACGAGACTTCTGCGTTCCCCCTGGAAAAATTTACCAGTGCGCGCTGGGAAGCAGTTTAGAGATCCTCTCTCTTGTACCCTGTCCAATAGGGCGAAGGGGCTGCGTTCCAGCAGACCACTTATCCGAGTCACAGGAGCACCATAAAATGTAGCACCCTGCTTGTGGTTAACGCTTAGCTGGAATGAAATATTCAACGCAGCAATAGAGAAATTAAAATAATAATTTATTTGTCAGACAAATAAATGAGAGGCACAGTGGTATATGGTTACCAAGCTCTGGCCTGCCCTCCTGCCATTATGGCCAGCACTTATATTTCCTTAATCCAGCCCCCTTTGCTCCTCCTTGGGCTGCCTCTGTTCAATCAGCCTGGTTGGATTTCCTATTGGCTGATTGCTATAACTAATCACAAAAGATACACCCATATCCTCCTGTCCTTATAAGGGAGACAAAGAGCTATATTGTTACATCTATAAATGACAAATAAGTAGTAATATATCTTACATGTGTCTCAACAAGGAATCTTAATTACCAGCTCTCTTGCCCTCCTTGCCCTATTGCCTTCTAAAACAAATGGTTAATCTTAAATTTTTATCTTGAACAGATGTCAGAGACCTTGGGTTCATATTCTCATGCATCATCAATGAAATATCTCCTTTTGGAGGTCTTTAAACAAAGGCCTGACAACCATTTGTCATGAGCGCTCGCTGGCGTCTTCCTGTCCTGCAGGGGAGCTGGGCTGCTTTGCCCCTCTGGTCTCACAGCAATATGACTCTATGAAATAAGAATTTAGCATTTCTTAAATCCTTTGCATAATTACATCTATGCCAATATACTTAATACACAACACAGGTAGCCTCTTAAAAGGAATAAGGCCTTTTTAAAGTAGAAAAAGGATCTCAATAAAAAGCAGCTTCAAAAAGAAGCCTCTCCAGTCTACACCCCCCCTTCAGCCAGTTGTTTTCTGTTCCTTTCTCTTCTCTTGGCCTTTTGTCCTGTGGCTCAAGTTTAACGGTTTTATTTTACTATTTACCAATTCTTAATTATGTTTGGTCTATGTAACCTTGCTCTTGACCTGTAATTCCAGCTTTTACGACTTTGAGAATTGTTTTCTGCTATAAATCAAGGGGGCCCCTTGTCTTAGGAGAATGGCCAAGGTTTTCTCTGCCTGGCATGAAACATTTGTGAATTCAAGCCCTTTTTAGACTTTTTGAACCTGATCAAGATATAAGCCAATATAAGTCTTGATTAAAAATGCAGTCTATATTCAGATGCCACAGCAGGACCCCCCAGGACACTGGAACGTGTCCAGAGGAGGGAAACCAAAATGGTCAAAGGCCTGGAAACGATGCCTTATGAGGAACGGCTAAGGGAGCTGGGCATGTTTAGCCTGGAGAAGAGGAGGTTAAGGGGTGATATGATAGCCATGTTCAAATATATAAAAGGATGTCATATAGAGGAGGGAGAAAGGTTGTTTTCTGCTGCTCCAGAGAAGCGGACACGGAGCAATGGATCCAAACTACAAGAAAGAAGATTCCACCTAAACATTAGGAAGAACTTCCTGACAGTAAGAGCTGTTCGACAGTGGAATTTGCTGCCAAGGAGTGTGGTGGAGTCTCCTTCTTTGGAGGTCTTTAAGCAGAGGCTTGACAACCATATGTCAGGAGTGCTCTGATGGTGTTTCCTGCTTGGCAGGGGGTTGGACTCGATGGCCCTTGTGGTCTCTTCCAACTCTATGATTCTATGATTCTATTCTATGATTCAGTATTAATGCATCCTCTCAGCAGCTGTTGAGCAGAGACTTCAATCCTGAGGGATGCAGGATGTACCCCACAGAGAAGCCATTTGAAAAAGAGAACCCCACAGAATTGACCCATCCCTGATCTCAGGTGGGAGGACTGGAGAAGAGACACAGTGACTCCTTCCCCCACCTCCCTCCCAGTCATTAGTTTAATTAGTTAACCCCCCTCCCATTTAACCTTAACCTGTCCCTGAGCTCCTTTGGAACTGGATCTGGGGTGAGGTTGGTGGTTCCTAGGCTGACCCTGGGCAGATAGGCCTGATCACATCAGAGCCATGGAGAGGATACATCCAGAAGTAGATTTAAAGGTAAAGGTAAAGGTACCCCTGACCATTAGGTCCAGTCGTGAACAATTCTGGGGACCGCAACTGGTTCCGCTGCACTGGGAGCCAAGCCTAGGGGTCGTTGCAGGGTGTCACGTATGACATAGGTCAACCGAGCAGAACAGAAGGCAAGAAGTGGATGGGCATGGAATTTTGGCCTTGAATTTCGAAAGACATGTGTCCATCCCTGATACAACCCAGTATGTCACTGAATATAAACATACAGAGAATTAATAGTGCGAGAGCCTTCTGGGCTTCCTGGAGGCATCTAGGTTATTACTGCAGGAAACAAGATGCTGGACTAGATTAACTTTTCAATATGATCCAGCAAGGATATTCGTATGTTCTTTGCCAGCTCCCACCAAGGGCACCTCCAGAGATCTTTAAAAAAATAAAATAATAATTGTGCATTAATCATGATTTGAGCTAATGATGGTATTGGGGAGCTAATACGCAATCCTGCTTCCAATACAATTTGCACTTGCAAAAGGTTTGGGTGGAAATACGGCTTCATTTCCAGTTGGTGCAGGTCCTGTAGCTTCCTGCGGAAATCCTATAACTTTTCATACCACTTATAGCCATAGGGCAATAATGGGGTAACATTGAGAAAGCATCACAGAACAACTAATAAAGTGAAATAAGTCCAGTCCAGTATAAATCTATCACTTTGTTTAGTCATTTAGTCGTGTCTGACTCTTCGTGACCCCATGGACCAGAGCACGCCAGGCACCCCTGTCCCCCACTACCTCCCACAGTTTGGTCAAACTCATGCTGGTAACCTCGAAAACACTATCCAACCATCTCGTCCTCTGTCGCCCCCTTCTACTTGTGCCCTCCATCTTTCCCAGCATCAGTGTCTTCTCCAGGGAGTCTTCTCTTCTCATGAGGTGGCCAAAGTACTGGAGCCTCAGCTTCATGATCTGTCCTTCCAGTGAGCACTCAGGGCTGATTTCTTTAAGAATGGATGCGTTTGATCTTCTTGCAGTCAATGGGACTCTCAAGAGTCTTCTCCAGCACCATAATTCAAAAGCATCAATTCTTAGGCGATCAGCCTTCTTTATGGTCCAGCTCTCACTTCCATACATCACTAATGCACTAATCTATCACTAATGCACTATTATTGCATCAATGGTCACATCCACACCATATATTCAAAGCATTATGATGACACCACAGAAGCTCATGGCTTCCCCCACAGAATCCTTGGAACTGTGGTTTGTTAAGGGTGCTTAGATTTGTCAGGAGACCCATCTACCTCCACAGAGCTATGATTCCCATGGTGGTTTAGCAGTCAATCATTTTCTCCAGGGAATTCTAGGAACTGTAGCTCAGTGAGGGGAATAGGGCCCTCATAGGGGATGGGAAAAGGAATTATTTGTGGGATTGAGTGTAAGTATGTTTGAACACTTTTAAGGATTGTATGAAATGTATGTTTGTATGCTTGTATATCTGTAATATATGTGTAGTAATGATGAACTATTTTAACAATAAACAATTTATTGAATTTTTTTAAAAAAATCATTTTCTCCAGGGAATTCTAGGAACTGTAGCTCAGTGAGGGGAATAGGGCCCTCATAGCAACTCTCAGCGGGTGGCGCTGTGGGTAAAAGCCTCAGCGCCTAGGGCTTGCCGATCGAAAGGTCGGCGGTTCGAATCCCCGTGGCGGGGTGCGCTCCCGTTGCTCGGTCCCAGCGCCTGCCAACCTAGCAGTTCGAAAGCACCTCCGGGTGCAAGTAGATAAATAGGGACCGCTTACTGGCGGGAAGGTAAACGGCGTTCCGTGTGCTGCACTGCTCACCAGATGCAGCTTTGTCACGCTGGCCACGTGACCCGGAAGTGTCTCCGGACAGCGCTGGCTCCCGGCCTCTAGAGTGAGATGAGCGCACAACCCTAGAGTCTGTCAAGACTGGCCCGTACGGGAACGGGTACCTTTACCTTTACCTAGCAACTCTCAACACGCTTAACAAACTACAGTTCCCACGATTCTTTGGGGGAACCATGAGTGTTTAAAATGGCATCATAGTGCTTTTAAAAGAAGTATGGTGTGAATATGGCCAATGAAGGGGTGCAGAATGCCTCAACAAACACCCCCAGAGAAAAACAAAACAAACGTCCTCAGAGCATCAGCCTTCAACTGAGCAGCTCTTCATAAATACTGTTTCATCTCAGAAGTACAAAGGCTGTTCTTCAATAGCCACTTGCACATTGTTCCCCAAGAGAACAGGAGTGATGAATAATGACAGAGGATGGAAAATTAGAGAAAGATTATCAGGACCATAGTGTGCAATCATTCTGCCAGTAACACAGAGAAGTGCTTTCTGAAGCCAGGATAAGAGGCACTGCTACGGTTTGCCTTCACCATTGACTTCTTTTTTTCTTTTCTTTCTTCCTCAATAGGATTGTTGCTACCTGTCTTAAGAAGCCTCAATGATCATCATCGCCCACACTTCCCATATTTGAAAACTAGGTAATGCATCCATTTAAGTTAATCAAAGCTATGCTGTACTGGCAAAAGTATTAAACCACTTAAAGTCACCCAGAGTGAACTGTTTCACAGTGATTTCTTGGCAGTCAGGCTGCTCCGAACTGAGCTGAAGCCATTTGCATTTATTTTTCCGTCAGGATTTGTCTGGTGCATCTCATTGCAGTGAAACAGAGAGTTCTGGGTAATACAGGTCCAGACCTATCATTAGGCAGAGTGAAGTGGCTTCCTCAGGCAGTGGTTCTGGGTGTCGTGTAAGAGACACAAATTGTTAGCTGTTTAAATTCATTTTTGTATTTCTTTTCTCTCTTTTTTAAACTCTCAAAGATTATGGGATTTTCTGCCTCAGTTGCCAAAATAAATTGGCAACCCTTGGGCGCTATGCACCTTGACCCGTGTGGTGATGGGGGGCACTGTCATTTGCTATACCACTTCAGGCACAAATGTGTTGATCCGGGTGTGTGTGTGAATGAATATGGACCACCAGGCTTCACTCTTCTAAGAAGACATTTTGCTCTTGCATTGTGTTTTGGTAACCCAGATGGGCATTGGGATTATAGTTATTTTCAGCTGCTGATTTGGCTGTCAGGAATAGGGACAAGTAGAAGCCAAGTGGTCCTTTTAACTGAACACTGTCTATGGCATAACCTTCACTGCATCTTTGCTTCGCAGCAGATGTTAAATGAATGCCTCAAGTTACAGGAATTTCATTAAGCGAAAGACTTGCACCTCTCTCTTATCAACACGAGTGGTGCCAGTAAGAAGACAAAACTCCCCAAGGGAAATTTCTGACTAAGCTTGCTTCTTACCTTATTCTGTTCCTGATTCTCCCTCCAGCTTATTGAGTGAACGTAGCAGAGGGGAAAACCACACAATTAATGTGCAAATGTTCCCATGTGTGAGAAGGGTGAATGGATGCATGTAAATGCCATAAATAACAGAGCTGGGATGAACAGACAGTGGTGAATCCATTGCTCTGATCCTTGTCCTTTTCACCTTCAGACTGGAAGCAGAGTGAGAGTGGGAAGATGCTAGAGTGATGGGTTATACCTGCTGAGGGTTATACTCCTAAGTACCTTTGATCATTAGGGATGCTGGAGAATTCCAACATAAACAGAAGCAGACATCGTTGATTATTCATCCTATGTGCAAAATAGTTCCATGTCTGAATGCCCTGCCATTAACCCTCTTCCCAAACCCCCCAAACCGCAAAACCTAAACATAGAAATGTAGAACGCCACACAAATGGGTTCTCCTTAGGTGCTCCTACCAGTCTCATACACTGAAATGCTTGGGAATTCTAAGAAAACAAAGCAATCAATGCAGCTTTTAAATCAGTAGTCAGTTCTCTACCTTTGAGTCAGTGTCAGCATCATTGCTGGTAGTCTATGTCAGGATAATAAATAGGTTTTTCTCCTTGGTGCAAGATGAGAAGGGCACACAAACAACCCAGCTCACAGATCTCATAGCCCAGCACAGTGAGGATATTCATAGAGGGTTTTTTGTTGTTTTTTAGTGCGATATTGAAGCTACAGTCTCTGTAGGATCAGGGTGACACAGTGGGCTTTGGTCTTTTACTTCCACATTTAAAAGGGCTGACTTATCCTATAATTCATCAGTCAGGTAGAGAGTCGCCTGCATCTTGCCTCTTGTTTTGCACTGAGCTCTCCCAAATCTGGTTGAAACTGTTCTAATATACAGTTTCTGACACGTACTTCTGTGCATGAGAGGGTTAATCTGAGCCCTGAGCTCAAGTTGCCCAGTAGGCTCCCAGCAACCTTTGCTCTCCCTTTTCTCTCTCTCTGCTTCCTTTGAAGAACAAGGAATCATGCAGCCATGGCTTCTACTGTAGCTGCAAGAAATACCAAGTGAACTGAATCTCTCCAAAATGAGATTTTATAGGCTGCATCTTTGCCAGCCCAAACATTGCATGATCTTTTTGTAAGGAAACCATTTCCTTTCTTTTTAAGCTGTTTGGAGCCTCTTTATTTTTACTGTTGATGGATGGAGACCTGTTTGATATAACCTCTGAAACTCTGTGTTATTTGCAAAGCTAAGGGTCTGTGATTTATTCTAATCTAAGCATTTTCATGGTGAATGTTTGTTTAAAGATAGATGAGGGCAAATGTAAATTTAACCACATTTTAATGTGCTTGAAACAATTGCAATTGTGCTAACTCTGCTATGAGAGAGTACAAACCACTCTCTCTAACAGAAATCTCACCTATTTAAACCATAAATACAGGGGCCTCGATATGGATGGGAGCATGGGAGGTAGGAGGCTTTGCATTGCAAAAATAAATAAAAGAGCCCCCATTCGATTTTTTAAATCGTGCAGACGACGAATTCCACAGTCAAAGAGTCAAGTTCCTCTCCCCTGACACTATGACCTCACTTTGCCAAGAGGTCGGGGGAATCTCCTGCACTCAGGGGCAGAAAGATGCAGTTAGTTTGGCCCTTCCTAGTGTGTCCAGTTGATAGTTTAGGAACCACTGTTATAGCTTCAGGCCATGGAAGCTGTCCCATTACGATGAAAGGGGTGCTGCCCCAGCAACCCCAAACTGTTCTCAGCTAGCTCCCGCCTGCCTGCCTGCCTGCCTTCATATTTACAATCAGTCCAGAAGGTGGTCCTAGCTGTCATCTTGCTCCTCTTTAGTATTGATCTTGCACTTGTAGAATTCAATAGGGGACAACACTAGAATTAATTGTGCTCCATCTGTTCTTGGCTCTGGCATCCTATCACTGGCCTCCCTGTCTTTCTAAGAAGCTACCACTTCAGGTACTACAATTAGAAGTTGAATAATAACATGAGGGGGGCAGAGGATGGGTACACTAGATCTGCCCCTCTTTCACCATCCCCATCACCCTCCAACAATCTTCTGGAGTAGAGGGCCTTCTTCTATATTTGTGGAGGCTCTCAGGGCCTTTTAGAACACTAATTTTTCAGGGTTCAAAAATATGACCATGGAAGTCAGAGAGTGATGGAACATTAAATCCTCCCTTGCTCATGTGCTTATTCTATTTCTAATCACAACCCCTGAAGCATTAGGTTGAAATGCATAGTTCAAATGTAAGGAACACATATTTAAGCCAGAGTGGCTTTTGAAATTTGCCACTCACAGAATTTGAAGTGAAGAAACACATTAAAAGGAAAATGGGAGAATCCTTAAAACCTCACTGGAATGTACAGGCCTAATGTTCAATCTGTTCCACCATGCAACAGATTTCTGGTGCTAGTCCTGGATGATTATTTTCCCAGGGGCTT
Organism: Podarcis muralis; assembly: GCF_964188315.1. NCBI lineage: Eukaryota > Metazoa > Chordata > Lepidosauria > Squamata > Lacertidae > Podarcis > Podarcis muralis. The sequence goes on along the minus strand of NC_135669.1, from coordinate 8,543,660 downwards.
GGAATTCCCAGAAGAAATGTGTCTTTTTAAGAAAAAGAATCAAGAGATAATTCCTTTGAAGGGGGTTCAGCAGTTCCTCAAGTAAAAGTCTGGGTAGCCTTAGAGAGGTTTTTATTTTCAGTGGGAGACTAAATAGATGCAGGAAGAAAAATAAATTATCCTGCAGATTTCAAACGCTGGTTTGCAACATTCTCAGCTGTTAATAGGTGGTACCCTGGATTCGGAAGGGGCCAATGTGAGTCTCAAAAGCCATATTCAGGGAGTCACCACAACAAAGGGGCCTGCAGCAGGCGCAGACCTTGCTAATCTTTCATAATATGGCGCCCTGTGCAAGGTCAAAATTTGGCGCTCCTGAATGGATCTTCTCAATTATGGATCTTCCCAATTTTGCACCCCCTCAGCTTGGTGCCCTGAGTGGGGGAACCACCCATACTGCCCTAAATCTGTGCATGGGATTTGCTCCACTCCATCAGTGACTTTCAATGTGCTAGCAGGGCTCCCAGTCTGACACACAATCAGCTGAGCTTAAAGAAGGTGACCTTCACAGTGGCGAAGGAAGGGAACCAGCACCTGGGATGGTGGCGGGATCCTCTGCTAGTAGCTGCAGTGGTAGCAAAAGGATCCTTTGCTCGTGGCTGCAGCAGTGGTGGAGGGATCCCGCTGCTGTCCGTATGGTGCTTGAGTGGTGCTGCGCATATGCATACATGCGCCACTGGACGGTTTGCTTACTGCGCCACTCGAGCGCTGTACGGATGGTGGAGGAGGGTGCAGCTGTGCCCAGGGGCGGCAGGGCGAGCCCCTTGCGGGGTGCCGTCTTCTCACCCCTCCTCAGAGATGGCACCCAGGGCAAACCACCCCCCTTGCCCCCCTTCCTTCGTCACTGCACCTTCGTTGCACAAAGGATTTCATACAAGGGGATGGGAACAACAGATGATGGCTAGCATAATTTCATTTCTAGTACTCAGTCTTGGGGCAGATCCTTCAAAACAACTTGGGTAAATCCACCCTGATCTCATTCATATGCGCGCGTATGCTGACCCACGATTAACCTTGTAGCTGTGCTTTTTTATTTCTTAAAAAAATCTGTTTCTGAGTTACTCTGTGCTATATGTAGGGCAAATCTTGTTGCCATTGCACCCATTAAAGAAGACTTGAGATGCAGGAGTTAGGGTGCAAAAAGGTAATCTTTATTAAATAGAACAAACAAGAGGATCTGCAAAACCAATTAACCAGATTAGCCAAATCAAAGTAGTCCAGTCAGGAGAATTATCCAATAAGGAGGGAACTAATCCCTCCCATCTCCTGGGCATGTTTACAGATTGCCTTATCCCACATATTCCCAGATGATTGCATTAATGTGTTTCAGGTGCTGCATAATACTCATGGCACATTTGTAAGAAAATGATCTTTTGAACTCCCTGCCTAGTGACATCAGGCAAGTGCTTTCCTTGAACTCTTTTCAGTGCCTGCTAAAAACATTTTTCTTTAGGGAAGCCTATCCAGACACATAGAACATTGGCATGTGTTTTAATCCAGTTTCTATCTTAGCATTGATTTTAACTAACCTTTGAATGTTTTGAATTGCTGTATTTAAGTGTGGTGGGTTGTTGTTTTTTTTACTGATATTTTCATTTGTTCCTTTTGTAAACTGATTTGCACTTTTTCTGCAATTAAGTAGTACAGTATATACATTTATTTTATTTTATTTTTAAAAACCCAATAAACAGCAGCAATAAATAATCCAGAGCTCTTCAGTGCTCCACTGGGAACATTTTGACAGTCTCTTATTTTGGCAGAGCCCATGCACCTATAGTAGAGAAACAGAGACATTTTTTTTTTAAAAAAAATGTAGCGCTATGGAGCTTAGAAAAGTAGATAGTACAGGAAAAGCAGTAACAACACAACAAAAGGGTGGATTTTTTTCTTCTGTTTTTTTGTTGGCCTCAAACTTGGTCATGGTACTTTTGTTGACATTGTAGTTAGACTCATTGGAAGGTGGGGGTAAAATCACCCTAAATTGCCCCAGTTCATATTGTTATTTGGCCCCAGTAGTTGTATATAGGGCAGAAACTTTTACTAATGAAATTCCTTGCATATGATGCAAGGAAAAATAAATATATGTGCCAAGATCCAGGTTTGGGGCAAGTACTATTTGGTGAAAGAACCCAAGCAGAAATTTAAAATCACAAAATATCACAAAGTAAAGCATGGAAATATAGGCTGTTAAACCTTTAAAATATGCCCTTGTGAGTTCCAAAACTTCCCTCTTCCATCAGCATAGAAGAAGGCTACACATCTGCTAAGTTAGAAATTGGTTACTTACGGTACAAACTCTTCAGTGGTTTGGTTCATGGGTTTTTCCATACATCAGCCAGAAAAGTTGCACAGGCAGTAAAACTTGGCATAGTTACAAAGGAAAGTTCCTAGATTATTGGTATAGAAACTCAAGAGAGGCTTGTTAAAGCCATGCAGCTAAACTGGAGCAACTTGCTGAACTTCCAGGTAGACTGAAGGGAACAAAGGCTTGATTACCTAGTCCCTCCCAAGGTGAGCTAAGCCTGGCGGGACAGCTTACTATATGGTCTTAACTCTTTCATGCATTAATTAGACTTAAGCATGTTAGCTATAGATGGGACATGGGTGGTGCTATGCTCTAAACCACAGAGCCTTGGACTTGCCGATCAGAAGGTCGGCGGTTCGAATCCCCGCAACGGGGTGAGCTCCCGTTACTCGGTCCCTGCTCCTGCTAACCTAGCAGTTCGAAAGCATGTCAAAGTGCAAGTAGATAAATAGGTACCACTCCGGCAGGACGGTAAACGGCGTTTCCGTGCTCTGCTCTGCTTCACTTAGTCATGCTGGCCACATGACCCGGAAGCTCCCTCAGCCACTAAAGTGAGATGAGCGCTACAACCCCAGAGTCGTCTGCGACTGGACCTAACGGTCAGGGGTCCATTTAACTTTACCTTTATGTTAGCTATATGAGGCTGGTTATCCCACAATATTTTTTTTTTTGGGGGGGGGGTTGTCTGTGTGTGTGTGTGTGTGTGTGTGTTTGTTTGTTTGTGTTTGTGTTTTAACTTTCACAGGAATTAAAATATGGCTTGCTTCTCATCTTCCCCAAGAGCAGAAAGCCCAAGGTAGTACCTTTCTACAAGTTTGTGTACATTTACAAGGACATTTTATCTGCCTTTATTCTGGTTAAGGACTATTGCCCCTCCAAGCTGCTTCAGCAATTAGCTGTAAATAGCTGTGAATAAGGCACATTGAGGGCCATACATAATGACTAACCTTCCCTAGGCCTATAAAATATTCAGCAGCTCCCTATTACTCCAGTTAGTTATATTAATCTAAGTTTTCTGAGTCTCAAGGAGGGAGAGGAAGCAAAATGAAGCTTTGCAGTTCCTTTTTGTTAGCGGTGTAACAGTTTCTTTCCTGGGTTTGACAGCATATCTTTGTTGTATTGGGCTGAGTTCCCATCGCAAAACCTCGAGAGTGTTTTGAAACAGCCAAGCAGCAATCCAAACCACAAACAGCTGACAAATTAAAATACAGATTGCTCAGGAGATGACGATAGCCGTGGGCTCCTGTAGCAATCGCCATGTTTTATGGGCTGAGACCTTGTACCTCACAGAGGAGAGGGCTCTCAGAGGCTCTAGCCATGACTGGCTATTTGCTAACTTCCAGGTTTAGAAACAATTGTTTCTGAGTACCTGTTACTGGGCAGCAACTGGGAAGCAATGATTGCCCTCATGTCATGCTTGTGGGCTTCCCAAAAGGCATTTTGGCTGACCACTGCGAGAAACAGGTCCCTGCAATGGACTGGCCTTTGATCGTAATGATCTGGGCTCCTCTTATGTCCTTGTGGTAAAACAGGCACACAGGAGCTTTGACTCAGAGTAGCTCCCTGGCTCACGTTTACCTTGTGATTTTTGAGCAAATATCTCCCTGGCAAAGGCTGACCATGTTCATGCATGGAGACATAGGCTGCATTCACATGACAGTTTATGCAACTCCCCCGACATTTCCACAGCTGGCAATTTCTACATTATATTTCAGTTTTCACATGCCACAAAAACCAGTTCCAGAAAACTAACGTAACATAGGGCTTGTTCAGCACCAGGCGCAGCAGATTCTAGGGGTGGGTGGGGGGTCTTTGGCTCCCTCAATATTTGCTGGCAGGGGGCTGGGGCCCCTCAATGTTGAGGGGTGGGGGAGGCTGAGCACAATGCGTGTTGTGTGTGTATGACGTCATGCACACACAATGTTGCATCGCTGGAAGGAGGCCGAGCAGGGAGCCCAGGGCTGCATGAGATCCTCTCCCATGCTCAGGAGGAGCTAGCCATTGAACCATGTCATGCTGGGCTCCTTGCTCAGCATTCCCCAGTGATGCGACATGGTATGCGTCACATGTATGATGTCACATGTGTGCAGTAAGCAACATGAGCCAGCCTCCTTCTCCCCCCCCTCTGTTTAGCACTAATTTCTGTGTTATTTGATTCCAGAAAGAATCCATTCTCAGCCCCTTTAATATGGAAAATCACAGAATCATGGATTGAAAGAGACCCCAAGTATCGTCCCGTCCAAACCTCTGCAACGCAGGAGCCACGGCTAAAGAACCCCTGACAGATGACCATCCAACCTCTGTTTAAATCCCTCCAAAATGTGGGAGTAAAGTGATGAAATTTGGAATGGTGTACTGGCATACTGTTCTTTCTTGCTGGGGGATTCATCATCATCATAATTTTTATTTATATCCTGCCCTCCCTGGCCAGAGCCAGGTTCAGGGTAGCTAACACCAGTAAAATTACAGTAAAAACATAATAGGGGAAAAAACCCACCAATTTAAAATACAGGTTAAAATGCAATTTAAAATGCAGCCTCATTTTAAAAGTAGCCCATAGATCAAAACCATAAGGGGAGGGAAACATAAGGGTCAGACTGAGTCCAAACCAAAGGCCAGGCGGAACAGCTCTGTCTTGCAGGCCCTGCGGAAAGATGTCAAGTCCCGCAGGGCCCTAGTCTCTTGTGACAGAGTGTTCCACCAAGTCGGGGCCAGTACTGAAAAGGCCCTGGCCCTAGTTGAGACCAATCTAACCACCTTGCGACTTGGGACACCCAAAATGTTGTTATTTGTGGACCTTTAGGTCCTCTGTGGGGCATATCAGGAGAGGTGGTCCAGAGCGATGCATGTGTGGGAAGGGGGGCGAGTAGCAACATTGTCCAACGATGCCTGTTGTTGTGTCCAACTACACCCACTGGTGTGAGTGCTATTTAGCATGATATAAAAACGGGACAGGAGTTCTACCATTATAATCACTAATAATACACAATATTCACTGCATCTGAATGCACCCCTGTTGTGGACAAAGATGGAGCCAAGGGCAAATAGAACAGACCAGGGTGGACAAGAACCATATTCCAAAAGCAGCAACCAAAGATCAGAGGCACCTGAGGTGGAAAGTGCAATTTAAGGTGTATGGATGTGTGTAAAAGTAGCCTGTTGTACAACAGCAAGATTTACATTTGTTTTCCCTTTTCCCCTGCCCACCACTGACAAGTGGCCCCTGCAAGGTTGCCCAGAACGTAACGTGGCCCTGGGTCTGAAAAAGGTTCCCTATCTCTGATTTGAACTGACCACCCCATATCCCGTTTTTTCATATACAGCCCTTTACACCCCACATTTGCACCTCTTCTCCAGGGAGGAGCAATACATAGTTTTGTGTGTATATGTGTGTGTGTGTTTGTGTGTTACACACATTAGGTCAAGCATCTGTGTGCAAAGTAGACACCGTTGTGAGAAAAGGGAGGTGAAGAGGAAGCATAACGGACGCTGATGCTAGCACAGTCTTCTTTGCCTGTGCAGGACGCCGCTATTGATCACAGGGGATTTTCCATTGCTCTCATGAAAAAAGATACTGAGCAGGGAGCAAAAGTCCATTATTGACAAAAGAAAAAGCCTGCCAGAAACCCTGGGTGGCAAGGATGTAGCTAAGATCAGTACAAGAGAAAGTTTCTGCAATCCATCAAGAGGAGGATGTGTGCAGGTGACCTGCCCATCACCTCTCACCATTGTACTTTGCAGAAGGCAGCCTGTATTGGAAGCACCCCTGTGGGCTATGAAAGCACTCAGAGACACCTGTGAGCTTGCCCTTTACTGCCGCAAGCCCAAGCTGTTAAATATCATGCTCTTTGGGCTGTGATTTACTCTGCTGATGGCCTCCTCCCTTCTTCCTGCAGCCTCCCCCCCATCCCATCATAAGGGACCAATTCTGGACATACGGCAAGAGGCAGCAGCAGGAGGGAGGAATGATTGGGCCAATGAACATAGACTTGCAGAGGCAGAAATGCAGCATTCAAGAGCTCACGAACAAATTGAAATAACAAGGTTGTCTAGGGAGTGGGGGTGGTTTTTTTTGTGTGTGAATAATTTCACAACCTGCAAAAGGTAACCTTTCGTTGAAGCTAAGATAAAACCTGGCAGTTGTTGGCGTGGGGTGGGCGATGACCATGCCAAATATTGTCGTGTCTCCCTGCGCTGCAACGCCAACAGCAGGAATGGGAAATGAAACTGTTGTCGTGGCATGGCAGGGAGTGTTTGCCCGGTTGCCTTGGCAATGGGAAGATATTTCTTTCTCCTGACACCAGTTTAGGAAGGGGACAATGGACAATGGAGATCCCCTCAAAGGATACCACTGGAAGTATTTGATTATTTTCACGTGGCCATCAAGTTCACACATCCCCTCGCAGATTGCCCAAATTGCACTGACCCCATCCTCCTAAACCAGGCATAGGCAAACTCAGCCCTCCAGATGTTTTGGGACTACAGCTCCCATCATTCCTAGCTAACAGGACCAGTGGTCAGGGATGATGGGAGTTGTAGTCCCAAAATGTCTGGAGGGCTGAGTTTGCCTATGCCTGTCCTAAACCTATGTCCCCCCCCCAAATAATCCAAAGAGGCCATGATGGGGGGGGTGCATTTCTCCCCTTCATTCCCCTTCTTCCATCTGTCTACCACAGAGGACTGGAACTTGGGAGACAGGGGTTCAAATCCCCACTCAGCCTCTATGGTGATCTCCGGCCAGTCGCCATCTCTTGGGTGGCGGAATATAAAGTTATAAATAAATATATATTTTTTAAAAAAGGTGGGAAGGCTGTCCAGTGCTGATCTGATCTAAGGGATAAAGGTAAAGGTACCCCTGACCATTAGGTCCAGTCGTGGACGACTCTGGGGTTGCGGTGCTCATCTTGCTCTATAGGCCGAGGGAGTCGGCATTTGTCCACAGACATGTGGGTCATGTGGCCAGCATGACTAAGCCGCTTCTGGTGAACCAGAGTAGCACACGGAAATGCTGTTTACCTTCCTGCCGGAGCAGTACCTATTTATCTACTTGCACTTTGACGTGCTTTCGAACTGCTAGGTTGGCAGGAGCAGGGACCGAACAATGGGAGCTCACCCCGTTGCGGGGATTCAAACCGCTGACCTTCTGATCGGCAAGCCCTAGGCTCTGTGGTTTAGACCACATTGATCTAAGGGATAGGCACCATTAAGTCAAGTTGGCTCAAAATTGGTGTTCCAGCATTCTGAGCCTGGAAGTGAAGACCTGAGCCTTCGGTACCCTATCCAGAACATGACTGAAAGCATCCACACTGCTCAAAGATTTGGTCTGCTCACAAGGAGTGGCTTGCTCATGAGTATTCATTCACTCTTGGAGAGTTATTGTTTTGCAGGTGGGCACTTCAGTGTCTGGTGGCCAACTAAGCCTATACATTTAGGCACACTTTAGTGACAGCTCAGTTCTGCCTCTGATTCCAAGAGGAGTCTACATGGGTTGTCAGGCGAAGGTAAATTGCTGTTTTCACCTGAGGGCCCCAGCTCTGTCTCAGTGTCCCTTAACACAGGCTGCTCCTCTACAATATTTTGCTATGGGAGTTCCAGCTCATTTTCCAGTTATGCGTGTGGGGGGAATAAAGTTGCTTTGTACTTGATCTATGGATGTAATTCTGTTGTTGATGTCATGCTGCATTCTCTCTGTACATACATGTGTGTGCTTGTGTGTAATATTAGTGGTACAGACACGTTTGCAAACAAACAAACAAGCAAACAAACAAACAAACAAACCAGCTAAAATCACAAACAGTAACCCTTCACACTGCAACATTTTGTTGCTCTGGCTGTGTTGGAGAAAAAACTAATAATTTCATAAAACTGTATTTTGATGATTCCATTTTCTTTTAAGCCTATGGCCTAGCTAAATGGAAAAGGCCTGTGCCTGCCTAGCTTTTATGGTATAGAACTAGCTGTTTTTAGGTACTGTACGTAGCAAATGTCCGTTCCAAAACACTGAAAAGAATAAACTGTTAGAATCTATGGTGGCCATTGTATGCATGAAAAGGGAATCAACTAGGCATGGCAATTGTGATTAGTCTTGAATTGTTTTGTATATAGATGAAAGAGGACATTTAATGAACAGGAAAATTAGTCAAAATCTTAATAAAGACACTAAAAATTGTTATATGTAATCACATGATATTATGATGAGGGCTGATCTGAAGAGCCAAATGTTTTTCATTGGTTCAGGATGCTGACATTGGGTTGCAACTATTAAGATTGCTGTGATGCTTTGATTGGTGAATGAAGTAACGTGTGTGATCTGAAAGTATGTAAAAAGCATTGCTTCGGATGTGGTTCCTTGCAGCCTCCTCCTTACTTTTGAGGCTATCCCTGTGCACATTTGTATTTCAATAAAGGCCTATCTTTTAACTTGGAGCCTTTATCCTTTTATTTTAGGTTTCTGTGTGGGTAACCTCCAGTCTAGGAACCTCTTTCTGAATTTCTCCAACAGGTGATTCCTAGCAGATGGAATCTTCTTGTCCTGTGCACCCAGGAAGGCAGGATGTAGGAAGAAGTGGAAAGAGCTTGTGTGCTGATGCATGGCATCATTGTGAGAGTACCAGTGCATAAATCACAGTATATAGATCACAGGTGGGCCCTTGTATTGATCCAATAGAGCTCTTCCTGTGTTCTTGGGGGTGAAAGCAGAGCAAATGATACGTTGCACTTAGGCCAGCATGTCATAGTGTTAGTATGAGATTATGTGATTATGACAGTGGTGACTGCTCAGTTCAAAAGACAGACGATAAATGAAATTTCCAAGAGGAATGTCGTCAAAAATTCTGGAAATAGAAGACTTTTTTTAAAAAATGAGAAGAAATTGAACATAGGTGAATTGTTCTGGGTATGCCCTGTCCAAGACTCAGTTGATCTTGCCTCTGATCAAAGGCCACTTCATACATGATAGATCCTCCTCTGGTTAGATTTGTCGATTTTTTCTTGACCCTCTATTGACATCTTTAAAAATGTGTCTAAAGATTCTATTTTCCCCGCAGCTCTCTGAAGTCTGAGTCAGAAGTGCACGCGCCAAAATGATATGAGGAATGAAAAGTCATCTCTATTTGCTACAGCAAAAGTGCTGTCCTTGCATATGAAGGGTCAAAGCTCAATGGCAGAGCTTCTGTTCTGCATGCTGAAGATCCCACTTTCCATCTCTGGTATCTCCAGGTAGGTCTAGCAGGCACCATTGTCTGAAAGCTTGGAGATTCACCGCCAGTCAGTGTAGACAATACTAAGCAAAATGGACCAATGGTGCTTCTGTAACAGCAAAACCGGGCACCTTCATCTGCCCCAGCTGCAATAAAACATGTCTTTTCTATATTGATCTCTACAGCCACAGCCAGGTGGCAGGGGCAAATGAAGGCTAACTGACACGCGGTGCGGGGCAAACCGCCAGCTGCACATGCATTGCACCGCTACATATGACACATGCATGGTGTCACTACATAGAGCGCATGGGCGGCATCGCTACATACAGCACATGCGTGTGACACTGGGCATGCATTGTACATAGAGGTTTGCTGCCAGTGCCACCTGAGCACCATGCAGACGGTGGCAGGATCTTCTGCTCGGGGCTGCAGCGGTGGCAGGGGGATCCCACCGCAGTCCATACGGTGCTCAGGCGGTGCCAGCGGCAAACTGCTGTGTACAGCACATGCGTGTGACACCGTGCATGCGTTGTATGTAGTGGTTTGCCGCCAACGCCGCTCAAACACTGTACAGATGGTGGCAGGCTCCTCTGCTTGCAGCTGCAGCTGCAGCTGCAAATGGAGGATCCTCCACATGCGGCTGTGGTGGCACGATGGCTGCTCGCACTGCCGCGCCCAGGGGCAGCGGGGCAAGCACCCCCGCAACATGCCTTCTTGTCACCCCCCCCCCAGACATGGCACCCGGGGTGCACCGCCCCCACCCCCCCTTGCGACGCCACTGCCAGGCACTGTAACTCTCCAACAGTTTGACTACTTCCAATGGCACACTTCTATTGTCTCTCTTAAACAGATGGATGCCAACAGCAAGGAGCAATGGTCAGACAGAGTCCTAGGTATAAAGATTAAGAAGTGGTCAGGCTGGTCATGGCCAAGTGATCTTTGCCTGTGTCTTAGACACAGGGTGGGTTCAAGACTCACAAGAACTCAGCTCCGTGAATTTGGAAAGAAAATTTAAGTTTGTGTGTTCAGTATATTGACCATACAAGCCAATAGGAGTGTGCCTCAGCTTACCACCTCTGTTGGTATTCTGGAAAGATCTGGGCCAATGTTTGATTTTCTTACATAACTCTCTCTGTTATTCAGCTATAAACACACTGTGCATTTAATCTTGAATGGGAACCAGAACATTTCACCACTGGGTGAGCTGTTTCTCTTTCTTTTCAGAGCAGATTGCCTTGTGCTAGGGTAATTGGATGCAACGTAGGGGGAGAATTCTTATACTTATTGTGAGACCAGGGAGATTTGGCTTCTTCCAGTTTGAGAAAACTCTTCCAGTATGAGAAAACAGGCCAATCCTGTGTCTCCAGTGCCACCAAGTAGATGCTCATTGTCATAGAACTTTCTCCTCACAGTTTTGTGTTTCAATACAGAGACTCTGTGCTTTGCTCAGAACAGATCAAAAATATAATTTCACCCAAGAACCAGGACGATTGACATGCCCATTTTTGGAAGACTTGTCTTCTCAAACCTGATCTCCTCCACAAGCAAATTGCCAATGGTTAAATTTTGGTGAAAAACACTAGCATCTCTTTTGAAATCTATATTGTTTGTCTATGCCATATTTTGGCTTTTCTTGGAGGAACTGATCTCTCTAGTGTTTTCTGATAACAAGATGAGTGTTTCTGCATCCCAACCTAGTACTCCCCCCCCCCTTCTTTTGGAGCCAGCACAGCGTAGGTCCACAACTGTAGAGCTAGCTAGAGAAGTTAGGAGTGTTTTTATCTTTTGATTTCTTATCTACAATTGTATGTGTTCTTTGATGTCTTTCATCTCTCAGCATGTTTGCCGATAGAGAAACACAACACCCTTTCTTGTTTTAAAAGCTTTAGACTGGTGCATAGTGTGAGCACAAAAGCCAACACTATGTCTAACCACTCTGTAGGCTGCTAAATGCAGGACTCAGAGGCATGCCCAGAGGAAGTCTAATCCTTTTATTGCTTTATTCTTTTTGTAGACTACTTTGGAGGATTTTTTTAAAAAATATCAGTATATGATTTTATGAAAGAAAGGAGGGAAGGAAGGAAGGAAGGAAGGAAGGAAGGAAGGAAGGAAGGAAGGAAGGAAGGAAGAGTTTGGAACTAAGGAACTGCCCAACCAAATTACAATTCTGGCAGCAAACCTTCAGTACCCTGGACAGTTCCATGTAGACCTGGATGGCCTGATACCAGATTTAATCACAAGCAGAGCTCAGACTATTGCTCCAGCTCTAGCCTGAAGGCAACTGGCAGTTTAAGTACTCCTACAGCAAGAGGCCCCCTTCATGGATCTCTGCCTTGTCATGGCGAAGGGGCTTGAATAACTCGAAGAAGCTATGAGGTATGCCTTGTTGGGCCACCCAAGCTGGACAGGTCATAGCCTAGAGTTTAGACTAAATGTGATCCACCTGGAGAAGGAAATGGCAAACCACTCCAGTATTTTTGCCAAGAAAACTCCATGAACATAAAAAAGGAGAAGCTTTGAGAAGAAAGTGAGAGTTTCCAAGGCATGCTCTGGTTCATGGGGTCACGGAGAGTCGAACATGACTAAGATGACTAAACAACAACACAGCAAGAGGCACATGTGTAAATCCACTGCCCTGGATGGAGCCTGGTTGTGAGATAAAGGGAGCATGCTTTTTTTTAAAAAAAAATATATCCAGATTACACCCTTCTGTACCTTCTATGATTTCTGAACTTGGTGCAGTGATGGAGGCAAGGGGTCCTCTTCTGCTGCTGGGGAGGAACAATTAAATCATAGAATTGTAGAGTTGGAAGGGACCCTGAAGATCATCTAGCCCAGAACCTGCAACCCTGGCATTATCAGCACCAGAGTTAGAGGCAAAGCTACCTACTTAGGAGAAGAGAACGGGGAGCTCACTATCCACTGGGGCTTCTCCTCAGTAGAAGACTCTAGTACAGTCATACCTCATGTTATGTTTGCTTCAGGTTGTGCATTTTCAGGTTGCATCCCACAGCGACCCGGAAGTACCAGAAAGGGTTATTTCCGGGTTTCGCCACTTGCGCATGCACAGACGCGCAAAATGACACCACACACATGCGCAGAAGCAGCGAATCGCGACCCGTGCGTGCGCAGATGCGGGTTGCATTCTTTTCAGGTTGCGAACAGGCCTCCGGAATGGATCTCATTCACAACCAGAGGTACCACTGTATCCACCTTTCTAAGTATGAGCCAAAGCAGTAAAAGAAGCAAAATAAAAGTTGTTCATCCCAACTTTAAGGAAGGATAGGAGCATCAGAATTCAAGGGAAATTGGTCAAGGCTGCATACATGTTCTGAGCAGTGCCTGAACTCTACAATCTTTCTGTCCGTTTTCTCCTAAATATGTGCAAACTAAATCCCTCGGCAGTGTTTTGAACTAGCTGTCCTCTTTAAACGAAGGCAGGGAGAGATGTGATATTTCTGATGTTGCGGTCATTATTACTGCACATTCCTTTAAATATTTACAAATCCATTTATCATGGAGTTTAAGGACTCAGCTTTTATAATGATCCAATAAATATAAACTAAAAATATATAAAGAACCCCACTGCCAGAATCCCAAGGGCAGAAATAACATTACGATGCTAATACGGTCTGTTGGAGGCTGCAGTAATCCAGATTACCATACATAACCGTCTCCCAGAAACTAATTTGACTTTTATTGTGCTGCTAAATGAAATTATTACATGAGCTATAGATTATTGAGCCCTGTGGCAACATGGGATGGCAAAGCACTGGGATGGTATTTTCCCCTCTTTTTTCGATGGGTGGGGGAGGAGGAAAAAAACTTCCTTCATATTGGCGCCTAGGTTTACGGAACAGTATGCACTTTAGGGGTGAATAACAGATGCTCTATCACTTAGCCTTAGCACAGCAAGTAAATAATTATTACTAGGCCAGGCAGCAAAGAATCACTTTGCTGGGAGGAAATGCGCTATGCAAAACATTGTGCTCATTACTAGCATCTTTCTGTCAGAGTCAGGGACTGCGACACTTTGTGACAACACAACTCAGAGAAATTCAACAGTGGCAGCCACAAAGGATCTCTTGCAGTTATATAATCCTCAACTGGCTGAAACCCCAAACAGACCAATAAAAGACTTACGGGAGATGCAAGCTGTGTTATGTTTTCCGGATGGTTTTTGGCTTGTTACTCACTGGTAGTTTTCCCCATAAGTTATTCCCTGGCTCATGCATGCAACAGGTCCCATATTTAGTCCCTGGAATCTCCTGGGGAGTTGCTGCCAGTATGTGTAGTAAACAGCTTGATTGAGTAGGCCACCTCCATATCGGGCAGTGGAATCTGGTCCACTAGGGCAAATGGGTCACTGCCCCACCAACTATAGTTTGGCTTCAGCCAGTTCCCAGCTGCCTGTCTTCTGACTTACAATCAGTCCAGGGGATGCAACTGGCTAACAGCTTTCGCATTCTTATTCTCAGTGTTGCCCCTTGTAGAACTCAGCAAGGAGGAGGATGGTGACAAGACTAGAATTATTTGGCTCTGGGTTCACTTATTGTTGGGCTAACCACCTCCGACAACTGCTGTTCACTGCCCCCATGTATTCACTCTGGCGGGGACTTAGCAATGCCCATTTCTTTGCCTGCTGTTCCCCTCTCAGGGGTGGGGGGGTTGTGGTGAAAGTTGACCCCACCAAAGAGATAAATACTGTTAATAAGTCTAACCACAGAAATCATCTTGGCAGTCATTCAGCAGCTCATATTGTTGGCATTTTCAGCATGAGTCTGGCGAGTTACGATTTTTGTCCAATGGTAGACTTCGCTTCTTGCAACAATACAGAATGGCAGGCTAAGGACTTTACTATGTACAGCCACTGCTGGAGATCTTGTCTGACTGGCTAAAGAACCCCCAAGCTTTGAGGCTTGGTGCCAGGTCTTTATAGCCTGCAGATGAGTATTTTATCTGAGTAGTTAATATTTTCAGGCTGGTTTTATATTTCAAGTTTTCTGTAGTTTGATTCTCCCAGAGTGGATTTCCTCAGGTGTTCAGGAGGAAGGAAGGAAATAAAAGGCTGAAATGGTGAAAAAGGCAGGAGGGAAAAGTAAGGAAGACGGCACTAAGGAGGTATACCCAGCTAGTTTTACCTTCTTGAGCTGGGACTGAAGCTTAAAATGGGAATTCCTGGCTTCTCCTTTACCATTAGACCTCAATGAGAAATCACATTGAATGGAAGAAGCCCTAGCACCACTATACTGCCACCAGCACTGTCAACACTGCCACATCTACTAAGAGCTAAGGATTGGGGGAGGGGTGCGGTTTGTTTCACATTTTAATGGTGGGTGGGGATCTGCCTTATTCACACTTCCAAAACAATAGGCAAACCAAAATGCAGCTCTCTCTTTCCACACTGGCACTCCTCTGGATTTCACAATGTAGTTCACCAGAGAACATGTACAGAAATGCAACTATAACAGGAAATTGGGTGTAACTGTGCATATGCTAGTGAAAACAACATATTGTTTATATAGCTGTTTTTAATGCTTATGTTTTGTTTTTCGTTAATGCAATGATTTTGTTTTTGTGAAAATTGAAAAACCTATTATATAAAAAATAATAATAAGATGTTGTTGGATTTTCATGCAGACTCCCCCCCCCTTTTTTTTTTAGTGATGCAGAAAAGTGACAAACAGGACATATGACTGGAACAATCAGAAATTGAATCCGCCAGATTAATCCATTCCTACTTGCAGCCCAATCTTTTCATGCTTACTCAGAAGCAAGCACCTTAGGAGGAATTCAGTATAGTGCTCTGGAAATTCCTAATCAACACACACATTTCAACATGCTGGGGCTGGAGCTGTGGCTCGAGCTAGATATACTTAGTGGTCCCTCTGTCCTCAAAGTGCCCACTTCCTTGCAAATGTAGCAGCTGTCCACTTGCTTATCTCTCCTTCTGTGAACAATCATAAGACCACAAGAAGGGCACCATCCTATCCTTTTCCCAACCAGATGCTTGTGGAAAGCCCAGAAGCAGGATCTCAGTGAAGCAGTACCCTCCCCAACAACTGAATACTGAGCAACTGGTATTCAGAGGCATACTGTGGCTTAGAGCCCTCATATTTATGGGACCGCCTCTCCTGGTATGCCCCGCAAAGGACCTTAAGGTCCATGAATAATAATAGTTTAGAGGTCCCGGGCCCTAAAGAAGTCAGATTATCTTCCACCAGGGCCAGGGCCTTCTCAGTGATGGCTCCGACCTGGTGGAATGCTCTGTCCCATGAGACCAGGGCCCTGCAGGATTTAACTTCCTTCCGCAGGGCCTGTAAGACAGAGCTATTCCGCCTGGCTTTCAATTTGAACTTAGCCTGATCTTTTACAGTGGTGCCTCGCAAGACGAAATTAATAAGTTCCGCGAGTTTTTTCGTCTTGTGATTTTTTTCGTCTTGCGAAGCACGGTTTCGGAATAGTTTTGGAAAAGCTTCAAAAATCACCAAAGTCTTCAAAAACCTCAAAAAAGGCTACCACACTATGAGTTGCTCCTCGAAGTCAAGTCGCAACTGTATTAACGGTTTTAAGAAAAAGGAAACAAACTTGCAAGACGTTTCCGTCTTGCGAAGCAAGCCCATAGGGAAAATCGTCTTGCGAAGCAACTCAAAAAACCAAAAACCCTTTCGTCTTGCGAGTTTTCCGTCTTGCGAGGCATTTGTCTTGCGAGGTACCACTGTATTCCCCTTCCTTCCCTCCCCCTCCCCTTTTTATGAAGATTACCCGCTCTGGGATCCCACAGCTAATTCTCCCCTGGCCTCCTCGGTGGCCCAAATAGGACTAATTTAGCCAGCTAGCCCTGGTGATCATCTAATGTTTATTGGATGGATTTCCCTCCTAAATTGATTTTTGAATTCTGAATTTATTGTTATTCACATTTTATACTGTATTTTATGCTGTTTTTTGTTGCATCAATTACGGTAAGTGTTTTAAATTTGTTGTTAGCCGCCCTCAGCCTAATTTTCTGAACCGGGAAGGGCAGGGTATAAATAAAAAAATATTATTATTATTATTAACAGTGGAGGCAAACACTGCAGCAATGGCAGAAGCCATTTGGTGCACATCACCTCTGAGAGGGAGAGAACAAGTTGAGTGGAGGTTATTGTTTTTTCCTCCTTGCTCCTTTCACAGCTCACTTACTTAGAATAGCCAAGCAAACAAGCAGCAAGCATAAGGGGGCTTGGGGGGTTATCAGTACCCACCTCTCCTTGGGACATGGGCTTTGGCAGGTGCCCAACAACACCACCTCCTGAAGATAGCCCTGTTCTAAGAAGATAGCCAAGTTTGCACAGATGAAACCAGTCCTTCAGGTACCCTGGTCTCAAACTGAATATCATGCAATGTTGATCCTAAAGTTGCCTCCTCCGTCTTCATATGCACAATCTCTCAGGCCAGCTCTGAGCTTCTCTGCCATTTTCAATCTTCCACGTAACCCGAACAAGTCCCCGAGCCAAATGAATCTTTAATGTCAAGAGTCAGGTGTATCGTCTTGTGGAGCATCTGAGCTTGTCTCTGACCCTCCCTGAAACCCAGCGCTGGAAATCATACAGAAGGGAATGGGTTTGGTTTGGATTCTGCCAGCATTCATGTGAAACAAATGCATCACTTTATAACCACAACAGCAATGTACTTTTCAAAATAGCCCCGGGCAAGATTTTCAAGAAAAATTAAACCCACTGCTCCACAAAGCTGCAGTTGACAGCAAGCTTTTTGATTCTGTGTCTGTACAACAGCTCTTTATGCTGCACAGAGGAGGAAGATGTGAAAAACTATGAAAGACCCCACATCTGTCTCCTTCCTGGGCACATCACACATGCTTGCCCACACACTGGTGATGCATCAGTCGGGGCTGCTTTTGATTGACACTGCACAGTAACCCGTTGGGGATGCTTCCCTTGAATAAGCGGAAGGGTTATATTGCACAGAAGTAAAAGAGGTCCCCGTTGCATGAGTCAACAACTCACTTCTGTGTGATGTTGCAGCAGGAGATGCACAACCTTCTAGGTTTTGAACTTCCTTTGACAAAAGAAAGCGACCACTTCATTCCGTAACATGTATGACAGGTGTAGCTGCAGAGAGCCGGTACAAATTCTGCACTCAGTTCCCATTGTTAGGGGCTTGGACATGTGTTTTGGCACACATGTGACAAGAGAGGAAGTGTTTTTGTTTGTTTGTTTTAAGAAAGAAAAGAACCAAGATTAAAGCAAGCAACGAGAATGATTCTTTTGTGAATCATTAGAATATTAATGTATCCAGTGTCACGATCTGGGTTTATAATTTAGAAATATTCTAACAGTATTAAGAAGTTGGTGATTTGGGGATTTACTCTAAATACATGGGAACAAGGCAGTTCCATAGGCCTAGAGATTGTTGCCCAAGTTTGACTTAGAAACTATGGAGAAGAAAGTTGTTTTTAGCCATTTTGCAGTCCTCTGTCTATGGACCAGTCTGTAAACGCACTTGTCAGGGGTTCAGGAGCAGAGGGACAGGAAAGGGAGGAATTAGAGACCGAGGGAGAGGAATCCGAGGGAGAGGTCAGCGATGATAGCCGTCCGAGGTCTCTAAGTCTCTCCAGCGAATCAGAGGATTCACAGAAAGGGGCTCCCGTGGTCAGAGCTAGGGGGTTGCCAGAGGAAACACCCCAGGAAGGAGGGGCCAGAGGGGACTCAGAAAGCAGCAGTTGGAAATCGGGACCAGCTTCCCCACCGGAGAGCAGTAAGGGGGAGGAGTCCCAGGCATCGGCAGCAGGCAGCTTTCCGTCAGCGGAAGGAGAGGAGTCAGGGTTAGCCACGCCTGCATCAGAGAGCGAGGAAACGGTCAAAAGGAAGGTCAGAGGCAGCGCACGCGCGCCAAGTTCAAATGTACAAGAGGGTGGCGCAATGAGCAGCCCGGAGAGGGAGCCAGGTCCCAAAGCCCGCCGAAGAGAGGGGGAAGAGTCCGAGGGGTCCGCCTCCGAGGCGTCCAGGAAGGAAGGCACCCCGGGGGGTAGTAGGACCCAGAGGCGGAAGGAGAAACGAAGAAGGTGGAGTAAGGCTAGAGTCTTAAACTGGTGTACAGGGGGCGGAGACTCAGACGAGGCTTCGCTGGTCTAGGGTCTAGACGTAGAGACGCACGCTAGGGCTTGAAAATGGAAACTAAACTTCAATAAAGACTTTTGTACAGTCCTACTGGCTAGCGTTGGTCCTCTGTGAGCTGGGACCTGGAGGCAGTCTCTGACAGTAAGCCTCGTCTCCAATTTCATCAGTTTTCTTCGCCTCAAGCATCGCTACGGGAGCGAGGCAGGGAGGGAAGAAGACTGGTGCCTTGCGAGCTCACAAAAGTCAGGCGAGATGACTACAGAACAGAAAATAGCTTCCCTGCAAGAAGCGGTGACACAACTCAGCGCTGAAATAATCGCATCCAGGAAGAGAGAAGAAGAAGCGGCGGCTGCCTGCAAAGATCTTCAAGCCAGGTTGGAAGGGCTTGCGAAGCAGGGGCTACCGGGACCCAGATCCGAGGGGATTGGGTTGGGGAAGAGAGGAGGCAGCATTGTATCTCATTTTGATGGGAATTTACAGCAGTACCCCAATTTCCGAGCAGACGTGCTGTTTGCGCTGCAGCTGCTGGATAAAGACTTTAGAGATGAGCAAGAGAAAGTGGGGTTTATCTTGTCCCATTTGCATGGGGACGCGAAAGCATGGCTGCGCAATCTGTGGAGGGATAAGGATCCAGCGCTCCAAAGCGCAGATGCATTCATTAAAGCAATGGATTCCTGTTTCTTATCAAACATAGACATTGACATTGCCTGGAAGGACATACATGGGCTACGACAGGGGAAAGCAAGTGTAAGGCAGTATCATTCCCGGTTTTTTGCATTGGTCAACGCGCTGAATTGGGATAAGGATTCTCCGCCAGTTAGAGACCTTTTTTGGGAGGGATTGAGCCCACAGATCAAGGATGAGATGGCACGGGGAGAGAGACCCAAAACCACTCAGCAAGTGGTTGAAAGAGCGCTAACGATTGGGGTGAGGCAGGAAGAACGCCCATGGAGCAAAGAAGAAGGGCGTTGGGGACGCACACCAGCGAGAGTGCCCCCCCTCTTGCCCAGGGATGCAGCGCGTGCGCAGTCCACGCCTCCACAGGGAGGGGGCGAAGAGCCGATGGAAATTGGCGGTGCTAGGGCTCACTCAGCTACCAGAGCCTTAACACCGGGAGCAGTCAAAACGAAGCCGCCTAGAGGGAACAGGAAGTGCTATATCTGCGACAGTGGACAGCACATGGCGAAAGAGTGTCCCCAGAGGCTCCACAAGCACACTGCAGCTTCAGTGACAGTAATGGAAGCAACTCAGCAGAGAGAACCACAGCAGGGAAACGACGGAGTCTGGCTGGAAACGGAGGCACTGGGGCCCAGCCAGACGAGTCAGTGAAGAAGTCCCCAGAGATTTTGCAGCCCACAGACCCCCTCCCGCCCAAACCAGTGGTGCAGCTCACCGCATCGCTCCAGCTGCCCAATGGACTCACCTTAGAAGTGCCTATTACGATTGACTCTGGCAGTAATGCAGACTTTATAGGACTGGAATTCATTCAACAACACAACATAGCGCTACTGCCAGCCACGCTGCCCCTGAAGGTTGTCACGGTGGATGGCAGGGAACTGCTGGGGGGGCAGGTGGTACAGCAGACGCCACCTATGGTGATGCAAATTGGGAATCACCGGGAAGTCATCAGCTTCAATGTCACCCAATTGTCGGACACGCCAGTAGTTTTGGGCATGAGTTGGCTGCACAGGCACAGCCCAGCATTGGCTTGGTACCAGCGCCAACTGACTTTTGGCTCCTCCTACTGTGCGGAACATTGCATTATACCTAGCCCAGAAGGGGAAGAGGAAGACCCGCAGTTACAGTTGGGCACGCTGCAAGCAGTACCCCTCAAGTATGCGGAGTTTTTGGAGGTATTCTGCGAGAAGGAGGCGGACAAGCTACCTCCTCACAGACCCTATGACTGCAAGATTGACCTCCTGCCGGGGGCGACGCTGCCAACTGGGAAACTGTATTCCATGTCTGAGGATGAACTGCAGGAACTCAGGGAAGTCATAGATCACAATTTGAAGCGCGGGTTCATCCGGGAGTCAAAAGCTGTGGGAGGCAGTCCAGTATTCTTTGTGAAGAAGCGGGACACGCCCCAAAAGAGACTGGTGGTGGACTATCGAATTTTAAACTCGAACACCAAGCCCTCAGCCTTCCCCATGCCCAAAATAGACGACCTGCTCGCGACGGTGAGGAAAGGACGCGTTTTCACCAAGTTGGATCTACGAGGGGCGTACAACCTGATTCGCATGCGGGAAGGCGACGAGTGGAAGACGACCATGTTCACGCCACTGGGCACCTACGAATACAGAGTTATGCCCTTCGGATTACAAAATGGCTCTCACTGTTTTCAAGCCTTTATGCATCATGTGCTGGCGGGACTCCTTTACAAGAAGTGCGTATGCTTCCTGGACGACATCCTGATATTTTCAGAATCGCGAGAGGCGCACGAGAGGGATGTCAGGGAAGTTCTGCAGAGACTGAAGGAGCACAGGCTGTACGCCAAGCTGGAGAAGTGCCAGTTCGACATGACGGAGGTGGATTTCCTGGGCTACAAGTTGTCGGACAAGGGGCTCGCCATGGACAGCGCCAAGGTTCGCGCAGTTTTAGACTGGAAAAGCCCACGCAATCGGAAGGAAGTCCAGCGGTTTGTCGGCTTTGCCAACTTTTACCGCAAGTTCATCAAGGGATTTGCCATGCAGACAGCGGCCATCACCGACACGCTCAGCTCCAAGAAGAAGAAATTCATCTGGACGGAGCAAGCGGAGCAGTCCTTTCAGAAACTCAAGCGTCTCTTCGCGTCCGAAGAGCAGCTGCTGCATGTGAATCCCAGCAGACCCATGAGGGTGGAGACAGACACCTCAGACAGAGCCGTGGGAGCCGTCCTGTTGCAACAAGACCAGCAGGGGGACTGGAGGCCGTGCGCCTTCTACTCGAGGAAGCTCAGCAAGTCGGAGCAGAATTATACCATCTGGGACAGGGAGTTGCTAGCCATCCATGCAGCGTTCAAGGCATGGCGGCACTTCCTTATCGGAGCCAGACACACAGTGCAGGTCCACACGGACCACAAGAATCTGGAGTACTGGCGCACGGCTAGGTTCCTCAACCAGAGACACATTAGATGGGCAGAGTTCTTCGCGGACTTCGACTTCAAGATAGAGTACATTCCAGGCGACAACAACGTGATGGCGGATGCATTGTCCAGAAAGCCGCAATACCTTGAGGAGGCGGCACCGTCGGCGGCCAAGCACATTTTCGCACCGGAAACGTGGGCATGCGCGTCGGCAACCGTGGACCTGGACGCCGTACGTCGCGCGCTGCGGGAAGACCCCTTCGCACAGGCCAAGATGGAGGAGGTGCACAGGGGCACAGCGAAGGCCGACGAGTTCCAGATACGCGATGGGTTGCTCCTCCACAAGGGAGCACTCTACGTGCCGGGAGACGACCTCCGCGCAAGGGTACTGCAGCAGCTACACGACGCTCCCACCGCCGGGCACTTTGGCAAAGAAAAGACTGTCGAACTAGTAGCCAGAGACTTTTGGTGGCCCAAGATGCGGGGGGAAGTAGCGGATTACGTCTCGAGATGTGACACCTGCCAAAGGGCCAAGTCAGTTCACAAACCGCCGGCGGGACTGCTGGAACCGCTGCAGACACCGTCTGAACCGTGGGAGAGGGTGGCCCTGGACTTTGTCACGGATCTGCCCAGTTCGAGGGGAAAGACAGCAGTGCTAGTGGTGGTGGACATGTTTACCAAAATGGCACACTTCATTCCGTGTGCGAAGGTAGCCATGGCAGAACAGACCGCCAAACTGTTCATAGACCACGTGTTCAAAGTCCACGGTCTACCACGGTCTATTCTGTCCGACCGGGGGCGACAGTTCATCTCGAACTTCTGGCAGAAGCTGATGGGCATTCTGAACGTCAAGGTCAATTTAGCGTCGGCGAGACACCCACAGACCAACGGACAAGCGGAGAGGGTCAACGCCATCATGCAGCAGTACCTGAGATGCTACGCCAATCAGCAGCCCACGACATGGGTGGACTACCTGCCACTCGCCGAGTTCGCCTACAACAACACGAAGCACGTGTCGACGGGGGTGACGCCGTTCTTCGCCAACAACGGGAGGCATCCCAGAACCTTCCCGGGTTTAGAGAGAGTGGGGGAGGGGGAGCCACAGGCAGCGGAAGCCTTAGCGTCGGAGTTGCAGGAAGTTCACGAACAGCTTAGGAGGCAGTTAGAACTAGCAAAGCACGCATACAAAGTGCAGGCCGACAGACACAGAAGAGTTGGGGAAGACATACAGGTGGGAGACTGGGTCTGGTTAGCAGCGCAAGCAGTGCCGACCAGATCGTTAGCGAAGAAGAAGCTAGGACATAAGCAGCTAGGACCTTACCAAGTCCAGGCACAGGTCAATCCAGTGGCTTTCCGGTTGGCTCTTCCGGAGGGTTCCAGAATGCATCCGGTGTTCCATAGATCGGTGCTCACACCCTACAAAGCACCTCATAGATTTCAGGAGCCAGACACAGCACCAGACCCGCTCAGAGAAGGGCCCAGAAAGGGGGGGTCGCCAAGAAGGGGGCACATCAACGAGGTCACAGAGATTTTAGACTCGAGATGGGGGGAAGAGGGAGTAGAATATCTCCTAGCCAGAGAGGGTACCCCGGCCAGTGCCAACAGCTGGGTACCGGACTATGCCTTGGAGGAGCCTCTGCTCAAAGAGGAGTTTCATGCCCTCTTCCCACACAGGCCCATGCCAGCCGAGTATTTCGACGACTGGCTCTTCACACCCACACTTTCAGCCAGCACATTCCAGGGGTTCGCCTCGGACGAGGAACAGGCACCAGTCACAAGCTCCCCGGAGGGTTCGCCACCGGGGTCTGCCTCAGACCGCTCTTATTGGTGGGACGATCGACCAGAGGAGCAGTGGCGCAGGAAGTGGCTGAGGGGTCCTTGGCAGGCATCACCCGCAGAGGGGAACGGGGGCGAGACGGACATGGACGTGTTGGGGGAAGACGTGGGGCTCGAGCAAGGAGGCAGAGAGATGGAAGCAGAGGAGAGCGACGTCGACGAGTACATGGGGGACGAACTGTATCCTGCACGCACCCCCGCTACGACGGAGCACCCAGTACCCACACCGGAAGGAGGGGAGGGAGGGAGGGGGGGCTTCGAGGGGGGGATGGATGTCAGGGGTTCAGGAGCAGAGGTACAGGAAAGGGAGGAATTAGAGACCGAGGGAGAGGAATCCGAGGGAGAGGTCAGCGATGATAGCCGTCCGAGGTCTCTAAGTCTCTCCAGCGAATCAGAGGATTCACAGAAAGGGGCTCCCGTGGTCAGAGCTAGGGGGTTGCCAGAGGAAACACCCCAGGAAGGAGGGGCCAGAGGGGACTCAGAAAGCAGCAGTTGGAAATCGGGACCAGCTTCCCCACCGGAGAGCAGTAAGGGGGAGGAGTCCCAGGCATCGGCAGCAGGCAGCTTTCCGTCAGCGGAAGGAGAGGAGTCAGGGTTAGCCACGCCTGCATCAGAGAGCGAGGAAACGGTCAAAAGGAAGGTCAGAGGCAGCGCGCGCGCGCCAAGTTCAAGTGTACAAGAGGGTGGCGCAATGAGCAGCCCGGAGAGGGAGCCAGGTCCCAAAGCCCGCCGAAGAGAGGGGGAAGAGTCCGAGGGGTCCGCCTCCGAGGCGTCCAGGAAGGAAGGCACCCCGGGGGGTAGTAGGACCCAGAGGCGGAAGGAGAAACGAAGAAGGTGGAGTAAGGCTAGAGTCTTAAACTGGTGTACAGGGGGCGGAGACTCAGACGAGGCTTCGCTGGTCTAGGGTCTAGACGTAGAGACGCACGCTAGGGCTTGAAAATGGAAACTAAACTTCAATAAAGACTTTTGTACAGTCCTACTGGCTAGCGTTGGTCCTCTGTGAGCTGGGACCTGGAGGCAGTCTCTGACAGCACTCTACATTTGTAAAAAAAACAACAACATCCATAAGCCTTTTTTGCTAGGCATTTCAGGTCAAGAACAGCGGCAAGAATCTTATTAGCTCAAGGCTGGAAGAAAGAAGTACCAAAGAAAGACTAACGGCAAAGAAAAAATGATAAACTATGCAGAATTAGCAAAGTTAACAGATAAATTGCATGAAAAGGACAATAGAGACTTTAACAATGAATAGGAGTATTTTACAATTTATTTAGAAGAACAACATAAAGAATGGGACTCATTGGCAGATTTTGAATAAACACTCACAATTTTATTTAATTAAAACATGGAGGAAGATAATGTAATGACATTTTATGTATATTAATATGCAGAAAATAACAATTTTTGTAACAACCCAGAAAGGGAAGATAAGAGAAGTCATTCGGGGGGAGGGGATGAAAAATGTAAAATTGGACAATTGTTATTTGTAATTTGTTATAAAAGAGGAAATTTAATAAAATATTTATAAAAATAAAATAAAATAAAAACCCATTTTGAGCGTGGATCCAAACCAACATCATCTATGCACAAGTAGCAACAGGGACTGTGAAATCCTAGACATCTACTGCCAGCCAGGGTAGACAATACTGGACTAGGTGGGCTAAATGTTCTGACTCAGAATAAGGAAGCTTCCTATAGTGTGTTTTTTTAAAAAACAACAACAATTTGACAATTTTATCTGCTTAGTTTGTAGTTTGTAGCTTGTGTTTGTAGTTTGTGCACAGATTTAGATGGCTGCTGGCTGATGGAAATAAGTATCTATCAGGAGATGAGAAAGCAAATCATCACATATACAACTGTTCTAGCTCTGCAGGATGGGTAAAAAGGGTTTCCTTCCTTCCACGGGGTGCTTGAACTGAACCACTGACATTGCAAGGCTAAAAAGACAAAAACAAACCCTTGTGTGCACTTAATGTGGGAGTCAGTTCCATTGAACCTTGTGGGACTTGCTTCCCAATAAACATTTATTGGGTCAGGCTGTATAGATTAGGCAAGTCAGCACTAATTTTTGCGAGCGTGCAATGACAATGCTCTCCCTCCCCTCCTTTTAATATTACATTGCTTCTCAGTTTAATGCCTAATTACTTGGAGGGCTATTTTCTTCTGGGAGTACAAATATTGCCTCATCTTCTTTTTCCCTCCCAGAACCTGAGAAGCATTCATCATTGTTTTATGAAGGCATATTTATAAAGTGTTATATAAAGGTGTCCTATCTCAGCTGCTGTCTGTTGCCATATTTTGTCATTTGTTAAGGACATATGTTTGGGCAGGAAGTGAAATATTAAGAACATGGACTCCCCCGGTCCATCTAGCTTGGCTTTGTCTATCCTTATTGGAAATTGGATTTCCAGGTCTGCAGACAGGGAATTTGGTTAGCCCTACATGAAGATGCTGACAGTGGCACTTAGGACCTTCTGCACGGAGAGCATATCCTCTACTATTGATGTGTGAATCTGTCAGTTTCAGTTTCTCCTTTTTCCCAGTCTTCAGTTCTCTACATTTTTACTGTAGTTTTATATTTCTAAGTCTTCAAGATAATTCACAAGCAATTTAATGCCAATACATACATTTGCATGCAGGTTTCCCTAATCTGCACATTTTTGCAAAGCAATTTCCCTTAATAAAATGCATTTTATGCACACAACATATGCATTTTAATGCACAGTTTGCTCTAGTGTATACATTTTTGCAGCGCTTTTTTCTAAAAAAAAATAGTTTAGGGGTACTCTCATTTTACTACTCATATTGAAATACTGCCCCTTAATGAGGCCAAACTTAGATTCACAAAATGTTTAGGGGTATGCATACCCCTGCGTCCCCCCAGAAAAAAGCAATGCATTTTTGTACACATAACTTAGTCAGAGAACTGCATTGCAAAATTCAGAGAAATGTGGATTTCGATGGATGACTCTCATATTGTTTTGGAAAGTGTAAATTAGCTAGCTTCACTTTAAAAAGTGATGTGAATCAAATTTCTCCCCCATCTCTAGCTCTTCCCTATTTAAATTCTAAGTTAAATCATTTAAATGACAAGTTTTTTTAATTGCCCCCTAAACTCACATGAAGTGTTTGGAGGTCCTGGATGCCTGGCAGTTTTCAAAACTTCTGGAAATAGGTCAGCTTGAATTAGGATAACAACACATTTTTTTTTTATTTTTTTTTTTGCTGTTCTCTGGCTCCTTTAATCCAGGGAATACAGGCAATTAAGCTCTTTATATCCCTACGAGGCTGGCAGGGAAGTACTATCAAAATCCGAATTACAGAGAAAGTCTGTGGGCTAGGGGAAGTGAGAGAGCTGTCTGAGATTTCATATGGTGACTTAAACGAGCAATAGAATTTTGGAATATTTAAACTGACTACTGAAGGTAGTCTTGTAGTTACTAAACACAATGGCCTCAGGAGAAGGGGAAAACATACAGAAAGAAATACATTTCAAGGCCTGCCAATTTGTTTTCAGCCAAGATATGCAATTTTAATGTTGGCGTGCATCATTACTGCATGAAGAGTTGTTACCGTCATTATCTTTATGAATAGAGAGAAAGAAGAGTCTCTCTCTCTCTCTCTCTCTCTCTCTCTCTCTCTCTCTCTCTCTCCCCACTCTTCCCTCCCCCCTCTCTCTTTCCCTCTCTCTCTTTCCCTCTCTCTCTCTCTCTTTCTCTCTCTCTCTCTCTCTCACACACACACACTACTAGAACTTGAGGCCACCTAAAAACATAGACCAGCAGTAGGTTCAGGACAGACCAAATATGTGAACTTCATCATACCGACACATTATTCACTTTGGGAACTTACTGAGCATGGCATGGCTCCAGTGGCTGGCTCCTCCTCCTCCCCCTCCTCCTGCTGCTGCTGTGGAGAGAAAGGAAGGTGGAAGGAGCCTCCTGTTGGTGGCAGCACCAGGAGAAGATGGAACAGGGGAAGTGCTAGCCATTGAAGCCACACAGCCACTGTTCAGCTCTGCCCCTGGCTCCTCCTGACATCACACGTGTGATGTCCCTTCCCCCCAATCACCTTCACAAGCTGGTGCCTCTGATTACACACCCTACCTCTCAGTACACAGCAGTGATGCAGGCCATAGGAGGTGAGATGAGCAGCCCTGCCCCACAGACCATTACTGATGGGCATCTGAAGAAAGCTGGGCTTCTCTGTGCTGTATTAAAGCACAAATAACTGTGTAGTGCCCACAAGTGCAATATGGCTTCCCCCTTCTTCTCTCTCCTCTTGATCTAGGACAGTATTCTTCAACCTTGGAAACCCAGGCTTTTTTGGACTACAACTCTCATCATCCACAGCCAATTTAGACAAGGATCAAGGATGATGAAAGTAAAAGGTGCCAACTTGAACAAAATATTGGGGTAAGGGCGGGTAAGCCCCACCCCACATAGTTGATCCGTGACACGGTGCACGCACACCATTTGAACGGCAATGCCCATCAACTTGGGTGGCCTCAAATATTTTATTGTGGAGCTGAAGACCCTTCGGCCCCTAGGAGCTGGCTCCTATGATTAAAGCAACACCTGGAGACCTTAGGCTGAAGAACACTGGTCTAGGAAACTTTGCTGCAGGCTGGTGTCTTAGGGTATATAATAGCAGAATTCTGAACCTATTGCAGATGTAGTACTTAGCAGGGAGCTGCATATTAATTTCCCAGTTAAAAAAATCTGTTGCATTGCCAACATTCAGGATGGCAAGATAATACATCACTAAAAAAGAGGGAATACGTTGCTGGGGGGGACAAAAGGGGACACCAATTTCCATTTTCATGTGTTGAATTATAGGCACAGACATTTTTTTTTTAAAAAACAACAATAATTCAAATTGAAACATATCTCACCATGGTGGGAAAGACCAGCTAACCTGGGTGCCTGCTCTACCTGCTGTCAAGGAGCAAACTGTTCCTGGGCAATTGCCAGGCCTCCCCTGCTCTCCCTTCTTATGGTTCTTTATATTTAAACTGGCCTTTAAACTAAAGTGAACTAAACATGCACATGGCTACCCAATTGACACTTGTGTGAAGCCTGAATAGTCAAGGTTTAACAAACAACACATGTATCACGAGCAACTTCTAGTCATTTCATGTGAAAACCCAGCTGACATGTGGAGGGCTGTAGCTCATGATCGTTGCAATCAGGGGCACCAACTTGAATAAAATATTGTGGGGACCCAGGTAAGCCCCACCCCACATAATTGATCACAAGACACAATGGTGCACACACCATTCAAATGGGAATGTCCATTAACTTTGGAGGGGCCCGGCCCCCTCAAATATTTTATTGTGGGTGCCAAAGCCTCTTCGGCCCCTAGGAGTTGTCTCCTATGGTTGCAGTCTATCAAGGAGGCAACTGCACTTTAAGAGTCGCGAATAGAGATATCAATTAATTCCGGTGTTGACATGACCACAGCGATTGTCCACAGAGCCCTTTTAATAGCGACAGTCCAAGCAAAGGCATCCATCATTTTGATTTTTATCATTCAACAGGGGAACAGAAACATACATTTGAGGGTAGTTGGGATACCAAAATATATGCAGCCATTATTGCTGGAGGTGAAATGACATTTCTCAATGGCTGAACATGGCTTAGGTTGTGAAAGCACTAGCGTGTAGTACAATTAGGGCTTTTCCTTGGCAGACTCTTGCCATGATCAATGTGCTCAGGGAAGGCATGGAAATAAATCAGGAGTGTGGAAGTGATCCCCAGGGTGAGGTTTCTGGGGACTAGGAGAATTGAAGGACTGCTATTTGGGCAACAGTAAGAAACAGAGTCCTTCCGACATCATACCATTTTAATCTTGAAAACCAGCACCATAACTCATTCCATAAATCCGTTATTAACTATCATCAGGACAAATAAATTACACTCTCTCAGGCCATTATCCACAGATCGGCAGCATTGTGGCTGGCAATATACCTGGTGAGTGGGTGAGATGAACATGACAGGGATTCAGAGATAAGTTGAACGAATTCAGAAAACATCCCCTTGTAATGAATGTGTATTCAACTGTTATTTTCTAACCCTATTTTCCATTACACTCCAGGCAGGGCTACTACTTGAATTCACATTGAAAGAAGAAGGTCAGAGTTTGCAAGCCACCTTGAATGTGTTTGGGCTTAAAAAGAAGAAGACGAAAATCCATCTGTATTCTTAGAAAACATTCATTCCTAGCTATTTGTTCACATTATTATCATGGCATTTGTTGTTGCTGTTACCATTGAAAGTTCATAAGAGAGCCCATGTAGCGTATTTCTTCTCCTTAACTCTGTGATGCTTCAGTTTGAATTATGACATTTTATCTTTTGAATATAATAAGAATGTGAAACAATTTCCCCCTTTCTTTTTTGCCCCTTCTCGGTAAACAGAACTAACGCAGGCGAGCACTTATATGTAGAAATACAAATATGCATAATTAGATCAGAGTTGAATGCCATTTCCCAAGGAGATTCATTGAAACTTCTCAGTCAGCTGGGCGGGGGGGGGGGGGAAGTAACCTTGAGAATGAAGCAACACTTTCTTTTTCTAGCTGCTCCTTATCTGTTTGAGAATTTCAGTCAAGGAAAATGTCTGATGCAATGACCTCCCAAATTAAATCACCCATAATTTTAGAGTGCAAGTCTGGGTCCAATTTTGATGCTGATTAATATTATTTTGATATTGTTGAAGTAAATAATTGGATTGGACTTCCATTGCTCCTCTTTTGTTGTTGTTGTTTAGTTGTTTAGCTGTGTCCGACTCTTCGTGACCCCATGGACCAGAGCACGCCAGGCACTTCTGTCTTCCACTGCCTCCCGCAGTTTGGTCAAGCTCATGCTGGTAGCTTCGAGAACACTATCCAACCATCTCGTCCTCTGTCGTCCTCTTCTCCTTGTGCCCTCAATCTTTCCCAAGAGCAGGGTCTTTTCCAGGGAGTCTTCTCTTCTCATGAGGTGGCCAAAGTATTGGAGCCTCAGCTTCACGATCTGTCCTTCCAGTGAGCACTCAGGGCTGATTTCCTTAAGAATGGATAGGTTTGATCTTCTTGCAGTCCATGGGACTCTCAAGAGTCTCCTCCAGTACCGTAATTCAAAAGCATCAACTCTTTGGCGATCAGCCTTCTTTATGGTCCAGCTCTCACTTCCATACATCACTACTGGGAAAACCATAGCTTTTACTATACGGACCTTTGTTGGCAAGGTGATGTCTCTACTTTTTAAGATGCTGTCTAGGTTTGTCATTCCTTTTCTCCCAAGAAACAGGTGTCTTTTAATTTCGTGGCTGCTGTCACCATCTGCAGTGATTGCTACTCTTTTAGCCTACTGCATTCTTCATCCAACAGGGAAGCAGAAAGGGCTGTACAGTAGCTTGAGTTAGAGCCTTTGCTTTTCATTGCAAAAGATCCCAGGTTCCTTTCGCAGCCTCTCCAGGTTGGGTGAGGAGTGACCCCTGTTAGAAACCTTAGAAAGCTGCTGTCTGCCAGTGTTGACAATACTGAGCTAGATGCAGCAATGGTCTGTCTTGGTATATGGCAACTTCTATGTTCCACTATTAACTGACAAAGCGTGTTCTCACTAAAGGAGAGCACGGGTTGCGGATGGGGCCGAGCAAGACACCCTCTGGGTTGTCAGGCAAGTTAGGCTCAAGGGCTCGAACTAGATTGGTGGATGGAGTTGCTGGGGTAAAATTGATGTTGCCAATTTTAGGGGTGGGATCAGAGATTATTTAAACTAGGGCCACAGCTTGTTCCTTTCTCTTTCGCTGTGGACACCGGATCTCCCGCCCGCCCTCCCTTGATTGGGCTTCGCTCTGACCTTGCTATTGCCTGTCATGGGGTCGTCCGCATTGGTGCGGGGGCCTAGTAGGAATTTTTCCTTTTGGCTGATTAGTGTGTGCCAATTGGGTTTTGCCTACTACGTAGCAAATCGTCACAACTTGTAAGGTTGGCGGTTAGGCATTGGTTAAATTGGTTGGTGGAGGGGTATGGATTGGCTGTGCCTACCCCTCCAATGCTGCTGCTGCTGGGAATTCCGTTAAAGGAATTCTGGGGCTTACCATCCCTTCGTCCAAACCCTTGGAGCAGGGTGCGGGCCGTGTAAGTTCCCAAGGAGCAAGCAGGAAATAGCTGAGGGTCTGTGTCACAGTCCCAGCTGTCCCTGGTCTTGTTCCTCCACACGCTGACTCACGGGAGTCAGCGCTGTCCCCCAAGGCGGGGGGGACAGCTAGTCATAACCAATGCCTAAGCAACCACTCACATTTTGTATGATAATAAAGTTGTGGCCAAAATTATGCCAAAAACCTTAAACAAAAATAATGTGTGATGTGTGAGTTATTGGGAAGGGTGTCTTGGGGACCTCAGCACGCAATAGAATTCCATTCAAAGCGAGTTGAAATTAATTATAATTTTTTGAAAGGAAAATTTGTTGGAGAATAATACAGGGGAATCCCTGTTTCAAATATTGCTACTCACAAATAGTGTGGAGAATTGTAGGTGGCCTTATAATTCAAAACATAGTCAGGGCCCTAGTCACTTGCTGGCTTGGGGCCTACGAGGGCAAGACTCTCGCTGTGCCCCATCCCTGAATTTTCAGCAAGCATGTTTTGGAAGAAAATGAAGTGGTTTAGATAAACAAATAAAATGGGAAGATGTATCCTATTGAGTTGCTCAGTAAGAAGTAAACATGCTCCCACTTCCCATTGTTTTGGCCGATGAATGCATAGATACTGGAATAACTGACAAGTCATAGGTCATTTTGTGTTATAAAATTAACAACTAACTAATATCATTAGTTAGAGATGCGGGTGGCGCTGTGGATTAAACCACAGAGCCTAGGGCTTGCTGATCAGAAGGTCGGCGGTTCAAATCCCCGTTGCTCGGTCCCTGCTCCTGCCAACCTAGCAGTTCGAAAGCACGTCAAAGTGCAAGTAGAAAGTAAATGGCGGGAAGGTAAATGGCGTTTCCGTGCGCTGCTCTGGTTCGCCAGAAGTGGCTTAGTCATGCTGGCCACATGACCCGGAAGCTGTACCCCTCGGCCAATAAAGCGAGATGAGCACCACAACCCCAGAGTCGGTCATGACTAGACCTAATGGTCAGGGGTCCCTTTACCTTTACTTTAATATCATTAGTTAGAGACATGGGTGGTGCTGTGGGTTAAACCACAGAGCCTAGGGCTTGCTGATCAGAAGGTCGGTGGTTCAAATCCCTGTGACAAGGTGATCTCCCATTGCTCGGTCCCAGCTCCTGCCCACCTAGCAGTTCAAAGCACACCAGTGCAAGTAGATAAATAGGTACCGCTCCTGCAGGAAGGTAAACGGCATTTCTGTGCACTGCTCTGGTTCACCAGAAGCGGCTTAGTCATGCTGGCCACATGAGCCGGAAACTGTACACCAGCTCCCTCGGCCAATAAGGCGAAATGAGCACCACAACCCCAGAGTCATCTGTGACTGGACCTAATGGTCAGGGGTCCCTTTAATATCATTTATTAACTTTGGGGAATGGCTGTAGATCAGCAGTAAAGCATCTGCTTTGCATGTAGAAGGTCCCAGTTTCCATGACTGGTATCTCCAGGTAGTGCTGGGAGAAACCCCTGCCTGAAATCCTGGAGAGATACTGCCAGTCAGTGAAAACAATCGTGATCTACAGGAACTCAATATAAGGCAGCGTCCTATGTTCCTAACATTAAACATGCTAACAGTGAACTCTAATGCACATCTCTGGAGTGAATCCCATTGATTCCATCCTAGGTGGCCCTTTTCTATCCAGCTGTTTTTCAGTGATGGTACCCTAAGACCCGGGATGTGGGTGGCACTGTGGGTTAAACCACAGAGCCTAGGACGTGCCGATCAGAAGGTCGGCGGTTCGAATCCCCACGACGGGGTGAGCTCCCGTTGTTCGGTCCCTGCTCCTGCCAACCTAGCAGTTTGAAAGCACGTCAAAGTGCAAGTAGATAAATAGGTACCGCTCTGGCGGGAAGGTAAACGGTGTTTCCGTGCGCTGCTCTGGTTTGCCAGAAGTGGCTTAGTCATGCTAGCCACATGACTTGGAAGCTGTACGCCGGCTCCCTCGGCCAATAAAGCGAGATGAACGCCGCAACCCCAGAGTCGGCCACGACTGGACTGGTCAGGGGTCCCTTTACCTTTACCTTTTACCCTAAGACCCACACATTAAAACATTTCTGAGTATGGATCTCTTTTGAACCCTTATTCAAGGACCCCTGTCTGAATGTGGTCTGCCCACTGTGCTTTGCCTTATCTGTCTTATCTGTCACAGACAGGAGGAATCAGTTATCTAAACTGTGAGGAAACGTTTTCTCATTGAGTATTATATGCCATTTATCTAATGGGTGTGTGTATGCACACATACACATGGGGGTGTCTACCAGATGTCCCTGAATTCTCTAGAATTGCCTTCACATACTTTGTTGATGTTTTTATTGCGGACAATTAGTTGTGGGTAGCAGGACAGTCCCAAAAGTCACTGTGGACTTCCAGAGCAAAACATAATATATATGTTGAGACAAATGCTACATCAAATATGCTCCCATTTACATGCTGAAAATAGGGTAATTTTTCCCCAGGGGGTTGTTAGAAATATTTGCACACAATTAAATTTGAAAATCCTGCTTGTTGTCTTTGTATCCTTAATGTACACACTTTGATGTGGTTTCTTTGTCCCCACTATTTTGGATACTTCTTCTTGGATTCATCCCAGACAATCAGTAATCTGAACAGGATTATGCCACAAATCTATCAAGCCAATTTTCCACTATGATCTGTGGACTAATGCAATAAATAATATTCTCCTCGGTTCTATGTAGCCAATCAGATTTGTCTATCTTTAAGATGATTTCACTGATGACAAAGGTGTTTGATAGAGATGGCAAGACAGGGCAATGTAAATGTGCAGCCAAACATTTTCATGGGCATTTGTTGAAAGATTTAGTTTTTTGCACTGCAGGAAATGTTCTCAAAATTACAGTGAACAGTTTCATTGATCCCTCTTCCCAGCTCATTTGAAACTGTCCCCTCTTCACCGTGAGCCCGAATGCTTTGAACAATGTAATTGTTAATGTTTGTGGCACAGTTGGAATGTACTTTCTAAATAAATAAATTATGGGCCTTTTTCTCATGAGCCAGCAACCCTTCTCATAGTTGAGAGCACTGAGGATGGAGGAAGGCAGGAAAGAAAACAGACTTGACAGTAGGAAAGGAGAAACTGAGAGTTGAGGCAAATAGTATTGGTATAGACTACAGTACTTTAAAAACTGGATAATGACCCTCATGAGTTGGCTAGAGATAGAAGTTTTTAAAAATCTAGATGTTGGGCTAATCCAAATGGATCCCCCCCCCCCGCAATTCCCATTATCGTCCTTGATCTCAATTTGACTTGAGTTCCGCCCCCTCCCCATCTGCTTCCATTAAAATACACTTAAACACACACATATTATATGGATTTAATGTGTGCATAAGGCAATGTAAACAGAAAAGGGAGACTGGTAATAGGGTCAAATCAAATTCTCTGTGAAATACATTGTCCTAGCCAAAGCTGTTCAGTATCCCTTTGCATAAGTACAAATAACTGGCTGCAATAGCAGCTAATGGCTAAAGGGGAAGCAGAAGTCCATTGAACCTCTGTTTGATTTCTTGCAAACGCAATGGAGGTAAGGCCAGCTTGTTGCAAGCCAGCCCTTGACTTCTTTTCTACTTCCACCCCAAATCCTCTGCCCCATTTCTGCAAGGGAAAGAAATTAGAAAGGGGAATAAGGGAGCATGTGTTAAAAGCTTCCAAAAGAAGGTTGAAAATGTTGCTAGCATCATTTTCCAGAGGACCACATGATTTGTAGATTTCACCCATCTCTACAAAATCATGCTGGCATGTGTGAAAATGAAGGGCAGGGCTTGCAGTCAGAAGGTGTGGCTTCTGTGTAGACTCCAGTTCCAGCATTTCTCATTTTGGAAATGAAGTACCGAAAATCCCCTAGAGCAAGAATGATGGATGGAGCTATTAGTTAAGTTTCCAAACAGCAAGTCTGAGTGGGCTTGAAAGGCCTTTGTGCGTATTCTCTTTTCCCACTGAATATAAGTTTTAATTCATTCAGTTAATCAGGGTATGTTTGTTAAGCATTCTGAAGTTGTAAATCACTACGTTAATGTTAAATGTTGTAAACTGCTGTCATGCCACAAACAGAACTTTCTTGATGAATAATGGTTTAGAGAGTATAACATCTCTCCCCCCCCCCATTTCCTTGTCTTCTTCAACACTCAGTGATTTATTTTATTGGGGTAGGCACTTCTGATTTCTTTGAAATATATACAAGCCTAGATACGACGGAATTCTTGATTTTCTGCTTTTACCTCAAGACATCCTATAAAAAAATCAGTTTGCAAATCATCTAAGATGTGAGGAAAAAACATCAGATCGCACAGGGAATATGTCAGGCAGTCAGATTTGTTTGCTATAAACCATTGGTCATCACTAAAGTGCAGAGGGACAGATTGAGATATGCATTTTAACACAGAGTATCCCCAGCACACTGAACCCCATTTTGGGCAATACATTTTCGCCTGCTCAAACAAAACATTGGAACCTTGTATGTAACATAGATATTCCTATCAGCCAGTAATGAACAGGTGGCGTGAACAATGCTGCTTTCACTGCTCTTAATGCTTCTTTGCTCCCAGCATCCTGAGCTATGTATTTCAAAGGGCCTGCCCATCTGAATAACACCCCATCCAAAATAAGCTCTTCGTAGGTCTGCCCCATTCTGTCCTTCTGACCTCATTTCCCAGCTTCCTCCAGCTTCACTACTGCAGCAGCTCAAAAGCATTGTGATCCCTTAAATCAGGGGTCAGCAAACCTTTTCAGCAGGGGAGAGGCCACTGTCCCTCAGACCTTGTGGGAGGCCGGACCATATTTTGAAGGGGGGGAAATGAATTCCTGTGCCCCACAAATAACCCAGAGATGCATTTTAAATAAAAGGACACATTCTACTCATGTAAAAACACACTGATTCCCTGACCATCTGCGGGCCAGATTGAGAAGGTGATTGGGCCAGATCTGACCCCTGGGCCTTAGTTTGCCTACCCATGCCTTAACTGGATCCACCGTTTCTCCCTTTCTGCTCTTTAATGCATGGTGGTGTCTCTCAAAACACCTCTGTCATAAGACCACTTTGCTTTGCTTTGTTTTGTTTTGTTACTGTGCTTCTCCATAATTGCTGTCTTGTTTATACAGTGGTACCTCTAGTTTATGAACTTAATTCGTTCCAGAGGTCCATTCTTAACCTGAAACTGTTCTTAACTAGAGGCGTGTTTTCGCTAGTGGGGCCTCTTGCTGCTGTTGCGCCACCGGCACACGATTTCCGTTCTCATCCTGGGCAAAGTTCTCAACTCAAGGTAACTCTTCCAGGTTAGCAAAGTTTGTAACCTGAAGCGTTTGTAACCTGAGGTGTTTGTAACTCGAGGTACCATTGTATTTCATTGATTTTTCCTTTGTCACTGTTCCCTTTGTTTATTTTTTCCTCATTCATTTCATTTCCACGTTGATTTACAAGAGAGACTCATCCTGTCTTTCTACGGTGAAGAAGTGCAAAGGGTTTGCGGAATGGCAAAATTATAAAGCCCGGCCCCCACTCTTTCATGATTGGGCTTCCAGCCCCCATGTGCCTACCCCTGTTCTTCCCCTGAATAAGACTACCTGAGTCCTGGGGGAGCTGGGGTGTGGCAAAATCTTTCCCACTTGTATGTGAGAATGGTGTTCCTGGAGAACGTTCCCTGAATGTATCAGTTTGTATCCATTTGCTAAGCAATGCAATGCTTCTTGTCAGTTCCAGGAACACCCCCGCCCCCTTCTGACACATTAATAGGGGAAACCAGATGAAAGGATTTTCATTTGTCTCATTTGTTTCTCAAAGAGATGAAAGTTAGTTTTGTTTTCCATTCAGCTCTTCCTTCAATTTGCTCTTCAAAACCCGCCTCTTCCATTTTGCATAAGCTGACAGAGTCTAGCAAGCGGTGTATCCACAGGGATACAGTCTAGGCATAGGGGAGGCAGGCCCAGAAAGCAGCTTTGGAGAGGCAACCAGACCACCATGAATGACCCCAGGCTGTTGTGCAGCCTGCACCTTATGCACAATCCAGTGTGTGAAGCCACTTCTATGTCCATACGATCACATAGGATATGGCCTTATACCATGTCTAACTATTTGTCCATCTCTGTAAGTATTTTGTCTACTCTGACTGGCTCTGGGGATGATCAAGTCTTTCCTTTGATTCACATTTTGGTATTGGCCAAACCAGTTTGCAACACCCAAACCACTGTGTGAAACGAAACACAACAGTCAGTTGTATCTTGCACATCTCTGGATTTTGCAGTGCATTTGTTGCCCACAAAGAAAACGACCCATGAGACTTAACTCTGTGGAAAAGTTTACATTTATTTGAAAAAATAAAACAACGTGGAGAAACTGCAAATTCACCAAGTTCAGAAAGTACGGTCAGGTGAGGATTTCATTGAACTCTGGTAGAGAAACATCCCTACAGACCCTGGGGCATGTGTTACAGCTGCAGGCAGTGACTCCTCCAACAAAGGATGGGGAGGAAAAGACTCCCGCCTTGCTAGGTCAGCTCTGCGAACAAAACTGCCCTGCACACACAGGCCCTGCTGTCCAGCATTCACCCAAAATGTGCATGAAAGCCCTAAAGGAAACCTTCCAGGTCCGGCCAGGCATAAAGCACTGGCAGATTCCTAAAGGGTGCCCTTAGCCCAATAGTAGCTCAGTTTTCCTACAGTTATTCTCCCACACTTCCTCACCTGCCCAGACTCAATGCTCCATGGACAAGTAATCCTTGCCACAGCTCAATTTCCCAATCAAATTAGTCTCAGCAGTGTGGAATAAGCAGAGAGAGGGGGGCGGGGAAGGAAGGAAGGAAGGAAGGAAGGAAGGAAGGAAGGAAGGAAGGAAGGAAGGAAGGAAGGATCCCAAGGGCCAATCGAGCAGTTCCCCTCCAATTCCTATTCAGCCTCTTCAACAGACTGAAGTTCACGCTGCATAAAGGGAGGGGGAGAAGAAACAAAAAAAATTTGAAGAGGGCTTGAGGAAGGAGCAGACGACATAGAAACCAGCTCCTAGGGGCTGAGGTCCCTTTGCCCCCCAATAAGATATTTGAGCCTCCCCCCGCAAAGTTGTTGGGCATTGTCATTCAAATGGTGTGTGTATGCCATGTCTTTTTATCGATTATGTGGTCTGGGGCTTACCTCCCTCCCCCCTTATTTTATTCAAGTTGGCATCCCTGATTGGCCACCTGGGCCCTACATGGTTCCCACCAACCCTTTTCTCCCGGGAGCCAATCTCCCAAGACCTTCTTTGAAAGGGTGAAGGCAAACATGCACACACCCTAAGGGAGGGAATGGTGTTGGTTCAAAAGAGGCTCGAAAATATGAAAAAAAAAATCTGCAAAATAACAATACATTATACAGTGGAAGCTGGGACGCGGGTGGCGCTGTGGGTAAAAGCCTCAGCGCCTAGGGCTTGCCGATCGAAAGGTTGGCGATTCAAATCCCCGCGCGCGGGGTGCGCTCCCATTGCTCGGTCCCAGCGCCTGCCAACCTAGCAGTTCGAAAGCACTCCCGGGTGCAAGTAGATAAATAGGGACCGCGGGAAGGTAAACGGCGTTTCCGTGTGCGGCTCTGGCTCGCCAGAGCAGCGATGTCACGCTGGCCACGTGACCCGAAGTGTCTCCGGACAGCGCTGGCCCCCGGCCTCTTGAGTGAGATGGGCGCACAACCCCAGAGTCTGTCAAGACTGGCCCGTACGGGCAGGGGTACCTTTACCTTTATACAGTGGAACCTCGGGTTACGTACCGTCCTCTTTATGAATGGCGGTGTCAGCAGAAGGTCCCATTAGTGAAAGTGCGCCTCAGGTTAAGAACCATTTCGGGTTAAGAACAGACCTCCGGAACAAATTAAGTTCGTAACCGGAGGTACCACTGAAAATTGCTCAGAATATGGATCGTTGGGTGTATTTTAGTGTGAATTTCCTCAGTGTCCTCTTCTCCTTATGCTCACATTGCTGTTTAATGTGGAAACAGGATGGAATGGAAACAGACCACTCCATCCATCTATCCCTAACTAGCAGCACCCTGCCAGGGTCAGAGAGGGGTCTCTCACATGATGTTTTGCCAGGTCCTTATAACAGAAGAATTCAGGAACTGAACATGGGAGTTCTGCATGCCAAGCATGCCCTATGGCTTAATACCTTGCTGTGGACCTTTCCAGTTCTTTTAAACTTGAACATGCTCATCTATATCCCATCCTTCCTTCAGAGAGGTTAGGACAGCATACCTGGCTTTTACCTAGCAGGAATTTCCTGTTTCTTTTGCAAAATGTGGCAACTTCTTTGTCGCAAGCTGTATTCTGCATGAACGGATAGGGCCAAGCAACTTGCCTTCTTTCACATGAGAAAATGATTACAGCTGGTTTCAATTCTGAAGTTGAGTATCGATGAACGCAGTGCCTGTTAAAGGCAAATGCATTTACATAGATGGCTGATCAATTGTCCAATCACCTGTTGAGAACTTACATTACCACAACTCAATGCACAATCGAATCCCCATCTCTGGCGTAGATATTGTAATAACACCCAGTCATGTTCAGTTCACAATGCAACCATACATTACTCTTCTTTGAAAGCTGGGGAAATGCCCTTCAGATTGGTGCGCCATTTACTTCCTCCTCCTGTGGGGATTGTTTTGTAAAAATTATATATGGGACAAATATGGGATGTTTAAGGGAAATGTGTGGAGCAACCAGGACTGCACATAAGGAACACAAGATATATAGACGGATATATCTGTATCTGTATCTATAGAAAGATAGCACTCTGCTGATCACCTGTTCTGCAGTGAATGTGGAATACTGGGGGAGCCAGCACTGGCCTAAGCCATTTAGCAAACCACAAAATGGCACCTCCTCAACACCATGGAAGAATGGGTGAGTGAAGATCTACGGGACCGCCTCTCCTGGTCTGCCCTGAGGAGGACCTTAAGGTCCATAAATAACAACACTTTGGAAGTCTCGAGCCTCAAGGAGGTTAGATTGGTCTCAACTAGGGCCAGGGCCTTTTCAGCACTGGTCCCGACTTGGTGGAACGCTCTGTCACAAGAGACCAGGACCCTGCGGGATTTGACATCTTTCTGCAGGGCCTGCAAGATGGAACTGTTCTGCCTGGCCTTCGGCTTGGACTCATTCTGAGCCCTTACATCGGATTTGGTATATAAATTTTCCCTTGGCTTTTTTTCTGGCCCATGTAGGACCAGCATGGATAGCTGGCTTGGGTGAATATCTGATGTTTCTTCCCTTTATGGTCTTGATTTATGGGCTACTACTGAAATGAGTCCTGCCAACCTAGCAGTTCGAAAGCACATCAAAGTGCAAGTAGATAAATAGGTACTGCTCTGGCAGGAAGGTAAACGGTGTTTCCCTGTGCTGCTCTGGTTCTCCAGAAGTGGCTTAGTCATGCTGGCCACATGACCGGCTCCCTTGGCCAGTAAAGCGAGATGAGCGCTGCAACCCCAGAGTCGATCACAACTGGACCTAATGGTCAGGGGTCCCTTTACCTTTTACTGAAATGAGGCTGCATTTTAAGCTGTATTTTAAGCCGTATTTTAATTAACTGCTTTCCCCCCTATTATGTTTTATTGTAATTTATATTCAGTGTTAGCCACTCTGAGCCTGGCCCTGGCCCGGGAGGGAGGGGTATAAAAAATTATTATTATTATTATTATTATTATTATTAGGGGATGGGGATAAAGATCTACAACAAGAATAAGGGTGGGAGGAGAATAGCAGCACCTCCTATATCTCAAGAGGTTACTCTTGAGGTGGCATTAGGGTGGAGCTGCTGAGGAGGCAGATCCGGCCTCCAAGGAGCACACCACAGCTGTTGCTGCTATTGCAACAGTGGCAGCAGGTAATGCAGCGGTGTAGCTAGCCACTCAGGTGCCTGGTGTGGCGCTCACTTTCTGCAGCCCAGGGGCAGGGTGAGCCGCCCATGGGGGCAGGGCGAGCTGCGTGGAGCTTCACCGCCGCCTCCCCCTCAGCTGTAGGGCGGCTGAGGGAGAGGCAGTGGGCAGACGCAAGCCCCACGCTGCCGTTTCAGCCAGCGCGGAGCCTGCAGGTGCCCAAGCCACCACGTCACTCCCAGGAGAGATGCGTGGGTCAGGCATGCTGCAGGCCCCGCGGTAAGTGCTAGCCCCCGCAGTGTGGCGCCCAGTGCCAGCCGTGTTTAGTTACGTTTCTTGACTGAACTAAAAATTTTCGTGAGCCCTTTTTAAAAAACCTCATATTTTTGTCACCCCCCTCAGTGATGACACCCAGAGCGGGCCACACCCACCACAACCGCCTTCCTCCGCCACTGAGGCAATGCGTTCCTTTGAGGCTGGATCTGTGGGTCCTGTTGCTTCATGGATGGGCCAGCTAAAGTGAACATGTTTCTGCTTCTCCCTCCCAAACAGAAATGCAGAGTGTCAGGGGCTCAGGAGCAGAGGCACAGGGGAGAGAGGAAATGGAGAGCGAAGGGGAAGAATCTGAGGGCAGCGGAGGGCAGAATGACAGTGACCCGAGAGATTCCATAAGCCTCTCCAGTGAATCAGAAGATTCCCAGAAGGGGGCGCCGATGGCCAGGGCAAGGGGGGTCCCAGGGGGGACACACCAGAAGCAGGGGGCCAGCGGAGACTCCCAAAGCAGTAGCTGGAAATCAGGGCCAGCTTCCCCACCGGAGCGTAGTGGGGGGGAAGAGCCCCATAG
The DNA here is from genome assembly GCF_964188315.1 of Podarcis muralis. NCBI lineage: Eukaryota > Metazoa > Chordata > Lepidosauria > Squamata > Lacertidae > Podarcis > Podarcis muralis. The sequence continues at coordinate 8,501,273 of NC_135669.1, read as the reverse complement.
GTCAGAGTCAGCGTCTCCTCCGGCAAGCAGGGAGGCGGAGTCAAGCCCAGCTGGCATCCCCGAAGAGGAAAGCAGCGACAGGAGCAGTATAACGGTCAGAAGGAAGGTGGCAGGCTGGGCGCGCACGCCAAGTTCAAATGTACAGGCGCGTGGGACAGCAGAAAACACGGATTGGGAACCAGGTCCTAAAGCTCGCCGGAGGGAGGGGGAAGACTCAGGGGATTCAGCATCAGAAGAGTCTAGGAAGGGCAAAACCTCGGCGGACAAGCGGACCCAGAGGAAAAGGGAGCAGAGGAAGAGGTGGAGCAAGGCTAGGGTCTTAAACTGGTGTCTGGGGGGAGGAGACTCAGACGGAGCTTCGGCCGTCTAGGGTTTAAGACGTAGAGCTGCGCGCCGTGGCTGTGAATGAGAAACTGAACTTAAATAAAAACTATTTAATATAACAACGGACTGGCGTTGGTCCTCTGTGAGCTGGGACCAGGGGCAGCTCTGACACAGAGTTTCAGCTTTAAATTCTGGGTTATGTACTTTGTGGTCTGCCGTAGCATTTGGAAGGGAATCTGTGCTTCCAAGGCATGCCTGGTTTCTAATTTTGCCAGGGATATCCGGTTAGAAGCTATGACTCCCCTAGCTAGAACAGTACATTTATTTTGTTTGGATAGAATGACCCAATGATATATGTCAGACTTCTTAAAGTTCCGCAGATGGGATATGAAAGATCAAGGTGCAGAGTGCCTTGGCAAAGACACCTAGACAGGGATGTGAGCTTGGTAGGATTTTCGCTATGATTAACTCTGATCCATGTGTGAAACCACGATAGCTTTCATTTTCTCAGTGCTATTCCACCTGTCCAAAGCAAGACAGAAAAGTGTTTACTACTAGGATTCTGAGGGCAAAAACGGATATCTAAAGGAGGTTTACAGCTGGTATTGGATGGGGTAGCACCCCAAATGAATGACAAAGTGTGCACTTCGGGAATGCTCCTGGATTCAGCATTGACTAAGCAAGTCCAAGTTTGCAGGATTGCCTTTAACCAGCTTAGACTGGTAATGCAACTGTGGAAAGTTTGATTTCACCACGTTGCTTTATGCCTGGGGTTGCATTCAGATTTGAATACTCTCAGTTTCAATGACATCATAGTTATACAGCGGTACCTCTACTTAGGAAAACGATCCGTTTCGGGGTGCCGTTTGCATCCGTAAGTAGAGCGCCGCTACTGTGTGTGCACGAAGCGCAATAGAGTGCTTCTGTGCATGCATGAAGCACGGAGACCACTTCTGCATGTGCGCGCAGCGAACCCGGAAGTAAACACTTCTGGGGTTGCCGCATTCGTAACCTGTAAAGCCGCAACATGAAGCAAACATAACATGAGGTATGACTGTACTAGCTTCACTGGTCACCATTGCATTTCTGGGTCCAATTTAAGGTGCTGATTTTAACCTTTAAAGTGCTATATCATTTAGAACTATTTAATGGACTTCCTATACCTATATAATCCTGCCTGAATATTTAGCTCAGCACTGGAGCTGACTGCACTGGAGTTGACTGACTGTTCCACTCAAGGTCAGTGGACTGGCTGTCAATTTCACTTCTCTCAGTTTCTCATTTTTATTTATTTTCTCAATCATCACAATTCTACCATCACAATTTGAAGAATATATATATATATATATATATATATATATATATATATATATATATACCTCATGAAAATTTGTTAGTATTTTAGTGTGAATTTTTCCTAATATACACATTTTTGTATAAAGTTTTGACAAATATACACATTTTTGCAAGCCGTTTCCTCTTGTACAATGCAACTTTGTTGTTTTCACTAATATATGCATTTATAGTAATATGCATTTATATGAACACTTTACACTAGCATTTGCATTTTTTCTGCACATTACTTGGCTGAAGGAAGGCATTGCAATATTCTTTATAAGTGCAAATTTCAAAGGATGGCTGTGTTTTGGTTCCCATATTGTTTCGGAAACTGAGAATTAGGTAAGTTCTCCTTTAAATGTGAATTGAATTTCTCCTCCATTTGTAAGTGGCCACAAAGGAACAGACTTTCTCCATGGTAGTCACAGCTCCTGGATTCCCTCACTTTAGATCTGCATCATGCTAAAATGCTGCAGGGATTTTGGAAGGCTCTGAATACTTACCTTTTTACATTCCAGATGTGATATTGTTTTATTGTCTAGATCATGCCATTTAACATCGCTTTTTATAAGCCTGTTTATTAATAGCTTATTTATTGTTCACTCATTGTGGATTTTTTTTAATGTTGCAAGCTGCTTTGGGTTTCTGCTTTGCCCAGAAAAGATGTGTTGGCCAGTTAACTGTGTTCCATTCCTATTCTTTATCTGTAAATTAACATTTTTACATAGCAAAATCATTGGGGGGTGCATGACCGTCTTAATATTTAATGTAATGTTCCCTGAGGCCTTATTGCAGACCAGCATTTAGTTTTTTAGAGGCTGCTTTTAAACATTTTAAACAAGTTTTGCTTGCCAAAATGCTGGTACCCAACTGAGCACTGAGAAGTGTCTCTTGCACCACATGCATCAGTTCCCATGTACATGGTGTTCCTGAGATGAGATAACTGAGCAGTCTCCCTCAGAGTGAATAAAATCCTCATCAACACAATTGCTTCAGCATACAACAAACCTTGAAGACACAAATTCCATGCATTGATTTTTTTCTGCAAAAGAGGATCTTTGAGCTGCACTGCCGATGAAAACCAGAGGTTGCAATCAACTAACTTTCATTTGTGGGACGCGGGTGGCGCTGTGGGTTAAAGCCTCAGCGCCTAGGACTTGCCGATCGAAAGGTCGGCGGTTCGAATCCCCGCGGCGGGGTGCGCTCCCATTGCTCGGTCCCAGCACCTGCCAACCTAGCAGTTCGAAAGCACCCCTGGGTGCAAGTAGATAAATAGGGACCGCTTACCAGCGGGAAGGTAAACGGCGTTCCGTGTGCTGCGCTGGCTCGCCAGATGCAGCTTGTCACGCTGGCCACGTGACCCGGAAGTGTCTGCGGACAGCGCTGGCCCCCGGCCTATAGAGTGAGATGGGCGCACAACCCTAGAGTCTGTCAAGACTGGCCCGTATGGGCAGGGGTACCTTTACCTTTTTAACTTTCACTTATGCAATTAAATGTTGTTAAGTTAGCTATGTCTATTACTTTTCGTGGCTCTACCCTGAGTGTAACCAGCATTAGATACGACCCAAAGAAAGAAAGGGGTGGTGTTTTTATTTGATTTTATTTCCACCATTCTGAGATGCTTTCAAAGGAAATCACAATCGGACCCCTTCTACTGGCATTTGAGAAATTATTCCAAGCACAGGCTTGGCGGAATCTATCAGGGTCCATCAGCCTCTGCAGGCGAGCCCAAATCGGCTCGCCACCTAAGCAGGGTGGGGGTGGAAAGTCAACCCTGGCTTTCACAGCGTAGTGATCAGACCATGGCACCTTCATCGAAGGAGACATGACCACATCTATACCTACAACAAAGATCAAATCCAGCGTGTGGCCTGCTTGATGTGTGGGGCCCGAAACAAACTGGGAGAGCCCTAGTGTCACCATGGAAGACACCAGGTCCAGAGCCTGGTGGGATTGGCCTGCAGGAAGGAGCAGCCTTCCCCAGCACTCACGGTGGCAGCAGCAGCAGCGGTGTCCCAGTGCCTCAATGAGGCCTTTTAAAGCTGTGGCGGTGGCGAGTCTGGGCCCCGCCCCCTGGGCCTGGTGGGATTACCTGGAGTACTGTGTCCAGTTCTGGGCACCACAGTTCAAGAAGGACACTGACAAACTGGAACGTGTCCAGAGGAGGGCAACCAAAATGGTCAAAGGCCTGGAAACGATGCCTTATGAGGAACGGCTAAGGGAGCTGGGCATGTTTAGCCTGGAGAAGAGGAGGTTAAGGGGTGATATGATAGCCATCTTCAAATATATAAAAGGATGTCATATAGAGGAGGGAGAAAGGTTGTTTTCTGCTGCTCCAGAGAAGCGGACACGGAGCAATGGATCCAAACTACAAGAAAGAAGATTCCACCTAAACATTAGGAAGAACTTCCTGACAGTAAGAGCTGTTCGACAGTGGAATTTGCTGCCAAGGAGTGTGGTGAAGTCTCCTTCTTTGGAGGTCTTTAAGCAGAGGCTTGACAACCATATGTCAGGAGTGCTCTGATGGTGTTTCCTGCTTGGCAGGGGGTTGGACTCGATGGCCCTTGTGGTCTATTCCAACTCTATGATTCTATGATTCTATGATTGGCCTGCAGGAGGTAGCGGCCTTCCCCAGCACTCATGGTGGCAGCTGCGCACCTGGTCCTTCAGGGGCACAGTTACCCCATTGAGGACCAAGGAGACCTCCACACCTGCCCACCCCAAAACAGTACTTCTCTCTTGATCGTCTTGGTCACCCTCCCCTGCACACATTCTAGTTTGTCAATATCCTTCTTAAACTGTGGTGCCCAGAATTGGACACAGTATTCCAAGTGTGATCGGACTAAGGCAGAATAGAGTGGTACTATTATTTCCCTTGATCTGAATACTATATTTCTGTGGATGCAGCCTAGAGTAGCATTCCCTTTTCTTCTTTTTCTTTTTTTGCTGCTGCATCACACTGTTGACTCATGTTAAGCTTGTGGTCCACCAAGACCCCTAGATCCTTTTCACATGTACTGCTAGTAAGCCAGGTGTCCCCCATCCTATATTTGTGCATCTGTTCCTCCTGCCTAAGTGCAGAACCTTACATTTGTCCCTATTGAAATTCATTTTGTTAACTTGTTCTCCAATCTGTTAAGGTCATTTTGAATTCTGACACAGGACTAGATGAACCTTTGGCCGCTGGGGCTCCAACATTCTTATGAGAAGGGAAGGAGTTTTCTCTCCCTGTTATATATGCTTAATTTCTGCACATGGGTGGGGCCAAGGAGGGGGCTGCATGTTGGATACAATTTCACCCCTGCCTTACAACATATCTCACTTTAGGCCTTTGAGAAAAAGAAACCAATGCCTCATCATATTTAACGTTTGAGGGAAACACACTTTCTTTAACCTCTTTGAGAATGACAGCAGTGAGGAAATCTTAATTCAATTGTCTCTAGCATAACTATTTCCTTTAAAAATTAACTCAGCTGGGATATGCAATAAGTGGATGTGAATTATTTAATGCCTACTTCATGTGTGACTTTTTGAGATTTGTTCTCTTTTCCCCTGCCCCATACCCGTGTCTGTGTGCGTGTAAAAACAGGTACATGACTTCTGAATAATTGATAGTGCATTTATAAATCTTTAGCAAATGAACAGACAAGTCACGCATTAATAAAACATCTGATATTTCCTCCTATCTCTTTGCCAGATGGTAGCAAATGGAGTGACAAACAGTTCATCATATATATTCTAAATGCTTGCATGCTCCTTTGCTGAGACCTACATGCTGATAAGGTATGGTCCCTGGTCACACAGAGATTTCTAAGCACATTGTGTGTAGAAGCCTACTTCAGACATTTGTGCTCAACACATGAAAGCCTGCATTTGCTTGGACATTGAGGGCAAGGGGAATTTCTCTCTTCTTTCAAAATGTAAATAAATCAGTTCAATTCTCAACTCAGTTGTGGGGGTGTCAACAGGGGGCTCAACACAAAGCATCCTCCCTGTTTCCTTATCTTGAACAATATATAGGACATAGCACTGAGATAAAGGCAGGGAAGAACTGTTTTGCAAGCCCAGGCACAGTAAGACTGGGATTACTAGCTGGTGTCAGAGTACCAATAATGACAGGACAACAGTTTGGGATTAAAATGGCCACAACTTTATTGATTACAGAGGTAAGTAGGCTTTGGCCTAGGCATTAGGAATGTGTCCTGAATCAGCTTGATTTATGGTTTATCACTCCTTTAGGGTTGATCCTGGGTCAAAGGACCCCCTGCCCCCCAATGCAGATCAAATGGGTGGACCCCCCCCCCCAGGTGGCTACTTGGAAAGTTTTATGGCCTGTTATCCCCCGCCTGGGCCTTGAACAAAACTTTCCCCATGGACCCCTTTACTAGGAGACCCTAAATATTTTGTTCCAGTTTTGACTCAGGATCCAATTCAATGCCCTACATGACCTCCTCCTTGCTGACTCAATACCAAACCATTCAGATCTGCAACCAACCAAGCAGTCCGCAGTATATATCCAATAACCAGGTTTCACTGTCGTGTGATGACAAGTGAACAGCATCAGGCCTGTAGAGTTCTGCATTGTTGAAAGTGGTGCCAGGACATTGCCCTGATGACAGGGCCAGATTGAGACCTTTAGAAGCCCCAAGTACCGTATTTAAAAGAGTTTGGTGCCCCCATATACTGCATCTAATGTCATGCGTGTGTGAGAGGGGGGGGAGGGAGATTTTTTTAAAAAATGAAAGTGTCCACTCTGAGCCTTCAGAGGCAAGGTGAGCTAAATTCCAAATTAGTAAAGAGGGAAATAAATAATATACTCTATTTAGTTTCCTGTCCTCTTATTTGCTAAAAGTAACCTGAATTCCTTGTACAAGGAATGATAATGAATGAGTTCAACAGAGAATGCAGCAACAAAGAAATATGTCTGTAGACAGTGGGTGGGACCTTAATCATATTTGAATCCCATTTGCAAAAACACTTGAGCTAAGCCCAGAATGACCCCTTAAATTCTTACAGTACATCTCTCTAATCCTTTCCAGACTTCCAGGTCCGCCATGCAATCAAATAAACAAACAGGCCATTTCAACCCATCAGCCTCTTAATAGTGGGATAACTTAAAGATGTGTTGGCTGTCAGACAGCGGCATTAAGATTTCATCATGGTGCTGATGAGGGAGGATTTAATTAACTCACTATACCTGTCTCTTCCTGCACACAGACAAATGGAACAATGCTTCCAAAGAAGAATAATTAATGTGGCATCGAAGAACATTGCAACAGAGACTTCACAACAGTCAGACAAGCCTGTCGGTTGCTAGGTGTACAGCTTGAGATGGAAAAAGAAAACAGAAAAATGTTCACCTTCGGGTGAAGGTAGGAAATGGAGTTCCAGGGTAGAGGTTTTTGTATTTTTTAAAAAGGTAGGAAACATCTCAGAATGAGCATCCTTTGACTTTGAAGAATGCTTAAGGAGCTCCTTCATTCTTCATTTAATTTCAGATTAATGTGGAAAGACTTCACTGGAGACTTCAGCTCATTGAACTGTACGTGATGCATGCTTAGGGATGGATAGATTATCCCATTTCCATTCTGTGCCAGTTTCACTTGCATTCAGTCATATGTCTGTTCTGTCCTGTTTTCTACATTAAAATTTTGCACTGTCAATACAACTGTGGGAAACAGATTACATATATTAAATACAGTGGTACCTCAGTTTAAGAACAGCCCTGTTTACAAACGATTCGGTTTATGAACTCCGCAAAACTGGAAGTAGTGTCCCAGTTTGCGAACTTTATATTGGTCTGAGAACAGAATCTGAATGGTGGAAGGGCACCGGCAGTGGGAGGCCTTATTAGGGAAAGCGCACCTCGGTTTAAGAACGGTTTTGGTTTAAGAACGAACTTCCGGTACAGATTAAGTTCGTAAACCGAGGTACCACTGTATAACAAATTAGTGAATCTGCAACAAACCATATTAACCAAATTGAACCAGATTAAATTTGTCCAGGCAGGTGATTTGTAGTAAATGGGTGGAGCTTTACCATCCATCTCTTTGGTATGTTTACAGCCACACACTGTCAGGGACTGATCAGAGAAGGAATGGTGGAGGCCAACTCCCCAGTTTGACCCTTCCAGGGAGGAGGTTGTACTGTAGATTTGTGTAATGACATCATGATATTGGCAGTTTCATTTTTGGTCCCTTTCCTAATGGTCCCTAACACGGAACAATCCTTTTGCACAGTTGCCACACACTGGGTCAGCTACAGGATCTCTCTCCTTCATTAGTATGTGAAGGTAGGATTTTATGCCCCAGTGGGCACCACCTTACACTTGCTTACAATCAATTGCATTTGCCATTTTAGTGCCCAGTCACTACATCTTGTGGCAGCAGATTCCTTGTGTGAAATAGTAGTAGTAAAAAATAGTAGTCATAGTTGGATGACCCTGAGTTCTAGTAGTAATAAGAGAAGACAAAAAGCATTTAATTCTACACAATTCCCCCCATGCATAGTGTTATGTACAGTGGTGCCTGCAAGACGAATGCCTCGCAAGACGAAAAACTCGCTAGACGAAAGGGTTTTCCATTTTTTGAGTCGTTGCGCAAGACGAATTTCCCTATGGGCTTGCTTCGCAAGACGAAACGTCTTGCGAGTTCTTGCGAGTTTGTTTCCTTTTTCTTAAAGCCACTAAGCTGTTAATAGCCACTAAGCTGCTAAGCCGCTAAGCCGTTAATAGCTGCTAAGCCGTTAAGCCGCTAATAGCCGCTAAGCCGCTAATAGCCATGCTTCGCAAGACGAAAAAACCGCAAGATGAAGAGACTCACAGAACGGATTAATTTCGTCTTGCGAGGCACCACTGTACTGAGCTTGGATCCTAGAACAATAGGCAGATAGGATTCTAGAAGGCAGCAACCTGATTGGTCTGCAGGACCTGCCCAATCGAGCTCCAGGAGGAAGTGAACAGGAACAGTCCAATCAGGGTCCAGGAGGGGAGTTGAATCAGCCAATCATGCAGGACCCATTGTGTAAATAATGTATACATAGCCAGAGGTTTTTGGGGAAAGCACTCGCTCACTGTTTACAGTGAGCTGAAATAAAGAGCATGAAATCAACACTCAGCTCCAAGTATATTTCACATAGTTTTGTAAACAAGTTTCTACACACCTTTTTTTAAAAAAAAAATGTTTTATTAACAATTTCCACATAACAAATTATCAAAACATATCATATTCATTATTTCCCCCATTTCCCCCCTTCAACCCCCCCCCCACACAGAGACTTCCCTCAGCTCCTCTCTATGATTTCTCAGCACATATTATTCTCTGCATGTTATAAAATTATACATATCCTTACATTATCTTTATACCATGTTATCAACTAATAAATTTGTGTATGTTTATTCAAAACCTGCCAAGGAGTCCAATTCATTTTGTTGTCTTTTTAGATAAATTGTCAAAAGCTCCCATTCTTCCTTAAAGTCACAGTTGTCCTTGTCCCACAATTTGTATGTCAATTTAGCCAGCTCTGCGTAGCTCATCCATTTTTCTTGCTACTGTTCTTTTGTTGGGATTTCCTCATTCTCTACACACCTTATTTATCCTCCATCCACACATTCCAACCAGGCGGAAACACTTAAGGTGGGAAGGCAAGGATGGTGAGGGGCGTAGCCTGAGAAGGGGTCAGCATGGGGCCAGATAGAGAGGCTTGGAGGGCCACATTTGTCCACAGGCCTGGGATTCCCCACTCCTTCCTTCGTCACCTCTTTCAGGGAAGTATTTGAGACTCTGTGGAGACTGAGGACAATGCAGGCAGGGGGGTTGAGTGCAGCTGACCTATTCCCTGGGATAAAGCAACTATTCTATGTAAAAGCCATGTTCAGAGAATCCATTTCTCATGACCAGGAGGCCTTTGGCACATAATTGTTGCTGCTGGTTTCTTTAAAAGGTCAGTAGAAGCTGCACAAGGTGCCATTCCATTACACCCCAGTCAGCTACACTTCTCACAGCATTTCCATTTGCTGTTTATAGATTTCCCATATTATTTTTTTTCCCCTTTCCTTTTTCAATTATGCTCTTTTTCCAGCCAGGTTCTTCTTCTTCTTTTTATTTTAAGGAAGCTGTGGGAGTAGCAAAGGGGCTTAATGAAGTGGCTAAATCTTGTGACAAGGCTCAGTTTTGTGCTGATCAGATGACTTGTATCCTATGGGAGGAGCAGCCACATTGGAGGTTTCCTGAAGCTTCAGTAACAAGTCAACATTCAAGTCAGCTGTCAAAGGCACAGCAAGGAAATATATTTTAGATCGGAAAAGTGTTCAGGGGTGGGATATGAATAAGGGCAGGGGTGGAAAGGACACGAGGCATATTTGAAGCCAGGGGGATGAATTCAAGCTGCCCCTTGAAAATGATGGCAACTTATGGCTGTTACATCTATTTTGATTTTATGGGATTTGTTATTTTCATTTCATAAATATAAAAGAGGAGTCCTGCTGAAACAGACCAAAGGTCCATCTGGTTCAGTATTCTCTCACGAAATCAGATACCTCTGACAAGCTTGCCAGCAGCCCCATTCAAGTTACCTAGCAACTGGGGCTATGCATTGGAGTCAGCTGGAGCTTGAGTTTGAACAAATCCAGCTAGTTTGGGGGATCCAGGCTTTGGCCAAGTGAGGTAGTAACAGCCCCAGATTGCCCTGGGTCATGTCAGGCCAGCCTGAGTGTCAGGTGCCAGGGTACTGGATGGGAAGTGTGATGGCCTGGGACTCAGTGTGATGGCCTGGGAATCTGATTCAGAGAGTGATCCGGAGGAATCCCAGCCCGCACAGGAGTCCCCACCTCCAGGGCCGGCTGAACTGAGGCAGGGCCTTGATTCGGAGGCGCCGGCACCTGTGCTGGATCCTCAGGAGCATGCACCAGGTGAATCCATTCTGGCTCCAGAGGTAGTTGAGGACTCAGTGCCTACAGGTGAGTCTCCCCCTGGGCCCAGTAACCCTTCAGCCTCTCCTGAACTGCAGAGGCTTAGGGCAGAGAGGCGAAGGGAACTGGTTTCTCCCAGGAGGAGTGCTCGCCTTAAGGCCAGGAGAGGCGGGTCTTCTGGGGGCCGGGACCGCCCCTGGCCTCAGAGAAGATAAAGGCCAGTCAGCCCGGTCCCAGGTTGCGGGAGCAACGTCATCGTTGAGTACCTGCTCCTGTCCGGACCCAGACCTGACCCTCCAGTGTTCCTGTCCCCGCTCGGCTTCCTGCTTCGGACCTCGCCCTGCTCCTTGCGAACTGTTTCCAGGCTAGTGACCCAGGACCGGACTTCGACTACGTCAATGGTAACCTTCCCCCCAGGACCAGCACACTCAGGCTCAGACTCGGAACCAGAGGAGACTCAGTCTGCACTGGATCCTTTGCCTCAGGCATCATCTGAACCAAGTCTGGGGCCTGATCCTGAAGAATCTCAGTCTCCACAGGTTCCCCTGCAACAAACACCAGCTGGGTCAGGGGCCTGAGCTTGCCCTGGCTCCAGATGTGGGGATTACCTCGTTGCCTTCAGCTGGGCCACCACTTACAGCTGCTCCACTACTGGTTTGGTCAGGGGAGGCTGAGGCAGCCCCTGGGTCTAGTAGCCCACCGACGTCTCCCAAGCTGCAGAGACTAAGGTCTGAGAGAAGGAGAGACCTGAGTACTCGCAGGAGGAGTGCTCGCCTTCGGGAGAAACAGGGAGGTGAGTCGCCGGGGGATCAGGACTGGCCGCTACCCTGACAAAGATAAAAGCCTGTCGGACCCTGCCCCAGGTTTCAGGAGCAACATTGCTGTATGCTAGGTCCTGCCTGAGATCCTATACCTGTCCTTGCCTGGTCTCCTGCCTCGTGTCCTGCCTTGGCCCTGTCGGACTGACTCCCAGCGGAACCTTCGGATTCTGAACCGATCCTGGACCACGTTTCACGGGTTACCCCCAGCACAGTAAGGAGGGGCAGGCCACAGGCAAGAAGGTGGTTGGGCTTTTATTGTTGTTAGCCGCCCTGAGCCCGGCTTCGGCTGGGGAGGGTGGGATATAAATAAAAAAATATTATTTTTATTATTATTGAAGGACAACTGGAAGATAATGGCGAGAAGAAGCAAAGTTGTAGTGGCCTACTTTGCATTACAAGTTCTTTCCCCATAGAGAGAGGGCTTGCGAAGCAGCACCCCACAGGATCAAATAAACCTGCATAGCCATTCTAGCAACTGGAATCCAGAGGCACGATGTCTCTGATACTGGAGATAGTATACCAGGGGTTGCCAAGTCATTTGCAAATCTCAGAAATTTCCATGAATGCCAGTCCTAAGATGGCAGCTATGGGGTGGGGGTGGGGGGAGACATGCCACGTAACATGAAATGGTTGACATGTCCAAAGGAAGAGAAAAAAGAAAGGAATCACCAAATGGTGCAGACATGCCACCCATCTGCCACCTTCACCAGTGGGGAATAAGGCACCTGTAAGAGCCACTGCTGCACCTGCTTACAGAAAGTAGCTCTTTCCACCTCTCATTTGTTCAGAATGGATGGGGGTGGGGGTGGGGGTCCAGTCCTGGCATCCAATGAAATGTGAGCATGTTTAAGGGGTGTGTCCAACATAGGTGAGCCTTAACCAGTGCAGACTGGGACTGAGTAGGCAGAGCAAACAGCATTCTGGATTTCTGAGGGACTATTTACTGACACCTTTCATTGGTACCATGGAAATGACGCCCACATTGGCGCTTGTGGGTTGCACATTGGTGACTCCTGTAGTGACACTGGTGACAGCCTTAGTGACTAGCAGCAACTGTAGCAGTCCATGGAGATGAAAATCAGTGTGCAGCATGAAGAACAAGAAAATATAAATAGCAAATGTTTGTGATAAGAGCAAAGTGTTTAAGATAGAAGTAGATAAAAACCAAATCCAAACCAGCAGATTAAAATACGCCTAGGCATGACAAATGATAAAAGCTCAAATAATAAGTATGGCTGAAACAAAAACGGTTCACAAGGAATGTCTAAAATGAAAACTGAAGGGGCCTGACAGAAATCCATGGAGGCATAGCTGTCAACTTACAGATTTGAAAATAAGGGACCAGCAGCCTCAAAAATAAGGGATCAGTAGCCAAAATAAGGGATTTTCCGGGCACAGGCATGTTCAACTTCTGAGCCCCTCCGAGCCAAAGGCAGAAAGCCCAGCCAGCAGCCAAATGAAGCCTCAAGCGGTGGTTCCCACAGCACAGCAACCCAGCAAAGGGGATGCAGCAAGGAAAACCACCGTCACCTCTCCGCTGGGAAGCGCTGAGCAAAGGCGAGTCCCCAGGCAACGCAGCCAATTTGATCAGCACAAGGCATGTAAGCTCCACCCCTGCAGTCGTTCTCAGACTCCTTATTGGGTGAACAACGCAGCCAAGCAACACAGTTGGAGCCTCCCTCCTCCCTGGCCGGCAGGGAGGGAGGGAGAGGAGCTGCTTCCTTTGAAACCCGGGAAATTTAAGGGACCTCATCAATAAGGGACAGCAGCGGGACATGGGACTGTTCCGCCAAATAAGGGATGCTTGACAGCTATGCATGGAGGACCTTCCATAAGCTTGACACTGGCACTTCAACAACAGCTGCTCTTCTTCATCCTTATAGAAAAGCCCCATTTGCACTTGCAAAGGCATGGGATTCATCTCTCAAAAGCTCCCCTGAAAGAATCAGGTCCAGCACTGAACATATGATGTTCGATCAGGACCGGCCCAAGACATTTTGGCACCAGAGACAAACCACAAAATGGTGCCTCACCACCCACCAGCAATGAAGGGGAAGAAGCTAAGATCAAGATCAGAATTCTGTGAATTCTGCCACCTGAGGTGGTCACCTCACCTTGCCTCATGGGCAGGCTGGCTCTGAGTTGGAGGGTCCCATGATCACTACAGGAAGTGGTGACAGCAGGAAAGCCTTTATGTGTACAGTAGAGCCCTGTGCCATGCAACATTTGTGAATGGGAGGCTGCTAATAGGCCAGTTGGTGACCTTGTACATTTAATATGTCAAGTGGCACTCCCTGCTGCCTACCCGCCCTTCAAACATTCCCCAAATTTCTTTTGCTTTCTGTGAGAGGGGGGCGAAAAGCGAGAGTAAAGACTTGCATGGATGGCTATTCTCTGCCACCCAGTTGGAGGCAGTATGTCTCTGAATACCAGTTGCTGGAAACAATGGGGTGCAGAGATTGCTCCTTTGCTCACGTCCTGCTTGCAGGCTCCCCATAGGCATCTGGTTGGCTAGCATGACAACAGGATGTTACACTAGTTCGGCCATTGGCCTGAGCCAGCAGGCTTCTCTTATGTCATGTTCCTATGTTATGTTACAGAACAGGGTGGGTCAATCCCTCAAAGAAGAAGAAGAGTTTTGGATTTGATATCTTGCTTTATCACTACCCAAAGGAGTCTCAAAGCAGCTAACATTCTCCTCTCCCTTCCTCCCCCACAACAAACACTCTGTGAGGTGAGTGGGGCTGAGAGACTTCAGAGAAGTGTGACTGGCCCAAGGTCACCCAGCAGCTGCATGTGGAGGAGCGGGGACGCGAATCCGGTTCACCAGATTATGAGTCTGCCGCTCTTAACCACTACACCACACTGGCTCCCTCAAGGCCTTGTTTTGATTGCCCTTGGCAACATTTGATACCCACTTCCCAGCCCTCATGCTGCCTTCCCAAAGCTGGATAAGCAAGACACTGGGCTTTGGGAAAGGTGCATGAGGTCTCTGACAGGGTCCTAGAATCCCCGCTCCTCCTTCCCAAAGCTTAGGTAGCACTTTCTCAGCTTTGAGAAGGAGACGGGAGGGCTCTAAGACCAGTGCCTTGCTTAGCCAGCTTTGGGAAGACAGTGCAAGGGCGGCGGCGGGGGGGGGGGGGTTGCGTCAATTTTTTGCCTTGCTCCCCCCTCACGTGGCAAGGCAATGGGTTCTGTGTCGAAGTACCAGTGGTGTAGTGTGGGGGGTGCAGGGGGGGCCGGCCTCAGCGGGCGCAACATCTGGGGGTTAGGGTTAGGGGGTGCAAATCCACAGGTTAGGGGGCGCAAATCCATGGGTTAGGGGGCTCAAATTACTTGCCTTGCCCCGGGTGCTGACAACCCACACTACGCCACTGTGAAGTACTGTTGCAGCCCACTTGGTATGAAAAGCTGGGCCACCCTTTTGTAGATAAAGGGGTTCAGCTTGACACTACAGTCGTACCTCGTTTTGAGGCTGGGATCCGTTACGGAAACTGGCCGCTAGCTGAAAAGGACACAGGGCAAAGTGCCACGTCTGCGTACGCGTGCAGAGTGGTTTGCACTTCTGCGCATGCGCAAAGCATGATTTAGCACTTCTGCACATGCACGAGTGGCAAACCCGAAAGTAACCCATTCTGGTGTTTCCGGGTTTGCCACAGACGTTCACCAGAATGGACGCTAGACAAGGCGGATGTTCACGGAGGTATTACTGTAGTTTACACTCCGTTTTTCCCCTCTGAATCTCCTCCCCCCCCCCAAAAAAAAGAGAAACAGAGAGAAACTGACAAATTCTACCATTCCTAACTGCAATGCAAGTAACACTTTCTGGTGTGGCATAGTTCCTAGGATGCTCTGAATTACCAGGCAAAGACTTGTAACCCAAATTGTCCTCTTTTACACTGTCAGTTATGCTGATGGATCTCCAAAGGGGTGCCCTTTGACTGCAGAACTGGGTCACTCCTCTTGGTTTCTGTCAAATATGGATGGAGTTGTGTGAGATTTCCCCACCAGCTGCTTCCTCAATGACCCCTTGCTAATCCGATATCCTGCAATTAGCAGCCATCCTGCCAAGTATTTGGAGAGAAAAGCACCCAGGTATAAATCTTTGGCTCCATCTATATCAATACCTCTGTGTCTGTCTGTCTAATTGCTATTGACTGTGGAAAGTAGTTTTTGATTGAGGCATGAGGCAAAGTGATATTGATCACGCTAAATGAACTTTTCTACAACCCTCGAGTCAATTGGCCAGGGAGGGAATTGTGCCAGAGATGTCACCTTTGATACCAAGCCCAAATCTCACCCAAGTGTCCTCTGGCTTGCCTGACTAGAATTCCACAAGAGTGTTGTAAGGCAAACCCCTCCTCTCCCACCCTATTAAATATCAAACTATCCTGCCCTGGACACGAGCAAAATGAAAACCTATTTGCTCTTCTTGCTTAGTTGAAAGAGAACAGAAGGAAATGAGAACACACACACACAAAAACTGATTTAACTTTTCATCCTTCAGGCAAGAAGCTTTTGCCACACCACTCCCTCCCCCTTCTCTTTGCGGAGTAACATATTACGTTCCTAGGAAATAGCAGTGGCAGAACAATGAGTTCCATATCAGTGCTCATTTATCTCGTATGTTCTTCAGGACTCCAAATTGTGGTCTTTGGGTCCAGTTTATTTGTAACCAGAGCTGGACCAGCAGTTGGGGTGCAACATGCTATGGCAATCAAAGGGTGCTTATTTTGATGCTCAGCATAGGTTTACTGCATGGGGAGTGGGGAGAGAATGGGATGCATTCTGTTCTTTATTTCTCAGCAACAGGCTCACATACAGATTAGCCTGCTAAAACCCAAATCTCCTATGGCATCATTTTCTGTTTCGAGGATAATCACCTCCTTTCTTCCCCCATCAACATCCTCCTTTTTTTGTTTCTGTTTCTGTTATTTGAGTAATTGCTTAGTACTCACTGTTCAATTCAGTACTAGCAGCTTTGCACCTTCTGTTCATTGCATATAGTTTGCCTCTTTTTTCTTTTAAAAACGGTTTGATTATGTATTCATGTCCTCAGCAATAGGCTGTCCTGTATAGCTTCTGGAACAAGTGTAATAGTAAGCCGACTGTAAACTGAAAAATGTATAGCAGCACAATCATACCTATGTTATCTCAAAAGAAAGTCACATTGAATTCAGTATAGCTTACTCCAAGGTCAATAGACAAAGGATTGCACCTTAATAAGATGTACACAATGCGATCCTACACAGGTCTACTTAGGAGTAAGTCTCAGTGAGTTCAAGGTTGGTTTCTACAGAGATACCATGAGCAGTAGAATTGTGAACCAGTAATTGTGTGTTGTGACAGCAGCCACGAAATTAAAAGACGCCTGCTTCTTGGGAGAAGGGCAATGACAGGCCTAGACAGCATCTTGAGAAGTAGAGATGTCACCTTGCCAACAAAGGTCCGTATAGTTAAAGCCATGGTTTTCCCAGTAGTGATGTATGGAAGTGAGAGCTGGACCATAAAGAAGGCTGATCGCCGAAGAATTGATGCTTTTGAATTATGGTGCTGGAGAAGACTCTTGAGAGTCCCATGGACTGCAAGAAGATCAAACACATCCATTCTTAAGGAAATCAGCCCTGAGTGCTCACTGGAAGGACAGATCGTGAAGCTGAGGCTCCAGTACTTTGGCCACCTCATGAGAAGAGAAGACTCCCTGGAGAAGACACTGATGCTGGGAAAGATGGAGGGCACAAGGAGAAGGGGGCGACAGAGGACAAGATGGTTGGATAGTGTTTTCGAGGTTACCAGCATGGGTTTGACCAAACTGCGGGAGGTAGTGGAGGACAGGGGTGCCTGGCGTGTTCTGGTCCATGGGGTCACGAAGAGTCGGACATGACTAAACGACTAAACAACAACAACAATTGTGTGTTGTGAAATGGATGGTAAAAAGGGGGCCTATCTGTGACCAACCACAGACTCCTTTATTTATTTTATCTGGCCTTTGTTTTAAAAGCATCACATTGCTGCTATTGTTTGTTGTGAACTGTATTGTATTTTTACAGTACATGAATATTACACACACACACACACACACACACACACACACACACACACAAATATTTCTATGCCACACTTTTCAGGGAAATGCCGCCATCCAAACTTAGAACAGTAAAAACTAATTTTTTTAAGCCGCTGAAAAGGTAAACAAATATATATATATATTAAAAATAATTTTTTTCTCCTCACTTTCATCACAGCTCATCATGTATTTTACTTTTAAAAATTTTGACTATTTTTTAAAAAATTAACTATTTTTACTATTACAACAAGCCTTGTAAAGGGCAGAATAAAAGTTTTAAATCAGGATTGGAAGACCTCAGGCTCAGGAGCTCTTCAGGTCTCTCTGGCACTTAACTCTCTCCCCAGGCTGTTTCTCCTGCTCAGACACCACCCTCATCCTCAGCACTCACTTGCCCCCCTTGCACCCTTCCTGAGTGTTTTTCACAGACTGGAATGTGTCAATGGATGCTGATAATGCCTCTTGCTTGCCTGGATGGAGCATAGAGAGGTATCTTTAAAACTAGCCTAGTCTACAGATGCAAAATTTGCATGAGTTGCTCCACCCACTTTTGCCTCCTGCCCCGCCCACTACTGGCATGTGGCCCCTATAAGCTTGCCTAGAAGGAAATGTTGCCTTTCATCTCAAAACAAGGTTCTCAAACTGTGTTTTAAATAATCCATCAATCAGTCCATCAATCCTAAAATTAAAATAATAAAGATTTCCCTCAGTTCACTGATTCCCCACAACCCCTCTTTTTGGGTGCATTTTGGATTGGCTGTGCTCATATCCCCCCTCCTCTTGTTTGGCCCCTGTTCATAATTGTTTTTTACTCTCCTCTAGGGCCATCTTCCCATTCTATAATGTAGCTTTCACAAACAGCATTTTAGCATTTTCTTACCTTTTGTAAAAGGTAGTGTTCTCCACAAAAAAATTAATGAGACTTCCTTTTTTTTTTTTGCGAGGCCAGTTCTTTAAAATTCTTTCATTTGAATTCTATTTTTATTTAACTATTTTATTATCCTTCATGAGCCAAGCTCCTTATGACAAGTTTATTATAGTAATTTCCTCCTTTCCCCTTTTATTAATTCTCTTAGCTTTATTTCATTACAATGACGTTGTGTTCTGCATTCATTCTACTCCTCCTCAAACAAATGCATGCAATCCATCTCTTTGATTTCTCTCCCTCTTCCAAATTAAACAATGTCCAGTTTTACACCCTTAATTAGACATGGATTATATGAGTATTCCTTGACCTCGGAATTCCACTTCTTCCCAACCCCCCCCAACCCCCCGAGCCAATGCAAGTGGCCTCTAAAACCAGGGTGGTGTGTATGCCAGGATTCCCTGCCGCTGAAGAGTGTGGCATCATCAACCACAGAATTCAGCTCCTGGAAAGCCCAAGCTTTGCATGAACAAATGAATTAGGAACAGCTGGGCAATGGCTGATGTGGTGAAGTGCCTAACTTCAGTTCCAGAAATGGCTTTGCCCACCAAGCTAGCCCTTAGTGCCTTCAGGGAATGAAGGGCTTCATGTCTCAGCCGTGCTTTTGTTTTATCAACAAGGTTCATCCAAAGTGGACTAAGGTGTGGTTTGGCAGCAGAGCACCTGACCAGGGGCGTAGCTCACTGCTCCAGCACCTGATGTGGTGGGGGCAGGATGATCCACCCACGGGGTGGGGCGATCCGGACACGAGGATGTTGCGGTGATCCGTTTTGGGCAGCGCGGGCCCCAAGGCACCGCTTCACTCCCAGGAGAGACGTATGGCTCGGGCGCGCTGCAGGCCAGGCCCTGCGGTAAGTGCCACCCCCACCGTAAGTGTGTCATTTTGTCACACACACCCCAAGGATGACACCCAGGGTGGGTCGTACCCCCCTCACCCCCTTCCTACGCCCCTGCACCTGATTTGAATGTAGAAGGTCAGTGGTTCAATCCCAGGCATCTCCACGCAGGGCTGGGAATGCCCCCTGTCTGAAATTCTGGGGAGCCTCTGCCCAGCAGAGTTGATAGTACTGAGCTAGTTGTGCCAATAACATGACTCGGTATAAGGCAGGTTCCTATGTACAGTGGTACCTCTGGTTAAGTACTTAATTTGTTCCGGAGGTCTGTACTTAACCTGAAACTGTTCTTAACCCGAGGTACCACTTTAACTAATGGGGCCTCCTGCTGCTGCCACGCTGCCGGGGCATGATTTCTGTTCTCATCCTGAAGCAAAGTTCTTAACCTGAAGCACTATTTCTGGGTTAGCAGAGTCTGTAACCTGAAGCGTATGTAACCCAAGGTACCACTGTACAAGATGTCTTGCATGTCCTATATTCCTTCCTTCCATGAAGGAAATAAGGAAGGCAAGGCCACAACTCAGTATTAAGCATGGCTTAAGCTGACGAGCTTCAAGAGAACCTTCCAGGGGCCACATGGTAGTGTGGATGGGGCAAGAGGCAAAAGTGTGAGGAGCACAGAATCATAAAGTTGAAAGGGATCCCAAGGGACATCATCCAACCAGGGCCATCTTACCCATAGGCGCTAGGGGTGCGGGGCACCCGGGCGCCGGGCTATCAGGGGCGCCAGGCTGAGAGTCCTGGGTCCGAGAGGCTGAGAGTCCCAGATCTTTGCACCCCGGCGCCACATATGCTTAAGACAACCCTGTGCCCAACCCCCTGCAAGGCAAGAATCTGAGGGAAAGTATCTATGCCAGATGGAAGGTTTTAAAAGGATCTTTTTATATTAGGCTGGATACCTCTCTAAACTCTGTCTAGGCACCTGCATTATCAGAGGTCAAGGGCACATTCGAGCCAGGCAAAAACACTCAAGGGAGGTGCAAAGCAGAGACAGTGCATACCTCTCAACTTTCCTGATTAAATCAAATCTGTGTGCCGTGCTCTCATGAGGGTCATGTTGAAGCATGACCATGAAGACTGGTTTCCCACTGCAATATGTGGGAGGGTGTGCCAGTATGGCCTCAGGAATAATAAATATATATATGTGGCATGAGGAGAGTTCCAAGAGAGATGTTAGAAACTCAGATATATAAGCTAGGAACCATTGGCTCCTTAAACCAAGGTTACAGTTGCCAAAATGGAATGTCCGGTTGCCATTTTGGGGCAAGACAGCTCTAGAGTTTTATTTTTCAAATGACGGACTGACAGTGATTGATTATCAGTTAAACATCTGGCTAGTTCAGATGCCAACCTTGAGCTAGGTTAAGAAACTGAAAACTTAAAGAAGAAAAGTCACTTGATCAGGGGCAGTCTACATATATGTAAATTGGCCTAACGCTACCTCTTTTTCTTTTTTCTTTTTAATATATTTTTATTAAAGATTTTCTTGATTTACAAAGGTATGCGCTCCTGCTCAGGCTGCAGAGAAAAAGCATTTTGGTACCTGAAATTCATTCTGATTGTGCAGATAACGTTTAACTGATAGAATTCTGCAGGATGTGGTATTAGTGTGTGAAAACAGTCAAGATCCAATGATCCCCAGGCATGCACCTCCAGATGGTGGAGGTGTCAGGTGCCATCCTGATGCCCAGGCATCTTCACTCGGTCACAAGTGGACAATAAGGTAAGGTAAAGGTACCCCTGCCCGTACGGGCCAGTCTTGACAGACTCTGGGGTTGTGCGCCCATCTCACTCAAGAGGCCGGGGGCCAGAGCTGTCCGGAGACACTTCCGGGTCACGTGGCCAGCGTGACAAAGCTGCATCTGGGGAGCCAGCGCAGCACACGGAACGCCATTTACCTTCCTGCTGGTAAGCGGTCCCTATTTATCTACTTGCACCCGGGGGTGCTTTCGAACTGCTAGGATGGCAGGCGCTGGGAATGAGCAGCGGGAGCGCACCCCGCCGCGGGGATTCGAACCGCTGACCTTTCGATCGGCAAGCCTTAGGCGCTGAGGCTTTTACCCACAGCGCCACCCGCGTCCCAAGTGGACAATAGTCAGGTGCAAAAGGCACCTGGTGTCAGGCTAATTCCGAACATTGCTTGGAGGACCATATTTGGCCACCAGACCTGAAATTCTCCCCCTGCTCTAGAAGTACTAGATTGACACTTTAATGTGATCCAGGAAATTTGTCTTCCATACAGTTATGAATTGGATTTGTTGACCAGGACTACCGTCACTTACGTGGAAGTAAACCTCACTGAGCAGAGTGGGATTTATTTCTGAGGGAGCTTGCAGAGATTGGGCTGTTTCTAATACAGTCATACCTCGGGTTAAATTTGCTTCAAGTTGAGTGCGTTCAAGTTGCGCTCCGCGACAACCTGGAAGTAACGGAGCGCGTTACTTTCGGGTTTCACTGCTTGCGCATGCGCATATGTTCAAAATGACATCATGTGCATGCGCAGAAGCGACAAAAAGCGACGTGCGCGTGCGCAGACGTGCCGTCGCTAGATACATTTACCTCTAGATGCGAACGGGGCTCCGGAATAGATCCCATTCGTATCTAGAGGTACCACTGTATATTGTTCGGCGTCATCAAAACATAACATCTTGAATGTCATCTTCAACATCCAACATGTATAAATCAGGCCACAAGGCCTCACAAGTTATGGCTGTCAGCTTTTTTTTTTTTTTTGGCACTTTCTGAAAAAGGAAAAGATCTGCAAGTGTAAAACAGCTGAGAACAGTTTCAAGCTGCAAAGCCTATGTTCTAATAACTAAAGCTGTCAAGAAGACGATGACAAATCAAACCATTGAGAAAATGAAGTGTCTTGCCCCAGGAGTACATGTGCCTGTTGATTGACAAGTGCCATCTTCTGTCCATGTTTTACACATCCCACATGAGCTTCTGACCATATGTATGAAAGTATGGACTAGTGGGGGGAGTCATATGCTCTATGATGGGGCTGGTGGTTTTTAATATACTGAGGGACCAATTCACAGAATTTCATTAGAGTAGCAAGTTTGTATGCTGAATGGGTTTGCACTGACTTTTGCACAGGGAGAAATGGTTGTCCCATACATTTAACACAAATCTGACTTGAAGTGGTGCTGATTTGCATTATGCCTTTGTGGGTATACTTTGTGGGATGTATGGGGGAAAGCTATCAACTAACATCTTCAACCAGCCCTGCCCCTTCATTTATTTATCATTTTTAAAATGTAGAAACCATTTCATAGCCAAAGCTATTGAAGGGATGTACAGTAAGATAAAATGAGGTAAAATACAAGAGATATGGATTCTATAAACAACGAACCTTTTCTGCAACTCTACAATTTCTATTCTATATAATGAAGGGGCCACACTTTGGGTAAAGGCTGTCTCTCAGCCACATTGGCACTATACATTTAAAGCAGTATCATTCCACTTCAGACAGTCATAGCTTCCCCCAAAGAATCCTGGGAAGTACAGCTCTTGAAGGTGCGTAGAATTCTTAGGAGGCCTCTATCTCTCTCAAAGAGCTGTAGTCCCTAGTTTTCCCTGGGAAGTGACTGACTGTTAAACCACTCTGTTATTATCTGTTTGTCAATTGTTCTTTATGTGTTTGGATGTCTCTTGATACATCATAGCCAAACTTGGCATGAGGATGCCTGAGGTGGAGGTGGGATTTTATTTTTGTTTATGTTGTGATGTCAGTCACAATTTTGAATCAGTGTGAAATTTGATTTTGATATGACTTTGTCTGATTTCAAACTCAGCAAAAGGGTTCTTGAAGGGAGGGAAGCAAGTTTTCATAAATGCCGGGACAACAGGTGCCATGTTGAATCAAGATAGCAGTCTGAAACATGACTTTGGCATGACTTCACCTGATTTTGGCATCATGGGTCCAAACTGCACCAATGTCAAACTTGGCACATGGGTTTCTGACGCAGGGACAGACATTTTTGTCAATCTTGGGATGCTGGATGCCATTTTTAATCAAGATGGTGGTCTGAAATGTGACTTTGGCATGACTTCATCCAAAGTTTGGTGGGACAGGTCCAAACTGCACTGACTTGGACATCCCTGGAGATATCATTGCTCCATTTGGTAAGACTTCACCAAATATGGCACTACTGCTGCAGCCTGGATGAATTTGGTTGGCTCTGAATTTATTATTGCCCAATTTGACAGTACTGTTCCAACCTGTACCAATTAGAATGCCTCTTAAGGTATCATTGCCAAACTTGGCATGAGGGTTCCTGAGGCGGAGGCGGCGGTCATCATCTATGATGGGATGCCAGGCACCATTTGAGTCAAGATGGTGGACCAAATTAACACTAATTAAATGCCACCCACACCCAAAATAATGAGTCACAGATGAGCCAGGTGCATGCGTTGGTGTTGGGGTGTACATGTACAGCCCCCAAACTCTCAAATTACACTATTTAAAAATCACTTTTGTTTGTTTCTTCAAATTCCCAGGCAGCCCCAGGCACTTCCCACTAGTAATATATATTTCCTTCCACAGGCTCTATGGAGCTTTTTATTAATGAAAACATCAATAGACTCTCCCTCTCTCCGGACGCATTCACTGTGTTTACAAATCACTATCAAATGCTTTTATCTTGTCGGTGATGCATTCCCTGACATTTCATTATGATTCCATAAATCACTTTTCTAGGAAAAGGGGAAGGGAGCACAACTGATCTTAAAAAAATAAAAATACTAGCAGACTTCGCCTCAACAGCATCATTGTCCATCTGCCAAACCCCACAGGTGAAATGGAGCCTCACTAGAGATGCCATGGCAGAGATGGTTATCCTGCAGTCCTCCCGATAAAGTCCTCTAGGTTCTATCATCCCTGACCATTGGCTATGTTGGCTTGGGATGATGGGATCTGAAGTTCAAGAACATCTGGATGGCCACAGAATCCCCATCCTTGTGATAGAGTAATGAGTGGATGTGATCTCAAAACCCATGCTCTCTCAGGTGCTAATGGCCGCACCAGGGCAGTTGGGCATCCATCCTTTCGAGAAATGAGAGATTTATCCATAACCCTTTCTGGTGACACAGAAGATGTGAGTGAGAGTAGTCTCTCATTTGCCATTGGAAGGAGCAACCAGTGACAGTCTTTAACACAAATCTGTTTTGTTCTGTTTGGTCATACTAACACTAATGTCCCAGCTTCAAAGCATTTTCTCACATTTAGTTGACCACCATTACTGAAGTGTCACAGCTAAAAATTGGCCGCTGTTTCTTTAATGCTTAAAAAAAAAGCTGGGTCAACATGAATCAGCGGCCTGCACCGGGTTGTATATATAGAGTGAGAAATGTTAGTTGGTTGGGTTGGTTGGTTGGTTGGTTGGTTAGTGAAAGCTGGTAGTGTTGATGTATGTACAGTTGGTCAGTCGCTTTTACAGAAAGACTTTTAAGAATAAAAGCAGAAAGTACTCTGCAAGGATACTTTTCTCATGGACTCTTTTATGCCGACAAGGGTCCGGGGACCAGGCTGAGGCGACAAAAGGAGGTCAGAACCCTTTCTTCTTCTTTTTTTACAAACACTGACAGTGAGTTGGGGCATCTGTTAATGTGAGGGGAAGCAAATGGCAGGCCCTGCATTATTGGGGTAGAAATTTACATTTATAGGTGAACCTACTTAATTTGAACTTTTAGAACAAACATGTGAACCAAAAGAGAGCCCCCCCTTTGAAATTCCCACTTCTCCGATTTTTTCCATTCATTTCTCTAGCCATGTAATTTGTACAAAACTGCATGTACTCAATTAAAATGTGCACATTTGTGAAAGCAACATAGAACTGCATTAAATTAGGGGAAAATGTTTTGCAAAAATGTATTTGTCATTAACTGAAGTGAGCGTGAGAGATGTAAATTAGCTGTATCATTGCTGTGAAGATCCAGCTGTCCTCTTAGTGGGGGTATGGATTTCATGTCCAAATTGGTTCAAAAAGCATTTCAATTAAAAGTGGTAAAGCATGGAGATAGAATAGGCAAATGCCTTTCCAAAGAACATACACCACTGAATCTATTTGGTGGTGGCGGGGAACCCAAATGTAGGGTTAAAGGTAAAGGTACCCCTGCCCGTACGGGCCAGTCTTGACAGACTCTAGGGTTGTGCGCCCATCTCACTTAAGAGGCCGGGGGCCAGTGCTGTCCGGAGACACTTCCGGGTCACGTGGCCAGTGTGACATCGCTGCTCTGGCGAGCCAGAGCCGCACACGGAAACTCAGTTTACCTTCCCGCTGGTAAGCGGTCCCTATTTATCTACTTGCACCCGGGGGTGCTTTCGAACTGCTAGGTTGGCAGGCGCTGGGACCGAGCAACGGGAGCACACCCCGCCGCGGGGATTCGAACCGCGGACCTTTCGATCGGCAAGCCCTAGGCGCTGAGGCTTTTACCCACAGCGCCACCCACAGCGCCACCCGCGTCCTTAAATGTAGGGTTACCATAGTTCAAAAAGTGAAAATCCGGACACAAAAGTTGTTGACCTTTTCATTTTTTTGCAAAATCTCAAAAAAGAAGTTTTTGAGCGAGCTAATTTTAAGGACAAAGCAGACCCTTTAGACAAAGCAGACCTTGAGGCAAACTGGGCAGCCATCGAAGCACCTTAGAACGACTTGAACATTTTCCTGAAGCACAAAATGGGGGTCAAAACTGAATCTTGTGCTCAGTGCACACACCTAATATATAAACAAAGCAATATGCAATAGTATACCATGTGCCAAACCACCCGTTACAATAAATACATAAGCAGACCCTTCTTATTTTGAAGAAAAAACAGCTGTGGATCCCTGGTCAGAAATGTTAAAGCTGCATCATTGAGGCAAATAAGAGCACTGGATGGTCTGGTCAGCAGGAAACCATCGTTTGAATTGGGAGCATGGACCAGGCTGGAGCTCTACAGCTGCTTTGCCTTCTGTTTAAGCATACTTTTTTTTGTGGGGGGTGGAGTGGGGAGAGAGAGTGCATTTATTGTAACATTTCATTTTATCCTAACAGTCTGACTTAGTAATACATGTTAAAAGCCATGAACCAGTATTTATACTTGCCCTGGAAAAGATGTAGAGCAAAAGTCAGGATCCAGAGTCAGTCAATGTATGCTTGGTCAGTCAAGACAAACTCAAAAGATTTAATGATTTTGAGCTAGAAAAAGTTATTTCCTTATCAAGTGAAGAAGCATTTCAATCTAGACACACTGAATCCATGTTGGGCTAAGTCAGTATCTGCCTGAAGTGTCAATATTAACAATGGATTTATGAACACATGGCTTTAAATGCCAGGAAAGCAAAACCTCACTTGCTGATGATATTAACCAATTAAACACTGTCAATAGAAACATTGAGTCAAAACTCTGATGCAGAAGTACAGATTAAGGTTCAAACATAGTGAGGAATGTGACCATTGTTTCGCAGATGCAAAGAAAATGGGCTGCAGGCTATGAAGTCTATTGTTGTTGTTTTCATTTTTTAACTTGATGCCGGTTTTATAATCGAGATGACTGCAAAATAATACGCAGTACAATAACCTTTCTCTCATAGTCTGCAATAATTGTGCTGTCCTGACCACAAATGAGACCCTACAGGGGTCAACAAACATTTGAGGACGGTGTTGTCAGTCAGACTAAATGCAGCAGGAACTGCCAGACTTGGATAGCTCTGGCTAGATGATTTGCTCCAATGAGGCATGGAGCTCAGCTGAGACCTCCATCTTGAGGAGGTTTAATAGGGTTGGAGCCTAGCACTCTCTTGCCTTGTGTATTGTCTGTGTTAAAGTGAGGTATGTGAGGCCACTGGTGCTGAGGGGAATAGATCTGAAGAGGATTTTGGTTCAGTGGCCTCTTGGCTGACAAACTCAAGCTTGATACAGCACCTCAATGAGCTTGTGCCTATGATCTTGGTAATAATTCAGCCCCTTCCCATCTCCATCAGGGTCTGGACTGCTGTGCCAGGGCAGGTTATGTCAATAAAAAGGAGCAATTTCTGAGCTATTGCAGATTACTGTTACATGGTGGATCATTCTTGTAAATGGGCTGCCCTGTGCATTATTTATTTGCCATATTTTAACCCAGATTTTTCAGATAATTGCTGTCTCTCAAAAGTACCTGACATCAATAAAGAGAGAGAGGAAAGAGGCAGGCAGGCTCTGCCACCTGGCTTACCAGTTGAAAAATAAACACATATACACAAGGCAAGGGGATTAGGGCAAAAAGGTAGAGACTGGTTCTTTAATGCTGGAACAAAATGTTGAGCTATAAGCATTTATATCCAGTTTGGTCCAGGCTTATCTTCCCTTGCTAGTGTTCTTGCTTGAATAGCAGTTGGTGGTTCTTGTTCCTTTGGTCAATGGATGGGGCCAGAGGGTCCTTCCACCTTGCTTCTGTGGCCCCAGAAGAACTTCAGAAGAAACTGCTGGATCAGGTGATCTAGTCCAGCCCCATCTGGTCCAGCATTCGGTTCACATAGTGGCCATCCAGATGCCTGTGTGAAGCTTGCAAGTAGGGCCTGAACACAACAACACTCTTCCCCCCTGAGGTTTCCAGCAACTGGTATTCAGAAGCAAACTGCCTTGGACTGCAGAGGAAGAATGTATCCCGCAGGGTTAGTCAACATTTATAGCCTTGTCCTCCATGGATCTGGAGGATAAAGGCGACAGACAGTTGGAACAAAGAAGGGAGGGGAAAAACAAGTTCCTTGCAGGTACTCTTTCTTCAATTGATGGATGTTGCCAATCTGGCTTCTCCCTTGCTTTGATGCTATTCCTGAGATGCAACTGAGGCAGCCTCCCAGTGGCCATAGGTCTCTTGGTTGATAACAGAAGCTAAGGCATTATTTCCTCTTGCTCTTTGGCCCTAATAACTATGGTTGTTTGCTTGTTACATTTATATCCTGCTTTTCATCTGTTGTGAACTGCCTAAGTACTATCTATGGAAGGCAGTACTCCACAGCAGAAATAAGATACTTTAGTTTTATTTCCACAGCATCTGTCCATGTCCATGTGGCTTACACTTTTCTCCTGTCACTGCTGTATATTTACAATGGGGTTTCCCCATTGTACCAGCACAGAATTTTGCATAATGGCATTTGCCATAATTGACTTGAATAAGTCCTGCCTTTGCTTCCATTATTTACTTCAGACCAAAGACACTCTTCCTCACTGGCCTCATGCTGCGTTACTCCAGCGAAGCAAGATATCATTCTTGATGTCAAGAGAAATTCAATTATAACTTGTTTAAAAGCTGGTGTTAAAAGGCCTAATGGGATGGTTCTCATGCCTCATTCTGGCAGCTCAGCTCATTTCCCAGGGAATATGCTATGAGGCCATGATGAGATTTTGCAAATGGCCTGACCTTTCCTTCCTCCACATTTGTCATGCCCTCATCCATGTAGCTAAGTTTTCATTACTTTCAAAAAAGCTCAACATGAAACCATAATTCCCCCCACTCCTACTTCACATTAAATATTAAAAGGGAAATGACCTTCACAGCTAACTTTATTTCCAGGGCAGTGGTAGGAAACCTCCTAAATAGCTTGGCTAGGCTGCTGATTTGACCTGAGGGGCCATTTTCATCAAACCATGCCCAACTGCCCGACTCATGACCTCATATTTGGATAGGGATGTAAACAGGCGGGGATTTCCATCCAATCCTGTGCTCATCACAATCAGCATTCTGCTACAGTTTGACTCCCACTAAAACATGTTACTCATCCCATTATCTGCTATGGCCAAAACTAATGCAATTCATTATGTGATTAATTTTGTGAATAACGTCAATGCATTTCAGTGGAAGAGAAACATCAAAAGCAATGCAGAAAATAAATAAATAAAAATGATGGTGAATACTGTTTCTATTCTCTTGCATGTTTTCCTTCCTTGACCGTAAGTGACCATGTGTCCATTTCCACTCCATCTCCATTTCCAGTGGAATTCTTTGACGTTCCTAGTGTGGGGCAGACAACAATGCAGTTTCTTTAAGCGCATTCCTGCTTGTTCCTTTCAAAGTGGGGTTAACTTGACAGACCAATCAGCTGATTGGCACTAACAGTGCACCTTCAAAAGGTAAGCCCATTTGAAGTTGTCCATTTGCAGGTAAGGTTTGCAGTCAAAACATGCCTGCACAGGGATTCTTTCCCTCTGCAGATTACAGACGGCTTTGCTGATCTGCAGAGGAAAAAATGCATTTGTAGATATGATTTGAATCCAAACTGGGCCTGTAAATGGGCAAAATGGAACTCACAGTCAGTGAAAATCAGCTGATTGGTGCTGACAGGGTACCAACAACAACAACAACAACGTATGAATGAGTTTGCATATAATTCCTGTGTCTTTATGAAACATCCAAACAGGCCATTAAAAAGCAGTGCTCAAGGCTTTACAGTGAAATTCTTCTAAACTCTGGGAAAACTGAGACTCCTTCACTGACTTTGAGTGACTCCTCTGCTTAATATTTTGCATTGCGACAACAAACACGAAGCATTGCGAAGTCATCTGTTGGATTCTGGGTTTCCTGCTGTACATGCAAATGTAGTTTTCAAAGGGTTAGTCTCACTTTAATCACCACTGCTAAAAGGACCTGGTGCTTGCCTTTCATCTGGCAGCAAATTAATTATAAAAGCTCTGTGTTAATATTAATATTGTCTCACTATAGATCAATGGTTTTATTACCTTTGATTCTAATATTACCCATTTGAGGGTGGGAAGGAGGGGCGGGAGAGAGAAAGAACCTGGCAGTATAAAATCCAGAGATTTTCAGGCTGGTAAAATCAGGTAAAGATTTAAAAGGAATTGTTTAATCTTTTAATCTGTTGACCTAGTTTAAAGTTCAGAACTGTAATCTACTGAAGATGAGAAATTGCTCACTTTTTAAAATGGAAATGATTTAAAGAAGTCCTATGCAAGTGTGTGTTCCTTTTTTCTCTCACTGCCTTCTACCAAATTGTAGACCATGGGTAAGTAACCTTTCTGCAGTCCAAGAACCACATTGCCTTCTGGGTAACCTTTCGAGGGCCACATGGCAATGGTGGACAGGCCCAGAGGGAAAAGAGGGGAGTGCTTGCTTTTCTCTCTCTTTTGGGGGAATTGGTTTATACTTGCAAACCTCTTAGAAGCCACTTTGGCCATTAAGCAGTAGATACATTCCCAGAGGCATTACTGGTGAAAAAAGGATGGCTGTCCACACGGGGCAATGGCTCTCTATGCCCCCTGCTACCTCCTATAATAATGGCAAGAATTTCACTCTCCCTCTCTCAAATGATTTGAATTTGCCCTGCCTTCCATGAAGGTGACCAGAAATCCCTCACTTTTACGGGACCTCATTGCCCCTGTGAAAGCCTCCGGAGGATTGTAGCCAAGGGCCAGTTTGCATGTTCTGCATGGTGATCCCCATTTAGAACTCTTGCAATTTCACTGCAGGCCATTTCAGGCTTACAAACACTCTACAGAGGCCGACCCATTTGGAGCACATCAAAGTAGTCTGAGCTGTGTGAATGAAGTCAAAGTCAAAGCCAGACCAAGACATTTTACTGTCTGAGACAAAGGACAAAATGATCCCTTCCACTTTCCAGGTACAAAAGTCAGTCACACTGGTTGTTGACCAAGTCTTCCACTGCACCTGAGGACAGGAGGCTCAGTGCTGGATTTATGTATAAGCTAAACGATATGATAATCTTTATTGTCATTGTCCCATACAGAACAACGAAATTGAAAAAATCTACATAAGCCATTCAAAAACCAACAAGCCTGCTTTCCCAGCTATCCCTGGTTAGCCCCCCTAAAAACTCTAATACCCAATAATTAAATCCAATTAAATACAACAAGCTATAGCTTAGGGCCCCACTCTCTTGGGGAGCCCCCCAAAATTAATTGTATTTCAGTTCAACAATTACTTTGATAAAATACATATTTTGTTATGTGCAAATGGCTTTAGATACCTATTAGGTCCATAAATTACCATATAGCATATATTCAACACAAAAAACAGCGACAATTTGTTGTTCTTGCCGAAAAAGGACAGCTGGACCTATAAAGGGCCCCATTATTTTCAGTAACTTAGGGCGTCATCAAACCTAAATCCGGCCCTGAGCAGGCTAGCTGTCCACTCTCTGCATCTGCCACTTGAGGTGGCTGCCTCACTTTGCCCAATGGGAGAGTTGGCCCAGGTCTCAATTCATATGCAACAGTGGCCATTTCTGATTCTTCCATGAAAGGGTGCAGATAACCTGGCCAATGAAACAAATATGTGGGGAGGGGGGTTAGATGAGGAAAAATAGCTTATACAGTGGTACCTCAGGTTACATACGTTTCAGGTTACATACGCTTCAGGTTACAGACTCCGCTAACCCAGAAATAGTGCTTCAGGTTAAGAACTTTGCTTCAGGATGAGAACAGAAATAGGGCTCTAGTGGCGCGGCGGCAGCAGGAGGCCCCATTAGCTAAAGTGGTGCTTCAGGTTAAGAACAGTTTCAGGTTAAGTACGGACCTCCGGAACGAATTAAGTACTTAACCTGAGGTACCACTGTACTGAAATTACTTGGGGAGTAAGATGCTACACGAGGGGAAGTAGAAAGAGAGCAAAAGTTTAATATGTAGGGCGACTTAGGGGAGGGAATCTCTTTCTACTCCATTGTACTGTAACAGAGAGTAATTGGAACAGATTGTTGTGGAAGGGTTATAATTCATAATGCTGTACTTTGACATGCAAATACTCACCTGCAGAGGAAATAGCAACACAGAGTGATTAGTATAATAATATAGTTTTTGTATTGCATATTACCAACCATTGTTGGTGCTCGTATTTCCTATACAAAGTTTTGCTTTATTTATATTGTTCAGACTGAGCAAATGGCATTTCCCTCAGGCAGACTAGAAATGCAGTTGCAGAAAACAGGAGGAGGTAGAAGCGAGCTAAACAGCAGGAGAGGAGGAGGAATTGGGGCAGCTTAATGAGCTTTTCTTCTTCTTCTTCTTTCCCTTCCTTGTTTCCAGGGTTTTCACAGTAGAAGAGTGAGATGAAGCAGACATAAATAGACCCCCACAGCTCCCCACTTGATTGTCAGAGCCACACAAGATGAAGACATCCTACAGACCTGCTCCAAGAAGCCTTGCTCTTCATTTGTCCAGTTCACATGCAAGAACCTGCAGGGGAGTGCAGCAGTGTGCCCTAGGATGGGTTAGCCAACATAGTTCCCTCAAGATATTGCCACTGACTCCAGCCAATCATGGATCACACAGTGACTGGGATGGGTGCCATGATGCTGCATATTTTGTTGTTGTTGTTGTTTAGTCATTTAGTCATGTCCGACTCTTTGTGACCCCATGGACCAGAGCACGTCAGGCTAAGGTTACCAGATGTCCCCGTTTCCCGGGGACAGTTCCCAGATTTACCAATCAGTCCCCATATAAAAGCCATTGAAGTTGAAAAGTTGCCCGGATTCATTGAAAAAAATCTGGTAACCTTACGTCAGGCAATCTTGTCTTCCATTGCATCCTGCAGTTTGGACAAACTCATGTTAGTAGCTTCGAGAACACTGTTCAACCATCTCGTCCTCTGTCGTCCCCTTCTCCTTGTGCCCTCAGTCTTTCCCAACATCAGGGTCTTTTCCAGGAAGTCTTCACTTCTCATGAGGTGGCCAAAGTATTGGAGCCTCAGCTTCAGGAGCTGTCCTTCCAGTGAGCACTCAGGGCTGATTTCCTCAAGAATGGATAGGTTTGATTTTCTTGCAGTCCATGGGACTCTCAAGAGTCTCCTCCAGCACCATAATTCAAAGCATCAATTCTTCGGCGATCAGCCTTCTTTATGGTCCAGCGCTCACTTCCATACATCACCACTGGGAAAACCATAGCTTTAACAATATGGACCTTTGTCGGTAAGGTGATGTCTCTGCTTTTAAAGATGCTGTCTAGGTTTGTCATTGCTTTTCTCCCAAGAAGCAGGTGTCTTTTAATTTCATAACTGCTGTCACCATCTGCAGTGATCATGGAGCCCAAGAAAGTAAAATCTCTCACTGCCTCCATTTCTTCCCCTTCTATTTGCCATTCATATTTAGCCGTACATAAAAGATCGTCTCACCCATTATCTACTCAACCAATTACTGTGCTCTGCAGGAAATCTGCAGCTATCCTTTCCTGAGGAGACCACTTCTGTACGATGTAGGAATCAGGCCTTCGGTGTGGTGGCACCTACCCTTTGAAACTTTATCCATTTACATAACTGATGTTGTCACTGTTGTCTTTTTGATGCCTATTTAATACCTTTCTATTCCAACCTGCCTTTTAAGGGAATATTCTTTTATATATATTATTGTCCCATTAATTGAAAATGAAATTGCTTCAATACATTTTTATAAAGTTTTTTTATTTTTAATTGTTTTGTGAGGTCTCATGCAAAGAAGTAACTAATTAAATAAATATGGCAACACTACCAAGGTAAGCAGTGGAGAGTAAGGATAATGCTTCCTAACTATAATCACATGGGTAATCACAGCCAATTGGTGATCACATAACGAAGAGCATGACATCATAGCTCCAGTATGTAGCCTATAAAATTTGGCTAAGTGTCACTAAGGGAAAAGAACACCAATTCAGAGTGACGGCAATATTTCCTGAATTGGCAAGCAATCCTTCCCCCGTCTTCCCCAACCGCAAAAGGGGGGATGTGTGTAATGAATTTCACTGCTGCCAAAACCATTTGTGAAAAGCACCTGAAACTCAAGTTTCACAACCTTGGAAAACAACATTCTTGCCCATGAATCCCAGGCTAAGCAGGGCTGTTAATCACATATGCTTGTGATTCATCAAAGTTTTACTTCATCTCTAATGGTCATGAAGACCGATAAATTCTGTGTTCCAAAGGGAGCCACATAAGCAACGAGCCAGATCATTTGAAAGCTCCTGACCTTGGTTTATGGCCACTTCTCTTCCTGCAGTCATGACTGAGCTTTTTCAAAATATATTTTATACTTCTCATCTGTTTTTACCATAAAAGATTAGTAGAATTTTATGACCAGAGGGGATCTTTATGATAAACTTGCTTGACCTCAAAATATAAATGATTCCTACTAATTTCAAAGAACATTTGTTGCTGTTAATTCTTTCCCCCTTTTTGGGGAGGGAGCGTGCATGAGGAGATGCTAATGAACATCTTTGTTGTTAATTTCCTGCAAGGCAGTCGTAATGAACTACCTTTTCATGGCAGTGCAACAACAAAGCCAATCTTCTAGTCTTCTCAGCCCCTGATCTCACAGTGGGATGTGCTGGCTTTGATCTAACTTTTAAAAACACACCTTGATTTCCATGATGACAGTTTGGATTAAGACTCTGGAGAACTTTATTTGTTTATTTGTCTCATGAAAGTTAGTGCTCTTGCAGTGATAAAGGCACACTCTCCTATTTAGGTCATCCCAATTACGAGTCTGGATGCAGGAAGTAGCCTTATAAAACCACCATCCCTTTCGTCTTTCTTTAATTATGATTTTGTTCTTAGCATGGTGGCGATTAAATTGAATGCTCCAGATTAAGGGAGAGAGGAAGGCATTTTTAATGTAACAAGCAATTGGCTTCAGTAAAAATAGGTTCATGAATGTATTTATAATTTTATCTTATGCAATGAGCAAAATAAGCTGAGCCTTAAATGGTCTTTCTTCAGGAAAGTTTATATACTCCTAGATGACTTTTGCAAATTCTCCAATTGGCTTTTGAATTTCTCCGGAATTCTTGCGGTGTGTAAGAAAACCACCTTTGTGATATCATAATATCCAAACATGGTGTATCCTTGTTGTCTGTTATATTTGCAGTCAGTTTTGATAATTGTTCCATCTCATGACAATAGCCCTGATAATTCCTTGCCTTCTTCAGTGTCTCCCTGATATTTCTCTCTCCTAGAGGGTATGTGTATGCATCTGTTTGTGTACTGTGAACATTTGCAAGTAACATTTGAACCAAATATGCTTTACTTCCACTGTCGGAATCAGTATTTCTTTGGATTCCAGTTGCTGCGTGTCAGAAGTGGGGAGAATAGTTGTTGTACTTGTGTCATGCTTGAAGGTTCCACACAGTCATCTACTTGGCTACTGCGAGAACAGGATACTAGACTAGATAGGATTTTGGCCTGATCCATGTGTGCTCTTCTTATCTTGTTAAGTTTCTAATGTTTACAAATCATAGTTATGCATCAAGGTAGAAAGTGATTGTTTTAAATTCATAGATAAACCAGTTAACCTTGATCAATATGTCTATGTCAGCTGCTGGAAACTGAACACATCTTGACCGCTTGTCAGAAATTTATATGCAGCCAGTGTCACCCAAAGACTTAAGTTGTATGCTTATCACCTCAAATGCTTGAAAAAATTGTAATCTGTATTGTAGTGGTCGGCACTAGCTTGTGCTGTGGTTTAGGGCCAGTTCTGGGTTTGAGGGGACCTTGAGCAATTTCCAACAATGGGGCCCCTCCTCTGTCAATGGACCAGAAGGTCTATAAATTCCAATGCTAAGCATGAAGAGCTACAAGACCCACAGCTCAACATGTTGATCTGGAAATGAAATTATGTGTTTTGTACAATGCTCCGGCACATAAAAAAAGAAAAAAAATACCCGAGCCAATGCAGCCATAGTGAAATCAGTTTTTTTTCCCCTGCCACAACGCCCTTGATTAATAACAATGTATGCACATATTTAGGGACGCGGGTGGCGCTGTGGGTAAAAGCCTCAGCGCCTAGGACTTGCCGATTGAAAGGTCGGCGGTTCGAATCCCCGCGGCGGGGTGCGCTCCCGTCGTTCGGTCCCAGCGCCTGCCCACCTAGCAGTTCGAAAGCACCCTTAAGTGCAAGTAGATAAATAGGTACCGCGTTATAGCGGGAAGGTAAACGGCGTTCCGTGTGCTGCGCTGGTGCTGGCTCGCCAGAGCAGCGATGTCACACTGGCCACATGACCCGGAGGTGTCTCTGGACAGTGCTGGCTCCCGGCCTCTAGAGTGAGATGAGCGCACAACCCTAGAGTCTGTCAAGACTGGCCCGTATGGGCAGGGGTACCTTTACCTTTACCTATGCACATATTTATCTAACCATTTTGCTGGAGATACATAAAGTCACATCAACAACAATTTGACTTTCCATTTTCTAGGTTAGAATTGATAACCTATTCAAGTGTTTCCTTTAAAAGGGAAGGAGAAAGAAGACCAACACAATCAGAGACCCAAGAGATGTTTTCTTAACAACCAGCGCACAACACAGCAAGACTCAGAGAGCAAAAAGGTATACGGTACTGAAGTGTTTCCTATTGACTTGGCAAGTGATTTAAGTTCAGGGGGCTGTTCTATTCAAAGAGTAGCTGGCAAGGTAGCACTTTGAAATACAAGACAGAGGACTATTCCCTCCCCCTGCTTCCTTGAGATGACAGCAGGGGTCACCTGCTGCTATCTGAAAGAACTATAAACCAGTCTTGGATGCTCACCTTTCTTTAGGGACTGAGATAACTTAATTAGGCAATTAGATACACCAATACTGTGCATTCAGCTTCTGGAGGCTGAAACACCCATTAGATGAAATCAGTTCATTTAAACCAAATACTTTCAGTGCTTTAAAAATATAATGGGGAAATTAATTACAGTTGGCCTCTGCCCCTTCCCAGAAAATATTACTTTACCTTTGTTTCTTTTTTTAAAAAAACAAAATCTACAAGATCCTTCTTTAT
Source organism: Podarcis muralis (assembly GCF_964188315.1). Classification (NCBI taxonomy): domain Eukaryota; kingdom Metazoa; phylum Chordata; class Lepidosauria; order Squamata; family Lacertidae; genus Podarcis; species Podarcis muralis. Next base: position 8,464,276 of record NC_135669.1, on the reverse strand, counting down.
TTTCTAACTCATGTTTGGTTCTCAGTGAAAATAAAAAAATGCTAGTGTTTGTACCCATACTGATCTGGGAATTGAAGCATGTGTTTTGTCTTACCGTGCTTTTGGACATAATGCATGTGTGGCTATGTCTCTCCCTAGTGGAGACAGGGTTCACTTGCATGCTCTTTGGACTTTGGTGAAATATATTTGATATATTTCATTTTAATGCAGCTTTTCCCTTTACCATTTCAAATCCCTATGGCCTAGTTTACTAGTACAGTGGTACCTCGGGTTACAGACGCTTCAGGTTACAGACTCTGCTAACCCAGAAATAGTACCTTGGGTTAAGTACAGTGGTACCTTGGGTACCACTTAATTCGTTCCGGAGGTCCGTACTTAACCTGAAACTGTTCTTAACCTGAAGCACCACTTTAGGTAATGGGGCCTCCTGATGCTGCCGCGCCGCCGGAGCACGATTTCTGTTTTCATCCTGAAGCAAAGTTCTTAACCTGAAGCACTATTTCTGGGTTAGCAGAGTCTGTAACCTGAAGCGTATGTAACCTGAAGCATATGTAACCCGAGGTACCACTGTACTTTGCTCCAGGATGAGAACAGAAATCGTGGCATGGCCGCAGCGGGAGGCCCCATTAACTAAAGTGGTACCTCAAGTTAAGAACAGTTTCAAGTTAAGAACGGACCTCCAGAATGAATTAAGTTCTTAACCCAAGGTACCACTGTACCTTCATGGTTATTTTATAAAGGCGTATTTGGATGATTACTGCTATATTCCCAAAATGCACAAGGGGAGAGTTGAACAGTCAATCTTTCCAGGGAGGTCGTAGAACCATCTTCCTTGAAGTTTTTCAGTAAAATGGCCGGGCAAGATTTGGGGAGACATTATGTAGAGCAGGGATGGAAAACCCCTGTTGTCCTCCAGATGTTGATAGACTCCATCACCTCCAGCCAACATGGCCAAGGGCAAGAGATGATGGGGTTCAAAACCATCTGGAGGGTCATAGCTTCTCCATCCCTGATGTATAGAATGCCTTATTCTATGACATGGGACTAAGCTAAACAATCTACTGATTCCCTTCAAGCCAATGAACCTTTCAAGCCAGTGACTCTTCTTGAGACAGATCACCCAGTTCCCAATCCCTTCTTCATACTGCCCTGCGAAACATCAGTGCAGCTCTGACTGAATGTAATGAAAATGAAGCCAGCATCCTTAGACTTGATCCCCATTGCGAGTTACTAAATTACTTTAATATTAAGCTTATTTTCTCTTTCCCACCAAGGAACATTCAGCTTAAATTAAGGATGAGCCATGGAAACCAGAGTAGGGAGTGATAAACCACCGCACACCTTTGGCGAACAGCTGTTATCTGCATTTAAGATGGTTATGAATGCTACAGTCAATTAATTCAAAGATTTGTTCTTGCTAAATATATAGAACATGCACAAGCTTGGGGCTCTGAGTTGAAAGAAGCTCATTATATTATCTCATCATTGTTTTCTGTTGAGGGGGAGGTGATGTTTTACACCTCTACATTAGAGGGAATAATAAACTTACATAATGCTCCTCATCCCCATCTGCTTATGGTTATTGGGCAGGAAAGCTTTTACCTATCCTAGAGCAGAAACACATTAAAATGTTCTATCTTTTTTGGGGGCGCTATTATGAGATTCATGCCCCCCCTTCTTCCAAGGAGCTCAAAGTGGCAAACATGGCTCTATTTCTCCTAATTTTATCATCACAGTTTAACCTGGTGAAGTTGGCTAGACTCTGATAAGGTGGTTGGCCCAAGGTCACCCGGTGAGCTTCATGACTGACTGGGGATTTGAACCCTTTTCTTGCAGGTCCTATTCCAACACTTCCACTACATTGCACAGGCTAGACCATGGACTTATCCACACTTACCTTTCCCCCTGTTCTTTCCAGGCACAGGTCTGCCCTTAAAAGCTCTGTGTCTGAGCTATCTTTTTTCTCCTGGAACTTGCCCCACAAAAAACCCACTCCTATAGTGCTCAGTTGGAGCAAACAACATCCCAGGTTTCAACCAACGAAGGTGGAGTGGCAGATGAAACTAATGGAATATGTAGAGTTGGCAAACTAACAGAATAAGAGAGCAGGAAGAAAGAGTTTTTAAAGAGGATTGGCAAATGTTTGTAGAATACATGGAGAATTGTAAACAGGTTGAAACGTTAGCAGGGTTAGAGTAATTTCAGCAGTATTAATGAAGCAGAGACATAGTGAAAAGGGAGGGGGAATATGGAGTAATTAGAATATGCAATAGTAATGGATAACTAAATGAACCATGCAAGGGGAGGGGAGGGAAATCGATGTTTAATGTTTGTATGGGAAATATTTGTAATAGGGGAAAATTTAAAATAAAATTAAAAAAATAGAAAGTTGCTGGGATTTAAAATAAGTCCACAGATACAGATACAAGGCGAGTCTTGGGGCCTGTGCAAATTCCCACCCAGAAAATTGCTTTTTGAGTAGGATATCTATGTAGAATGCAAAATTAAAATATTAGGTTTCATGATTTATAGTTACTTTGTTCTGTTGTAGGAGTTGTTTTCTTTTTGGGGGGATGAAATATGGACTCGCAATGTTTTCTTCCATTTCCTTAATTAAGCTGAATTTACTCTTTCTGTGACCCAAGAGAAGTTCATGTAAAAATAGAAACCAGGCCGTTCACCCCTATGTCTTCCTTCCCACAAAGATGTGCATGGCATTCCCAGACAACTAACCTGGTGACATTTTGTTCTTCGTCAAAACCTGCTTATCTGAAATTGAATCCAACGCTGCGGAATTATCAAAGATAGGGTGCTGCCCTAGCACAAAGCTACTCTATGCTAGATGACAGTGAGGGAGAATGTATACCTCGCTCACACAAAAGTAAGGAGTGCATTAGAAGGAGAAGGAAGGAAGGTACTGGAAGGCAGAGAATAAGAAGGCTGAACTGTTGAAATGAACGCTTAATCTGAGAAATGAAACTCAAGTCATTTGTGCAGGGAAAAGAGGACACCCCTACAATCCCCAGAGTGTCACGACCCTTGAGTCCAGTAGCAAAACAGATTGCTAAGAGGCTGTAGAGAAGCTGGACCACGTTCAGGGCTCTGAGCCTGTTGCTAGAAATCAGACCACTGCTGGGCCTACAACTCATGAAACAACCTCTTGCAGAAACAGGCCCTGTAGAGCCAGAAGCAGACCCAGATGTCTTCCTCTGAGCTGGAGGAACCCAGTGCCTCCCTAAGTACATCACCAGTCCAGCAATTCAGGCAGTATATCGGGTGGGAGGCCACTAAATGTGGGAGGAGTGGCTGTCTTCAGGCCAGACAGAAGGCCATATCTAATTCTCCACAAGGGGGTGGAGCATAGGGAAAGTAATCTAGGGGCAGAGGTTCAGTTTGCCTCCAACCTCTGCTGCAACAAGTAGCTCTCTTGGAGCTGTCCATTGTCCAGCAACTCCTGCCTCCCTACATAGGATCTGGCCCCAAACCAGCAAAGGGCACGAAGGATTTACCCTCTGGAAAAAGTTTGTGTTGCATTCAATTGCAAGATAAAGCCAAGTTCTGGTATTATGGACAGGGGGAGAGAGATCTCTCTATCCACTGTCTCTACCCTGTGCATAGTTTGAGAGTCTGCTGTTGATTTCCCTACACAGAGGGAGATCAGTTGCCACCTCTCAATAATCTCAAAAGGCCCTTAATACTTTAGACCAGAAAGAGCCAAGGTGGGACCCTCCAGGTGTTGTTGGACTAGCCTTCCATGGAGGCAGAATGCTCTGTCAACTGCAGCTCCACAAAGGAGATGAATGCTGTCCCTGATATGTCCTATGTGAGTCTGAGCCCCAAGGAGACACCTCTGCTGCCAGATTCTGAAGGCTGGTGCACATCCTCCTTGGAGAATTAAGGTTCCCTGAGTGGGGGGACACCATTACCTCGGAGGCTGTCTGCAGAAGAAGGCGCTGGCTCTTAACCTGGCCGGGAGGCAGCACTGAGGGGGCAAGGCCTCCAGGCATTTACTACCTAGCTCTGCTATAAAAACTCAGCCACCTGTGCCAGAACTTTGCTAAGGCAATTTGGATGTTTGACATCAGCTGCAAGAATACCGTCTGTTGTCCTGAACATGCACCTTCGTCTCCCTACAAGGTGCCTGTGTCTTGGGAACCAGGAACTTCTGATCTCACCTTGCCTGAACCATGATCCCTCAGCAGTGAACATTCCCCTCCCATCACCCCAAGCCAGCATGGCCAATGGTCAGAGATTATGAGAGTAGGAGTCCAATAACATGCTAGCTACCCCTTCATTAGACCTTTCTCAAAGGAACTCCCTGTTCATTCTTTGGTTCTCATTTTCTATACCTTTCCAAGTGCTCCAATAACAGTGGAAAAATGAAACAGCATAGAATGTTAGGCAGTAAGGATTGCATTGATACTTCTATGAAACCTGCATAAGTTTGTGGCTTAGGGCCCTCATATTTACAGGACCGCCTCTCCTGGTATGCCCCTTAGAGGACCTTAAGGTCCATGAATAACCATAGTTTAGAGGTCCCAGGCCCTAAGGAAGTCAGACTATCCACCAGGGCCAGGGCCTTTTCAGTGATGCCTCCGATGGTGGAATGCTCTGTCCCATGAGACTAGGGCCCTTCAGGATTTAACCTCCTTCTGTCAGGCCTGTAAGGCAGAGCTATTCCTCCTGGCCTTTAATTTGAATTCAGCCTGATCTTTTATTTCCCTTCTCTTCCCTCGCCCTCCCCTTTTATGAAGATTACCCACTCTGAGACCCCACAGCTAATTCTCGCCCGGCCTCCTCACTGGCCCAAGTAGGATCAATTCAGCCAGCTAGTCCTGGTGATTATCTAATGCTTATTTCCCCTAAATTGATTTCTGAACTTTGAATTTTATTGTTATTCATGTTTTTATACTGTATTTTATGCTACTTTTACAATTAAGTGTTTCAAATTTGTTGTTAGCCGCCCTGAGCCCGTTTGATGTCTCTATTAATTTCCTATTGATAATTTGAGCATAAGAACATCATTTTCTTGAAGGGAGAAACTGCCTTCCCCCTCCTTTGTTTCTTCCTTCTCTATTTCTGTCACAGGTGAAAAAGAAATATAAAAGGTGACAACCTTGGACCAATCATACCATCTCATTTCTTTCCTGAAACAGCAGAGCTCTGACCAGACGCACAAAAGCTACTTGTTAGCGCTTTCATTCAAAGAGGAATTTTTTGAACCGTGGACTGCAAATCTCTCTGACTTAACTTGCAACATCTCACACATGTTTTAGAACCGGTATGCAAACTTTGTTTGGATGAAACAAAACATTGCATCTACTTTTTTCTGGTCAGAGGATTACTGTGCAAACCCAGCTATGGATTTACTGAGACTCACTCCTGCCTCTTGGGGTGATTCTTTATATAAGGAAATATTGTGAGAACTGCAGCAAAGAGATCAGAATATGCTAGGCACTCGTAACCTGAGCAATGGTAACTTGATATTGAGATAGCGGCAGAGGTTAAAATACAATCAAGGGCAAACACGACAAACAAAACTCTCCCTGGTAAAACTGTTGATGAAACAAAGGTAACGTAGCACGTACCTAAATGTGGTAGTAAATACAGGATGTTCTTCATTCTATGTAGTGTTTGTTTGTGGTATACAGTGGTACCTCGGGTTACAGACGCTTCAGATTGCAGACGCTTCAGGTTACAGACTCCACTAACCCAGAAATAGTACCTCAGGTTAAGAACTTTGCTTCAGGATGAGAATAGAATTCGTGCGGCGGTGGCGTGGCAGCAGCGGGAGGCCCCATTAGCCAAAGTGGTACCTCAGGTTAAGAACAGTTTCAGGTTAAGAACTGACCTCCGGAATGAATTAAGTTCTTAGCCCAAGGTACCACTGTACTTAAAAAGGTAAAGGACCCCTGACAGTTAAGTCCAGTCTGGGGTTGCAGCGCTCATCTTGCTTTACTGGCAGAGGGAGCTGACGTTTGTCCATAGACAGTTTTTCTGGGTCATGTGGCCAGCATGACTAAGCCGCTTCTGGCAAAACCAGAGCAGCGCACGGAAACGCCGTTTACTTTTCCGCCGGAGCAGTACCTTTTTATCTACTTGCACTTTAATGTGTTTTCTTTAAAAAATATAAAAAATAGACTTTTCCATGCATACTTCTTCTAACAATATATCTTTAACAATTTTTCATATTTCCACCCTCCTCCCCTGGACTTCCCTCATACTCCCGTTTTGCTTTATTTCCATATTGTTCACCCTGTGTATTGTTTCCCCCAAATTTTCCCAATACATATAGTCGTCTTTTTTATTTTATACAGTTAGTTGTGATTGTTTATTCAAACCCTGCCAATGGGCCCATTTCTTTATGTTGCCTCTTCATATATGTTCTAAATAGTTCCCATTCTCTACTTTGACATGTTTGCAAACTGCTAAGTTGGCAGGAGCTGGGACTGAGCAACGGGAACTCACCCCGTCACAGGGATTCGAACCACTGACCTTCCAAACAGCAAGCCCTAGGCTCAGTGGTTTAGACCACAGCGCCACCCATGTCTCGTGGTATACTTAGGCATCATTTAAAGGTCCTGTCCTGTCCTAGTGACTTATTCTGCTGTGGTCATGGAACACCTGTTCTGACATGCCAGAAAAAGGATGTTGGGGCTGCCAGGGAGGCAGGGTCAGATTAATACCCAATCACTTGCTGTGTTAAGTAGACAGGACGCCCAGGTAAACTGAGGAACACACAACAAATAAAGAGTTTGCTGCATGTGCTGCATGGTCTGGCCTGTGCCCAGTAAACTTGCCTGTAGTGGAAGACACAATCCCATTGCCAGTGCTGAAGGATGCATTAACCGCTAGTCCAGTTGACTTCTTCACATAGGATTGGGAAGGGCTCCATTTTGTTCTTCAGCTAAGGGAGCAAAATGGCTCAAGACAGGCTAATGCATACATCATAAAAGTGGTTGCCATCCCAGCCCCGCCATTGAATCCAGTGGGACTTACGTTGGACTAGACATGTCTTGGGTTGCATCCTAAATGATTCACAAGTTTCCATAGTTCCTGTATGTTTTGAAGCAGTCCCCATCTCAAAGAAAAAGGTATCAAGATACATTCAGAACTGTATATTTGAAGGGAAATATAATAAAAATTAATGTTTCCTGTTCTTTATTACGAACTTGATGTATTGCCTGCTCTCTAATATGTCTGTCTGATGTATTTGTTGTGGCTGTCTTTCCCTTTTTATTCTGAACTCCCTGTACAGTATGTTTCCTTAACTCAATTTTATATATTTTTTTTAAAAAAGAAAGGAAAATACATTGAGGAATGCAAGTTTTGAAAGAAAATACATTTTAAAACAGTATTTAAATGCATACTCGTTTTCAGGTGGTTAGGACTGAGTGAAAATACCCCTCCTAAAAATTGTCCACACTAATTATGAGTGATAAAATGTGGGCAGGTATGTGTGGCAATGAATGATCTTCAGGGGAAGACTAACATTCTCCAACAGTTCATGAGGAAATTTTAAAACTTTTTTTAAAAAAAGAAATGTCAATTTTTGGTGTGAATTTTTGACTACTTAACAGTACAACCCTAACTGTTATGTACTGAGTTGAATAGGATCCAAACTGCAGCAGTCTGATTGGTCCTAGAACAATAGGATCCAAAATGCAGCAGTCTGATTGGTCCTAGAACAATAGGATTCAGAATGCAGAAGTCTGATTGGTCCTAGAACAATGTAGCAGTATGATTGGTTGGCAGGAGCCACCCAATCCAGCTCCAGATAGAAGTGAATCCACAACCTGATTGGCCTACATGAGAATTCCGGAATTAGCCAATCACGTGCAGCCCATTGTGTAAATAATGTATATAAAGCAGATACTTTGAGGGGACTTTCATTCCCTCCTCACCACTATGAGCTGAATAAAGAACATGAAATCCACTCTCGACTCTGAGTATATTTCACTAACCATGTCTACTCAGAAGAAATTCATGTTGAACAGAGCATCAGCCAATAGGGATCACGTGAAGCTTTCTGAGGATACGCTTTTTTCCCTACCTCTTGTACAAGAGAGCTTCTGGCCAGATTCTTCCTGCCTTGCTCTGCCCTTCTCTGCTAACTTGAATTTTCTTACCTTGACTGGACCTTACCTGCTTCATCTGTCCTTGTCTGCTATAACCTGACTTCACTGGAATACCCCTTACTTTCCCTGTGGGCCTCAAGCTCCCACTGGAACAAGATGGTGGTGTTACCTCCATAGCTAGGGGCAGAGAAAGGGGGTGCGGTGGGTGTGGGTCGCCTCGGGTGTCACCCCTAAGGGGGGTGACAAAATGCTGGGTGGCACTCACTGCGGGCCTGCAGTGTGCCTGAGCCACGCATCTCTTTTGCGAGAGTCGTGGTGGCTTGGGCGCGTGCAGGCTCCGCACTGCCCAAACGGTCCATCCGCTGCTTTCCCCCCCCCAGCTGTAGGGCGGCTGAGTGGGAGGAGGCAGGCAGACCCCAGAGGCCCTGTGGTGCACCCCGCCCCTACGGCCGGTTTGCCCCTTCCCTGGGCGCACCACTCCAGGTGCCTGAGCGGCTTCCTCCGCTGCTGTCCACAGCCAAAGACATTCAGAGCATGGGGCTTACAGAACATCATTTTGTGCCAGAAACATGGGATTGTCATCAAGCCCCATAATACAGTAGTGGGAAAAGACACTTTGCCCATGAATTAGCACCAAGGAGAATATCCTGCAGATCCTCTCCTCTGTTGATGAAGCCCTCTGTCTCCTGCTATCTACCCTTCCCTCCACAAAATAATTAAATATTTTTTTTTGGTGTTTGGGGAAGTGGGGAGTAGATGGAAAAGCAAAGGTTGAGTGCAACCCTTAACTGGAGGAAGGTCCTTTTTAAGGGTAGACTGTGCCTGTGTTGAACTGGTGCCTCTCTAATATATATATATAAGGATGTGTGTATATTTTAGTACTCCTTCTTTAAAATCTCCACCTCCCAATCCCCACAAAATGTGCTTGGCATTTAAGCCTTAAGCTTGTTAAATTTAATAGGAACTGAACTGGATCTGTCAAAGAATGGGAGAATGTCCATCTCTTCTTTGTTACCGAGTTGGTTTTAAATTGCTTCTTCATTCTTCCTCTTTCAAAAATACCAGGCAAAGGCAGAAACAACTTTGCCAAGTCCTCCCAGCACAAAGCAAAGATAGACTTTCCCCCTGCCCCGCTTGATGGCTTATGGCATAATAACAACCATATTCACTCCTTTGTAGCATAATTACAATGAACTGCTGTGCAATGGCATTTAGTCAATTGCAACAGCCATTTATTGCCTTGTACACAACAAAAAGCCACAGAGATTACCACTTTAAACATACACACATCTCCCAGCTATTATGCTCTCCCACGGAATGCAAATATTGCAGAGGTATAATGGCAATTGATCTATACATAACCATATTTATGTAAATTATAGATACTGGATGTCATTAATTCAAGCCTGACAAGTGTTACTTTCTCTGGAATGAATGACATGAAACAGATTAACAACATAATGACACAACGAGAAGGAGAATATGAAGTAATAATGTTCTTACATTTTTGTTTATTATGTGGCTGGCCTTCAGGCTGCTAGAGTCTGCTTCAGATCATGAGAACATCTTACTGGCTGCAAATCTCGAGAGACTTAGGTGGACACTAGAGGGCAAAAGATGCAACCTTAGCCTCCTCTCCATCCTGTTTCTTTCTATGGGCAAAGCAGAATTAATATAATGTCAAAGGTCTCTGTAGCACTGTATAGGAACATAGAAAGCTGCTATAGACTGAGTCAGACTATTGATATTTATAACCCAATATTGCTCACACTGGGGTGGATAAAGATCTGGCTCTACTCTGTGGGTCAACATTGACAGGGGATGGGGCAACCCACCAGTCAAATCCCCTTTGCAAGCTTGGGAGCCATCTCTGTAGGGCTTTGGGGGCTGAGCTCCCCCCGAAAAAAAATTCAGGCCCCCTCAATATTCCCAGGCCCGCACAGTGGAAGACGGCCCAACAGGGTCCATTGTGCCCTCAGAAAGGCACAATGAGGCCTGCTGTGATTCAGTGAGAGGGCCCGATTGAGCCTCGGCAGGCCTCATCAGGCCTTTCTGAGGGTGCATTGGCCCCATTGGGCTTCTTTCCACCACATGCGTGACATCAGGCATGTCACACCAGACACCCACAATGTTGGGCAGAACCTGGCATGCCTGCAGTGAACTGAATAATGTAGTTTTTGATGGAAGATGGTCTGCAGTGGAATGGAAACAGAGCTGCATGTGATGAATATGGGGCAGAATGGAAAATGATACCACCTTACCCAAAAACCACATTGCTGGCTGGGAATTTATGCTAAAATGTTTTTTATTCAGCTTAATAAATTCATTTTAGCTCTGTTTCCACTTGCAAACTAAGGGAGGGAGTGTTGCTCACTAAAACAGCCAGGTTTCTACTAGGCTGTTGTACAGTTCCCATCAATTTTATTTGTATACAATGAAATAACACACACAAGCTGGTCACTGCCAGCAAACAAAAGCAATAAATCTGTGAATTTATTGTGTAAATGTGCCCCAGTTACAGCTATGTGCAGCTACACAAGCTAGGTCTTTTCCCCACAAACATATTTATTACCATTGGCCTTTCTTCCATTGCATTCAATAAAGAATCCCAAAATAATGATGATTTAAAGTGTTATCTGTCATTCTGAATATTCAATAAATGTGGTGCATTACAATAAAATCTGGCTAAGTGTATTTGTTTTCTTTCTTTTTCAAAAAAAGGTTGGACTTTCTGCTTGGTGATCTACATTTAATGGAATGCAGTTGTCTCTGTTCCAATTTGCATATTCATAAGACTCTCTGACAGCAGAAACAGTGCTTTCCTCCCTATGCTCCTGTTTTGTTTCAATTTTTTAAAAAACATTTTTGCCAGTCCTTTAAATATTAGGATCACTCCTGGAACCACATCAGTAATCTTGTGACCCCATGAGCTACTTTCTTGGATGAACAACTAAGGCAAGAATCCACAGACTTGCTAAATAATGGCGGCAGTTCATAATTCACTGAGGCGGTGCTGTTCCATCTTCTTGCAAGTACAGCTCTTTTTCACATTTCAGATACATTAGGCAACTCATCCTGGGCTTTCTCAAGCAGCAGCAGTTACCCACCAAGTCAAAGTACCCTAAGACACTCACTAAAGATGGACAGAACAATTGTCAGCTGTCCCCTTCCTATTACAGTAGATCTTCAGATCTGATCATCTTCTGCTTATGCCAGATGGTCTTGGTTTCTTCTGACCATTCTAATCATTTTAGTCTGGTTAGTCAGGTCAGAATTATGTGTTATTTGGGAAGGTCATAGCTCAGTGGTAGAGCACTTGCTCTTCATGCAAAAGGTCCCAGCTTCAGTCCTCGCAGATCCTGGTAGTGTTGGGACAGTCTCCTGTCTGTCAACCTGGAGAGTCATCGCCAGTCAAGGTAGACCAGAGCTTTTCAAACTTTTCATGTTGGTGACACCCTTTTTAGACATGCTTCATTTCATGACACAGTAATTCAGTTTCACTAAGCAAATCTGAGGTTAAACTAACCCTTTATAAGAGTGCTTGTGCGACACACCTACACACTGCAGCCAGCATACTAACGTGTTGCAACACACAATTTGCTGTAGACAATACTAAGCTGGATGGATCTATGACCTGACTTGGGATAAGGTTGCTTTCTATGTTCCTATATTATGGAGAAAATACGGCTGCTGCCTAAAACAGCAGCCTTATATATTGTTCTCGTAACACAATGTAGCAATAGAAATGTCTGCTGCAATGCCATCACTTTCTGAGCTTCCACAGCCCTGCATATGACAGCCAATGAAGATGAGCAGGACGGGGCAACTCAGAGTACAATGACATTAAGTTATATGTTACCTTTTACTTGGTCCAAGGGGGAAGAAACGGCAGTCTTGTTTTACGGGCTCTACTCTTGTTTTACGCCCTCTAGTTCCAGTCCATACATTCTGCATATCTATAGAGAGAAAGACCAGATTGTAGCTTCACAGGAGCATTTTTCACACCATTGGAATCTTACTTTCAGATGACAAGGAAGTGATATAATGTCTATTGTTTATTGAACATTCATCCTGATTGTTTATGGGAAGGTGATACAACATTGCATCAAGCATTGTATTGCAGACTTTCAAGTGCATTTCCCCATCACTTGGGGAATGGTGGAGAAGCTACCGTATTTTTCGCCCCATAGGAAGCACTTTCCCCCCTCCAAAAATGAAGGGGAAATGTGTGTGCGTCCTATGGGGCGAATGCAGGCTTTCGCTGAAGCCTGGAGAGCGAGGGGGGTCAGTGCGCACCGACCCCTCTCGCTCTCCAGTCTTCAGGAAGCTATCCGCTAGCCGTGGGAGACGCAGCTCTCCCACGGCTAGTGGAGAGCTTGCCTGCACCCAGAAGCTTGGGGCGCGCTGAGCTCAGCACGCCCCAAGCTTCGGGCTTCACGCAGCGCTCCGCTAGCAGTGGGAGAGCCTCACGAAGTTGCGCGGCTCTCCCACAGCTAGCGGATAGCAGCCTGTTCTAGGGGCTGGTGTCGGGGGAATCTCGGGCTTCCCCCGCCCCAGCCCCGCACCTGGGGGGGGGGAATAATTTTTTTTCTTTATTTCCCCCCCAAAAAACTAGGTGCGTCCTATGGGCCGGTGCGTCCTATGGGGCGAAAAATACGGTAGTTTTGTTGCACAAAAGCCAGCTTTAATTGTGCAGGCAGAATTTGTTGGGATGCAGTTGAATCCCACTGACAAAATAGTAAAAATTTCAAAGTGCAGGTTAAATGTGTGGTGAAGTAGAATCACATCTGCTATTGACATTCCTGATCTTTATGTATTGCCCATGATCTGAAACCTGCCACCTCATACACTGCAACTTGTGAGACATACCACAAGATAACCAAAGGAACCAGAGCAGCATATGAAAATGTCTTCTTATGGGTTAGACCATCTAGGTCATTATTGTCTAAACACACTGGCAGTGACCCTCTGGGACTTCAGACAAGTGGTGTTCTCTGCCCTATTTGGAGATTGCAAGTATTGAACCTGGAATCTTCAGCATGCAGAGCAGATCCTCTACCACTGAGCTTTCCCCAGCACACTCCTGGGTGTTAAATCAGTGGGAGATAGACAATTGTGGAGGAAATGAACCCAAATGGTAGAGAAGTGCTTTCAGCAACCTTGGGCATCAGATTTCAAGTAGTGATCCCTGATATAAGAATTGGGATGTTATGTTGTCCCCATTTTCATCTGTGCAGTTTATCTACGTGCGCCCCAAATCAGAAGAGTCGAGAGCAGGTGAAGAAAAAGCAAATCCAGTACCTCCCAAAATTATTTATTTATTAATTTTGTATACCATCCTTCACCCTAGCCCTGTTCAGAGGATGAGTGCAAAGGCTCAGAATGCAGAGGTAAAAGGTGGCACTTGACCTCTAAAGGGGAACAGCTGGCCACCAGCAGACTGGCCACCACAATGATTTAATCCCTCTCACCTCCATCCTCCCCACACAAAGAGGGAGCCCGAGAACCTTCTTCCAAGCAAATGAGAGGACTGGACAAACACACTCCCCACGTAAATGTCAGGGACTGGGCAGAGGAGTAATGGTGGATGACCGCCTTCCCATCCTGTCCCCTCTAGGAAGGAGGAAGAGGAAGACAGTATAGATTTACAACAGTGGTTTGCTCAGCTCAGTCACAGCTCATAGGCAGAGGAGGGGAAAGTTGGGAAATCATGGGAGAGCCAGAGCAACACCAGGCTGACACGTTGTCATTAGAAAGCATTCCAGACCCTCCATCTACCAGAACCCGGTGAGCCTTAAAAGTAGGAGAGCAAAGAACTTAAAGACAGAGGGCACGTAGCAGCACCCGTAGAAGTGATGAATGAGGAAATCAGAGAGATGGGGTGAAGATTCACTCGGGTCAACAGCATTATCCAAGAGGCTGGGTTCTATAGCCTCTTCTCTGTAAAGACTGAAATAAAAAAGGATGGTAAGAAACTTTTCCTTGTCTGTATAATTTCCTGGGCAACCAGCCAGGAGCCGCTGATAGCATCCTGACAGTAAATAGCAGAGGATCAGCCATGTGCTCAAGGACTCCTGGAGGTGGGGCTTACAGAGACCTTTTGGTGTAAATCAGTGGCATAAATTGCACCCAGAAGCTGATAGGTAGCATGTCTTATCTATTATTGTAGCACTAACTGTTCTCCATTAAACCAGTTATTTGATGATGACAGTGTACACTTTCCCCCTTCCTCCACAAAACAACAATGAACCCACAACACCTCATTTTTTTTTCCTCCCTGGAAAAGAAATGCAGATCCATAGTTTGATGAAGGACATGACAGGTTCTTCCCTTGTTGCAAAGTGTGCAGCCATCTTCCCCATCTGATATCCCTGTCTATCTATGAAAATGCCGGCGCATTTCCAGCTACCTTGCAACTTGGCATGTGGCAGCCGCATCCATTGCATCTCCATTCTGCGGGCTTCCAGAAGACACTTCAATCCAATCGGAAAACCAGATGGCTTCAAAAGACCCTCATTTGCCTTCCAGGCAACATATGGAATATTAATTAATAATAGATTAATAGACCTTTCCCCACGTTAAATTTTAATCTGTTTGCTAGAGCTTTTTGTGCATGGAAAAACAATGGCTGCACTCGAGCGCTCATGTCATCTTTGCCTCTTGTCTCTTGGAGGAAACGACCTTCACGGGGAATGTCTAAGAAGGGCAGAGGGAGATGCCGAGGGAAGCACAACATTTTGTTTCTTAAACTGCAGCTGCAATGGAACCACCCAGGGAGGAGAGAGAATTTAAAGAGCAGAGGGAGCCGCAGATCGATTTTGTGTCTGTGAACTCACAGAGGTCTCTGCACACATCCTGGTGGTCACATCTGAGTGGGTTTTTCTTTTCTCGCCACTGGTTCCAAGCTATCTGGGGGCTCAAAACCAGCACATCTTGTGGGGGCAGGTTCTATAATTTACCTATGTGCTGCAGGAAGAAGTACTTCCTCTTGTCAGCCTGGATTCTGCTGTCAATCAATTCCAGAGGGTGGAGGTTCTAGCATTATGAGACAGAGAGGAAAGGGCCCTCTCTAAATCGACACCATACATAAATTTATAGGAATGTAGGAAGCTGCCTTATACTGAATCAGATCATCCGTCAATCTAGTTCAGTTTTCTCTACCTGCTAGGGACTCTCCAGGATTCCCCAAAGCTCCTTAGAGATCCCAGCGATGGAACCTCAGACCTTCTGCGTGCCAAGCAGATGCTGGGTTATGGCCCTTCCCCAAGATGCATCTACTACCACATCTATGATGTCCCTCCCTTAAGTTGATTTTCCTCAATTTAAGAAGCCTCAATTTTTGCAACCTTTCCTCCTAACAGAGTTCTTCAGATCTCATGCTTAACCTCTGGAGGCCACTGCTAAATCCTACTGGAAGACAACTCTTCAGAAACTCACATAAACAATATTTTTTTAAAAAAACAAAATGGACAAGGCATTCCCAAAGGGTAGAAATATGGGCAAAATAAGAATAACAGTTTATCTGAGATAGGTAAGAAAAAACAACAAAGACTGTCCCTGGTAAAAATGGACTGTTTCCTGACTATTACTATTATGCAAATGTCTTCATTGTACTGTTTTCAGCAAGTGCTAAAAACTTTTTGTTTAGGCAAGCCTAAGCAGGCATGTAATTTTGTTGTGTTTCCTTTAGAAAATGCTGGTTTTCTCTATATGTTGAAATTTTTATTATGTCTACAGTTTTTAAAGTCTTTTGAAATTGCTATTTTTAATGAATATAGTTTTATGTAAACCGTGTATGTTTATAAAAATTGATTTTTAAAAAATGCACCTTTTCCCCCCTGCCTGCCTGCCTGCCTCTCTGCCCCTCTTCCTCCCTGGCTTGCATGGATCTGAAAAAGCAAATAAATCCAGAGGGGTATTCATTTATCTATTGCAGCTTCTCAGAGTGTGGAAATATTAAAGGATATGGTACAAATACCTTTATATACTGTTGACTCAGAACTCGCGTGCTAAGCAGAACTACAGAAAACTGTTTTTCTCCTCCGTGTTGATAAGCAGAGTAAACATATACAGTACTCATATGCAGGTCTTGGGAACCACTTACAACCTGAAAGAAAATGTCTGCTTACTCACTTGGCAATATTCATGATCCATGAGCTTTAGTACTGGGGAAGGGGCAGGAGGGGTCAGGCTGCTAAATCTCTCCAAGTCTTATTTTCATGCTCTATCCCCTCTTCTATTTCAGGCGGAGGTTTATATTTCCTAAGCATTGATACAAATAACCAACAGAAAGAGAATTATGCACCTAGACAATGGCAAGAGCTTGCAGTACATGTGCCAATGAATCACTTGAGAGACTCAGACCTTGCAGCAAATTACGTGGTTTTGCAGGGAAGAGCAAAGAAGCAAAAGGGGGAAAGGAGGAAGGGTTGCCAGGGCAATGGAATTCTTTAGGAGTTATGGCTTTCATTTCTGTTGGAAAGACAGATAATTTTCCCTGTTCTGCACAAAATTGGGCTAGATAGAACACCTCAGCTGCACAATCAATCGCAATTGAAATTCTAAGTCAAGAGTCACTGTAGAGTTCCAAGCTGTGCAAGAGTAAAAGATCCAGCAAAGGAATATATGCAAGAAACTGTGTGCTTCTTTCGAACATTAAACAGCCAAGAGCATTGTGGCATCTTAGATTTATTGTGGCATGAGCTTCGCTGCACTAGAGCCCACTCCAACAGGCACATGAAGGTTCAGATCTAATTATATTGGTCTAATAAAACTACCGTTTATTAGACCAAGAATGAGCATCGTGCCTACAAGTAACTCCTGGTTTTCAATCCTGGTTTATAGCAACAACAATCTTTCCAGCTTTGCTATGTTAATTAAACACCTGCACCGGGAGAGAAATACATGTTGTTTCAACACTATAAAATTAAGCCAAAGGTTAGCTGGGTTTTGCAAAAGGTTTGGCATTTTTATATATGCCAATATTCACAAGTGACCTGTGGATATTTCTGACCATTCCGACAGCTGAAATGTTTTGAGGAGTCTTATTTCTCATGTATGTTTTTATCACTCTAGAAAATCACATTGATTCCATGTTTTGTGTGTGATTTCAATCTCTGATTCGAGTGTGGTGTCATGGTTAGAGTGTTGGACTAGGATCTGAGAGATCAGGGTTCAAATCCCCACTTGGCCATGAAGCTCATTGTCTTCCCTCTCAGTCTAACTCTAACCTACTTCACAGGGCTGTTGTGGGGATTAAATGAGATTAGCTGGGGGAGGTGAACTCTGTGTGCCAACCTTGAGCTCCTTGGAGAAAATGGTGGTATATAAATGAAAATAAATAAATAAATGCCTTTTGGTGCTCTCTGGCTATTAAATTTCTATTATTATTAAGCGTGTTCTCATTAAAAGAGAGCACGTGTTGCGGCTGGGGCCAGCCAAGCCACCCCTCTGTTGCCAGGCAGGTTAGGATAGATGGCCTCTAGCAGGGATTGGTAGATGGTGTCGCTGGGGTAAAATTGATGTTGCCATTTGGGGGAGGGAACAGAGGTTTTTTAAGCATTGCACACAGCGTGAGAGCTTTCACTTTGGCTGCGTGCAATGGATCACCCACCCACTATCCCTTATTTTGCTATGGTGTGTTGACCTTGCTATGCCTGTCATGGGGTTGTCTGCCATTGGGGCAGGGGCCTGGTAGGAATTTTGTCCATTTGGCTGATTGGCTGGTGCCATTTGGTTTTTGCCTACTGCGTAGCAAATCGTCACAACTTGTAAGGTTGCAGTTAGGCATTGGTTAAATAATTGGTTGGAGGAGGGATAAGGATTGTCTGGGCCTGCCTCTCCAATGCTGCTGCTGCAAGGGAATTCCGTTAAAGGAATTCAGGGGCTTGCCATGCTTTCGTCCTTATCCCTGGAATCGGATTTGGGCCGCACAAGCCCCTGGGAGCATGAGGGCAAAAGGTGAGGGCCTGTGGCTGAGCTCCACTTTCTACCCAATATTGTTTCCCCTCACTGACTTTCGCTGGAATCCGGAAGTCAGTTCTGTCCCCAGGCAGGGGGACAGATAGTCATAACCAATGCCTAAGCAACCATTCACATCCATGTATGTTAAAAAAGTTGTGGCTAAAATTATGCCAAAAACCTTAAACAAAAATTCTGTGTGATGTGTGAATTATTGGGGGGTGTCTTGGGGACCTCGACATGCAATTATTTTTATTTGTGGTGGTGGTGATTATGATGTTGAAGGTGTAGCAAGTTGGATAATTCCATTCAAATGAAGCCCCAAAACACGGGTAGCTATAGGTGGCTTAAGAATAGGGCAGGCCACATTTCACAGGGCTGGGCTGAGCATTTTGCAGAATGAGGTGACTGCCTTGAAGTGACATATGCTAGGAGAAAGTGGTAGCAGTTCCCTGGCTGTTCCGCCTAACCATCCCAGCCTTCAGATGGAGAATTGAGCTATGCTTGCCACCTGGCCTTCTCTGGTCCTCCTAACTTAGCCTGCTGGCCCAGACACAGTGGAGGATGTTCTCCTGTCATCAGTGTTGGAGTAAAATTCAACTGCCAATCCAGCTGGCTCTTGTGCAGGCAGATGGCACATGCAGCCATCTTGCCCTTCACTCCAGGGAGCAAAATGTCTCATGCTTGCACTGCATTGACAGTTTCATTGAATCCCAAGATCTTAGAAACACTCTTATATTTGGTGTGTTCTTGTGAAGCCTTGCCACACTTTCAAGTGGCATGCTGCAGAAGATTGAGCAAGGGAGGGAATTCCCATCTTTTTTGGTAAATATGGGGAGGTGGCAATGAACACAGGGGGCTAACTGTTTTATATGCATCACCAGAACACCGAGAGACTTCTTCCAGCTGAGCTCTTGGGCTTGCATTAGGTATAGGGCAATGTAAAATAGTCTGCAGTGCAGTGGAAGAGTAAGTCAAACACATAAGATCAGAGTCATGGGGGCTGACCTCCCTCCATTTTCAGCTGTCAGGAAAAGAGGTAAGCCTCTGCTCTCTTCATTTGTGGAATTATAGATATCCTGCCCAATTTCTCACTGAGAAATAATTGGCTGTCACCTGTCATTGTCCCCAGCCAGTGAGTGGAAAGGCCCTCACTTTAGTTTTAAAAGTCACAGACCCTCAGGGACAGCCCCTGATTTACAGAAGCTGTCCCTGATTTGATCCTGGAGTGTCCTGCTTTTCCTTAGGATGTCACTATTTTCACCCAGTAGTGATGTATGGAAGTGAGAGCTGGACCATAAAGAAGGCTGATCGCCAAAGAATTGATGCTTTTGAATTATGGTGCTGGAGGAGACTCTTGAGTGGACTGTAAGAAGATCAAACCTATCCATTCTTAAGGAAATCAGCCCTGAGTGCTCACTGGAAGGACAGATCCTGAAGCTGAGACTCCAATACTTTGGCCACCTCATGAGAAGAGAAGACTCCCTGGAAAAGACCCTGATGTTGGGAAAGATTGAGGGCACAAGGAGAAGGGGACGACAGAGGACGAGATGGTTGGACAGTGTTCTCGAAGCTACCAGCATGAGTTTGACCAGGAGTGCCTCTGGTCCATGGAGTCATGAAGAGTCGACACGACTAAACAACATTTTCACTGGAGAAATGTTGGAAGAATTCATTGGCCCATGGAGAATTCATTGGCCCATGAGAAGCTAAAAAAAACACCAGAGTTATTTGATTCCCAAGCCACCTGAAGGCAATCCTGTATAGGGAAGTTTTTTTTAATGTTTAATTTTTATTATTTTAATATTTTAATATATGGTGGAAGCTGCCCAGAGTGGCTGGGTCAACCCAGTAGATGTGTGGGGTATAAATAGTAAAATTATCATTATGGAATGGGACATCCCTATTTTCATCGGAGAAATGTTGGAGGGTATGAAGTCATTGTACTATGCAGTTCTCCTAATATAAACCTTTACCCATCCCCCCAATATTAATGCATTGTATCGTAATGTTATTTTCACCCATAAATGCATCTTTATGCACACTGCCCCAATATATGCATTTTCCTACACATCTTGGGGTTGGAGAACTGCATCACACAATTTGGAGAGGAGCAAATTGAAAAGGATAGCTGTGTTCTGATTTGTGTATTAATGTTGTTGTTGGTGGGTGTTTTGTTTTTTTTTAGGAGATGCAAATTAGATAGTCTCCCATTAAAACATGAACCAAAATGTGGCATCTGAATATAGACTGCATTTTTAATCAAGGTTTATATTGACTTATATTTTGATCAGGTTCATAAAGTCTAAAATGGGCTTAAATTCACAAATGTTTCATGCCAGGCAGACCAGCTGCTTAAGAAAACACTGGCAATGTTTTCCTCCTAGACAAGGGGCCCCCCTTGATTTATAGCAGGAAAATAACTTTCAAAGTCGTAAAAGCTGAAATTACAGGCTGAAGACCAAGGTTACACAGACCCTACATAATTAAAAGTGGTAGGTAAACAGTAAAATAAAACCATGTGCCTTAAACTTGAGCCACAGGACAAAAGGTCAAGAGCACATGGAAGAGAAAACAACTAGCTGGAGTATGAACAGGGGAAGAGGCTTTTTATTTCCTATTTTATTTTGAGGCTGTAAACTGTTCCTTCCTTTTACTTTGAGGAGATTTATCCTTCTAAAAAGCTATATATGTTATGTATGAAATATGCTGGCTTAAATGTAATTATGCAAAGGATTTGAGAAATGCTAGATTCTTATTTCATATAGTTGTAAGAGTTGTATTTATCCTGAAATTAAGTCAGTCACCAGCGTAGCCCCCCCCTGCCAGAAATGAGATGCCATCCGAGCAGTTCTGATATATATGGTTGTCAGACATTTGTTTAGAAACCTTCATATGAAGTAGATCTTTTAATGTTGATGTGAAACTCAAGATCCTTGACATATGTTTAAGATAAAAATTTAAGATTAACCATTTGTTTTAGAAGGCAGTAGGGCAAGGAGGGCAGGAGGTGAGCTGGTAATTAAGATTCCTTGTTGAGACACATGTAAAGATATATTAATACTTGTTTGTCAATTATAAATGGAAGGAAATATAGCTCTTTGTCTCCCATAAAAGGCAATAGGAAATGAGTGTATTTTTGTAATTGGTCATAGCAATCAGCCAATAGGAAATCCAACCAGGCTGGTTGGACAGATGCAGCCACAGGAGGAGCATAGGGGGCTGGATTAAGGAAATATAAGTGCTGGCCATAATGGCAGGAGGCCAGGCCAGAGCTTGGTAACCATATACCACTGTGCCTCACATTTATTTGTCTGACAAATAAATTATTATTTTAATTTCTCTGTTGCTGCGTTGAATATTTCATTCCAGCTAAGCGTTAACCACAAGCAGGATGCTACAAAACCACTTTTCCTCCCCCATCTTTCTGCTAAGCCCCTTCTCTTATAAAATTACTTTTATATTTGATTCATATTTGACACAGTTAAAAAACTCCAGGTGTATTTAGCCTAGGTGTACGTATTTCTCTCGGTTAAATGGCATTTATATCCTGCTTTCCCTCCAGTAAGTTAAACGTGGTGTCCATGGTTCTGCCCCTCCTGTTTCATCCTTACAATAACCCTGTGTGGTAGGCTCAGCTAAGAGATTGTGAGTGGCAGTTGAGGTCAGCCGTTGAGTCTTATGGCTAAATAGAGATTTAAGCCTCCATCTGCCCAATTCCACTCTTACCACTGCCTGACACTCTGGCTCCATCAACTTTATATTCCTGGCAATGGGCCTATTTGTGCTCCAAGAACCTAAGTAGCACCAATCAGTGCTTTTCTCCAGCTCTGTTTGCAGCTTGCTTCTCTGGATAAATAGAGCTGTCGGTTCTTCTGAACATGTATCTGGAGTGAGTGATGCTAATCATAACTTTGGGGAAAGCATGTTGACAGCTCTAAACACTCCCACTAGTCATAAAGCAACTGAAAGATGTTAGGGATAGCTGTGATGTGACCATAGCTGCATAATGATGACATTTTTTCTCCTTTCTATTTTTTTCCATTTTTTTGACTGGGCTGCTGCTCAAGAAAGAGAAAGATGAGAGGGAAGTTGAAAGGGCACATTAATGTTAGTGATTTAAGGCTCTTTATTTCTCTACCCACCAAGCTTGGCATCAGGCACTTTTGATGGGCAAATTGACAATTGGATTATTGTAAAAATAAAAAATAATGCTTCTCTATATTAGCAAAAGGGACGCGGGTGGCGTTGTGGGTAAAACCTCAGCGCCTAGGACTTGCTGATCGCATGGTCGGCGGCTTGAATCCCCGTGGTGGGGTGTGCTCCCGTTGCTCGGTCCCAGCGCCTGCCAACCTAGCAGTTCGAAAGCACTCCCGGGTGCAAGTAGATAAATAGGGACCGCTTACTAGCGGGAAGGTAAACGGCGTTTCCGTGTGCAGCTCTGGCTCGCCAGAGCAGCGATGTCACACTGGCCATGTGACCCGGAAGTGTCTCCGGACAGCGCTGGCCCCCGGCCTCTGGAGTGAGATGGGCGCACAACCCTAGAGTCTGGCAAGACTGGCCCGAACGGGCAGGGGTACCTTTACCTTTACCTTTACATACTAGCAAAAGATTGGGTGGTGGAGGGTGCTCAATTTGGAACGATGAGTCTAAGACGAAAAGCTATGTGAATCCTCTAATTTATGTAAATAGCCACCTGCAGTGTTTTGTACTTTTAAAAGATGGAACGGAAGGAGAAGAGAAAAATGGAAAAAGATAGGTGGGTGGTAGATTGATTGATTGGTAGATAGATAAAGATGAGTGCTTTGCACCAAGAACCTAAGAAGAGCGTTGCTGGATGAGACCAAAGTCCTATATAGTCCAACATCCTCTTTGATGGCCTGATGCCTCTGTGTACCCCAAAAGCAGAACATGAAGGAAATAGTTTCCCCTTGCTGTTGTTTCCCAGTGATTGGGTATTCAGAGACATGTATCGTTTGACACTGGAGGTAGTAGGCATCATAGCTAGTAGCCATGGATTGCCTGAACCTCCGTGGTTTTGGTCAAATTCCCTTTTAAAGCCATCCAAATTAGTGGCCAGCACTCTTGTCTTGCGGAGGCAAATTCCGTAGCCTAGTGTGAAGAAGCACTTTCTCTTGTCTGACTGGAATCTTCTAACATTCAGCTTCATTAGGTACCCCCACGTTCTAGTACAGTGGTACCTCGCAAGACAAATGCCTCGCAAGACGAAAAACTCGCAAGACGAAAGGGTTTTTGGTTTTTTGAGTTGCTTCGCAAGACGAATTTCCCTATGGGCTTGCTTCGCAAGACGGAAACGTCTTGCAAGTTTGTTTCCTTTTTCTTAAAACCGTTAATACCCAGGGTGCATTAGAGGTGCAGTTGCGACTTGACTTCGAGGAGCAACTCATAGCACGCGGTGTGGTAGCCTGCTGGAGAATGTTGGGGCCACTTCTTAAAATTACTGCAGACTTAATACAGTGGTGCTTCGCAAGACGAAAAATTCGCAAGACAAAAAAACTCGCAGAACGAATTAATTTCGTCTTGCGAGGCACCACTGTATTATGAGGAAGCAAAAAGAAAACCATTTCTCCCCACATCATGCATCATTGTATAGATCAAGTTATCATATTCAAATACCTTCCAATTGTCCCTGTTTTAATGGGGCATTCCTGGAATTACAGAAGCCATACTGGCTTCTGTTTTGATCCTGGAATATCCAGCACTAGCGCCTGGTGGGAGTTAGCTGACTTCAACTGGAGCACAGCACAAAAAGGAGTTTCAACTTTTGGTGCTGCACAAGTCAGCAACACCAAAAGATACAAGGAAATAAGAGTGGCACCACCTTCTGCCAATCAGGATTCTGTGCCTCTTTAGGTTGCTGCCTTCAGCAGCTTCCTCTTTAATGGTTTTTTTAAAATAAAATTTTATTAATTTTCTTTTTTTTCTCATCACAAATATACTTGTATCCATAACATACAATTTGTATAACATCTCCCCCTCCCTCCCTTTGGAATTCCCTCAACTTCCATTTCTGAGTTACTATCCTCCCCATTGTATTCTGCTGGGTTTTTTTACAAAATACTTTCCCTTTGTTACAATACCTCGGTCCTGTATACCTGAAGGAGCATCTCCACCCCCATTGTTCAACCCGAACACTGAGATCCAGCGCTGAGGGCCTTCTGGCGGTTCCCTCCCTGCGAGAAGCCAAGTTACAGGGAACCAGACAGAGGGCCTTCTCAGTAGTGGCGCCCACCCTGTGGAACACCCTCCCTTCAGATGTGAAGGAAATAAGCAGCTATCCTATTTTTAAAAGACATCTGAAGGCAGCCCTGTTTAGGGAAGTTTTTAATATTGAATTCTGTATTGTTTTTAACACTTGATTGGAAGCCACCCAGAGTGGCTGGGGAAACTCAGCCAGATGGGCGGGGTATAAATAATTTTTTATTATTATTATTATTATTATTATTATTATTATTATTATTATTATTATTATTATTATTATGGTTCCCACTCTTTTTCAAAATTACTATTGTCCTTTTCCCTGTCTATTTGTCAGCTTTGCCAGCTCTGCATAGCTCATCAGTTTTTCTTGCCATTGTTCTTTTTTTTTGGAATTTCTCCAGTCTTCCAATTCTGTGCTACCAATATTCTCGCCGCCATCGTAGCATTCATGAATAATGTCCTTTTCTCTTTCGGCAGGTCTTGCCCTAAGATACCCAACAGAAAGGCTTCTGGCTGCTTAACAAATGTTATTCTTTTTTCTTTTTTTTTAACAATATTTTTATTGGTTTTTCCAGATACAAGTTATAAGAAGAAGAGAAAAAAAAGGAAAGAGAAAATAACAGAAGAAAAAAGAAACAATTTTTCCAAGATATTTTTCATAACCAACTGTACTTCCCCACATCTCCCTCACCCTGCATTCTTTACAATAAAGATATCAGCAAATTATTACCTTGTTTCATGCATTCCTTTGTACTTTCCAATAAGTATACCTTATGTTTAAGACTTATTATCTAATTACATTATCTTAAAATAAAAATGATGTTACTTTAAACATTAGTCCTTTCATAATTATAAACTTAATTTCCATATCACCAAATCTTGTTGCTGAAGCTAAATTTTCTGAGTCATGCAAACTCTTAACATTCATATAACTTAAAATATTTTTGTAGATAGTCTTTAAATTTTTTCCAATCCTCTTCAATTGTTTCTTCTCCCAAGTCTCGGATTCTGCCAGTCATTTCGGCCAATTCCATGTAGTCCATCAATTGCTTCTGCCACTCTTCCAGTGTGGGCAAATCTTGTGTCTTCCAATATTTTGCAATTAGTATTCTTGCTGCTGTTGTTGCATACATATAAAAGGTTCTGTCGTTCTTTAACACCTTCTGGCCGTGAATGCCCAGAAGAAAGGCCTCTGATTTTTTAGGAAAGGTGTATTTAAACACCTTTTTTAGCTCATTATGAATCATTTCCCAGAAGACCTTCACTTTTGGGCAGGTCCACCAAAGGTGAAAGAATGTCCCTTCAGCCTCCTTACATTTCCAACATTTATTATCAGACAGATGATATATCTTAGCAAGTTTGACTGGGGTCATGTACCACCTGTATATCATTTTCATAATATTCTCCTTCAAGGCATTACATGCCGTGAATTTCATACCAGTGGTCCATAACCTTTCCCAGTCTTCAAACATAATGTTGTACCCAATGTCCTGAGCCCATTTTATCATTGCTGATTTGACTGTCTCGTCCTGAGTGTTCCATTTAAGCAGCAAGTTATACAAATGTTATTCTAAACATTTTTTTCAATTCATTATGTATCATTTCCCAATATATTTTAACACTTTTGTAATCCCACCACATATGATAAAAGGTCCCTTCAACTTCTTTACACCTCCAACATGCCCTCTGTTCATTTTTATATATTTTTGCCAATTTAACCGGTGAAATATACCATACATACATCATCTTCATACAATTCTCTTTTAGCAATATACAATCTGTAAATTTCAAATTTACTTTCCAGAGTTTTATCAGTCTTCAAATTGTATATTGTGACCTATATCTTGCACCCATTTCATCATAACTGATTTTACTTCCTCATCTTTCATTTCCCATTCCAAAAGGATGTTGTACATTTTAAAAAATAATTTTCTCTTCTCTTCTATTACTTCCTTTTGGAATTTAGAAACTGTATATAGAAAGCCTTTCTTATTGTTCTCTTTGAAGATATCTTTTAGCTGCCTGTGGTGCAACCCACTTTGAAGATGTTCTTTTATTTCATCATATTAGCTTCCTCTTTAATGTTGATTCGCTTTTCTTCTTCTTCTTCTTTGGCAATCCCTCATAGCTGAGTAAGATTGTCTTCCATGAACACAATCTTAACAGTGAGTCCATAAGTGACTGTGGAGACCAATTCTGGATCCACACGTCCTTCCACAGTGGGGACTTTGGTTTCCCGGCAGAATTTGATAATGGTGAGGGTTTGCCAAGTGTGCCTTCCCCTTAACACGATTCTCTCTTTCGTCCCGAGTTCGAGTGTCTTCAAAGCCTGTAAAGCTATTCTTCAATTGGAGCACTTGTAGGCTAGTGTTTCCCAGTTGTCAGTGTTTATACAACATTTTTTTAGATTTTCCTTGAGAGAGTCTTTAAACCTCTTTTGTTGACCACCAGCATTATGCTTTCCATTTTTAAGTTCAGAATGGAGTACAGTAGTTGCTTTGGAAGATGATAATCAGGCATTCACGCAACATGACTAGTTCAATGAAGTTGATGCTGAAGAATCATTGCTTCAACACCTTCTTCGCCGCTTCTATTGCATCTGCAGAAAACAGCAGCAGGAGACTCTTTCAGGTGGTTCACAATCTATCGGAACCACCTTCGTCATCGGGGCCAGGTTGGGATCCCAAGATCTCCTGCAATGCTTTTGCGAAGTTTTTTGCAGATAAAGTCACTCAGATTCGGAAGGAGGTAGACTCCACCATGGGAGCAGGGCCGGGGCCGGAGAGTGCTAGAGTCCTGTCTAGTCATGTTATATGGGATCAATTTCAATCAGTTACCTCCGAGGATGTGGACAGGCTGCTTGGACGAGCATGGGCAGTAGTCAGGGATGATGGGAGTTGTAGTTGTATTAGATGGGAGTTGTAGTCCAACAATATCTGGAAGGGAACAGGTTTCTCATTCCTGCTCAAAGCATTGGTAATTGTCAGAAGATACCTAGTTTTGTGCTGGATATATATCACCAGGCAGGAAATTTCATTTTACAGTAGGGAGGAAATTGACAATGACCTTTGGGTTGTTCATTTCCTTGGTGGTACATCTAAATTTTAAAACAGAAACAAATGAAATCCTCAGAACTCTGAAATGGAACTAAATGTATGTGGTGCTGCAAGATCATTCCATTAATGCATTATGAATTCCATAAATATCATATGAAAGGTGCAGATGTAGTGAGAATTCATAGTGCAATTTGCATCTATCATGCCACATTAGTAGAATTGGTCAATAAAATAGCTCCACATATTCAAATGACTCTCTTTTTAATTAAAAATAGTGACTAATAGCTTTAGATGGGGGAAGAGAAACCCTATTACACTGAAAACACTACAAGACAGCTTTTATGAGCTCCATGTCTTGGGCTTGTCGTGAAATATTACATTAACCAGTGACCACTGGTGGCGAATGTACAGAGGAAGGGAGAGGTGAATGCCCTGCATACAGAATACATTTCCAACAATATGTCCTTATTTTCTAAAACCTTTCTCTCTTTTTAAAAAACCCCATCTACCTCTTTTTTTCTTTTTTCTTTTGCATTGTTGCAGTGCCCTGTTAAGCCTTTGCTAGCATAAATTGTTATAGAGGTACAGTGGTACCTCGGGTTAAGAACTTAATTCGTTCTGGAGGTCCATTCTTAACCCGAAATTGTTCTTAAGCTGAGGTACCACTTTAGCTAATGGGGCCTCCTGCTGTGATTTCTGTTCTCATCCTGAAGCAAAGTTCTTAACTCGAGGTACTATTTCTAGGTTAGCGGAGTTTGTAACCTGAAGCATCTGAAACCTGAAGCATCTGTAACCCGAGGTACCACTGTAATTCTTTAGAGTTCATTTCCACTCTGAGGATCTCTGGAATCATATAGGATTGTAGAACTGGAAAGGACCCCAAAGCTCATCTAGTCCAACCCGTGCAATGCAAGAATCATAGCGAAAGAATCCATGAAAAATGGTCATCCAAACTCTATTAAAAGCCTCCAATGAAGTAGAATCCACCTCCTTCTGCAGCAGTCCGCTCCACTGTTGAGCAGCTCTTAGCACCAGCAAGTTTTCCCTAATGTTTTGTCAGAATCTCCTTTCTTGTAACTTAAATCCATAGGTTTGAGACCTATTCTCTGGAGCAGCAGAAAGCAAGATGTCAAATCTCAAAAGTGGCATTGGAATGGATCCATCATACTTCTAATGCACAGGCTTGTAAAAATATATACAAGCTTCAAAACTGGACTTTTAACAATGTTGGGCTGAAAGCTTCCTTATGTTTCAAAGGGAACAATCCTGACTCCTTCCTGGGAGCAGAAGGGCTAGAGAGAGTGGCAGAGGCACCATGGCATCCAAAACCCTGCTGTTCACACCAGCCAGTACAGAAGGTGTGGAGTTGTGGTTTTGTTTCATGTTTGTTTTCTTTTTGTTTCATGAGTCAGCAGCTGGCTCACACAGCTTAAAGGACTTGGAGGAATTTGTAATCTCCATGCCCATTTCCTCCAGTTTGAAAACATCCTCTTTCGTTTTAACCACCTGGAATCATTTTATATCATGAGCAAACATGGCTACATCACTGCTGTCCCCTCACTCTGGTTCATTTATTAACATGTTTTTAAAAGCACAGACTTCAATACTGATGCTAAGGGAACTTCCTACGTGTCGCTATTGGGAGAATTGTCCATTTCTTCCCTATCTTTCTGCTTCCCAGTCCTTAACCAGTTATTTATCTGTAAGAGGCACTGTCTTCTTATCTCATGACTGCTAAGAAGGGATATAGACAAATCATTTTTGTCCCATGTCAGGATGACAGTATTGGGATAGTTGTTCAAATTATCTGACCCAACAGATGGCTGCTTCCTAGGCCCCATATTCAAATCTCATCAAGGCTCAGTCCCACATTTAGATTTCAGTGTCAGCACTCTGCCATGGAATATGTGACATGAAAACGTGAGGGCAAGAGAATCTTCAGAGTTCACATCACTCAATACTTACATCCAAAGCAACTGGGATTAAAGGAAAGAGCTTCTAGGCTTAAAGGACATGTGGATCATAACTTCCTTGGAGATGTGCAGCCTCTTCCTATGCATATTAACTCAGATGTAAATCCAGCTGTAGTCAATGGGGTTTACTCTCACCTAGGAGAGCATAGCAGTGCATTCCATTGAGCTTTTGAGGGCCATGATGGACAGATGTTTACCAGGAATGTGGTAAATGTGACAAGACAGAAGTACTGTTTTGGGGGGACAGGAGGCAGGCAGGTGTGGAGGACTCCCTGGTCCTGAATGGGGTAACTGTGCACCTGAAAGACCAGGTGCACAGCCTGGGAGTCATTTTGGACTCTCAGCTGTCCATGGAGGTGCAGGTCAATTCTGTGTCCAGGTCAGCTGTCTACCAGCTCCACCTGGTACACGGGCTGAGACCCTATCTGCCCGTGGATTGTCTCACCAGAGTGGTGCATGCTCTAGTTATCTCTCTCTTGGACTACTGCAATGCACTGTGTGTGGGGCTACCTTTGAAGGTGACCCAGAAACTACAACTAATCCAGAATGCGGCAGCTAGACTGGTGACTGGGAGCTGCCGAGACCACAAAGCACCGGTCTTGAAAGATCTACATTGGCTCTCAGTACGATTCCGAGCACAATTCAAAGTGTTGGTGCTGACCTTTAAAGCCCTAAACTGGCTCCATCCAGTATACCTGAAGGAGCATCTCCATCCCATCGTTCTGCCCAGACACTGAGGTCCAGCTCTGAGGGCCTTCTAGTGGTTCTCTCACTGCGAGAAGTGAGGTTACAGGGAACCAGGCTGAGGGCCTTCTTGGTAGTGGCATCTGCCCAGTGGAATGCCTTCCCACCAGATGTCAAAGAAATAAACAACTAGCTGACTTTAACACAAATGAACAGTTTGCTCCGACTGAGGACTAAAAAGTGGTTTCCCCAGGGGAAAAGCAGTGGTACAAGAAGAAGTGTGGATAAGCCCCTAATCTTGCTTTTCCACCCTGGACCTCATGGCTGTGTACATTTTTCTTCCCTCCCATGTTTTAGATTTGTAACAGCCCTGTGAAGTAGGCTAGGTTAAGTTAACAGATGTACATAAGGAGCAGTTCTTGTCAATAGATTGCAGTGCAGGTGATGGAGGAATGCAAGGGGCCCGATCCACATACAGTGGAAGGTCCTATTGGCATCCCGGTTACAGTGGCCAACCAAATGCCTACATAAAAACTAAAAACAGGACCTGAGCACAACAGCACTCTCCTCATTTGTGGCAGTTGCACATTGGGGTAAATAATGCAATGCCCTCCAGATGTTACTGGACTACAACCCCCATCATCCATGGTAATGGACCATGTTAACTAAGGTTGATGGGAGTTGGCATTCAAGAGCAACTGGAGGGGACCAGGTTGGCTATCCCTGGGTCAAAGGAACAGATGCGATCTCCCAATCATGACCTTGCAACTGGGCTGTATGGCTCAGAGGCTCTTTAAGAATCTCTCCTTTCTTTTGTCACCTGCAGGAATCCTCGGGTGGATCTGGTGCCTAATGAGTTGTTCTTTTGCATTTTTAAATGGGTCCAGAAGAAAAGTACGACATGTGCTGAATGAGGTCATCACGGCAGGCAGTCCAATTAGCTAAAAATAAGACTGCAAATGTTCTTTGGATTGGCAGAGGCAGGAGCCTCCAAGAGTGTCATAATCAAATTGCTACCTTTTTTCCAGAAGGTTTCACAAGACCTTGTACCTCCCAATGTGTTTCAGACCCCAATAACTGCTCTGAGAAGGGCAAAGGATGGATCTAAAAAAAGAGAGAAGTCAGCACTGGATTTTTATTGTATTTTTAAAACCTGCTCATCTTCCTGCCATGCTTACAATTATCCGGACAGAAAACATCTGCTTTTGTCCATTAAGGAGTAAAGATTAGTAGCTTTTATTTAAACTTGGCATTCTCGGTTAGTTACTGGGACTTGGGGGGGAGGGGGAGAGAAATTGGAACCTAATTACAGAGCAGATGCTGAGAGTGGTATTTATTCACCAAAACCGCACAGGTCATTCATTAAAATCTCAGTTTTAATTAGCAAACACCTGTTTTGTGTTTGATTTTACACTGATACGTACTGTCTGCAATTTGCTTTCTTCAGTGCAAGCAATTAGATAGCCCTGACAGTAACAGTTAATCTAATTAGAACAGGGGTGCCCTGGGAGGCAGACACTGACTTCAAGAAATTGCACACACATAATCACAGCTCCATTCCATTAGAGGCTAAAGTTAGTGCAGTATCCCACCCTTCCCAATTCATATGCAGGATTGTCTCTTGGTGTGAGTGTTTGTGTGTAGGTATAAGAGGCAAATGAAACTGGATGTGAGAACCATCACACATGCAATCTGTCTGCACATGTTCAAATAGTGCTGTGCCAAAATCCACACTCCCATTTCTTGAAATTTTTCTTTCTTGAAAAAAGAGACTTCGCTCCCTGGTAGTGACTCATCTGCAGAACATTTTTGAAGTTTCCCACAACAGAATTTATTTATAATTTTGATGGGGATTGGACTGAGGTTTATTTATTATTGCAAGGTGGCAGAGGGTGGTGTGACACCCCCCATTCCATTAAGCACAATAGGGGGCGTTACTTCACAATTGATGCCTTCCTCTTGGGTTTAATTGAAGTATGGGAGGCCAGGGAGGCTGAGATTGGTGAGTTCACTGGTTTTGTTGTTAAGGGAAGTTCTGACAATTCTAAATCTCAATCCCAGCAAAGAAACATCAAAATTGAATTGAAATGGAGATGGGGTGGAAGAAGACCAACGCAGTGAGTTCTATAGGTGATCCTCTCTTGAGTGTTGGATGGTTCCAATACTCAAAATATCTACATTTGTTTTGCTTTGCTCTTAGCTTCAATGACGCCAAAGAGGAAATTGAGCTCTACATCAGATGAGTACAAAGGATGGATATTGATTATAAATACCTAGATGAATATGTGCTTCTTACTTTAGTCTTGCAGTTTGCTGCCTTTAACACAGGTCTGATTTGCAATCATCATCATCATCATTTTTAATTTGTATACCATCTTTCTATCTTACAATACTCAAGGCGGTTTGCAAGCTGAAGAAACAAAAAAAATGTACAACTTGTAACAATCTAATGCAATACAAAAATGTGATAATAAAACATAACTTTAAAATAAGCAACCTACCGGTACATCAAAAAAAGAAGAAGAAGAAGAAGAGAAGAGTTTGGATTTGATATCCCGCCTTTCACTCCCCTTCAGGAGTCTCAAAGCGGCTAACATTCTCCTTTCCCTTCCTCCCCCACAACAAACACTCTGTGAGGTGAGTGGGGCTGAGAGACTTCAGAGAAGTGTGACTGGCCCAAGGTCACCCAGCAGCTGCATGTGGAGGAGTGGAGACGCGAACCCGGTTCCCCAGATTACGAGACTACCGCTCTTAACCACTACACCACACTGGCTCTCAAAGAAACATTCAACAATCATTAGAATAGCATAAAATAATAATATCAGCATATAAACGTTATATATATATATATATATATATATATATATATATATATATATGCAGGTTTTGGTGTCCTCGGGTATCTTCCCGTGTAAAAGTTGGGGTGTCTAGGCGACGTTTCGACGAGGTCTCACTCGTCATCTTCGCCTAGACACCCCAACTTTTACTCGTCATCTTCGCCTAGACACCCCAACTTTTACACGGGAAGATACCCGAGGACACCAAAACCTGCATTCCTGTACCCGTGAAAATCTACGAAAGCATATATATATATATATATATATATATATATATATATATATATATAATGAGTAAAAGATTCACTCTTAACAGTTACAATAAATAATTTCTAAACTACAATAAATAAAACAACGGCAAGCCACAGTACATCAAATAACACAATACAAATTGAGAAGCAGAGACTAGAGGGTGGAGCAAGGCAGGTGGAAGAAGGCCTTGCCTGATGAAGTCTCTCCCCTCACAGTGAGAATAATAAACAAATACAAGTGAGCAATGAAGAACTTGCCCAGGAGCTACACATGGCCACCAGTTTATTGCTGGAGATCCAGCACTTGTTAAAGAAGGGATGGGGAGCCTTTGGCTCCTTGGATGTTGCTGGACTACAACTCCAATCATCCTCTCACCATTGGCCATGCTGATTCAGGCTGATGGGAGTCCATCAACACCTGGAGAGCTGCACATTCCCTGCCCCTGTGTTAAAGGATCAGCTATAGGGATTAGTTCAAAAATAGAGTATCGTCCTATTTGTTTCAGGTAAAGTTCTATAATATATGTGCTTGTTCTGAACAAGTTGTTCGAGAATTCTGAATTAGAAGCAAACATGGTTTGGAAATATATGATGATGATGAACCCATTGCTTCACTTCTACTTAGTTTTCCAAAGAGAACAATTTGCCCAGAAGCAGGGAAGAAGGCAAACAACAGAGAGTTCTGCCACAGGAGTTTAATTCAGAGAGAGAGAGAGAGAGAGAGAGAGAGAGAGAGAGAGAGAGAGAATACACAACATTCCTTCTCATTATTTGAACTTAAAAGGGAACCTTATTTTTGGTAAACTGTTGCTTTGGTCTTGGAAAAAGAATGAATCGCCGCAGTGTAAAAGAACGCTGCTCTGTGCAGCAGTAAGTATGCAAAAACCAAGCCAAGGAAATGAATTTAATTTTATCCAAGCTTCAGCAGGGCTGAAAAGAGAGTTTCACAACACTGACTATTTCTGATTGCATGCAAAGTCTTATCTGTGCCCTGAAACTGTTATGGGAATTAGGGAATAGAGAGCATTTACACAGTACTTTCCAGCTGATGCTTCCACTTCTTTTTTAAAGACATATTTGGTTTCCTGCAGTCCCAAAGTGAAATTTTCCTCCCTAACTGAACACCTCATCCAGGACATGGGATAGCCACTTCATCTTTTTTTTTTTTCAGGTGGTGGGGAAAATATAATGAAATTGGTTTTCTTTGTGAGGGGGTACCTTTGTCTCATACATTTGAAAAATAACCAGGTTTTTGTTTTTAAATTTTTTTCTCATTTCCAGTTTTTCATCTTATATAAAAACAAAGGAAAATTATAATTGATGTGAAATGAGTCCAATGGAGCATGAATAAACCACCAGGACTATTGAAAAGGAGTCATGGCCTTAAACTGTTTGATGCAGATTGTGTTACATGTATGACAACACAGCCAATCACATCAACAATGTTACTAACAATAATGCATATTGGGTTTATTTCACAGTAAGAATATATTATAACCTCGCAAGTTTCGAATATTTTTCCTCCTCCTCCTCCTTGGATAAAGGATGAGCATGCTTCTAAAGCTACACATTTGCCAGAAGGGTTCATAGGAATGTGACTGAACAGGATGGGCTCATAGGCAAGATGCCTTATACCAAGGGAGACAACTAGTCCATCTAGTACACTGTCTGATAGTGACTCTCTGGGATTTTGGACTGAAATCTTTACTAGCCCCATTTAGAGACACCAGGAGTTGAATCTGGGGCATTTTCACACATTGCCTGTCTTCTGCCATTGAGCTATAGACCTTCTTCTTAAAGGTTCTAATTGCCTTTTAATCAGAGAGAAGACTAGAACCACGAACATTTTGCACAACTATGCTCCTATGGGCAGAAGATCAGTATACATTCCAATGAACAGGGATCAGGTATCTGGCAGCTATTAGTAAGCAGGTTGTCACATCTTTGCCGCAAATGTGATTGACTCCAGCCACTTTACCAATCCAAATTGACACAAAGAAGAACCATATAGCCAGTGGTGCAAAATGTTGCAAAACCTTGGACCCAAATGAGCAGGTCTTTCGGCACTGTCAACAAATGTGAAACAGAGATCCCCTAGTCCCACACTGTTGCCAACAATCCTCCTTGAAATTGTGCACAGTGTCAGACAAGTGGTGCCATCTGGTTTCCACCTTACATGTTAGCTCATTGATGCTTAATGGAGATAAGTTCTGATGCTTGTCATATTTTAAACCAAAGATGGGGGAATTGTGGTCGTCCAGATGTTGTTGGGCTCTCATCAGGCGCACCGGATTGGCTAGTGATGATGGAAGCTGGAGTCCGATGACATAGAGGGCCACAGGTTCCCCACACCCATTTTAGACCATGGGTTGTATCCAACACCTGTATCTAACTCTCAGAGTAGATCCCTTGAGATGATTAAACATGCCTAACTTATGTCCATTTATTTCAATGGGTCTACTCTAATATAGATACAACTCCGTGTTTTGCTGTCTATCTCGTGACCCACATTCTTTGACCTTTGGACCTAGACCTGAAATTAAGCAGTTTGCAAAGAAATAAAACAGCACCTCTACAAGGATAAGACCTCCAGATGCTGTTGGAATTACAGCTCACATCTTCCCTATGCATTGGCTATGCTTGCTGGGACTGATAAGAATTGGAATCCATATTGGCTGTTCCTGGTATACTGCTCCTTTCCATGCCTAAGCCAAAGGCATCCCCTTTTGGGAATAATGGTGGCTGGTAGCTGAAAAACCCTGATGAACTTTTTCTCAGAGAAAGAAACAGAGATGGACAGAGACCCTGGGGAAAAATTATTTCCTCTAGCTGGGAACTATTTCAACTACCGCAACTGTGTCTTCTTCTGGCCAATGTTATTTGACACATCTTTGGTTCCCAGAGTCTTTAACAGTTGCAGGACAGCATCACTAAAGATGCTTGAGGAATTCAGTCTTTTAAAAATTCCAACAGGAAAGGACAAGATAGAGATGCCTCAGACTGGTGTGAAGACTGGAACTTTGCAATCCGCCAGATTTCACTCTTCTCTGAATGCTGTGGCATAGTGGCAGCTTAAATACATCAAACTATACACTTAAATATATAATTTTAATAGGATTTTTTTTTAATTTAAAAAAATGCATATTAATGTCAAAATGGAAAGGGGTAGAATTATGGATGTGAAATATGCAAAAGTGACACGGGCTAGAAATAGACAGATTCACTCATCCCTAGCCACAGCATTTCCAAATGTATCACAGCTCAACATGTGGAGACCCTAGAGTATAGTTCTGCTCTCAAGCTAAGGATGACAGCCTGAGCTGTTCCCATCCCCCTGAGGAAGACACTCCTCTGCTTGATACATACAGCATTTATTGCTTCAGAAATAGCTGTCCACTCTTGGCGAACGCACAAAGTAAAAGTGATACATACAGGAGATCCATGATCAAATCGCCCAGTATCTGCTAATTCTGCCCCAGTCATTTATCTGAAGCTTTTAATGAGGTGGGGGGGGGGGACATTGAAATCTCATCCTTTGAAATCTCACCTACAGCAGCCAGATGTCAAGAGCATGGGATCATGGAATCAAGATTGCAAATCAGGAAAGTGTGCTCTCCATGCCAGCCTGAGCACTGGCCCTTAGCAAGGCCAAATGGCAACAGGGGGATATTTTGAACAGCTTCTGTTCCTTTAATAGAAGTTTAAAATATGCAGAAATCTGTGAGTGAAGCTTTTGACCTGGAGTGAAACATGATCATCTGCTAATTGCTGCAAAGCAAATGGCTAGTCAGAGCAGGAGTAGAGAACCTGTGGCCTTCCAGATGTTGCTTAATTCTAACATTGGCTATCATCATCGCCATTATTTATTTTTGTATGCTGCCTTTCCATAGCAAACCATGCTCAAGGTGGCTCGCAATGTCAAAAGATTCACTAACAGTTAAACGGCATCACAGAAACTTTCATATTCATATTAAACAATAATGAAAACGTACAGTAAAATTAAGCAACCCAATGAGAAGTCGTACAACAACACAATCCAGACTAACAGCAACTCCCTCCCACAAAAACTAAATATTCAAACACATACACACAAAACTCTAAACAATATTCCACCCTGATGGTTTCTAGGCATCCTAAGCAGCAGATAAAGCAGTGTTTGGAGTGAGTTCAGGTTCCACGCTCCCAGGCTGGGTAAAAATGGGCCAGACAAACAAGGAGTGGTTCTTTCAGGATTCACAGTGAGTTTATCTTTGACCGTTGCTCATGCTGCCAGGGGCTGGTGAGTGTTGGAGTCCAACAACATCTGGCAGACCACAAACTCTAGAAACAGAGGGAGCTCCCTGATAATGAATCAGACCATCTGAGCCCATCTTGTTCAGCATTGTCTACACACTGACTGGGAGCAGCTCTCTGACTCAAACAGGAGTCTCCCCTGTTGTTTTGGGGGACACTGTGGATTGAATCTGGACCCTCTTTGAGCAAAGCAGGTACTTCACTACTGAGCTACAGCCCTTTCTCCAGCAACAATGGGGAGTTTTGGGCCTTCCACATGACTCCAAATCTCAACACCTCCATGCAGCAGGGCCAGTTGTAAGAGATTATAGATGTTGCGGGCCCTCAACATCTGGACAGCTACATGTTCCCCGGCCCTATCCGACAGATTAACAAGCTTACTGGCCATTCTTTACAAATCCAGTACTGGGTCATTCGGAGTCTATATTTCCATTGGAATATAGAGGAAAAGACGATCCATTGGCTGTTGCCTGCCTTTCAAACTGTGCTAGCCCTGTTTTTGCACGATTCCGATATGGACTCTGTTTTCTCCTTTTTTCTTTTTAAGACAATTAAAAAAAATCTCTATGGGGCCGATGAGTTTTCAGTAAAAAGGAATAAGCTAATTAAGTTGAACTGTGTCAGCTTGGCAAGGTGGAATACCATAATTAATTAATCTGTGGCTCTGCTTGTCCTGGAGGGGAATTGTGTGCCTGGGTGCACCAGGTGAAATCTGTTTATGGAGATATAGGGCAGTCCTTGCTCCTATTTAAAGGCAGGGAGAAGTGAGGGTCTCAACAGAAGAGCATATAAGAGCAGGGTGATCTCATTAACATTGGAAAACAGGACCACACATTGCCAGGGACAGGGAACTGGGGGTGAAAAAGCAGCTCCCCAGGACCAGAGAGGAGCATGTGGCAAGTGACTTTGCCAGGAGTATGCAAATGTCTAAGTGCCCAGAGTCTTGCAAATTAAAACCAACAGCTCTTCACATGATGTAGAAGTTCACATTCATGCAAGTTGCTGGCTGCATTTCTAGGCTCTGTTGCCTGAAGTGAGCAGCTGCAAAGATGGGCAATCATCTGAGTCTTTTCTTAGCTGCACCAAAAAGAACACTTTTTGGTTTCATATGGGGTTTTGGAGCTCCAAGGTGGTGCTTTTGAAATGGGGTGGGGAGCATGGCTTGATGTTTTTTAGAGGTTGGGAAGAGTGTGTAATGAAATAGAGGGGTAAAACTATCTGCCTCCTTTGGATGTTGATGAAGATGTGATTTTGGGGGGTGGGGGTGGTTGAAAGACAGAGCCTCTCTGGTACTTCACTAGCTCTTTATGCTGCTGGATGTTGAGTTCAATTCCCCATAATATCCTGGAAAAGCATGTCATGGATGTAGTGTCATTTGGGAAATTAAAGGAAATGTGAAAATGGGAGGAGTCTCTTTTTTGTCCAGCCCTAATGCAATTTTTTGTAGTGTTGGAGGACTTTGTAGGGCAGGGCAGGGGAACTTGCAGCCCTCTGAATGTTGCTGAAATATAACACCCTTGATCATTGGCCATGCTGTCTTGGGTTGCTCAGAGTTGGAGTCCAACATGTGGAGGGAACAGGTTCCGCATTCCTATACTATTCTTCCCTATGCCCCTTCTCACCAGCATCCTGTTTCCACTGGGGCAAATGAGATGCTTCCTGGAGCAAGCCCACAAGCAAGACATAAAATGAACAGCCCCCCCCCCCACTGCTGCCTAGTGGTATACTGCCTTTGAACCTGGAGGTTTGATTATACTAAAGCTGCAATCCTAACTGCAGTGACCTGGGATAGTCCCGCTGAATTCAAGCTCTCTCCCTTAATAGTTGATACTATTTAAAATCCATCATCTCTTGTGAAAGTGGATATGATAAATTTATTATGTGTTGCATGAAGAACCTTGTTTTGTCCATTCTGCATCTACTGATAGTTAATTCCATTGCATGGTCCTGAGTTCTAATGTTGTGGTGAGGGAAGGAAGGAGGGGGAAAGCTCTCTTCACTTCTTAACAAGTTCCATTAAAATATAAGTTTGAGGGCCTTAACCATGATGGATAAACATAGTGAGAGTGATTGTAAAAGTAAACTTTCTCGGCAAAGATGGACAGGGTGATTATGGATGCAGTTTAATAAGAGACCTTGGTAGAGAGATTAGCTTTGTTAGGCAGGGAAAGAATTCACCCCCTATCCCAGCTCCACAGCCTCATTCAGAATCATCTCACACGCCACAGGTGGCTTGTAGGGAAAAATATGAAAGGGATATGCATAATCGCATGTAGTTTGAGCCCAAGTGGTGGCAGTAAATGGTACAAAGCTCTCTGTTTTTCCTTTTCTTAAAATCATACTTAATTAGGGCTGAGCCATTGTGGTGTAGTGGTTAGAATGTTCGATTAGGGTCTGAGACACCAGTGTTCAAATCTCTGCTCAGCCATGAAACACACTGTGTGACCATTCACTGCCTCTCATCCTGGATGAGGATAAATTGGGGAGGCAGAGAACCATGTATGCTGTCTGGAGCTTCTTGGAGGAAAGGTGAAATATGTAAAGGTAAAGGTAAAGGGACCCCTGACCATTAGGTCCAGTCGTGGTTGACTCTGGGGTTGTGGCGCTCATCTCACTTTATTGGCCAAGGGTACAGCTTCCGGGTCATGTGGCCAGCATGACTAAGCCACTTCTGGCGAACCAGAGCAGCACACGGAAACGCTGTTTACCTTCCTGCCGGAGTGGTACCTATTTATCTACTTGCACTTTGACGTGCTTTTGAACTCACCCCGTCATGGGGATTCAAACCGCCGACCTTCTGATCGGCAAGTCCTAGACTCTGTGGTTTAACCCACAGCACCACCCGTGTCCCGTTGTTGTTGTTGTTGTTGTTGTTGTCTGGAATGAGGTGGAATTCTCCAACACTTTTGGACAGGGTTGAAGAAGAAAATTTTCAGAAAATTCTCTTCTGATGAATATTGGTTCACTTCATGGTGAATGAAATTATGTTACTTTAGACTGGTAGAAAAAAAGAATAAATATGAGAAGAGAGGAAAACTGGAAGGACTATGAGACAAACTTATGGCTTCCTTCAACAGTATTAGAATATATTGGCTTGGATCCATAGCAGCATTGTAGATATCTGAAATCTGGGAAAGCATTCCAGACTCCAAGTGGGTGGCATTTTCTAACAATTGTGGGGCAACCCTAGAAATGAAATCGCCAGAGAACTTCTCAGGATATTATTTCCGGAGAAATTCCAAGCTCAGCCATAGACTCAACCCCCTTAATCATCCCAGCCAGGTCTCTGGCTTTTAGGCTTCACATACAGTGTTTCAAATAGTCATCAAAGGAGTGGCAGGTTTCACCCTGCATCTTCAGACTTTAGGAGTCGCAGAATGAAAGCTGTCTGCATGCTATTCAGTCCCTGATGGCTGGAGCCTTCTTAGCAGCATGGAATTTACAAGCAGCTCTCCGTGACTCATTGAAAGATGTATAATGGCTTGTTTGTGAATGTGCCGTCTTCTCTGCTTATCTCCCCAAGGAGTCCCAAAGTTTCACATTGCTTTAGCAGAATTTATCCCAGTGAAATACTTGAATAGATAAGCACAGGCAACCTTCAGTGCCACTAGATATCAGTGGAACAAGCAAGATCCAGAGCATCTACGTGTTCAAATATGCCTTGGTTGAGAAGCTCAGGAGGGACATGAAAAGGTTCTTGTAGGATTCTTCATTGTGAGGCCAAGAGACAATTTTTCAGATGACCCTTAGACAATCGAAATGCTAATCCACAAACAATGCAATCAGTTATGCAGTCCATCAAGATAAGCCCTGGACTAGGCGCTGACATGGAGTGAGGAAGAGCGGGGAAAGGCCATATTATCCTTCACATCACACAGTAAATACCTTGAGCTGACCCTGGCATGGTGCAACTCCATGATTACCATGATCTACCCCCACTGTTGGAGGCAGCATATCTCTGAATACCAGTTATTGGAAATCACAAGAGAGGAGAACACTGTTGTACCTGTGTCCTACTGACAGGTTTCCCATGGACATCTTTCTAGCCCAATAGAGAACATGATGCTGGACCAGATGGGCCTTTGGCGCCATCCAGCAGGGCTCTTATTTACGTTTAACTGTTCTAGAGAAGCATCTCCAAGTCTATTGCCCTCCAGATTTGAACTATAGGTCCAGTCATCCATAACCATTGTCCATGCTGGCTGATGGGAGTTGTAGCCCAAAACATCTGCATAGCAACAGGTTTAGGAAGGCTGTACTAGAAATAAGATGCATCTGCAAACATCCTGCTGGAGACCTGAAAAGAATACGAGTATAATGGTTTAAAAGGCATTTTCCAAAGTGAAAGTCAGAAGCAGGAATTTACCATGCACTGCAACCAGAAAACAGCTCCTGTTCCTGGTAAATGGGGATAGCTGGATCAAGAATCAGCTGATCATGTTTGCTGACTTCTCTGCATACAGGACGACTGCCAAAAGCAGAGCCTCTGATCACACCCAGAGAGATTAGACATACAGTGGTACCTCGGGTTAAGAACTTAATTCGTTCCGGAGGTCCGTTCTTAACCTGAAACTGTTCTTAACCTGAGGTACCACTTCAGCTAATGGGGCCTCCTATTGCCACGGCCACCATGCCACTGCCACGTGATTTCTGTTCTTACCCTGAAGCAAAGTTCTTAACCCGAGGTACTAATTCTGGGTTAGCGGAGTCTGTAACCTGAAGCGTCTGTAATCCGAGGTACCACTGTACAGTGGAATACAAGTTCATATGAACATGCAAACGTAAAAAAAAAAGGGGTCAGATCCTGGTTCCACCACTGCCACACATTTACTGAGCATCTGCTTAGAGCTTATGTGATTCCTGTAAGGAGTCTGGCATTTACCCAGCTTGCAAATTCCATCAGATATTTGTGTCCTATTAACATAACTTGGCATCTCCCATCAAACTTTGTTAGATGGAATTATGGTTCTTAAATTCATGTGTGCATCTGGATCAAGAAGCATCTGCCCCATATTTGGACTGAACTTCAAGAGAATCCATAGAAAGAGATAAACCCTGAAGAATGACATCTACTCTAGCAACTCACACAAACAAAAATTTAACAAGGTATTCCCCAAAGGCAGAAACAGAAGAAAATATCAACAGCAACAGGGATCACAAAAATAGGCTAGTAATGGGTCAAAAAGAATATACAGTATGTGATTGCCTTCTCAGTCTTATTTGTTTGAATATTATAGGAGTGCAACCAAACCCCATTTGCACTGGGCTGGGAGGGGGAGGTTTGGCTGGTCCCAGCCAAGACCAACAGTCTGAGATAACAGGAGATTCAGTCCAACAATGTCTGGAGAACCACAGATTCCATATCCTTGAACTTCATCCAAGGCATGTGCTGTCCCATTGAACTATGGGCATTGGTACTCCCTGGAATGTAGAGGGCTACTTGGTGGCTAAGGAGGTCATGGAGGTATGTCAAAGTTCTGGTGCTTGTTTCCTCCCACCTTTCTCTCTTGCAAAGATATTGAGGATACTTAAGCACCACAGTTATGAACATAAGAAGAGCCCTGTTGGATCAGACAAACGTCCCGTTGTAGTTCAGCATCCTGTTCTCACTGTGGCCAACCAAATGTCTGTGGGAAATCTTCAAGCAGGACCTGAACACAAGAGTATTATGCTAGCTGGACAGTCTCTGACAGCTGAGGCAGAGCGTAGCTTTTGTGACTTGCAGGCATCGATAGCCTTCTCCTTTGTGAATCTGTCCAATTCTCTTTTAAAGCCCTGCAACCTGGTGGTCACCACTGTCGGAATCTCTGTTCGACCGAGCTGATAAGGCTCATCTTCAGAATCACCTCCTGACGGTTAATTGACAACCTGATCCTTTGATAAGGCCTCAGGCACATCGTCTCAGCAGAGCATCAAAACAGCGTGCGGAAGGATGAGATAGTATGAGCTACATTGCTATGCTTTATTTTCTAGCTATGCAGAGAGCAAAGAAATATACATCCTCTCCCTGTGAGAGCAGAGAGCAAGTGAAATAAAGGAACAAAGGAACAAAGGAAACAGGAAACCACTAATGTCACATCCTGTCTCCCTTTCCCGTGAGACTGGAAGGTCTCTGGAATGTAAACAGAGTCCAGTGACACCACGCAGCTGCTCAGTGAGAAAACAGAAACTAACAACCACTGCCTCCTGTGGTCTTTTGCATATAGGCAGAGGCGAATCTACTATGAAACTAATGAAGCTTAAACTTCAGGGCTCCTAATCCCAGAGGGGGACCAGAAGCGACTTTAGTCCACATTGTATAAAATTTTGGGGTCTAATAGACCCAATTTGAGTCGCATTGATTTGAGTCATTTTTGTTGTTGTATGCATTTCAACAATCCCAAAGCTTGAGAGTCAATAGCACAAACATTGCAAATGTTTGGTGACCTGTTGTGGAACAACTCCATTGAAAAAGATAACAGTGGTTATCCAGACCTTGTTGCAGGTTGCAAAGAGGCCCCCATGACAGAGCAAGCACCAAGGCCCCCCAAATGTAGGTCCGCCACTGCCTACAGGTTCCTCTCCTAGAAATTCTGTATTTTCCCTGCTCCCCTAGAACCTATGTTTCTCCTCTAGTGCTCCTTAGAGTTAGCACTCAATTTAGGGTGTACATTTCCTATCTCTCTCTCTCTCTCTCTCTCTGTCTCTCTCTCTGAGTGAGAGTTGAAGTGAGGGTCTGCTTTTTTCTTCCAGCGAGAATCAGCACTAATATAATTGCTTCTTAATGTTGTCATGAATGCAGTCCCATGGTAGGCTCTGGACGGGCTGCATTAAGCTACCATAATCATAGAAATATACGATGCTACCGATTTTCTCAAGTTATATTTTCATAATAAAGGAACAGTTCATTAAATCTCCATGTTCTGGTATTAGATACCCTTTCCCCTAAAGGACAGAGCAGGACACCAATGTACAATCAACCCCAATTCTTTATCCTAAAAAAGAAGGTATTTATTAAGGAACCATAATAATCAGAACCGTATGGGAGGAAGAATG
Source organism: Podarcis muralis (assembly GCF_964188315.1). NCBI lineage: Eukaryota > Metazoa > Chordata > Lepidosauria > Squamata > Lacertidae > Podarcis > Podarcis muralis. The sequence continues at coordinate 8,419,887 of NC_135669.1, read as the reverse complement.
CAAATGAACACAACATTAGCTAGGTGCTCTGAATTGTGATGTGAGGAATAAGCTTCTTTTGGACATGTCTCTTGGATTTGATTGTGCCTGCCTGGTATATAAGGAGTCTCCCCACTCCAAGAAGTGTTTTGTTGTCCCTTCCTTTGAGACAGACATAGCTTCTGTTCTTGTTGTCTTCTTCACAGACATGTATCCAGTGTCTGTCTCTCAAACGCCTCGTCTGCACTGCCACCCCACTTTAAACAGTCAGGGCTTCCTGCAAAGAACCATGGGAACTGTAGTTTGCTATGGGTGCTGAGAGTTGTTAGCAGACCCTTATTCCCCTCACAGAGCCACAGTTCTCAGAGTGGTTTAACTGTCAATCACTCTTCCCAAGGAACTCTGGGAATAAATTTGAGCCTCACCTGTGGATCTCCGTATGCTCATTAATGCATTCTACCAGAGGCTGACAAGTCATGGTTGAGTGCTGTGTTGACAAGGGGCTAAACTTTTGGTCTTGAAATTATGATGATCAGAGAAATCCAAAAGATAATGAAGCTGATTGTCTCTTTGGTGCCTAAGAGAGGGAAGAAAATCCTGTTATTCTATTCTCCTCAAAGTTTTCTGTCATGTTCATCCTAGGCTATACACATTTGTGCTGAACCTGAAGTCCTATCTGCAGACTTATTTGGGTTGGACTTACATTAACAAAAATATTTATTCCATTTACCCTCCCCTTAGGTAATTGTAAAATGCAATTTATTTTCTCATAACTGATGGAGAACGGGTGGGGTGGGGTGGGGTGGGAAGTAGAATCATCACAACACTAATTTATTATATTGCCCTATAAAAGAAATTGAATTATGAAAATTGAATTATGGTCTGGAGGAGACTCTTGAGAGTCCCAGGGACTGCAAGAAGATCAAACCTATCCATTCTGAAGGAAATCAGCCCTGAGTGCTCACTGGAAGGACAGATCCTGAAGCTGAGGCTCCAATACTTTGGCCACCTCATGAGAAGAGAAGACTCCCTGAAAAAGACCCTGATGTTGGGAAAGATTGAGGGCACAAGGAGAAGGGGACGACAGAGGACGAGATGGTTGGACAGTGTTCTCGAAACTACCAACATGAGTTTGACCAAACTGCAGGAGGCAGTGGAAGACAGGAGTGCCTGGCGTGCTCTGGTCCATGGGGTCACGAAGAGTCGAACACGACTAAATGACTAAACAACAACAACACAATAAAAGAAAGCATGGCAGTCAAACCCCACCCTGAGTTTTTCTGGTCTTCAGTTGTCCACATTTCCACATTAGATAGTGGGGTTTTTTTTCTTTCAAAAAAAAAGTCCTTGTGTGACTGCATCAACTTTTTGTGCAAATGTATCAAAATATGTACACATTTTCTCTATGCAGCATGCATATTGTTTCGCAAACCAATTTCCCCTAATATAATGCACTTTTGTATGTTGTTTTCACTAATATATGTATTTTTATGCACCCTTTACCCTAGTATTTGCATTTTTGCATATTTTACTGAATTGGAGAGCCACTGGCGGAGGCAGGGGGTGCAGCAGGTGCGTCCCACCCCTGGTGTCATCCCTGAAGATGGGAATGACACCGCTGCGCCATCCTCCTGAGATGCTCATCCCGGCTGCATGGGCGGCTAGCCCAACCCCCAGGTGCACAGCACGTGCACCACTCCAGGTGCCAGAGCAGCTAGCTCTGCCTCTGTGGAGAGCTGCAGTGCAAAATTTGAAGAAATGTGAATTTTGAAGGATGGCTGAGTTTTGCTCTGTATTTATTGCTTTGGAAATTGTGAATTAGATGAGACCACTTTTAAATGAGAAGTGAACTGAATCCCCCCCCCCCTTTCCTACCTCTGACATACTTTCATGGCCAGCTGTCTATGATGGATGCTGATATGGGCTGGTACCTTGAGTCAGGATCATGTCATCTAGCATCAGGCAAAGGGGGCTTTGCCTCCTAAGATTCATTCAGTTTACAGTGCCCAAACTTATCTGTGTTTGTTACAGATTCATTTGCTTAATAAAGTGACTCCTTTTAAGCTAGTTTCCGTACCATGGCATCATTGCAGTGAGGAGGATGATATCAGATGATTGCTACATACATGAACCCTTTCTCACACTTTTTGGGTTGTAGATTTTTGTCTTTTATAATATGCTAAGGTTTAATAAAGGAGAAACCTGTTTTTCTCCAAATGTATGGTATCGATATTAGAAATCCTCCCTCAGCTGCATAGCACTGCAGGGGGGGAGCCTACTCTACTTTAAAAATCCACATGAAACCAAATGTAAGTCAATGGGCTTTTCTTGGCAGTTTTTAAAGGTGCATAAAGCAATCAGAATTCAGTTCAAAGGCTTATGCTCAATGTAGAGTTAATTTAAGCCAGCAGAAATGCTGAGGGCAAGCAAGCACGACTAATAAAGCAAAAGCAACAGAATGAATCTTAGCCATATTAAATCCGAAGCAGCTTCAATATAAGACTCTTGAGTAATGAGAAAAAAATCATTCTAGAATCCAAGTGTAAAAACTGAAAACTGAATGGTTGCTTTCAGTATTGATACGTGCCCACACACAAAAGTGTGTGTATGTGTAGGAAGGAAAGAGAGAGGCGCAACTCAAAATATGGTACATTTTTCTTCTTCTTCTGAAGCTTAGCCTTATTGATTAGAGCACTTATGGATTCAATTAAAATCATTCTGGTTTTGTTCTGCACCAAAGTAGAGAACAATGTGAGACCTTTATAATATTGATCAGCTGATTCTTATGATCCAACTGTCCCCATTTACTAGAGACAGATACTGTTTTCTAGTTTCAGACCATGGTAAATTACTGGCTCTATTTTTTCTCTGTTTCTCCCTTTGGGGAATGCCTTGTTAAAATGTTGTTAGTATTCATTGCAGGCCTTACTCATGTTGGGAACAAGAGGCAGATCTATCTTGTTCCTAGAGCAAACTTACCCAATTTGTTGTCTTCCGGATGTTTCAGACTACAAGTCCCATCACCCCTGAGCTGGGCATGGCCAGTGGTCAGGAATGAAGAGTTGTAGTCCAAATCTATAGGACAACAGGTTGGGATAGGCTGCTGTAGAGCAGCTTAAATTATATGTACACACATGAACACACATTGGGTGGTGTAGTATTTAATGCTTGACAAGGACCTTGGAGATCAGGATTCACATCTCCACTCAGCCATGAAGCTCATTGGGTGACCTTGGGCCAGCTAAACTCACCTCACAGGGTTGTTCTTGAGAATAAGACATGGAGATGAGAAATCATGCCAGCCTGAGCTCCTTGGAAGCGGGATAAAAAGGTAAAGGTAAAGGTACCCCTGCCCGTACGGGCCAGTCTTGCCAGACTCTAGGGTTGTGCGCTCATCTCACTCTATAGGCCAGGAGCCAGCGCTGTCCGCAGACACTTCCGGGTCACGTGGCCAGTGTGACAAGCTGCATCTGGCGAGCCAGCGCAGCACACGGAACGGCGTTTACCTTCCCGCTAGTAAGCGGTACCTATTTATCTACTTGCACTTTGATGTGCTTTCGAACTGCTAGGTTGGCAGGCGCTGGGACCGAACAACGGGAGCGCACCCCGCAGCGGGGATTCGAACCGCCGACCTTTCGATCGGCAAGCCCTAGGCGCTGAGGCTTTAACCCACAGCGCCACCCGCGTCCCTGGAAGCGGGATATAAACAAATAAATAAACAATAAAGCACTGTGTCACGGGTAGCTCAATAGGTTTTGTTGCTTGAGGCAAAGAACAAGTCTCTCTCTCTCTCTCTCTCTCTCTCTCTCTCTCTCTCACACACACACACACACACACACACACACACACACACACACAGCCAACTTAAGCATATAACCTTTTTTAAGGGAGCTGACACCACGCTTATCTCTGGAAACACAAGGAGCCCAGTGCAACAAACCAGCCAGAGGCGTCAGCATCAGCGACTGAGCGAAGTCGGGCGCCTTGTGGTGTAAGCAGCCCTACGCCAATCCTAGGCGCGCAGGAGGGCTTGCTCGCCCCTGAACTCATGGCACAGAGCTGCCCGCAGCAGAAGAGCCCGCTGTGGCCCTCTGACTGATGGGCAGGTGCCTCCCTAGACCCCACCTCTCAGGCCCTGGACTCTCAGCCTGGCGCCCCTGAGAGCCCGGCACCCGGGTGCCCCACACCCCTGGCGCCTATGGTTAAAACAGCCCTGCACACACACACACACACAATCCTTGCAGTTGGAATTTTGGTTTCATAGTGGCAATGGAACAACATCATCACATCAGAGGACAGCAGGGTGGCTTAGAGAGGATGTGTCGCTGGTGTCTGCTCAAGACTCTGTCTGGTGCTGTGCCTCAAGCAGAAAATCTCAGATGTGTTACTCTATAGCACTGGTTATAGGGGTGTTGCAAAAATATATCCAGTGCTATTTTTCTAGAAAAATAGGTGCTGGAATTCCCCATAACCGCCTTCTGTGTTCTCTTATAATGGGAATGGTGCCCACCTGAGATGGGCCGGAACCGAGTTCTGGAGAGTTCTATGTGAAGAAAAAGCCCCGTATGTATCTATTTTTTCATCTGTGAAACTTTGGAGGGTATGCTGATGGTGATCAGGCATTTCTGAGGAAGAGTTAATTAAGATGCTTCTAAAACAACCCCTTTGGGGAGTCATTATTACAAATGCAGCAGTTGCTGGGTGCATCACATTCAGTTCAAATATATTTGTTTCAGCCATAAGCCATAGCAAGTTCATATACATTTCTTTAATTAAGAAAGTTCAAGGCAACATGGCAAACAGTATAATTAATAGTGCCCAAACAATGAATTCGCATATCTTAACAATAATTCATCCCAACAGTCAGGCATGGGAGTGCTCACAAACATCATCTAGCTTTGGTCAGGGTAAATGCTGAAATATTCCCTTCCTGTGTGACTTCCTTGTTACTCATGGAAAGCAAGTAATCTGCTATATGTAAACGTGCCCAACATTTCCATCTAGGTATTTGTACAGCCCTATGTTTTACATGATGGGACTAAGAGCTGAGTTCTGGCACCTTAAGCAAGCTCAAGGGAATAAGCTGCCTTGGCAGGCTTAGCTAGATCACTCCCAACACACACACACCCCTTGGGAGGAAGAGTTATTATGTTCTTCTATTCTACTGTACTGTGTGAATTCCGACAAGTAAAGAGCTGGTTGCTCCAAGCTCAGACTGCATGGCTTTTCTACAAAGCCATCTTTGTGTTTCTGTACAAATAATTTAGAAACAATTACCACTTTAGAACCTGCCTGTGTTTTATGACTGCTGTATGGAAAAACACATGAATCTGACCTTCGAAGAATTTGTAAGTAAACCATTTTTAGCTCACCAAATGTGTGGTCTCTTTCTATGCTAAGGAAAGAGGGGAACTTTGGAAACAACTTAGAAGGGGATATTTTAAAGCTCTAACAGCCTATTCTTCCATGCTTTACAATGCTGCATAGTTTGTGATTTTAAATCTCTGTTGGGGTTCTCTCACCAAGGAGTATTTGCCCCAAACCTATGTCTGGGCATTCTCTGAATTACAGTTTTTGTGCATAAATCACTCAGAGTCTTGATGTCTTTCTGCCATGTTGAAAAACAGTCTATTTGAAATGCATAAGAGTAGGAAGTTCCAATTCACATTTTAAGACAAAATTTTCCAAAATATATACAGTGTAAAGTAATTCAATTTGGAAATGGTTTCCTCACTATCCATAGAGGAGGAACAACATGAAATATAGCAACATATTGTTAGCTGCCCTGAGCCCGGCTTCAGCTGGGGAGGGCGGGATATAAATAAAAAATTATTATTATTATTATTATTATTATTATTATTATTATTATTATTATTATATGCATGCACTTAGCAAATGCACAGTACCATGGTTCTTTGTTTCTTATGATTCTATTGTTGGTATATTTATTGTTCTAATGAAAACTTTTCAAATAGTGGATTAATAAAAAAGAACCATGGGTCTAAACTCATATTGTGGATACAAATCCAGAGCTGTTTCAGCCTCTCTTTTAAAAAACACAGCAAAATGTAGTGCTGCTCTAATTGAACATCTTCAGGGACAGAAAATGACAGGTTGAAAAAGAATGGGTGGCTTTGTGACCAAAAGGATGGTGTTTAAGTTATTTGTGTCAAGTGCATCTCATTATGACCCTGGTGTTTGGGAAAGATTTCCATAACTGCCTTAGGCAAGAGTAGGGCAACCTGTTCAGTACAAAGCAACTTTTTAAATATGAGAAATTGTGTGGGTGGGGGAATGATGCAGAAAGGTCTAGCTAGTGCACATAATACTCTAACACCCCAATCCTATCCATTGGCAGCATGGGCAAAGACACAAGCAGAGGGTTGTGCCATCACACTCACCTATACCTGGGAAAGAAATGGAAGTTAAGCAAAATATGCCCTCGATCTTACTTTGATTTGAGCTTTAAAGGAATCTCCAGCAATCTGCAGGAGATGATTGGAGATCCAGTGTGGTGTAATGACCTTAGAGACCAGAGTTTGAATCCCCACTCAGCCATGACACTCACTGGGTGACCTTGGGCCAGTCACTGCCCCTCAGTCTAGCCCACCACCAATCCCCTGGTTCTGAGCTGTCTTCCGCTGGGGGTTGCCTTGGGGGTTCTCCAGCTGGCGTTTCCACCACTCCTCTGCATTCAGACAGTCCATGGCATACACCACCTCGAGCAACTTAGAGGAAAAAGTGGCTTATAAATGTAATAATTAATTTAATTTTTTTTTAAAAAAAGGAGGGTCACTGCAATAATTACACATGCAGATATCTGCATATGTAATCACTGTAGTAATTACACATGCAGATATCCGTATGTGTAATTACTGTAGTGACCCTCCTTTTTCTTCTTCTTTAATAGCCTGGAAGAAAGATACACACATATATGGCAGCAGAGCTTTTCTGGCTATTTTATCTCCATGCTAAATTGCACTGGCCTGTCTGTCTATCTCCATCTGTCTTGAGATATTCCTTTTGATAAATTGCTTTAATATCAGGATATTAGCCGTAACTTGGACTAGAAATGTTGGTTGTATTATCCTTCCTTTTGAAAGCAATAAATTGATTCTGACTGAGGGCAGCCTTTTTAGTTCCCACCCAAATGGGGGAGAAAATGAAGAATGAAAGTGCCTATCATTGGAATTACTCACAGCTGTATAGAGCATTTAAATAGGCTAGAGATATTGCACTATAGTCAACCTGTCTCTGATGATGCTGCCGGTTTTCAAATTCAAAAGGGCTTTTGAAATTCAGACTTGTATGAGTGCTTGTCATCTCTCTCTGTGTGTGCGCGCGTGCACATACTAATAGTAGCCAAAGAACAGGTTTTTATTATTATTCTGGATTATTAAATGGATGGATCTGAGTGGGAATAATTTGAGGATGTTATGAACAGGAAAATGGGATTGGAAGAGTGGGGTGGGGGGTGTATAAACACAACAGGAGTCCCTTACAAATTTGAAAGGAAAACCTGAGGATGGGAATGGGGAGAAAATTGGTTTGGTTTGCAGTTTAAATGAAAATCTACATAATTTTCATTCTCTGGAAGAATATGTGAACCAAAATACGGTTATCTTTTTGTTATGTGCACATCTGTGACCTTTGCGATGCAGCTTTCCAGTAAAATAAATGTGAACAGCAATGCATTCATCAGGGGGAAGTGAAAACAATATCCAAAAATGCATTAGGCAACATGATGAACAGATGAAAAACCAAAATTGGCAGAATTGTCCCTCCTTACTCAAGGTCCAGAATTCCTGTTTGAAGGGTAACAAAACAGAGGGATGAAAGACCTTGCAAGGCATATGGCAGACTTACGTAACTGGCCACAAAAGTCAGCACAAGGTAAACTATAAAAGTTCTAGCAGTGACACTGGCAACGTGATCTTAACGGATATGCAGCTACACTAGAGACCCCAGCATTGGTGATACCTGCTTACAGAGGCTGTCATTATACATCACCCTCATCACTGGTTTCAGTGGCAGACTTTCAGCTCTCAAATTTTAGCAGTGCACTATGTGACGGTAAAATTTGGTGCCTCTCACGCTCTGTTCTACAGAATTGCTTTGGCGCCTCCTGCAGCGGGGTGCCCAGTATGGCTGAACAGATCACGCTACCCTAAAACCCCTTGTGGTTGGTTTCCCTTCCTCTGGGGAGGGATGAAGTGATAGAGCATCTGTTTCATGGGCAGAGGGTCCTAGGTCCAATCTTCTGTATCCCCAGGTAGAGATGGGCGAGAAATTCAATTCAGTCTGCATTTAAAGGGAAACTCGCCTAATTCTCACTTTCCGAAACAACACAGGAAGCAAATACAGGCCTCCTTCAAAATTCGCACTTTGCACTGCAGTTCTCCAGTCAAGTAATGTGCTCCCCCAAATGCATTACCTCAGGGCAAATGGTTGGCAAAATTGTGCATATTTATCAAAATGGTACACAAAAAGGTTTTAATAGGAAAAATTCATGCTAAAATGCTGGTGAATTTTCATAAGGGTTTTTTTTAAAAAAAACCAAATAAATTCAAAATGCTGAATGGGATAACTGGATTTGACATTGGGGAAAAAATGAGAAATGAGGGGAACCAAAATTCACAGATTTTTACATCCCTGTCTCCAGGTAGGACTGGTAATATTCCCCATCTGAAACCCTGAAGAGCCACTACTGGTCAGCTCTCCAGAGTTTCAGACATGGGGCTTTTGGGAATTGTGGATGTGGCAGGGATTGAATATGGGGTCTTGCACATGCTCTAATACTGAGCAATAGCCCTTTTTTAGAACATGCGTTAATATTTCTTTGATGCACTATCACAAACTCAATAAGAATATTATTTGTAGTGGTAAGCTGAATTGTGACCTAAATAGTGGTGGGTAAAAATTTCTTTTTTCTATTTTACGTAGCAAGGTTTATACACGGCTTCATAAAAAACAACAACCCACATCTAAGTGGTTTACTTAAAATGGTATAAAATATGTATTTAAAAATAGCAATGAAAACAGACTTAAATACAGCAAATGAGATAAAAGCATAAAAATATAGGTAAAATTGTCAGATTTTTAAAACAAATGTACAAAATAGAATTAGGTGTCAAAAACACTTCAACCAATATCAATAGGCATGGAGTTCCAGAGAAAAGGAGCTGCTATAACTAAAAGTTAAATTTCTCACAAGTGTGAAATGAGCATTATGTGGCCTCTGTCAAAGCACCAGTTCTGCAAATCGACACAGTCGAGTGGGCACATATTCTACTTTACATCTACACTTAATCCCTAGGCTCACAAAACTAATCACAACCGATAGAAAATAAGCCTCAACCCCTGGTGGTGATCTGAATGGGCTGGGAGCATACATAATATCTCATCCTCAAAATGTAGGTTTGTTTGGAGCAAACACGGGAAAGGTGGAACTGAAGACGAAAGACTGAAGATGATTTCCTGTTACGAAAACAAATATTGCCTCCCATTTACTCTCTGTAATTGTGGAGTTGCCTTTAATTCCATTGATGAGCAGTCTGAAAACATTCCTGTTAAACTAATGAGCCTGAGCCCTCAAGAAATGGGAAGAACAATTGTACACAGGCCTGATAGAACCAGCAAAAGTCTATGGACATAACCCTAATTAATTTAGTGTGTTTGGCTTCCCAGCTTCCAGCCTCTATTGTGTAAACTGCAGCATCTGCAGCTGTATTGCATTCATGACCAACATTATGTATATTTTAGTTTGCAAATATTTGAGGCCTCAGCCTGGGAAGGTTGACATAGCATTGCAATCAATTAAACAAACACACTACAAGGGGATTATTGACTAGGAACATAAGGCTTCAGCAAACTCGGCCATCAAATGGAATGCATAAAATACCTTCCTGGCTCCATTCAGAAAGCCAGACTTGTGTTCCATTTGTAACCCCAATACATATGAGATTTAGTTAAATGCTTTAGAAATCACTGCTATGAGCTGATAGGAATGAAATAACAAAACAGTGTAGACCTAAAAGTGGAGTTAGTTGGACTTCAGAGAGGAGCTCTCAACTAAGAGGCTGTGACATTTTGCTCCTCAGTCGGTAAAATCTGCAAATACATGAAGCTATTTTATGCTGAGTAGATCATTGGTCCCCTGAGCCCAGTATTTTTATGACTACATGAGCTTCATTTAGTTGGGGCTATCAGGGATTAAAATGGGGAACTTCTATGTGCAAATAATATATTTTACCACCAAGCTAATGTCAAAGTCCTTCATTCAGAAATCTTAATTACTGCAATCATGCCATGGGTCTGTAGTGCAATTACCGATAAGTTTCCCTGTATTTCTTTATTTTCTGTTGTTAATTATCCCATTGTTCCTCCAAGGAATTCAGGGCTACTTTGGTTTTCACCCACCTTCCCATTTTATATTTTATATTCAAATCCTTCCTGTGAGGTAGGTTAGGTCTGAGAGGCAGTGAGTTGACCAAAGGTCACTCAGTGACTAGGAATTCGAATGTGGGTTCCCCCATTGGTAGTTTCACCTTTGCAACTTACTAAAATCCCCATCTATCAGTTTGTCTTTCCTCTACTTACACACACACACAAACATCCCTTCCTCCCATTTACAGAAGATGGGGTGCGGCATGGCATTTGTTTTTGGATGGGAATGGGTGCCAGTTTATGTGAGGGCAGGCATAGATCCTGCTATGTATGCTCAGCTCGTGATTTTATTGGTTTATTTACTATTTGGTCTTTGCACCCATCAGCCCAGACTGTATGGGTTGTTGGATTAATTTATTGTGTAAGATAGAGTATGAACTTAGGTAGGTAGTGCAAGCCCTGCTGGATCAGGCCAAGGGTCCCTCTAGGCCAGCACTCTGCTCTCACAGTGGCCATTCCAATCCCCATGGGAAGCCACCCAACATCACCTGAATGCAACAGCAATCTCCCCACCTGTGATTCCCAGAATTTGGCATTCCAATGCATACCGCCTCCAGCAGGGGAAGTAGGTTGTAACCATCACAGCAAATAACCATTGATAGCATCACCCTCCATGAATTTGTCTAATCCTCTTTCAAAGTTACCCAAGTTTGTAGCCCATCACTGCCTCTTATGAATGTGAATGTCATAGTTTATGCACTGTGTGAAGAGCATTTCCTTTTGCCTGCCCCAAATCTTCCAACATTCAGCTTCATTGTATATCCAAATTCTAGTATTATAAGAGAGGGAATTTTTGTTTTGTCCACCTCCAAAATTCACTAGGGGTCAGGTTTCCCTCCCCCAACTCTACATTCAATACTCAATGCTCAGGGGATGCTGGCAAATAGGAGAGGGGCTCTGGGCATAGCAGGCAGGTCTGTGCAAGGGGGCTAAATGGTGGTTTCAGTCATTGGTAAGTATTAGGAATGACCAAAGAGACGAAAGTGCAAGTAGATAAATAGGTACCGCTCTGGTGGGAAGGTAAACGGTGTTTCTGTGTGCTGCTCTGGTTCTCCAGAAGCTGCTTAGTCATGCTGGCCACATGACCCGGAAGCTGTACGCCGGCTACCACGGCCAATAAAGCGAGATGAGCACCGCAACCCCAGAGTTGGCCACGACTGGACCTAATGGTCAGGGGTCCCTTTACCTTTACCTTTAGGAATGACCAACTGGCTAAATTGGAATCTGCTAGGGCTTTGTGACTCAGAAACAGAGAAAGTAACCCCATTGGGCTGTTCCCTGCTTTGCACACACCAAAAACTGCCTCGCCATTTTGTTCTGTGTATGTCATCTCAATTCAGATATCTATATAGATCCAAAAAAAGGGGGGGTATTTGCTTGACATTGGAATTTGCCAGAGTGAGGGATGGTTGAAAACTGTGGTTGGCTTTAAAGTGCTGTAACTCAAGAGACTTGTCTCCCGTGACTTTTCTGCACCTTTGAACATCTACCCCAGTCTTCCCTAGCCTCCTGCCCTCCAGATGTTTTTTGACAAGAACTTCAATAACCTCTGACCATGTTACAAGTGTGACATGAGCCAGTGTGGTGTAGTGGTTAAGAGCAGTGGACTCGTAATCTGGTGAACCGGGTTCGCTCCTCCACATGCAGCTGCTGGGTGACCTTGGGCTAGTCACACTTCTCTGAAGTCTCTCAGCCCCGCTCACCTCACAGAGTGTTTGTTGTGGGGGAGGAAGGGAAAGGAGATTGTTAGTCGCTTTGAGACTCCTTCAGGTAGTGATAAAGCGGGATATCAATCCAAACTCTTCTACCTGAACTCGCATGTGCACAGCCAGCACTTATGTATGTTCATATACACACTGCTGAGAGGTTTGGGATCTTTCATTCACCATGCTGGCTGGAGCTGATGGGAGGCATAGAGACTCAGATATCGAAGCTCATATTGAAATTAGCCAGACCTGCTACTCCTTCCACCTGTCACTTTGGTTTCTGGTTTTTGTCAGGCTGGTTTCGAACCTTATGAACCAGATGAGCTCCTCCTGACTGATAGGAGGCCGGAAGCCTTCACGGCGCATTTGGAAAACAGGGCATCAGCTTCTCTCATGATTGTTTCTGTCACATGCACAACACACTTCTGACAAACAGAGAAAAAAGCAAGACTCTGGCAGAGCTGTCACACTGCTCCTGTGTCCGTCTCTATTAAATACTGGGCAGTCAAGGAGATGAGTCCCTGTTAGATCTCATTTTCTTCAGCTGCTGGAAACAACCATTGGGTAGCCATCCTTTTTGGAAAAAAGACACACAGTTCATTGTTACGTGTCCATCTTTACCAGTCTACTGTAAAATTCAGGTCTGTAAACATGTCCTGTAAGCAAGCAATGCTGACAGACTCAGCATGGTGTCCCTGTAAAGCTTGCTTAGGCATTGGGAGGATGGGGGCATGAGATGACCCTCCATACTTCAGCGTATTGTCGCATCTGGAGGTACAAGATGAAGGTCTGCCCTTGGAAAGGAATGATGGAATCTGTTAATTTTTGTTTCCTCTTAGTTTCCCACTCTTAACTTCAGTTTGCCACTTATCAGCATCTGTTTGCTATGAAAATAACAATAATTCCTCGTGACAATTTGTTAGCAGTTCAGTTTATTTTTCTATGCATTTCCCCCAAATATAATGTCTTTTTGTATGCTATTTTCACAGATGTCTTTTTTAGCCATGCTGTCCATGAATATAGACATTTTTGTAACCATTTTTGGGGGGTGGATAATTGCACCGTGAAATTTGGAGAAGTGCAAATTCCTGAGACCAGCCAAGCTTCAATTTACAGGCTGCTTTGCAAAGTGTAAATTAGATAGGCACATATTAAAATTTGTAACCAACCAAATCCACCCCATCCCTATTAATGATAAGGGGCCCTTATGAACACAACAGGGCACCCTCTTGCTACCTATCCTTCTTCTACTTAGCATCCATTATTTTAAAAGAATGCCTCTGCATTTTTGCCTGGCAAACTCTTGGAGGGATAGTAATGTAGGAAACCTTATCAGACCATTGATACATGTAGCTCAGTATTGTCTACCAGTGCAGACTGGCTGGCAGCGGATCTCTAAGTGTAATTTGTTGAGAGCTGAGAACTGTTAGGTGACCCTTAACAAATTACAATTCCAAGGATTCATTAAGGGGAAGCCAGGACTTTTAAAGTGAAACAAGTGTCCTTAAAATGTATGGATGTGGCCAAGGTTTCCCTTAGGGAAGGAGAGATGGAGGAATCAATCTATTTCCAGTCCATGCTTTATATCCAATTCTACACAGAGTAGACCTATTAAAATTATTGCACCTAAGTTATTTGTTTCCATTGTTTTCAAATGGTCTGTTTTGTGTAGGAGTAACACTGAATACAACACCGTACCACTTCCGTGTGTGTGCATTCAAATCCACTCTTTCCTGTTTCTGCATTAAACAGTGGATTTAATTTTTTTTTTAATGCATGAAAAATTGAATTTAAATATGTGTTTTATTATGCATTCTGTCACAAAATACATCATGATATATGCATCAATGTCAATATATGCATTTCTAAACATAATTTATTCTAGGATACACATTTGTAGACACTTGGTCTTGCTTCTTCTTTTGAGAGAAGTGTGAAATCAAGGAGGTGCAGATCAGTTCAGTTCACACTAGAATACACACACACACACACACACACACACACACACACACACACTGAGCATTCCTAGAAGAGAGTGGAAACACTTTTTCAGCTGTAGCTGATGATACCAGAGATGGAACCTGCAACCTTTCGCAGACAAAGCCATGTCTTTCCTCAAGGACAGAAGCACATGAGCTGTTGCTTGTCAGAAAGGGAAAGCTTCAGCTCCGATGAGGAGGATAGGGTCCTGTAAGATGGTTCAGTTCAATCAGGCAAAAGGAAGAGCAGGATTATACAAATGTGCTTCCTGGCAGTGTTGAAATGTTCCCCGCCAGCTCCTGGGGTGGGCAGGTGCAGTGGGAGCAACCCTTACCCATTGGCCACAGACTTTGAGGGGAACATTCATGACATCCTGGGAGCTCACTGTCTTTAAGAAGAGAGGAAGGTGATTTGTGTATTGAATGGAGCTATATACCGTTCAGACAGACATTTAGGGCAGGAATGGGAAATACGGTAGGTAGCACCTCATCCCCATTTCCCCTCGTGTATATCAGTTAGGCATCAGCAGCTTTGGCCTCCCCCAAATTGCTAATTTCCCCTGGGGGTATTTTTTGGGAGGAGAGGGTATCACCACTGGCAGAGGAACGGAGGTGCAGAGGGAGCGGACTGCCCCCTGGCACCACTATTCCGGTAGGGTGCCATCGTGGCGGCCCCCCTGACACACCCCGCGCACCCCACGCTCGCCGGGCATCACACCCTCACAGGTGGCGCGTCACGCCCCCAGAACACACATCACACCCTCACAGGCGGCGTACTATGCCCCTGGGATGTGCACCACGCCCCTGGGGGGTACCAGCCACGCCCTGCCTGCTCTCTGCCCCCAGTAGCAGAGCATGTAGCTTCACCACTGGATATCACAAAGCACAGCCTGCATTTCCCTATCCAGTTGCAAACCTTCCCCTTTAAACTCTGCCACTGTATAGCAATTGGGTGTGTGGGCTGGCGAGGATACCATTAGTGACAGTGGAAGGTGTTCAAAAGTTTAATTGCTGTTGGAGGAGGGTGGTGCTAGTTTGCTAGGAAAAGAGGTGCTGGAACTCACCGTGAACACCTCCTTCATTCTCTTAGAATGGCAAAGACACCCACCTGAGAAGTGCTGGAACCAGGGGCACCAGCTTCTGGGGGCGGAGGCATCCCCCCCCCATTTTTAAGGAGGGGCTGAACCCCCTCAATATCTAGCGGCTCAGGATGTCATGACATCCTACGGCAGTGTGCAAGGGACAATGCTTTGGGACATCACACACTGGACATTGCAACATCACATGCGACATCAGCTGCCTCAACTGCGGGTGCAAGCAGGCATCAGTGGCTGGAACTGAGTTCTGGCTGAAAATAAAGTCCTGGAGGAGGGCATTTTTGTGTGAAGGATCTCAGTGCACAAGGAAGAGGGTGAGTCCTCTCCTCTCCAGCTGTGACCCTGCACCCCAAAATGCCTCCAGCATATAAATAAGGATAGAACTATAGGAGCCAGATTTAAGCCAATTGTCATGTTATGGGTATTTTGGAATGAGAATTGCAGCACACAGCAACATTTCCTACCCTTTCCCTCGTCAATTGCCACTCCTCTGAAAATCACCCCTGCCTGGCACTTAGGCTTGCAGGAAGGTAGCTTTCTTCTGCCCCACTGGAAGGCTCCCTTCCCACTCCAAATTGTCATGTGGGAGAATTATTTTCATGAGTGAGGGAGACATGGGGAGAAAGAGAGATAAGGAGAGAGAGAAGTTGGGGTGCAAGAGGTGGGGTGAAGAGAGAGCAGAAGAGAACATGGGGTGACAGAGAATGAAAAGGGAGACAGACAGGTGTCCCACCCACTGTCAGTTGTGGCTCCACTCTCCTCAGAACATGAGCCCTACAGGAACCGGCTCCATCTAGTCCAACACGCTGTTCTCTCAGCGGCCAAGCATTCCAAGATGCTCATTGGAAGCCTGCAGTCAGGACCTGAGGGAAACATCATGCTCTGCCCTCCTGATTCCTAGCAACTGAGATTCAGAGGTGTACTGCCTCCAACCGTGGAGGAAGAACATAGCCATCATGGAGACTCGTTGATAATAGCCTTCCCTTCCCTGGATTTGTCTCAGCTTTGTAGCCATCTAGTGATGGTGGCCACCACTGCCTCTTGTAGGAGTGGGCTTGCCTATCCGAAGGTCGGCGGTTCGAATCCCCGCAACAAATTGAGCTCCTGTTGCTCTGCCCAGCTCCTGCCAACCTAGCAGTTTGAAAGCACACCAGTGCAAGTAGATAAATAGGTACCACTGTGACAGGAAGGTAAACGGTGTTTCCATGCACTCTGGTTTCCGTCACGGTGTTCTGTTGTGCCAGAAGCAATTTAGTCATGGTGGCCACATGACCCAGAAAAGCTGTCTGTGGACAAACGCCGGCTCCCTTGGCCTGAAAGCGAGATGAGTGCCACACCCCATAGTTGCCCTTGACTGGACTTAACCATCCAGGGGTCCTTCATACCTTGTAGGAGTGAATTTCAATGTTTCGCTATGTGCTGTCTACTTTTGGCTTCAGCCCCACCCACCACTTTTGGCTCTAGCCCTACCTAAGCTGCTGCAAGATGTTACCCCTGAAGGGAACACAGCCCTCAGCATAAGGCAGGTTCTGCAACCCTGCTGTTATCTGGAATTTTTGGCCAGCTCTGCTGACCACCCCAGACCTTGTTACAGTTGCTAAGCAATGCTGTGGATTTCCATCACCTTCAAAACACTGTCTCATTTGCACTTTTGATGTCAACAGGGACAGCTGCAGAAACTGCAACTATGCCAAATATGCCCCCATAATTAGCTGATGTTTTGAAAGCAACGGTGAATTATTGTGCCACGTCTGAAAATACTGGTGGCAGAAACTGGCAAAGAGCAGAGCAGAATTATCACTTTTATAGGTTTTGTTGTTGTAATTCTCACCCTGCATCACGCATTTTGCATTTATGTGATTTTAACAGCAAGTTATGTTTATATTTGTATTTACATGAATCTTATTAGAGAAACGTCTTCCATTTCTGACATTGCCGCACTAAAGCTTTACAGCTTCCTCATGTGTATTTTTATTATTATTATTACTTCCTTTTCATCCTAATGGGGAACATGTCCTACTTTCTTGTTGAGAAGATGAGATGCTTGCATTATGCATTCCCAATATGAAAAAAAAAAAATGAAGGCAGGTTCATGGTCGTCAAATGAAATGTATTCAGAGTAAGCTTCCTACCCTGAGGGAGTTGTGCTTAAAGAATTTGATTTCAGGGTAGGATTAAAACATGATGCAGTTTATGAGAAGAAGAACTCTTTAAAATAGTGCTAACACTTCCAGCTGGAGAATGAAACTACTAAGATAGGGACATAAGAAGTTGCCTTAATCTGAGTCAGACCCTTTGGTCCATCTAACTCCATATTGTCTACACTGACCGGCAACAACTCTCTGGGGTTTCAGGCTCAGCATAATTCCCTGCCCTACCAGGAGATGCTGAGAATTGAAACTGAGACCCACTGCAGGCAAAGCAGACGCTCAACCACTGAGCGATGGCCTTCGCCTGAAGCTGTTCTTCAGCAGCAGGACCAGTTAGGGAGCCTTGCATTTGAGGAGGGCTCAATATTTGGAAAGGTATCGAACTGAACAAAGCTATCAAAACATTCAGCAAAGTGCCATGTGATGACAACGCCAGCCACCTTGGTGTGCCATTGTCCAACCCTTGTGGCACTGGCAGTCATAGCTCATTGCACACAGAAATTAAAATATTTGAACTGGCTGTAAGATGTGGCCAAATAGTTGGTGTAGGGAAGTGCTTTTTAGCCTTGGACCCCCAGATGTTGTTGGATTACAACTGCCATAATCCCCGACCCATTGGCTAAATTGTCTGGGGATGATGGGAGTTGTAATCCAATGATATCTGAGGATCAAAGACTGAAGAACACTGGTGTGGAACAGTGTGTGTCCATGTGTGTTTATCTGTGTATATCCTGGGGCTGCCAGCTATTAGGATTCAGTTCCTTATCCTTTGCACTATTGATGTTCTGCTGCCACTACGACTGGCAGACTAAGTTTATGCATCAATGGTGTCACCTAGATGATAAAGTACATTAAATGTGCTTTCAAAGCACATGGATTTCCCAAAAGGATCCTGGAAACTGCAGCTTACCCCTCAGAGGACTATTAATTCCCAGCAACCTTAACAATCTACAGGTTCTGTCAGGGATGACCCAACCACGAGGTGGGCTGAAGCAGCCATCACAGGGGGAGCAGTGGCAGTGATGGTGGCTGTGGCTCTGGTGAGATCTCACAAGTCTCTGTGCTATTCCTTCACCTTCCCAGCGGCGGAGCAAGCCAATCAGGTGCCTGGGGCAGCGCACGTGCCCTGTGCCCGGGGGTGGGGCCAGCCACCCACGGGGGCACCGTGGGGCCTCCGAGGAGTCTGCCTGCCTCCTCCCACTCAGCCACCCTACAGCTGAGGGGGAAGCAACAGGCGGATAGTTTGGGCAGCGTGCAACATGCAAGCACTCTAGCCACCACGTCACTCCCTGGAGTGATGCGTGGCTCGGGCGCACTGCAGGCCCCGCAGTGAGTGCCGCCTGGCATTTTGTCACCCCCCTCAGTGGGAACACCCGGGTCAAACCATTTGGACCATTTGGATCCCTTCCAGTCGGGATTCAGGCCTCATCATGGGACTGAAACTGCCTTGGTCGCACTGGTTGATGATCTCCGGCGAGCTAGGGACAAAGGTGAGAGCTGTTTCCTAGTTCTGCTGGATCTCTCAGCAGCGTTTGATACCATCGACCATAACATCCTTTTGGACCGTCATGAGGGGCTGGGAGCTGGGGGCACTGTCATACAGTGGTTCCTCTCCTTCCTCCTGGGCCGTGTTCAGAAAGTGGTGGTAGGGGATGAGTGTTCAGACCCCTGGGCTCTCACTTGTGGGGTGCCTCAGGGTTCTGTCCTCTCCCCCATGCCTTTCAACATCTACATGAAGCCGCTGGGAGAGATCATCAGGGGATTTGGGCTGCGTGATCATCAGTATGCGGATGACACCCAGCTCTACCTCTCCTTTAAATCAGAACCAGTGAAGGCAGTGAAGGTCCTGTGTGAGTGCCTGGAGGCGGTTGGAGGTTGGATGGCGGCTAACAGATTGAGGTTGAATCCTGACAAGACAGAAGTACTGTTTTTGGGGGACAGGAGGCGGGCAGGTGTGGAGGATTCCCTGGTCCTGAATGGGGCAACTGTGCCCCTGAAGGACCAGGTGCGCAGCCTGGGAGTAATTTTGGACTCACAGCTGTCCATGGAGGCACAGGTCAAATCTGTGTCCAGGGCAGCTGTTTACCAGCTCCATCTGGTACGCAGGCTGAGACCCTATCTGCCTGCGGACTGCCTCGCCAGAGTGGTGCATGCTCTGGTTATCTCCCACTTGGATTACTGCAATGCGCTCTACGTGGGGCTACCTTTGAAGGTGACCCAGAAACTACAACTAATCCAGAACGCAGCACCTAGACTGGTGACTGGGAGCAGCCGCAGAGACCACATAACACCGGTCTTGAAAGACCTACATTGGCTCCCAGTATGTTTCCGAGCACAATTCAAAGTGTTGGTGCTGACCTTTAAAGCCCTAAACGGCCTTGGTCTAGTATATCTGAAGGAGCGTCTCCACCCCCATCATTCTACCCGGACACTGAGGTCCAGCACCGAGGGCCTTCTGGTGGTTCCCTTACTGCGAGAAGCCAAGTTACAGGGAACCAGGCAGAGGGCCTTCTTGGTAGTGGCACCTTCCCTGTGGAACACCCTCCCACCAGATGTCAAAGAGAACAACAACTACCAGGCTTTTAGAAGACATCTGAAGGCAGCCCTGTTTCGGGAAGCTTTTAATGTTTGATGTATTATAGTATTTTAATATTCTTTTGGAAGCTGCCCAGAGTGGCTGGCGAAGCCCAGCCAGATGGGCGGGGTATAAATAATAAATTATTATTATTATTATTATTATTATTATTATTATTATTATTATTAACCGCCCCCACCGCACCCCTTTGCTACGCCCCTGCACCTTCCTCCCCTTGCACAACTTGTGTTTGTGGGGAGGGCAGGAGGGGTCTCTTCCTTTTCTGCGCCAGGCTTTGCAAATCTGAAGACCATACATGCTCCCTCCAGGAATGTAACATTACAAAGGTGCTGTGCCTTTTAGCACCCCCTATAATTCCAGGGTGTTTTTAAGTTTCTCCACAGCTCCCCAGGTTGCCTCTAACTTGCTCTGCATCGTGCCCTTCATTATATGCCTCGCAATTCCTGCCACTCAGTTTTGCCCTGCAGCGGTCTTTGCTATTCTGTGTTGTGGGCATCCACATGAGTTGGCCGATGTATCTGTCTTGCCCTGGAGCAACCCCTGACTTTCCCTTCTCTGGCTGCTGTTCTCTCTTTCTCTCTCTCTGCTTCTTTCTCAAACTGTTGCTTGAAAAAAAATCATGTGAAGGTTTTTGTAGGTTATTCTTCTAGAAGGTGGACTGGTGCCTGGGGGTGTTTTGGAAAAAGCAAAAGGGCAAACCTAGTTATTTTGTGCTGCTGCAGTCAGTCATGTATTTTTTTATATAAAAAAACCAGCAATCATCAGGATTATTAATTTTGCAGCTTTATATCTCTGTTGCCTCCATCATACTGGTGCAAATCAGGAATAGGCAGCTAAACATAAACAACGTTGGACACAGGTATGAGTAGAATCAGGATCTGACTATGATGGATGAAGAATTAAGGTTGGGCAGCACAATGGATGTGTAATTTTGGGGAAGTCATTGGTGGTCATTGTCCAGGGCATGAGATTTTAATTTAGAGATGGGCTAGAATTTCTGGGAGAATTTCTGGTTGGTTTTTTTGTTTTTTGTTTTTATAAAAATAAAAATCTGGCTCTTTCCAAATCATAGAATGATTTCAACATCCCCTGGAGATTATTTTGTCAAATGCCTGCCAACTTTCTGCCCTTGAATAAAGTGGTGCAGCTGTAGAATCAGTTTTAATTATGGCTTTAATATAATTTTTATATTGTTGGAGGAAACAATGGGTTCTTCCTTCATCCATTGGTAAATAGCTTTATTCAGTATCTATTAACTGAGATGAAATTTATCAGAATAGAATTTTCTGAGAATTTCTTTCTTTGGCCCTCCTTAACCTGCTGGAGCACTCTGTGCTCCCTCTCCAGAGAATTTTGGGTGAAATCCTAGCACAATTTCATTACCGACAAACTAAATGGAGAATTTTGAGGAGGTCATTTTCACACAGCCCAAACTTTACCTGTGTCCAAGAGAGAGTGCATTTACATTATTGAAGCACTGCACCAAAAGCATCTTAATGCAAAACCATTCCCCCGCTGCCCAAGTGTTTTATCAGTAAATTATTATTATTATTATTATTATTATTATTATTATTATTATTATTAATTTATTTATACCTGCCCATTTGGCTGAGTTGCTGTTTTTCTAGAAAAAGAGGTGTTCACCATGAACACCTCCCTTGTTCCCTTATAATGGCAATGGTGCTCACCTGAGAGGTGCCGGAACTGAGTTCTGGTGAGTTTCAAACTTCTTTCAATAACAGTAGTGAATGTGCCCAATGGGGCATAGCTCCATGGTAGAGGAACGTTTTTGCATGCAGAAGGTCCCAAGTTCATGCTCTAGCATCTCCAGTAAGGGCTGGGAGAGACTCTCTGCTGGAATTCCTAGAAAGCTGCTGCCAGTCAGTATAGACCATATTGATCCAGATGAACCAAAGTTCTGATTCAGCATAAGGCAACTTTCAATGTTCCTACAAACTATTTAGGCTCTGATTTCAGGATTAGTTTTAGAAGTCCTCATATTTAAACTGGAATTTAGGAAGAGTGTGGTACAGGAAAGAGCAAAAAAGATAAAGAGATCAGGTGTAGTGAATCTTAAGCCAAAGGAACCAAACACAGCCTTCCAGACCTCTTTTTAGCACTTGCAACTCTTCCCAGGCTACACCTCCCCTACACATCTTCTTGCCAGGCAACACCACTCTCTGGACCTGCCCAAGAAAAACCAGTACATACTGGGGGTTTTTCCTGTGAGAGCATGGTGGCCATTTTGGGCGTCTTGCTCACACAATTTCAGACTGAGCTCTCTCCCCCCACCAAAGTGCTTTCTTCAAGTCTGTGATCTTCTACTGCACTTCAAAACACATGTTTTTGGGTGAAAAAGTGCCTGAAAGGGTGCTTTTTCTGGGTCCACAATCTTATGCAGGACACGTGACCTGTGTGCAGTGGCGTAGCGTGGGTTGTCAGGACCCGGGGCAAGGCAAGTAATTTGTGCCCCCTAACCCGTGGATTTGCGCCCCCTAACCCTAACCCCCAGATGTTGCGCCCGGTGCGGCCGGCCCCCCCTGCACCCCCCACGCTATGCCACTGCCTGTGTGGGATTTTGGACCCAGAATATGGTGTGGGGCTGCATTGCATTGGAGGGTACATTGTTTCTGCCTCACTGGAATGTGTCCTTCAACTCTGACAAAGCTTCTTTCTTGCGTTGATGGGGGATAGAGAGGGTTGTGTTGTTGTGCATCAAAACCAGCTTACTGTACAAAGGTAGAAATCACTTTTGTTGCTCTGCCTCCTTTTTCCCTCTGGCCCTGTGGACCCATGGCATATGGCCCCTAGGTTTCCCAGCAGGAAATGAGGCTCTGGACAATGGGGAGGTGTATCAGGAGTGACTCGGGTGGCGCTGTGGGTAAAAGCCTCAGTGCCTAGGGCTTGCCAATCGAAAGGTCGGCAGTTCGAATCCCTGCGGCGGGGTGCGCTCCCGTTGCTCGGTCCCAGCGCCTGCCAACCTAGCAGTTCGAAAGCACCCCCGGGTGCAAGTAGATAAATAGGGACCACTTACTGGCGGGAAGGTAAACAGCGTTTCCGTGTGCTGCGCTGGCTCACCAGATGCAGCTTGTCACGCTGGCCACGTGACCCGGAAGTGTCTCCGGACAGCGCTGGCCCCCGGCCTCTTAAGTGAGATGGGCGCACAACCCTAGAGTCTGTCAAGACTGGCCTGTACAGGCAGGGGTACCTTTACCTTTACCTTTATCAGGAGTGAACATGGACCATTGGTACCAAACTGTATGGGAAACTGCCCTGACAGAAAATCTAACTAACAAATTGATGGTGATACAGGGACAAGCACAGGAGGGCACCTTTGTCCTGGTGTGGCTCCCCTTTAATATATATGTGTTATGTACTGAGTTGAATAGGATCCAAAATGCAGCAGTCTGATTGGTCCTAGAACAATAGGATCCACATAACAATATGCAAGCCAGCGAATGGTGGAGACCGCCTCCCCAGCCTGACCCTTCCAGAGAAGAAGAAGACAGTTCAGAATTACAACAAGGGTTTGAGGGAGATCACAGCTCAGAGGGAGATGATGGGGAAAGCTAGGAAATAATGGGAGAGGAGGAAGAAGAAGAACCAGAGGGGAGACAGCCGACGGACACGGTGTGTCAGGGCTGGGTCAGAACGCACAGAGTCCCCTGACATTGAAGAGAGAGTTGGGCAAGGACCAGAAGCAGCAGAGGAATGTGTGTTTGGAGAGGAGGGAGGAGCAGGGCCCAGCATTGAAGTGTTAGAGCCTGTAAACGCAGGGAACCATGAAGAAGTGGCATGTGAGCCGGCAGCCTCCCAGGCACTGCAAGGGTTAAGCTCTGAATCGGAAGGGGGGGGGGATTTGCATCAGCTTGAGCAAGACGGGAGGGAAAAAGGCAGGTCCAAAGGTGGCTTGTAAAGTTCCCGCACTTTAGGTGCTGGAAGAGGGGGCAGAGATCATTGGCGGTATCTGAATATGATGGCCTGGGAATCCGATTCAGAGGCTGAACCGGAGGAATCCCAGCCTGCACAGGAGTCCCCGCCTCCAGGGCCGGCTGAACTGGGGCAGGGCCTTGATTCTGAAGCGCCTGCACCTGTGCCGGATCCTCAGGAGCAGGCACCAGGTGAATCCACTCTGGCTCCGGAGGTGGTTGAGGACTCAGTGCCTACAGGTGAGTCTCCCCCTGGGTCCAGTAACCCTTCAGCCTCTCCTGAACTGCAGAGGCTCAGGGCAGAGAGGCGAAGGGAACTGGTTTCTCCCAGGAGGAATGCTCGCCTTAAGGCCAGGAGAGGTGGGTCTCCTGAAGGCCGGGACCGCCCCTGGCCTCAGAGAAGATAAAGGCCAGTCAGCCCGGTCCCAGGTTGCGGGAGCAACGTCGTTGAAGAGCTGTTTCGGCCAGCATCCAGTCCTGTTCCCCCAGAGTTCCTGTCCTTGCCCGGTTTCTCGCTGTGGACCCCGCTTCGCCCGAGGAGGACTGTCTGCCGACCCTCAACTCAGGTCCTGGACCTCGCCCCACAGTAACCTCCCCCCTGGACCAGCACACTGAATCAATGGACTCAGATTAATGGTGATTAGCTCGTTGTGCCTTTTGTAAATAGTTGTAAATAAGGACTATAAAAATGCCGATGGGGGTAAAGTGGTGATTACAGTGAAGAGAGAACGTATCTCCCTGACACAGTGTCTTTAGAAAGCATTCCAGACCCCCCTCCCAGAACCCAGCAGGCATTGAAAGTAGGAGAGCAAAGAGCTCAAAGGCAGAGGGCAGTTCTCAGCACCTGTAGTAATGACACATGTGTGGCGATCACACAGGGTCCCCGGACGTTTCACCATCTATTGATCCCTGCGCCACCACTTTATTTCTCGCTGTCACCACACAGGCCCTACCTGGTACAATACTGAGTCCAGTCAGGGTTAAATTGGAACATAAACTTGCAGTTTAACAAGCGTGTGGTTTCATAAACGGCATCGGTCCATTACAATCATGGGGTGCCTATCCAGACCTATAACTTCCACTTCCTGCTCTCACTTACTAAACCAGCTCTCAGATATTTACTTGTCTTCTCAGACCCTAACTGTTCCTGACTCTGCTTATTTCTCAACACTAACTCAACCTACCCGCAGACTCTATCCCAATTCACTCCCACTCCAACCAGCCACCCAACTCCCAACGAACTCCTCCCTTTGCCCCTCCCAGAGCTGGTTTAATAGTCCCTCTGACTCCACCCCCCTGGGTTCTGATTGGGTAACCTGTTTAACTATTTCACCTCCAGCACTCTCATATGTTAACGTCACATCATGAAGGGAGAGAGGGAGGGGGTGGAAACTCACTCGGGGCAACACCATTATTCCAAGAGGCTGCATTTCCAAGCCTCCCTCTGTCAATATTGAATAAAAAGCAGATGGTAAGGACCTTTCCTTGTCTTATCTGTTCCTGGCAACCTGCCATGGGGGTTGAATCCTCTGCCACCTGACACCCAGCAGCATACAAATTGATATGGTTAATCTGATCCAGCAACACACACGCTTCACACAGAGAGACAAAGCACACTGCAAGGAACTGTAGCCAACCACACCCTGGGCCATCTAGTCTCTCACTCTACCAGCAAAAATAAAATACCTGCTTGCAGCGTTCAATATTCTCTGGGCACCAGGCGCATTTTGCACCTGGCTATGGGCCACTTATGAGTCTGACCAAACTGCGGGAGGCAGTGGAAGACAGGAGTGCCTGGCGTGCTCTGGTCCGTGGGGTCACAAAGAGTCGGACACGACTAAACGACTAAACAACAACCACAACGGGCCACTTGTGGCCAAGTGAAGATGCCCAGGCACCAGGATGGCGCATGACGTCTCCACCATCTGGAGGCGCATGCCTGGGGATCCTTGGACCTTGACTGTTTTCACAAACTAGCAGCACCTCCTGCAGAATTCTATTCATTACATTTTATCTGTACAATCAGAATGAATTCCAGGAAGTAAAAAGTCATATTGAAAAATATGCCTTTCCAGCCATCTGGCCCCCAAATGGCAAGGAGGCATTCTGTTTTGGCAACTATAACCCTGGTTTAAGGAGCCATTTGGAGCCTAGCTTTTATATCTGAGTTTCCAACACAGCCTGCTTACGTGGCGCTGACACAAAAGTTTTGCTCAGATACTATATACTGTTATATTGCCAATAATAGTAATGTATCGCTTGGAATATGACTGACTTGTTTGAAGGATTCTATGACTTGAAAACAAAGACTCTGTATGTAATAATAATAATAATAATAATAATAATAATAATTTATTTATATCCCTCCCTCCCCAGCCAAAGCCATGCTCAGAGCGGCTAACAACAATAATGTACCACTGTTACCCAATAAAATCCTTGAATAAAAACTTTGTTGTTGTTGTTGCTTACTCTTTGGAATAAAGGGCTAGAGGAACACCCTCTCATTCATTTCCCCCTCTCTACCATCATGGGGAATAGAATCCTGATTATGCCTATCCACTCTTTAAATGAGAGTCATTAAAGGTCATAGCAGCAGTGATTTTTTTTTTTAAAGGTGCCGGTACTTTTATTTATTTATTTTTGCTGTTCGGAAAGTGACAGTGAAATCATAGAATTGCAGAGTTGGAAGGGACCCTGAGGATCATCTAGTTCAACCCTCTGCAATGCTGGAAAAGCACTTGTCGCATACAGGGATTGAACTTGCAACCTTGGCATCATCAGCACAATGTTCTAACCAACTAAACTATGAAGTGGTTACAGTAAGTGCCACACTATTAACATTTGGGGGAGATATCCTTGAGTAGCCCTAGAAAAAAGCACTGCATAGCACCTCCCTGGTTCTGTTATATTCAGTCGATACATATTTGTGGGGAATATGAGTGTGCCTGCCCATTTTTTCCCGTAGCCAATTTTTTTTTTAAGGGGGAGGAGGGTGATATCTAGGCAAACTGATGCTTCCATCAGAGTTCTGCGTTGCCCAGTTTGAAGAGCAATCTGTCGAACCGCCCTGCCTCGGGCTATAGAACTAACATTCTGAATACTGCTTAGTGCCATTCCACTTGGCTCTATGTTTACCTTGGGCCTCTTTTCAGCTTTATACAATTTTAATTAATCCTTTATGATCTGCAGCAAGAGATCTGCCAGACAGCAGCACAGAACTCTCGCTGTCAGCTTCTGACTGTGGCTGTTTTCGGCTAAACAGTCTGTCTGTTCTGATGTACAAAGAGGTTCCTCATCCACAATAATGTTACACTCGTCTAATTAAAATTATGCAGCAGTATGTGGTTGGCTCCTTTTAAAAACAAGGCTGGGTTATGAAACTGGCCAACTCCTCCATGCCTGCTACTTAGGGAGCAAATTGCTTGCTTATGTATATAATAATTTCATTGATGCCAAAGCACAGAAGTGGTTCCTGGCCTTGCATACAAAAATAAAATAAAATAAAATAAATCATTGCATTCCAGGGAAGCTCTAAAAAGCAATGGGTTTTTTTCTCCCCCTTCTGGGAATGGCATAACTTCTATTTCAAAGTGGAATGGGCATATTTTATTCTTCTCCTTTTTAGAAGATAAGATATTCTTCAGGGGGGAGGGATAAATCAATGTAGAAAAGTTGGAAATGGCATCTTAGAGCAACAAAATGATTGGATATGTCACCACCACCATTTCCTCTTCCAAATATTGAAGGCAATGGGTGTGGTTTTTTCCAGCTTGAAGAACTGACATTTTAGAATGAAATTTTTCTTTTATATTATGCTGAGATCAGAAAAGAAAATTTAAAAATCTAGCATTTGCTCTCACTCATACAAAACCAGCATGTCCCCATGTGGCATCAACTACATGGTTTTAACACTGATCATGAACTTTAAGGCCAGGTTACTTTTAGATTCCAATGTATGTTGCTAGAATTTTGTTTGAACTTCTCAGCAGGTATCTTTCTCCAGCCCTAATTACTCAAAGGATGTCTTATTCTCTGTGTGTAGGTGTATTTTTAAAGAGTTCTATCGCTTACATTCCTGTACTGCATTAATACACCAGGATGGCTCATGAAAGATGGATGCTTCCAACCCAGCATGCTGCAAGCCAAGGTTATAGATCTTGCACTTGAAAACACACACACACACACACACACACACACACACACACACACAACCCCCCATTTTTTTATTTGCCCCTAGGAGCTTTTATTTTATTTATTTTGAATTGTTTCTAGGTCACCTTTCCAGACAAAGCCTGACCAAGGTGTTGTCCCCCCCCAAAAAAAGTTAAGAGAGGAAAACAGCAGTTCCTCCACTTCCACCTTAGTTGGTACAGTACAAAAGCTAAAATTATTAGATCCTCCCAGGAATAAGAGACAATAAACCATACTCAGCCTTTTTCATAGCAGCAGTATCCACAGTGCATTCCAGGTGTAAAGAACTTTAGTCCTTTGATGGTTGCCAAACTACAAGCCCCATCAACCTTGACTCTTGGCCATGCCAGTGGGCCAAACGTTTCCCACACTTAGTCTAGCTCTCAAAAGAATGGGCCTTAGGAACTAGGAGCTGGCACCTATTTCATAAGGTAACTATGTATTTTTCATATGGTTAGCCATTTGAATGGTAGCTTGTTTTCCCTCCACAGAAACACAATGTGATTGACTTAGGAACAAAGTTAATTGAAATGATGTTTACCTCCGAGCAAACCATGCAGCCAATCTGCAACAACAAAAATCACATGGGACCTTAGCCTATAGAGTTTGGAACACCATAAACTCTCTTCTGTAAAAGGCATACTGAAGGAGGGAGAACATGGCCCATTTTAGGCAGACTTGTTCTGAAGAGCCATGATTGAGCATTATGGGCTGTATCCAGTGTTGCACTAAGTTAGTCACTTAGCGGTATGCTTGTTCTGCTGGCGAAACATTTTGCAGTAGTGGGAAGTTGTTGAACAAGAGAATGTGTAAGCATCTTGCTGGTATGCTTAATAGAGTTGCATAATAGAGTTTGTGTTGTATTCCTCTATTACAGGGACGTCCAAGAGACTGCAATCTATTCACACTATAAATAAACTGGCAGTGAGCTACCCATTGGACTGACCAGAGTTGTTGAGCTTTTGGGGGGAGAGGAATGACCAGAATTGTTGACTTTGGGCAGTGGGGAATCAGCAAAGTTATTGAGCTTTTATGGTCCAGGGCCATCAGTCAGGAACCTGCAATCGACCATGATCAACCACTGACACCTAGCAATCAACCGGTCGATAGTAATCGACCGGTTGGACATCCCTGCTCTATTACATTACATTAGAACTCATCCACTAGCACAAGAGCAGATACAGCCCAATATAAAGAATGTCTTATTCAACAAGGACAGGAACTGGGACACAAAGATATAGACAAATTCAGAATAACCATAAGGGCAGCCATCAAAGTTTGGCATCACCAGCCTTCATGTTTCTTTACTACTGCTCCTCTCTCTTCTTATCATTCCTACCCACTACTCAAAGTCGGCAGGTGGTGATGGCAAGGGAGTAGAAGCAGCAGCTCCCTGCCCCCTCCTTCTGTAAGTGATGGGTACTCGACTCAGAAAGAGAGTAGACCCTTCCTAGGAAGAGGGAGTGCATAAGAGGCCACTTGTCCAATGACAACCCAAAATCTGGAGCTGGAGCTGGAACTGTTAACTCCAGTTACAATTCCACATATAAGTAAACTGAAAACTCTTTGTGCCACACATTCACAACTTATTAACACGGTGATGCTCATTTCCCAGATTTGCCTCACTCTTGGCAGCACTGAATCTTCTATCTTGGCAACAATAAATTAGCTCTTTTGGTTGTGTGATTTGGCCCTCATCACGACTGAAGAACATGTTCCAAGGACTCAACTCACTGATTCAAAAACACGAAATGTTCTGCAAGGAGCTGCTGTGTCATGACACAAAGTGGGCTACTAAGCCAACATGGTGTAGTAAATTGAACTTATTGAAAATTACATGTATATCCCACCTTACACCCAAGGAGCAGAGAGCAGCATATATTGTTGGTTCCCTACCACCACAATTTTATCTTCACAGCCAACCACACCATGAGGTAAACAGGGTTGAAGAGTGACTGCAGGAAGGTCACGCGACTTCATGGCTATGAAGTGATTTGGATTTGGGTTTCCTCAGTCCTAATCCAACACTCTAACCATCACACTGGCTCTTTTGACATGAGACAATGAAGCAGAAGCAGACACTAATGTACCCAGAAAGAGAAACGGGATAATTACATTACCCTAAAAATTGGATAATATCCAGCTTTTTCAAGGAAAGGAGGCAGAAATGTGATGGTGATGATTTGAGGCAGAAAGATATGCAGTTTCCACTCCCTGACCACCAGGACTGCCTTGACCTGAACTTACCTTGAGAAGCATCTGATGAAAGCCATTTAAGTTTCATTCCTAAAGTTAAACAAGATTTTATAGGATCCTCACGGAAAGCATTCTAAATTCCCTAGTGAAATGATAAGATCCAAGTTCAGCAGATAAATAAAACATGATTGTCAGGTCAACAAGTATTTGGAAGCTGAGAACTGGATTACTGTAACCACAAGATCCTTCACTGAGCCCACAATTCTAGTTCAACCTTGTCTGCATATTGCCAGAATAAATTTAAACAAGGTAATAAGCAAGGGATTTATCAGACCTTCTACTTTGCTTCTGGGCAAACACGAGGCTGTTTAAAAATTGATTTCTTCTGTGTGTGCTTTCCTGTCTCTCCTTTTGATTTTATCTAGTCCTTGATCATGCAGAATAGAGTTTGATGTCTTAGTGAAATGGCTGTGGGTTTTAGGCTAGACTCTGCCTAATGCCAGAGTGGGGCTGGTTCTGCTCCTAAGCTACAAGAAGCTGTGAGCACAAGATTCCATTTTCTTAAAGCAGAAAATCCCATTTTCTGCAACTGATGAACCCAAATGTGCATGTTTCCTACATTTTTATGCTTTATTGATTTCAAACATGCACTTTTTCAAGTCCCACCCCTCCCCATCCCCAGTTTTTGTCAGAAACAAGGGGCAAGACATGGCAGCAGGGGCACTGGTCTGGTTGAGGGTGGGGGTCGATGTGATGGTGCAGAAAAAGGTGGCACTCCTGCTGGCAGCTTCAAACCAAGTGTCCTAATCCAGTCCATGGGACCTTTCCACAAATTATGCCCACCTACTATCCTTTAAAAAAGAAAAGAAAATATTTTTATTAAATTTTCTGTTTTACAATTTCAAATAAACATTTTACATACTTAAGATATCAATGACTTCCCTTCTTCTCTTTCTATGGTTCATTTTACATATCCTATATCCCTGCATATTTTACAAAAATTATACCAATCAGTTTTCCATTATTACATCCATCAAAACATATTTACATTGTTGAATTTATCTTAGTGCTGCCAGTGTTTTCAGCCGTACACAATTATTTCCCATATAGTCAATAAACGTTTTCCAATCTTCTTTTAATGTATGTTCTTCTTGTTCCCTTATTCTGCATGTTAAGTCTGCAAGTTGTGCATATTCTGTCAACTTAAGTTGCCATTCTTCTTTGGTTGGGACCTTGCTCATTTTTCATTTTTGGGCTAGCAAAACATGGGCTGCAGTTGTTGAATACATAAATAACCTTTCCTGACACCTGGGAATTCCAGTCTGGATTATCCCCAACAGAAATGACTCTGGGGGTTTTTGGAAAGTAATTTTACACATTTTTTCCCAATTCATTATAAATAATTTCCCAATACGTTTTAACCCTTTTACATGTCCATGCCACCTACTATCCTATGTGATGTCGGTTGTTGGGGCAGGAGAAGTTGTGGCCACAAAGGCACCAGCTGGTGTAAAACACTGTGATGGGGATGAACTAACACTATTATACAACTCTAGGACTTGAGTACAGACTGCCCATATCATACCCTACAACAGTCCTCAGATGACAATAGGGACATTTCTCCCTCCCTCACAACTGACCCTCTACAATCCCGAGAAAGTCCCTTAATCCCAATGTTATTTTATTTTATACTTTGGTAGATTTACAAAAAGAAAAACACCCCAATAAATAAATTTTAGAAAGGGGCAAGATTAGACATGGATGCAGAAAGCATTAAAAGAAGAAGTAAAGACTCCTTACACTCCACTCCCCCTTTCTTCCCACCCAGGGTGGCCCTGCCCTCTGCCTGCACCTCAGAGCCTGTGTGTCATGCAAGGTTGGACCTCCTTGCTTGCTCTCCAGCAGCCAGGGGCATAGGAAGGGGGGCAGTAGGGCGTTGTGCCCTGGGTACCCTCACCGTGGGGTGTAACATTTGGTGTACCATCCGCCTGCGACTCCCAAGCCTACCCTGAGCTGTCGGGGTAAGTGGTTCAGCATCTGCAGGTTGAATCATCAGCATCTCCAGATAGGTTGGTGACGGTCCTCTTCCTCAAAACTTGGAAGAGCCACTGCTAGTCAATGTCGGCAATACTAAGCTAACTGCTGTGACTCTGTACAAGGAAGATTCCCATGTTCCCAAATGGAATCCAGAAGTTTGTGACCCTTTTTTGTAGTGGCAATCACCTTCTGGCCTTCAGAGTGCTATCATGACCATTCAGACTACTAGATTCCTGAGTCGTTTCCAGTTCTATGGAAGCTAGACATCAGCTCACTCCCCACCTCATAGAGACCTATTCTTCAATATAATAACAAAGCACCAGAATGTCACAGTTGGATATGCACCAAGATGTGGGACATAGTGATGTAATGTGTCAACTCCATTAGAGCTTTTCCAAACACCTGGACTTTTTTTTGGGGGGGGGGGGGGTAATCTAAATTAGATCAAATCTGCATGTTGAATTGGAGACTGCCTACCCCACCGTGTGGAAAACAGCAAGGCTCTGACCACTGGAAATTCTGAGGTTGCCTTCCAATGCTCAAGAAAAGTATGGAGGCATTTGATTTGATCACATCCTTCTGCTGATGATCCTGAGCTTTTATCTCTGGTTATCTTGCTCAGCTGATATTGCCAACTAGCTGCAAAGCATAGGGGAAAGATTGTGGGAACTGGTCTTGGACACTGACAGAATTCACTGTTCAGCTCATGCAGCTTCTGTTCCAGTAACGCTTGAGATGGTCATGAATTTTTATCTTTGCTGAAGTCTCCAGCCACCAGGTGAAAAGACCAAGATTTATGAGGCCAAAACTCTGCCAGATGTCTTTTCCTCTTTACTTGCAAAAGGTTCAATTAGGTAATTAAGTGCTTGATGCACAATGCAAAGAGGGAGGGGCTCTGCTGACTGTACAGGTTTCTCTTCCCGAGAAAACACAAGGTACCATTTGCCACATTAGATCAGAACACTGATCCATCAAGTCCTCCCATTTGCTCCTGGAAGATGCCCCATGCCAATCTGGCTGGACTCCAGTCTAACTAATTACATTCTGTCCAATATGTGTGCTCTTTCAGATCAATTGGGCTGGGGGAGTAAACTCACATTCATTCAACAGAACAACAAAATCCAAGCTAGGAACATCAGAAGCTGGCTGTCTTATACCAAGTCAGACTATCGGTACATCAAGCAAACTAGTGTCCACATGGTCTGGGAGCAGATTTCCAATGTTTCAGGCAGGAATCTTCCCAAGCTGGAGATGCCTGGCATCTTCTGCATTCAAAGATGGATGCTCTACCACTGATTTTACCCCAGCCTTATTTTTATTTTTTTTAAAAAAATATTTTTTACAAAAAAAATCTTTTCTCATAACAAATATCCAATATCATTACAAAACATTCATTTTCCAATTTCCCCCCTCCCTTAGCTTCCATTTCTGGTTTATTACATCAAATGATACATGCTGCTGTTTGTATATAATACTATGTTATCATACTGTTAGACTTCTTGTTCTCTATAAATAAAATTGTAAATCTTTATTTAAATCCTGCCAACAGGTCCATGGTTTGTTTGTTTTTGTTGTTTCTGCAAATATATTGTAAAGGGTTCCCATTCGTTTTCAAAATCACTATTGTCCTTTTCACACAGTTTGTCCGTTAACTTTGCTAACTCTGCACAGTTTGCCAACTTTTCTTGCCATTGTTCTTTTGATGGTACTTCTCCAGTCTTCCAGTTTTGTGCTATTAAAATTCTTGCCGCTGTTGTAGCATAATCATAATCATAATCATAATCATAATTAATAATAACAATCATATCACAGCCAAGGCAGCTGTTCCATTTTCCCTAACTGTAGGGCCAGCCCTGTGTGTAACTGGATCTCCTTTTATAGCACCTTTAGCTTGAGGTTAAGTTGATTGGGAAGGGCCATAAGTCAGCACTGGTCTCCAGGTAAGACGGGAAGAGACATCTGCCTGAAACTCTGGGGAGCTGCTGTCAGTCAGTGTAGACAATACTGCACTAGATGGACCCAAGATGTGACTCAGAATAAGGGAGCTTCCTATGTTCCTACAGGCACTTGCTTGGCAGTACACCTCATTGATCTCAGTGGGATTTAATTCCAAGTAAACATGTATGCATTTATTCATTCATTTTGCACTGCATCATCAGTCTTGGGATCCTTTTTTCTCTTTGGTCTCACATGCATTTTGTTTTATTTTGGTACCCAAGTATTTATATTATTTCATTTTGTTCATGTAAATATTTATAACCTCCTTTTCAGCTAAAATGTCTAAGGTAGCCCACAAACCAAATTAAAAACAGGGTGGGGGAGATCAGATGTAAACACAGCATATGTTAAGTACACCATATAAAACTAATTAGTACCAATAGTGATAAGAGCAAAAGAACTACTAGAGTTTGGTGCATCTAGAGCAGGCGTAGGCAAACTTGGCCCTCCAAATGCTTTGGGACTACAACTCCCATCATCCCTGACCACTGGTCCTGTTAGGTAGGGATGATGGGAGTTGTAGTCCCAAAGCATCTGGAGGGCCGAGTTTGCCTATGCCTGATCTAGAGATTCCTTTCAGATAAGGCTGCCTTGATGCAAGGAATAAAAACTGAGGTTAAAATTCTTTTTAGAGGTAGACCACAGGTTTAGTGTCACTGCAGAGAATGCAGCGTTTCCACCATTCATTACCTCTCACGTGCAGAAACACATGCCCAATAATCCACCTGGTGCCTTCTAGATGCATTGGACTAAAATACCCATCAATTGCCAGCCAGTGGAGGAACTTGCCTTATTCCAAGTCAGGCACAAGGTGCTTTAGCTCAGTATTGTCTGCACTGACCAGGCAGCAGCTCTCCAGAATTACAGACAAGCCCTACATGCAGATGCTGCAGACTGAACCTGACACCTTCTACATGCAAACTTATG
The DNA here is from genome assembly GCF_964188315.1 of Podarcis muralis. Taxonomy (NCBI): domain Eukaryota; kingdom Metazoa; phylum Chordata; class Lepidosauria; order Squamata; family Lacertidae; genus Podarcis; species Podarcis muralis. The sequence continues at coordinate 8,384,656 of NC_135669.1, read as the reverse complement.
GCCCTTTGCCTAAATTAAACACTTAACTGAAAGACAATGAAATCATTACAACATTTGTGTTCCATAGTCCATGTCACCTGCGCCAGTCACAACCAGAGTAACAGACAAGTTGAAGTCTGTGGACCCCCTTCAAGATCGAATATGATTCTGTAAAACCGAGCGAGACACTTAATGGATTGATCGCAGCCTTATAATAATAATATAATTGTCGGGATGATCGCGGAGTGGGGAGTGGGGTCCGGAGGGAGCACACTCCCCACCCGCAGGCAGCCACAGTCTGCCTGCACGCGTGACCTTGGGGTGCGGGGCACCCCCCCACACACAGACAAAGCCACAGCTGTCTGAACATAGTACTCTCTGTCTAACCTTTTGCGATCTCTGTAGTCTGCGGTGTCCTGTCTGTGACCTTTGTCTCTGAGACCTTTTGTCTCCTTCGTCATACACTGTGCAAGGGGGAAATGACGCAGTGGAAACAGGTGCCAAAATAACTTTGTACCACCCCACTATCTCGGGACCGGAAGATGTGTAAAGGTCACAGCCCAAAATGTATCTGCCTGGGTTTGCATATTTGTGTCAATAAAAGGAGGCTCCACAGGGCTGGCCAGCAGCTTGCTTTCAGCTCACCTGTGTGCAGCTCATCTGCATTATCAACTCCTGCCTCATGTCCATCACTTCATATAATAATAATAATAATTTATTATTTATACCCCGCCCATCTGGCTGGGTTTCCCCAGCCACGGCTTCCAACAAAGTATTAAAATACAGTGGTCTGTTAAATATTAAAAGCTTCCCTAAACAGGGTTGCCTACAGATGTCTTCTAAAAGTCTGGTAGTTGTTCTTCTCTTTGACATCTGGTGGGAGGGCGTTCCACAGGGTGGGTGCCACTACCAAGAAGGCCCTCTGCCTGGTTCCTTGTAACTTGGCTTCTCGCAGTAAGGGAACCGCCAGAAGGCCCTGGGTGCTGGACCTCAGTGTCCGGGCAGAATGATGGGGGTCGAGATGCTCCTTCAGGTATACTGGACTGAAGCTGTTTAGGGCTTTAAAGGTACGCACCAACACTTAGCCAACCTGGTACCCTTCAGATGTTTTGGACAGCCATTCGCACTGACCGCAGCCAGAATAGCAAGTGGTCAAGGATGAAGGGAGCTGCAGTCCAAATCTGGAAGGCAGCAGGTTGGAAAAGGCTGCTATTGAACAGCTAAGTGTAAAGATGGATGAGTCCAAAGGCCCATCTAGTCCAGCGTCCTGATCACTCAGTGGCCAGCCAGATGCCTATGGAAAGCCTGCAAGCAGGGAATGCAACAGGCCTCTCACCACTTGTGATTTCCAACAACAGGTACTCAGAGGCATAGTGCCTGCGTTAATAGAGCCTTCATGGCTAGTAACCACGGATAGTTTTATCCTTCACTAACTTGTCTGCTGCAGCATGGCAAGGTATGTTCCCAAATTAGTTGCTTACTGTGATGCTCCTTCTTACAGTGCCACTAGAACATGGGCATAGCCAGGGGGGAGCAGGGAGCAGCTGCCCTCCCCTGAAAACAAACAAATAAATAAAAATACTTAACTAACTGACCAATCACATTGTAGATAGCTTGGTTCTCTCCACCCCCCAATAAATCCTGCTCCCCTCAACATGCACCCATGCACTAGACTCAGAGGGATGGAAAATGTTGCCAAGGGACATAAGCCTTCATGGCTGAGTGCGGATTTTACTCTGGCCCCTATCTCATGTCTGACAATCTGACAATCACATCATACTGCATTTCATATTACCATCCTTGTTCCTACAAGCAGTGGCTGGCCAAATAAGTCTCCATGGGAGACAGGGAGGAAGCTCAGGGAGGAAGAGAAATTACAATGGTGACTGCAATCCATAGGGCAGGCCCTGCCATTAGATGAAGTATGGCAGTCGCCTCAGGCAGCAGATGCTGAGGCACAGGGAGCTTGGTGGCATGTTGGAAAACAGGGCTATGTGTGCCAAGTGAACATTTTAGCAAATTTCAGGTAGTCTGCCACCTTCTGGAATAATGGGAGATGCTTGTTGTTGTTGTTTAGTCGTTTAGTCGTGTCCAACTCTTCGTGACCCCATGGACCAGAGCACGCCAAGCACTTCTGTCCTCCACTGCCTCCCGCAGTTTGGTCAAACTCATGCTGATAGCTTCGAGAACACTGTCCAACCATCTTGTCCTCTGTCATCCCCTTCTCCTTCTGTCCTCAATCTTTCCCAACATCAGGGTCTTTTCCAGGAAGTCTTCTCTTCTCATGAGGTGGCCAAAGTATTGGAGCCTCAGCTTCAGGATCTGTCCTTCCAGTGAGCACTCAGGGCTGATTTCCTTCAGAATGGATAGGTTTGAACTTCTTCCAGTCCATGGGACTCTCAAGAGTCTCCTCCAGCACCATCATTCAAAAGCATCAATTCTTCGGCGATCAGCCTTCTTTATGGTCCAGCTCTCACTTCCATACATCACTACTGGGAAAACCATGGCTTTAACTATCCGGAGATGCTATCCCAATGCTATTATTGAGATAAGTTTGAACTGCCAGGCTGGTTGTATTTTGTACATGCAAAATGGGAGGGCAGCCATCATTTTGTCCTTTGCCCCGGCTAGGCAATTGTCCTGGGCCAGCCTTGGCAATCCTTGTTTTCTTCCCTACCCTGATTTGTTGTCTCTTCACAGCAATAAATAGCCAATAAAAATTGGCTATGTGATAGGAACAATGGCGGCAAACAATGCCCATTCGGAGTTCCTGGATAAGCATTGTCCTGACTCTGAATTGTTTTCCTGTTTTGGATCAAAATAGAACACCCTGCATCCACTCCCATCAGCTTAGTATATTTTTGGCTTCCCCAGCACCTCCTGGGGGACACATGCATCCCTTTATTTCCATTGGCAGTTGTTTTAATATGGAATCAGACAAATTCAAAACATTCCAATAAGCACAACTGCTAGTTGTAAATATCTGCTACAAGTGGAAGTTAAGAAGCAAAAGGAGGGAGGTTTTGGTTCATGCTTTCCTTGGAGCTCCTTCGGCCATCTATGAGTACCTAGGGAGCCCCAGAGTCTGCTTAAATAATTCTCAGCAGCTTCCGAAAATGCTGGTGGCTGCAGGTTCTTCTAAATCAGCTGGCACCAGGGACTCCTCAAATGAGCTTCCTGCCGTGACTGCAGCTGGATCTGCATCCTCATCTGGCATTGGAACAAGCAAAACACACTCTTCCCCAGGGCACATAATTGGCTGTTGTGGAACTGATAGAGCAAATATGCTGATCGCCAACTCCAGGTCCCCTTGGATTCAGCATGTATTTTTGCAGATGGTCTGAATTCCAACGTACAGCAGCTCCCTCCAATGCTTATTTCTGGCATGTCCAGACAACAACAGTTTCTCATGTTCTCCCATTTTTGCAGCCAGAGGACTGAAGGCTATCTTTTTCCCAGTGAGACTGTTAGCACTCAAAAACTGCACTCCCCAACTCCTTGTCTGCACCATGTGCAAATATAGCTATGGGCTCAACATGATGAAGTCATGGTGTAGTTAGGTCTGCAGGTGTCCACCCTGTACCATGACCCTTCAGCTCTCTGAGTCCAGCTGGACCATGATTCTCCCTAAACTAGCACACACGGGCTTTCAGTTGGTGACTAAAGGAGAGGGACCTAATTAGAGGAGTATAAAATTATGTATGGTGTAGAAATCTGACTTGATTTAGTTTTTGTTGCTGATTTTAGGTGTGCATTTTTAAAAACAAAAAAACAAACCCTCTAGCTTGTTGAAATAAATTCTGTAATGAGGCTAGTTGCTCTAATAATAATAGTTTGAAATTGTAAGAGAATAGAGGTCTCCTAACAATACTCAGCATCCTTAACAAATTACAATTCCCAGAATTATTTGGGGGAAGCCATGATTGCTAATGTGGTAGCGTAGTGCAGATGGGGCCTGAGATAGCTGGATTGAAAACTGCAGGGTAGTCGTTATTCTAGATGGGCTAATCCAGAATGTCTCTGGCTCTGTCAATCATCAACTCTGATTCTGTCCACTATCAGCATGTGACCCAAAAAGATTTCCCCTATGACAATACCAACATCAACAAATAAAGAAACATTCTGCCTACCTCTGACACAGACCCTCTTTTCCTCCTAGCATCAGAGATTCAATAGCCACATCTATGGGATTTTTTCCTTCGCCAAAGACTTCATCACTCTTGAATCGTTTCTTGCTCGTAGCTCATACCAAACATGTTGGTTGTGATTCACTCTGACGGTTTTCATTATGCAAAATGATTTCACTTTATACTTATTGTTATTATTTAAAATAGTAATATTTTCATGTGGCCTGGTTGTTAATGGAGGACAATGAACAGTTGGCAGCTCCCATTATCTAGAATGTGAGTCATACCCACCTGCTGGGCTGTGGGATGAAAACAACTTTCCACAAGACGAGTGTCTCTGTATGTGCACAAGCATACACACAAGCAGCAGCTGTTTTAATTTGGCTGGTAGCAGCAAAGTGGTTATGATGATGCCATTCCCTTTAGTTGGGGACAGATTTGTCCCATCTGATGAAGGGCAAAGTCTTGAGAATCTTCCTTCCAAGCAAACTGGGTGGGGAGCTCTTTCATGTGGTCCATTGGGCCAATGGGCTCACCTACAAACAGGGGCTCCTCTCCTGAGCTTTCCTTTCTTCGATTCTCAGCATTTTTGTACCCCACCCATCTGACTGGGTTGCCCCATCCACTCTAGGTGGCTTCCAAAAGGATATACAAAAACGCAGCAGCAGCAGCAGCAGCAGCAGCAGCAACAACAACAACAACACAAAACAGATAACAAAAGTTGATGAGAGATAAACCAGAAGCAACAGGGTTACACCTTTCCTGTCTCTTTCTTGATAGAGGTTATCCATTAAGGCACCCAAGGGCAATTTGATACAAAACACAGGTCTAGATAATAAGTTTCCTCCAAGAATGTCTGCAACCACATTGCCATGACCTTCTTGAGTACCTAGTGCCCAAAGGGAGAATCTGCCATTGGGCAGCAGTTCTTACTACAATTGAATCTGGGGTAGTTTCTTCAGGACTACACACCTTTGAGTTAGCAACCAACACCTCTCCTTTAAAGATGCATTCATCACACTCTGGACCACCCAGGCATAATCAGCCATCAGGGCAAGGCCCAAGGGTACATGTGGTTGGGCACACACCTTGTCCCATATCATTTGGTTGCAATAACTGAAATGGACCCCATAAAGCAAGGCTTGATGGAGCACTGGAAACCTCACTCAGAGCTGTGTCAACCATTACATCAGGTGTATTGCAGGAGCAAACAACTTTATCCTCAAAGTGCCCAGTGAACAAATCATATCCAGACTCTATCTGATGTTCTCCTGTTTCAATAGTTAAAATAAAAGGGCATCGTATTTACAAAGTAATGCTCTTATGTTTCGAGGCCTTTCCCAGTCACTTCTAGAATTTAGGATTGTAGGGATATCGCGGAGTGGGGAGTGCGGTCCGGAGGGAGCACACTTCCCCACCAGCAGGCAGCCACGTCTGCCTGCACGCGTGACCTTGGGGTGCAGGGAACCCCCCCCCAGACAAGCCACAGCTGTCTGTACATCGTTCCACCCATGTCTGACCTTTTGCGGTCTCAGAGTCAGCGGTGTCCTGTCTGTAAGTTTTTCCCTGAGACCTTTTGTCTCCTACGTCATACACTGTGCAAGGGGAAAATGACGCTGTGGAACAGGTGCCAAAATAGCTTTGTACCACCCCACGATTTCGGGACGGAAGATGTGTAAAGGTCACAGCCCAAAAATGTACCTGCCTAGCTTGCATATTTGTCACAATAAAAGGAGGCTCCACAGGAATGGTGGTAGCTAGCTCACTCGCTTCAGACCACCTATGCGCAGCTCACATGATGATCAACACCTATCTTGGGCCTTCGCTTCAAGGATAATATTCAATATGCAATCAGAAGTCTACTTGTTCATTTTTCCATTGTGTCGGGCTGCTTTTGTTTCCAGTATTTTTGATGTAAAATATGAGTGGTGATTAATGGCTTTCCTAATAGGTCCCTGCTTAGGAATAGTGATTTTACCCCCACCCACTATCTGGCTGCATTCTTGAAATATCCCAAAAGGAGTACAGTAGGATCTAAATGAATTTCATACTCAATAAGGTCTTTTCTATTGTTCTTAATACTTTTCCAGAAAATTTCAATTATGCTTATGCTGTGCTTTTCCATCTGCTTTTGCTGATGCAGAAATGCAGTATATTATTTTGACACCTGATGGAACTGTTTCTGACATTCAGTTCTTAGTCCTCGACATTTACGTTTAAAAAGTTGTTGTAACTAAAGCAGATAAACTCAAACATGTCTAGCTGTTCATAAGACCTGCTGGATTTCTGAAGTCCTTTGTGATACTGGACCCTAAAGATGATCAAAAGAGCTCTGCAGATCAGACCAAAGGTCAGTTGAGTTCTCTTTAGCAGTGGCCAGTGGGGTGGTGCAAATGGGGTTCTGTTGTCCTCCCAACTTCCCAACACCCATGGGTCACAGCCAATGAGGCGAAGAGCTATGGGGAACTTGGCATAGCTGCTTCCTGGAACAGGAGCAAAGAGAAGCCAGCAGCTTCCAGTTAGGTCACAGAAGGCTAAGGCCCCACCCTGTAAGACCAACAACTTCCTGTTGCGGACACCTCGGGGAAAGTAGGATCTTCAAGCTATTTCTCAAGGGCTCAACAAGGCTTGCTATTAGAACTTCCAGCAATAGGTTAATATGAGAACCTAGTAACATAAGTTCGCTTGATTTAATCTTCCCTTCCATTTTTCTTTTTGGGTTGTAACTTTTTAGATTGTAGTAGCTGGCAGTTACTGGTTTGTTGGGAGTTACTGGGAGCCTTTCTGACTGAAGAGTGGGATATAAATCCTAGGATAAAACCTAGGATAGCTCAGTTGGTAGAGCATGAGACTCTTAATATCAGGGTCGCAGTTTCAAGCCCCACATTGGGCAAATGATCCCTGTATAGTAGGGGGTTGGACTAGATGACCCTCGTGCTCCCTTCCAACTCCACAATTGATTCTATGAAATGCTTCAAATGAATGAATACTGCATGGTGGCAGAGCCAATCCAATGTGCCTGTGCCCAGCCCTCTTCCTCCCTAAGTTAGCAATCCAACCATATTTGGAGGGCCAGAGGATTCCCATCCCCGGTATAAAGGTTCACTTTAGCTATAAAAACTAACAGATAAGATGTAGACCTGTCTTCCTTGGAAAAAAACATGTATCACGACTTGATCATTTTCAGTAAATTTGAAGGTGGAGCAACAGTCTTCAGAATCGAAAATGAATTTCAGAATGGGATCATTCCGGAAGTGTGGCAAATGCCTCTCTTGCATATGCAAAGTCACAGATGTCGGCTGTTTTACAACAGGTGATGCAAATATTTTTAACAATAAGTAAGACTGCTGGCATTTGTGCTGGCACCTCTCAAGATATAAAATACAGAGACATGCTTTTGATTTTTTTCCTGAAACCCCCCCCCCCCCATTTCTTAAAGTCCTTTGGGGTTTTCCATACAAAGGACATGATTTTTTCATGTCCTGTGCTCCTAGGGCATCAGATCAGCCAACTCCCTGACATAAAGGTCTCCATTTTATAAGCAATTTGAAGGTGGAACATTTCTTGGAGATGCCTGTTGCATTATACTTTCAATTGGACCGTTCCCATGACACTCTAAAATATCTCCCTCTCTATAGAATGTTCCCCGAATGGATCTGTTTGCATCAATTTGCTAAGCAACACAATGCAACACAAAGCTTCTTGTCAGTTTCTGGAATCCCTCCCAGTAGATTGGGAGAATTGAAACAAAAAGGATTTTTATTTGTTCCCCCCATTCATTCCCATAGGAACAAATGAGAAATGAATAATGGGTGTGGTTATTCCATTTGTCATTCGTAATGAATGCACAAATATTTATTTGTCGAAGTCATTCTCTTGCCTTGGGCTATTTGCATCCTTAGTACTGATTCTTTGGAAGAGGAAGAAAGTGGTTAATCTACCAAGAAGTGCCAATTACTGGAACTAGTGGAAAGCTGGGTACACTCAAGTAAGCAAAATGTATGTGTGAGCTTCCACTTAATTTCCCCCCCCCCCCAGCCTACAGGAGACAGCACCTCTTTGTTACCTTAAGTTTATGATGACAAGCATTAAAATGCAGGCAATTGCACCTCACAGCCCAACTCCAGCTCTAATGATTTCAGGTAATGAAGCAGCAGAAGAATATGATTAATGACAATGAGTCATTTGGCCACTTCAGAGTGTATTAATCAAGCATTTGAAATGTAGGGGAACCTAACACCAAAAACCAGGTAATAGGTATTCATTCTGTGGCTCTCAAATGGAATCTTAATACATGCTAGTGTGTTACCAAAATGAAGCAGCTCAGAGAGAGAGAGATTAGGACAAATATAGACAGAGAGACTGTGAGAGATGAGGCAGAACACCAGCAGGGATCTTTTCCTGATGATCCCAGCGGACTCACAATCTGTTCCTGATTTTAAGGTGCCTGGATCTTGGGATGGAGCATGCTTGGGTGGGTGTTTTGGAATGCTACAATGTATTGCATGTGGGTCTGCCTTTGAAAATGATCTGGCAACTTAATTTAGAATAGGGTTGGGGAGCCTCAGGCCCTGGCAGATGAACAGAGCTTCCAGACCTCTCAAGCTGGACTTGAGAACTCTCCCCAGCCCACACCTCCTCACTAGCGCTGATTCACACGCCAAGTGTTATTTGCTTGTCTTGGATAGAGAATAGGTTAAAGATAGCGTAAAGATATGAATTAAGGGTGGCGCTGTGGGTTAAACCACAGAGTCTAGGACTTGCCGGTCAGAAGGTCAGAGGTTCGAATTCCTGCGACAGGGCGAGCTCCTGTTGCTCGGTCCTTGCTCCTGCCAACCTAGCAGTTCGAAAGCACGTCAAAGTGCAAGTAGATAAATAGGTACCGCTCCGGCGAGAAGGTAAACGGCGTTTCCGTGCGCTGCTCTGGTTCTCCAGAAGCGGCTTAGTCATGCTGGCCACATGACCCAGAAGCTGTTCACCGGCTCCCTTGGCCAATAAAGCGAGATGAGCGCTGCAACCCCAGAGTCGGTCACGACTGGACCTAATGGTCAGGGGTTCCTTTACCTTTACCTTTTAAAGATACGAATTACATTTGTTGCTCCACCCAATTTTGCTTCTGCCCCAACCACCATCAGCCACAGCTAACATGACCAAAGAGAGAAGAAGAAGAGGAGGAGGAGGAGTTTGGATTTGATATCCCGCTTTATCACTACCCAAAGGAGTCTCAAAGCGGCTAATAATCTCCTTTCCTTTCCTTCCCCACAACAAACACTCTGTGAGGTGAGTGAGGCTGAGAGACATCAGAGAAGTGTGACTAGCCGAAGGTCACCCTGCAGCTGCATGTGGAGGAGCGGAGACGCGAACCCGGTTCACCAGATTATGAGTCTACCACTCTTAAACACTACACCACACTGGTGTAGCAGCATCTCAGAGGTGAAAGGCTCATTATCCATGCCTCAGTTATTGCTCTGCATCTTCAAGAAATGGGCTGGTTCATGGATAGGAACCTGGGCCCTCCAGATATTGTTGGATTCCAACACCCATCAGCCCCAGTGAGCATAGCTAGGGATGAAGGGAGTTGGAATTCAACAACATCTGGAGGACTACAACTTCTCCATCCCTGCTTTAGATACTGTTGTGTGTCTTGCAGGGATGAGTCCATTTCATGAGTACCAACCTAGCAGTGTCAACACAGTTCCCTTTCAAGTTAGCAAGAGGCGGTGAGAGAGTTAAAGTGAGCTTTGTGAGAACAAGCAAAGAAGGAGTGACCCTCGGCTTGATCAAGATTCAGCATCAGTCTTTCTGCCTGTTCTTTGTGCTGTCAACTCGGAAGGTGGGGGAGAACTAAATGAGCCACGGCCAAGCCTGACATTTCAGCATTTGCAGAGAATTCAAGAAAACCTTTTGATTCCCCGCATGCTTCACACGCTCTGCGCTGGTGGGAGGAGGAAAAGAAGAGGAAAGGGGGGACTTGAGGGAACAGGAAGAGAGGGTGAAGTGAAGCAGCTGAACTGCAGCAGCTGCCTGTGGAGACCAAAGCATGTGTCTTCAGCCTCTCTAAATGTGTGCAAAAGAATCGGAGTGGCAGGGGGTGCCGCCTCAGTCTCAAAGTCACTTTTCCTCCCACAGTTACTAAGAAATGCCTCTGTACCTGGTGGGACTTCCATTTGCCAGGGCTCTGAACCTCCCTCCTAAATTGGGGCAGAGGTGACAGGCTTCTGCAATAAAGGGATGGGAATAAAAGTAAAACCTGAAATGGAAGTCCTTTATAATACTTTTGCAAAGGAGAGAGTCTGTTGGCCCATCGTATCCTCGTAATTTTTTTTGGTTTGATTGAGTACCAAGGTACCTCTCTGGCTAAGCAGTCTCTGATGGCTGCTGGTAAAAGGGTAAAGGTACCCCTGCCCGTACGGGCCAGTCTTGACAGACTCTAGGGTTGTGCGCCCATCTCACTCAAGAGGCCAGGAGCCAGCGCTGTCCGCAGACACTTCCGGGTCACGTGGCCAGCGTGACGAAGCTACTCTGGCGATCCAGAGCCGCACACGGAAACACCGTTTACCTTCCTGCTAGTAAGCGGTCCCTATTTATCTACTTGCACCTGGGGGTGCTTTCGAACTGCTAGGTTGGCAGGCGCTGGGACCGAGCAACGGGAGCGCACCCCGCCACGGGGATTCGAACCGCCGACCTTTCGATCGGCAAGCCCTAGGCGCTGAGGTTTTACCCACAGCGCCACCCGTGTCCCTGATGGCTGCTGGTAAGTGGATGTATTTAGTGAATTTGTGAAGTCTCTCTTTTAACATGTAGAAAATTGTTGCGCTCTTTATTGATATTGTTACAATTATGTTGAAATTATATTGTATGATTCTGTATTGTATAGTGTTGTGATGTCATAGATTTATAAATAAAAAAATGAGAAAAGCCTTTGCCTTTTACCTTTTTTATTATTTTCATAACTTGCTAATTTGGCCTTTTTAGCAAAATCCTCAGCTGTTTTTTGCTTTCTTTCTCTTTTAATCCAGGGATAGGGAACCTGCCGTGTTCCTTCCAGAAGTTGTTGGACTACAAGTCACATCATCCCTGATCATTGGACAAACTGACCGTTTCTCCACCCATATTTTAACACTATGTTTCGACATAGTGTTTCACACTTTCATACTCTAAGCACTGCCCTGATCACAAAGGTCCATTGAATACAGTACTCTGTTGTCCTGCAATAGATAGTCATGTGGTCCATATATACCTATAAGTGATTTTTGCACCCCAGAAAAGGGTCCAAGCAGCTTAGGTAAAGGTAAAGGAACCCCTGACCATTAGGTCCAGTCATGACCGACTCTGGGGTTGCGGCGCTCATCTCACTTTATTGGCTGAAGGAGCCAGCGTACAGCTTCCGGGTCATGTGGCCAGCATGACTAAGCCGCTTCTGGCAAACCAGAGCAGCGCACAGAAACGCCGTTTACCTTTCCGCCGGAGCGGTACCTATTTATCTACTTGCACTTTGACATACTTTCGAACTGCTAGGTTGGCAGGACCAAGCAGCTTACAACAAATAAATTAGGAGAAAAATGTAATGGAAGGAATGATTAGTCTGCTGTCTCATAATACCTGGTATTCTTGCTTCTTGTGTATTTTATATTTCATTATCATTCAACCCACATTCTAAGGCCTCTGGCCTAAAACATAGTCTATATGTCTTTGTGCTTTATTGTTGTGATCCACTTTGAGATCACTTGACAATAACAATGGCATTTTTATTTATTTTTACTATTACTGCAAGTAATACAAATAAAAAGTAAAGAAATGGCCAGATAAAACATTGCAATTACAGTGGTACCTCAGGTTACAGACGCTTCAGGTTACAGACTCCGCTAACCCAGAAATATTCCCTCGGGTTAAGAACTTTGCTTCAGGATGAGAACAGAAATCGTGCAGCAGTGGCGCAGCGGCAGCAGGAGGCTCCATTAGCTAAAGTGGTGCTTCAGGTTAAGAACAGTTTCAGGTTAAGAACGGACCTCCGGAATGAATTAAGTTCTTAACCCAAGGTACCATTGTATACCACTTTAGCAGCCATGCCCCCCCCCCAAAAAAAAATATCATGGGAACTGTAGTTTGTCTCTTAAGAAACTACATTGACCAGGATTCCTTGTGGGAAGTCATGACTGTTTAAAGTGGTATAATAGTTATTTCAATAGATGGTGAAGAGGAGACCTTAGCAAGAGATGGCCTCTTTTGCTTGCTGAACTCAAGCAAAAAACAAGGTTTAGCCTAGGCCAGGAATCTTAATCAAACCTTGCTTAAGGTTCACAAGTAAATGGTTGTTGCAAATTAGAAGAGGAAATAATCACAGCCCTTGGTAGAATGATGCAGACTATAGATCTGAACAAACCAAAACTTATTATAGTTAATGTTTGAATGAAATATAATCTATTATCCAGGGATCCAGATACATTTTCTGATATGTCTTGCTTACATTATACTGTATGTATATATATAAAGGTAAAGGTACCCCTACCCGTACGGGCCAGTTGTGACCGACTCTGGGGTTGCGCGCCCATCTCACTTAAGAGGCCGGGGGCCAGCGCTGTCCGGAGACACTTCCGGGTCACGTGGCCAGCATGACGAAGCTGCTCTGGCGAGCCGGCACCAGCGCAGCACACGGAAACACCATTTACCTTCCCACTATAAAGCGGTACCTATTTATCTACTTGCACTTTGGGGTGCTTTCAAACTGCTAGGTGGGCAGGAGCTGGGACTGAAAGACGGGAGCTCACCGCGCCGCGGGGATTCGAACCGCCGACCATGCGATCGGCAAGCCCTAGCTGCTGAGGTTTTACCCACAGTGCCACCCGCGTCAATATATATATATAACATATATATATGCAGGTTTTGGTGTCCTCGGGTGTCTTCCCGTGTAAAAGTTGGGGTGTCTAGGCGACGTTTCGACGAGGTCTCACTCGTCATCTTCAGGCTGGTGCTTTCGGCTTCTTGTTACTGGAACAGAGCAGGATCTCAGTGTTTGAGTTCCTATAAATACTGTTGAGGAGGTGTGTTGTATAGCCTCCAATGTTCTGGGCAGAGAGGAAGTTCCCAGGCTAGTGTGCCTTTTCTTCTTTTGTTCCTTAATTACTTGAGGGATATCTTGAGTGATTTCTTGAGTGATATCCTGAGTACCACTTAGGTGGGTCATTAGGTGTGGATTAGTTGCTAAAGCCTTTGTGTCTTGACCTCTTGAACTTTGTGAAGAGTTTTTCTGAGAAGATGGCTGTACTGCACTTAGTTGTGCTCTGGCTTGGCTTCGTGTATAGGGGCGAGCTGTGGTTTTGTGGCCTGTGCCAGCCAGATCTGTGTAGGGATTGCAGGGGGGTGCAGCATCCGGAGGTGCCACCATGGTTTGGCTACTGGATGGTGTCTGTAATTTATCTGTGGAGAGGGTCTGGGTTTGGGTCTGGTGTGGTTGATTGGTGATGGCGTTCAGTGTGCCTCTGGATCTGGTGTCAGTTTTTGTGGGGAGGGCTAATTTCCAGATGTCTGGCAAGCGGGATGTGTCGTCACGCTTGTTCATGTTGTGAGGGTGTTTCTCTATCTCGATGGCTTCCATGATTATTCTCTTGTGGTGATGTTCCATGTTAAAGAGCAATTTGGAATCTGCAAAATTAATTTCGTGTCCTGTTTCTTTCATGTGTTGGAAAAGAGAGGAAGTTTTTTCTTCTTTTTTGACGGCATTCTTGTGTTCTGCAATACGTGCATTTATTCGTCTGTTTGTTTGTCCAATGTACGTGGCTGGGCAGACTTTGCAGGGTATTTCATAGACCCCTTGGTTTTCCAACTGGATTTTATCCTTGGGGTTTCTGAGGATATTGGCTATTTTTTGGTTGGTGCAAAAGGCTGTTTTGATATTGTGTTTATGGAGGATTTTGCTAATTTTATCTGTAGTGCCCTTGATATAAGGAAGGAGGGCCATGCCATTGTTTTCTTCTGTGTCTTGGTTTTTGGGGGGTGTTTCTTTTTGGATTAGCTTCGTAACCCTGTTTTGCTGGTATCCATTGGCAATTAACACATTTGAGAGATTCTGTAACTCAGTTGTCAAGTGGTCTTTGTCAGCCAGGCGTTTGGTTCTGGAGATGAGAGTCTTGGCTACGGAGTTTATTTGTGCAGGGTGGTGGTGTGATTGTGCATGTAAGTAGTGGTTGGTGTGTGTTTTTTTCCGGTAGATAGTGTGTCCTAGGGAGCCATCAGGTTTTTTGCAAAATCCTCCATAAACACAATATCAAAACAGCCTTTTGCACCAACCAAAAAATAGCCAATATCCTCAGAAACCCCAAGGATAAAATCCAGTTGGAAAACCAAGGGGTCTATGAAATACCCTGCAAAGTCTGCCCAGCCACGTACATTGGACAAACAAACAGACGAATAAATGCACGTATTGCAGAACACAAGAATGCCGTCAAAAAAGAAGAAAAAACTTCCTCTCTTTTCCAACACATGAAAGAAACAGGACACGAAATTAATTTTGCAGATTCCAAATTGCTCTTTAACATGGAACATCACCACAAGAGAATAATCATGGAAGCCATCGAGATAGAGAAACACCCTCACAACATGAACAAGCGTGACGACACATCCCGCTTGCCAGACATCTGGAAATTAGCCCTCCCCACAAAAACTGACACCAGATCCAGAGGCACACTGAACGCCATCACCAATCAACCACACCAGACCCAAACCCAGACCCTCTCCACAGATAAATTACAGACACCATCCAGTAGCCAAACCATGGTGGCACCTCCGGATGCTGCACCCCCCTGCAATCCCTACACAGATCTGGCTGGCACAGGCCACAAAACCACAGCTCGCCCCTATACACGAAGCCAAGCCAGAGCACAACTAAGTGCAGTACAGCCATCTTCTCAGAAAAACTCTTCACAAAGTTCAAGAGGTCAAGACACAAAGGCTTTAGCAACTAATCCACACCTAATGACCCACCTAAGTGGTACTCAGGATATCACTCAAGAAATCACTCAAGATATCCCTCAAGTAATTAAGGAACAAAAGAAGAAAAGGCACACTAGCCTGGGAACTTCCTCTCTGCCCAGAACATTGGAGGCTATACAACACACCTCCTCAACAGTATTTATAGGAACTCAAACACTGAGATCCTGCTCTGTTCCAGTAACAAGAAGCCGAAAGCACCAGCCTGAAGATGACGAGTGAGACCTCGTCGAAACGTCGCCTAGACACCCCAACTTTTACACGGGAAGACACCCGAGGACACCAAAACCTGCATTCCTGTACCCGTGAAAATCTACGAAAGGAAGGAACTTCCCTTCCTTGACGTCCTAATCTACAAAAAACCTGATGGCTCCCTAGGACACACTATCTACCGGAAAAAAACACACACCAACCGCTACTTACATGCACAATCACACCACCACCCTGCACAAATAAACTCCGTAGCCAAGACTCTCATCTCCAGAACCAAACGCCTGGCTGACAAAGACCACTTGACAACTGAGTTACAGAATCTCTCAAATGTGTTAATTGCCAATGGATACCAACAAAACAGGGTTACGAAGCTAATCCAAAAAGAAACACCCCCCAAAAACCAAGACACAGAAGAAAACAATGGCATGGCCCTCCTTCCTTATATCAAGGGCACTACAGATAAAATTAGCAAAATCCTCCATAAACACAATATCAAAACAGCCTTTTGCGCCAACCAAAAAATAGCCAATATCCTCAGAAACCCCAAGGATAAAATCCAGTTGGAAAACCAAGGGGTCTATGAAATACCCTGCAAAGTCTGCCCAGCCACGTACATTGGACAAACAAACAGACGAATAAATGCACGTATCGCAGAACACAAGAATGCCGTCAAAAAAGAAGAAAAAACTTCCTCTCTTTTCCAACACATGAAAGAAACAGGACACGAAATTAATTTTGCAGATTCCAAATTGCTCTCTAACATGGAACATCACCACAAGAGAATAATCATGGAAGCCATCGAGATAGAGAAACACCCTCACAACATGAACAAGCGTGACGACACATCCCGCTTGCCAGACATCTGGAAATTAGCCCTCCCCACAAAAACTGACACCAGATCCAGAGGCACACAGAACGCCATCACCAATCAACCTCACCAGACCCAAACCCAGACCCTCTCCACAGATAAATTACAGACACCATCCAGTAGCCAAACCATGGTGGCACCTCCGGATGCTGCACCCCCCTGCAATCCCTACACAGATCTGGCTGGCACAGGCCACAAAACCACAGCTCGCCCCTATACACGAAGCCAAGCCAGAGCACAACTACAGCCATCTTCTCAGAAAAACTCTTCACAAAGTTCAAGAGGTCAAGACACAAAGGCTTTAGCAACTAATCCACACCTAATGACCCACCTAAGTGGTAACCAGGATATCACTCAAGAAATCACTCAAGATATCCCTCAAGCAATTAAGGAACAAAAGAAGAAAAGGCACACTAGCCTAGGAACTTCCTCTCTGCCCAGAACATTGGAGGCTATACACCACACCTCCTCAACAGTATTTATAGGAACTCAAACACTGAGATCCTGCTCTGTTCCAGTAACAAGAAGCCGAAAGCACCAGCCTGAAGATGACGAGTGAGACCTCGTCGAAACGTCGCCTAGACACCCCAACTTTTACACGGGAAGACACCCGAGGACACCAAAACCTGCATATATATATATATATATATATATATATATATATATATATAAACTTATTTTTCTGGCTTAAAATTACCATGCAAACTTTTCTGGGTAGTATGTTGGATCACATTATTTATTTCACTTTTTAAGTTATTTATAACCCACTCATCAATAGCATCAATCCCAGAGCAGGATACAACATAAAAAACAAAACAATCTTTAAAAAAATTACCAAGCCACAATATCAATAAATCACAGCAGGCTTGTGTTATTAGTTACTTAACAGTAGCCAAATCATCTCATGTCTGTTTGAAAAGAGCCATTATTGCCTACATGAAAGAATATGAAAACAAAATTCTAGCCTATGCATCCTTCAACAAGGTACTAGTACCAGTGTTTCATTAGAAGCAGGCTTTTACCTTGAATGTTTCTCTGTTTTTTTCCAGGGCCTATGGAAATAGCTTTGATACCCAAACAAATATTCTGGCCACCTCAATATAGAGCAGGGACCTTCACTTAGCTAAAATGATGCCAGTTTCATAAGTACAGTCATTAGAATCTCAGTCATTAGAATCTGCATCAGGCCAAATGTCTAGTGGTAGTTATTTGAGAATCTGCACAATATGAGCTGCCTCGCAATGATACTCAGAGAGCATGACAATTGTCCTTAAGCAATTAGTACAAGGCGATTTCTAGCATCCAGCAAGAACTGAACATTGGCAGCTTGCCATTGACTCGAGCTGAAGGCGAGAGGCTTGTTAGCAATGAAAGCTGTAAAAATGCAGTTTCCAGAGGAGTGAAAAGAAATTAACAATAAGGCTTAGATTACTGTGGGGGGGAGGGACCACCCAGAAACAAAACAAGTGAGATGAGCTGTCACCCTGCAGAATTTGGCACTACCTTCCCAAACAGAAGCTTTCTCCGTGAAATTCAGTCTCCTTGAATTGGAAGCAAGGGATGCTTGAGAAAGAGGGTGGCTGCAAATTCATATTTGGCAGGGATGGGGAACATATTTTTCAGCCTGAGGGCCACTTAGTCTTCTGGGCAAGCTTATGGGGGCCACATGCCAATTGCAGACAGAGCCAGAGGCAAAAGTAGGTGGAGCAACGTCTGTGATTCTTTTTTTAAAAAAAATAATTTTTATTAACAGGCGAATCACATCACATTATCATATCACATTAGTTCCAAATTGTACAGCCAAATTTTAAATTTTGTTGGGGGTGCCCATACATCAAGCTCGGCTCGAGTCCAAAACAGCATCACTTATCTTACTGCTTCCATACACAAGATTAGTCTCCGATCTGTCTTTTATTTTTCAAATAAATCAAATGAGTCTGGGGGCTCTGTCAGGTCAAACTTGCATTCCAACATTCCTTCTCGTTCAAACAGTCCTGATTCTCCTCCCCCAGTCCTTCTTCCTCCGACAAGCCTGTCTTAGCGAGACGCCATGTTTTAACTGCATCATAAGAATTTTCCACTTTTCTCACCATTCTCCAGTCTTCTTTCCTGTTTTAATCCATCCCACATAGTTCTTAAAATCCTGCCTGTGATTCATAAAAACGCAACGATCTTGTTTCTATCTGGGGTGAAGGGTTATTTATGTCACATCATGCAGGGAAAAAAAGAGTTTTTTCCTCCACCACCCCCCTTCGTTCCAAACATACAGTCTCCTTGTGGTAATTCATCAGAAGATTTACTTATCCTTCCGTCACTCCTGGTCGCAGAGATCCATTAATCAGCAGTCTTATCTTCGAGCTTTACTTGATGTATGTGCTTTCAGCTTCCGTTCCAATCATATGTTTCCAATTATAATTCCAAGCTGAAGCAACCAGCACGCGCTGATTGGAATCAGCGTCAGGAAGATCTGACTTCACCGAGGGCCTTTTGCCAAGTGTTTGGCACCCCCATCACTCGTATCAGGGGGTGCATTGTGAACACCGCTGGCAGGGCAGAGCCCCCCGCATCCTGGGGGGGCTTAGGAAGGCTGCATACTTCCCATAGCAGCCCCTTAGTACCTCGTATGGGTCAGAGAGATGTTATTGTCAGCCATCTTCCAACGGGCCACCTGGTGGCCCCCCAGCGTCTGTGATTCTTATACATTTATACATACTCCCATATCCTGCGCAGATCTATCTTCTATCCAGGCAAGCAAAAAACATTACAGTTTCGAAATATGTTCCGGCCTGGAAAAGGTACTCAAGAAGGATTCAGAGCCAGGGGAAAGGGGCTGGGAAGGAGTGTGGGTTAGAAAAGAATCCCAAAGACTTGATAGGCCTGAACCTGAGATTCCCCAACCCTGCTATACCAAATGCCCCCATCCACACTTCTGTGTTTAAATACACAGTTCACATATTGTCGTTTGAATCTACAGACTAATGGGACCTTCCTCCTCTCTTCTACCTGCCTGCCTCAAAATTGGCTCCAGAAGGTTTGGATATCTCTTAGAACAGATTTAGGAGACACAGTGAGCAGGAGAGGCAAGTCTCATTGCCCAAACCAAAATCCTTGCTATAACAGGATGTGTTACTCAGCACTACTTTGAATACAATCCAGTGAAAGGAATGCACATTATAAATTTAGGCCCATTGATTTCAGTGAGTCTACTCAGAATAGAATAAACTCCTCTATTTATTTGTTTTTAAATTTCCGAGCAACAACATATCATTTCTTTCTTTCTTTCTTTCTTTCTTTCTTTCTTTCTTTCTTTCTTTCTTTCTTTCTTTTGCCAAGGATGCCCCATTATATTCATAATAACAACATATTCATAAGCTTGACATAAAATTCTTAAAGGAGTCATTTTCTATTAAATAGACTTTCTTTCTCCTCCTCCTCCTCCTCTTCTTCTTTGCTATTCTTCTGGAACATTTTCTTCCTGCAAAATAGTAAAAAGAAAATAGTCATGAGTGGTGAGATGATGAATTTGGCATGAAAAATATAACAGTTGCTATTTAAGGATCACTTTCCCCCAGGACTTGTCTGTGCTGCATACAGAATTCAGAAGTGACATGGCAATCAGAAAAAGTTACGCAGGCCAAAGTCCTATTGAAATTAATAGAATGTAAACACAAAATGAGGGCTGTGATCCTATATATACACTTTCCCTGCTGTGAATCAGGCACCATCTGTACCATTTACAACAGTATTGTATTCTAACACTCCAAGTAGAACTTAGTTGGAGACAACCTTTTGCTCTTTTTATTCTGGCCCAGATCCAAAGTTATGCATTGTTTTAGAGCAGAGGTTCACAAACTGTGGCTTGTAGACCACAACATTTCTGGGAAGAATGGATGGGAGCAGTTCATTTCACAACATTCAGATATTGCTTGATTGTAACAAAACCCCAAAGCAGTTTACAAAAAGAATAAAAAAATAAAATTATTGGGGGTGGGGAGGGAAAGTTAAAAACCGATATTTTATCCTCAGTAAAATAAAAACTGAGGATAAAAAATAAGATACTTATAGATGTGAAAGAGAGAGGTGGTTTCTTACTTCCAGATTTAAAACTGTATTACGAAGCTGCAACCCTAATATGGATCTGAGATTGGATCAAACTTGACAAAGAAGAGATAACAGACTTGGAAGGACATGACAACAGGTTTGGATGGTATACCTATCTGTTGTACGGAAAAACAAAAATCCATACAGGATTCCACAATCATATAATAAGGAGAGTGTTGTTCAAGGTGTGGGACAAATATAAAGACCTATTAGAACCTAAGACACCTTGGTGGTTATCACCTATTGAGGCATTACCATTAAAAACACTGGGGGAAAAGGGAGAAGGGCTGGGGGGAAAGGGAGAATAAGAGAATTGTTAGTAGAACAGGAAGCGAAATTAAAATTGAAAGAATATGATGAAATAAAGAAACATCTTCAAAGTTGGTTGTACCATCGGCAGCTAAAAGATATTTTCAAAGAGGACCATAAGAAAGGCTTTCTAAATTCCAAAAGGAAGTAATAGAAGAGAATTTAAAATTATTAATATGTACAATATGTACAATATCCTATTCGAATGGGAAACGAGAGATGAGGAAGTAAAATCAGTTGTGATTAAATGGGTGCAAGATATAGGCCACAATGTACAATTCGAAGATTGGATAAAACTTTGGAAAGTAAATTTGAAATTTACGGATTGTATATTGTTAAAAGAGAATTCTATGAAGATGACGTATAGATGGTATATCTCACCGGTGAAATTGGCCGAAATATATAAAAATGAAAAGAGGGAGTGTTGGAGGTGTAAAGAGGTTGAAGGGACCTTTTATCATATGTGGTGGGATTATAAAAGTGTTAAGGTATATTAGGAAATGATATATAATGAATTTAAAAAAAAGTTTAAAATAACATTTGTTAAGCAGCCAGAAGCCTTCCTGTTGGGTATTTTAGGACAAGATCTGCCGAAAGAGAAAAAGACATTATTCATGTATGCTATGACTGCGGCAAGAATATTGATAGCACAGAACTGGAAGACTGGAGAAATTCCAACAAAAGAACAATGGCAAGAAAAACTGATGAACCATGCGGAGTTGGCAAAGCTGACAGATAGACTTTGGGAAAAGGACAATAGGGATTTTGAAAAGAGTGGGAACCTTTTATATTATACTTGCAGAAACAAAGAAAGAATATTGACCTGATGGTAGGATTTAAATAAACATTCACAACTTTATGGATAGGGAAGAAATAATGCAATAAATATTATATTTGTAGAAAAAAGCGGAATATAATAATGAAGATAATAAATCAGAAATGAAAGTTGAGGGAAGTCCAAAGGGGGGGGGGGAGGGAGAGACGTTATGTAAATTGTATGTTATAAGTATATTTGTAATGAGAAAAAAGAAAATCAATAAATTTAAAAACAAACAAACCAATATTTTAAACATCTCAAAAATAATTAAAATCAACAATAAGCTTAAACCATATTAAAACACCCAGCAGCTTTCTGTATATTTGGCTAGGCTTGCCTAAATGAAAATGTTTTTAGCAGGTACTGAAAAGATTACCGTGATGTCAGTAGGCAGGGATTGTTGGTATAATAAAAGATTGATATCGTACAGCTGTGGGATGGGCATTGTGTACAACTTGTAGCAGTGCCAGTTCCACATACTGAAGAGGTCCAGTGGGCATGTATGAGGTAAGGCAGGGTGGATCTAAAAACAGGTGAAAAACCACTATAAATAAGTCATAAATTTGATTGTTTTCTCTATGGAAAATCACATTTTAAAATTTTCTGCTCTCTGGCGCCATCTGGTGTTGCATGTTTATAGCATATTCAAATATCTGTTTCTTTCCTAATGTAGCTGAATCCACAATTTCACGTTCCAGCTGTTAAGTTCCTATGAATGATGTGTGCAGCAGCAGCAACTGTGAATGGAGGGTGGTGCTCTGCCATTCTTAGAACCTGGTGATCCACCCAGAGGATAAACAGGGCAAGACTGGATATGTGCAGAAGTTTCTTTGACAGAAAACTGGGCAACTCATCCCTATAAGATTCTCTACCTCCTACGTCCCATTTTGACATAGATCAGGTGCCAGGAACCTTTGGCCTGCCAAACGTTTCTGAACTACAACTCCCTTCAACTTTGATCATTGGCTATGCTTGATGGGGCCTTTGGGAATTGCAGTTCAGCAACATCTGGTGGGTGAAACACATAGGTGTTTTAATGGTTTGTTAAGATTCATTCTTGATTATGTATTTTGCTTTTTTGTAGTGTGGTCCAGATCCGATTTTATGCGGTTGTTTAGAGCATCGGATTTGAATTGGCATGATTCAGGAACACAGTTATAGGTGTCCTTTGGTCTTTTAACATCTCTCAGCCTAATCTACCTCACAGATTTGTTGTGAGGATAAAGTGGGAGGCGGCATCACCTCCATGGAGGAAGGCTGGGGTGTAAATATAATGAATAAACAACTCTATGTATAATCTTGGGGTGCCTAACAAATTAAAATTGTCGACCTGTTTTTGCTCTTTATCAGGGCTAAGATATATTGCAAAAGGGTACTTCCTGGGGAGACTTAACAAGAACAGAGAGATTCGATATTTGCATTTCAAGAAAACTACTTCTGTCACTTGAAATGCAAGTTTTGTCATCAAAATCTGAACATTTGTATTCTAACAAGCACTCAAGTTGAAAATTCTTCACAATCTTAACATTCCATTTGTAAAGTTTATATGCCGGTTGTTTGATGTTGCCACGCTCACTCTCAAGTGGAGATGAATTTGGCACACTCCCCCAAGAAGAAAACTCAAAATGGTTTTGCCCTGGGGATCAGTTGGGGAATGGTCAAGTGAGCCATCAGGCCTGTAAGGATGGGAAAGAAACTAGGCTTTATAAGCTGCCTCCACCCCAATCACTCCGAAAAGGTAAAGTAAAGGTAAAGGTACCACTGCCCATTAAGTCAAGTCGCAGACGTCTCCAGGGTTGTGTGCTCATCTCGCTCTATAGGCCGAGGGAACCGGCGTTTGTCCGCAGACAGCTTCCGGGTCATGTGGCCAGTATGACTAAGCCGCTTCTGGCGAATCAGAGCAGCGAACAGAAACGCCATTTAAGCTGGAGTGGTACCTATTTATCTACTTGTACTTTGATGTGCTTTCAAACTGCTAGGTAGGCAGGAGCTGAGAACGAACAACATGAGCTCACCCTGTCATGGGGATTCGAACTGCCGACCTTCTCATCGGCAAGCCCTATGCTCTTTGGCTTAGACCACAGCGCCACCCGCGTCCCCTATATAGGACTATAACTAACAGATTAATTAAAAGAAAATATTCTTATTTTATTTACCTGGTTTTGCTCTTTCTTTATATGTGATATTGGTTTTAATGCCTTCTTCTGCTAAGAGTGTTTGTATTTTTTAGTAATATAAAATGAAATAAAAGTTTTTTAAAAAAAAAATGCGTCTTGTGATTCAGATTCCTATAGGAAAATGTACTCACAGTGCTTGCAATTTGCCCAGGGATTTGCTTAATCTCTCAGTTTGGCTTTCTATCAGGTTTTCATTTTTCCCAGCCTTAAGTTCAGTTCACCCTGCATTAGTTCGTGATCCCACCACCACCACCAACAGAGCCACTGTGTTTGGGCTCATCTGTTGGTTTGGGAAGTGCAAATTAGCTAGCTCTGCATTAAAACCTGTATTGAACACAGTTCTCTCCCTTCTTTAAATTTTGCTGAAGATGTAAATTTGGTCTATGCATCCTTGGAGGCACATGTGCAATGCCGAAAGGAACGAAGGAGCTTTCAGTTCACTGCGTACATTCTTGTTTCTCTCTCTCCCCCCCCCCCCAACACTTTTTTTTAAAGTCATTGCACATGATGCCAAAATTTCACCCTTTTATTTCCCAATGGATGAATGGATGTAGAATGGATCTGGAATGAAAAGTATGCTCAAACACCTGCACCTGTCCAGTGTGTCTAATTGGATTACACATGCGATTAATTTCAAAAAAATGAGCCAATCTGAGGATGGTAAAGACCCCACGTTCCCTCCCTGAACCTGAACTTACTTGACACCTCACTGCCAGCTGTAATATAGCAATTAGTTCCAGCAAACTATATTTGCTTATATACCTAATTAGAGACCAAGAAGGGTAGCTTGCTTTGAATAATTGCATGCCTGTGTCCTGTCTATCAGCCGCTGTTAAATTGTTGTTATATTAATATAAAGCTTATAACCAGGACTCTTCTAAATTGAATAAATGTTCTTCTTGCCAATTCTTGGATGCAATTAATTTACATAAGCTTCTGGAACCAACCTGATAATGATATACATCTTTGTGCAGGAACTCATGGCAAAAAAGAGAGAGAGAGTTACAGGCATGTTGCACTCTTTTTAATGTCTTCTCTCTGTGTTTTTATGTTTATTGCAACTAATGGCCAAACAATCAATAAAGGTGGATATACTGACTAATTAATGAGGGTTGTATCCACACTCCATTTGCCACCTGCTGTGATTCAAGGCATTAATATTTTATATGGCCTGTCCCTGAGTGGTGAAGGGAGATGGCAGGGTATGAGGTCAGGAAGAGTGAGGTTTTTCCCTCCCTCCCAGTCATCTGCATATAAATCACACTTGCTTACTCCAGACATTTACATTTAGCTGGAGAGTGCTAGGCAGTGCAGCCCAACCCTCTCGGTAATTTTGCAGGGCAAGACTGAAAATAAGACAAACACATATACAGTGGTACCTCAGGTTAAGAACTTAATTCGTTCCGGAGGTCCGTTCTTAACCTGAAACTGTTCTTAACCTGAAGCACCACTTTAATGGGGCCTCCCGCTGCCGCCGCACCACCACTGCACGATTTCTGTTCTCATGCTGAAGCAAAGTTCTTAACCCGAGGTACTATTTCTGGGTTAGTGGATTCTGTAACGTGAAGCGTCTGTAACCTGAAGCATCTGTAACCCGAGGTACCACTGTAGTTGGAATGTTGAAACAGGACACACCATTATTTGGGCTTTTGCAGAAAGTTGAAGGTGGTAAGTACTTAGCAGCGGCAGAGCAAGCCGATCGGGTGCCTGGGGTGACCTGTGCGCGGGGGTGGGGCCAGCTGAGGCAGGCGGCTCCGCGGGGCCTCCGGAGTCAGCCTGCCCTCCTCCAGCCACCCTACAGCTGAGGAGGAGGCGGCAGGCAGACCGTTTGGGCAGCAGGGAGCCTGCTTGTGCCCAAGCCACTGCATCTCTTCCAGGAGATGTCATGTTATGTTCTTTCAGGTTACATTCCACAGTGACCCAGAAGTACCAAAAAGGGTTACTTCCAGGTTTCGCCGCTTGCGCATGCGCAGATGCTCAAAATGACGTCATGTGCATGCGCAGAAGTGGCGAATCGCAACCCACGCATGCACAGATGCACCGCTGTGGGTTGCGTTCTTTTCATGTTGTGAATGGGCCTCCGGAACGGATCCCGTTCGCAACCCAAGGTACCACTGTATTGAGTCAATGTGTGTTTTTAGAATGTGAACTAACTTAAAAGAATAGCACAGATGCAAACTACCACTTGATGAGAACATTTCCCCAGGTCAGATATTCCCCAGGACCTAAATATTTATTTCATTTGTATGCCCTTCCTTTTAATCTCACAAAGGATCAGGTCAGAGAAGAGAACCGTAGGCAGTTTCAGTGGGATATGCAGTCTAAATACTGCTGGCCGAGTAACCTTAGTGGTACTAGAGGTCTAATCCTGTGTCATTGGTTGATATAAAAGCTCCCATATCTGCCTTCTCCTTTCAGTCTGGGCAACTGTCATGGCTATGAGCTAATGACATACAGGAGGAGGGGAAATGGGTGTGTGTGTAGAAGTTACTTTCCATGTCACCTGCAGAAATGCCTACCTTGCAAGCTAGTGCCATGGGAAAGTAGTTTTAGGAGCCAGTCTTACAGACATCTACTTTGCCCAAGGAGTTAGCTGTGACCTTCCCTTATCTCACTCCAAGGATGATTCCTCCTTGGAACTCTCTGCAGGGTGAGAGGCAATCTTCCTCCACCACTTACAGCCAGGAGTTGTGGGATGCTCACTCATTAGAGCTTATTCCTAAAAAAAAAAAAAGTCACGGGCCCTTTAAGGCATAACAACTTTCATCAAAGAAGGCAAATATAGAGACAACCCATTGGCCAGAGGACTATTTAAGGCCATGACTTGCTGAGTTGCCATGCATCCAGCATCTGGTACTTGCTCAGCAGGGAGCTGGCCGTGGTCCTGACCCCCAGTGCTTTGCCTGCCAAGTCTGGTCAGTAAACTCTCTGTCCAGAATGGATCTTTCCCCCGACTCTTCAGCATGCCTGCCTGCAGTTCAAAATGCTAGGCTGCTTTTGGAACAGTTCCTGGCCACCAGGCAGACAGCAACACAGAGACGAATTAACACGTTGGAGGTAAAAAGTACTGCCTGTGAACTTCTGCACAAACCCAAACCTGTAGTCAAAGCTCCTTAAAAAAAGAGAAGGCCAATGACCCAAGCCTAAATTTAATGGCCATCTGCTGGCAAAAGCAACCTTCTGAGCTCTGCACAGCTCTTTCTTTCTCAAGCAGGATGACAAATGCCTTCCATTCAAAGAAGGGCTTATGCAGTGAAGCTCAGTGCAGTAATTGGCCTAATGAAAGCTATCATGATTCTTACTCAAAACAAAAAAAATTCCTTCCAGTAGCACCTTAAAGACCAACTAAGCTATGATTCTTACTCGTGTGTTGTCTTTCATTCTGCATGTATTCAGACACAGCAGGAATATGTTTTTGCTTGGTTGATTTTATTGAAGGCTGATGGAACAAAGAGAAGAGGCAGCAGGCCCCAATTCCCAGCTGTTTTACTGTTTCACTGTTATTTCTTAGATGTCTGCAGAGCAATAAGAAATGGATAAGGAATCACTAAGGTCAGAAGCTGCCACCCATTTTAGCCTTGACATATAAAAGAGAAAATACCATGAAGGTATTTGGGGGGGGGGGTGAGGGGTCTCTCTTCTCTGACCTGCCCGTTATTTATTCCTCCATTCCAAGAATCAGACATAATCTGCTGTGAGTCATGGAATGGCATGGCCCTTCATTCTCGTGGCTACTTGGTAGCCTGAACTCCATGAAAAGGTTATTCTATATCCACCACCCAAAACCAGACAGAGAACATTGAAAACGTCTAAATGGCACAGCCTTCATCAGACAGCAAAAAGCAAGCTTGCTCCATCATCCATGTGACAGCCCCTCCGATATCTGGAGATAAGACATACCACCACTCAGTCTTCTTTTCTCCAGGCTAAGCTACCCAACTGCTTCAACCATTCCTTGTGAAACTTGGTTTCCAGACACTCTGTCATCTTGGTCACCCTCCTCTGTATACATTCCACCTTGTGTTCAACGGCACATTCCAGCAAAGCAAAAACCCTCAAGTGAAGCACAGCCAGCAGGGGGTGTGGCTGGAGAGAAGGAGTAGCCTGGAGAGTCCTGGGTGCTGAACAGAGGGGCTGCTAAGGCCACATTCAGCTCTGGGGCCTGAGGTGCTCCACCCCTAGTTTCAGATCTCTTGAATTCAGGCAAACACCTGAACATAGCTTAAGCAAACCAGTAAACTGAGTGGAAGGCTTTTCCCAAGTCTACTTAAAACTTGACCGCTGTCCGTTAAGCAGGAGAAGAGAGCAGCTGTACAGTTCTAAGAGTAAAACCTCTTATTCCTGACGTAAGCCTTCTTTCCCCTCAACTCCCACAACCTGTTCACTCCCTACTGCTGATACTCCTGCTGGAGCTTTAAATTTGCAGATTTTGTGAAAACGAATGTCAGCATATGCATATGTATTGGCCATAGGCTTGTAGGCACATGGGCAGATTGGAGTAGGAAATCACAGGGAGCATCGTAAGAGCATTTTGTTGAAGATTCTAAGAGGTGATTTCCTGCATCAGGCTTTCTGCAATCAAAACTACAGCAGAAGGGCATTTGGTGTGGATACAAAGAAACAAGTTGCACCATTTTGTGGTTTTCTAAAAGTTACGGTAATATCAAAATAGGAAACTCTGATGCTTTATATTTCATTTCCTTTAATGACCAATAATTAGTTAACCAATAAATTGTTGTTTTTCTGTATAGAAATGACTGATTATAAGTGAAAGAATTGGTATTAATGAGTAATGTGATAGGAATATAAGGAGTGAAACTCAACTCCTTGGTCAGCTGTGATTGTCACATCTGTACTGGAACTGATCTCACTTATCTTTTCTGAATCTGTAAGTTTACTTACACTTAGCTGAAGTGTGATGATGTTCAGTTTTTTCTATTAAAAGAAAATAAATCTTTATAACCCTGCATGCTGTGTGTGTGTATGTGTGTGTGTGTGTGTGTGTGTGCGCGCGCGCTTGAATGCTGGAACTTTCTGCCTTTACCTGTGGTCTTAAATTTCCAGCAACTTTAAATTTTACCTCTCACACTGCCTGTTGCTGAAACACAAAATGGTACCCTGGGCATTCAAAAGGTTGGGGCCATAGCCACTGTAACACCATGACAGCTATCTGCAGGAAGAACTAGGAGACTTGCTACAAAATCAAGAGTACTTGCCATCCATTATTCATTGTTGGCTGTTTGCAATTATGTTGTCGTTAAAGTTTCAGCTGGCCAAACATTTAGCCATGTGGGTTAGATGAGCAATCATGAACTGCAAATAGCTTTAGTAAGCAGTTTACAAGATACCCACAGACTGAAAATCACTCCTGGAAACTGATCTGCAAACAGATTAATGAGCATATTCACCACTCAGAGACCACAATGTGCTGATATGCAATGAGCTTCTCATGCTATTCCACATGGGACAGCTACAAGGTCACATGCTAGAATATCCTTCCTATACCTTGTTTAGGCTAACAGCTCTCTTCCACCACATTGTGCCCTCATCCCCATGAACCTCCTTCCTCCATCGTGCTGCTTCTCCACTGCTTCCATTTGGATTAACTCTTATTGGAATCCATCATCAGGGTGGCTTACTGTAAAACTACTTAAAACTGAATCAAATAAAGCAAAAAACATTGGATGCATAAAAGCAGCTTAAGAATTTGAGGCACAAGTTATTCTTGGGAGAATAAAAGGGTATTTGTGTGGCACCAGAATAATACAGTATTAAGGCATGTATAATAGTAGTAGTAGTAGTAGTAATAATAATAATAATAATAATAATAATAATAATAATAATAATAATAATAATAATAATAATTTATTTGTACCCCGCCCATCTGGCTGGGTTTCCCCAGCCACTCTGGGCGGCTTCCACAAAGACCAAAAATACATTAAAATGTTACACATTAAAAACTTCCCTGAACAGGGCTGCCTTAAGATGTCTTCTGAATGTCAGGTAGCTGTTTATCTCTTTGACATCTGATGGGAGGGCGTTCCACAGGGCGGGCGCCACTACTGAGAAGGCCCTCTGCCTGGTTCCCTGTAGCTTTGCTTCTCGCAATGCGGGAACCACCAGAAGGCCCTCGGTGCTGGACCTCAGCGTCCAGGCAGAACGATGGGGGTGGAGACGCTCCTTCAGGTCTACTGGGCCGAAGCCATTTAGGGCTTTAAAGGTCAACACCAACACTTTGAATTGTGCTCAGAAACGTACTGGGAGCCAATGTAGGTCTTTCAATGTGGTCTCTACATGCCATCACTGAAAAGGTTCAGGTTCCCTGGTCCCAAGCTATCAAGCACCTGATTTTGCTGTATCTGTTTTTAAATTTGTTGTATTGTGTTGTATTCATGCTTTAGAAGTTTTTAACAAACCTTAAATGTTATGCATTGAACTCAAAAGCTCTGACTTACAGTGCAGCTCTATGTCTCAGTGGAAGTGACACTGAGTTCGATTGGACTATAGGATTGCAGCCTGAGAAGGAGATGCAAGACCTTTAGGGCCACGTTTCTCCTGAATTCTCATCTGCCTAAACCAGAAACATATTAAGAATGAGATGTGTGCAAGTCATTTGCAGTTTCTTGTGGTTTATGGCTACACTAATTTCATTCCAAGTAACGTATTTCCTTTTCTTTTCCCCCTGTCCCCCCACCTTTTCGCAAACTTGAGCTGAATTTAGCAGAGGAGGAAAATAACTCATGACAAGCCCTGTCAAAAACTATAGGGCGGGGAGAAGAGGGAGGGAGAGGCAGAGAGAGAGAGAGAAGTTATATATTTCTTGTGTGTGGTATGTCCCTGAAAAGGACAGCATCTCATTTTGTAGCAAGCACATGACTTGCCAGCAGAGAGAGGTGAGCTTGGGGCTCGTTGTGGGTCACTAGGCAGGTGCTGATGCCATGAAGAAAGTGAGAGAGAAGCAGCAGTGGAGGAAAACAAAGCTAGCAAAGGGCACCAGCAATGAACACAGCTGTCTTATTTTTATTATTTGAAGGGATTTTGGAAGAGCGGTTTCAGTAATAAACTATTACTCTTTCTTCTCAGAGATTCTTGCTACAGTACGAACTGAATCAGCCCTCTCCCATCCTCACACTGCTTCAACCCCAAATGATTAGTGATGCCACCATGACTCAAAATTCATTGGTTCATAACTTGAATCTGGTAAGTTCATCATGTTGAGTTCCACCTTCAATCAATTAGGGTTGCCATATTTTGAAGAGCAAAAAGGAGGACACATTTGCCGACTTCTACATTTAACTATGGACCTCTATGACTCCTCTCATAATGAAAAAGAGGACATATGACAATATATAATTTAAGATGAAGATGGTTATGAATTAAGTTTTATTTCCTGTGCTTGCAGGGTCTGCATGCGTCACATCATCCTCTCCCCAGTAGGGTGTGTCAAATTTTTCAGCTTTCAAATTCCAAATATGAGGGGTGCTAAAAAGTTGTAACACAACTTGGAAATTCAACTGGAAGAGAATGCCATATAATTGGGCCCACAATACTGAATGCACAGCTCCTGGTGCCTACAAGCCATGCATCCAAGCCATGGGGGACGACTAACAGTGACTTCCCCAAAGACCTCTGTGATCGGGCAGGGATAGAAGGGATTAGGTGGTCCCTCCTGGACCCACATTTTAAGGGCCTTGTAAATCAATACAAAAACATTGAACCTGGCCCAGAAGTCCATGGGCAGCCAGTGTAAACCTGCTGGCAACAGTTTGACCCCGTCAACAGTTTAAGTTCAGCATTTTGCACCGGCTAGACCCTCTGGACCAAGCCAAGGGTAGCCCCGCATAGAGTGCACTGCAGCAATCATGTTTTGTGGTTCCCAGTGCATAGATCACTGTGGTCAGACTATCCCTGTCCAAGAAAAGCTGCAGCACATGTAAAATCAGCCAATGAAAGACACACAACATCATGATAATTGCGGTGGAAAAGAACCCGATATTAACCATGTCATTTCCCCAAGCAGTGCTTTGATAACACATGCATAAGATGCTTCGAAAATGTTTCAAAAGAAATTTTGTCTGAGTTTACATCAAAGGAATATATATATATATATATATATATATATATATATATATATAAATAATTATTATGCAAATACAAACAGAACAAAGTATACAAACATTTCAACTGAATACTGAAAAAAAGAAAAAAGAAAAGAAACAGAAAAAGGAAGAAAAAGAAAAAAGAAAACAGTTTACATTGCAGGATTAGTGAGCAATGATTGTAACCTAAATTTGTGTCATTGTGAGAGCAATATTGAACCTTTGTTTTAATCTATAATTTCAAAAATAATAATAATAAACGTAATAAAAAATATGATGGGCTCAGATCAACACCACCACCCCAGCATTTCAATATACGCCCTCTACTCTGCATGCATAGAGACAAAAGAGGAATTAGACGGTCTTACTTCTCTTTCTGCTTTATTGTTCTTCTTTCTTCTGCCCTATTAACAAATTTATAAACTGGGGCAATGCCCCATTTCCCCTATTGGACCAGCCACCACTTCCTTCAAATGGTAGATCCATTTGAAGATCATGTTATTGAAGTACTGGAGAAGAAGGGCACAACAGGACTAATAGTGAGCCCTGCTAGGACAATGGGACCTTAGAAGTTGCCTGAGGATGCCCTTGGCCAGCCCATTAAAAGAGTTGGCAAATGTCATTTCCCTTTTTTAGGGAAGAGGTGGAGACCAAGCTATTTAAGGCAGTTCTGCCCCACACTCTTCCTTCTTCCTCTTGCAATGGCCAACCTCCTGCCCTTTTCAGTATGGGCTTTGCTAGTTGCCCCTTTAGAGGGACTGAGTATGATTTTTTAGGAAAGCCCCTGAGTGGCCTCATGGCTCCTCTTTTCTGCCTGCTCCATATGGTTGGGTGCTGTCTGTGTGACTGGTGTGCTTTTTAAATCTGGTCCAATTGACATTTAATCTGGACAGGTGAGATGAAGAAGAAGAAGAAGAAGAAGAAGAAGAAGAAGAAGAAGAAGAAGAAGAAGAAGAAGAAGAAGAAGAAGAAGAATTTGTTTATTTAGACCCCACCCATATTGCTGGGTTTGCTGAGCCACTCTGGGTGGCTCCCAACAGATTATTAAAAACACGATAAGCATCAGATTTAAAGAATGCATGCTTGAATACCTGACGCATTAAGCTTGGCAAGCACACCAGGGTGGCCAACGGGGCTATGATCTGCATGTCACGTTCATACACCCAAGGTGTAGGCACCAGGGAAGGAACTACAACATGCAGCTGTAAATAGGGCCAGGAAATAGGAGAGAACCCCCATATTCATTACAATTCACCTGCCTTTTCAATTTGGCTAATTTGGTTGAATTAGGTGGATTTGCAGATCCTCTAGTTTGTAATATATAATCAGTTCACCATAACCGTGTGTGTCTCGGGTCTTCTTTCTGGTGTGTTGGCAAATGACATGAGTCACATTTGTGCTCCTTGCAAGTGATTCTATAGAATAAAACCTTCCCTTAGCTGAGCCCCCCCCCCCCTCCGCATTATGCTTCGTGGTCTGTTATATCATCTCTGTTGCTCTTAGATACTCCAGATTGATTCAGAAGTTGGAGACAAAACATTTAAAACCCACCAGAGGCTGTTACGACAGGAATCTAATTTCCAATTAAATTTTTGTTCTGGTAAAGCAGGCTTGGTAATAGATCATACCAGGGAAGAAGTGACGATTTTTGGCAGAAGCTTTTAAAGAATGTTCATGTGTCTCCTTTCTCATTTAAGCACCTGACATGTTTGTCAGCATTGGGGAAAGAGGTATTTCATGTTCATTCATTCAGGATCCTTTTCCATTCCTGATCTGGCAGCTGCTTCTGAATTTTTCTAAGCACACCAGTCAGTCTGTGATCCATTCACTGTCTGTCTGATGGAAAAGTTGTGGGCAGAAGTGAAAGTCATTGCACACTGCTTCCTCTTAAGGATGGAGGAGAATTTGGTTCATAAATGTCAAGTGCAAAAGCCAAGGCAAACAAACCATAAACAGTAAGCATGCTATATTTTCAATCTATTTATAGACTAAACCTGATAGTTATAATGCTAATGAGTGCATTTTCCATGTTTAATTCAAACAATTTCTAATAATAATAATAAATTTTATTTATATCCCGCCCTCCCCAGCCGAAGCCGGGCTCAGAGCGGCTAACATCAAATGTATAACACATTAACATAAAAACAGACAATCAATTAAAATACATCCTCAAATCAGATCAGTATCAGAATAAAATCCAATCAGATGGCAACCCGCAGATTAGGGTTGGGGACCTTAAATGCTCACCATTTAAGAAGAAAACGGAACCTTACCATTAAAGGAAAAAAATTAAAGCTAGGATGCAAGAATAAAAAAAACTAGGGAAATACAATATTTTGGCAAAACCTGTTGTTATTAGATTAAAGTAGGAAAAGAATGAAATGAAATGATGAGTGAAAACATGCAAAAGTGACAATGACTTCTTCTTTCTAATTAATACGGGGGGGAAATTAAATGGAATTATAAGTAAGAACACACAGAAATGATTTGGACCAGAAATAAATAACTAAAATAATTTTAGTTGCCTAAAATAACTGCAGCTCCTATTTCCCTGTCTCTTTCCTTCTTGTACACTGTGGTTTTTGAAAGCTAGAATTCATGAAACGTGCAATGCATTGGTCAATAGTGTCTATTTTATATTCAGTAAAGGCACACACACACACACACACACACACACACACACACACCCCAAGCCTGTGGAATAATTCCTGTTCACCAGCTCTTCACAGATACAAACACGTAACAACTAATTTGTCTTAACGTCAGAGAAAGTGACAGAAAACTGTGGTAGATGGATGATCATGGCCCTCGGTGTCAAAGAGAAAAAATGCATTCTGCAGAAGTGTGCATTGTGTTTATGGCCAATTATAATCCCATCAGGCCATTTTCAAGCTGCCCAGGCCTAATAGGATATGAGAAGAACAGAACCAGTTGTAGCAAGGCATCTATTATGTTCCAAACATTCATTATCACATCCCCAGGATGTGGCTGGATGGAACACATTCCAGGCACCACGCAGTCCTTTGATTGTTGCAGAGAATTGGGCTGTGTATTATTCAAAAAAACAATCTATTCCTAGCCAGTTTAGATTGGTAATTATAGAGTTGGTGGGACACCATGCTCCAAGCATCTCAGGAAGTGTGTGACTCACTAATAGGAGCAGAAACTTCCAGCCAGGAGCCCTGGGCTCTATATCTAATATCTGCTATTGAATTCTAAACTGTGAGATACCCACTTTCAGATGGAAGCAGATGGGCTCTTGCTAACAAGGGTGGCTGCTAGCGTCTCTTAGTAACTACCAATCTGGCACTCCCGCTGGTACATTTGAACTATGTTGGCCTCTCTGTTCCCTCCTGCTTACCTTTCTCCCTCACTTTTGGGAGGTCAGGTAAGCAGCACTGCACCACCGACCGCTAATGTCTTATTTCACAGCCACATAGCTATTCCCCATCAACACAGCACCAGGTTTCTGCAGAATACATCAATGGCCTGTTGATGTTTCTTAAGCATTACTTTTGACTAGAATCGGGGTTTTCCCTGTGTACATCTTTCACAGAAATTTGAGTTCCTGGACAAAAAATATACCTTCTTTTCCCGTGTATAAGACTACCCCAAATTTAAGAAAACGGGGGGAGATTGCCCAGAGGATTATCCAGAAATGTTGAGCTTTTTTGGGGGGGGGAAGGATTGCTGAAAATCACTCACACAAATGAAATGCGCTTAAAATTGCACGCATCGTCGATGCCATCAGCCGTCTGCCCACTCGCCACAAGCAGCCAGCAATCGCATGCCCAATTGCTGCAGCAGTAGCCAATCCAAAGCAGCCCTTGCCACAGCCACCAATCACCTACCCAATTGCCACAGCAGCAGCCAATCCTAAGCAGCCTTTGCTGCATCCACAAATCACCCACCCAATCACCACAGACAAGCTCCTGCTTGCAGCTGCAACCAATCACCTGTACTATCCGTGTATAAGATGACCCCTAATTTTTTACATTATTTTCGAGTAAAAAAAGCCTCTTGTCTTATACAGTAGGTGGAAAAGTATGGTACATTAATTCCAAGTTTGTTGGGGCTTGGTTTGAACACACCTGATAAAGCAACCTTACTGGAAACTAGCCACAAAACTAGGAAAGCACCACTGGCAAGGGGCAAAAAGATTCCTGCATTGTGAGACGGGGGGCGGTTGGACCAGATGACCCTTGTGGTCCTTTCCAACCCTATTGCAGCTGTTCAAAATCTCAAAGTACAAAATTCACCTGCGACCCCCCCCCCAAAAAAAATCATGTATGCAGCTACACAATGCATGGGTGGCTTTTCTCATGTTTGCAAGGAACATAAGTCTGTCTCTCTGTGGAAACATTTCTTCCCCTTCCTTTGGTCTTCTTGCAGTCAGTCTTCTTGCTGAGGAAGCAATAAATGAACACTTTGCACAACATGAATGTCATTCCCCTTTCCGGTGCTCCCTGCTGAAAAGCTGGTGAGGATCCAGGATAGCACATATCTTGGAATCCAAGGTAGAAAATTAATCACAGATTAAGGGACGCGGGTGGCGCTGTGGGTAAAAGCCTCAGCGCCTAGGGCTTGCCGATCGAAAGGTCGGCGGTTCGAATCCCCGCGGCGGGGTGCGCTCCCGTTGCTCGGTCCCAGCGCCTGCCAACCTAGCAGTTCGAAAGCACCCCCAGGTGCAAGTAGATAAATAGGGACTGCTTACTGGCGGGAAGGTAAACGGCGTTTCCGTGTGCTGCGCTGGCTCGCCAGATGCAGCTTTGTCACGCTGGCCACGTGACCCGGAAGTGTCTCCGGACAGCGCTGGCCCCTGGCCTATAGAGTGAAATGAGCACACAACCCTAGAGTCTGTCAAGACTGGCCCGTACGGGCAGGGGTACCTTTACTTAAGCTTTGCAGTACACGGCTTTCTTTTTCCTTTTTTAAATAAATAAATAAACATACCTATCACTCTCTAAGAAGCAAAATTCACAGAGGCCAAAAGGATTTGAGCAACCTGGGCACGGATATTTTCCATGAATTCCTTCATATTTATTACCTCCTTGTTCAGCGATGGAATGGTCAGCGGGTAATTTATGGCTGGGTATCCATCGCCATAAGCTAGCAGTGATGTAATAAAAAGCTCAGAGCCCTGGAAACTCCAATAAACAGAGAGGTAATGTTGAAGAAGAAGAACAGAAGTCATTAAATCAATAATGCCAAGAACTGGCTCTGAGCTGTGCTGAAGTCAATAATATCATAAAGTTTTATACTGACTCTAGCATGGGAAAATGTTATTACCCGTGGCATGCAATGACAAAAGAATTTAGATCTGATAGACTCACCAGGATTGAAGCAGGGAATAAGTGGCTCTCTGATCTGGAACATATGTAGGGAGAGAAGGTTGTTTATGGCAGGAAATTACAAGCAAGCACTATCTCGGGATCCTGGAGTCCTGATGATTTCATCATTTCAGGATGCAAGTTGATGAAAGATGGGATGCGTTGGAGGAGCTGGATTTCCAATGGAAGCAGATAACCTGGAGGCAGTGAGATCCACTAGGGGACAGAGGGTCATTTTGAGGACCGTGTGTACAGCAGGAAACACGTGTTTAATCAATCAAACAATCCAACTAAACAAGCTTAAGATTGAAGCCTTAATTGTACATAACAACATATGGTGTAGAGATCCTGTTCAACATGCATCACATCTGCTAATCTATGATAACCCTGAGCTGTATGAGAGTAGAGAATGAACCCAAACCCTTGCTCATCTCCAAATATGATTGGTACTGTAAGACAGCAACCCAAAGCCTTGACTTTAAAGCAGTGGAGTCGAAGGGACTGCATCTGAATTCCTGCTCAAGGTGCTAATGATAATTATCCACATTTTTGCTGTACCAGCTGTGGCCTGGATCTTAAAACAGAAAAAATTGAAAAGTTGAAGGGGGGAGGCAGAATTAAGAGATCTGTTCACTTTTAAGAACTACTGAGCTGACCAAGTGCTCCTGAGAAATAATTAGATATGATTTATAACACAATGGGAGGACAACTGCCTGTCCAATTAAAGAACACTCCTGGATGGAAAAGTATGTACAGTGGTACCTCAGGTTAAGTACTTAATTCGTTCCGGAGGTCTGTTCTTAACCTGAAACTGTTCTTAACCTGAAGCACCACTTTAGCTAATGGGGCCTCCTGCTGCCACTGCACCACCGGAGCACGATTTCTGTTCTCATCCTGAAGCAAAGTTCTTAACCTGAAGCACTATTTCTGGGTTAGTGGAGTCTGTAACCTGAAGCGTATGTAACCTGAAGCGTATGTAACCCAAGGTACCACTGTATTGCAATACTAAGTGTGGTTCATCTAGATCTCATACAGAGTTTCCATGCCATTGTCAAATGTTCTTTGAAGTGGATGGCATTGGCATGAAATCTTTGACACCACATGGAGAGTTGCAATGCATCTTTCAGCAGCATAGCAGAGGCAGCATAGCAGAGGCTGTTTCACACTGGCTGTTTGTAAGGTGGGAGACAGGTTGAATATTGCCCTAAACCAAGATCAGAGAACCTATCGCCCTCCAAATGTTTGCTGGACTACAACTCCCATCATTCTTGACCATTGGTGAAGGTGTCTGGGGCTGCTGAGAGCTGGAGCTCAAAAAGAACTGTAAAGTGAGAGTGCTTATATTTCAACACACACGCCTGTCCAAGTGCTATGAATCAGATCTTTTTTATTTCAAAAAATGTTTTCTTCAAAAACTGAGTGAATGCTTGCAGAGAAAACAGCTAGTTTGGAAGCAAACCATAGACTCGCGGTAAATATCACTACATATAATAGCAATAATGCACCACATTAATGTAAGCAAATATGTTAAGTAAATCACATCACCCTCCTTTCCAGTCCCTGGCACATTAATAAGAAATCAGCCTCCCCTTTTTTAAATGTGTTTAGAAGGAAAACACACAGCCTGCCTCAATTTTACATACCAATTTTGAGAGAGAAAACATTTGAAGAGAAAAGAAAATGAAAAGAAAACTGAAGCAAAAACAACCCCTCGCTGCCTTTTACACAGTAATGAAAATTATAGCCCAGCTAATAAAATGAGGGTGTCCTACACACGCTCTGATATTGTATAAATCATGAATAATACATCAGGAAAAAATGAGAAACTCCGATGGAATCAAACCTATATGGAAATAAATAAAACATACCATCAGAGCAGCAATCATGTTTGCTGTGTTGATAAAAATGTGTGTTTGTATTTGCGGGGGAAGGGATGGCGCCAGGAAGCAATTCTAAATGTAATAATAGTAACAACAACAACAACAGTGGGCAGCATGACAAACGGAGTGGTAATTAACAGATAAGCATGCAGTTCACCCCAAATGCTTAGATAAGAATGGTGAGGTTCGAGAAAATGAGGTAAAACAGGAGGAAGGAGAGAAAGGAATTATCTCCCAGTATCAAGAACCAAGGAATTGCAGAGAAAATGCTCAATGGATGCCATTCTTTCTGAATTACATACAAAGAACATAGGAAGCCACCTTATATTGGATCAGACCATTGGTTCATCCAGCCCAGGAGTGTCCACATTCACTGGCTTCACATTCTTTAGGGCTTCAGAGAGGGGATATTCCCCATCCTACCTCAAACAGGAATGTGGGACTATCATTTTCTGCTCTGCCCCATATACATCACACTTGTCACTGCTTCCATTTTGCTGCAGTCCATCTTCTGTCCCAAACAGCGCTACTCACCTGGCAATCTGCTGTGGTGAAATTGTGTAAACAAATATGGTCATGACTTTTCCCTGTCCCATTTGTTTTGATGCAAAGCAAACACAATGCAAATTTGGTGGGGTGGGGTGGTGATGTAATAGATTATGTATCAATTGCAGGCTGAAAGCGCCAACAATGGCAAATACCAATTTTATTCACTTTTCCAGATATAGGATGAATAAGCAAACGTTGGCAATGCCATGTCCATCTTCACATTTGGGGGCAAATGTGGCACACTCTTACTAGGAAGAAGACTCAAAATGATTTTGCTCTGGCATGAAGTTGGGCAAGTGTCAGGTGGGACACCAGGCCAATCAGAATGGGGAAGAAGCCAGGCTTTATAAGTTGGCTCCACCCACAAATAATCCCCTTTTCACTTTGTAGTACTCTACCTCTCTCCCTCTCCCCTTTTTTCCTTCTTTTTTTTGCACTGGCTAACAACAGCTCTTCAGGATTTCAGACAGACAGGAGGCTTTCGTAGAACTGTAATGGGGCTCCTAAGATGAAGGAACCTGGGTACTTTCTGCACCACCTGTTCTATCCCTCAGGAATGGCCCTTTCTCCATCCTATGTGAATGATAGCCAGCTCCTCCTTTCCTTGACACACCAGTAATCAATTTCCCCTCATTTTGAAAAACTCTCAGCAAAGGAGTATTGGATCTTTCTGGGTATGTTACTTCATAGGCAGTGGCGGAGCTAGTCCTGCAAACTGGAATTAAGCATGGTCACACTGAGTCTCCTGCCCGGCCGTGCAGTAGGGAGCCCAGCCAGCCAACCCGGCTGATGCTGCCCTGCTTTGAGGGCCACATTCCTCATGGTGCCCTGTGAGCACAGCACCTCTTCGTGAGACTCGCGAAAGTGGCACGGACTGGCAGGGCATAATGAGGAATCCCCCCCCCCAAAAAAAAACCTGTGCTCAGGGCAACTGCCTTCCCAGCTCCAGCTACGAGACAGGGTGAGCTCCCCTTGTTCAGTCCCAGCTCCTGCCAACCTAGCGGTTCGAAAGCACGCCAAAGTACAAGTAGATACAGTGGTACCTCGGGTTACAGATGCTTCAGGTTACAGACTCTGCTAACCTAGAAATAGTACCTGGGGTTAAGAACTTTGCTTCAGGATGAGAACAGAAATCTCACAGCAGTGGCGCGGTGGCAGCGGGAGGCCCCATTAGCGAAAGTGGTGCTTCAGGTTAAGAACAGTTTCAGGTTAAGAATGGACCTCCAGAATGAATTAAGTTCTTAACCTGAGGTACCACTGTAAATAGGTACCGCTCCGGTGGGAAGGTAAACAGCGTTTCCATGCGCTGCTCTGGTTCGCCAGAAGCGGCTTAGTCATGTTGCCCAAATGACCCAGAAAAACTGTCTGCAGATAAATGTCAGCTCCCTCGGCCAGTAAAGCGAGATGAGTGCCGCAACCCCAGAGTCATCCACAATTGGACTTAACTGTCATGGGTCCTTTACCTTTTTCTTTGTTTGTTGTTCAATCAAGACATTATGTGCTCCATGTTTTCCACTTGTGTGTAGGAAACTGGGTTCCCCCAATGCTTGGTGAGTCATGACTTACTCTGCCCTCCACTGGGTCACTTCATCATTCCTCTTTTCCTAAGCTTTCTCAAATAAAGCTAGGGGGTCTCTCTTGTTCCGGCTTTCATGGAGAGTAGCAATGTTCAGTCTGCTTCCAGTGTCAGTTTTGTATGCCTTCATTCATAAGTCTGTCTCATGTTATTTCAACATTAATATCCTCTTCTGAAATCCACACAAAACGTATTTTCCAC
The DNA here is from genome assembly GCF_964188315.1 of Podarcis muralis. Lineage (NCBI taxonomy): Eukaryota > Metazoa > Chordata > Lepidosauria > Squamata > Lacertidae > Podarcis > Podarcis muralis. The sequence goes on along the minus strand of NC_135669.1, from coordinate 8,343,444 downwards.
ATGTACTTTGGGCATATTTTCTTACTTAATATGCATTAACATCAGCATCAACTGTACTTATGACTCACCCTTCCTCCAGAAGAGCCTGGGATAATGTACAAAAAAGGATAAAGAACAGAATTACATCAATGATTAAAATGAACTGAAATATTCATATAACGACCATTCCACAATGTTTCTCTCTCTCAAACTATGCAGTTCTAAATACACATTTATCCTAAAATATGCATTTATAGAGATGAGAACTCCATGGCAAAATTCAGAGAACAGAAAGATCTGAAGGATAATTATATTCCTTTGTGGACTGGAAAAGTTCAAGGAGAAGAGGAATAAAAAGTTGTGCATTTTCTCTTTCCTATTGCAATCTGATGTAATGGTTTCTGCCAGGTGACATCTCATGGAGGGAGGTGCCTGGCTTGTCAGCAGAGGCAGTTGTGGCCATGGCGCTCGCTCTCTCTCTCTCTCTCTCTCTCTCTCTCTCTCTCTCTCTCTCTCTTTCTCCTGGGACTGCTCTTGTTGTACACTGGGAGGTGGGGGGTGCTTAGAGATCCCATCGCAACACGCTCCCTCCTTTAAGAGGAATCGATTTGGAAAATGAGAAACCGTGAGAAAATGAAATTGAAAGATTCACTCATTCCTATGAGCAGTGTCTATCCATGGTTTCACACAAAATTATCTCCAGTGCTGGGGACTGAACCTGGGACCTTCTGCATGCAAAGCATCCAGTCTCCCACTGAGCTATGCTCCTTCCCACTATTGTGGGGAGCCAATAGCCCCCCTCTGTTTCATGATTTCACTACTCTTATGTAGAATACCTTTATTTATAGCATCATAAAAGTACAACACATTTTTGTATTTGGGAGCTGAGGAGAATCACATGAATTTTCCTCAAAACTAACATTGTCTTCAGCCTAATAATAATAATAATAATAATGTATTATTTATACCCCGCCCATCTGGCTGGGTTTCCCCAGCCACTCTGGGCAGCTTCCAACAAAGTATTAAAATACAGTAATCAGTTAAACATTAAAAGCTTCCCTAAAGAGGGCTGCCTTCAGATGCCTTCTAAAAGTCTGGTAGTTGTTTTTCTCTTTGACATCTGTTGGGAGAGCGTTCCATAGGGTGGATGCCACTACTGAGAAGGCCCTCTGCCTGGTTCCCTGTAACTTGGCTTCTCATAGCGAGGGAACCGCCAGAAGGCCCTCGGCGCTGGACCTCAGTGTCCGGCAAGAATGATGGAGGTGGAGACGCTCTTTCAGGTAGACTGGACCGAGGCCATTTAGGGCTTTAAAGGTCAGCACCAACACTTTGAATTGTGCTCGGAAACGTACTGCCTTATTTCTCTTTTTTTGGTTTTTCTGGAATTGACCACAGACTCTGTGCATCTGGCTTTTAACCAGAAGATTGGTGGTTCGAGTCTACCCTGGGATGGCTGAGGGGGGCAGGATTCCTGCATGGCAGGAGTTTGGGACTGATGACCCTTGGGGTTCCCTCCTGACTGTACAATTCTGCAATTCACCCCGAAAAGCCACATGTGTGCCTTTCAACTCTGTAAAGCAGAGATAAACTGAGCTCAGCAGAACGAAACTGCAAAGCAGCCATTGTACATATTTCATGGAACTCCAAAGAAAACATTCAAGGACAAAGGCTCCATTGCTAACAGCCCTCTTTAATGAGCCTCCAGTTTCAAAATGTTTCTCTTGCCCCTAAGATTACTTGTATCATTTTATGTAAATTGGTTGCATCGCTCTCTTTTTCAAGGTTCCGAGTAATCTATGCATATCTTTATATTACTTTTCAGAGCCATTAGCCAAGATGAGTTCATATTTTTATTCCCTTTGCATGCTGAATGTGTTTTATTTCTTTGGGGTGGCAGCTTTTATGATTAAAGTCAGCAAAACTTGATGCTTCCCATTACCTAGATTTCTTTCCCCCCTCCCCCCCCTCCTGCAACTCCCAATGATTTATTAACAAAAATCAAAGTTTGGATTTTTAATAGACTCTACTTTTCATTTATCCTGTCTTCTCTACATTCCCCCCGCCCCCTCCCCAAATGGAAAGAGTGTTGACCTGATCAGAATAGCTTTGAATACAAAATATCAAAGAAAGCTTGGCTGGGTTTTGAAGGTACGTCATGTCAATTTATGCCTTGAGTGATTTCTAAATTATGAAAAGGACGATGGAAGTGTGTGTGTGTGTGTGTGTGTGTGTGTGTGTGTGTGTGTTTTAAAGGAAATCACACACAAAGGGGAAAGTATAGTTTGGAAGGATGGAAATCGTATCTGTTTTTGAGAGCTCTGGACTCTGTAATTTGTGTATATGAACTTTAGGATAAATAGGTAAAGGTAAAGGTAAAGGGACCCCTGACCATTAGGTCCAGTCGTGGCTGTCTCTGGGGTTGTGGCGCTCATCTCACTTTATTGGCCGAGGGAGCTGGCGTACAGCTTCTGGGTCATGTGGCCAGCATGACTAAGCCGCTTCTGGCAAACCAGAGCAGTGCACAGAAACACCGCTTACCTTTCCGCCGGAGCGGTACCTATTTATCTACTTGCACTTTGATGTGCTTTCGAACTGCTAGGTTGGCAGGAAGAGGGACCAAGCAATGGGAGCTTACCCCGTAATGGGGATTTGAACCGCCAACCTTCTGATCAGCAAGTCCTAGGGTCTGTGGTTTAACCCACAGCGCCACCCGCGTCCCGATAAATACAGGATAAATACAGAGGATCAAAAGAACAGCCCTTCTGGATGGGACTAGCGACACATCTAGTCCAGCATCCTGTTCCTCACAGTGGACAACCAGATGCCCCCACAAGCAAGACCAGTGAGCAACAGCACTCTCCTCAATTGTCAATCCCAGAAACTGATATTCAGAGCTATACTGTCTTTAAGAGTGGAGAGACAGCTACTTAGGCATCATAGCTATCAGCCATAGATAGTCTTATCCGCCATGGATTTATCTAACCCCATCTTAATACAATCCAATGACCCACCCAATTGATTGTTTTACATCCCCTGGATCTGCCTCTTCAGCCTCCATGTATTCATTCACAAATCTGAACCAGATGATAGATGATAGATAGATGATAGATAGATAGATAGATAGATAGATAGATAGATAGATAGATAAATAGATAGATGATAGATAGATAGATGATATAGATAGATAGGTAGATGATAGATAGATGATAGATTAGAGATAGATAGATGATAGATAGATAGATAGATAGATAGATAATGATGATAGATGATAGATGATAGCTAGCTAGCTAGATAGATAGATGATAGATTAGATAGATGATAGATAGATAGATAGATAGATAGATAGATAGATAGATAGATGATAGATGAGAGATGAGAGATGAGAGATGATAGATGATAGATAGATATAGATAGAGATAGATTAGATAGATAGATAGATAGATAGATAGATAGAGATAGATAGATAGATAGATGATAGATAGATAGATAGATAGATAGATAGATAGATAGATGATAGATAGATGATAGATAGATAGATAGATAGATAGATAGATAGATAGATGATAGATAGAGATAGATAGATAGATAGATAGATAGATAGATAGATAGATAGATAGATAGATAGATAGATGATAGATAGATAGAGATGATAGATAGATAGATAGATAGATAGATAGATAGATAGATAGATAGATATAGATAGATAATAGATAGATGATAGATAGATGATAGATGATAGATGATAGATGATAGATGATAGATGATAGATAGATAGATAGATAGATAGATAGATAGATGATAGATGATAGATGATAGATAGATAGATAGATAGATAGATAGATAGATAGATAGATAGATATAGATAGATAAATGAAAGATGATAGATAGATATAGATAGATGATAGATGATAGATAGATAGATAGATAGATAGATAGATAGATAGATAGATGATAGATGATAGATAGATAGATAGATAGATAGATAGATAGATAGATAGATAGATATAAGAGATAGAGATAGATAGAGAGACTTCCCATAAGCATTTTATCGGCCACTGAGAGACCAAGATTCTAGGCAAGATGGGTAACTGGCCTGATCTAGCAGGACTCTTCATATGTTCATTCCTGACCTCACGCAAGATACATTTTTATGAAAACCAACTATCTGTACAGCTGTAAGACAATGAATACTACTTGAACAAGTGAGATTGTACAAAAACAAAAAGATGAAGAATAAAAACTATTTTTTTAAAAAAGCCATTTGTATTCTATCTTACATTGTTTCTTTCCTTTACTTTTCACCCATTTTACCTCACTTTTCAGTGCAAGATATTCACAGTGGCATTCAAAACACGCTATTGTGTTGTTGCATCAGAGAGAGAGAGAGAGAGAGTTGTGATGACAACTCACAAGTGAGGGATTAAACTTAATTGTTTTCAGAGCTAAAATAGATAAACAGTGCAATCATGTTTGATCAGATTGGCTATAAGGAAACAAAAGTTAGATACAGTTGTAATTGAAATTATTCACACACACCCCAAATATTACTGACCTGGAGGCCATTGCTCATGAGGAATGGGTTAAGATTCCTCAGGAACACTGATGGAAGCTGCATCTCATTTGCAGCAGGTCATAGCAGCAAAAGGCAGTTCTACTACATACTGAAGATGCTTGTGAGACAGGAGAAGCCAGTGTCAGTTGCAATTTTGGCTGAATATGGGGGAACCACTTGAAGCATCTGTCGTGTTCAGCTATTTCAATTGCTTTTGCTTGATTTGCTCATTGCAAAGAGCTGAAAGTCTGTAAATTTTGATAATGAACCTGATTTGCAATGGGGGTTGAATAATTTCAGTTGCAAGTGTAATTATATTGAGTTAAGCAAAAGCACACGGGACGCGGGTGGCGCTGTGGGTAAAAGCCTCAGCTCCTAGGGCTTGCCAATCGAAAGGTCGGCGGTTCGAATCCCCGCGGCGGGGTGCGCTCCCGTTGTTCGGTCCCAGCGCCTGCCAACCTAGCAGTTCGAAAGCACCCCTGGGTGCAAGTAGATAAATAGGGACCGCTTACTAGCGGGAAGGTAAACGGCGTTTCCGTGTACGGCTCTGGCTCGCCAGATGCAGCTTGTCACGCTGGCCACGTGACCCGGAAGTGTCTCCGGACAGCGCTGGCCCCCGGCCTCTTGAGTGAGATGGGCGCACAACCCTAGAGTCTGTCAAGACTGGCCCGTACGGGCAGGGGTACCTTTACCTTTACCTTAAGCAAAAGCACACCTGAACCATTAGAGTTTACAGTAGCCATATCAGACACCTTACACCAGACTCCCCTCACGCAACTGTCATCTAGCAGCAACTTTCCCAACACATTGAAACAGGACCACTTCTTCACATCTGCTGACTGGCTAGGTCTGTTGGTTTCTTCCTCTTCCTGAGTTGCCTCCATTCTAGCTAGTCTTTATAAGAATCACTGTGTCACTTTAAAAATTCAGTGCTTCTATTCCTCTTCCCTCCTCATCCCTTTTTCATTTTGTATCATGTATTTTAGGTCATTAGAGAGCAGGAATTATCTTGTTTGTTATTGATCTTATTTAAGCCACTCCTGGAGCCTTTTTAGCTGAAGAGCAGAGTGAGGGGTATTTTAAATAAACAGCTTCTTTCTTTTAACAACTTGAAAGAAGCAAATTCAGCTTCAAAGTTCTGTTTAAATGCAAATGTTTGCAATCAAGCCTTGCAGAGGAAATTTCATTTTATCACTCTGTGAATTTATAATGCACAATTCATAATTCATTCCCCCCCTCAATTTTTAAATAACTGGGGTATCACAGACATGTTGTACATGTTACTAGGCAAGTAGTTACTGAAATATTGAAATCCTGAATTGCAAATGGCAAAGTCATGCATTCCAAAATCTAATTCACAAACAGAAGGACCGCGTGGCAAAAACAAGTCATTACCCAGGATACAAATTAAGCAAATGATTCATAGTCAAATCCCACAGAGGCTTTCATGGTTGCAAAAGAGAGAATTTGTCAATGGAAATAAACATTCAAATTGGAATACAAATTGGGGGGGGGGGGGGAGTCCCTTTTCAGCCTATGCAGTTTCCTTCCATCCATTTATAGATGACTGCAGGTTCTACTCAGTCAGAAGACAGGAACGAAGGTGCAGACACTTTTTTAAGGGGAAGTGAAAGTGTGCTCCAAAATCTTAGCTGCAATGCATAACAGTAGTCAGGTCTATTTAGTCAGTGTCCATCCTCTCTCCAAGGTCTCTTTCCGCAAGCCTTCCAGGTTTGTCTATAAATATTTAAGCATCCTGCACAGCTAGGCCTAAAGGCATCTTTAACTTAATTTTTAAGAGCTGAAAGAAATGAAACATTTCAAGTATCATTACGAAGCAGGGTGACGGGGGCAGTGGGAGGACGGGATAAATGTTCACTAGTTGAAAAAATAAACCACCCTATTATTTCCAGATGGTAGTGAGAGATACAGTACTATCTCACTGGAAGCGAAAGCGCCAAGGATGTTAATCCAAAGTAATCCTAAGGAAACTTTGACATTTGAGAATGATTCACAACAGGGATGCAGAACCTCAGGCCCATGGGCCAAATGTGCCCCGCCAGACCTCTATATTTGCTCTTTGGGACTTTCCCCCAAGGTACTCAGCCCCTCCACAGGCCACATTCATTACAGGCCCTGCTTGTCACCTTACGTGTTTTTGGCTGGCTGCTGTGTCTCTTGCTTGTCTGGGGTAGAGAGGAGGAGGAGGAGGAGAGTTTGGACTTGATATCCCTTAAGGAGTCTCAAAGCGACTAACATTCTCCTTTCCCTTCCTCCCCCACAACAAACACTCTATGAGGTGAGTGAGGCTGAGAGCAGTGTGACTAGACCAAGGTCACCCAGCAGCTGTGGGGAAGCGAACCCGGTTCACCAGATTACGAGTCCACTGTTCTTAACCATTACATCACGCTGGCTCCAAGTTTGCACAAGTTTGTGTGCAAGCAAACTTACTGTACACAAGTGAATTTTACATTCATTTCTCCACCCAATTTTGCCACTCACCATGGGATTTCGCTCTCAGAAGGATACCTGGAAGGGAATATGCTCCTTGGGCTGAAGACATTTCCCCATCTGTGATTTACAAGACCAGTCTCCCATGGTGGTCTCAGCAGGACCATATAAAAACAGTAAGTGAGTGCACGTATCATATTAGCTCTATTGAAGCATTCATATTGTGAATTCACTTCATCCTCCACAAGTTGGAAATGCAACTGTCTGCAGCAAGGAAGCTCCTTCAATGCATGGAGGCATGCTCGTCCCCACTCTCCCCTCTTCAGGTGTGAAGTTAGCACACAATATGAATGCCTGCATAGGGGGTGGGCTGCCTGCATAGTGGGAATGCCTGCATAGGTGGTGACCCTGAACTTGCACCCCACATGCATTCAGCAGGACTTATGAGCTGTGCACATACAGACTCTGCTCCAGCATTCTGGTGAGTGTGTGGCTTCTCTCTCTCTCTCTCTCTCTCTCTGTGTGTGTGTGTGTGTGTGTGTGCGTGCGTGCGTGTGTTTCTCAGTTTCAATTTTTTATAATCCACTTTTCCATAGCAGTTTCAGCTTTTTTAAAAACAACAACAACCAGAAGCCCATGTGAAAATTCATTAACATTACTCCTAATATACACATTTTCGTATACCAATTCCCCCTAACATAATGGATTTTTGTGAGTATTTTGGTAAGTAAAGTCATATCTTGAGTTACAGATGCTTCCAGTTGCATTTTTTCGGGTTACGGACATGCTGAAACCTGGAAGTACCGGAACGGGTTACTTCCAGGTTTCAGCAGTCACACATGCACAAAAGCGCTAAATCGTGCTTTGCGCATGCACAGAAGTGCCAAATCGCACCCCGTGCATTTGCAGATGCGGTGCTGCAGGTTGTGAACACTGCGGGCTGCAAATGTGCCTCCCAAACGGATCACGTTCGCAACCCGAGTTTCCACTGTATATGCATTTTTGTACACTTTACCTGACTGGAGAAGTGTATGGGGAAATTCAGAGCAGCTTGAATATCGAAGGCTGGCTGGTGATTTGAAATTTGTGAATTGGGTAGGTTCACCTTCAAATGTGAGCTGAATCAAGCTTCCCCTCCACCCTACATCTTAAGGGTATTCACATGAATGCCCCCTTCTGCTTTGAGAGGTGGCATTCCTCTACCCTCCCCCCAATACACTGGCTGCATCCCCTGTTTTATGAAAACTGTGTAAGAAAAACAGAGATACAAACATAAATGAAGCATTATTATGAAGTAATATTGGTGATTTCCTGTTCTTATCTGTTTCTTTAATACAGGCATCCCCAAACTTGGCCCTCCAGCTGTTTTGGGACTACAACTCCATCACCGCTAGCTAACAGGACCAGTGGTCAGGGATGATGGGAATTGTAGTCCCAAAACATCTGGAGGGCCAAGTTTGGCCATGCCTGCTTTAATACAAGAACTAATCTTATAGGGATTAGTGTGCTCCCGCTGCTCGGTCCCAGCGCCTGCCAACCTGGCAGTTCGAAAGCACCCCCAGGTGCAAGTAGATAAATAGGGACCGCGTACTGGCGGGAAGGTAAACGGCATTCCGTGTGCTGCGCTGGCTCACCAGATGCAGCTTGTCACACTGGCCACGTGACCCGGAAGTGTCTCCGGACAGCGCTGGCCCCCCGGCCTCTTGAGTGAGATGGGCGCACAACCCCAGAGTCTGTCAAGACTGGCCCGTACGGGCAGGGGTACCTTTACCTTTACCTTTACCTTTACCTTTAATCTTATAGATCAAGGAAAGCCTGGGCTTGTGTCTTTACAAGACATCTGAAACAATTAATGGATGATGCTTCACACGTCCACATAAAATGTGTACAGTCCTATAGCAAAAAGGGAATAAACTGGTTTTCTTGGCATTGTTAACCTTCTTGTGAATGCAACAGAAAAAACCTCAGGCATGTTTTTAAAAGAAAAAGAAACCGACAGCTTATCAGTATGAAGTTGAACAATATGGAGACCCCAAAAGAAAGGCATGACAAATATACTGCTCATTGTATAGCACTATAAAAATCACATCTCTCTCATACGCACAAGAAACTAAAAGCCTTTCCAACTCCAAAGTCTGTGTTTGCAATAAGCATGTATATTAGCACGCCCCGCTTCCAGAAAGGTTGTCATCAAACCTTAAAGGGCCGTGTGCATTATCTCATCTCTGATTTTTATCAGGATTTGTTATTTTCTCTACAATAGCAAGATCTCTGAGCTTTTCAAGCCGAGTTTCTGCATCTGGCACATTTACACCCATTCAAAGCCTAACGAGGGAGATTCTTGCCGTCATCAGTAAATATTGTACAAGCTTATAACAGCTCTTTTAAAATCTGGTTTTATCGCAAGTGCTTGAGAAGAAGAATGGACGAATCTGTCAATTTTTGTTTCTTTCAGTTTCTCATTTCCCTGGCCTTCTCCGTTGGGGTAGAGGTCCTGCTTACAGGCTTCCTGCAATCATGATTGGCTACTGTGAGAACATATGGGCCAATGGTCTTATCCCATCAGGCTCTTCTTATGACAGAGCTGTATGCTCCATGTGGTCTGCACTTACACCCCTTAGGTTAGCCTGATGGCCTCAGGTGTGGTTGAAGTAAGCAGTGTTGAAGAAAGAGTCAACTGGCGGTCCAGCCAATTTCTGTATGTGGAATTGGGGAGGTGTCATTTGTCCGTTGCCACAAGAAGCAAAATGCCTTGGGCATTCTGCAGCATGAGTATTTCGTTTTAAAATCATAGCACCTGATGGTCCTTCAGCACCCATCCATTCACTCAACTGGATGGATCCCAGGGTGACTTACAAGACAATTAATGAAAGCACAACTGAATACAAATGTCAATATAAAACCACACAAGCAGAATCAGATAACGAAAGAGAGGTGGAATACAAGCAACATCCAAAAAGGTCTCCATCATCCAGGACCTTGGGCAATCTAAACCATTGGCTCCCAAGCTCCTATGCCCTAGAGCACTTGGAAATTGCTGAGGGTCTTGGAGGGCTGCTTTTCCTGCCTTTTACAGCACAGTGCTATATGTTATATAGTTTTAAACTGTATTTTGACAGGCATGGACCACCTGAATGATGCCTCTGGGCCACCGGTGACTCACAGATCACAGCTGAAGAACTCCAATCAAAACAGGCTTACCCAAGGCCTGGGTGAATGGAAGCCTAATGAAGTAGAGCAGAGATAGCCAATTGCGTGCCCTCTAGATGCTATTGAACTATAACCGGGCATGAGGTGTCAGCCAGAACTCGCAGTTCCAACACTTCTCTGGTGGGCTCCATTGTCGTCATAAGAGAACAAGGGAAGAATTTGTGGTGAGTTCCAGGACCTGTTCTTCTAGAAAAATAGCACTGACTATAACTTCCATAAGTGCTGGTTACTGGCCATGCTGGCTAAGGCTGATGAGAGTTGAAGTCCAGCTATATCCTGAGGGAACCACATTGGCTATCCCTGAAGCAGAAGGTAACCTCCTTTTTTACAATAATCAATGGGCATGTTAGCAGGGGCCTCAATAAAATTCATCCTTTATATCTAGTCTTTCCTGCGAGTGACATGAAAGGTGAAGGCTTAATGGAGGTATGCAAGAACAACAAACTCTTCACTGTGATCTCTGTACATACCTCCTAACAATGTGGAGGCAGCAGAGTGATAGGGATTGAATATGAGCTATGATTCTCACATTTAATGAAGTATAACCCACTTGGCTCCCTGCAAGTATGAAAATGTAATTTACGATATTTGTGATATTATTACAAGGCACTGTGTGCTCCACTGCCTTCCTGGCTAGTGGACACTGCTGTTAGGAACTACAAGGAGAAGATGCTTATCATCTTTAGTTAGACCTGAAAGGTCTGTGTCTAAATAACAATGCTGATAAATAATGATGTTGCAAATCCTTTTATTCTTCATCTTCTTCTGAAAAAATAAGGAAGGAAGGAAGGAAGGAAGGAAGGAAGGAAGGAAGGAAGGGCTTCTAATGTGAGTGGTACTGGATCTCTCTATTAATAATAATGATAGAAACTCATTAAAACAGTAAAGTTTTTAAAAGAATATTTTTTGGGGGGGAATGCAGAAAGGGAAAAATCAAATTAAGAAATATACTGCTGTTGTTTTTAAAAAATGCAGTATAAGCAATACATCAGTAAGAATCACAATGCAGTTGGCATTGATATTCTGTGATAACATGCAGGTACTTAATATTCCAGCAATGGAGGAACAAATTTCTGCATTGCTATGGCATTGTCTGAATGGACTTAGACCATAGCCGTAATTCTCATAGCTGTAGTATAGGTCCAGACAGTTTCATTGGATATATTTTAAATACAAAACAATAAAAGGATAAATGATATATTGTTATAATTTACAACAGGGGCCATTTTTGTTTGTCAAAGAGCTCTGGTTATCAGACCGACAACAAGATGAATTAAGATCCTGTCAAGGACCAGGAGTCAGATTTCCCTCCATCAGGTCTCCAATTTTGAAGGGGAGGGACATGCAGGGCCAACTCCAGAGGCACTGCTACCCAATGAACCTGTGTGGCAGTACTCTTCCCCAGGGATGTTGTCAGGGAACTGCCATTGGAGCCTAGAGTGGAGGTAAGGCTCCCCAACGATGCAGGAGAAGGGACCAGTAGGGAGAGAGAGAACACTTCCTTGGAGGAAGGAAATAGGCGTGACACCAGGAAGAAAGGGGAGCAGGGAAGGACTTCGGAGGGATGGCTCCAAGACTCTTCCACAGAGACCAGTGGGGAGAGCCCAGGACCTCCGCTGGGCACGCCCACTCTGCGCAGGAGACTTCCGTGCAGGGAGGCTAGGAGGAGACTTGGCGTCAAAGAGTTTTTATGTTGGAAGAAGTTCAGGAAATGCCCACTGACGGATTCTGCCAGTGACTGACACAGCCACGGAGAAAGGGCTGTCCAGCCAAGGAAAGGTTTAGCCAGGCAACGTTGCTTGGAGCAGCAGCACCCTTTACGCACGAGCAACCCCAATTCCCTTTACAGATGTGGAGCTGCTATCCTCCAAGGCACTTTTTCCTAGAAGACCTGAGTCTCCCCTGCTCCCTTGCACGAGGAGACTGCTAGAGAAGGCTGAACCCCTTTAGCAGAGCAGCACCTTTCAGCACGGGAGATGCTGAACCTGGTACTACTGCTATAAAATGACTCAGTTTCAGCGTTTTCCTTGTTGGAGCAACTTCAGAGCTCTGTGTTTCCCAGAGTCCAGCCTGAACCCTGCCTTATATCCAGTCTTTCATTCAGTCTGAACCTTGTTCCACCTTCCCCTGTGCGCAGCCTGAACCTCACCTTGCCATGCATTCTGGGTGAACTTTGACATACTACAGGGGTGCATGAGTGGAGGCTGGTTGCACATTGAATATTTAGGCCATCTTTTTTCATGTATTCTATACTATACTCCCAAGGGAGGATGCAAATATATCAGGTACATAATAATTAGGTTATTCAGTCACATTTTGGCAGGAAGTTGCAGGAAACTGAAGTGGTGGGGATGAGCTCAGGTGACCACCTTTAGGCACCTCTGAGAGTGTTTGGTGCTACTTGTGACTGGCCATATAGGGCCTTGGAACCCATGGGCAGGATGTGGAGCATCTTTGAGGCTAACCTGTCTCACATGTTATTGTAGGGCCTTTGGAGAGGATGCGTTAAGAAGGCTCCTCCATTGGAGGACTGGAGGCTGAGGCCAGTCAGTAAGGAGAATGGGAGCAGAGTTTAGATAAATTCAGATCACCTACTTACATCACTTGATGATCCCCACTGACCCTGACAAATTTAGATCACCAGTCAAGCCATGGGAACCACTTAAGAGAAGACATGCAGCTCTGGACACTGATTCACCAACTTTGACCCAGAGAGTACAACAGCATTCTTTGCTCGTGGCAACTAGCAACTGGTTTTAGAGGCATGGTGCCTCTGATACTGGAGCTAATATATAGCTGTCATGACCAGTAGTCAATTGAGAGCCTTGTCCTCCACAAATGGACTTCCTTTGAAGTCAAGTGACTTCCATGAGACTACTCTAAAACTTGAGTAGTCCAGTGAAAGTCAGGGGTCCATCCTTGGATAAATTCAAGGTAAATAACATAAAAGCTGTGCTGGATGAGGCCAAAGAACCCATCTAGTCCAGCATCCTGTTCTTGCAGATCCCCATGGGAAGCTGGGAAGCCTCTGATACTGGAGGTAATATAGCCATCATGACTAGAAGCCATTATCCTCCTTCCATGAATTTATTTTTAACTCCTCCACTTCCACAATTTAGTAATCCAGTTGTTCAGGAGTCTTGCTACAGGGAGTAATCTTATTGTAAATGATTTGCCCCTGATAATCCCCAATAGTTTAAATAGAAAATATCAATTTTTATGGCTTGATGCCAAAAAATCCTATTACTCTTTTCTTTCAAGGAGATGTATAGGAGATAGAGCCACTGGGCTGAATCCAACAGAACTGCCTTCTCTTCTCTTCTCTTCTCTTCTCTTCTCTTCTCTTCTCCTCTCTTCTCCTCTCCTCTCCTCTCCTCTCCTCTCTTTCTCCTTCTCTTTCTCTTTCTCTTTCCTCTCCAACTCCACATTTTCATAATCAGCTCTTATGGGTTACAGAGCACATTGGAGTGCGTGTGATATATGCCTGGGGAGGAGAGGAAGGCGAAGTCCCATCACACAAGCAAGCATCTGTTCATGCAATGTTTTGGTCACTGTCACCAGAACTAGTAAGTGCTTCATCCAACCACTGATATTTTTATTTGTTGCTGTTGATCGAATTTTGCTATTTATATGGACCACCTTTTTTTTATTGTGATGCCAACGATGATGATGAGAGATGTATTGGATTGTCACTACTGTTAGCTGCTTTGTGGGGGGTAATAATGAAAATGTGAAATATTAACATTTAGCTTTATTTAGCGTGTGTGTGCAGACAGTTTCAAATGCCTAACTAAAGGATTTTCCTAAGCTTGCAATCACTTAACAAAGGTTCCCATGTTTGCATTTACTGCCTTTATACCAAGGGCATTCTTTACTTTCACATTATAGCATCAGGAACTATGCTACTTTTGAAGCTCAATCTCTTTACCATCTTCCCCTACAGTGCAACCACTCAGAGAGCCATCAAAGAGCTGTGGTGGATGATAAAAACAATGTGTTGAAGAATCAGCCATTCATTCTGATCTCACCTTCCTCCCCCTTTGTTCTTTTCCTTCTAAACACACACACTCACTCGAAAAATGCTTGTTTATTACCTAGAAGATCAAGCTGAGTGGGGGGAAGCAGGGAAGAAAATTATGAGAGATGACATCTAAATGATTTCATGGATAAAGCAAGCGTATTGATATGTAGACTGTTTGCTTTTGCAGATTAAAAATGTATGTTACACTTGAGGTGTTCAAGCTGTGGAGCATATTGCAAAGGCAGGTTGCAAATTGCTGTAACTGATACGCTATTTGTATGAAAAGAACATTGAGGGATATGTAAATGTAGCATTTGATTATGTTGACCACTCAAGAGCGGGACAGAAAGATGGATGAAGCAATGCAAGGAAAGAGAAGTTTTCCAACTGACTGTGTTTCCTCCAAAACTGATAGTGACAAATGCCATTTTGATTACAACACCACCATTGCTATGACTGAAAGAAATGCAAGAAGTTTTATTTTATGAGTTTAATTGACAAGCAGCTACAAACAACCTCTCTCTCTCTCTCTCTCTCTCTCTCTCTCTCTCTGTGTGTGTGTGTGTGTGTGTGTGTGTCCCCTTCTGGACTTACCACTTCGCCTCTCTCTAATAGCCAGTGGTTAAGAGAGGTAGTCTCGTAATCTGGTGAACTGGGTTCGATTCCCCGCTCCTCCACATGCAGCTGCTGGGTGACCTTGGGCCAGTCACACTTCTCTGAAGTCTCTCAGCCCCACTCACCTCACAGAGTGTTTGTTGTGGGGGAGGAAGGGAAAGGAGATTGTGAGCCGCTTTGAGACTCCTTAGGGTAGTGATAAAGCGGGATATCAAATCCAAACTCTTCTTCTTCTCTTCTAATAGCAAACTCAAGTGTGAGTGTCAAAAGGATTGTAGTCAAAATAGGGCTACTAAGAAACAGGAAGGAGGTATTGGTATACTTGAGAGAACAGAAGTTCTTTCTTTCTTTCTTTCTTTAAAAAAAGCTAAAGGAGCAAAGAAAGGTGGTGAAAACTGAAGAGAAAGATGGGAAGTTGAAGATAGGATTAACTACCCTGGAAGAGGTGATGGCTATTGACTAAAACTTGAAACAGGATCTCAGCTGTTAAGAAGTGAGGATATATTGCAACATTTCTTTGCACCTCCCACATGTCGGTACAGTTTCTGTACTACATTTTACTAAGATCTCCACTGAGGACAGGGTTGTGGTGTAGCAGAGTTTGCCTTTTCTATTACCAGAAGAGTTGGTTAAGAGGCTGGCTTGCTGCTATAACATTTGTTTATCTGATTTAGAAATTGAGTGTTGAGTGGTTGGCCCTTCCTTGGTAAAAGCAGGTGGGAAGCAGAGGAATATAATCTTTAGAAATGGGTTCAGTTCTGGCATGCTGGGTGGGGCTGATGGTAGGGGCAAGACAGGATGAACCCTGCCTTGCAGTATCTTTTATAAATACTCTATATAGTTTTCCCCATCCACCCCTGAATAACAGATTTCTGAAATAAATTCTGGTTCATTGTTTGAGTCTGCCATAACTGCAGATCATCCACCATAGCTCACTTGTGGAACACATGGTTTGAATGTAAAATGCCCCAGGTTAAATCCCTTGTATTTCAAGTTAAAAGGGCATTGAGGGCAAACGGCATGTGATCTGAACTGAGTGCTCCTGCACAAATTGCCAGCACTGGAGCTCTGATTCAGATTGTCCCTCATTGCTACCTTGATCCAGATGAGATTGGGGATGTTGTTGTTTAGTCGTTTAGTCGTGTCCGACTCTTCGTGACCCCATGGACCAGAGCACGCCAGGCACTTCTGTCTTCCACTGCCTCCCACAGTTTGGTCAAACTCATGCTGGTAGCTTCGAAGACACTATCCAACCATCTTGTCCTCTGTCGTACCCTTCTCCTTGTGCCCTCCATCTTTCCCAACATCAGGGTCTTTTCCAGGGAGTCTTCTCTTCTCATGAGGTGGCCAAAGTATTGGAGCCTCAGCTTCACGATCTGTCCTTCCAGTGAGCACTCAGGGCTGATTTCCTTCAGAATGGATAGGTTTGATCTTCTTGCAGTCCATGGGACTCTCAAGAGTCTCCTCCAGCACCATAATTCAAAAGCATCAATTCTTTGGCGATCAGCCTTCTTTATGGTCCAGCTCTCACTTCCATACATCACTACTGGGAAAACCATAGCTTTTACTATACGGACCTTTGTTGGCAAGGTGATGTCTCTACTTTTTAAGATGCTGTCTAGGAGATTGGGGATAGTGCATTCCAACTTGCCATGCGTTCCAAATCCTCCAGAATCATCCCAGGACCAACAATGGCAATGGATCCATGCAAAATCCAAAGCAGAAGGTTAAGTAGCTTTGTTTCTGAGTCCTTTTCAGAAGGACGAGTATTGCACTGAAGAAAACTCTGGATCAGGGTTCCACTGACGAGCCAGAAAGGGGAGGGGCAGCAAGGCTCTTCACTCTGGTCATTACTGGTGCAACCTTTTCTTCTATCCAGCTCCTAATTATGGACAGCAATTCTGCAGCTTCTGTGGGCCTGTTCCTTGCCTTGCTGGGAGGTAGTAATGGAAGGAATAGTACACAGGCCGCCACCTAAGAAAAAGAAAAAGAGATGAGAAGTGTGCTATATTTATGGCTCAAGCTATACAACAATGATATGTTTTGGCACAACCTCGGATCCCCCACTTTCCTCCCAACTGAGATGCCTTAAATTGACTTAATCTGTTAACATGCATCCTCAGCAATTTCTCTCTGGGATTTATTGGATTAAAACCTGTATCCCTGCTGCTCCCTGTCCTCTCAATTTCAGATCCCATTTTATGGTGAGACTCCATCGACGTTGTCCATCATGAGCTGGCATTATGAAAATTGGATTGCTTTTTTTATCCCCATTATGCAAAAGGTGGTTTGATACCAGGCACACAAATATGATTACATGGTTCCCCTCCGGCTCCATCAAGCTCCTGTGGTGCACTCTGTGGTGCACCATGAAAATAACTACATAATAATATACTGTAGTGGCATAATGGAAAATATACCTGGACCCCAACCCAGCAAATGGATCATGGTTCCAAATGGTGAGTACCAAGCTTGTGTCCTGTGACTGTGGAAGGGAAAAGAAACAGACACATCTGCACTTGTGTGATGTTGGCATTGCTTGTGTGAGCAGACACTATAAGTAGAAATGACTGTAGGGCATACTGTGGCCTAGTGATAAGATTTTACATAATGTTATTTAGATTAGCATAAAATCATTTTATTTCACTTTAATATTGCATTTTGGAAAGAAAGAAAGAAAGAAAGAAAGAAAGAAAGAAAGAAAGAAAGAAAGAAAGAAAGAAATTTCATTTTTAAAGGGGTATGCTTCAATTTGCCAAAGGAATTTAACCTTGGGGTAGTTTATTTGTTTCTCAGTTAGAATTCTATGGAGTTCAACTTCTTAAACCATTAGGCTTGGTGATCAGATGCAAATAAAGAAAATTTGAATCTGATCCAATGATAGAGATAGTAACACTACTTTCTGGTTCGTGTCAATTTCACAATTATTCATAAGTCCATTTCATTTTGTTTCCACATTAATCTGTGATTTTTTATTTTAAAAAATACAGAAGCGTGTATTTAAATACTTTATCACAAAATACATATTTTATCTCAAAGTTCAATTCTCTAAACATATTTAATACTAACATGTGGGAGGATTATGGATTGTGGGACATTTTTGCATCAAGAGCTGTAACATGAGTCAGAGAAATGAAAAATCAGGAGAACCGATGATTCACATCTTCATATTAGTCTGGAAGATGTGATTTAGATTGGTTTACTTCAAAATGCATAAAAAATAAACTCTCTTCCATCCCTATCCAACAGTCATCACAAATGAGTCTTGAAACCAACAGGTTTTCGGAGCCCAGGTTTTCAGGATCCTCGAGTGCAGGATATCTGCATGAAATGAAATCAGTTGAGTTGCAAAAGAAATTGCTATCTCCAGTAGTTGATTTGGGGTGGTGATGGAGGTCAGTTTGGGCTGTCTCGGAGATCCCAAATCACTGAGGGAAATTATTTTGGATGAGCTTAAAACAGCATGCCAAAAATCACTTAAAGTCACTTAAGCCTCCCTTTGCCCCAGCGCAACTGTGTGTGTGAAGGAGAGGGATTGAAACCATTGCCCCTTCCCAGGCTGGTGCTTACAATCGTAGAATTGTAGAGTTGGAAGGGACCCTGAGAGTCATCTAGTCCAACCCACTACAATGCAGGAATCTCAGCTAAAGCATCCATTACAGATGGCCATCCAACCTCTGCTTAAAAATCTCCAAGGAAGGAGAGTCCACAAATGTCCGAGGAGACCATTTTACTGTCAAACCACTCTTACTGTCAGAAAGTTCTTCCTGATGTTCAGTCAGAATCTCCTTTCTTCTAACTTGAATCCATTGCAGAGGCAGGTTTAGGAAAGCACGACTGGTTCACCTGAACTGGGTACCGAGCCAAGAGGGTGCAGCAGGGGGTGATGCAACACTGACAAGCAATGGAAGGTGAGAAGTGGTGGGGCATCAAGGTTTTGGCATTGCACAGGGCGCCACTGAAATTTTAAAGCCAGAAGTCCTCCACCGTCCATTGGTTTGGCTCCTACTCTCTGGAGCAGGAAAAAGCAAGGTATCTCCATTTTCCATGTGACAGCCCTTCAGATTTTTGAAGATATCTCCTCTCAGTCTCCTCTTTTCCAGGCCTAACATATGCCACTCCCTCAACTGTTCCTCATAAGGCTTGGTTCCCAGATCCTTGATCATCTTGGTTGCCTTCCTCCTCCTCCTTAAATTGTGGAGCCCAGAACTGGACACAATATTCCAGGTGAGGTCTAACCAGGGCAGAATAGAGTGGTACTATTACTTCCCTTGATCCGGACACTGTACTTCTGTTGATGCAGCCTAGAATAGCATTAGCTTTTTGTCTGGGATGTGGAAGTACCTTTGGTACAATATTTCAGCTGCTTAGAAACAGCAAAAGACAAGGGGGACAAGGGGCAAATGCAACAGGAGAGCAAATGACGTGGCAGGTACGAAGTCCAGTTTGAATTGAAGATTAGCTTTTTCTGTCGGAGTGACAGAGGGAATCAGATGTGCCACCATTTTGACCAGGCCACTGAACTGGTTAGTACCTGAACTGCTTTTCCATCATTTCTATACAGAAAGGGCATCAGGGCCACTTCATATGCCATATTACAGGTAGCACTGAGGAAAAACAAACCCCCCAAGTTATCTATTTGAGTGAGGTGAAGCAGAGTATTATTCCTGCAGGATAATGTTTTCAGTAGCTTGGGTGGGGGAGAAAAGGGAAATAATCTGGAAATTAATCAGAAAACTCTTCAGTGAAATTTCACCTCATTTCATTTCTTATTGGTTGCTGATATTCCAAGATGAAAGAAGGAATAGTCAGAGAGGGAAAGACCGGGAGAAAAACACAGTGGGTAGAATCCTGTTAAGTTCTGCTCAGAGAAGACCCACTGGATCTAAGTTAGTCTTGTTGATACTGTATATTTCAACAGGTCTACTCGTGAGTGTGACAAACTTTGTTACAACCCGCTGCTTCCTTCAATGATATTAATACGAAATTGAATCCGCAGTTGTGCCCAAAATTCTCCACTCCATTCATGGATAGTCAAATTGGGCAAGCCATTTCATCAGAAATTCAAAAGGAGAGAATCGATGTTTTTCAATAGTTCATTAGGAACTAAAAAATAAAATAAGTATCGGAAAAGTTCTTTTCTGAGAAATTCCTATTCAACCTTAATCCTAGTATGGAGGCCACCAAAATCAGTTCCATGTGACTGTTCTGCCGTTTTACATGTTGTAACATTTGAAAGTCACCTTGCCCCCACATGATTCAGCCTAGAGGCTCTCCACATCAGTGCCAGTGGCTGTCAAAGACTGCGCTTTTTGGTCTTGAAAGTGTGGAAATAAGGGACATGACATGAGGCCCACGTAGGTGATATTAAAAGGAGTCAAGGCCTAATTGAAAGGCTGACACACAAAGCATAGAGAGAGCTGAGGAAATGAACTCCACAGCATCCACAAGGCCAGCTCTGAGAAAGAGGCATGGCAGCCTGGGAGGACGGAGAAATCAATCTTCTGGTGTGACATGAGATTCCTTTGATCAAACTAATCTTTTCATACCTTTCTTCCCTTCTGTTGTTGTTCCGAACATCGTTTGCCTTCAGGGGAAGAGAAAGAGAGAGTGGGAGGAAAGAAAGAGACAAATAGACTGGCATTCAAAATCTACCCTCACAGCACATACTCTGATGGTTCATATAGGTGGGGACGGGGCTCCACAGGCACGGATTCTGCTCTGCACTGATTGCTGAATTCACTGCCAGCTCCTGCCTTAGTGCAAAGTTGGTTAGTGCTGCAGATGTGTTGTGAAGGATTGGTAATAAAGAAAATGCTGCATACTTGGTGGTCGGTGACTAAACAATCTTGAGCAAATAAAGGCAATGCCCAGGCTGGATGAAACACTGATTGAAGTGGATTGAAGCTCTGATTGTGAAGCCCTTTAATTGACATTTCATATCTTTCCAATCCAAGTAGTATGCTTTAACTAATTAATTAATTCAATATTGTTTCCATGAAAGAGCAGCATATTACACACTGCAAAAAGTGCATGCAATTCACTATTTAACAACTATATTCACAAAACTACATAAGCTTCCTAGTTGTTGTTGTTCTTGTTGTTGTTTAGTCGTTTAGTAGTGTCCGACTCTTCGTGACCCCCTGGACCAGAGCACGCCAGGCACTTCTGTCTTCCACTGCCTCCCGAAGTTTGGTCAAACTCATGCTGGTAGCTTCAAGAATACTATCCAACCATCTCATCCTCTGTCGTCCCCTTCTCCTTGTGCCCTCCATCTTTCCCAACATCAGGGTCTTTTCCAGGGAGTATTCTCTTCTCATGAGGTGGCCAAAGTATTGGAGCCTCAGCTTCACGATCTGTCCTTCCAGTGACCACTCAGGGCTGATTTCCTTAAGAATGAATAGGTTTGATCTTCTTGCAGTCCATGGGACTCTCAAGAGTCTCCTCCAGCACCATAATTCAAAAGCATCAATCCTAGTTACATACATACAAATTAAACTCCAAACATTTGCCACTTTCATAATCCTATATATAACCCTTTTCAATTCTGTTACCAAGGAGCTTGGTTCAACTGGATCTCTGCACATGTCCTGGCCAATGCAAGGGTACAGTCCTTGAAAGGGCGCAGAGGAAGCAAATCTGGGCATAGAATGGCTACCTTCATTAAAGTGTGATTAGTTATTCTATGGGATTGAGAGGTACAAAATCTCTAGTTATATGCTTAATGCTTGATTAGGTGCCCAATAATTTGCCAGCAGCTAACTCAAATGCAAGCATCTATTTGGTCTTCATTATCCCTGAAGAGAATAACAGTTGCTGTCCCACTGGTAACTTAATCTATAGCCATCTGCATCTCCTAAGAATAGCCTCTAGTACCCAAGGGGCAGCTCTGTGTCACTCAAGTTCAATTGGTATATGAACTCAGGATATTGCATCCCAGTTTGCTCTTTGCCCTCACCTTCCACCCCACCCCCAACTACCCAGCCATCCTATGTCAAAAAACCTGAACTCAACAAATTCACCTCTTCCTTATATCTCCTTCTGTTCCTCCTCCTCCTTCCTCCTCCTTAGGTGTTCCCCCCATGTAGGTCAGTACCCTACTTCATTAACAAACAAGAAGAAAGTTTCTGCCATTCATAGACCCTGATAGATGAGACAAAATGTACAAAATGTACTATTCTTCTCTTTCTTTTTGGGAGAGGTGAGGGAGAACAGGATAGTTTTGTTGGAAGTGTTGGGATGCAACAGCTTGCACTGGATGTTGATGTGTCTGTGTGGGAAAGAGTAGATAGAGATGCACCTTCAAGATTCCTAGACCATCTCCTAACCTTCCTTCAGTGCTAGACAGATACTTAGGGTTCCTGGCCTCATTTCCTACTTTCTACTTCTTCATCCTCACCCTGGGAAAGGAGACATCTTGTGTGTGTCTCCTGCTGAGATGCGAGCATGGATTGCTCATTGCATTCTTCATCTTAGTTAGAATCAGGATCTATCCTATCAACCATGTTTTTCCTGCAATAAACTTAATTTCATAAACTCCAGTCTCATAGTGATTATACTATGAACATATTCTGCTCTTCCAGGATTGATTCAGTGTTCAACTTCTGCTGATGCATTTAAACTCCAAATGCCATAAAGATTCTGGTTTTATTTTGACCTCATCTCCTGGAAAAATTCCCGTGGGTACTCATGTCATTTACTATCTCTCCTGAAGTAACCACATTGTCCAATCCCAGGGACATCACTCCTATCCAAACTGGGCTACTATCCCATCACTGCTAATAACAATTCATCATTTCTCCACCGGGAATTCTGGGATATGCTTTAAGTTCTCCACCACTGCTGCCAGTGCTGGTAATACAAACTTGGCTGCTTCAGGAAAGCTAGGCAGGCAGGAAAGTTAATGGGGAGAGAGAGAGGGAGAGAGAGAGTGAGAGAGAGATGGGTAGTATTGTTCACCGCCTTTCCTGGTATGTCCCACAGAGGACCTTACGGTCTTCAAACAAAAACATCTTGGAGGTCCCAGGCCACAGAGAGGTTAGGCTGGCCTCAACCAGAGCCAGGGCTTTTTTGGCTGTGGCTCCGATCTGGTGGAACGCTCTGTCACAAGAGACTAGGGCCCTGCGGGACTTGACATCTTTCCGCAGGGCCTGCAAGACAGAGCTGTTCCACCAGGCCTTTGGCCAGGGCACAGCCTGACTCCCTCCTTTGGCAATCCTCACAGAACTCTCGCCCAATGGTTGTCATTAATCTGATTTGAATTAATTTTATAATGAAATGATTTTAGAATGTTTTATCATTTTACTGTTGTTAGCCGCTCTGAGCCCGGCTTCGGCTGGGGAGCGCGGGATATAAATAAATTATTATTATTATTATTCATGAACACACATGATTGCCTGGGCCCCAGTGCATCACTATATGTGGCCCTTAAGACCAGAAATATCAACCAGCCCTGGTCTACATGTTAGCTTTATGCATGGAACTAAGATGTGGGTAGAGTTAAAGTACACAGTATATAACTTACTATGCTCGTTCATGAACAATACAGGGCAACTAATGCAGTGCTATAGTTGCTGAAATAAATGTCTTATTCATGAAGCAATCCTACAGGACTGCCTTCATAGATAAGCAGGAATCACTATATCCAAGTATCTATGAATAAGCATATTTTGACTGGTTAGTGAAAGCACTTGAAGTGGTAGCCTAAAAGAAAATAGAATATCTGAAAGGCAGGTGGTGGAGCAAAATATAGAAGGGGGGAGGACTCTTGGGAACGAATTCACTCACAGTTAGTGCAATGATCTCCCTTGGGACATGACTAAGTCTAGATGAGCTCAAGAGAAAACTGGATTTAAAGGTAAACTGCAGAGGCTTTGTGGAAAATTAAAAACCAACTCATAAGATCCCAGGAGAGGGAAGCTGCCTGTAGGAACTGTTTAAATATGTTGTTAATGCTGGATTTTAGCAAACATGAGTCAGTTATGACTGCCTTAGGATCCTGAAGAATTTGATCAGCAGATATCTCATTTCTTCAGCTGAAGTAATTTATACATGCAACACCACCTCCCTCCTTCCACCAGCCCAACACAGCCAAAAGTAGAAGTTGCACAGCTACTGGGAGCCAGTAAATCAAGCAGTGAATCTCTTTTTCCCCCATTTACGGCTAAGGGCTTCATTCTCTTGGGATTAATCTGTCAGGGACTGCATTCTGAAAGTTTCATCACACTAGAACTTGTAGACATCCAAAGAAGCAGAATGTGGGAGGATTCAAAGTAGAGAAAGGAAGGACACAGTCACCTCCATAACTTCACCAGAATCTGCTGTACAAGATTGGCAGATGGAACTCACTATCTAGAAAGGTGGTAGACTCTACTTCTCTGGGGGTTTTCAAACAATTGGATGGCCATCCGTCAGGGATTATTTAGCTGTGATTCGTGCATTGAGGGGTGGACTAGATGAACATTCGGGCCCCTTCCAAATACTGCAATTCTATGATTCTATGACATAATCATTAGAGGCAAATCATAACCAGCCCTGCCATTAGATGCTTTTGTGTGCTAGACCTGCCCTCAAGGGGCTGCCTTTATCCCAGAGCTTCTAAATGTTTCAGTGCACATCAACATAAAATACCAATACAATATTAAAAAAACATATGGGCAACCCAGTCAGATGGATGGGGTACAATATCATCATCACCATCATCACAACAACAACAACCCAGATAATAAAAATTGAAAAAATTAAAGTGAAAACTATTCAACCAGTTGAAACAACACAGGTCCCCTCTAGATGACCTGTTTATTGAATATTCATCCTGATCTGCTTGCACAAAGCATACATGGAGTTAGATTATATCCAGTCTTTTTTGAGCAATCAGTCTGATTTGTTTGCAGAGCTTTTTGCAACAACGAAAATTCACCCGACACTCTTCCTGATTTGCTTGCTGAGTGTTATACGGCTTCCCGTTTGTCCCATATGTGTCAACCCATTTCCCCATCACTTCCCAAACAGTAAAATGTCTGGTTCTCTTTTAAAAGTAGATTTGTTGCGCTGGGGAGACAGAGCCCTTGAATTCACTTTAATTGTGCAAAGCTAAAGCAAAGTTTTGCCCTTCTCTTCCTCCTGCAAAAGAGTGACAGTCTGGAGGCCCCAACAGTAAATTTTTAAAAGCCAGGGCAAATAAAAATGTCTTAACCTGGCACTGAAAAGAACACAGTGTCGGCACCCGTCTTACTTCCTTCGGGAAGGTATTCCAAATAATGCTGATTCATTGTATATTATGGAGACAGGTTGTCTCCCATACCTGTGCATTTCCCTGTACCTCCAGTATCTTCAGCATCTTCAATGCATGTGAACTCCTGCCAATAGGACTATGCTGGGGGGAGGGAGGCTATAAAACAAGTCAAAACATGGCAGAAAATATAATGGAACCTACCACCGCTGCGAGAAAGGTTCTCCGCTATTTCTCATCCCTGACTTGTTGATTAACTTTGCTATCAGACTGGATTAATGCAGCCTGCTGCATCTTTTTTTTCCCCTTCCCAGTCCTCCCCTTTATTTTATTTTTTGTTGGAGCCCTTTGTCACACGAATGCAGTGCAGAATATTTAAGGTCCTGCATATTCCATGAGTTATAGGAAAGGAGATGGGGCTGGGTTGACCTTTTCAGTATTCTGTATTGTTACTAGCTATAGCCATTCCATTCATTCTGCTGATTTTACAGCCTTTCTGAGCTCTGGAGAGCCTTGTGGAATGGCCACCCCAATCAAAATACAAAATGATGAAAGGTCAGAATTGTAAAGCACACGAGTGTGTTTCGGGGAATATAATGCAATGCAATTCTGAAACCTTGTCCTTGGGCCAAAGTTTGTAATGAGAACGAAAATGGCAGTCCATGAAATTGTCCTTGTAAGAGGCATGGGATGAACAGGACAGGGATCCACTCATCTGCACACCTTTGTGCATAGATAAGCACATCCACTAGTTTGAGTGTGCTCCACACAACCCAAAAGAAATATCTGGCAGAACATTGAATAAAACATCAAGGATCACAGAGATCACTAGAAAATGCAGTCCTAATCAGCAGAACTCCAGATGGAAAAAACCTTTGTGTGAAGAAACTCCTCAGCCACTTGGGGTGATTACAGCCATACTGTAATACAGCCATACTCTAAACATCAGACCCAGGGATGGCAATAGGGAACAGCATGATATTTTTGCCAAAACTGGGGTTTAGGGAAAACAGTGGCTCTCCGGATGTTGTTGGACTTCAGTTCCCGTCAACCCAAGTCAACAGGGCAAATGATCAGGGATGAGGCAAGTTGGAGCCACACAACATCTAGAGGGCAATAGCCTCCCTATAGGTTCCCAGTGAGTCTTTTGGCAGTGGGGAAAGAGAAGAAGCTTAGGGGAAAGACCACAGTTCAGTGGTGGAGCATCTCCTTCACATGCAGAAATTGTCTTGTCCTAGGCAACAATCTGGCTGCTAAATTCTGCACCAGCTGCCGTTTCCAGAATGTCTTCACACGCATTGAAGTCATCCAATCTAGAGATTGCCAAAACACAGACAACATAAATTAGGCTATCCCTGTCCAGATAGAGGTCAGCTGGGCCACCAGCCAAGACTGATGAAAGGCACTCAGTGATACCAAAACCACCTGAGCCTCAAGTGACAATAATGGATTCAGAAGTACCCCAAGATGCATACCTGCTCCTTCAGAAGGAGTGTAACCCCATCAACCTCCCATCCCTCCTGTGTCTCAGCCTTATCTGGATTGAGCTTCAGTTTGTTGGCTCTCATCTAGTCCATTATCAAGGCAAGACAGTGGTCCAGCATATCCTCACCTGCAAATATGAAGAAGTAGAGCTATGCCATCAGCATATTACTATCAACATAGTCAAAATTTCCAGATGACTCCACTCATCCATTTAACAGCATGGGGGATAAAATTGGACCCTGAGGAACCTCACATTGAAGGCTCCATGGAGCCAAACAGCACTTCCCAAGCATCACCCTTTGGAAACAACCATCCAAGTAGGACCGGAATCGTTGCAAAGCAGTGCCACCCACCCCTAACTCACACAGCCACTCCAGAAGGATACCATGGCCGATGGTATTGAATGCCACTGAGAGGTCGAGGAGCAGTGCTTTCTTTCTGGGGGCAAGCAGGGGTATGCATACCCCTAAATATTTTGTGAATCTAAGTTTGGCCTCATTAAGGGGAAGTATTTCAATATGAGTAGGAAAATGAGAGGACCTCTAAACATATTTTTTTTGGGGGGGGAGCACTGTCAAGGAGAATAAGAAGGGACACATTTCCCCTGTCTCTTTCCCAACAGAGGTCATCATACAGGGCAACCAAAGCAGTTTCTGTGCCAAACCCCTGATTGAAACAGATCAGAAAATCAATATTCAGCAAGATGGACCAATGGTCTAGCTTAAAAAGGTAAAGGTAAAGGTACCCCTGCCCGTACGGGCCAGTCTTGACAGACTCTAGGGTTGTGCGCCCATCTCACTCTAGAGGCCGGGGGCCAGCGCTGTCCGGAGACACTTCCGGGTCACGTGGCCAGCGTGACATCACTGCTCTGGCAAGCCAGAGCTGCACACGGAAACGCCGTTTACCTTCCCGCTAGTAAGCGGTCCCTATTTATCTACTTGCACCCGGGGGTGCTTTCGAACTGCTAGGTTGGCAGGCGCTGGGACCGAACAACGGGAGCGCACCCCGCCGCGGGGATTTGAACCGCCGACCATGCGATTGGCAAGTCCTAGGCACTGAGGTTTTACCCACAGCGCCACCCGCGTCCCTATGGTCTAGCTTAGTATAAGGCATATTCCTTTGTACCTATATCCAAGGGAAGGACTATAGCATCTGCTTTGCTACAGAAGATCCCAGATTCAATCCCCAACATCTCCACGAAGGGTTGGAAATGTCCCTTGCCCAAAACTGAATGGACCAATGGTCTGATTCAGTATAAAGCAGTTTTCTATGTTTCTATGAAACCTTATGATCAAGGACTCACAGAAACCTATAGACTGCCTTTGGAAAAGAGCCAAAGAATGGAGCAACTCTCTCTAGCTGCAGCTTATGCCAACAGAAGTTAGAGGTCACTGCCCTTCTGCTAGACATAGAAGAGATTAGTCCTTAGGTGAGAGAAGTGAACAGATTGCTATATGTGGGAGGAAGTTCCATGGCCTATAGTGTGTGGCTTATTAGAGCATGAAAAATTACCAGAAGGGAGGAGAGTTTGGGAGACTCCTGGACAAGTGCTGGTGGGAACAAGTTGGCCTAAATAAGGACCAGTGGGGGTGTTCTGTTTCAGTAAGCTCAGCATGTATTTTCCTAGAACAGCTTGCCAAAGGCAATTCTTGGCAGTTCTTGCCATGCAGTTGTATTTTCACATGGTTACCTGTTGCACCTGTCAAGCAGGCAGGGCCTGATGGTCCAAGATGAAGCTCGACAACTGTTCCATTTTTCAAGGAACATGTTCTTTTTTAGCAATGCTAAATTTTCATAGTAGGCGAGGAACTTTTCCCTGAGATAAGGAACCGGTGGTAAGCCCAAGTGAATCTGGTCAGTGCTTGAATGGGATCATGTCTGGAAGTCTGGGAGCAAGTAGTTAACCAACCCATCAAGGTTGATTGCAGAAAGTGCAATCAACCTTGATGGCAGAAACCCATCAACCTTGATGGCAGAAAGTGAAGAGGAATTAAAGAACCTTTTAATGAGGGTGAAAGAGGAGAGCGCAAAATATGGTCTGAAGCTCAACATAAAAAAACCGAAGATCGTGGCCACTGGGCCCATCACCTCCTGGCAAATAGAAGGGGAAGAAATGGAGGCAGTGAGAGATTTTACTTTCTTGGGCTCCATGATCACTGCAGATGGTGACAGCAGCACAAAATTAAAAGACGCCTGCTCCTTGGGAGAAAGGCGATGGCAAACCTAGACAGCATCTTAAAAAGCAGAGACATCACCTTGCCAACAAAGGTCCGTATAGTTAAAGCTATGGTTTTCCCAGTAGTGATGTATGGAAGTGAGAGCTGGACCATAAAGAAGGCTGATCGCCGAAGAATTGATGCTTTTGAATTATGGTGCTGGAGGAGACCCTTGAGAGTCCCATGGACTGCAAGAAGATCAAACGCATCCATTTTTAAGGAAATCAGCCCTGAGTGGTCACTGGAAGGACAGATCGTGAAGCTGAGGCTCCAATACTTTGGCCACCTCATGAGAAGAGAAGACTCCCTGGAAAAGACCCTGATGTTGGGAAAGATGGAGGGCGCAAGGAGAAGGGGATGACAGAGGACAAGATGGTTGGACAGTGTTCTCGAAGCTACCAGCATGAGTTTGACCAAACTGCGGGAGGCAGTGGAAGACAGAAGTACCTGGCGTGCTCTGGTCCAGGGGGTCACGAAGAGTCGGACATGACTAAACGACTAAACAACAACAAAAGTTAACCAACCCAGTGGGAGGACTCTTAGGAACATCCTGTTCATTGCTGCTGATTGAAGGGTGGCATTTTCTTTCTGGTGTGCATGGGACAGGGTGTGGGATTGGATCCTGTAACTGTGGAGAAACAAGGTGGCACAAACACACAGCGCATTGATCATTAGCAACAGGAACCAAGGCTTTTTTCAGCTGGAACTCAGCAGAACTCAGCTCCAGCACCTCTCAGGTGGGCACCATTGTTATTATAGGCGAATAAGGGAAGTGTTTGCGGTGGCTTCTGGTACCTCCCTTTCTAGAAAAATAGCACTGTCTGGAACGCATTCTACCTGAGACCACCTGAGGACGAAGGAAGTGGAGCAACCTGAGTGATTTGCCAATGTTGGCACCCCGCCTCAATGGTACTGTAGTGAATGTACCTTTACTGCCCACTTTGGGGGTTGCAGTGGAATGCTGTGTATGCAATGAGAGGTGCCCCCCCCCCCATTTCCATGATCTGGGTGGTGATCCTGCAAGTAAAAAATGCTCATGAGTGTTTGGCCAGCAGCAGCAATGGTTCGGTTGGAGCATCTCAACCTTGAAGGGAGCAAGTGGGAGGCACTGTTCCTCATTTTCAGAAGAAACTGTGATGGAGCAATACCATTCAAACAAACATTCATAGTTAGCAGAGGGGGAAGAAGCATTGGTGACGATTGTAGCAATGATACCTTCTAGCGTGTCTTCCTGTGTGCTCTGTGCTGGCACCCCCAGTTGCTGGAGTGGAGCAGGCTTGGGTTTTGGATGGTTTGTTTTTTCTCCTACCAGTATGAATGACCATCACTCAGTGGTAGAGCATCTGCTTCACATGTGGAAGGCCCCCAATTCAATCTCTAGGTAGGGCTGAGAGACACCCTTGTCTGAAACCCCAAAGAGCCACTGCCAATCACTCTGGACAATATTTTGCTATCTGGACCACTGACATCATTCAGTATAAGGCAACTTCCTTTGCTCAGGTGGGTGTTTGTTTTGGGATTTGTTTGGTGTTTTACTTTATAAAAAAATGCTTTGCACTTGAAGCTGATGCTGATGTTTTAATTATTTCCCATGCTCCTTCATTTTTATTTTTATTTTTGGCCTTCTTTCTCTTTTTGGCTTTTTGTTTAAATTATTTTAATTGGTGGTTATTGTTTACTGCTGCTGTGATAAATGGAAAGGCATGATTGAAATTATTCCAATAAATAAAACAATAAATATTTTCCCCTTCAGACTTATTTGGCTCTATGTCAAGGGCAAACGATTCACTGAAAGTTTGCCAAACTAATTGCTAACTTTCCACCATCACTTTTAGATGACACCAATATTTGAACCTCAATGTCTTGAGATTTGTATCTACTTATTTTCTCATTTATTTCAGAAGTCGGATGCTAATTGGCTGATTGGTAATGCAAATAGCCTCCTGCTGTGGGTGCATTAAATGGTAACAGTTTCGGGTTGCTGGCTTTCTAGTTTAATTGAGGAGCTATTCAATTATAGGTAATAATCATTTATTACTAATAAGATCTTCTAAAATCCTCGAATCACAATAAGAAGCGCAACTGCAGAATTAAATTGCCTGTGTTTGTTGCAAAACATAGAGTGGTTGATAATAAAAGATTTTGAGGGGGGGCAGCAAAAAGACTAGCCCCTAATACATGAGTGCTTGCATCAAGGCCAACTTCAGAGAACAGGGAAATCAAGAGAAGTCTGATCAAAGTTATCTTTTCACTCATGTGCTCTTACTTTCTTATAGTTTTCAAGAGAGGCTTTCATAGCAGGGGAAAGCTTTTCAATGTATTCAGCTCGAAATAATAATGTGCTTAATCAAAATGATCAAATGTGACATCTAAAACATATAGCTGAGATCAGAGTTGAACATGCCATTTGCCAACAGCACACTCTTTCTAACAAGCTCATTTGTGGTCTCATTTGGATTCCTGGAATTAATTCCTTCATGATATTAGTGATAGTGCCCAGAAAAGTGCCTCTCTGAAGATTGCTTCACACGCTGATATTTTCTATTTTCAGATACGTACTCTATAGTGTTCAATGTGGAGCATATGTCTGCTTTATTTCTAGAAGGCTGTGTTATTAGGGTAACTGCTGTTAGTACTGGGCTGAAACTTTCACAGTTATCATTGGCTTCTAGCCACGAAGGCTGTGCTCTCCATCCACTATTCGAGGCAGTATTCCTCTGAACACCAGTTTCTGATGATCACAAGCAGGGAGAGCACTGTTGAACTTTGGTCTTGTTTGCAGGCTCCCTACACACATCTGGTTGGCAACTGTGAGAACAAAACTCTGGACAAGAGGGGCCTTTGGTCCAGTGGCGTAGCGTGGGGGGTGCAGGGGGGCCGGCCGCACTGGGCGCAACATCTGGGGTTAGGGCAAATCCACGGGTTAGGGGGCGCAAATCCACAGGTTAGGTGGCACAAATCCACGGGTTAGGGGGCGCAAATTACTTGCCTTGCCCCGGGTGCTGACAACCCACGCTACGCCGCTGCTTTTGTCTGATCCAGCAAAGCTGCTCTTATGTTCTTATCCGTTTCAGCCATTTGATTAGTGGTATTTGTGATTCATCCTACAAAAAGGCTGTGAGTGAAGAACTGCAATGTAGTTGCTTTCACATTTTCCATCTGGGGTGGGAGGTTGCACTCACCACATTAAATGTACCATGTGGCTGAGTAGCTTGTTTTCTGTAGGGGCAAAAACTCCCACCCATGCAGGAGTTAAGCAGAGGTGGCTTTGGGGTAGCACCACTGAGAGCCAGTGTGGTGTAGTGGTTAAGAGCAGTGGACTCGTAATCTGGTGAACCGGGTTCACTTCCCTGCTCCTCCACATGCAGCTGCTGGGTGACCTTGGGCTAGTCACACTTCTCTGAAGTCTCTCAGCCCCACTCACCTCACAGAGTGTTTGTTGTGGGGGAGGAAGGGAAAGGAGATTGTTAGCCGCTTTGAGACTCCTTCGGGTAGTGATAAAGCGGGATATCAAATCCAAACCCTTCTTCTTCTCTTCTTGAGAGAAGAGTCTCACATTGCATCAAGCATGCACAGGCATATTTTTCAATACAGTGGTACCTAGGGTTAAGAACTTAATTTGTTCTGGAGGTCCGTTCTTAACCTGAAACTGTTCTTAACCTGAGGTACCACTTTAGCTAATGGGGCCTCCTGCTGCTGCTGCGCTGCCACAGCGCAATTTCTGTTCTCATCCTGAAGCAAAGTTCTTAACCCGAGGTACTATTTCTGGGTTAGCAGAGTCTGTAACCTGAAGCGTCTGTAACCTGAAGTGTCTGTAACCCGAGGTACCGCTGTATCAAACACACCACTGACCACCTGCCATGCATTTAATGTAGTTAGTGCAACACTCACACCTTGTGCCCCTTAATATGTTCTCTATTTCTTTCCTCTACTTTTGAAAGAGGCAGAAGACAACACACTTCTTTTTTGCAGGGGGAGAAAATCCTCTTGAATGTTGGCAGGATTTGGCCCAGCACAAGCTGCTTGTTCTGTAGGTGAGCATAGAGACTCAAAGATGAGCAGTAAAGTTGATTCTTTATTCAAGGAAACAGAATACCAACGGAGGAACCTACAGTGAGACTGGCCCTGGTAAAGCAGTTGCTAGAATTGATGGTCTGGGCCTCCTACCTCCCTCCAAGTCTCCTCCCCATCCAGCTGTTTTGTCTGCAGTCTTAAACGCCACCAGGGAACCTGCTCAACAACAACCTCTGGGCTCATTGTTCTGCTACATGCGAAAGTCTCTGAGCCCTTGGAGACAAGGAGGGAGGGGAGCTGAAAAGAGTAGGACCAGTAAGCTCCTGTGAATCTGTTGCAGCCTCAGCCCCCACCTCCCCTTCAGTTGTCTGTCTTATGTCTGCAGTGATTTCTGCCTCTTTCCCCTCTCTCTCACTCAAGCCTGTTGCTTGTTCAGCATCCAACCACTCTGCCCCCACCCTTCATCCTCTGACCATTCTTCTGTGTGTGTGTGTCCCCCCCACTCCCCTGGCTCGGAGCCTTCCTCTTCTGAGGCTTCCCTGGGGGGTTCTCCAGCTGGAGCCTCCCACCATTCCTAACCATTAAATAAATAAATAAATTTTATTTGTATCCCGCTCTCCCCAGCCAAAACCAGGCTCAGAGCGGCTAACATCATATAAATAAGACAATATGCATATACAATAAGAAAATAAAATAACATTCAACATTCATTAAAACAATATAGAATAATATTAAATATCAGCATTTCAAAATTAAACAGAAATCCACTCAACGGTTACAATAAGTAATTTCTAAACTCCAAACAATAAAACAACAGCAAACCACAGTGCACAACATAATACAATTCAAAATGAGAAGCAGATACTGGAGGGTGGGGCAAGGCAGGTGGAAGGAGGCCTTGCCTGATGGAGTCTCTCCCCTCACAGTTCTTCCTCCAGGCACAGCTTCCTTATGAGGAGACTCAGGGCCGGAGGGTGGGGCAAGGCAGGTGGGAGGAGGCCTTGCCTGATGAAGTCTCCCCCCTCCATTCCAGCCAGTCTCTGACATGCTCCCATCAATTGTCTATTGCATTTATACCAGATAGGACTTTTAAACAGAGGAAGTGTAGATTTTAGGATCCAACTCACTCAGTGCCAAGGACAGCTGCAAAGGAACCTTTTAGGAATGCTTGAGGAACTTTATATCTGGATTCCTCCCCCCCCCCCCCAATTTTTTTTATTAATTTTCACAAAATTATAAGCAAACAAAACACAGAAACAAACATAAATCATAACCTTATTAAAATTACACTTATTGACATTGTTAAGTGACTTCCTCGCTTCCCCTTGGTTGAATTTCCATGCATATCCTTATAACGGCTTTCCAAGTCCTAATTCTTATAACCTAACTTAGTTCATTAACATCTTTATATCTTTTCAATTCAAAATTGTACATGTTAAACATCACTTATATAAATTCCTAAGCCAATCTGTCACCTGCAAGCTATTTCCAATTAGTTTAACTTAACAAATTTAGCTAAATAATCATTAAATTTTGTCCATTCTTCCAGATACTCCCCCTCCTTCTGGTCGCGAACTCTTCCGGCAAGGTCAGCTAGCTCTGAAAACTCCATCATCTTCATTTATATCTGGATTCCAAGGTGAGCTGACATGAGTCACCCCTCGTGGACTAAAGTGGAGATCAGGGCACAACACTTTTCCAGATTTTGCATTTCTGTGACTGTTGCCTGGAGAGTCTGTTTTGTTTTGGTTTTTTTAACAAATGGAACTTAAGAAGAGCCCTTCTGATTGACAAAGGTCTTTCTAACCCAGCACCTGCTTTTCATGGTCGCCTTCAGATGCCTATGGGAAGCCCACAAGCAGGTCAGGAGTGTGATCACACTCTTCCTGCTCATCTTCCCCAGCACCTAGTGATATAGTCAGATCTTTGAGGTACACATTCATCATTACTAGCAGCTATTGATAACCTTATCCACGGATCTTCCTTAATTCTCATTTAAACTCAACTAAGTTGCTGGCCGTCTTGCAAGAAACTTGAATCAAACAGCACAGTCTATTAGGTTCCCTGCTCAGCCTGACACCAAGCACACCCTTGCAGGAAAAACACAAAATTAATGTATAAAATGGTCTTAATTCAGATGACTGGGAAACAACATGGAATTTCAAAGACCGCAACCACTGCGCTATGCAGGTAGCTAAAATAGCATCACCCACAGGTGCGAAAAAGCAAAACACAAAAGCAGCTTTCTGAGTGTAGTATATCACTGATGACACTGGCAGATTTATGTGACTCAGCACATTACTTTTCATTGCCAATTATCTTTTCTTTCTGCATCACCAAAAAAAGAAGATGCCAATTAGCATACAAGGTTCATATGCTAATTTGTATGTAATGGATTCAAATTTAAAAATAATTACTGCAATTTAAATAGAAGTATGGTACATCCCACTATAATAAGGAACATTATTTTCTGTGGAGTTGCTCAGTTTGCTGTCCAGGTGCTAATTATTGATAGGCAACTTCTTCTTGTTCTCCCTTTTTATGGTTCTGCATCCCACTTGGGTGGGGTGCTATTCAAATAGAAAATGCTGCTCCCTTCCTCAAAGGGGGAGCATCTTTGCCACACTCCAACTCCCCCCCCCCCAAAGAAGCATCTAGATGGTAGATCCTGTGGGAGGAGTTGGGGGTGGCCATGTGGTCTGTATGACCAATCAGACTGAGGGAAGGGGGAGACAAGGCTTTATGAGTCAGCTTTTACTTTTGCTTTGTGCAGTGTTCCCCCTGTGGGCTACTGCTAGTCACCTGTTTGGAAGCCAAATAAAAATAGAAATAGGGGGTGGTCCTAATAGGTCTTCGGACTCCCTTTTTTGTCTACTTCATACTGCTGGGAGTGGCAATTTTGATTGGTTTAATTGGCTTTTAGTCCAGCCAGGAAAGGGATTTTAAAAATATATCTGATGGGATAAATATCTGTGGCCTAATTGGGTTAAGGGTAATATGTCCAATACCAGATTCACTGTGGGGATGCCCTGTGGCTTGGCATACAAATGGTTCACTTTTCAACCTCATGTACCCAGGAGACTCATAGCAAGGAGGAATGATTCCTTCCAATCCTGTCCTGTACGGACACAGCTTGAGTCTGTAGATGTTTCCAGAATAGCAGAGGAAGATCACATCTCCTGGCTTAGGGAATGTGCCTGACCAGTTATATTTTGTTTTTGGTTAATTTTGTTGAATTATTTGCAGAACTTCCCAGTTTTGCTGTATTTTAATAAATATAACCCTTTCCCCACAGTGCTGTTGTATCCTGAGTTTTTATAGGTGTGCTAGCAATTCTTTCAAATAGAAGGGCTGTCTTCTGCTAGGTCTTCAAATAGAGGACTGACCTCTGTTTAGGGTTGCCATATGTCCTCTATTTCCAGGACACATCCTCTTTTTCATGGGTAGAGTCATCATAGCAATTCATAGTTAAAAGTAGAAGTTGGCAAGTGTGTCTTCTTTTTTGCTCTTCAAAATATGGCAACCCTAAGTTGAACATGTGGGCACCCTATTCTCAGTTCTGCTGGAAACTTAGAATCTTTTCTTCCTTTCCTTTTGCTTATTCTTAAAGACCAGTAATTTAGGTTTCATTCTAGACAAATATGCCAGCAGATTGAGGACTCAATTTCAGGCTTCATCCATTGATGTTAAACATGTGTATCCTTGTCTTTTAGTATATTTTCCAAGGAGCAGTGGGTAAACCAGCTAATTCTGATGGCAAATAGGAATCATTTCCCACTTAGAAAACAGGTTTTTACATTTGTACAAGGTAATGAATTGGGGTCTTGAAGATCACTTCTAGAACAAAATGTATTAAGTGAAATCAGGCAGTTAGTTGTCTGTTCTGATTTGTCTGGTTACCCAAATCTTGTGCTTGCGCCTTGCTATTATGCTTCTCACTCTATAAAAAAAATAATACAATAAATATGTGATTAAACGGAAGGGGGGATTATAATCAGCTTCCATTCAGCTCCAGCCCAAAAAACTGATGCTCCTTTGTCCCCAGATTTCTTAATTCGCTTTCAATAGAAACA
This sequence comes from Podarcis muralis, assembly GCF_964188315.1. Lineage (NCBI taxonomy): Eukaryota > Metazoa > Chordata > Lepidosauria > Squamata > Lacertidae > Podarcis > Podarcis muralis. The sequence goes on along the minus strand of NC_135669.1, from coordinate 8,306,597 downwards.
TGGAAACAGAAATGGGAAAGATGTTGCTGTGTAGCTTCCAGTATTGAAATGTATGAGGCGCAGTGACCTTAGGCTCTGGAGATTATGTGCCAACCATTTATATGCGCAGCTGTGCAAATTGCCAGAGTTTAATGTTAAATTTGATGGAAAATCATCTTTGCTGCTCTGCATTTGAGGAAAGGACAAGGTTTAAATATTTAATGGGGTTCCTTGCTGTGTGAGCGCATTCAGTGTTGCATTTAGAGGGCAGAAATGTCTCGGAATCCACTTTCCAGAGTTTCCCATCAAGGCGTCTGACATACTGCCTTGTCACAAAGCACAGAAGATGGTAGAGGGGAAGGGGTCGGTCCACAAGTGATGGGGAGGGTGCAAAATGTCTGAGTTTTTAAGGCCTGCTGTGTCCTGGCTCCCACCCAAGAATTGCAACAGGTTTACTTCCTTGTACGTAGAAGAGCTAAAGTCTGTTCCAGCAGATTGACAGGAGGAGAGTAGAAATTGATCCAAAGGCACTGAGGGTGACAGCACAGAAGTATGGCTCAGTCTAACTCAGGAAAGGAGCTTCAGGGTTCCTTCAATGCAGTTCAGGGAGAAGGTCGCCAAGTTAGGGTTTCAAGATCAGGAGCTGTGACCTAAGACTGCACATTTCCAGGGATTGGTGCCACCTACCCATCACACTGAGGGATGCGGGTGGCACTGTGGTCTAAACCGCTGAGCCTCTTGGGCTTGCTGATCAGAAGATCGGCGATTCGAATCCCTGTGACGGGGTGAGCTCCCGTTGCTTGGTCCCAGCTCCTGCCAATCTAGCAGTTCGAAAACACGTCAAAGTGCAAGTACAGTGGTGCCCCGCAAGACGAATGCTTCGCAAGACGAAAAACTCGCTAGAAGAAAGGGTTTTCCGGTTTTTGAGTCATTCCGCAAGACGAATTTCCCTATGGGCTTGCTTCGCAAGACGAAACGTCTTGCGAGTTCTTGCGAGTTTGTTTCCTTTTTCTTAAAGCCGCTAAGCCGTTAATAGCCGCTTAGCCGCTAAGCCGTTAATAGCCGCTAAGCCGCTAAGCCACTAATAGCCGCTAAGCCGCTAATAGCCGTGCTTCACAAGACGAAAAAACGCAAGACGAAGAGACTCGCGGAACGGATTAATTTCGTCTTGTGAGGCACCACTGTAGATAAATAGGTACTGCTCCGGCGGGAAGGTGCACTGCTCTGGTTCACCAGAAGTGGCTTAGTCATGCTGGCCACATGACCCAGAAAAACTATCTGTGGACAAACACTGGCTCCCTCGGCCTGTAAAGCGAGATGAGCACCACAACCCCAAAGTTGCCTGTGACTGAACTTAACTTTCAGGGGTCCTTTACCTTTACCTTTTTGACCCATCACACTTCTCAATAGAAGCAAGGAAAGTGCAGCAACTCATGATGATGCCATTGCTTGAGTGCTGGGTTTGCTTCTGTGCCTTGCAGCACTGTTGCAGCATTAGTGCTTGGCTTTTGTCCTCCTCTTACAGCTCAGTCTGGGCTGAGGAGCTTGCCCCCTTCCCTGGCAGAACTGGGGTGCCCCAACATTGGATGGGCCTGTTTTCCCACCCCATCCCCTTTCCCAAGCCAAAGAAGAAGGTGCAAGATTTCCAGAGGGAGAGTTGCAATGGAAGGGCCTGGCCTCAAGTTGGGGGCTTGAGTGGGAGGGCTCAGATCCATGGTCTCTTTCTCCCATTCACCATTCTCAGTGAGGGCCATGACATGGGGCAAATTGGCATTGCAGAACTCATATGAGTTGCCATCCCTTAATTCAGTCATGAGTATCCAACAAAAATATGGCACCGGTATGAGAGAGAATTTTGTTTCTGTTCCCATTTAAAGTCAGACCTGCCTAATTTCCATCAAAATCAAACATTCATTTGCACTGCCTTGAAACAATACTCAATAGAAAACACAGTCCTTATTAAAAGTTTGTACTTCTCAGATTTTCGAAATGCCGTTTTCCAAGCGAATAATGTGTCCAAAAATGACTGCGCTACTAAAGTGTGCATAAAAATGCATACATCAGTGATGCTTGATATTGCAAAACACTTCTTTGCAAAATGCGCATCTTAAATTGAATACAAAATGTGTGCATTATGAGAAATTCACACTAAAATGCTGGTGAGTTGCAAACTGATCTGGAAATTTGGGGTGCTGAACTTAAGCTTGGGAGAATGAGAAACTGAGAGAAATAAAAAATGACAGGTTTACCTGTCCCTTCCTGTTACTGCCATGCTTTCTGTTTAGCTTCTGCACAGGCTCAAGCATGGGGGGGGGGGGAGTGTAGACCCTTTGAGGCTGAATTGTAGATCATGCTTTAGGATGTTCATGCAGGCATCTTGCCCTGAGCCTGTGTGATTGTAGGGTGGCTACTTGCACATCACCAAAAGAGAGGAAATGCGCTTTCAATAAAAGAAGGCACATATTTGCATGAATTTGCATGTGCAAATTTATAAATAATTGTTATAATTCAAATACAGTGGTACCTTGGGTTAAGAACTTAATTTATTCTGGAGGTCCGTTCTTAACCTGAAACTGTTCTTAATCTGAGGTACCACTTTAGCTAATGGGGCCTCCCGCTGCCACTGCACTGCCGCTGCACGATTTCTGTTCTCATCCTGAGGTAAAGTTCTTAACCCGAGGTACTATTTCTGGGTTAGTGGAGTCTGTAACCTGAAGCGTATGTAACCTGAAGCGTCTGTAACCTGAAGCGTCTGTAACCTGAGGTACCACTGTAGAAATATAATACATCTCTCTATGATGGGAAGGACTGTTTCCAGGTGAGCTGTGTGCCTATTCGGTTGCTAACTATTATGGGTAACTTGAAAGTTCCTGGTCTCCAGGGTTCTTTATCTTTAAAAATGGACATGGACTGGACATACCTTAAAACAGAAGAGTCCTTTAAATCAGTGTTTCCCAACCTTGGGCCTCCAGCTGTTTTTGAACTACAATTCCCATCATCCCTGACCACTGGTCTTGCTAGCTAGGGATGATGGGAGTTGTAGTCCAAAAACAGCTGGAGGCCCAAGGTTGGGAAACACTGCTTTAAATAGATTACCATCCTCTGTAAAGTATGACACATCATCATACTTGTTGTTCAGTCATTTAGTCATGTCCGACTCTTCATGACCCCATGGACCAGAGCACGCCAGGCACTTCTGTCTTCCACTGCCTCCCGCAGTTTGGTCAAACTCACGTTAGTAGCTTCGAGAACACTGTCCAACCATCTTGTCCTCTGTCATCCCCTTCTTTCCCAGCATCAGGGTCTTTTCCAGGGAGTCTTCTCTTCTCATGAGGTGGCCAAAGTATTGGAGCCTCAGCTTCAGGATCTGTCCTTCCAGTGAGCACTCAGGGCTGATTTCCTTAAGAATGGATAGGTTTGATCTTCTTGCGGTCCATGGAACTCTCAAGAGTCTCCTCCAACACCATAATTCAAAAGCATCAATTCTTTGGCGATCAGCCTTCTTTATTGTCCAGCTCTCACTTCCATACATCACTACTGGGAAAACCATAGCTGTAACTATAGGGACCTTTGTCGGCAAAGTGATGTCTCTGCTTTTTAAGATGCTGCCTAAGGCCTGGCCAGGGTCATCTGTCTTGGATACTGTAGTGTCCCAATAGATCTGAATATGACCATACTCTATGGAGAGTTTCTTCTGTGGTTGGTCTGATCCAGACAGGCAGCTTCAGTCCTAAATCATTAGCGGTCTGCACACTATGTGATGCATGCACTTGCGGACTCAGCACTGCCTGTTCTTTTCAAACTGCCAGTGCACAGTTATTAATTCACATTTTGGGAGCAGAAGCCAGAGTCTCCACTCCCAGTAAAGTGACTCAGACATAAGAGCTAGAAGGATATTATCTGTCCAATTCATCCCTGTGTACTCCAGCAAAATTAAATGCCCTGCCACTTTGACTTATGGGCTCTCGAATCTAGGCGAACCTTATCAACAACTTTTAGGAGAGATATACACAGGCCTAGCATTTCTCAAACCAGCCATTTTCGAGGGAGTGAAAAGTGGGCAGCACATTCTCAGTCTCCTCCCTCTGGCGACCTTTAGGTAGATGATACAAATTTTAGTTTGAATACAAGCAGCTACCTCTCCTTGAGAGCTGCCCCAAGGGCAATGGGGGTAAGGCACCAAGGCCCTATGGCCAGTTTCCTTTGCTCCATGGCATTCTTGTTTACTAAACTTGATTGGGCAAGGAGAGTAGCACAGTGTTTGCAATGGAATCTTGTGCCTGGAGGGGAAGAAGGCAAGGAGAATTATTATTATAATCATCATCATCGTTGTTGTTTATTGTTTATACCCCACCCATCTGGCTGGGTTTCCCCAGCCACTCTGGGTGGCTTCCAGCAAAATATAAAAAATTATAAAATGCCAGACATTAAAAACTTCGCTGAACAGGGCTGCCTTCAGATGTTCTCTAAAAGTTGTATAATTCTTGATCTCCCTGACATCTGATGGGAGGGTGTTCCATAGGGAGGGTGCCACTGCAGAGAAGGCCCTCTTCAACAGCAGGTGGAGCCAGATCCAAAAGCTAATGGGGCCTGAACCAGCAATAGGCAACTAATTCTGCTTTTGTCCCCCTGTCGTCCTCCTCCCCACTGAGTTCTACAAAAGTGCCATTCACTGGACTGGTTGTTAAGCTCAGTGTGCCCCCACCTGCCTAACAGAGCAGTGCCCCATTTGTCTTCATGGACCAGTCTCCATGAAATCATAGGGCCTTGCATGTAAAAGATCTCAGGTTCAATCCTCAGCAATCCCCAGAATGTCTAGATTATGGTGGTGGAGATGGTGGACAGAAGTCCATAGCCCTACTCAGGGGAATGTCAACAGAGATGGCTTACCAGATTATGAAGTAAGTGAAGTTATAAACATGACCATCTGCAGAAGGAGGCCACTGTAAGACCATGAAATCCAGTGTCTACAAGTACTTAATTGCACCACTGGAAGGACGCTGAAGCTTCTCACCTGATCAGCAATCACTTAAGATGGTAGTCTAGCCCTTAGTACCTTCACTACACCCATGTAAAAGGATAGGGAAAATGATTATGCAAATCAAGCCTGACTCCCTGGCCCAGCCTCTCTCTGTCTCATCCAAACACAGCTATTGCCAGTAACATCACATGAGCAAAGAAACAACCCCACATCTTTGAAAGCGGTGCCTCCTTTTTATTCTTTTATTTTTCAATATTGTTTTCAATTTATCATGGACCCTAATTTCCCTATCAGCGCCGCTGCTTTAAGCATATTGATTTAGACTCTTCTCTGATCTCTGCTGTGGAGCAGCACTAAACAGATCAAGGGAAATGCTAAAGCGATTCCCTAAAGTCAAATCAACAGAACGTTCCCAATGGGAGGAAAAATGACAACAACAAACTTGAGAGCGAGTGAGCCCAGATGAAAAGACACGTGGCAAGAATACAATTCAGCAGCTGCCCCTTTTTCAATTACGTTCACAAAAGGCATGCTTTTGTTTGTACAGCTTTCTTTCAAAATGCAAAATAGCAAAAATGAAACGGGAAATGCTAAAGTAAGGATGCAGTCCCATGCACTCATTCGTCCAAGCATGCCCCATTTAATAAAATACGGCTTACTTGATGTTGTTGTTGTTCAGTCGTTTAGTTGTGTCTGACTCTTCGTGACCCCATGGACCAGAGCACCCCAGGCACTTCTGTCTTCCACTGCTTCCTGCAGTTTGGTCAAACTCATGCTGGTAGCTTCGAGAACACTATCCAACCATCTCGTCCTCTGTCGTCCCCTTCTCCTTGTGCCCTCCATCTTTCCCAGCATCAGGGTCTTTTCCAGGGAGTCTTCTCTTCTCATGAGGTGGCCAAAGTATTGGAGTCTCAGCTTCACGATCTGTCCTTCCAGTGAGCACTCAGGGCTGATTTCCTTCAGAATGGATAGGTTTGATCTTCTTGCAGTCCATGGGACTCTCAAGAGTCTCCTCCAGCACCATAATTCAAAAGCATCAATTCTTCGGCGATCAGCCTTCTTTATGGTCCAGCTCTCACTTCCATACATCACTACTGGGAAAACCATAGCTTTAACTATACGGACCTTTGTTGGCAAGGTGATGTCTCTGCTTTTTATGATGCTGTCTAGGTTTGTCATTGCCTTTCTCCCAAGAAGCAGGCATCTTTTAATCTCGCGACTGCTGTCACCATCTGCAGTGATCATGGAGCCCAAGAAAGTAAAATCTCTCACTGCCTCCATTTCTTCCCCTTCTATTTGCCAGGAGGTGATGGGCCCAGTGGCCATGATCCTCGGTTTTTTGTTTGTTTTTTTATGTTGAGCTTCAGACCATATTTTGTGCTCTCCTCTTTCACCCTCATCAAAAGGTTCTTTAACATAAAAAAATCTTCCTGGGTCACATGAATGGCCCATCTGGTCCAGCATCCTGTTCTCACAGTGACCAACCAGATGCCTATGAGAAGCCCACAATCTGGACTTGCAAGTGTTAATCAGAGGCGCACTGTCTCCCGCAGGGGCTCAACATAGCTATCATGGATTGTAGCCATTAATAGCTTTATCTTCCATGCTGGCAATTTTATCCTCCAGTAGGGATGGGCATATCTGATCCATGCCTGTTTCATATGTGTGCATTCATGGGTCGGTTCTATCCCATTTCCTGCATTAATCTCTCAGGGAAACAGGCAGCTCATTTTACCAGGGGGAATGCCCTGCTGCAGAACTATCCTGGCTACTGCAGTTGCAGATACTATCGCAGATACTTTCAGTTCAAGTGACTGCATGCCTTTGTGGGCTACCTTCCAAGAGGCGTAAGGCACACAGCAGGGGTGGCTGGAGCCAGAGGTAAAAACGTGTGGAGCAATAAATGTAAATTTTAGCTTTTTACATGATACATCCCAGCCAGGCAAAAATCCTTAAGGAAAAAGTGAAGAGGGATGTGGCCTGGGGAAAGTCCCAGGGCAATAAAGCAGTTTGATACATTCTTCCTTCAACTGTCCCCCAATCCCTGAGGTTCCCCATCCTGTGTACTACATAAAAAGGTGAAGGTAAAGGTACCCCTGACTGTTAGGTCCAGTCGTGGCCGACTCTGGGGTTGCGGTGCTCATCTTGCTTTCTTGGCCAAGGGAGCCAGCATACAGCTTCCGGGTCATGTGGCCAGCATGACTAAGCTGCTTCTGGCGAACCAGAGCAGCGCACGGAAATGCCGTTTACCTTCCCGCCGGAGCGGTACCTATTTATCGACTTGCACTTTGACGTGCTTTTGAACAGCTAGGTTGGCAGGAGCAGGGACCGAGCAATGGGAGGTCACCACATCGCGTGGATTCAAACCACCGACCTTCTGATCAGCAAGTCCTAGGCTCTGTGGTTTAACCCACAGTACCACCCACGTCCCTGTGTAGTACATAGGGAGCTGCTTTATACCAGGTCAAACCATTTGTCTATCCAGGCCAGTGCTGTATAATATGAACGGCAGCAGCTCTCCTGTTTGAGATCTTGCTCCAAGACTGTGGGGCTTTGAGCAAAATGCCCTCACTCGGACCCCTCCTCGTCCATCTTGGGTTTAACTCACCTGGCCTGAGCACTCAGCAGCAGTGGGAACACTCCAAGCAGTACTGCATATCTACCTCTCGCTGCCATTTTTAATTTCCCAAATTACCCTGGAATGATGCTACATTGTAGGAATTGCAGGAAATTAAACTGGTGGAGAAACCCAGAACTGCTCAAAGTACCAGGCCAAAAAAAAAGGGGGAGAGAGAGAGAGAGAGAGAGAGAGAGAGAGAGAGAGAGAGGGCGCGCCAGGCAGCAGACCTGGCTAGTGGTCCTAGCAATTGCCCAAGGATTCCATGTGATGATACCAGTTCTGCTCTCTAGGGTCTGAGGCAGAGGACTTTCACGTCCCCTGGTATCTGATCCTCTTCCCTCAAGATGCCAGGGGTTGAACCTGGAACCTGGCCCTCCTCACTCCTGGATAAGGAGGGCTATTCTCACCTGACACACTTTCCCATCTGTAAAGTGTAAACTTAAACATCATACCTCCAATGATGGAGGGGTGCTATGATTTGCATACATGGTAGAAATGATGAAAAATAAAGTTGATGAAGCTAATGGGTTCGTTCTGCTTAGGCTAGCACTCCAGTGAAGAGAATGATCTGCATTAGACTGATTGCATTTCTCATGTTCAAAGTCTTTCCAAACTTTGTCCAATGAATCTAAAAGTTAAGCTTTAATTGTCAGATTCAACTTGAGGAACCTTTAATCAACTGATTGCGGGGCGGGGGGATAACCCCTGGAAGCCTTTGCAGTTTATTAGGTCATCTGGACATTTGTAATTCATGATGTTCTAAATTTATTCACATTCTGATGGAGGCTGCTAAAAACAAGGGAACAGGCCTAAATCATCATAATTTTGTTGGCTCTGATGAATTTGAACCAGCTTCTGATTTCTTTGGTACTCAGGGGATGGATGGGAAAATTCAAGTTCCAACTAGATCTAGGATAAGGAAGTTTCCTAGTTTCCTAACTGCCCCTGGGAATCCCAGGCATGTGAAATGTACGGCAGAGCAAACATATGGACCAAAAAATGAACAGAATTGGGAGAGGGAAACCCTTTACCCCTTGGAAGGAAAATCACTTTAAAACAGGCTCATGTTCTCTGTTCCCTGCTGAGATGCAGCCGGGCAAGAAAATGTATGACTTGGCCATATAAATATGCTTCTTTCTAATGGAAGGAAATGTCCAACACAGAACATCTTGCACTGAGTCTTCTGCCCACTTGCTTAACCTCATTTCCACCCCTAACTTATTTATGTTGAAGACTCCACCTCTATTGAACGTAGCTTAATGGTATTATTTTCAGAGGAACAAACACAGCTGAAATAGTAACACTATTAGGGCTCTGACTGTATCTGTCAGGAGCTGCGCTTAAAGCTTTGCAGAAGGCCACCCTCAGTGGCGTAGCGTGGGGGGTGCAGGGGGGGCCGGCCGCACCAGGCGCAACATCTGGGGTTAGGGCAAATCCACAGGTTAGGGGGCGCAAATCCACGGGTTAGGGGGCGCAAATCCACGGGTTAGGGGGCGCAAATTACTTGCCTTGCCCCGGGTGCTGACAACCCACGCTACGCCACTGCCACCCTGCACTCAGAAAATGGTCAAAAACAAACAAGCAAGGGGAATGTTTGAAAGGAGATGCTAAGGGCCCAACTACACTATTTTTAATTTATTTTATGGACAGGGAAAGAAATGGGTTGATAAAAGTGGTAATGGGCTGAATCCAAATAACTTCTACTCAAAGTAGACCCACTGAAATTAATGGATCTAAGTTTGCCATCCCCATTGATTTCAATGGATGTACTCTTATTTTTTTATTTATTCATTTATTTGTTGTATTTTATGCCTAATCCCTAAGTGGTTTTACAAAGGATGCTAAATATAAAAGCTCACCACCAAATAAAGCCATAAAACAGTTAACGCTGTTAATTTGCCATCACATCTTGGAGGATATGCAAACAATAAATCAACTAGATTAATAAAAATACCACCTAGTTCAGTCAGGGAAGTTTCCTAAGGCAGGAGGCATCAGTTTCCATCCATGTTGACAGACTCTGGACGGGTAGGAACGATTTCTCCTTGCAATGAGAGCCTTCAGTTTGTAACCTGACCAAGCCAGCGCTGGGCAACCCAAGAGTGTTCTTAACCCAATAATGCCTTAGGTTTTTACCCCACCAGATCTTAAAATTCTCCAACTGCCCAGATTAAAAACCAATTAAACGAAGCAGAAATAAAGGAAGGAAGGAAGGAAGGAAGGAAGGAAGGAAGGAAGGAAGGAAGGAAGGAAGGAATAATTTCCAGCTGTTTGATGGTGGAGAGTCCTCATGTCAACCAGGGGCTCCCCGTAAAATTCATACTCAGTTACCTAGCAAAAACCTAAATTTTGCCCAAATTTTGCCTAATATTTAATCTCTCTTTTTTCAAGCATTTTTCTCCAGTATAATGCATTTTGGTATGACATTTCCAGCAATTTGTACATTTTGTGTGTGTACTTTTCCCTCCAGTATACTTACTTTTATAAGAATTTTTGGTTGGAGAACTGCACTGGAAAATCAGATGAACTGAAAACTTTGAAGGATAGCTGAGTTTCAGTTCATGAACTGGTTATGTACATTAGATAAAATATGAACTGGGGGAGGGCCTCACCCCCATCCTTAGTCAGGTGAAGTGTGTACAAAATATTTAACTGAACATCTTCCACTGGGGAAACTAAATCACACCCCAGACCTTCAGTGCAACAGGCGATGTGGGTCTGTACATTATTAGACATATCAGGCTCACTCGCTGGATCATCCACACTGTGATCAACTCGCACCCGGTAACCAATGTCCCCACTGTGGAAGGACGTGTGGATCCAGAATTGGCCTCCACAGTCACTTTCGGACTCATTGTTAAAACTGTGTTTATGGAAGACTATCTTACTCGGCTACGAGTGATCGCCAAAGAAGAAAAAGAGACACTTCAGGTGCAGCAGCTGGGAAACCATACCTCCTCCAAATAATAAAGGCTATTAACATTTTAATTGAGAATCCCAGTGGGGAGAGGAAGGGCATACGGAATATACACACTTCCTAGGATGATGTGGTATAGGCAGTCCACCAATTAATTGGCTAGGAAATTGGATAATACAAAGGAAGGGAAACAAATGAGTTGTGGTTTTGTTTTGTTTTTTAGTGACTGCTAATCATGCTGGAATGATAAAAGGTCTTATTTGCATGTATCTATAAGAGAGGCACAGCAAATGTTTATAATGGATTTCATGTATCTGAGTTTATACATGTTATGCTTCATTTATAACATAATGGTCAGGCAATGCCACACCTGTCTTTTAGCAGAGTGAATTCACCACACACCCTTTGGGGGGGGGGGGAGACATGAGTTGGTCTTTCCCATGGGGAGGTTGTATTGGGGATCACATGGGCCAGAGTGCCCAATAGGAGGGAAGCAACCAGGGTGCTATATAAGCTTGCTCCACTCTCTCCACCACCTTCTCTTTTATGAGTGCCCTCGCTTCCTCTTCAGTGTGGGTCTTTGCTAGTTGCTGTATCTAGAGACTGAGTAGAAATTTTGCAGGGAGCCGATGATCAGCCCTTGGGACACCCACATTTGCCCACTTCACAGCGAGTTCTTAGATTTGCTATTGGAATATGTGCTTATTTGGTCTGTTTGGCATTCAGTGCAGGCAGGTAAAGGAATGTAATAACTTAATTGAGAGGCACCCTGGGGCATTCTGGGGTTTAAGGGTACTATTGAGTAATCTTCCACAACCTTTGGCTTGGAGGGTCTTTTAGGTCTGTCTTTCTTGGCCTTGGGGACGCGGGTGGCGCTGTGGGTAAAAGCCTCAGCGCCTAGGGCTTGCCGATCGAAAGGTCGGCGGTTCGAATCCCCGCGACGGGGTGCGTTCCTGTTGCTCGGTCCCAGCGCCTGCCAACCTAGCAGTTCGAAAGCACCCCCGGGTGCAAGTAGATAAATAGGGACCGCTTACTGGCGGGAAGGTAAACGGCATTTCCGTGTGCTGCGCTGGCTCGCCAGATGCAGCTTGTCACGCTGGCCACGTGACCTGGAAGTGTCTCCGGACAGCACTGGCCCCCGGCCTCTTGAGTGAGATGGGCGCACAACCCCAGAAGTCTGTCAAGACTGGCCCGTATGGGCAGGGGTACCTTTACCTTTTACCTTTACTTCTTGGCCTTGATGGATGCTGGACAACAGGCATTGAGTTTGCATGTTGGATTTACATACCCAGGGTGTGTATGTTAGCAGAAAGGGAGAATTCTCTCCTAATCCTTGACTGGGGAGGCATGCAGTGCTTTCTTTTTTTCAAAAAAAAAAAAAATGTTTAGGGTTACTCTCATTTTGACTCAACAAAATCACCACTACTATAACAGTACTATAACAGAACAGGAGATCACCACACCCCTCCAAGTGGTTTGTGAATTTTTTCAAAATATGTGTGAATAAAAAGTGCATCTTCTCACAAAATGCATATTGAAATGGATATTTTGGTTAATATAAACTACTGAGAACCGTGTCATAACATTTGAAGAAGTGCAAAACCTGGTGGATAGCTCAGTTACAAGCACCACATTAGTACAAATAATGCACAGGTGATATTGTGTAGGGGTTTGCCCTCCCTCACAGCCTAACCAAACTTACAGGGTGCACACAACCAATGGTTTCAGACGCACAAAACAATTGTCCCCACCATGCCATACAATGAAACCCCCCACATACTTTTGATCATAGGTTTATGCAGTGCTTTTTTTCTAAAAAAATGTTTAGGGGTACTCTCATTTGGACTTAAGAAAATCACCATTTTATAGTTCAAATGGGGAAAAATAAATAAAGTAAATAGACAAAAGTACAAAGATTCGCAAAATGTTTATGGGTATGCGTACCCCTGTGTACCCCATCCCCACCCCCAGAAAAAAGCACTGGAGGCATGGAATGCAGCTGTTTACGGCAGCAAGGATATTATTGGCACAAAAATGGAAGCAAGAGGAATTACCGACCAAAGAAGAAAGATGAAATTGATGGACTATGCAGAACTGGATAAATTAACAGGAAGGATTCGAAACCTGTGGGACCAGAAATTCTTAGAAGACTGGAGTAAATATACGAACTATTTGAAAAGCAATTGTAATGAACAGATTACTCTAGTAGGACTGCAAGAAGTTTTGTAAGGAGGACTATCTGAAATATTGCAAGAAAGACTATGAGGAGAATTATTAGTTAATGATAATTAAGAGTAACAGAGAAATTAAGAAATGCAGAATAAGTGATAAAGAACGGAAAATCATCAGAGGTGTTGACGGAAGTCTAAAGCATTGTATAAGAAGTTATGTTATATGACTGTTGGAAATGATATGTAAAAAAAAAACCCAATAAAAATGTATATAAAAAACAAAAAACGAATGCAGCTGTTTACGTGTCCAGTGGGGTGGGGAGATTCTTCCTTCATATATGGCAATTAAAACTACCGTATTTTTCTCTCTATTACACGCAGATTTTTTCTCCTAAAAAGGAAGGGGAAATGTCTGTGCGTGTTATTGAGCGAATGTGGGGGGGGGGGGGTCCCTGGAGCCGATTAGGGGAGTGCAGGAACAAAAATCAGCAAAAATCAAATCCTGCGTTGCGTCGGAGAGGGAAACCTGAAAAGAGGAAGTTGCTGCTTTCCTGCATTCTGCCTCAGGGTCTTACTGCCCACTCGCTTGTGTTTCATTGCTGTCTTTGCTCAAACTGAACAAAGAGCAGGCAAATCCCCTCCCCTCCAGGCAAGCAGAGGGGAAAGCAGAGGTCTTTCCTTCTAATTCCTCTCCGTGCTCCTCGCAGGCAGCCAGAAAACATGCAGGAGAGAGAGAGCTGGCTTCGGTTTGGGGAAACTTTTGCCTTTCTTTCCTCCCTCCAGTTAAATCCCTCTCCTGCATTCTTAGCCAGCTGCTTCTCTGCACACCGCTCGCGTGCTCCTTTTCCCTTCTGTGTTTTTCCTTCCCTCCCCACTTAAAATGTAGTTAAAAAGCATGGATCCACATGGATCCTCAGGATCTTTGGATTGGGCCACCCCAAATTCACCATCAGATCACATAGCAGCCTGCCCCCAAAAAATCACACACCCACTGTTGCCTGGGGCTGCAATGGTGCAAAAACGTGGTTAAAAAGCATGGATCCACATGGATCTTTGGATTGGGCCACGCCAAATTCACCATCAGATCACATTGCAGCCTGCCCCCCAAAAATCACATACCCACTGTTGCCTGGGGCTGCAATGGTGCGAAAATGTGGTTAAAAAGCATGGATCCACATGGATCCTCAGGATCTTTGCATTGAGCTACCCCAAATTCACCATCAGATCACATGTCTGTGGCCACAGCATGAAGCACAAAAATGATACATCCACTGTTTCATTCAGAATTTTTTCCCTTGTTTTCCTCCTCTAAAAACGATGTGCGTGTTATGGTCAGGTGCGTGTTATAGAGCGAAAAATACGGTAACCTCCCCATAATTTGGTTTTTGTTTGGCTGATCTTCTATTGTTACATTTGAACAAACAAATAATACATTTTAACCATTAATCTGTCTTCTTCCATTGTGTGCTGGCAAAGCATTGACTTCAAAGTCTATGTGCTTTGTATCTTGGTGACTCAAGATGTCAAGTGGCCTTCCTCCTAATTTAAAAAATAAATAAATAAAAATCCAGGAAAGATCAGATCACATAATGGTATAGTTGAGTAACTTGGGCAAAGCAGCCAAACAGCTAAACATAAATGACAGAATAATACAAACTAAGAACACAATGTGATTAGCTGATCTTGTCAGATGTTAAAGTAAGTATCACACTGTGGCTTGCTGGAAATTAATTGTGAGATTAAATTTGAAAGTAATAAAGAAAAGTAGAGAATTGTGAAAAATCTTATTTGTTTCTAGATTTGTGATTATGCTGAAGGATAGGAGAGAGGGAAGACTAGTGGGGATCGGGATGTGAGGGTGATCTGGCTGCGACGTCTGTCACCCCATTGATCGCCAGGGTTGATTTGGCTGATCTGGCTGGCTAGGCTGGTGTCCCCTTCCTCCCTCACCGCTCCATGTGCGTCCCTCCCGAAGCTGCGCGCTCGGTGGAAGAGGACGACCATCCCAGATAGAAGGAGTGTACCGTTCTTCGGTCAAGGGTATACGATAGCTGCGCTCCCCTGCTAGAACCTCCAAACAAGCTCAAGACTAGTGGGGATAGAAGAGACCTTCGTTTTTTCTCCATCTGTATGCAAACCAACCTGATTTGCACTACTCAAACAAATACATGGAACAAAATATAATTATTTTTCAGATTTTGCACTTCTCTGAATTTTGCAATAATGTTCCCATCTGAAAAAAATGTACCAAAATGCATCATCATTGCCTTTTATGATAAACTATTTATAGCAATGTCTACACTGGGGTAAAATTTGTATTACAAATCCTATTTTGTTGATTTATTTCAATAATGATCATCATGCTTTTTAGAATCACTGCTTAATGCAGAAACGGTATGGAACAAACTTTTGAATAAAACCATGGAAATTATCTTGGAGCAGAAGCAGACTGATCTGGCTCTCAAGGAGAAAATGTATTAATAAAACAAAACAAAAAGTAAGTAGAAGGGGAAGATCTTTCTGACCTGAGCAGCAAAGATCTAGTCTTAATACAATCTTCTTTTTGACAAGTTGATCAGAAATGCTGTCTTTGTAAAAATACTATAAAAGGATCTATTGAACTCCAAGAGCATCTACAGTGCCAGAGACTAATCAGATTAATGCTCTTGCCATCAGGTGAGCATGACCCTTCCTTTATCCTACCCCACAATGATGACTTTGCTGGGTTTTAGCGCACTCCAGATTTTCATCCGTGTGAGTGAGACTCGAGGAGAATGAAATCAGTCCATGTGCATTTCAAATATATTGTACAGATACAGCCTTCTGTTTCCTGATAACTACCAGTCCCTTGCTGACCTTCGCAGTACATCATCATTTTGAATACAGGGGAGAGATGCACTCTGTACCTGCAAGTTAAAATAGATGAGTACGTGGCAGATTGCAAAGTGGTCACAAAGTGACTCTGTCCAAAGTGCTGAAAAATATGGCTCTGCTGAAATGCAGACCTGCAGTAAAGAAGGATGTTTTCCAAAACAGCTCAAACCTTCATTTAAAAAAGGGGGAAAAGATTAGAGTTCTGCAGAAGTCCAAAAACTGAAGCAAATCTCCCTGAAGAATAACTAAGGATTGATTCAAACATTCATAAATGCAGATGGCAGGTGCTGGCTACACCACCCCAGTTTTCTCAGAGGAACAATCCTTTTCAGAAAGACCCCAGATGGGAACTATTTATTCCCTCCCTTATTACATGTATATAGCATTACATGCATATATGTTGTTACCTTGTGACATGGTTTTCCGGTGTTGGAGCCAGACACAGTATAGTGGTACCTCAGGTTAAGAACTTAATTTGTTCCGGAGGTCTGTTCTTAACCTGAAACTGTTCTTAACCTGAAGCACCACTTAGCTAATGGGGCCTCCTGCTGCTGCTGCGCCACCGCTGCATGATTTCTGTTCTCATCCTGAAGCAAAGTTCTTAACCCGAGGTACTATTTCTGGGTAAGCAGAGTCTGTAACCTGAAGCGTATGTAACCTGAAGCGTATGTAACCCGAGGTACCACTGTATTTGTGCCAGGGTTTTCAAACACCCATCTCCCCAAAAATATCATTCAGAACAGAGATTCAATCAAAAACTACCCCCCCCCAAATAAACTCCAAGTTTGTTGAATTAAAATAAACAAATCCATGAAATATGTTTGTGTTCAGTGAGACTTACTCTCTAGTAAGTGTGTTTAGGATAGCAGAGATAAAATAATATAAAAAGTTTGTAAATATAAATAAAAATGATAAAATTAGAAGAAAATCCTGACAGTTTACAGGTTGTATCCAGTGTTACTCCTACTCAGAATGGACCCATCTAAATTAATAGATGTGACTAATTTAGGTCCATTAACTTAACGGATATACTCTTAGCATAACTGAGTTGGATAAATCCATACTGAATAACAATATTAAAACCAAACTAAAATGGCACAGGAGGCTCAATAATCGGGATTGCTTATTGTGGTTGTTGATGACTGCAGCTGCAATACCTGCTGCATGCACAAAGCTAGCCAGGATAGCCTGACCACTGTAGTATGTATGAAAATACATATATTTGTGAAAAAGTAAAGAATGCATTATATTAGGGGAATTTACTTGCAAATATGTGTCTATTAGGAAAGATGCATACTAAAAAACTGACAGTACCATTCCCCTTATGCAGAGCGGACAAATTTGACACACCCTACCTCCCCTGGTAGAAAAGGAGATGTGATTTCCTGCAGAGGAGGAACCTTGTTGTATGTGGGCACTTTCACTCAATGGAGGGAGGTGGAGACAGGCTATTGAAGTTTGCTTCACCCCACACTCTCTCCTCTTCTTTGATTGGCACCCACCTTCCCATCCTTTGCAGTATGAGCCTTAGGCTAGTTACCCTGTTTGGGGGGATGAGTAGGATTTTTCAGGAAGCTCCCGATTGGCTTTTGGCGTTCTCTTTTTTGCCTACTCTACAGTTAGTTCATATCAGTGTGACTGGAGTGGTGCTCATCATGTTTTGGTTAATCTGGCATAGTGTCCAGGCAAGTGAGAGCATTTAAGAATTTGTTCATCTCATACCTATCAGTGTTGAGTAGAAGGCACACCTTGGTCAGGCATGGCCTGTGGGGTGCTGGGGGTGTTCCCCTTTGTTTTGTTGTTTTTTTAAATACTTTTTTATTAACTGGCCAATCACATCAAATTAAATCACATCATATAAATTCCAAATTACAAAGCCAAATTTTTAAATTTTGTTGGGGAAACCCATACTTCAAGATCCAAAGGGGGATTCAGATCATCTTCTTATTACTGCGTTAATGTCCAAATCAGTCCCAATCAGTCCAAACAAAGTTCATAATTCTATCCAGTCTTATCTTGGTGTTGCCACATCATATCTTGTTCTTATAATTTCTCTTTTTCCTTTACGATCTCTTCTGTTAGTCTCCTTAAGCCGATAACAAGTATAATATTCCTGTGTGGATTTCCCGTTCCTCCACTAAGTCCAGATGGTTTCCATATATCTCCTTCGTAGATAACATCACTCTTTCCATCGTAAATTTTGGCATTTGTCGCTCTTAAGTCCCACCGAGAAGTTGATTCACGATATGTAAACAACTCTATTTCTCTCTTTCTCCTCCCAGACCCAAGAGCTCCAACAATGCCTCCCAAAATGGCGATGGCATTTTTTTTTTGACTGCGTCACTCCAAAACTCTTAGCTTTCCAGCTTCATCTTGAAACATTGCTTTGGATCGAAAGTTTATCTCCACACAGCCTTAAATCCACAGCTTAAGTCCTTAATTTCTGACTCATTAGGGGAGGGGATTCTTGTTAAATCACATAGAAAAAGGAAAGGCAGGTTTTTTTTCCCCTCCCCCCTCAGTCATTTGTCATACTGTATCTTGACGTATCTTCTCATATTTTATTCTTGTCTTGTTATCAGAGATCTCTTCTGTCAGCAGTCTTTACTCCCCTTTTTCCTTGATGCAATTAATCTCGTCCAAATTGTTTCTTTTAAAGATCATTGCACCCAGCGGCGCGAATCAGGGACGGCGTCAAGGAGTGCCGAAAATACCACAGGAGGGCTTTGTGCCTAGTCCCCCCACCCCCACAAATTCGGGGGTGGTATAGGGCACAGCAGGCAAGGGCCGTCCCCACCACAATCCTGGTGGGGTTAAGGAGGCTAATTACCCCCATCATAGCCTCCAAATTACCTCGTGTGGGTCGGAGAGATGTTATTGTCAGCCATCTTCCGATGCGCCACCTAGTGGCCCCCCCTGGGGGTGCTCCCCTTTGGCCTGGCTGACACATTGGCCAATGGGGCCATGGTGGCTTGTGGGAATCATACATCCAAGGACCACACAGGAGGGTGGGAAGAATCTTGGGAAACCATGTGGCATGGACACAGTGTGTGGCTGTAAACTGTTCCAGGTGATGGGGAAATAGATTAACCTATTCATTACCAGACACTTGCCCAGGCTTATTTTATTTGGTTACATTGGTTTAACACATTAAATAGACTGCTTTCCAGATCTTTGTGTTGTTATATTTTAATAACTTACTTACCCATAATTGTAATTCTGAGTCCTCTTTTGGGTGTGCTGGCAATTGTTTGTGATGACTTTAATAAAATTGCGAAGTGATAAAAAAATGTAGCAAACTGAACTTAAAGTAAGAAACTGTGAGAAAACAAAATTGACAGAGCTACCTACCTCTAAGCATGGGTGCTTTGTGTGTATGTGTGTTTTCCCCCTTTTCTGTTCAAGTCTAGGATGAGTAAAAGGCACTCTGTAGCTACTCAGTGGTGCTTTCATTTGCATTGTTCCTTCTTGTCTTCAAGGGTTGAGCAGTGCACTTGATACAGATTTAGGGAACAGAGCTCTGGCACAATGTACCCATGTATTAGACGTGGTTTTTATTACTTTAAAAAGTGTCAAAAAACTGGGGTCGTGGCAGGAGAGGGAGAAGCGGCGTGCCTGCCAGCCAGCCGGTTGGTGGGAGCACAACTTTCCCCGATGCTATTGTGCGTGGGAAACAATCTAGGGGGTGTTTCCTGCCCACAGCTGCGTGGGGGGAGAAACTCAACAACTTTGGGCCATCTCCCCTCAATTTCTTAAAACTGAGTTCCCCATAATGGGGGGGGGGTCCTTATACATGGGAGAGTCTTATAGACGGAAAAGTACGGTAAGTGCTGTTGGCCAAAGGAATCTCCAGGAATACAGTCAGTTGCCTTAACCACAGAGACATCTGGAACCTCTACATAAAAAGGGCATATTCATGCATTCTGACCTGAAATATATTTGATGAATAGCAGGCTCTAAAAATTGTTTCAAATTGGGCATGTGAATAATGTTAGCTGTGAAAGTATTTCTTTAGGATCAAAGCCTTCATTACTCAGGCTCCTGTCGTACCTGCATTAGCCTTGCACAGCTATCGGGGGTGGGGGATGTGAGAAGGGGAGAAAAGAAGGAAAATAAAAAATACATTCATAACACCACCACCAAATTTCAGGCAGCAAATTTCCCATTCTTGCAAGATGAAGCCTACTTTTCCTTCCAAGAAAAAGAAAGCCTTTCAAATGCTCAAATTATTTCTTTTGACAATGCTCAAATCATTTCTCTTTTGTAAGAGATGGCAATCATGCAGGGGCAATAGAATAATAATGAGCTGGGGATAAAAGGGGACAGGATAACTACACAGAAACAATAAATTTGTGGTACGTGCAATGTACAGTGGAGGAATAAGTCTCTAATCTTTGCTTCTTCGTGCACCTGGATGTTGTCTGTGAGTGGGTAAGTGCAAGAGTTTGTGAGTGCAAAGATTTGTAGGGAGTGTCAATGTGATCTGCTATCCATCATCATCAAGCTGATTTTCCAGGTAGAGTGAATAAATCCTCCCCACTTCCCAGTGGGGAGGAGTTGTGGTGGACCACGTGGCCACCCACTCCCTTCCAGGGGCGGGGGACAAAGTCTGGCATCCCCTGGAGGTTCCCAGCAAAGTCATTTGCCTACCAGCCAATCCACTGGCGGGGGGGGGGGGCATGGCCGGGCCCCATTTAAACTGAGGCATGAGCCAGAGAACTTCCTCTTGGCTCACTTCCTCTCCCACCCTCCCTCCCTATTTTCAGGTTTTGAAATTGGCCTTGCTCTGGACCTCAGTTGGTCGCCATTGAGGGGCAGGGTAGGAATTTTCCCACTTGGAAAAATTGGCAAGGACTATTTGGTTTTTGCCTACCTCATAGCAATCATAACAACTTCGTAAGGTTTGGCAGTTAGGGCATTGGTTGATCTTATGATGGGGGAGGGGATGTGTGGCCATCACCTGCCCCTCCAAACCTAAGGGTATTCCATTAAAGGAATCTGGGGGTGTGGATCTTGTCCTAAGTCTGGGGCTGGGCTGGGGCCATGCCACAACCCCAATGAGAACCCAGGGGGAGCTCGAGTTGGTTTGGACTCCCTGTGTGACGGGCAGGAGTCAGATATAGTCGGGTCAATTCCAATGCCTAAGCCAATACCACTCACATTCTGTAACCAATAAAGTTGTGGGCTAAATTTGTCCAATAACATTAACCTAATATCTGTGTCTTTGTGTCTTATTCATCAACAATGGGGTGGTCTCGGGGTCTTGACAAGCAACAATTTTAACCTAACATGCATAGGTTTACACCACTCAGAAAAAACATGAACATCATTGACTCACTATGTAATGTGGGAGAGAGATGTGTCAAAATGGTATGATGGTTCTTGGAGATATGGATATTTCATTCCTAGGATCTGTGACAGCACACTTTCCCACATGCTTTTTGCTCAGTTATATGTGTACAATTCAATTTCCATTTAATATTTCCTCCCCTTAATTATTCCCATTTATGGTTCAAGAGGCATGGATTACCTGCTAAAACCACATGGTGTTACATTCTCTGCTAAATGTAATGATTTGACTAACACCCACTCTGAAAGAGTAGGTATGTGGCTTGGTGGTACTTCTGAATCCAAAACTGTCACCTCAGGTCTCAAGTAGCCTTGGTGGCATGGAGTGCCTTCTACCAGCTTTGACTAGGGCCCAGTTGCACCCCTATCTTGACAGGGATAGCCTAATTTCTGTTGTCTATGTTCTGGCAATCTGTAGGTTGGTTTACTTTCATGTCTTTGAAGACATTATGGAAACTGCAGCTGGTGCAGAATTTGGCAACAAGATTGTTGCCTAGGACAGGACAATTTAAACATATAACATCAACCTGGCGTAACTACACTAGCTACCTATGGATTTGCAGGCTCAATTCAAAGCACTGTTTTTGACCTATAAAGTCTCATGTGGTTCAGGACCCCAATACCCCAAGGACCACAGAAGTCTCCTCATGATCAGAAATGCTTATAAAGTTTCTAACCTCCAATGTGATTCTAATCATATTCAGCTAAATGTGTTCAGAAACCACCTTAAAACCTAGATGTGGGAAAATTAGGCATGGAGCAGGCAGGGACGGGGGCTTTGGGGGGTGAGATCAGTTGATGTGGCCCCTCCTTGCCTAATATTACATCCATAATATTTGGTTCAGGGTTTGTTTTTAATGTTTTAACATTTACCATCTTGCCTCCTACTGGTACAATTGAATTTGACCTTTTTACCACGATTCATTCTACGCAATCAAATCATGTTTTCCAAAATGACACATTTATTTTTTTCAAAGTGTATGGTACAAAACGAACACTTCTTACCATTCTGCTTCTTAATTAATAAACGGTGCTAACTCATCTTCCCTCCCCACATCAGAAAATCTAGCAACAAACTTATGACATGAGCTTTGAACAGAAATCCTCTTTTATTCCTTCTCTCTGAACATGATTAAAAGTGAATGCAAAATCCTTCTAGCAGACCTGAGAGCCAACTGCAGCTTTCTTCCTTGGCAATGCTCAAACTGGTTTCCAGCAGAGTTCTGAGCAGCCAGCTGTTTGAACTGAGCATCAGCTCCTCTCTCAATGGCATTCGGAGGTGAAACTCCTTGCAGGGGTTCAGTGACCCAGTAACTTGCTCCTTCACGCAGCCCACTTTCTTTTCAAAGGGAAGTCTCTGATTACACTGATGGTTCTGCAATCAAGGTGGTTTGATTAGTGGGGAAAGGAATGGGAGGGGAAAGCTCAGAGGGGGGAAAATTTCACCATTCTTAAAAGGAGGCAAACTCTCCTGCTCTAATTAAATCAAAGATGACCGTGGAGAAAGAAAAGCAGAAGGCATGTTGTGCCCCAACAGTTTGCTGATTGCCAAAGTGCCTGACCAACAAGGGGACATCCAAACTGCCCAGGGAGGAATCAGGGGCACTGCTGGGCACCAGATTAACCCTGAACTGGGATGCAACATGATGGATGCGTCTGGGCAGGAAAAGTGAGCATCAAATGGACAGGAACAAAGTTCCAAAAAACATTTCATCCAATTTCATAACAGAACTTATGAATTCCATCTGAGAGGCACTAAAGCACCATGGAGGCTATGAAATATAAATGCAAGCCCCTGCTGTCACTGTTCAGCAGTGTCATGGCAAGGCTTGTTTTTCTTTCTGTTATCAGAGGAGGACAACATACCAGACTGAATAACAGCACAATGTTGTCTGAATGATGTGCATTCATATGTGACGGGTTTAATATACGCCGTATAAGATTCTGCTCTAGGAGAAGAAGCAGGGCTGAACGATCATTTCAGATCCTTCAAATAATCATCATCACTATCATTACAATAACACTGTGAAACAGTCACTAATATTCCCATTTCACAGATGATGAACAGAAACATAAAGGCTGTGATTTATATAATACCACCCTAAGTTTCTTCCAGTACTCAGAACACTCTGGTACACTGTTATCTCTGCTGGGGTTTTTTTAACCAGCAATGAGGTTTCTGTTGACTAGTTGAGCTACCAGATAGAATTAGACAGATCAACCTCAGCAGAGAGTTATTGTCCCTTAAACTGGACTGTCTGACCAGTGATTGGGTGCTGGTAGCCCAAGCTTTGCCTGAACATTACTTCATTCTAGCTCTGTGCACACATGATAGCTCAACTGCAGCCTGTTGTCGTCAACTGTGCCTGTTTCCTACTACCAATCCTTAGGCTGACTGTTCCTTTAAGATGAGGTGTGGGAGATCTGTGCTCTGAAAAGCAACTACAGGGGTCTCCAAATTGGGCCAAGGCTGTGGCACCTGAGGAGGAGCAATTGACATATACTCCCCATATCCTTCCCTGGATGAAAATGACCTCTCCCTCCCACAAACAGCTCAATGGCCTAGCAATGAGCAAAGGTAAAGTATTAGCCTATAGCACCTTGAGGTGCCTTGATTGTGGAAATTGGTTAAATCCCCTTCTCCGATAGAATAGCCCTGATCAAATCACCACTGGATGATTTTAAGCTTTGCACCTAGGTTACAGATCCCCTGCGTCTCGCCTTACTGTGCTTTGCTTTGTGCCTTTGACCAGTTTGTGAGTTGAAATGCTGTATTAATTATTGCCCCAGGTACATAGCCATGGTCTTGCTGGCATAGAATTTTGCATTTCATTCAGTCTTTGTTATTGCTATCCTTCCACCCAGGCAAGGGAGGGCAGTAGCTAGATGGACCAGCGGTCTGACATGGTATATATGGTTGTTTCCTCAGGAGAACCCGCCTTAGAACATCTGCATCAAATCTGTTTTGTTCCTCAGTTGTTCCTTAGTTATCTTGAAGAGTCAATCTGCTGCCAATCATAAAAAAAAGTATATACATTTTTTATTTTAAAAAAACAGCTCTATATATGAAACATTTTTTTAAAAATCCACATATAAAAATGCAAACATTTTAGAAGATGGTTAAAAAAAATGGTTCCAATAAAGATGTCTTTTATTTATTAGATATTAGTCTGGCAAAGAGGCTGTAATCTTTCTCCCCCATCCCACCAGCTCTGTCCATGCTCTTCTTATGTGAAATAGTGGGGCAGCAAACTCATTTCACTACGCCCCATGTCAAAGCCGACCAGGATCTCGGGGATGTGATGAGCTTTGGCACAATGTGTATAAGCTTCTCACAGCTGCATTACACTCCCAGTCCCTGGTTTAGTTCAGTCGCTTAGTTCAGCTAATGAGAAAAGTCTTTGGGGATTTTTCTAAAAACCACCACAAGGAAATAGAGGACAGCCATCAGGGCTCAGTTAGTTATTGGAAACAAATAGCTAAATGACCTTGGGTCTAGAGCCAACAGCACTCATAGGCCTAACGTCACATAGCATTACCTGTGGGTCATCGGCTGGCTTGGTGGGCATTTAAATTCATATACGTATTCAGGTTGTCTTTTCTGCCTCTCTATGGCAGAGAGAGAGAGAGGGACAATGGAAGCAGGGATCTGGGTTTCAAGAGGACAAAATGCCACTGTGCCTTGCTGAGGTAAAGGGCACCGATCCAAGGCAGATGTTCAGAAAAGAAGCAGTCAAAGGGTGAGTTAGTGAGAGTGTAAGAAGAGCTTTGCTGGATCAGAATGGAGCTGCCTTATAGTGGGGTCAGAACATTGGTCCATGCAGAGCAGTGTTTTCCACACTGACTGGCAATGGCTCTCCTGGGTTTCAGGTAAGGATTCTTTCCCAATCCCAGTCCTACCTGGAGATACCATGAGTGCAGAAGAGAGGGCAAAGGTAAGGGAGGAAGAAGGAAATGGGGATCTGCACAGTTTGATTTGCCACAGGCCCACAGACCCATAGAAATGGCCCTGATTCCAGCTACCTGTACCAGTTGGAGCCTGTTAAGCTGATTAGGGCTGTCTGCTCTTCTTCCTCTCCAGGTAACTTTAAAAGCTTGGCCCTTGCTACAGGTGAGTGGTTTATTGGGTGTTATGCCCACCTCACCAGAACCTGACATCCCATTGGAAGACAGAGAGTCTATGAAGTCACCCCAGCCCCTGTGAAAGAGAGGTTGCTCTGACAATTGGGGAGGTGCATGAACTTTAGGCAGATGGCCTGGGCAGTGGATGTGGCTTGCAGAAAGTCCTCAGGACCAGATAGTGAGGTTTGGGAAGGGGGGCGACACACTGGCTCCTGGACCTGGCATTTGTCACACCTGATTTAGAGGAGTTCATGCTTCAGGGATGGGGGACCTTCAGCACTCCAGACATTGCTGCCTTGCAACTGCAATAATCCTTGATCACTGGCTGCGGCCAACAACATATGGAGGGCCACTGGTGCCTCATCTCTGATCTGGTGTGCCAACTTGAATAAAACATGGGGGGCAGGTAAGCCCTGCCCCACATAATCGATCACAAGTTGTGGCACTTGCACACTATTTGAATGGCAATGCCCATCAACTGGGGGCCTGGCCCCCTTTAATATTTTATTTTGGGAGCGAAGAGACCTCAGCCCTTAGGAATTGGTTCCTATGTTTCTGAAGTATGGGTTGCCAACTAGACAGAAGAAAACTAGCTTGGATTCTGGTATCTTTAGCAACATTTGATATACCAAAAAAATCAGCCAGTAAAGATTTTCACAGCATGGAGATAAACATGATCACCTGCTAATTGCTAGAATTTGCACCTGCTCTTTTGTGCCTGGAAGATGGATGGCTTGCAGCACTTGGATTTATTTACTTCATATTTGTACCAATTTTATGCTACTAAGGAAGACCAGCAAGTTGAAATATGTCCAGCAATTAAGACATTTGTGTGTGTGCACTCTTTTGGGTGATGAGAAATATACCCTAATAACTGTCTCAATGTGTACAATGATAAATATATACGCTCATTATTCTTGCATCAGTAAAACCGTGGACTAATAATCCAATTCTGGCGGAATTTTATTGATACACAATCTAATGCTGTGCAGGCATTTCATCAGCTGCTTTAAACAATAGGCTGTGACTTTGAATAAAACTTTGTATCATTTTGTACTATAATCTTAAATACAGAAAAAAAAGAGTTTGTTTTTATGGAAGGGGGTTACCCTCATGAATTTATTTTTTCGCAAGAAATTATCTGTCCATGACAAAGATCAAATACCACTGCCTTTATGAAAATCTAGGTCTGAATAAAAGAGCAAACTTATGTCCTGAAACATGCTCTGCGGCAGAAGCAGGTTTCATGTCTCTTTAAGAGCTGCACGACAGGAAGAAATTCAACCAGCCCCTCCACTATTACATATTATAGACATTCATTAGGATACAATAAATGTGTGCAAAGGGGGGATGAAGGGAGAATCAAGAGAATACATACGTCCTCATCCTTCACCTGCATAGGCAAGGAGAGCAGAACCTGCCACCAGGTTGCTGCATATTCATTCCCTGAACCCTCATGAAATCCTGAAAAGGCTTATCCTTGAAAGCTCCCATGTGCTGCATTCCCCCCTCTGCAATAACTACTCCACAGCTACTCAGCGGCTACAGTGTGTAAAAAGGCAGACTATTGCATTGCCTACATGAGAACTAGAGGCAAGAAGCATCTACCCAGTGATTTAACTGCCAGAAACCAAGGGATTAGGCGGGGGGGGGGGGGATTGGCTCAGCCTCAGAGCAAACCCTCCCTGGAAATGCATTTTTCCCTGGGCAGAGCAAACTACTTCCTCCAAGCAGAGGAAACCTTGGCTGCCCTTGGGATTTCTCCGTCAGGAAGGAGTGCTATGATGGAGAGTTCACAAGGGCAGCTGATTGCTGGTCAGCGTTGACAGGGAGCCCTGCTTGCGAAGGATAGAGCAGTGCTGACTTTAAGGTCCCATTTGTCCCTTGATACTCTGTATCTGAGATATAATGTCAAGTGTTAGCAGTGCTCTTCTCCCAAGAAAAATAGGTGCCGGAACTCACCATGAAATTGTTGCAGTAAGTTGCCAGGGCAGCCCTGAACAGGTGCCAGTTTGACAACAGCCACGTTCACTGCCTGTGGAGGTGCTAAAAACTACAGCAAGCTTCTCCCCAGCTGGTTCGGGGGTCGCCCCTGGTTCTAGTGCAGGTCAAATCCCCTGCCTCCCTCATTCTCTTAGATTCAGGGTAGCTCAGAAGGGCCCTTAGGCAAACTCGTGTTTGTGCAACGGTAGAGGCCTGGCTGAAAAGCTTGAAGCCTACTGCCACTATAGGAGAGATGGGATTGAATAAAAGGAAATACAAACTGGCTCACAGCTTGACCAATCATGGCTAGGAGTGCCTAGGAGCTAGGTGGAGCCAGAGATTTTTAAAAAGTGTAGACTTGTACATGCTGGTGAGCTTCTGTTTTGACATGAAATGTTTGTTTTGGACTTCTCAGAAGTGCATAAAGGCAAGAAGCGGACAGGGGAAGAATTGCAATGGGACCCACTTGAAAGGTGCCAAAACTGTGGTCTGGTGCACTCTCGTTGGGGGGGGGGGGAGCACTGGGTGTTAGACAGGTAGGTGTGGTTTGTGAAGAATGGCCTCGTGGGAAAAGTGCCAGATCTAATTTATACCTATGGGGTGGATTTCCTCACTGCTGAAGCCTGAAATATGGCAAATCTAACACCTTGTGCCAACAATGTTTTTAAAAACATATTCCCAAAGGGCAAAAGCCATAATGAAACAGAGACTGTGATTTTGCTGCTAAGCCTGATAGCTACGTTCTGCATCCACAGATGGAAGTAGTAATGCTTTGGAAAACTAGTTTCTGGAAACCACAGGAGTGGAAATGTTATTGTGCTTGGTTCCTGTTTGTAGGATTTCCCATAGGAGCAGCTGCAGACTCTCCTTATGTTCTTATTTACCAGAATCAGATAGTTTAGAAAAGGGGGCAGTTGGAATATTATTATTTTCATTTCTACACCACTTTATGTTTTTAAGAAAAAAATCTCAAAGTGGTTTACAGCCTACATTAAAATATCATATAAAACAATGCAGAATAAAACATTACAGAAGTCAAATATAAAGTATACATTCAAAGCAATGTAGGCTGGATCTACACACAGGGGGAAACTAAGTCATATAAATAAGTCATAATCATTATAACAAAAAAAAAACCTCTATGTAAAATCACATAGACAAAGTTTTGTGCTCTGCATCGCCATCTGGTGTTGCATGTTTATAATGCAGTTATAATGTTGTAACATGGGTGTTGTAGCTAAGTCCATAATTAACAGTAAACTAAAATATTATCCTAAAGATTTCTAAAGAAAACATTACTAAAGGAAGTCAAATATAAAATGCACATTTAAATCAGCACCATTAGCAAGAGAATAAAATATCTTAAGCACAGAATATACCTAAGAGACAGCCAAGATGGTATCTGGCCTCTTCAGTAACCTCAGCTTTTGTAGCTGGAGTCAGTCAGGGCCCTGCCCTCCCAGGCCAAGTAGAAAAAGGCCTGCAAGGCAGGGAGCAGATCTTCCAGGACTCGCAGCCAATATATCCTATGGAAACCTGCCTTGTTTTCCTAATGATTTGCAGGAGAGGCATCCCCTGCTAGAAGGGTCATACTAGTTTCTTATTCTTATTATTTTTGGTTGATTGTTTTGTTTCCCCTCTTTCTCATTCTCAGGGTTCAAAGCCCGCATGGTTTATTGTTCAAAGCCAGTTGGCTGGGTAGGGAGGCAGAGGAATTGCTCCAACAGCACTAGCCCAGGCCCTAAAGAGATTAACAGGAATGAAGCCGAGAGAGGAAGCTGCTGTTGAGCTGTGAATAGGAAATGATCTGTGAGCAAACTGAACAAGCTGGGATGAAGCAAATAGGCAATTAACATTCATTTGGGCAAATCTGCACCTGTCGGAGCTGAAGTGAGAAAAGAGGAAGGAGATTTGGAGGGGGTGCAGGGAGGGAGAGAAAACAGCGCTTAAATGAGGTCAAAGACAGAAAGGATCCATTTGGTTTATTAGGCTCCTGACTGCATGTCATGAGCAGAAATTATCGCTATCTATTATTTATGGAGCGCTGCGAGCGTGAGGAAAAGCAAGAATTATATTTAAATCTGTGAAATTTAAATATTTCTTCCCTAGATTGTGTCGTTTAACCCTTCTGCAATCGGTTTAGATGTTTTCTCTTGTTTGCTTTTCTGTACAGAGCTGGCCCAAGATGTTTTGTCCCCTGAGGTGAAAGACAAGATCCTAGATTCCCCTCCTCAACTTCACATTTTGAAGACTACAAGGCCACTTTCTCACCATACATTTAAAGTACTGAGATACCACTTAAAACAATCGGTGTCAAGGAAGGATAGGACGTTTTTTATGTATGCTACTACAGCAGCAAGAATCCTCCTGGCAAAGTATTGGAAGACACAAGAACTACCCACTCTGGAAGAATGGCAGACGAAGGTGATTGACTATATGGGACTGGCAGAGATGACCGGCAGAACCCGTGACCAGGGGAAAGAGACAGTGGAAGAAGACTGGAAGAAATTTAAAATTTATCTTAAAAATTGCTGTAAAATTGAGGAGTGCTAAGATGTTAAGGTGTTAAGAAATAGAGAATTGCAGCTGTAATCAATAAGTTAAAGAAAAAAGAATCTAATGAAAGTGAATTAAATAATTAGTTAATTGGAGGGTTGCTGAAGAAAGGTAAAACAAGGATGCAGAAAAGGGGAGGTATGGGGAAGTCCGGGAAGTAAGGTGCATGAAAATAAGATTATGAAATTATACATGTTTATATGTTTGTATGTTTTTGTTTTGTGTATTGTTTGTTTTTATTATGTGTTTGGAAAATTAATAAAAAATTATTTTTTTTAAAAAAAGAGATACCACTTAAAACAGTCATGGTTTCCCCTCCCCCCAAAGAATTCTGTGAAGTCTAGTTTGCTGAAGGTGCTGAGAGTTGCTAGTTTTTTTTAACAATCATTGCCTCTTCCCGGGGAACTTTTCGTGCTACGTGTTTCTGTGGGGCCTTGAACCCAGAGCTTCCTGGTCTCATCAAACAGTCAGACTCCTATACCACTGCTGGTTGCTATAGAGACAAAGGAGAGCATGCCTCTTATGACCTTATTTACTGAATTCATATTCCATCTCAGTATAAGATTACAGTGGTACCTCGGGTCAAGTACTTAATTCATTCCAGAGGTCCGTTCTTAACCTGAAACTGTTCTTAACCTGAAGCACCACTTTAGCTAATGGGGCCTCCTGCTGCCACCCAGCTGACGGAGCACGATTTCTGTTCTCATCCTGAAGCAAAGTTCTTAATCTGAGGTACTATTTCTGGGTTAGCTGAGTCTGTAACCTGAAGCATATGTAACCCGAGGTACCACTGTACTGCAATGTGTGTTACACTGGGCTGCCCTTGAAGACCATTTGGAAGCTCCAGCTGCTTCAGAACATTTTTGCTAGAGCCAGTAGCATAAGGACATAAGGATAGCCCTGCTAGATATGGCCAGTGGCCCATGTTGTCCAATAACCTGCTCTCACAGTGGCCAACCTGATGCCCTTTGAAAGCCTGCTCGCAGGACATGAGTGCAACAACATTCTCCTCACTTGTGATTCCCAACAACTGGCCTTCAGAGGCATACTGCATCTGACAGCGAAGAAGATACAGCATAGCTATAATAGCCAGCAGCCCATGAATCCTCCATGAATTTGTCTAATACTCTTTTAAAGCCAGGTGAGAATGGTGCAGGACGCGGGTGGCGCTGTGGGTTAAACCACAAAGCCTAGGACTTGCTGATCAGAAGGTCGGCAGTTCGAATCCCTGTGACGGGGTAAGCTCCCCTTGCTCGGTCCCTGCTCCTGCCAATCTAGCAGTTCAAAAGCAGCTCAAAGTGCAAGTAGATAAATAGGTACCACCCCAGTGGGAAGGTAAACGGCATTTCTGTGCGCTGCTCTGGTTCCCCAGAAGCGGCTTAGTCATGCTGGCCACATGACCCAGAAGCTGTACCCCGGCTCCCTCGGCCAATAAAGCGAGATGAGCGCCGCAACCCCAGAGTCGGTCACGACTGGATCTAATGGTCAGGGGTCTCTTTACCTTTACCTTTAAGAATGGTGCACTCTCAGGATAGGGCTGTGTCACTTCAGTGGTTGACAAAAACCCTGCTGCCTTTCTTGCAGTGATGGCTTCTGCTACTGCTACTCCATCAGCTGAAGTTCCTGATCCGTCACTGGTTCCAAGGCATCATCATTGCCTCAGGGTCATTTGTCAGTATGGGAGTGGCACAAGGGAGCTGGAACTGTAGAATTTTTGACTGCCACACCACTTTTGAAAACTCATCCTGTGTCATTAAAGCACAATTTTTTGTCTCCGGTGGACTTGATATACATTCCATCTACTTTTTATTTATAAATAAAACCCAAATGATTAAACAAGCAGAAACCTAGTGATGAAAGTAACACAGCTAGTTACAGTCAATCATTATCTATCTCCTTCCAATATCGAATGAACAAGACCCAATTTGGTACAAATTTATTATCCTCTTAAAATCCATTCCCCTTTCTTACAAGGTTTGTTAATTCAGCTATTTAAGACACCCATCCATCAAAGGTGATTCCCTGTTCTTCCATCTTGAAGCAATACAAAATGCCATAAATTCAATATCATAAATATTATATCATACATTTTGTCATAATATCATGAATTTTGTCATAAATTCAGCACCACATAGCTCAATTTCAAAACCTCGGATGGTCCCAATTTTCCTTGGACAGCAATGGTTTTTTCCCCAGCCCCATCCCAGAATGCTCACCATCCTTCCAAAATTCCAACCTTACCTTGCATTTCCTTCAAATCTAACTTAGCTCAGCATTTTTCTTCTTGCACTTTCAAGGAAAGCTGTTCTGCATTTTCCAACCCCAAAAATGTTCAGAATAAAATCGCCCTGTTTCTCATCTTCCACCCAGCCCAACCCCCGGTATCAGTAATTGCAAAGCTGCCTGCTGTCCAAAAAGCAGTCACTTAATTAGTTCCCTCCTGTTTCCTCTTGCAAATGATTACAGAACTTTATTTCATTACTGTAGCTGATTGCTACATTGTTTTTGCAAACAATGTCTAGTCATATATATTTTTTAAATGAACAAAGCAAATGCCAGCGACAAAGGGAGGCCTCAGTCCTCCTCACAACACACATAAAAAAGTATGTATACAATGATAGATTTTGAAAATAAAATTGGTTAGCATATATAAGACATAAAGCTCACTGAGCCAGTCTCTGCCTCTCAGCCTAACCAACCTTGCAGGGTCGATGTGAGGATAAGCTGGGGAGGAAAAGTATGTACACCACCTTGAGCAACTTGGAGGAAAAGTGGGATATAAATGTAATAAATAGATCAAAATAATATAAATATATATATATAGCAGAGATAAAAAGCTTGGAAACTGGAGCTGCCCTGCCACCCACCAGCTATCTCCTTCACACATCGCTAGCTTTACTAAAAATGTAAAACAAAACACACAACAGGAGTCCCGTTGGTAAAGAAAAATGGTTATTTACTTGCAGTTGCTTCATATTCCCAAGGACGGCTTTGGATTCTAAGCCTACATTGCGAGAGGTAGTTTCATGGCTGTCTCGTGCAGGAGAGGAGAGAGAGCACAGGAGGAAGGGTTGGAGTGGGCAACCCCAAAGTGTCTTTTCCCTGACTATCTGTTACTCTCAACCCTGCCCTCTGTTGGCTGGAGGTGTGCAAGGTTGCTTCACCCAACATGGCTGGACATTTTGCATATATCAAGCCATTATAAGCAGCAGTGGAGCAAGCCAATTGGGCGCCTGCGCCCAGGGGCAGGACGCGCTGGGGCAGGATGCTCTGTGGGGTCTCCGAGGAGTCTGCCTGCCTCATCCCATTCAGCCGCCCTACAGCTGAGGGGGCAGACTGTTTGGGGCAGCGCAGAGCCTGCAGGCACTCAAGCTACCGCGTCACTCCCAGGAGAGACACGTGGCTCGGGCGTGCTGCGTGCCCCGTGGTGAGTGCCACCCGACATTTTGTCACCCCCCTCAGTGGTGACACCCGGGGCGACCTGCCCCCACCACTCCTCCTTCCTCCACCCCTGATTATAGGGCCGATTCACACCTAGTGGGGTGGCAAAAATTTCTGCTACCACATTTTCCCATAGGAAAAGTTCCATAGTCGAAAGTGGTTCCACCTTTTAAAAAAATTAAATTCCATACATACAGTTCTTCAGATGTGCTGAAGTTGTTGTGACATCTGAACGGTTTCAAACCTATATGTCAGTTTGGGCCACCCAGAGCAGTCTTGGGCTATTGGGGGGCTATAATAAGTGTCTTTCCTACACAACTTCTCTTCTTTGCTGCCTGATAACTGCCCCTCCTTCATGCCTGATGGCGCGCTCCTTGAAGCAGCCCCCTGCTGTTGAGTGGAAGATTCCATCTTGTGGAGTTTGGGGTGCTCCTTTGCAATTCTGAAGCAGCAACATGCAGGATTGGACACTCCCTGCTCACATTGTCAATTGGGAAGGGAGGGAGGAGATACAGAACCTCCTCCCCCTGCCCCACTTATAACTTTATGTTTAATTAGGAGTTTTTGTTTAATTACTTAAAATTAAACATTAGCCCCTCTTCCTGAATCGATCCAGGGCCGATTCCAGAATGGCCACATCCAGGGAGTCTAGAACAGGGGCCCAGGTCAGCTCACTGAGTAAGATGCAGAAAGTATGAACATTTAATTGGGGCTTCTAGCATCACCCAGCCTGCAGAGTTCACAGCTGCTCAGAGAGAGCCAGGTAGCCCCTGAGCATGTGTAGTTGGCAAGTGAAGACACTTTCTGAACAGTCTTTATTACAATGTTGGCCACTGAGCTTGTTCGGATGGCAAGTGAAGATAGTGTTCTTTCTTTGAACATGTTTCTCTTTGCTGTTGTTGCTTACAAGTTATCGTTTTGTGGCTGTTGTAAAGTTTTCATGTCGCATTGCTGTATCAGTAGTTTTGCTTCGTTGTTGCTTTATCGTTTAAGGTCTTGTCATATTTCTAAGCTGCTCTAAGCACTCTGGGTGGCAGAGGTGAGATAAAGATGGTTTTTTAAATAAATAAATCAAAACACCACCGAACTGATCCGCCTTAGGGACACAGGAGGCTGTTTTGTACTAGGTCAAACTTTTTGCCCTTCTAGTTGAGGGATGGCTAACCTGTGGTCCTCTAGTTGGACTACAAATCCCATCACCCATGGCATTTGGCTGAGGATTCTGGGAGATGGAGTACGACAGTATCTGGAAGGCCATAGTTCTGCCACCCCTGCCTTAGGTTAGTGATGCCAACTACTGAATCTGAACCCTTCAGGATTTGAAGCCTGTATTGCATGCCAGAGCACTGTGAAACTGCACCGCACCCAAGATCAAAAGAAAGCACATGACAACATTAATTGGGATTGAATTAGGTCACAACTTTATTGATCACAGATGTATGAGGATTTGGCCTAGGCAATGTGTATAATCCTATACAGGCAATTCTCGTTTTGTTCTGGACCCCCCCCCCCCACATGTCAGTGGGGCCTGTGTAAAGTGTCCCGCCCTGTCCCATCCCCACCCCACCCCTGCCCCCCCATTATGCTCTTTTAGTGACATTTTAGTGGTGTTTTGTGGTTACTTCCAGGTTCAGTGCTGTGTGCGATCACACATCTGTCGGTTTTTGCATATATCATCCAGCCCACTTGCCGGGTGTTTTCGTCATTGAAAGTCTACTCAGTATTGATCCAGAGTAGATTAAAATGTATAGTTAGCAGAGTAAAAACTTAAACAAGGATACCCTGTGCCCTTGGAGGGGCAGGCAGAGGCTTACAACCAGGGCTGGATTTAGGTTTGATGAGGCCCTATGCTACTGAAGGTAATGGGGCCCTTTATATGTCCAGCTCTCCTTTGTCAACAACAAATTGTTGCTGTTTTTTTGTGTTGAATATATGCTATATTGTAATTTATAGACCTAAAGCCATTTGCACATAACAAATCGCTAGCAGGCAGGGCCTGTTATTTACATCATAGGAGCCTACACAACACAAAACACTATTGCTGCATGTAGGTTTTATTTTATTTGTTTTTTATCTTATATTTTGGAAATGTACATCCAGGTTCTTTTCCTTTCATTTTTTGGGGGTCCCCAAGAGTGTGGGGCCATAAGTTATAGCTTGTTTAGCTTATACGTAAATCTGGCACTGCTTACAACCTCCCCTCTGACCATGCCTAAGGCTTTACTAAGGTCTATCACTGAACAGCTACACTTTGTAGCTAGGCTGAACGCAAGGGAGGGAGTGATAGGTTAGTGCTAGTGCTAGGTTGAACTCAAGGGAGGGAGGGAGGGAGGGAGGGATGGTGGGTCAACCAGCAAAAAACTGCAGTGCAGGAAAGGGGCAAGCCACATTTTATCCACCAGGAGTGGAACTAGAATGAAGTCCTCCTGAGGACCCAGTCCACTCTGCTCCTTGAGAAGGCTGCCCCTGGGTCCTCCTGCAATAGGCCAATTTGCAGGTGGACTAAATTCAAGTTCCACAGCCAGCAAGAGAGTTGTCTGGTTTCTCGCCAGCTAGAGGTCCCAGGAGGGAGAAATCTCTTTCGATGAGGTGGCGGAAGTGGCACCCAATTGCAATGCCATACCACATCGGAGGTGAGCAGAATTCTATCGCATTGTGTTGGGACTCTTGGAAATACCAATGTGATTGCAGCCTAAGCTGAATATGCATAGAGTCTATCTTCTATTTCTTCTCTTGCACACAGCCAAAAGCAGACTCCTACCCTTCCTTTCAGAATTACCCTTACGCTGCCAGTCTACATAAATCCCAGACCAGCCTATTCTATGATTAACTCAGGGTGTTCTGAAATACTGGTCTGGATCAAGGATCTGTTGTAAACATTATGCACCATTGAGCTCTGCTTATTTCTTTTAGCGTGTTGACAAAAAATTAAGATTCAAATTTGGCTGTGTGTATTTGTGTAACTTAATGAACACCTGGATTCAGCTCACTGGAAAGAACTGGAACAAGCAGCTTGCCACCAGGATCCATTCCACGGAAGGGGCTACCTTTTGTATCCCCTAATATGAAGAGAACAAGAGTGAATTCTAAGAAGCCTTCTGTGTGCTGCTTCTGTGTGATTTATTATTTGGTTATAGCCTCTAAAGAGAGAAATAAGACCTTGTTGTCAACTCTGATTTATAATCTCTCATTTTGCAATTTCAGTGACTAAGTCAGGGGGGCATTGCTGGAAGCTGGTTATGGATTTTGCCCAATGAGATATAATTGTATTTGTATTCAAAGTTTCAGTTTTATTCTCTTGCCTTCTCGTGCTCTCTCTGTGCAGCTTTAGTTTTGCACTGACTTCTTGAAGCTCAGAATGAAAGGCAGGCATGACTTATGCAACTCTGAGCACTAGAGGGGCTGTCATTAAGATAGTGTTTCATATATTCTTTTTCAAAATATATTGGCAGACAAAAAGGGTGGGTGCCGAGTTTGAGAGGGTCCTGGGCAAAATTCCCTCTGGATGGACCCCTCAAGTTTGGGCTGCTGAGAGTGCAGAATGGCTGTGAGGTGTTACAGGAAGGAAGGAATGGGAAATTAGTTCCACTTTTTATTTATAGGCTACCTAATTTGGACTTTCTGAAGCAATAGCCAACCTAGGCACAGTCGGCTTCTGAAATTCACCCTTCTCTGAATTTTGTAATAACATCCTCCAGCTAAGTAAGGTGTACCAAAATGGTAAAATATGTATAAAAATGCATATACAGTGGTACCTCGAGTTACAGACGCTTCAGTTTACAGACTCCGCTAACCCAGAAATAGTGCTTCAGGTTAAGAAGAGAAGAAGAAGAGTTTGGATTTGATATCCCGCCTTTCACTCCCTTTAAGGAGTCTCAAAGCGGCTAACATTCTCCTTTCCCTTCCTCCCCCACAACAAACACTCTGTGAGGTGAGTGGGGCTGAGAGACTTCAGAGAAGTGTGACTGGCCCAAGAACTTTGCTTCAGGATGAGAACAGAAATCGTGCAGCAGCGGTGCAGTGGAAGCGGGAGGCCCCATTAGCTAAAGTGGTGCTTCAGGTTAAGAACAGTTTCAGGTTAAGAACAGACCTCTGGAATGAATTAAGTTCTTAACCCGAGGTACCACTGTACCTGTGAAAATAGCATGCAATAACTGTGTATAACTGCTTTGCAAAAAATGTGTATATTATGGAAAAATGCACAGAACAATATGTATAATAGGAAAAAATTGCACTAAAATGCTAATGAATTATCAGGATGTCAAGTAGATAAGGGGGTGGAGCCACTTCATGAAACCATGGGAGGGGCATTTAAGGGGTAGGACATTGCTGTAGAGAACTTTCATCAGCCAGAGGGCCACATTGCCTCATGCACAACCTTTCAGAGGGTATATCACACTGGTGGAGCAATGGGCATACAATAGCCTACACCCCAGCTGCACAAAAGCCAGAGGGTTCTATATACATGCATATTTCTTCTTTCAGGCAAGCAAGAAGCACCTTCACAGCTCAAGGACAAATTCCAGCAAGGCAAAATGCACTCAAAGAGAGCAGGCAGCACGGCTGGCCATTGTTGGGGCCTAGGAAGAAGGGGTGTGACCTGAGAAGGAGGCACTGCCCGAGAAAGGTTCTGAAGGCCAGGCAGAGAGGCCTGGGGGCCACATATGATTCCCCACCCCTGGAATAGACTCTCGGTCATCTTTCTGCATCCCTCCCACTTTAGTGACAGCGAGGCCTCTCTAAGTAATAAGAATTATTTCCCTAAATTACCATGAATCATTCTGTCAGGGAAGAGTGTAACTACCAGTAATTTTCTGATCAATTTACATGACACACCACTTATTTTATACAGCATGGTGTAGGTGCTCCTCTTGACTGTGCTAATAACATGTGCCCTTAAAATTAAAACTTTTTTCATCTTGGTGAAACTCATTTTTCTCTCTCTGGCTATACTTCTTTGTCAGCTCTTTTAACTGATCATTTACCGCCCAGCACTACTGCACAGAAGGCCTTTTCTAACATTCAAGAAAGAAGATATATCCATGGTGCCCATAGTTTCTGCACTCCTGGGTGGTATTCAATTTAGTTTTACACAGAGTAGACCCACTGAAATTAATGGGACAACCTTATTCGTATCCATTGATTTCAGTGGGTCTTCTCTGAGTAAACATAAGTTAAATATCAATCTGTGTTGTGTTTGAGACTGAAAACTTGGCATTAGGGTTGAAATTTCTGAAAACGTTGCTGTTGAAGTTCTCCACATGGTTTATGTCTAATTCACCCCTTGATCTCGACAAGAAGTGAGTTATTTTATTTATTACTGGCTCCGCTTAAAATACAAACAATACTTCCATTATTATATGCACTGTTATATGCATAATATTATACGCATTTTTATATGCATATATACTTCAGGTATCCTCAGGGAGCCATCACAGTAACAGATGCACACAGCAGTGAATACAACTGGATATTTTTTTTTAAATGCAGTTTTTCCAATTGCAGACCAGTGCAGCTACTGTTTGGAAAGCAATTTCTTTCTAGCTTTAGTGTGCTATATACAGGTGCTGCAGAAGCCTACCCGTTTGTTCTCAGACAGATGGGGATGGGGGGAAGTTTGATTTTTCCGAAGTCGTACAACCAGTGAGGAAAACAATCAATTTATTTGTGGGGAAGAATTATTTGTTCATTTGTTTATTTATAGTCCACATTTTCTCCAGAACTGGAACTCAAGGTGGCTAAGAAATCTGTCCCCCTGTGCATCTGATCATAATTCTCTCTCTTCCCCCTC
Organism: Podarcis muralis; assembly: GCF_964188315.1. Lineage (NCBI taxonomy): Eukaryota > Metazoa > Chordata > Lepidosauria > Squamata > Lacertidae > Podarcis > Podarcis muralis. The sequence goes on along the minus strand of NC_135669.1, from coordinate 8,267,813 downwards.
CCCTTATTCCTTCTCTATAAAAAGAAACCAAAACAAGCAGATAGGAAATAGTAGTGGTGCCATTAATGTGGCCCACCATTGGGTTGGTCAACAGTTGTACCCAAAGTTACAATTTGTTTTATGTTAAATGGCAGTAGCACATCAGGATGCGATAGGGATTTGTGCTCTATGTTATTATGATTTTTGAAAGCTCAGATGAGGGCTTCATTGGATCCATGTGTCTATGTTTCAGCAGTGCTGTGGAACTGAGTCATCTCTCCACATTTCAATTTTTTTATTGAAAATTCATTGAAGAAAAAGGAGAAGGAGAAGAAAAACACAGGAAGGAAGAAAAATTAAGGTCTGTGTCATGAGGCCTGCAGCACAGTCAGGATTGAGCTTTGATCAGCAGGCCCAGATGGAGAAAGTGAAGGAAACAGAGAAAGGCTGAACTGTTGGAACTTGGATTGGAGGAGGGGGATTTCCCCTTTCTGCTCTGACTTCAACCATCTGGGATGGAGAAGCAGAGATGCTGGCTCTCTCCTCCAACCCTCCTGCGGAGTGAGGAACCTCAGGGGTGTCTGGCTATGGCTTTGATCAGCCAAAGTGGGTGGCTGAACAGGAGGAGTCAGTGACTGAACCTTGTCACCTATAACCAGGTGCCACCTTCACAAATGCAAGACCCACCCTCCCTGACACAGTGCACCCTTGCAAGCTCAATGTTCCTACAAGGCAAGAGAGTCCTGCATGTAAGAACACAATGCCTCACTTTTAAAAGCTTGGTAGGAGAGGTGGGAGAACCTGTTGGGACATCTCTGTCCCTTCCATCCATTTCTGAACATCCATCCACTTCTGAACATGCTCCTGAACTCTTGAGCCAATTGTTGTTGAGCATGTACTTTTACTTTTCCAAATAAATATCTTACTTACAAATACAAGTCTTCTGTGTGTTTTGGGTGGGAGCCAGGACAATATGTCTCAGCTCTGCTCACCTCTGCCTGCAGGTTCTGTGAAGAACATAGAGACAGCTGTGGAGACTAAGGTTTGCAGCAGATGATAGACTTCAGCAGATGATAGATAGTCTGGCTTCCAGAGACCTGCCAACAAGCTCATGGGGACCACAACTACCCTTTAGGAAGTTGTCTTGTAGCCTCGGCTGCCACCTATTGCCCCACCAGCACCCAAAGGGCCTCCCTGAGAAGAACAATGGGAGCTAAGAATGCTTCCTAGCGTTCCTTCCCCATGGGCTGCCAAGTGGGCAATGTCATAACAAATAGCTAGTCACTTCCTTCCTCACCAACTGGGCACAGTATGGTTCTTTGGGATCTAGCACCCCATTCAAAGCTCCAAACCACATGGAATGACTCTTCTGGAAGATGCAATGGAAGCAGAAGGTAAAGACATGCAGTGGGCACAATTATGTGCTCTAATTATGTGCCCTTGCAGACAATCTTTTGCCCCTGTTTGCAGAGAGATAAGCCATGCTAATCTATTAAGCCAATCTGTTGCTTTAAGTAGGATCCAGCCTTGTTTTTGTTTTTCTGGGGCAAGATGTCAAGAGAGGCCTGGTCTTCTTAGAATGTTTACGGTGGCTTTTCTCCTAAACCTTCCCAAATGAGAGCAGGGAAAGAGAGAGAAGGTATTTGCACACAAATGTATGTGATTCATTTAAAAACATTGTTTCGAGACTTGTTTCAAATGAAAACTCCCAGACCAGGGAGGTGAGGAAGTGTCACACTCTCCCCACAGACTGGGGTGTCTGTAATAGGGAACTGAATTAGCAAGTAGGGAAAACCAACATGCGCTACTCATTATGAATTGTTAATAGCCTGTTTACAGCTGAAGCTGTCACAGAAAACAAGAGAGTCTGCTAAGTCAATAATTTATTTCAAGCCGTGGAATTAATTAGGGAGACAGTTAAATAAGTGTGGGAAAGTAAGAATATGTTTGGTTTGAGATGCGAGCAGCATTTTGCAGCTGGGATTGCTACAGTGAACAAGAAGGTGGGGGTGACAGCAGCAGCTCATCTAACAGAAACACAAAAAGAGACTTGAGGCAGGTGATCCCTGATAGGTTCTCCAGATGTTTAAGAACATAGGGAGCTGCCTTACACCAAACCAGACTCTTGTTCCATCAAGCTCAGTACTGTCTACACTGAGTTGTACCCAGTACTAGTCTTACTCAGAGTAGACCTGTTGAATTTAATTTAAAATGTAACTGAATCATGTCAATCAATTTCAGTGGGACTGCTCTGAACAGAAGTTAGTTAAGTACAACCCTCTGACTGAAACTCTGGAAAACCTGTCAAATAGAAGAGCATACATGTTGGGGTTAGAACTGCATGAAAAGCAGATGTTCTGAGATTCACTGTTTTCTTGATCAAAAACTTCTTCTCCTAAGCTGCAATGGGTGGGTGGGTGGAAATGCAATACCTCATATTGTGCCTTTGCTACAGATGGGCATGCAGAGCTTTCTCAAGCTCAACCTCAGGTTAACTCAGAAATCACCTGAAATCTTGGTGGCAGTGAGGAATGGGTGTGGATCCAAAGGTTTGGAGTCTGAGGGGGAAATGCCCCCACTCGGCTCTCATGGCCCTTAAAAGTCCTCCCCAGCATCTCTCAAAAACGCTTTAATTATTTTTGAAGTGGAAACCTATGGAGAAAAGAGAACTGGTTTTTCCTCCTTCCTCTTTCTCTGTCATGCTGACTCAATGGCTTGGTTCAGACATCATGCTAGACCATGGCTTATTCAAGGGCCTAGCTGTGTGTATGAACCCAACCTAGCAACTATGGTTAACCTTGACCACAGCTTAGCATTATGTGTGAACTATGCCACTGGATAGCAGTGTGCTGTGGTACAAAAACCCAAGGAAACATGGAAAGTGCAATTGTCCCAAGGACTGCTGACAGTGCAGTGATTGGATCTACTATCCAGATCATTCCCCAATCCAGAGGTTAGTCAGAGTTTCAGCTGGTCATGGTCATGGTAGTCAACCCTCAGAGCTGTTGACAAGGAACCAAGAGCAACTGATGTCACACAACACATCATTTTAACATTCCCCACATCCTTTTAGAACACATGGAATGCTTGGATTACAAAAATACCCAAAGTTGTTCCCACAAAATCTTTATATTTAACGTTCAGTAAAAATGATTTGTTTCTTGGCTGCCTCTCCAAAATACAGTCGTCAACAGGTTTACCATGGGTGAGTCAATCACCCATCTCCTACTTTGTGTTGTTTAGTTGTTTAGTTGTGTCCGACTCTTCGTGACCCCATGGACCAGAGCACTCCAGGCACTCCTGTCTTCCACTGCCTCCCACAGTGGAAACTCATGCTGATAGCTTCAAGAACACTATCCAACCATCTCATCCTCTGTCGTCCCCTTCTCCTTGTGCCCTCCATCTTTCCCAACATCAGGGTCTTTTCCAGGGAGTCTTCTCTTCTCATGAGGTGGCCAAAGTATTGGAGCCTCAGCTTCACGATCTGTCCTTCCAGTGAGCACTCAGGGCTGATTTCCTTAAGAATGGATAGGTTTGATCTTCTTGCAGTCCATGGGACTCTCAAGAGTCTCCTCCAGCACCAGAATTCAAAAGCATCAATTCTTCGGTGATCAGCCTTCTTTATGGTCCAGCTCCTACTACCATCTCCTACTACCCTTCTGGGGGAAAAAACCCACCTCACCCTCCCACTATATATAAAGGTCTGGTGACTTCTATTTCAGTGTATCTGAAGAAGTGTGCATGAACACAAAAGCTTATACCCAGAACAAACTTTGTTGGTCTCGAAGGTGCTACTGGACAATTTTTTAATTTTTTATTTATTTTGACTGCGTCAGACCAACATGGCTAAATCCTCCAAAATACTTCCAACATATTTGTCTCAAAGCAACCATCCAATACACTAAAATCTGAAGCATTATATCTTTTATTTCTTCCGTTTCCCTGGTGGAGAAACTCACATTTTCAGGTGTTTGAGCTTTGACCCTTTCCTTTTCACTAAAAACAAGTGAGAAAAACTGTATTACTTTCATGTCTAGACATTGGCAGATGAACACCTCAGGCCAGTGGTAGCGTTCAGTGTTATATGAAGCTTTGCAGTATCACTCCCAACTAATCACCTAATTTTTCCCAGGCAATTTTACATGATTACAACCTCCTGGATGGAGTAAATAAGTTGAATGAAAGCTAAACATGCTGTAATTTGTTGCAAGTTGTGTTTAAATAAATTAGTCTATGTAAACGATTAACCCTCCATAGGGGACGCAGACCAGAGAAATCCCATCAAATATAGCTTATTGAGGTCCCCCAGATGGGAGCTCCATGGCTTTTCACTTTTTATGTATATAAAAAATAGCTTACTTGCTGATGGACTAGAAATACTGTTTAGATAGCAGAAAGGGTGGGGATTATAGTGCTATAAATTACTGTGAGATTCTATTGGGCTATCATTGACAATAGCTAAAGGAGCAAATATTTACTCAGAAACTCTCAGGACCATGCGAGGGAGGGATTAACATGTGTTTCTTGTTTCATATGCGCTGGGACTACAACGAGGATTAGAGATCCAAATGACTAAGGATTCACACTGGGTTGAATGAAACCACCTCTATTTCACAGTACAGGATGGGGGATCTGGACCACAAGGGCTGACTTGAGATTCTCAATGAGCTCTCCATGTTGAGGAGTGATAAAAAGAGTGCACACAGAAACCATCAAATGGTGAGCATGATCAATTTTGTAAGAACCAAGCTCTCCTCCCTAACCCCCTCCCCATGTTCACTGCTAACAGAAAAGGGAGGGGCACATCTTAATAATACAGCAGATTCTTTCCATGCCAAAGGTCTAGGGTTGGTGCCTATCTCCAAAGGACATGGTAGTAGGTGATGGGAAAGACTCTCTCCCTGCCAACAGAATAGAGAAGATGGAGGGAGGTGGATAATCTTTCCTTACTCATGGATTTTTATTATTGCACTTACAGTCCATTGCTGTCCAGTGATCAGGGGGGAAATGCTCAGGTACCTCACGCCTGGGACGTGGGTGGTGCTGTGAGTTAAACCACAGAGCCTAGGACTTGCCGATCAGAAGATCAGCGGTTTGAATCCCCACGACGGGGTGAGCTCCCATTGCTTGGTCCCTGCTCCTGACAACCTAGCAGTTCGAAAGCACGTCAAAGTGCAAGTAGATAAATAGGGGGAAGGTAAACGGTGTTTCCGTGCGCTGCTCTGGTTCACCAGAACCAGAGTCATGCTAGCCACATGACCCGGAAGCTGTACGCCGGCTCCCTCGGCCAATAAAGTGAGATGAGTGCCACAACCCCAGAGTCGACCACAACTGGACCTAATCGTCAGGGGTCCCTTTACCTTTACCTCAGGCCTGGCTAGAAAGCAGGTGTAAATCTGCAAATCTGGTCATGAGGTGAACTGAGTGGTTTATTTAGAATCCTGCTGATGTATCAACTTGTATACAATGTTTTATCATATATGCAACAAAAATTTCCCATTCATTTTTAAATTTGTTGTTATCCTAATTTTGGAGTCTTCCTGTTAATTTAGCCATCTCTGCATATTCCATTAACTTAATTTGCCAATCTTTTTTTGTGGGGATTTTTTCCTCTTTCCAACATTGGGCTATCAATATTTGTGCGGCTGTGGTCACATACATGAAGAGATTTTTATATTTTTGGGGTATTTCCCTTCTTATAATTCCTAATAGGAAGGCTTCTGTTTTTTTGACAAAGATTATTTTAAACATTTTCTTTAGTTCATTATATATCATTTTCCCCTTTTTATATAACTTTACATTGCCACCACATATGTTAAAATGAACCTTCTACTTCTTTACATTTCCAACATCTTTTGATTTATATATTCGTGATAACTTCACTGATGTTAAATACCACCTACAGGTGAAACTCGAAAAATTAGAATATTGTGGAAAAATTCATTTATTTCAGTAATTCAACTTAAAAGGTGAAAATAATATATGAGATAGACTCATGACATGCAAAGCAAGATATGTGAAGCTTTTATTTGTTATAATTGTGATGATTATGGTGTACAGCTGATGAAAACCCCAAATTAACAATCTCAGAAAATTAGAATATTCTTGCGCTTAATATTTAGGACTGTTTGCTATGGTGATTGCCACTGTCTTCAGAATCTTCATGCTGCCTTCCCTTCCTAAATGCTACTAATTATATATGGGACTGGTCATAGACACTCCCATTGTGATAATAGCAACTCTTGCAGTAAACAGTTCTGAACAGTTACATCAAGGAGTCAATTATTATCTTCATCCATATCACTGTCTACCACTAGCAGGACTTGATGGCCTGGATGATATGGTGAGAGGCAGGACTAAGACTGCCAGAACCCGCTTTGTGCTAGAATGACATCAGAACCTTGGGCAGGAACAAAGGAGTTGGGTTGGGATGAAGGATCAAGTGGTCCAGGACCAAGGATAGCAATCCTGCAGCTGAGACACAACTGTGGGATCAAGACTGACCGCTTAACTGTTGGGATACTGCCAGGGAGACGGAGGCATCAGGCAGGCCTCCAGCCATCTCCGGACGATCACTGGTCTCCCATGGAACAGCACCAGCCAATTAGCGACACGAGCCTCAGAGACATTCCAAGACCCATGCACACCCTTTCAACAGAGTCTCCACAATGAAAGATTCAGACAGGAGAGAATATTTACAGCTTTATTCAACGTAGATCAGAACAAAGGAAAAAAGATGACTGCTTGCCTCCGTGCCCAGGAAAACAGCCGGAACAAAAGCTATATACAAAACGGAAGTTCCCAGCGAGAACAGTGCTGGGAGTAAACAGGCATGTGATACACAACAATCATGCCTGACCCTGTTAAGGTGGAACGGAACTATCCTAACACTAACATGCCAGCTTTATGAGGAAGGAACATTTTATCATATGTAGTGGGAATGCAAATGCATTTAAAAAATATTGGGAAATGATATACAATGAACTGAAAAAAAGTTTAAAATGAATTTTGAAAAAAAGTTTAAAATGAATTTTGTTAAACACTAACACCTTTTTGTTAGAACAAAAAAAATTCCTTGCAGTAGCACCTTAAAGACTTTTTGTTAGGTATCTCAAATCAAGAGCTACCAAAAGAAAAAGCATGCATTATTTATGTATTCTGCAACAGCGTTAAGAATCTGGATTGCACAAAATTGGATTGCACAAAATTGGAAGACGGAAGAAATACCATCAAAGGAACAATGGCAAGAAAAGCTGATGAACTATGCAGAATTGGCTAAGTTAACAGACAAACTATGAGAGAAAGACAAAAAAGGACTTCAAAAGGATCTGGGAACCATTTGCAAAAACAACAGAATGGACTGGATTCATAAAAACAACAACATAAAATTTCAGAATCTGATAAAAAGAGCAATAAAGCATCCATAATAACAGAAGATATGCAGTACCAACATCAAGAATCATAAATGGCATGATTTGAAGAAACTTTCACAATTTCATTTGAGTAACAGATATTTCAGAGAAATAATAAGCGATTTTATTTTTGTGTAGGGAAAGCAGGATATGATAAATAAAACTAAATAACTCAGCAGAGGGGGAGTTGAGGGAAGTCCAGAGGAGGGGAGGGAGAATACTTGTAAATGACATGATGAATGAGATTTGTATCATTAATTGTTCTAAAATTCAAAAAATATTCTAACAACAACAACAACAACAACAACATGATGCTGGCTTTATGAGCGCTGTAATGTGCCTGTTAAAGGGCCAATGTCTGTGGGTCTTTCTAGGCATGAGGCAGTTCTGAGCTTGAAAGGCTTGATTTGTGAAAGCTGTGTTGTTTTCTTGATCCTCAGAGGAATTGTAGGCAGTAGCCAATAGGCAAAAGTGCATCATTGGGATTGGAGGCTCTGTCCGCTGGAAGGCGTACCAGGATGGTCTGGGGAACAAACCCATTTCTTTGATTGCTTGGAGACTCTAAGTCAAAGGACTCAGGGTCAGGGTCTGGGGCCATCACACTTTTAAGGGAAAGCTGTTTTCTGTTACCAGCTTGGCAATAGGGACATATTTACTCCTTCCCATTCAGACTGATAGCAATGTCACTGACTTTGTTTGCCTTAAGTGTTATTTTCCAGTAGCCAAATCTGATTTGCTATGCAGAGCTATGGCATCACTACAAGATCCCTGATAGACTGGGATCACATAGTCAAGAAGGGAGAAAAATGGGACCAGAGCAGAAACACATCAGGACGGTAAAGGTAAAGGGACCCCTGACCATTAGGTCCAGTCCTGACCGACTCTGGGGTTGCGGCGCTCATCTAGCTTTATTGGCCGAGGGAGCCGGCGTACAGCTTCCAGGCCATGTGGCCAGCATGACTAAGCCGCTTCTGGCGAACCAGAACAGCACACGGAAACGCCATTTACCTTCCCGCTGGAGCAGTACCACCAAGTTTTATTGCGGCAAAAGCCAGTGACAGTACCTATTTATCTACTTGCACTTTGACGTGCTTTCAAACTGCTAGGTTGGCAGGAGCAGGGACCGAGCAACGGGAACTCACCCCGTCGGTGGGATTCGAACCGCCAACCTTCTGATCGGCAAGTCCTAGGCTCTGTGGTTTAGCCCACAGTGCCACCCGCATCCATCAGGACGGTAAAGAGGCACAAAACATAAATTGTCACAATCATAAGAGGTTTCTCACTCCCTTTGAAATCATATTTTCCCCACTGAAAATGATTTTGGGCAACTATTCAGTGTGGTTGCAGATGGAAAACAACTGGAAGACTGGCTCTAGAGACCTTGACCTGTAAACCCACCTGCAGTCCCTTGGCATGTTTGCTGAGTAATCTGCCGACAGCAGGTTATGTGATCTCACACAGCTGTCAGTTTGGATCACGTTATGTACAACACATGACACCGCATGAAAGCTCTCACAGAGATGGAATCCAATATGACTTTTGAGAATATATTCACTTGGAAAAGGAGGAAAAGAATGTCTAGGTAAAGCTACTTATTTTTAATCTTTTAAGCCCTTTGAAGAACTCATTGTGTGTGAAGGGGGGAGAGGGAGGGAGGGAGGGAGGGAGGGAGGGAGAGAGAGAGAGAGAGAGAGAGAGAGAGAGAGAGAAATCCACAGGAGCTTGATAGATGTAGACAAAGAGAATAGCAGAACTCCAGTCCATGATTGGCAGAAGTGTTGCCAGACCTTCTTTTCAGGCACCAGGTAAACGTCTTTCTCTTTGCCCAAGCCATTGGCCCTTAATATGAAACATTTCAGACATCTGTGGCCTCTTTTAGTTGGGTGGAATCTGTAAGACTCATCTTCCAACTCCTTTTTTTAAAAAAATAATAATATTTATTGAGTTTCCAAAAATTTAAACACTACAAACAAAAAAAGCAAAAAGAAAAGAAAACAACGAAAAACAACACAATACAAGAACACTACAAAACACTAACACATAAGACAAATAAAACAAAACAAAAACCATTTACAACACATTAAACAATTTCAATGTCATATCTTTTCGTTCGCTTATTTCCACGACTTCCTCACACCTCCCTTTTTGTATTCCACATCAATTAATTATTTCAGCAATTCCTTTCCATCTTCCTCTGTTTCCTATCCTATAATTATCTTAACACATTCTAACCTTATTTTGTTCCCTTTAATGCTCTATTAATCTATTTATACTTAATTCCTTATAATCTTCCAACTCCTTGCCTTTTTAGTTGTTTTGTTTATTTCATTGGTTTGAATGTCACTTTGCGTCTCGCTACTGAGGAAAGCAACTAACAAATTAATAATGGGAGTAGTAATAGTAATACTCTAGAATCCATAAGAGGTTATAGAACCATGAACCTGTTGAGTTGGAAGGGATCCCAGCGGGATCCCTTCCAAGTGGGATCTAGTCCAACCCTCTGAAAGAATCGCAGCTAAAGAATCCTTGACAGATGGCTAACCAACCTCTGTGCTTTTTTAAATAAAACAAAACACCAATGAAGGAAAATCCACCATCTTCTGAGGTGTATGTATAGCACACCATGAAAACTGTTTGCTATAACAGGGCATTCTGGAATGTAGTGGTTTGCTGGACATACATTTGTGCTGGTTCTCTCCAGCTGTGTAGGACTTTACTAATATAGCAATATGAATTTGCTGCTGTCTCTTGAAAGAGACAATACAGGTTTTAGAGGAGAGGGACTCTTTCAATCTTCCTGGGCAGAAAGAACTAGTAAGATTGATCCTACCCCCCCCCCTCTTTCTTCCGACAAAATGCATCTCCCATATATGAAAAAGCAACCCTCTTGTTCACAGTGTGGAGAGCAAGCAGAGAGAAACAGCAGTTGTAGCGAAACAACCGTTTCAGAATGATTTATGATTCTTGATGTTGGTACTGCATATCCTCTGTTATTATGGATGCTTTATTGCTCTTTTTATCAGATTCTGAAATTTTATGTTGTTGTTTTTATCTGTTTTGTAAGCTACCCTGAACATTTGCAGATAAGGTGAGATATTATGCTTAACAATTGCAGTAGCACCACTAATAATAAATAATTTAATCGGGCATTGAAGTGGCTGTTGTACAAACAGTGCAGGAGTGAAGTAGTAATTTAGTGCTGACATTTATATGAGCATAAATGAATGCTAGATGGAGAGGCCGGTGTGGAGTTACCCTAGCTTCTCAGAAGACTCCAACTTATCCTCTTTTACTCATGGATCCCTTGTAGACAGCTATTTTATTTACCTTTAATTGGAAGAAAGCATCATCAGCTTGGTCATCAAGCATGGTCAATAACCAGGGATGATGGAAGCTGTAATTCAGCTTGGAGGGCTAAAGTAGCTTACAAAGTACCTTCTTCAATATCAACCACCTTGGAGCCTATGATTGGCTGGTGAGGCTTGGTTGGTGGTCTGGAATCTGTCAAAGATGCTATTGAAAGGGCATTCTCAGTGGCAGTTCCCCATTTATGGAACCAAGGAGGTGTCCTTGGCGGGGTTCATATGTCTCCCTCATTACAGACTTTCAAGAGGAATCTAAGAATATTCCTGTTTATCCAGGCACTTGATGACTGAAAGATACTGTTCCTGGTAAACATGGGATCGTGGACTGAGAATGTTTCTAGCTGTTGTTGTTTTTTAACATTCTTAACTGTTTTTAGAATGCACATATGAATGAATATAATGTGTTTTCTACCCCGGCCCTTCAAGAGGAACGGCAGGAGATGCTTTCAAATAGGAATAACAATACCCTTGAAACTGGGACATGTGATATTCTGGTCCCCGCTGTGCCTGGGGACCGAAGGATCAGCTCAATCTATCATTGCAGGAGGGAGGAACAGGAGAGTTGTGCCAATACAGTGGTACCTCAGGTTACAGATGCTTCAGGTTACAGCCGCTTCAGGTTACACACTCCGCTAACCCAGAAATAGTACCTCGGGTTAAGAACTTTGCTTCAGGATGAGAACAGAAATCCGGTGGCAGCAACGCTGCGGCAGCGGGAGGCCCTATTACCTAAAGTGGTAGCTCAGGTTAAGAACAGTTTCAGGTTAAGAATGGACCTCCAGAATGAATTAAGTTCTTAACCCGAGGTACCACTGTATAAATTGAACCTTTCGTGGGTTGTGTCTTAACACAGAATTATTTCATGGGCTGCCATGCATGCTTACCGTTGTACATATTTATGTTTAAATGGGGCATGATGTCATTTGAATTTGTGTATTTGCACTGTTCATGCCTTATCCCTTAAGCAATAAGCATTTTTATGTGCATATATATATATATATATGAATGTAAGTGCATGCTATGAGTTCTCTGTCTGAATTCTTTTGCTTGACACTTTCATCAGCCTGCAACATGTGGCATACAACGTCTCCACAATACAAGTGTCAGAACTGTCAGAAAGATTAACAATAGGTATTTGAAAAGAAAACAGTAGGTAGTTAAGGAGCTGCTCTTAGATTGTGATTTATGGAGGTCTTTATGACAGACCCATGATTTTGCGGGGGGGAAATAGTAGATGTTCCAATAAAACCCAAATAATGGATGTTCTGATAAACAACTTGATCTTTACAAGAGTTGTTATTTTGCTGTTTCTTTTCTTAAAGATGGTCAAGCTTCAGAGAAGGAAGATAGTAAAGCACTTGGCCTCTCTAAAGGTGCAAAAAGGATGAAATGTGATGCGTAACACTTGCCTGGTGTGCCAGGATTCTATGACTGGCCACATTCTCTGAGTGGTTAGTGTCCATAAACGTTCCATGACATCACAGCATTTCAGCCAATGGCTTAGAAGGGGGAAACTCACCATCAGGCAGGTGATAAGCAACAGCCAGTTGTTGTTATTGTTGTTGTTGTTTAAATTGCCTGTCATTGTATACTATGGTAGATTAAACTGTCCATATGAGTACAGGGAAAAGGCAGCACCCTTTGAGATCAACAGGGAGGGATCTCTGTCTACCAACAGAAATTTATCTCTTGGGGAAATCCATGGACAGAGTTCTCTACCCTCCCCCTTTTTTCTTTCTGATTTTTCTTTTTTCAGAAGTCAGTAACTCAGATGTCAGGAGAAGCAAATATTTATGGGATGGCTGATAGGCTCATATTATTGAGTGATGTTCATTGAAGCCTGTGGCTTTTGAAAAAATATTTTTATTGCTATTTTGCCTGCCTTTGCCTTACAATACTCCTTGTCAGCCCCCACCAGTAGGTTTGGGGCTCAGTAGTTACGCACATCCCATTTCATGAGTCATTTTGAAAGACAAAGCAAGTGGGGGGGGGTATTTTTGGAGCGCTTGTCTATTCTCATCTGTAAAATCTTGTGTGTGTATATATATATATATATATATATATATATATATATATATATATCTGAATGTACTGTCTTATTTTTCAGCAAGGTGTAGACACATATAGGGGAATAGAAAGAAAACATGGTTATACAGAGTAATAGGTACATGATTCTAATTTTGCTTTGTTTTGAATGCTGAGTTTGTGCATACTGACAACCAGCATCTCTGTTAAGGACAGAACCTGACCTAGGCACCATTTGGGTCAGTTTGGGGGGCCTATATCTGGAGGGTCTCCAGCCTGGTGACCCTCAAATATTTATGCCCACAGAGTAGTACATGCTCAGACCCTCCAACTGTCCCTATTTTCCAGTGATGTCCCTGATTTAGAAAAGCCGTTCCGGTTTCTGATTTGATTACGGGATGTCCCGGTTTTTTTTTCTTAGGACGTCCCTACTTTCATTGGAGAAATGTTGGAGTGTATGGAGTTATTCATCTTCTGAGCTGTCTGAAGGTAATCCTATATAGGGAAGGTTTTTTTAATGTTTTATTGTGTTTTTATATCTGTTGGAAGCTGCCCAGAGTTGCTGGGGCAACCCAGTAAGTTGTGTGGGGTATAAATTGTAAAATTATCATTATGGAATGGGATGTCCCTATTTTCTTTGGAGAAATGTTGGAGGGTATGCATGCTGGTGCAGTGAGGCAGAAAGCATTCATGGCATGAGTACCTTGAATGCAAGGACGTGCTCAGGCTGATGCCTGTTGCCAAAAACACCTTCCCTTTGTTTTTAATATTTCAATGGCATCCTGACATGCTACCCAAACATTTTGGATGTAGGACTGTAGCTCAGTGGTACAGCACCTTTTTTGTATGCATAAGAACATAAGAACATCCTGCTTGATCAGGCCTGTAGCCCATCTAGTCTAGCATCCTGTTCTCACAGTGGCCTTTCAGAAACCCACAATCAGAACCTGTCTGTGGCAGCATTCTACACACTTTTGACTCACAGGGACGCGGGTGGCGCTGTGGGTTAAACCACAGAGCCTAGGACTTGCCAATCAGAAGGTTGGCGGTTCGAATCCTCGCAACGGGTGAGCTCCCGTTGCTTGGTCCCTGCTCCTGCCCACCTAGCAGTTTGAAAGTACATCAAAGTGCAAGTAGATAAATAGGTACCGCTCCAGCGGGAAGGTAAACGGTGTTTCCGTGCGCTGCTCTGCTTCGCCAGAAGCGGCTTAGTCATGCTGGCCACATGGCCCAGAAGCTGTACGCCGGCTCCCTCGGCCAATAAAGCGAGATGAGCGCCGCAACCCCAGAGTCGGTCACGACTGGACCTAATGGTCAAGGGTCCCTTTACTAGCTGGCATTTAGGGGCATACTGCCTCAAGCCATAGGCACCATCTCTGGGGGCCGAGGCACCCACAAAAATTTCACTGTAAGTGCCCGGCCAAGCAACTCAATGCATCACACCACGTGCCAAGTCCCAGAGGGGCCCATTGCACCCTCCAAAAGGCCTGTTGAGCCTTTTGGAGGGCCCATTAGTGCTTGTTGCAGCTGTGGGAGGGCCTGGTGGGCCCCACTGTGCCGTGTGATGTCATGTGCATGCCACATTGAGCCGTGCTGCATCATGGAACATCACACACATGCGCCAGGCACCCCCATTGTGGGGGAGAAACCAGCACACCTGCCTCCAACAGTGGAGGTAGAACATAACTATCATGCTTAGTGACAGCCATTAATTTGTCTAGGCCTCCCTCTTCTTAAGTGGCCACCACAGCACCTTGCGGGAGTGAAGTCCATACTTATTATTTCTCATAGGTCTTTACATGCCAATGCCACTTTTCTTCTCCACCCGCCCTTGACTTTTCTAGCCATTGTTTCACATTTCCCAGGACAGCTAGAAACTTAGCAACAACCACAAGGCTTTGAACAAAAGCTCACAGTCTTCGCAGTAGACTCAGAACTTGCAAACTGTTGTTGGCATAAAGAGCAGATTCACAACCGCCAGGGTATAAGGCAGACTTTAATCTGCAACATCTGTTCACAGCTCACTCCCTGCTTAATAAGCTGGCATTTCCTAGTCCCATTCATCTGTTGCTTTCTCGCTAATTTTGCAATAACGACTAAGATCAAGCTCTGTATTTCTGGCTGGAACAACTTGATTGGGGAGATTATGTCTAGCAAGCCTTTGCTATCAAGTCTCATCAAGACAAATTTTCGCTTTGCTTCAGAGAATCAGCAGGTAAGTTGGACTAGTTGCTCTCCAAAGCAAAACACATTAGGAAGGCTTAAGCCTCAAGCAGGCAATGATAACAGAAGCATTGTTGGAGAGAAAACATTCACCTGTAGGACATTTTCTACTGTTATAATCTAAATGACTGAAATGAACATTACTGTCCTTGGTTTAACACAGAGGATGTCATGCCCCGAGGGATTCTCCCAGTTGATTCAGAAGAATCAAGTGTGCTGAAAAATAGCTGTACATGATTCCTAAGTACCAAAGATCAGCCAAACACTTTATTCAGAATAAATGTATTTGGCTGCAGCTCTTTCTGCCTGGTGCAAGCCTTTGGAATTAAAGCATGTTAGGCCCTGGTAACCCAGGATGTAGAATAAGGTGACTCTGAGTCAACTCCCTGGGATAGTTCATTGTTGCATATTGTTTCTAAATCTAATGTTGTACATTGTTTTAATTGTCTGTTTTAACCACATTTGCACATCAGTTTCTAATGTTGTGAGTGTCCTCTATTTCAGAGGCTTCTACTCTGTAGCCTCTTACAGTTGTTTTAACTGCGAGTCTTTTAGTTTTTACACTCTTACAGTTGTTTTAACTGCATGTTTTTATTTGTTTTTAGTTTTTATCTGTTCTAATTATCAGTTTTTAACCATCCATTATCCGTGTTTAATCTTGTATTTTATTCAGATGTTTTATCCTATGCTTGTTTCTTTGTCCTTATTTGCTCCAACATTTATCAGTTAAAAAAATCCTAACTGCTATTTTATTTATATGTTTATTTGTTTTTTATCCTGGTCTGTGACCGTAATAAAGTTCATTCAGGTGGAAAGGAAACTGTACGTAGCCAAAGCGTATTGCTTTCATGCCAATCCAATGTAACTGATGAGACCTTTGGGGGCCCATGGGAACATTTGCAGACTGGAGAAACTCTTGTGGGGCCACCCCACACACGAGGAGAGCAGCCAAGTACTCACCACAACTGAAATTGAACAACTGAACACCACAACTGAAACTGAAATCTGTTCCACCAGACTGCCCTCTTCCATACGGAAAGGTTTTTACTTGTTTCATCATTGCAAGGAGTTTGGCCCTAGCACAATAGGTAAAGGACTCCTGGATGGTTTAGTCAAAGGCGACTATGGGGTGTGGTGCTCATCTCACTTTCAGGCCGAGGGAGCCGGCGTTTATCCACAGACAGCTTTCTGGGTTGTGTGGCCAGCATGACTAAACCGCTTCTGGTGTAATGGGACACCGTGATGGAAGCCAGAGTGCATAGAAACACCATTTACCTTCCTGCCAGAGCAGTACCTATTTATCTACTTGCACTGGCATGCTTTCAAACTGCTTGGTTGGTAGGAGCTGGGACAGAGCAATGGGAACGCACCCCATCGTGGGGACTCGAACCAAGAACCTTCTGATCAGCAAGCCCAAGAGGCTCAGTGGTTTAGACCACAGCGCCACCTGCGTCCCACTGCTAGCACAATATTCTGGACTTCAAGATGCAAGCTTGTGCTCTGAGCCAAGTACCTGGTGTAAAAGGGCTAATCTAAGGTCACCAGATGTCCCCGTTTCCCGGGGACAGTCCCCGGATTTACAAATCATTCCCCTGACAAAATCCATCTATTTAGTAGGAAGTCCATCTATTTAGTAGGGACGCGGGTGGCACTGTGGGTAAAACCTCAGTGCCTAGGACTTGCCGATCGCATGGTCAATGGTTCAAATCCCCGTGGCGGGGTGCGCTCCCGTCGTTCGGTCCCAGCGCCTGCCAACCTAGCAGTTTGAAAGCACCCCCGGGTGCAAGTAGATAAATAGGGACCACTTACCAGCGGGAAGGTAAACGGCATTCCGTGTGTTGCGCTGGCTCGCCAGATGCAGCTTGTCACGCTGGCCACGTGACCCGGAAGTGTCTGCGGACAGCACTGGTCCCGGCCTCTAGAGTGAGATGAGCGCACAACCCTAGAGTCTGTCAAGACTGGCCCGTACTGGCAGGGGTACCTTTACCTTTTTACCATCTTTTTAGTAGGAAGTTGAAATGTATCCCCGGATTCATTGAAAAAAATCTGGTAACCTTAGGTTAATCATAAAGCTGCATCATCACATTCTGTGCTAGCCAGCACTCCTGAACTGTCTTCAAGCCTACCTTTCAGCACTGTTGCATCTCAGGGTAAAGGGACAGCAGCCAGCAGAGGGTCAGATGTGGTCTTTAGCACTGCTAGGCACCGCTGAATCCATCCCATCAGTTGCAACAGCCCTACGAGGTGAAAAGGAAAACTCCAAGAGGCAACTACAGAGTTAAAGTTCTCTTGCGTGTAAAATGGATGTAAAATCCCATGTGCCTGGGCTGCATGTTAAAGTCAGTCTTGCATTTCTTCCATTGTTGCGGAAACAAAATTCAGAGTGCTGGTCAAGTATTCCTATTGTTTGAGGAACAACTGCAGTGGCTTTATTTTTAATGTCGTGTGACAACTTTGTTTAAATCTGATTCATTGTGCTCCTCATTGTGAAAGCCTTCCTCTCCCTTGGCTTGCCAGGCATTTCAGGACTCCTCGCATATATGAATTGCAGCAAAGGGAAAGCAAAGAAAGGGATAAACAGAATGGATTGACTTTGATCACAACCAGTGCAGAGATTTAAATACCCCATGATAGCAAAGTGGCTGACTGTGTTGAAAGGAACATAATAGTAATTGTTTGGGATTGTTTTTTCTAGCTGTTATTTTGTTAAACAGAAAAAGAAGAGAAAGAAATGAAAGAAAGAAAAAAAGGAAAATATTTCCGCTTATACCCACAGGGAATCTAGGAAATGGCCTCATGTAATTCTCTCAAGCAGCTGTGGAAATGTTTATCCCTCTTTATAATGATGTTCTTCTTGCTTTATCCAATATCTTTTGTTCAGCTTGAGGTTTTTTTCCCGAGGGGGGTGGGAAGGAGAAGAGAGGCATCACAGAATTTTGCGACTTTTTTCCCTTTTCAGATATTGCGTCTTACAGTGCTACTCTATACAATTCTGCTGAGAAGCCTAGTTCTGTGCCCAGTGGGAGCCAGTGTGGTGTAGTGGTTAAGAGAGCCAGTGTGGTGTAGTGGTTAAGAGAGCCAGTGTGGTGTAGTGGTTAAGAGTGGTAGACTCGTAATCTGGTGAACCGGGTTCGCATCTCCGCTCCTCCACATGCAGCTGCTGGGTGACCTTGGGCCAGTCACACTTCTTTGAAGTCTCTCAGCCCCACTCACCTCACAGAGTGTTTGTTGTGGGGGAGGAAGGGAAAGGAGAATGTTAGCCGCTTTGAGGCTCCTTAGGGTAGTGATAAAGTAGGATATCAAGTCCAAACTCTTCTTCTTCTTCTAAGTGCAAGATACCTTTGCCCGCCAGCACTCTGGCCCTTAAAGGTAAAGGTAAAGGGACCCCTGACCATTAGGTCCAGTCATGGCCAACTCTGAGGTTGTGGCGCTCATCTCGCTTTATTGCCCGAGGAAGCCGGTGTTCAGCTCATGTGGCCAGCATGACTAAGCTGCTTCTGGCAAACCAGAGCAGCGCACGGAAATGCCATTTACCTTCCCGCCCTAGCGGTACCTATTTATCTACTTGCACTTTGACATGCTTTCGAACTGCTAGGTTGGTAGGAATTCTGGCCCTTAGATTTCAACAAAATACTGGGCAAGGTTTTGTACAGTATCTGGTTGGTGTGATTTTCCCATGAGCCTTTGCAAAGGGGAGGGGAAAGGCTATGTAAGGCTGCTTCCCCTGGAGCTCAGGGCCATTTTGCCTTGAGAGCTTTCTGTCCACTTATCCTTGGTTTAGATCCTTCACTAAGTGATCTTGAGTCTCTGGTGACAGGTCCGGAAAGGATTTTTTTGTCTCTTAACCTGATTGGCACTCTCTAAGGCTCCTCTCCCATTTCCTTCGCCAGCAGCCTACGGCTCCTTTGCCTGGTCTCTCTTTGTTCTGGGTGACCATGGGGAGGGAAGCTGGTCACAGGGGGCCATTACAGAGAAGGCATATTGCCAAGACACCCAAGAAGACTTGATAGTCACCACCCTCCTTATGTTTTTTGGAGGTGGGATGCAGTAAACGATGTTTATAAACCTATGTAATAAAATGAATATAACTACATGAGATGCTTGAATTCAGAACCTGTGCAGTTCTGAGCTCTGTTTGCTTTTAATTAAAGAGATCAGATGTTCCCTCCAGGAAGCTACTCTTCAGGCAGAAACCCAGGGGTTTTTTTAGTTTGAGTTTTCTTACAAATGTTTGAATATTGCCGCACAGTCCAGCCCCAAGAAATCATAATACCTACTTTAAAATTCAAATTTAATTCTGAATTTGGAATCCCTAAAAACTGTCCTGATGATAGCATAGCCAAACATGTGCTAGCATTTTATGCCTGGAAATGCCTCCAATAACTATTTAGTGATACTGTCTCCCTCTCTCTTATCTTTCAAATACCTTTTTCATTCAGCCTTTGGTACAGCCCCTTAGGCTTAGTTTCAACATGGAATGAGGATTAAACCCGAAACCTAAGGCCTATAAGGATTAGGACCTGAAATACCATTTGCTCCCATAATGTGATGGAGGGAGACAAGGGGAGTACTTACTTATTTCAGAGCAAACAAAATGAAATCATCTGCATGGGTACCTCACCATATACATGGGTGTAGGGGGCACTCTTCCTTCTTACGAAATAATGAACCTGTGAGATAGACTAGGCTTAGTGACTGGCCTAAGGCTACCCATGAACTTCATAGCTGAACAGGGTCTTCCCACCCTAAATTCAACCCCTTTTCAGTTTACTATTCTATCCTACTGAATTAGGGCAGTATTCAACCAACTTGTTCCATCAGTGCAAGGATTCCAACCCCTCTCCCCTACCCATGTTTGCCTGGCACCGTCCCCCAGTCTGCTCCAGAGGGTTGGAGACCCTGAAATAGATTTAGGGGCTGTGAGGGGTGGGGCAGAGAGGAGGTGAAAGTATTGTATATGTTGTAATTTATTCAATTTTATTTTGCTGTTTGTGTGCACTCTGCATCCTATCACTTTTCCTCTCTCGCCTTCATTTTTACTATGTTGGACAAAATGCTTCTGCGGAAAACTTTTGCGTACAGTAAATCTCAAGCTTGCTTTGCATTGCTTTAGCTTTCTCCCCCGCCCCCTTCCCTTTTTCAAGATGTCTTTGTGTCCATTAAGTTTTGCTACTTCATCTCTAGCTTGTAGGTTTTCCCCTGCCCACAGACAACCCTCTCTTCTCTGCCTGCAACTGTCAGTCCTGTTGAAAGAGAGGCAAGGGCAAAGGGGATCTTGGAGGAGTTACCTGTCAGTTATGTCTGCATGTAGAATACTTGCTGTGCTGCTTGAATACGTAGGTGAGTTATTCTTGCAAAGAAATATCATTATGCTGCTGTTAAGAAAAGGGGCTCCCCTCCCCCCGTTCCAGCCTAGTTGATGTGCCATACCTGCATCAGAGATTATATTAAATCATGATATTAAATCAGCTCAAGTGAGCTCAGATTGCAAATTAGTTTAGGGGTTCAGCAGACCCACGGAGGAATGCTCAACTGTGAGTCAGGGAGATCAACATATGTTACGCTATATTGTGCAACAGCTAGACAAAGGCATGTTAAGCTCATATGCATTGTATAGAACTGATACAGACAGGCTTGCACCAAGTGTTGGCTCTCATTTTTGGGGTGGGATGGGAGGGGCTGGGCAATATAACTTCAGTGAGGGATCTGTGTTTGCCTCAAAAAATGATCTGGATTTTCTGGTGCTTGCAAAGCCGGGGGGGGGGGTTGTGAGCACTGAGAAGGAATGACCACAAAGCCCAGGTGGGGCTCCCCACAACCAACACTGCATCTTTAGAATCATAAGCATTGATGTAAGGGAAAAATCTATATGTGGTATGTGTGTGAGAAAGAGACAGACACACACATAGAGAGAAATGTGCATTATTATTTTTGCAGAGAATTTGCATGAAGCTGAATTACTACCATTTATTGCCATAGTGCCATTAATGTACATGGTTCTGTACACAACTGAAAAAAGAAGTTCTACTCTGAAGAGTCTACAGTCTAAAACAACAAATGCAAACAATACAGTAAAAATCAACAGTTAAAAACGCCATTACATTTGGGATAATAAAACTAGCTAACCAGACCCAGAGGCCTGTGAAAAAAAGTAAGTTTTCCAAAAAGATTTAAACATATGAAGTGAGGGGACAGACAGCAAATGTATCCCAGGGTGAGTCCAACCATACAGAGCAGCAAGAGAAAAAGGATAAAGATGTGATAAAGAACAACAAACAAACCTTGAATGGGTAAGAAACATGGAATTAGAAGAACAAAGAGAATGACTAGGCCTATGGTGGGATGCCAAGGCTGAGGGAGAGGAAGGACCTTGACCACGAAGAGCTTGAAAAGTGAAGACAAGAAACTTATGACGTATTCTAGAGTTAACAGACAGCCAATGAAGTGAGTATAGAAGAGCAGAAACATAGTCCAATAATGCACCAATAAGATTATATTCTCTACAGTCTTTTGAATGGAAATGAGAGGATTGATGTTCAGTGTTGGGAGAAAGCATTACAACCATTTCGATCAGAAATAACTAGAGCATGGATGGTGGGAGGTTCAGGGTAGGCAAAAGCAAGTACTTCCCAGTTAAACTATGGCATTTGTTGCTGCCAACATACATAGCATTAAAAGGATATGTGACAAATTCTTGAAGGATATATATCTGTCAGTGGCTACTAGATGTGATGGCTGTATACTACCGTCATGATCTGGTTTTGGGCTCTTTGAGGGGCACCTGGTTGTCTACTATGGTAAACAGGATCCAGCAGGGCTCTTCTTAGGTTTGAGATCCAGGGATCCCTCAAATGACTCGCCATACATGAACTTTATGAACACTTCTCTGATTCTAACAAACAAGCACTACTGAACTGCCCCAGAAAAAGTGTTGAAGCAAGGTGAAACTACATCACAGAGGCAACCTACAACACAGCTATGTCCTCTTTTGGCAAAGGTAAAGGGACCCCTGACAATTAGGTCCAGTCGTGACCGACTCTGGGGTTGCGGTGCTCATCTCGCTTTATTGGCCAAGGGAGCCAGCATACAGCTTCCGGGTCATGTGGCCAGCATGACTAAGCCGCTTCTGGCGAACCAGAGCAGCACACGGAAACGCCGTTTACCTTCCCGCTGGAGCGGTACCTATTTATCTACTTGCATTTTGATGTGCTTTTGAACTGCTAGGTTGGCAGGAGCAGGGACCAAGCAACGGGAGCTCACCCCATCGTGGGGATTCAAACCGCCAACCTTCTGATTGGAAAGTCCTAGGCCCTGTGGTTTAACCCACAGCGCCACCCGCGTCCCTTCTTTTGGCAAAAGAGAGCAACAAATCCCCAACTGGTTTAAAGCTGGCATAAAGGACATCAAGCCAGTTCCCAGGGAGGTGGCTGTCAGAAAAGTGTTCTATCCCTAAGACGTTGGCTGTTCCAAGCCTGAAGCCTCCTGTCACAGAGTTGTCTCCAGCAGCAGTGTAGCACGGGGGGTGCCAGTGGGGCCGTGGCCTTGGGCATGGATTATTGAGGGGATATGAAGCAGGCATCCTGGCAGGTGCCCTCAACGCAGCCCAGTGGTTTTTTTGTCTTTTTTGTCTTTTTATTTAGATTTTCCATGATACAATTTAATTTTTAAAAAAGAGAAATAATACATCACAGAAAAGAAACACTAAATCATTATACATTAAATCATTATACAATATCCAAAAAAGAAAAAACATAAAATAAAATATACCCACCACCCTGTTTCACTTCCCTCCACCGCTACTCGTCTTCTCTAGAATCAATTTTACCCTTATCATTGCATTCTGATTGTTTTTATTTTCTCTATATACATACATATAGCATTGATAATTTATTGTTTTGATGCATCTACATTCTTAATCTAAGCATATTAGCATGTCTTTTCTAGAGCAAGATTTTGTCATATCATCATCAAAGCATTGCCATTCGTTTTTAGTTTTTGATTTGACTGCTGTCGAAAAACCAACGCAGCCCAGTCTTGTGCTCCTCTCCCAGCATCAGAGGAAACAACACTCATGGGAGGGAGCGCTGGGCCAGGCCATGCTGGGGGCACTGCCAAGGGGGTCCTGGTTTTCACCCACCAAGTGCCATGTCGCCTGGGTGGGCTCCTCCCTGCTCAGGCGGGCAGGCGGCGCAGCATGACCCTGCTTGTCTCCAGTGTGGTGCAGGGTCGCTTTGGTGAAGTCAGCAATGAGAATTAGGGTGCCGAGAACTTCCGGGATAGCGCGAACGGGTAATGGCGGATTCCCTCCGAGCTCCGGAGGGAATCGGCTCCGCTAAGGACGGGTCTTGCCGTGCCGGCGACACGGGGACCCTTAGAAACCGCAGGCGCGGAAGCCTGCGGACATGGTGACTCGGTGGGCACCTTAAACGCCCTCCCTGACCCGCGAAGAGCCTTTTTAAAGGCTACGGAGTGGACCGGAGAGTGGCGTGGTGCTGAGAGTCGATCGCTGCCTTGGCGGAGTGAAGCCGCGAGCCATGACCGGAGAGCGCTATCTTTCTTCCTGAAATTTGGACTGAAACAAATAACCCGTGAGTAGAAGGGAATTTTGGCATTAAAAGTTTTTATACCTAAAATTGAGTACGATCGGGGGTGTGTTAAAAGGAAGTCCGCACCCCCCCCCCCCCACAGAAAGATTCAAAGCAAAGAGAGGAGTACTAAGGCGGAAAGACTTTGGCTTTAAATAGATAACTCTCACGAATTGGATGACAAAGTTATTGTGCTGGAGTGGAAAAGAGCAGAATTTTGAAAGTTTCCTTTTCTCCTGGTAATCCCCCCCCCCCTTGGACCCGGGAGCGCCCTGCGTGAGAGCCCGAGGAAAAAGAATAAAGAGTTTGACAGCTGTCAAAAGAGCTGTCAAACGGGAGGCAAAGACTTGGGACTGTGTTATTGGTACTTTTTCGGACTAAAAAAGCTACATTAAAATTGACCTTTTTGAAACAAAGTGACTGGGAATAACAAAGTGGCTGGGAACAACAAAGAAACGGATTGTTGGAATAGAATCATGATGGAAATCCCCCTGGAGGAAACTAAAGACATTGCAATGGCTGCAGAAGGGAAACTATGGGCAGAGATTGAAAGGATGTTTTTTCTCGTGGGAACTTTACAAGAGCAAAGTACCACAATAAGTAAACAACTGGAGTCTTTCGGTTTGGAACTGAGCAACTCTGCTAATGATACAAAGTTGATGGAAAGAAATTCTGCAGCTGCAGAGGAGGAGATAACTTTGGAGCGGGGGGAAAAAGAAGAAGAAGAAGGAGAGGAACTTCAGGTGGAAAAAACCAACCAAAAGCCTGCAACCTTTGGGAGCAAAGGAAACAAAGAAAACGACAAGTGGACCACAAATCTGCGAAAGGAGAGAAAGACAAAGGAAGAAGTCCCCGGAATAACTGGAATATTGGACTATATAAGAGTAAACAAGTATGATTGGGGCTTTTTCATCAGGCGGGAGTATGAGAGACTGAGTGGTCCTGAGCAGAAACTGAAACTTGTTGAATTGGAAGGAGAAAAAAATGAGGGGCTGGTGACAGAACCTCTTCAAGAAGAGAGGGCCAACAAAATGGATTACCAACAAAATTGGTGGAGAGAGACTAACTGGGGCTTAAGAGCCTCTGATGTGAGAAACCCGGGTTAAAGCAGCCAATCTATTGGGACATTGG
The DNA here is from genome assembly GCF_964188315.1 of Podarcis muralis. Lineage (NCBI taxonomy): Eukaryota > Metazoa > Chordata > Lepidosauria > Squamata > Lacertidae > Podarcis > Podarcis muralis. The sequence continues at coordinate 8,243,093 of NC_135669.1, read as the reverse complement.
TTTGGGAAGGGACAGAAACCGGGGCAGGGGAGGAGGGGAGAGGAGAATAGTTAAAATCTGAGATTTAGAACTGCTATATTATGATTTTTGATGCAATATGTGAAGGGAGGAATTCATGGGAGAAGAATTTAGGCCGTACTTAGAGAAAAGATTTATTGTGTAAAATTGGATAAGTTTAAATTGGGTCAAGCATAAGTGACAAATTTTAAGAAAGGATGAGATATTTAAGGGAGGAGAGCAAATAACTTGCTGAGATAATTAATGAAACTGGAATGTGGGAAGGAGGGTGCGGGGAAGTCAATGAAAGAAGGTAATGAAAGTAAAGTTATGCAATTATGTATGTTTTTGTTTTGTCTTTATATGTCTGTCTGCCTTTAAAAATTTGAAAACTCAATAAAAATTTATTGGGAAAAAAAAAAAAAGAGAGAGAATTAGGGTGCCGTGGTGGGATCCTTAACCTCTGCACTCCATCCTTCGTCCGCTGATGCCAAGAGCTCAAGCTATGCGGCTGGCCTCCAGTTTTGCCTTTGGAGGGGGTATCAAAAAGGAGATATGATCTGGCTCTGATTCTGTCTCATCCCCACAGTGATGCCAGCAGTGGCACAAACAAACTTCACAAAGCCAATCCACCTGAAGGAGACACCGCTTAATTGCCCAGTCTCAGGAACCCAGCCATTTGCCACACAATTAGCTGTGCCCACCCTGAGCTTCAAAGGGAACGTAATGCGTTGGATCAATGTCTTTGCTAATGCTCAGCCATGTTTCTTAGCCTCTGATGCACCTGCTTAATCCATGCCTCGTAACTTGACTTATGTATCAAACTGACTTATGCATTAAAGCCTTTGGCAGAAACGAGTGTTCTCATTTTTCATCCACATGAGAGAACCAGAGCACCTGTTCCAGTCCTCACAAGGTACCTTCCAATAATATAAGACTATATAAAATATGCAGGGTAGCCTCACACCATACATTTTAAAGTACATACAACACACATTTAAATCACATAAAGGTAAAGGTACCCCTGCCCGTACGGGCCAGTCTTGACAGACTCTGGGGTTGTGCGCCCATCTCACTCAAGAGGCCGGGGGCCAGCGCTGTCCGCAGACACTTCCGGGTCATGTGGCCAGTGTGACAAAGCTGCATCTGGCGAGCCAGCGCAGCACACGGAAACGCCGTTTACCTTCCCGCCAGTAAGCGGTCCCTATTTATCTACTTGCACTTTGAGGTGCTTTCGAACTGCTAGGTTGGCAGGCGCTGGGACCGAGCAACGGGAGCGCACCCTGCCACGGGGATTCGAACCGCCGACCTTTCGATCGGCAAGCCCTAGGCGCTGAGGCTTTTACCCACAGCACATAGTTTCACCTAAAGAATTATGGGAATTGTAGTCTGCCCCCTTCCAAAAGAAAGCTACATTTCTCAGCACACATAATGAATTAAAGTTCCCAGGATTCTTTGTAGGTTGTGGATCCGTCCATAGTTCAACAAACCTGCCTTATAACATCTGTCTGTAATGTATCTGTTTGTTTTTAATGCACAGGTGTTTAATGCTCAAATTATGGGCGGAAGGTGAGGAAGGGTCATAATTACATCCAAAAATCCCACCCCAGGCTCTTCCAAAAATTAATCTAAAGTGCAACCTCCTCTGGCCATTCAAAATAGTAGTTAAGGAGAGCCAGCATAAAATACAACAGGGGGATGAGCACAGAGGAAATCATGGCAAAAGATGCAGGCAGAAGCAACTGCAACGTTTAAGGGTTTTGCATTAGTTTTGATTACAGCTTAAACCAAACATTTTATTCTTTCAGCACAAATTTTGAGCTGAACACGTACCACAAAAATTCAGCACTGCCTTAAATACACCATTTAAACATAATGCAGATTCTAGTGATGGAAACCCAAGCCATCAGCAGTGCTGATTTTTAGAGCCAGCAGTGTCCTGGATGACCCACTGAATTATCCATCATCTTCCAAAGACAATTCATTATAAATTCATGAATGAAATCTTGCCAGCTTTCCCCCGCCCCCTATATCTGACTTTACATTATTAGGGCTGACCAGAGAATGCAGCAAGCATTTGGCTCAAACCTCTGCATATCTGTTCCACACTTTGCTTCAGTCACTTTTATTCTAGCCGCCCACCCACCCATTCAGCAGACTGTAACATTACAGGTAGACACGCTAACCACCTGCTAGTAAATGGCTGTAAGCTGAAGGAGCAACATGGGATAGTCATGCAGGTATCCACAGGTTTATTTGTGCGGTGGGAGAGTGTTGTCAGAAGACAAATATCTGCTTCTGAATTGGAGGCTCATTTTATCTTTTTCTTGCTTGCTTGCTGATAACCAGGATTTTGTAAAATGGGGAGGAAGAGAGGAAGAAAAGAGAGGGGGAGAGGGAAAGAAGGAAGGAAGGAAGGAAGGAAGGAAGGAAGGAAGGAAGGAAGGAAGGAAGGAGAAAAGCTAAGGAGGAGGGAAAGAAAAAGAAAAATGTCAAGGTATAAATGTGTTGAGCAGGGGAAAAGAAACAAAATCCTTTCTTAAGTTTTGGTCAGTAAACAAACCTAGAGAGAATAGTTTTTTCAGTGTGTTGACGATGTTCTGGCAGTTCATTAATCCCAGCAAAATCTCTCCAAAGTTACTGATGCGTGGATTCCATTTTCAAATTTCTCATTAGTTCCTCTTTATGGATTAAATGCTGATGTTCACGAGTGAATGCACACAGCTTCAGCTGATGGATGTAATTGGGTTGTAATGGATTTTAGCTGCTGTTCCTTCTGATCTAGCCAATTTGAAATGCGGTATCAATGTATTCTCCCCATATCTCTGTTGGGAATGAGAAATTGAAACCTACAAGATGAAATTTATCAACTTTCATAAAGTCAGCTTCAACCATCATAAAACTGTATTTGAAATAAGTAGATTTGATCCCTCTGTATTCTGGGTGTCCCAACATTGATTTAGGTGCAATAAATATTACCAGCCCAGGATGACATTAACATAGCAAAAAATTTAACAGCAGGGGCATAAAATGACAAGGAAAGATTTAAAGGTTGAAAAACCTCCTTCCAGTTTTATGCATAAATAAACACAAATGATTTGCCACTGCACTGAGTCCAGCAACAAAGACTGGGTGTTTCTGTTTTCCCAAGTATGATTATTAATTCTGCAAGATGCATTTTTCTTCATAGGCCTTTACTCTTTTACTCTTTACTCTTCATAGGCCACTCTGATTTTTTTAGAGTGAGGTCACAATGGACTGGATTGGACTCCAGTCCAATCCACTGAGTGTAGGGGAGTGAAAGGGCCTTACTCCTCCCCACCAAGTCCACCAGCCTAGCCTCTGGTTGTCCTTTCTGCACATGTGGGTATGGAATGTCCAAATGCTTCCTGTGTATATGCTATGTCCAAGTAAATCACAAATAATTAACTCTAAACCAAGAAGTAACAATCATAGCAAACTTAATAACTAGGCCTAGGCCTAGTGGTTCCCCATTGTTACAACCCATCTTTTTTATATACCCAGCTCCCTTGAGCTTCCTGTTACTCCCAGCTATCTTCAAAGAAGACCTAAAAGGAACTCCACACTAAATCACTACATCTCTTCAACTGAAGAAGCCCTCATACTCCCGCAACCCAGCACTACATCACCACAATGTGTACAGTTCAAGGTGCATAGGTGAAAACCACAGGATTTATGTTAAACATTAAAATGCTACCTCAACAACTCATTTTTGGCCAAGGCACATTGAAGTGTAGGTGATGTGCAGCATTTGAATGGTCCATTCCTGTGTGCATGTCCGAGGCCAGTGGAGTAGGCCAGCTTTACACATACGCTTCTTCACACATGATGGAATGGGCCAGGGGTGGTGTGTCTTCCAGTCTGGTCCCAAACCACTCTACATCAATAGACAAGAATCAGTAGGCTCTCCAACTTCATGCCCACTGTTCGATTATTGGTTAGAGATCAATGGTGAGGGATGATTTAATCGCAGCTGATGATACTTCAAACATTGAAGTAATAACTGCAGCTTTGTGTGTTGAGAGCTTGAAACGAAGGATTCTTCTGAAGGTTTTTCTAAGCATGCTTATTAGAGAGCAAGTCTAGTAAAATCAGTAGGGCTTACCTCTGACTAAGTAAGCTTAGGAGACACTGCTCACTCCACAGCTGTAAAATGGAAGCAAACAGCAATTTATCCCGTGCCGGTGTAATGAGGTCCACTATGGTTATAAACTCTCTGCAGCAAAGGGCCAAATGAAATTTGGAAAGCCTGATGGCAGGGTTTCTTCCTGAGACAAGCAAAGCTTCAGTGGAGCTTATTATAGGCCTATTGAAAACGAGCGCTTTGAAAAAGACGCACCTGGTTTTGTCCTGCAAGCTGAGGGGATAACCAACCGAGAAATCATTAGACGGGAAGCCTGATGCTGGACAGAAACAACATCAAGAAAATGATACCCTTTCCCCCTTTCTTGCCTTTATGCAGGACTGTAGCTCAGTGGTAGAGCACATGCTTTGCATAAAATAGATCCCAGGTGTAACCCCTGGAATCTCCAAGTAGGCCAGGAAAAGGCTCTTGTTTGAAACTCTGGAACTGCTGCTATTGTAGACAATACTGAACCAGGTGGCTGATGACCTGACTTTGTTCACATGCTCACCATACATTTAAAGCAGAACCATGCCAATTTAAATAGCCATGGCTTCCTCCCAAGAATTCTGGGAGGTGTAGTGTGTTATGGGTGCTGAGAGCTATAGTTCACAGAATTCTCTAGGAAGAGGGATTGTTGGTTGAACCATTCTGAGAACTGTTGCTCTGGGAGGAGAATCGTGGTCTCCTAACAACTCTAAGCACCCTTAAAAAACTACAGCTCCCATAATCCTTTGGGGGAAGCTATGGCTGTTTAGGGACGCGGGTGGCACTGTGGGTAAAAGCCTCAGCGCCTAGGGCTTGCCGATCGAAAGGTCGGCGGTTCGAATCCCCGCAGCGGGGTGCGCTCCCGTTGTTCGGTCCCAGCGCCTGCCAACCTAGCAGTTCGAAAGCACTCCCGGGTGCAAGTAGATAAATAGGGACCGCTTACTAGCGGGAAGGTAAACGGCGTTTCCGTGTGCGGCTCTGGCTTGCCAGAGCAGCGATGTCATGCTGGCCACGTGACCCAGAAGTGTCTCCGGACAGCGCTGGCCCCCGGCCTCTTGAGTGAGATGGGCGCACAACCCTAGAGTCTGTCAAGACTGGCCCGTATGGGCAGGGGTACCTTTACCTATATGGCTGTTTAAAGTGGTATCATAGTGCTCTTAAGTCATTGTGTGGGTATGGGTTTTTTTTGTAACTTAGCATCCTAATGTTCTTCTGCACTTGTTGCCTTGGATACATTTTTCTGCACAGACATGTACACTTCTTTTCATTTCTTCCCACCTTGTGTAGCAATACAGTGGTACTTCAGGTTAAGTACTTAATTCGTTCCGGAGGTCCGTTCTTAACCTGAAACTGTTCTTAACCTGAAGCACCACTTTAGCTAATGGGGCCTCCTGCTGCCGCCGCACCGCCGGAGCCCGATTTCTGTTCTCATCCTGAAGCAAAGCTCTTAACCTGAAGCACTATTTTTGGGTTAGCTGAGTCTGTAACCTGAAGCGTATGTAACCTGAAGTGTATGTAACCCGAGGTACCACTGTACCACACTGTTTAATTTATCCAAACGTTAAGATTTTAACAATTATGTTTTTCCTCCGTTTGGCAAATTATTTCCTTTCCTGAGTGTCTCTGTGCCCTGCGCATTTTGTTGTTTTCTGGTCAAACTTGGCAACTGATAAATCAAGTGGACCTCCGTGGAGTGATTCTGTTTCAATAGTCCAGTCAGCCAGCCATACCCACTTCCAGAGTACTCTATTCTGACTTCTACTTTGCATTTTACACACACACACACACACACACACACACACACACACACACACACCAAATAAACCACAACAGTATTTTGGAGCCAGACTTTTAGCATGGCTGCCCCTGTTCTGTGAAACAGTATTGCTGCAGAGTTATGACAGGCACCCGTTATCTGGGCTTTCCAGAAACAATTGAAGGCATTTGTGTTCCAACAAGCATTTACCAGCTGGAGGAATAGTTGCTTGCCATGGGTGTCTCCTTGTTTTGTTTTTATATTCACTTACTGTTATTTTCTGTGCTGTTTTTAACTCTCTCTTTTAGCTGTTTTTATTATATTGTGTACATTGCCTTGAGACATATACGTGGTAGGTGATTGAAATAGCAGTAGTCGTAATAATAATAAAATAATAATAATAGTTGCAGGCACTGAATATGCTCAGTCCTCATTGGGCTAGGTTATTTTTTTAGAGGGAGTGGAGTTGCCTTGCAACTCCACTCCCCCTTATTTACCTCCCCCCAGACTTTTCTACTTCAGTCAACCATGGGGTTTCCCTGAACATGTTGATACATCTCTATTGTTTCCCACTTGCCTCATTTTGGCTACAAAACACACACAAACGGAAACACAGCCATTCTTCAAATTCCCACCCCCTCCAGATATTGCTCTCCAGCCAAGTCATGCAATCAAAATGCATATACCAAGGGAAAGTGTACATTAAAATGCATATATTAATGAAAATAACATTTAAAATACATTATATTAGGGGGAATTTGCTTTGCACAAATGTATAAGTTAGGTAAAGTTGCATATAAGTCGGTGTATATTGGGACAATTTTGAACTAAAATGCTGATGAATTTTCATGAAGACTTTTAAAAAAAAAACCTATGTAGAAATTTGAAGAGTGGAAAAATGAGAAATGGAGGAAAATTGAAATGGACAGATTCATCCATCCCCATCCACAACACACTTAACTTTCTGTAGCAACTGAGTCTACTCAATTCTCATTGGGTTGAGCTTTGTGGTTTTTTTTTTGGGGGGGGGAGGAAGGAGTGAGGAATCCACTAGGTTTCCCCTCCTGCAGATTTTCCACTCTTGCAAAACTTGGAGTTCCCCCAAGTATGGTGATACCTCCCCTCTTCTTTCACAGTGGTCCCATTTTGGTCACTATCCTGTCAGCACTCACCAGTTAAGTTTGATATTAAAAGAATCATTGGATCATTAACAATGTTCTGTTTCATACAGACAGGAAATTAAATTACGTTTTATTAAAATAAATTGAGAGCTACCATTAAAATTAAACATGCATGTATATTTCCATTATTACATGATGCAATAGCCATAATAGCCTTATTGCCATATAAGTACATTAGTTATATATTTGATTTTGTTTTAAAAATTGGATCCTGAATTCAAACCTGGTGCTAAGCAACAAGAAACAATAAAACGCAATAAACACATAATCCAGAGGTGATATCACTCATTGGCAAAGAATGTGAGATCCAACCCATGTTCAGGGTGCATTGATTTCAGTTGGGTTTTTAAATTTCTCATATTTCATCACACTAGTTCTTGACGTGTAAGTCTTGCAAAGTATCCAGTTTAATTCATTGGCGCAGTCGTTAAAAGTCCCTCTAGTAGTGGATATGGGAAAGACTTGGAAAAACTGCCAGTGAAGATTTAGAGCACATCATATTATGGACCATTGCCTGATCAAGCAGCTATGTGTGTGTGTGCGTATGTATGTGTGCGTGTGTGCATCACAGGCAAAAGGGCATTCTTATCATCTCTTGGAAAAGTCCCTTTAGGTACCAGCAAAATGTGGTTACTGCTGAGACCTACAAAAAGATGTGGAGTGATGTCCTGGAAAGCCAACTCCATTTCTATGTATAAACTTAATCAAAGCCATTATCTGGCCTTTCATTATCCAAAGCTACTTATTCCATGCACTGGAAATGGTCTATTTGTGCTATCTGAGTGGTTTATATACTGTATGTGGACATTGCACCATGCTTTATTTTTCTTCGTGGTGTTCAATGGTCCACAGAGCTATTGCTCACCTTGCACCAATTTGCAGTGCCAAGCTACCCTCTGAGATAATAAACCTTAGTTCCAGGCAATAGTCTCCAGATTTAACACTGCAGCAATTCATCACCTTTTTAACTACCTCACATTAGTAATGCATGTACTATTTAGATGCATTTCTATTCCACCAAGGCTTTAAAATCTCAATTATTAAGAGCACAAAGTGGAACAGATGACTCTGTTGTTTTATTCTCACAAAGCAGTACCTAACTGGCAGTCTTCTAGGGACAATATAAATGCCTGGCGAGTTCCAGTGGCCATTTTGGGAGCAGCTTCAAACAACAGGCCTCTTATTTTGATGCTTTAGTGGAAGTATAAGGCCTTGATAAATGAGGCAGAAGCCCCCTACTCTGTTACGGTTTCTTCTTGCTGATCTAAGTTAAATATGAGGAACCTGCAGCTCTCCAAATGTTGTTGAATTCCAACTCCCTTCAACCCTGTCCGTTGGCTATGTTGTCTTGGCCTACATGTTTTGTTGTTGTTGATGTTGTTGTTCTTTAGATTCATCAAAAGACCTCAGGGCAGTTCACAAGATAAAAATACAAGATAAAACCACAAATAAATAGTAACAAACAGTCTGGCTTGATCTTTCCATTGGAACCACTAGATTCTAACCCTGCAAAGGAGTGCTGAACACCAAGCTCCTGGCACACTTTAGCTAGCAATTGGATTTCATTTTATTTTTTCATGGGAGTGGAAGAGGTTAGACATTGGAAAGGAATACCTGTTCATATAGTATTCCAATGCTATGAAGGGTCCTGCACAAACAGGATTCCAGACAGTGTTGCAGACCTATGTACAATGCCCTCACTTTTTAAATATTAGATCAGACATATGGGTGGGCAAGAGGGGGAATGAACCAGGAGGTACATAAATATTGGGGTTGGGAGTGTCTCCAAGTGCTCCCTTGATGCATTAGCTTTACACATCTGTGTGTGTGTGTGTGTGTTCTTCTAAACTATCCTTTTCTACTCTAAAAATACACAAACACCCTAACCTACTCCCAAATGTCCCTTAATCTACTAGTCCCATAGTGCCCTGAAAGGGGCTTGGATAAAGACTAGGTTCAGGCAACATTCCTCAGGGGAGAACCTTCAGAAGTTGCTCCTGTGACATCACAACAGGAAGTCACCACTCTCATGCTCACAGGGCAAGCCCCACTAACCCTTTCATGACATAGAACTTGAAGAAGACAAAAGATACAGAAATAGGGAAGGGCCCTTTAAGAAACATAGCTGGCCTCTTCAAGGTGGTAGAGCTTGATGTGCAAAATATCTTGTCAACTGCCTTTATAAAGCCTCAGATGAGTTCAGCTCCCTATTGACCAATGGACACCACTTGTCTTGTGAGAAGAGAGAACAGAGTGATGGAGGGAGGCAAAGAAAACATCAGGGCTTCTCATCCCCGCCACCGTAACCAACTTTACATTTTGCATCATTTGTTTTAGTACTTTAAAATTGTAATCTGCCTTGGGGGTCTTGACACAAAGGCGGTATGTAAATGTAATACATAAGCGAATTGAGGTACAGTAGTATCTTTCATAGCCTGTTCAGCAGGGGCCACTGGGAACTGTCCAGGGTGCTGATTCCTGCTTAGAGAGTTATTTCATGGACTTGATATGCCCACCACCTCTGTGGGCTGCAACCTACAGCAGAAGCGGAAAGGAGGTATTCTAACCACTTCAATATTTTGATTGCCCCTTTCTGTGCCTATTCGAAATCTACAATACTGTATTATTTCTCCCTTTTTAAAGGGGGAGCACAGGATTCCAAATGTGGTTGCACTACAGATTTATGTAAAAGGGTTATGAGAGTTTTAACCTTGTTTTCAGTCTTTCCCTTGATGATACCAATATCTTTCATGTACAAACACACATACCACAAATCAGTCAGCATGGTAGGGTGTCATCCGATCTCCTACAACTCTGCTTTGACATTTGAATATAAAATCAGATACGCACAGTGGCAAAAGTAGATAGAAAGGGGGATAGACATGCCGTTCTAAAGGACCATGATGGGATTTCAGCAGAACATTTAATCTACTTCCATCACTTATCTTAGAGTTCAGATATAACATTATGGGAGCACATATAAAAAAAAGATAAGCTATAAACTTAGCCATGACTCAATTGTATCATTACTGGGCTATTTAAAAGACTGTTCAATCAGTGGACAGAGGATTTATTGTGAACCTTTTGACTGCTACAAAAGATATAATAGTAAAAGAACATATGCTCCTCTAATGCGACAGTAGTTGTGCGGGGGAATCTGGACTGTTGTGTCAATGGAAACATTCCTGTTCCTGGTTGTGGTGCTGTCGCGGCTACTGATAAGCCTTCTGCCCTGCTACTGACTTCTGCATGGTCAGTCCATTATCCATTAGAGATGGGGGAGCAATTCATTTCTGTTTACATTTGAATGCAAACCTACCTAACTTCCAATTCCCGAAACAATAGGTGAAATGAAATGCAGCTATACTTCAAAATTTGCACTTCTTTGAATTTTACAATGCTATTTTGTTTTTTGTTTTCGATGTTCTTTCGATGGTGGGGTGATTTTGGTTCTTCATACAAAAAAATGTGCAAAAATGCATACATTCTGGGAAAGTGTGCATAAAATACATATATTCGTAGAAATATAACATGCAAGAATGCATTATATTAGAGGGAAATGCATATAAAAAACATGTCTATTGGGAGAAATGCACACTAGAATGCTCATGAATTTCCCTGAGGACTTCAAACATAAGCACGCGCATGCACACACAGTTGTGGGAACGTTGCAAAGTGAATTTAAGGCTGGAATAAATGAGAAACAGAGAGGAGCCAAATTGACAGAGTTATCCATTTCTGCTATTTGTGTATTTCATACAAATATGCTGGTACAAATGTACATGCATAGGCTCTGTATATCCTGGTGGGAACTCTAAAAGGCAGTGTTTTGGAGTGGTTAGAGTTAGGGATGGCCAAGACTGCCTATTTCTAGTCTGTGCAAGTTCTTCATGTTTTCGCCCATAATGCTATTGTGTCCTTGAGGCAGCCCCCTCTTAACTACTGGGTATTTTCGTTTTTAAAAGAAAACTCTAGTACTTGGAGACTTAGGGAAGTTAAACAGGGGACAGAAAATATTTTGAGAACAGTTTCCCAACCTTCTATAAATCACTGAGGCTCCTGAAGTACTATAACAGAACAGGAGATCACCACACCCCTCCAACTGGTTTGTTAATTTTCTCAAAATGTGTGTCTATAAAAAGTGCCTCTTCTCACAAAATACATATTTAGTTGGATATTTTGGTTAATATAAACTGCTGAGAACTGTGTCATCACATTTGAAGAAGTGTAAAACTTGGTGGATAGTCCCCTTACAAGCACCACATTAGTATAAATAATGCAGAGGTGATATTGTGTAGGGATTTGTCCTCCCTCACAGCCTAACCAAACTTAGAGGGTTCACACAACCAATGGTTTCAGACGCACAAAACAATTGTCCCCATCATGCCATACAATGAACCCCCCCACACACACACATACTTTTGATTATAGGTTTATGCAGTGCTTTCTTTCTAAAAAAAATGTTTAGGGGTACTCTCATTTTGACTCAAGAAAATCACCATTTTATAGTTCAAATGGGGGAAAATAAATACTACTACTACTACTACTACTAATAATAATAATAATAATAATAATAATAATTTATTTGTACCCCACCCATCTGGGTGGGTTTCCCCAACCACTCTGGGAGACTTCCAACAAAGATTAAAAATACATTAAAATGTCACACATTAAAAACTTCCCTAAAGTTCCCTAAACTTCAGATGTCTTCTAAAAAATATACAATAATTGGACAAAAGTACAAAGATTCACAAAATGTTTAGGGGTATGTGTCCCCCCAGAAAAAAGCACTGGGTTTATGTTTTGACCATGTAATCCTATGTATGTTAAAAAAAGACTTACTCCCAGGTAAATAGATATAGAATTGCAACCTAACGATGCAAATCTATATGTATCTATTTAAAAGTAAGCGCTCATTAGGTCCTAGTCCCAGGCAAGTGTGCACAGGAGGTAGCCTAAGTGAAATGTCCATTAAAGTAATATTCTGGACTTTTAAAGATGTTTTGCTTCATTTCTGATATTTCATTTCTTGGCATTTGCCCCTTGATTCTAAAAGGTCAACAGCTCAGGGGAGGAACCATGCCCTCTCTGTGCCCTCTCTGCCTCCTTCCAAATAGATACTTGGAGTAGTAAATCTGCCTGGACTCATTTTAGCCATTGGAATAATTTCCCATGAACACTCCTCATCTGCACAGGCCTTAATCAGAGAACTTGCATGATGGCAAGCAAGCTGAACATCTCTGATATGTCTTGGGCTTTAGATATTAGAGGATCACCTTCTCTGAACCTGTCCATCATCTTTGAAGTTCAAGCCAAGGCACTTCCCAGAGCATCTTCATCTCCAGAAGTCAGGAAAGACCTGTTAGAGAGAGAGGGTTTTCTGTGATTATGCTCCAGTTGCAGAATTAGGAATGTGCACTAGATTTAGCCAAAGTCTGAATCCTACATCCATCCTGTATGCCTCATTCTTTACTGATAATCATATTACTCTGTGTCCAGTGGAAACTGTTTGAATTGCTCTTAGGTGAGCTGTTGTTGATGATCTTCAGTAGTTTCAAACAGAATTTGTAATCATATAGGTTGTTGTGGAAGAAAGACAGGAATAAAATACTGAAATAAATTAAAATGTCGAAATGCTAAAAAGTTTTTAGTTGCTTAATGATATGGTTTTAAATTGAGCAACTCATAAATTTTCTTATTACCCAGGATCTCAGTGTAAGCACATTTTAAAAGTTATTTAAAAGAAATCCGGAAGAACTTAAAACAGTGTAATCAAGGCTATTTTAATATTTGATATGCTATTATAACAACACACCAAAGAAATGTGTCTTTAAAAAATTAATATGCCCCCATACTTACTCTGCAGATTACAATTCCCCTTGATCAACCAATGAAAGCATTCGTTGATTAATTTACCAATTAAATCAATAAAAGCTCAAGGCCCTACCACTAGCTGAATTTATTAAATTGGTAGTCCTGCAGAACTGGAACTTTCCCTAATGACTCTCCAACAAGAAGAAGTCATGTTGCTGAGAAGACAAGAAAGGTTCCGATTGTAAAAATCAACTCTCCCTCATCAGCATCAAAAAACAACAGTGAGGAATTCACTGACAGCTCTGGTGTATGAGTAGCTAGGGATACATGCCTTTGGTTTATTCATTTCCACATTTTTATTTCAGTTTTCTCCCCACTTCAAATAGAATTTTGCAGACTTAGCTTTGTGCCTTTCCACCTATGGCTGGGTGTGTGTGTGCGTACATCAATTTGACAGAGGCTTTGTGTGCTTTCTGACTTTGACGCTCTCTGAAGTTGCTCCTATCTGATGCAGTGACTCCAAACTGCCTGTGATCATAGGTTCCCGGGTCTCTTTGGAAGAAGAAGCCTTCTGTCACACCTTGACGAGCAAATGGAGGAAGATTCACAGGACTGGTAATATGAACCCTTAGAAATCAGGAGATAAAGCTATCCTAACTCGGTGTTCCCTATAGCTTCAAATTCCACTGGTTATTCCCAACCACTAGAATTGTATAAACTATCATAATATTTTGCAGAGATGGAGAAATTTCTGTTGGCCTCCAACTCCCAGCTTAGGGGTGATAAAACTTGTGTTTTGACAAAATGTGAAGGGCCACAGGTTCCCCATTTTTATACAGTGGTACCTCGGGTTAAGGACGTGGGTGGCGCTGTGGGTAAAAGCCTCAGCGCCTAGGGCTTGCCGATCGAAAGGTCGGCGGTTCGAATCCCCGCGGCGGGGTGCGCTCCCGTTGTTCGGTCCCAGCGCCTGCCAACCTAGCAGTTCGAAAGCACCCCCGGATGCAAGTAGATAAATAGGGACCGCTTACTAGCGGGAAGGTAAACAGCGTTTCCATGTGCGGCTCTGGCTCGCCAGAGCAGCGATGTCATGCTGGCCACGTGACCCGGAAGTGTCTTCGGACAGCGCTGGCCCCCAGCCTCTTGAGTGAGATGGGCGCACAACCCTAGAGTCTGTCAAGACTGGCCCGTACGGGCAGGGGTACCTTTACCTTTTTTACCTCGGGTTAAGTACTTAATTCATTCTGGAGGTCTGTACTTAACCTGAAACTGTTCTTAACCTGAAGCACCACTTTAGCTAATGGGGCCTCCTGCTGCCGCCGAAGCACAATTTCTGTTCTCATCCTGAAGCAAAGTTCTTAACCTGAAGCACTATTTCTGGGTTAGCAGAGCCTGTAACCTGAAGTGTATGTAACCTGAAGCGTATGTAACCCGAGGTACCACTGTATAATGTATAAGAAATTGGATTGCTAGGTAAAATTCCTATGTTAGGAAAAATATTTATTCAAGTTGGCACTCCTGATGTTAAGTTAAGGCAAAAGTAAAGGGACCCCTGACCATTAGGGCCAGTCGTGGCCGACTCTGGGGTTGTAGCACTCATCTCGCTTTATTGGCCGAGGGAGCTGGCGTACAGCTTCTGGGTCATGTGGTCAGTATAACTAAGCCGCTTCTGGCGAACCAGAGCAGCGCACGGAAACACCGTTTCCTTCCCACCAGAGCGGTACCTATTTATCTACTTGCACTTTGACGTGCTTTCGAACTGCTAGGTGGGCAGGAGCTGGGACCGAGCAACGGGAGCTCACCCCGTCATGGGGATTCAAACTGCCGACCTTCTGATTGGCAAGTCCTAGGCCCTGTGGTTTAACCCACAGTGCCACCTACGTCCCTTGCCACCTGTGTCCCTTGTTGTTAAGTTAAGTTTTGTTGTTGTTGTTTAGTCGTTTAGTCGTGTCTGACTCTTCATGACCCCATGGACCAGAGCACGCCAGGCACTCCTTTCTTCCACTGCCTCCGGCAGTTTGGTCAAACTCATGCTGGTAGCTTCGAGAACACTGTCCAGCCATCTCGTCCTCTGTTGTCCCATAAGTTAAGTTAGTATGCAGTCAAACAAGCAATGAACTTGAGGGTCAAGATTTTGTTACATATATTACAAGGAAGGAACCAGTAGAAGAAGGCCATTGAGTGACACAGAAGTGAAAAGGTTAATGAAAAAGGTGGGGGTGGCAGTGAAACATAAGTTGAAATCCAATGGCCTTTGTCGGGCATCCCAGGAGCTATGGTGTTTGTCTGCCTGCCTGCCTGCCTGCCTGCCTGCCTGCCTGCCTGCCTGCCTGTTGGTTTGTTTGTTCCTCCAAGGGAACCTTTCTCAATCCAAGGGCCTACATGCCAGAGGCAGAAGTGGACAGAGAAATTGGTCTAAATTTTACCTTTCTGCTGTAGGCTTGTACACACCCACATATCCACACATACACACAGGCATAAACTTCAGTCCTCCAGCTAGGCAGGTAAGAGGCATTATCAGAGTTCAAGGGCACATTCTAGCCAGACAAATATACTCAATGAGGGGGCTTTTGGGGAAAGTGAGTGGGTGGCGCTGTGGTCTAAACCACTGAGCCTCTTGGGCTTGCTGATCAAAAGGTTGGTGGTTTGAATCCCTGTGACAGGGTGAGCTCCCGTTGCTCTGTCCCAGCTCCTGCACCTGACGCCCAAGAGCCAGACTGATTGGCCCTGAGTGCTGTATTTGGCCCTTGGCAAAGAAAGAAAGATTCTCCTGTTGCAGAATCTCATAAACCCATGATCCTGCTGATCTGTCTTCATCCAGTGCTCCTTCTGTTTTCATGCTCCTACATCAGATGGGAGGGTGGGGAGAGAGAAGGCAAGTTGGAAGTGTACCAGGAAAGGATGTGGATCTGTAGATGTTTTGCCAGCCTCCTGCTGGTAGTAGCTGAAGTCCAAAACATCTGATCTACAGGGAGCCCACCAACCGAGGGGATGAACTGTGTCAACCTTGGAGGTGATGTAGTTTGTTTCCCTTAAGCAAAAGGGGGGCTGGAATGGGGGGGTGAGGGAAAATGCCCCCCCCTTTTACTCTACTGATGCAAGCCCAATTTGAATTGCTCTACAATCATTTGTACCTGCTTTCACTGTAGAAAACATTAAAGAGATTCCCACTCACCAAACTTTGTCTTCAATTATTGTACATAAAGAGCTATTTCAAATAGAGGTGACACAAAAAATGAAGTCATGGAACTAATTAACAAATTTAAAAGTTATAAGCCATTGGAGCCAGATGGTATTCAGCTGAGAATTCTTAAAGAACTTAAATGTGATGTTATTGATTCCCCTCTCCTTGCTAAAATATGCAATTCATTACTAAAAATTTCCTCTCACCAGAGGAATGAAAGTGCATAGGGATCTGCATTATACGGAGCCAAGCCATTGGTTCATATTTATGGGCTGGTAGTAGCTCTCAACAGTTTCAGACAGGGGATCCTACCAGTTTGATAACCATTTTCAAAAGACCAGAAATAATGCAACACGCACCACTTATGTGTGCGCTGGAGTCTCAGAGAGTATTGAAACTCACTGCCCTAGATTTTTCTTATTTGTTTATTGGCACTGTTTGGTCTCAATGGATTCTTATGTCTCTTAAGATCAGATCACTGAAATTCCAGCAGCCACAGGAGGTTGTGTTTTATAGAAAATCAAAGACTGGCTCAACCTGGTTACTGCTGTTTGACTTTTCATCCAATCACAGCTGCTTCCTCTGCTATGCCCCATCCCCACCCTTAATTAAATGATTGCAGCCCTTTTTGTGGATTATGAATAAATCTTCATTTGTTTTCTTTATTATCATTCGATCTGCTTTTCTTAATTGTCTAAATGTTCCCCTAAGGCAGAAAAGCAATATCGTTCAGACATAGCAGGCCTTTTTGTTAAGAATAGTCAATTTGATTAAGATCACTGTCAATATGATGAATGTAAATGCTCTCAGTTGAGCTGCCCAATAACTTGGAATTGACATTGTGGTATTTCTGTCGGAAGGACCGAAACGATAAATTCAATTGTGCATCATGTTAGCGCAGCCAGCGCTTTCCCTTCCTCTTAAGAAACAATGTAAATACTTTGTCTCCCACGGCTTCTAAATCACAGATAATTAAGCAATTGCACTTTTCCCTGATCAAAGCAAGTGTTATGAATGGGGGAAAGGGTGACACAGTGAATAATAAAATAACCTGTCCCGAAGTATGGCAGTGAGAACAGCGGATGTCATTCCGCCTCTCGAGGGGATGGCAAATTTGCCACACCCTCCTCTCCTGGAAGAAGAGGAGAGATAGTTTTACCCAGGGGAGGCTTTTGGCACAGCACTTGGGTGTTTTGCCTGATAGGGAAGATGTATAGCAGTCTCCATACGCCAGCTCCAACCTGCACTCTTCCCTCTTCTTGGTTTAGTGCCCACCTTCCTGTAAGTAAGAAGGCAAACTAAATTTGGTTGGTCAGTGCCCCATTCTTCCTAATGGACCACACTCTACTGCTAGTATCTTCTTCTGAGCTCATCTGAGATCTGTGCACTTGCTGAGTGTGTTTTATCTTTTCAGACAATATTTCAGTACTGTTCTCTTTTAAAGTAAGAAGACCACTTACTTTTTTTTATATAGAATGAACAACTTTTGGGAAATATGATAGGCAGCCCCCCAACTATAGGAAGCCTCGGCTGTGGATATCATGGGGTTTTGAAATAGTACAGGCACCCAGGATGGCTGTATTTGTAGAGTGAAAGAGAGAACACTCACAAACACCCATTGACCACCTCAAAACAAAGATAAGCCCAAGAAATATCCTGCACCATGTGCATAAGAATACCGCAGACATTTTTTCTCCCATTTCATACTTTTTGAATGCAGTTTGTTTTTTCATTAATTGATGAAGAATGGGGGGGGGGAGTGGGCTTGTTTTTCGTTCATCACTGTAAAATGGTAGGCTATGCACTGCATGGGGCCTTAGTGGGAATGTGCATTCATTGCATTGCAGTAGGACAGGCATGGGAAACCTTAAGCCCTCCCAATGTGGCTGGAAGGTCCCATCTTCCTTGGTCATTGGACAATGCTCATTGGATGTATGGAGGGCTCCCTCTTATCCTTTCCCTCAGCCAGCAAAATGTCTTAGGCAGGCCCCGACAAAACAGGGAGCCAGGAAACCTTATTCATTGATTATTTAATTTCTATACCGCTTAATACATTACAAATATCCATGAGCAGTGTACATAAAACTGAAGCAACCACAGACAAACAAAATATTACAAAAATGCACAAACATATAAAAATATAACATCAATACAAAGTCACACACACACACACACACACACACACACACACACACACACATTTTCCTTCTGAAACACCCTCCCTCCCAGCCTCTGGGTCCAAACAAACTCTCAGCTCACCCACAAAAGTCTCGCAACAGGAAGAGTTCCTGGAAGCAGCGGACATCACCCTAGTCTCTCATACTCTCCATCATCCCACTAATCAAAATCAAGACACTCATTTTTTGGTCCTGAGCTCTTGTGGGAGTCAGATTACTTGAGAGAGAGAGAGAGAGAGAGAGAGAGAGAGTTAGTTTTTGGTCCATAGCTCTGGCATGAGCTAGCTGACTCACACTAGAGCAGGCACCCCCAAACTCGGCCCTCCAGATATTTTGGGACTACAATTCCCATCATCCCTGACCACTGGTCCTGTTAGCTAGGGAAGATGGGAGTTGTAGTCCCAAAACATCTGGAGGGCCGAGTTTGGGGATGCCTGCACTGAAGTGTTAGACCAAAAAATAGGACATTCTGGGATCCAGTCAGAAGCTGTGGTGGCTTCTGCAATTCTGGGATGTTTCACTTAAATCGGGACGGTTGACAGGTATGGTCTCTCTATCTAGATTTGCTTTTTATGAGCAGGTCCAAGGACGATGGTACTTTCTTAGGCTGCCTACAGCTGTGTCCCCTTCAGCTTCATTCTCCACATCCAGATATGGCAGGTTTATAGACTTCCTTCCTTCCTTTCCTTGGTATGACCCTTTTCATTATAGAATTAATTTCCAAATGTAACCTTTTTTATGTTACATATCAACAACTTCTAAAGTAAAGAACTGAGGGGAAACAATAGTATTAAAAAACTGAAAAAACAATTATAAGTATTCATAATCTGCCTGAACAGTCCAATTCTTTATGGCAGGAGCTGTCCTGTCCTCCTGGCCTGGATGTTGTCACCAGCTCTGCTCCTGGATCTGATCTGCAGGGGTGGGGCAAGAGAGCATCAGGAGAGGAGCCGCTCTTTTATCAAGGGGAAAACAGACATAGCTGTCACTTAAATTGGCTGTAACTTTAAGAACTTGTGTTTGAAGCTGCATTTTCCTCATATGCCATGTCTTTTTAGATTGTGAGCCTGAGGGCCAAGGGCTAACTTAATACTGGTATTTGTAAGACCTTTTTGGCTAAAGGGTGGGGTATAAATTTTGTAAATGCATACTGTCAGGGCCGCCTCAGGTCCCAGCTCACAAGAGACCAACGCCAAGTCGATTTATTTACAAAAGTCTTTATTGAAGTACATTGTTTGTTCCACAGCCGAGGCGCGCAGCCCCACGTCTGTTATGCTTAGACCGCTGAAGTCCCCTCTGAATCAGTCCCGCCTCTACACCAGTTTAAGAGGCTTGTGCTGGTCTACCTCTTCCTGTCCTTCCTTTTCCGCAGGGTCTTTCTGCCCCCCTGGGTTCCTTCCCTCCTGCTTTCCCCTGACGCTGAGTCCCCAGACGCCTGTTCCCCCCTCCTCCGTGCTTTGGGACCAGGCTCCTCCTCCGGGCTCTCCGCTTTTCCGCGCGCCTCCACATTTGAACTTGGCGCGCGTTCGCTACCCCTGACCTTCCTCTTGACAGTTACACTACTCTCTGTACTACTCTCCACCCCTTCCGGCAGGACGTCTTGCCCCGATCTCCTTCCCCTCTCTGCTTCCTGCTCTGCTCCGCCTGTCACACTGGGAACTCCACCCTCTTCACTCCGTTCCGGCTGGGAAGCCTGCCCCGATCTCCCACTCCCACTCCCACTCGGGGTATCCCTGCTGCTCCCCTGCTCCTGACGAGTCCCCCCTGTGGCTCCCCTTGGCCTGATCAGGGGCGTCCCCTTTTGGGAATCCTCCGATTCACTTGAGAGACTCATGGAAGCCCTCAAGTCATTGTCATCCTCCTCCTCCTTGTTCCTGGATTCTTACCCCTCGCTCTCAGTCTCCTCCCTCATCTGTGCCTCACTCCCTGAACCCCTGACATCCATCCCCCCCTTGAAGCCCCCCTTCCCCCCTCCCGCCCATCGGGCGCAGGTTTTGGGAGCCGCGTCTCTGCGGGGGTAGATGCTGGATACAGTTCGTCTACTTCGATCTCCTCTGCTTCCAGCTCAGTGTATGTGTGCTCGAACTCAGGTTCGTCTCCCAAGGTGTTCTCGGTCTCTTCTCCCATTGTTACTTCGTCCGGTGCTGTTGGCCAAGGCCCCTCCCTCCACCTCCTGCGCCAGTCCTCCTCTGGTTGCTCGTCCCACCAATAAGAGGGTTCCGTCTCCACCCCCGAGCACGATCCCCTGGGGGGGCTCGACTCTGGCGTTCCCTCCTCCGTGGAAGAAAACCCCCGGAAAGTGCTGGCTGAAAGTGTGGGCGTAAAAAGCCAGTCGTCAAAGTACTCTGCTGGCATGGGCCTGTGTGGGAAAAGGGCATGGAACTCGTCCTTGAGAAGAGGCTCGTCCAAAGCGTAGTCCGGCACCCAACTGTTGGCGCTGGCTGGGGTACCCTCTCTGGCGAGAAAATATTCTACTCCCTCTTCTCCCCATCTCGAGTCCAGAATCTCTGTGACCTCATTGATTGGTTCGGCCCTAGGTGACCTCCCCCTCTTGGGTGACTCTCTGCGTGGTTCTGGTGCCGTCCCTGACTCCTGAAATCTGTGTGGGGCCTTGTAGGGGGTGAGCACCGACCTATGAAAGACCGGGTGCATTCTGGAACCTTCGGGGAGGGCCAGTCGAAACGCTACGGGATTGATCCTGGCCTCAACTTGGTATGGCCCTAGCTGCCTGTGCCCTAGCTTCTTCTTAGCTAACGACTTGGCCGGCACCGCTTGGGCCGCTAACCATACCCAGTCCCCCACCTGGATGTCTTCTCCCGCCCTCCTGTGTTTGTCCGCCTGCACCTTATAGGCTTGCTTAGCTAGCTCCAAATGTCTCCGCAGCTCCTCGTGCACCTCTTGCAGTTCTGCTGCGAAATGGTCGTCCCCCTGCGGTGCCCCCTCCCCCGTCGTTACAAGCCCCGGGAAGGTTCTGGGATGTCGTCCATTGTTAGCGAAGAACGGCGTCACCCCCGTTGACGCGTGCTTCGTGTTGTTGTAGGCAAACTCAGCCATCGGCAGGTAATCCACCCAAGCTGCGGGTCGCTGATTGGCGTAACATCTCAGGTACTGCTGCATGATAGCGTTGACCCTCTCTGCTTGGCCGTTGGTCTGCAGATGTCTCGCCGACGATAGGTTGATCTTGACGTGCAGGATACCTAGGAGCTTCTGCCAGAAACTGGAAACAAACTGGCGCCCCCTGTCGGACAGAATGGACCGTGGCAGCCCATGCACCTTGAACACATGGTCGATGAAGAGTTTGGCGGTCTGTTCCGCTGTCGCCACCTTCGCACAAGGAATGAAGTGCGCCATCTTGGTGAACAGGTCCACAACCACCAGTACCGCCGTCTTGCCTCGGGAGCTGGGCAGATCAGTAACAAAGTCCAGCGCTACCCGCTCCCACGGTTGCAGTGCCATCTCCAGCGGTTCCAGTAGTCCGGCTGGCTTCTGGTGCACTGGCTTGGACCTTTGACAGGTGTCACATCTGGCGACGTAATCCGCGACTTCTCCTCGCATTTGGGGCCACCAAAAGTCCCTGGCTACCAGTTCCGCTGTCTTCTCCTTGCCGAAATGGCCCGCGCTGGGTGCGTCGTGCAACTGGTGCAGAACCTTTGCGCGGAGATTGTCCCCTGGTACGTAGAGGGCACCCTTGCGAGTTAACAGCCCGTCTCGTATCTGGAACTTGTCGTCTCTCGTTGTACCTCTGCGCAGCTCTTCCATCTTGGATTGTGCAAACTGATCCGTTTGCAGCGCGCGTCGCACCGCGTCCAGGTCGATGGCGACTGAAGCGCATGCCCACGCCTGCGGTGCGAAAATGTGCTTGGCTGCTACTGTTGCCACTTCCTCGAGATATTGCGGTTTCCTTGAGAGCGCATCGGCTATGACATTGGAGTCCCCCGGGATGTACTCTATTCGGAAGTCGAAATCCGCGAAGAATTCCGCCCAGCGCATGTGCCTCTGGCTCTGGAGCTTCGCCGTGCGCCAATACTCTAAGTTCTTGTGGTCTGTGCGGACCTGCACGGTGTGCTTGGCTCCTATGAGGAAGTGCCGCCACGCTTTGAAAGCCGCGTGAATGGCCAACAACTCCCTGTCCCAGATGGTGTAGTTCTGTTCCGCCTTGCTGAGCTTCCGGGAGTAGAAAGCACAGGGCCTCCAGTGCCCTTGCGGATCTTCCTGCAAAAGGACGGCCCCTACCGCTCTGTCTGAGGCGTCCGTCTCGACCCGCATGGGCCTGCCGGGATTCACGTGCAGCAGCTGTTCCTCGGAGGCGAAGAGGCTTTTAAGCTTCTGAAAAGAGCGCTCCGCCTGGTCCGTCCAAGTGAACTTCTTCTTCTTGGAACTGAGAGTGTCCGTGATTGCTGCTGTCTCCTTCGCGAAACCCCTGATGAACTTGCGGTAAAAGTTGGCGAAACCGACGAACCTCTGGACTTCCTTCCGATTGCGCGGGCTCTTCCAGTCCAACACTGCGCGGACCTTGGCGCTGTCCATGGCCAGCCCCTTGTCGGACAGCTTGTAGCCCAGGAAATCCACCTCCGTCACATCGAACTGGCACTTCTCCAACTTGGCATAGAGTCTGTGTTCCCGTAGTCTCTGCAGGACCTCCTTTACGTCTCTCTCGTGAGCCTCCGCCGATTCTGAGAAGATCAGGATGTCGTCGAGGAAGCACACACACTTCTTGTAGAGGAGTCCCGCTAGCACGTGATGCATAAAGGCTTGGAAGCAGTGAGATCCATTTTGGAGACCAAAAGGCATAACTCTGTATTCATACGTGCCCAGAGGCGTGAACATGGCCGTCTTCCACTCATCGCCCTCACGCATGCGTATGAGATTGTACGCTCCGCGTAGATCCAACTTGGTGAAGATCCTCCCCTTCCGCACGGTCGCTAGGAGGTCGTCAATCTTGGACATGGGGAAGGCCTTGGGCTTTGTCATCGAGTTTATGGCCCGATAGTCCACAATGAGTCTCTTTTGGGGCGTGTCCTTTTTCTTCACAAAAAACACAGGACTGCCCCCCCACCGCTCTGGATTCCCGAATGAATCCGCGCTTCAAATTGTGCTCTATGAACTCCCTGAGTTCTTGCATCTCATCTTCAGACATGGAATACAGCTTTGCAGTCGGCAGCTTCGCCCCCGGCAACAGGTCAATCGCACAGTCGTAAGGCCTGTGGGGTGGCAGCTGGTCAGCTTCCTTCTCGCAGAAAACCTCCAAAAATCCCTCGTACTTGCGGGGTACTGCCTGCACCATGCCTAGTTGCAGTTGCTGCCCAGCTTCCTCCCCTTGGCTGGACTGGATGCAATGTTGAGCACAGTACGATGAGGAAAAGGTGATCTGTCGCTGGTACCACGCCACTGCTGGACTGTGTCTCTCTAGCCAGCTCATGCCTAACACTATAGGCGTGTCTGATAGGCGGGTGACATTGAAGCTAATGACTTCTCGATGATTTCCAATCTGCATCACCATGGGAGGCGTCTGTTGCACAACTCGCCCTCCTAGCAATTTTCTGCCATCGACCGTGACTACGTTCAGGGGCGTCGTAGCTGGCAGAAACGCTATGCGATGCTGCTTGACGAACTGCACCCCCACAAAGTCCGCGTTGCTTCCAGAGTCGATTGTGATGGGGACTTCCAGGGTGGTTCCATTCGGCAACTGGAGTGTTGCAGTGAGCTGCACCGCTGGCTTGGGTGGTAAGGGGTCTGTGTGCTGCAAAATCGCTGGGGACTGCTCTACAGACTCGCCTGGCTGAGCCCCAGCATCGCTGTCTCCAGCCAGGCACTGTCGTTTCCCTGAAATTGCTCTTCGTGAAGTACGTCTGCTGCGACCGTTGCTAACGCTGCAGTGTGCTTCTGGAGCCTCTGGGGACACTCTTTAGCCATGTGCTGTGCACTGTCACAGATGTAACATTTCCTGTTCCCTCTAGGAGGCTTCTCCTTGACTGCACCGGACGTTGGGGCTCTGGCTGCTGTCTGAGCTCTAGCACCGCCAAGCTCCATTGGTTCCTCCCCCTGCCGCATAAGAGGCAAAGGATGCGCCTGGCCGAACTCCTTGGGGATAAAAGGAGGTGCCCTTCCCTGGCGCATGCACCTGGCGACCTTCCTCACTGTGCCAAGGACGTTCTTCGTGTCGCACTCCAATCGCAAGAGCCCTCTGTACTACTTCTGCTAGGGTTTGAGGTCTGTCACCCCTGGCCAATTCATCTTTTATGGAGCTGTGGAGTCCCTCCCAGAACAAATCTCTCACTGGTTTGGAGTCTTTCTCCCAGCCCAATACATTCAGCAATGCAAAAAAGCGCGAATGGTACTGACGCACAGTGGCTTTGCCTTGTTTGAGTCCGTGCATCTGTTGGCGCGCAACATCAACATCCACGGTGGACTGGAAACAAGCGTCCATCGCTTTAATAAATTCATCAGAATCGCGGCGGGCAGGACCATCTTCATGCCACAAATTGCGCAGCCACGCTCTGGCGTCTCCATGCAAATGAGACACAATAAAACCCACTTTCTCCTCCTCATCTTTAAAGTCATTGTGAAGCAAATGCAGTGCATACAGGACGTCTGCTCTGAAACTGGGGTGGTGCTTCAGGTTCCCATCGAAGGGGGCTACTAAATTTCCTCCCCGCCTTCCGAGTCCTATTCCCTCTGATCTGGACCCCGGGAACCCCTCTTTGCACGCACGTTCCCACCTGGTTTGCAGATCGTGGCATCGCGCCTCCGCTTCTTCACTCTTCTTCTGGGAGACCACTACCGCAGTGGAAAGCTCGGAGACTGCGTTTCGTAGTGCTGTCAACTGTTCTTCCGCACTCATGGTTGCCACACTTCGTGAGCTTTGCAAAAAAAAAATTTGCGTTCTTTTTGAGAGGGGACTTACTGTCAGGGCCGCCTCAGGTCCCAGCTCACAAGAGACCAACGCCAAGTCCACTTTATTTACAAAAGTCTTTATTGAAGTACATTGTTTGTTCCACAGCCGAGGCGTGCAGCCCCACGTCTGTTATGCTTAGACCGCTGAAGTCCCCTCTGAATCAGTCCCGCCTCTACACCAGTTTAAGAGGCTTGTGCTGGTCCACCTCTTCCTGTCCTTCCTTTTCTGCAGGGTCTTTCTGCCCCCCTGGGTTCCTTCCCTCCTGCTTTCCCCTGACGCTGAGTCCCCAGACGCCTGTTCCCCCCTCTTCCGTGCTTTGGGACCAGGCTCCTCCTCCGGGCTCTCCGCTTTTCCGCGCGCCTCCACAGTTGAACTTGGCACGCGTTCGCTACCCCTGACCTTCCTCTTGACAGTTACACTACTCTCTGTACTACTCTCCACCCCTTCCGGCAGGACGTCTTGCCCCGATCTCCTTCCCCTCTCTGCTTCCTGCTCTGCTCCGCCTGTCACACTGGGAACTCCACCCTCTTCACTCCGTTCCGGCTGGGAAGCCTGCCCCGATCTCCCACTCCCACTCGGGGTTTCCCTGCTGCTCCCCTGCTCCTGACGAGTCCCCCCTGTGGCTCCCCTTGGCCTGACCAGGGGCGTCCCCTTTTGGGAATCCTCCGATTCACTTGAGAGACTCATGGAAGCCCTCAAGTCATTGTCATCCTCCTCCTCCTCATTCCTGGATTCTTCCCCCTCGCTCTCAGTCTCCTCCCTCATCTGTGCCTCACTCCCTGAACCCCTGACACATACCCAATAAATAAACAGTATTTCGAGATATCCCACAATCAGTAAGATGACATCATGTGTTTACAAAGCTCTCTACCTCTCATCTTTCCTTTTTAAGTTGGACCATTTTTATAAGTTTTGACATTTGTGTGACGACCAAACTTTAACAATCCATTCTTTAATTGCAGGCGCTTGAATACTGCACTTTTTCTTTGCAATTATTATCTTGTCTGCTGTCAGAAGATGAATGATTAATAAGTGGTTTCCGCTCCAGCCACAGTGTGTGAAAGTACACGCCATTTCTTTATTTTCTTTATTTTCAAAGAAATGTATACAACTTGTTTGTCCACTCTAAATTCTGTTACAGATAGGTAGCCGTGTTGGTCTGCCATAGTCAAAACAAAAAAAAATTCCTTCCAGTAGCACCTTAAAGACCAACTAAGTTAGTTCTTGGTATGAGCTTTCGTGGTGCCTAAAACTGTCCTATAAAGACTTTTCTTCCCTCATTCAAGGAAATGTAGCATCTCCATTCTGATCTACTCTCTACCTATTGTCCATCACTTTCTCTTTTTCCCAGACAGTGCTGTACTATCCTGACCTCCTGCTCAAATTTGACTCACTGTAGGCAGGCCAGCCTGACATCTATTGCCTTCCCTTCACCATGTTTGGTATTAGGTCCCTCCAACTACTGCCTCTTGAAGTTTACCTAAATCTGTTGGGTCAATCTGTATGATGCCTGTATAGCCAACTTTTTATTTATGCTTTTTAAAAGGAATGACAATCAACCTCCTTCTGTTTCTATAAGCTTTGGTCTCTTGCTTGATTAGTAATCTCCCCCTGATACTAGTCTGAATATGTGTAATTTGCCCCATGGTGTTCTGTGACTTTGAGCTCAAGACCTGAATATAATGTTGCCAATCAGGTACATATGTACATGGAGTTCTGTGTATATGTGTAGACAAGCACACACAGTAAGTGTGGGGAAACAATGAGGAAAGACGAAGTAGATGAAGCTGCTCTGCCGCAGCAAAACAGAAGCAGCCTTCCAACTTTTGCCATTCCTAAAAACAGAGATGCAAACTTGTGTAGGGAGGAGGCAGGAATTTAGTTGCTCAGAAAGAAGCTAAACGGGTGCATTGGGTAGAATCTAGCTAAAACTGAACACAAGGACTTTTAGCAGCTCAGTGGAACTCCTCCCCCTCTAGTTTATATGGCCAGTATGCTCTGGGTTGGGGGAACCCTGGAAGAAGAAGAAGAGTTTGGATTTGATATCCTGCCTTTCACTCCCCTTAAGGAGTCTCAAAGTGGCTAACATTCTCCTTTCCCTTCCTCCCCCACAACAAACACTCTGTGAGGTGAGTGGGGCTGAGAGACTTCAGAGAAGTGTGACTGGCCCAAGGTCACCCAGCAGCTGTATGTGGAGGAGCAGGGAATCGAACCCGGTTCACCAGATTACGAGACTACCGCTCTTAACCACTACACCACACTTAGGGGGTCATAGGGGTAGTGGGGGGGAAGCACCATTGCATAGGTAAAAGTCATTGCACTAGTGGGACTGTTTCATTTTACACCATCCAATCCTTGCAAAAACCTTGTTTGTTCAGCAAGCCTCCCCAGACATGTAATTTTAGTATGTGCTTTTGACATGTGCTTTTATCTGTTATAAATGTTTTTAAACTACTGATATTATATCTGTGTGTGTGTGTCTGTGTGTACATGAAAAACCCACTGCCAGGTTTTCTGGTCAATGCTCTGCCCACATTTCTGTCTCTTTTTGTAGTTTCAGTCAAGTGACCTTTCTGTTGCTTTCTCTCTGGGCTCATTTATAGTCTCCAGTAGACCTTTGCTGTCAACTCACCTGCTTGTCTCTCCTTCCTTGTCTTGCCTCTTGGAACACCACCCCACTGACCTCAACCTTTGGAAAAGGGCAAGGGAATCTTTTCAACCTCTTCTAGCAGGAAGGGTCTAATTGAAGCTGCAGTCCCTGTGGTATCAAAGAATAAATAAAAACTGCTGTCAACAGACCTTGAAATGCAGCCGCCCACCGGATCTCTGTTCCTCATGTGGCAGATAAGAAGTGGAAGCTGCATAATCTCCTCTTTGAAAACAAAAAAAGAGCTGACCTCAAAGTGTACTGTGTTCACAGAAAAAGGGGAAAACATGACATATTTCATCTTCACTATTCCTTTAAGTAGGGCCTAAATTTCTTTCCAGCTGGTTTACTCCATAATCTTGTTTGTTCCAGGTTGAGTGATTACTAGAAGCTGCTTAATTTAACCTTAAGAGTCCAATTTCTTAAGGCAGGTTGTACCTTAGGAACAAACACTGGAAGCTGACATCTACCGAGTCAGATCGCTGGCCCATCTAGTTCAGTTTGGTCTACACTGACTGGCAGTAGCTCTTCTGTGTTTCAGACAGAAAACATTTCTAACCTTTACCTAGGGGTGCCGGGGATTGAACCTGTGACATTTTGCATGCAAGAGCTACACTGAGACACTGAACTGCAGCCCTTCCCTTAACAGGAATATACCAGGCTGGATTAACCATTAAGCAAAATAAGCATGTGCTCAGGTCATCAAGGGAAGGGGTCACCACATAAATTGCAGGATTTAAAACATTAATGGTCACAAATTTCTCAGCTGTGAACATTCATTTTCTCATTTGAAGTATATTGAAAATCCCATCAGAACAGCTACGCAGGCAGGCAGGCTGGATGCCTTATCTCTGCTAAGCACAGAAGCAGATGTACTATGTGAGATTAGTTTTGATCAAAGATTTTGCAATTAGAAAAAGTAGGAGTATTCTTTTCAAATATAAATAAAGTGTAAATATGCAAAAAAAAATCCTATCTTACTGTAGATTTTGTTTCATTTCAAAAAATGAAATTTAATTTTATGGTTTTGTTTATTGTTACTGTTTATATTTTGAAATATATATATATATATATATATATATATATATATATATATATGGGGGCACCAAAATATTTTAAGTGCTTAGGGAGTCTAAAGGTCTTAATCCAGCTCTTGGAATACAGGAAGCTGCCTTATACTGATTCAGACCACTAGCTCATCTAACACAGTCTTGACTACACTGATGGGCAGCAGGTCTCTGTGGTTTCACTTCCAGCCCTATTTGGGGGTCAAACCTTGGACCTTCTGCATGCAAAATGTCTGTTCTACCTATGAGCTACAGCAATTGCCCTCTATTCTCCTTAAGAATTGTGTCACTTCCTGCCCCCAAACCCAAGCACATACCCTAGGAAAACAAAGAAGAAAGGGGACAGAATAACACTAGTAAGTCTTACAGCTGAAGTCAACCCATCAAGAGGTTAAAATGTGTCATGAGCCAAAGATGACTTGCTTAAGTTATACAGAAGAAATGAATGGCCATTACTCAGCACCCAAGGAAATCACCACTCAGACCATTGACTCCTTCTCCCTGTCCTCAGCAAACAGACTCCCTCCACCCCTTCAGTCACAACTTAATCTAACATGAATCTTAGATGTCCTCACAGTTCAGGGAGCAAGTGAAACCTTTCATCTTTCAGATGAACTCGGAGCCCTGAATGAGACTCCCATGCATACTTGGTTTTAATGAGCCTTACCAATTAGAGGAGCTCAATGTGATTTTTAACAGCTGCAGAAGAAAATGGAAAAATCAATACAGACGATTCAGTCTTTATTTTGCAAAGGAACCTGTGAAATGGAATGTTCCTGATCCGCAATAGCCAAACACTCCATCAGCTTTACCATCCTGCAGCCCTGGAATTGCATCGCACCATGTCTGAGAGCCAAGAGCTTCATGACTCTATTTGGCACTTCATGGCACATAGAATGAGTGTGGGAGTTCTCAGTAGAATGCCAGATCTGTTGGTGCTCATGATACTCTCAGTACCTGAGAGTGAATCCCATGTACCTCAATGGGACTTACTTCTGAGAAGATAAGTATAGGATTGTGCTGCTAGACATGTGTGTATATGTCAGGGACTGGGCAGAGGAGGAATGGTGGAGACCACCTCCTCATCCTAACCCTTCCAGTCAGGAGGAAGAGGAAGACAGTATATTTACAACATGGGTTTGAGGGAGGTCACAGCTCAGAGGCAGATGAGGGGGAAAGTTGGGAAATCATGGGAGAGCCAGAACAGCTAGCTGACATGTTTTCATTAGAAAGTAGTCCAGACCATCCATCTCCCAGAACCTGGTGAGCCTTAAAAGTAGGAGAGCAAAGAGCTCAAAGACAGAGGGCACTTAGCGGCACCCATAGAGGAGGTGATGATGATGATGATGATGATGGGAGAGATGGACAATGCCATTATCCAAGAGGCTGGGGTCTATAGCCTTTTCCTGGAATGTGTGAAATAAAAAAGGACTGTAAGAAGCTTTACTTTGTCTTTATACTTTCCTGAGCAACCAACCGGGAGCCGCTGACAGCATCCTGACAGTATAGCTCGATGAAAAGCAGCACTGGGATCATATAAGGAGCCTCATACTTGGTGATATTAAAGATACATTTTTGTGCTCCACAGCCAGGCTCTTGAAAACTCTGCAATTAGTTCCTTGTATCCAAGAAAGCTTTAGAACTGTGTTTCTTGAACAACCTTCTTCCCAAATTGTTCCCAAGCCATCACCAGGCAAATTGCCTTTAAACCTGAAGGAAGTTCCAAAAGCCATTTTAATATACTACTAGGTATATGCAAACTCTTTTAACCTCATAGATTATGGAGTGGATTTATGGTTGAGGAGCGAGGATATTGTGGAGGGGGAGGAATTCCCAGAGAAAATTCAGCAAAATGCTTTCTTGTGCAGAGGTGGTTGTAGATGCCTGATGATGTTCCTTTCTGGTTTGTTGATAAGTTTTGAGACTTCCCAGAACCACCAGCCTGTGTGCATGGTATAAGTATGCCATTTTCTTGTCTTTTCTTTTTTGCCAAGAAGGCCGACAGGGGCAGCTGCTTTTTCCTCCAATAACTCCCCTAGGGATGATCCTACGCCAGTGATACTAGGCCACCTTAATGTTGCATTGTTCCTTATGGGGCCTCCCATTCCAGATTTGAAAAGGACTAGTGCTGGGCTGCTGTGGGCAGGCTGCCACTTCAAAGCAGCAGCAAAGCTTTACTTCATGCTCAAAATAGGAGAAGGTTGCCATATCTTTTTAAATACCCTCCTCACTCTGTCTTCAGCTTTCTTCTACCAGCCCAAAAGTCACCCAGTTCTCCCTCCCACACTTTTGTGGGTGATGAATGGACTGGTGAAAATATGTGATCTGTTTGGCTCAGCTTACAAATATATGGACTGCTTTCAACTAGACACTAAGGATGGACATATTGGACAAATTTGGTTTCTCTGCATTCCTTATTCCCTAACTTTAAATTCAGTTTGACTCATTCCTGCATCAATTTGAATGCTTTTTTTAAAAGCCAAATCAAAAATCGATATGCATTTTAAAGTGGAGTCATTATTGTTATTGTTGTTACTATTTATCACCGCTGTTATCATCATTATTAACATTTATATAGCAACATCAATGTAGAGTTCTGTACAGAATTAAAATAAGTTCTATCTAGGCATTTCTTTATGAAATTATGCCAACATGTATCTTTCCAAGCAATTTTCCCTAACATAATGAAGTTTTACAAATTAATTTCACTAATATATGCCTTTTGATGCTTGCTTTTTGACTGGAGAACTGCATCATAAAATTCAGAGAAGTGTGGGATTTGAAAGATAGCTGTATTTTGCTTTGCTTATCAGTTCAGAAGGTGTGGATTAACTTGTATTAAAACGTAAGATGAACAAATTTCTCCCCCATCCCTCGTGGATACCCCTTGGTTTCCTCATGAGGTAACGTGGATTAATTCACTGCTTGCAGAGTTGACTTAATGTGTTAAAGAAAAGAAATATTACAGCTTTTTTGAGGGGGGGTAGAAAATCAACTTGCAGCACTTTAAAGGCCTCTAAATCATAAAGTTACAGACTACAGATCAACTGAGCGCTTACCTCAAAGTTTGTTTTTTGACCAGCTTTATTGATTTGCATCAGACATGAGACTCACACTTTGTGGATAAAGGCTTGACCTTGAAATTTACAAAGTGGAGAGAAAGTCTAAGGCAGAACACAAACATTAAACCTGAAGCTGGAGAAATGCAATATTCAAGAGATGAATGAAAAAAAGATGAAGGCACCCTAAATGTTAATTGTTTTAATTGTTTATTGACTTCATTTTTACCCCAATACTTCCCCAAAGGAGCTCGTTGAAATAGATCAGTGTTCTTCAACCTTGGGTTCCCAGATGTTCATCTCCCATCATTCCTGGATACACTGGTTGTGGTTCGTGAGAGTTGTAGCCCAACAATATGTGGGGATCCAAGAATGAAGAGCACTGGCATAGATGGTTCTGTCCTCCAGGCTACTGAAAAGCTTGAGGAGAATGTTGACATGGAGGGTTAGAGGAAGAGTCATAGCTCAGCAGTAGAGCATATGCTTTACATGCAGGAGGTATCAGGTTCAGTTCCTGGCCTCTCCAGGTAGGACTGAGATAGACTCCAGACTGGAACCCTGGAGAGCTACTGGACCAGAGTGAGACTCAGTATTAAAGAGCTTTCTGTGTTCCTATATACTTTAGCTGCAGTTTCTACCCCCTGCATAATCCTATATGTTAACAATATGGAGTCCACCAAAAGTCCTCATCGGCTATGAGTTACTCTCTACCCTATTCTCAGGCAATTTAATAGGGGAAGAGGTTGGCAAGTATTCTCAGTGGAGGCAAAATTTTCTGCACAGTCTTGGGACAAAAATTCTCTTCTAACAAATTTTGGCTCAGAGGAACCAAATCCATTGCTTACTTCAACAATAAAATAACTACGGTATATCAAATATCACACCAGGATCCACAGCTCTGCCTGAAAGTCTCTATTTGGGGGCCGTGGGACACGGGTGGCACTGTGGGTTAAAGCCTCAGCGCCTAGGACTTGCCGATCGAAAGGTCGGCGGTTCGAATCCCCGCGGCGGGGTGCGCTCCCGTTGCTCGGTCCCAGCACCTGCCAACCTAGCAGTTCGAAAGCACCCCTGGGTGCAAGTAGATAAATAGGGACCGCTTACTAGCGGGAAGGTAAACGGCGTTCCGTGTGCTGCGCTGGCTCGCCAGATGCAGCTTGTCACGCTGGCCACGTGACCCGGAAGTGTCTGAGGACAGCGCTGGCCCCCAGCCTATAGAGTGAGATGGGCGCACAACCCTAGAGTCTGGCAAGACTGGCCCATACGGGCAGGGGTACTTTTACCTTTACCTAACATTGGGCATGCTGCTTTGCCAAATGTTCTCATGGTAGAGGCAGGGCTAAAATTAGCCAACTGTTCAGGCGGAGCTTGAAAAAGAAAAGTTCTCATGAAATTGTCTTCTCAGAAATGTTGTCCTACTTCTGTGGTCAATGCTCACCTAGCAAGCTCCACACCTGAGTTGGGATTTGAGCCTTAGCCTCCTGTGTTCTAGCACAGCACTGTAACTTCTGCACCACACCAACTCACTGGCAGTTATTTACTTTAAAGAATTTTTATTCTTTTTACTCAACGTTACGAGCAACAGACATAACCTCCCAAAATTATTTCAGGCAAAAGCTTGTACACAGCCAAGCATAGTACAGGATCAAGGGAAGTATCCACCAACATGATTTTATGAGCACTCTGTTCTCGTGCATTTAGAGATTCGTCTTATTGCATCTTATTAACCCACTTTCAGTGAGCCCCTGTGAGGCCTCTCCACACAGCAGCCTGAGAGACTTAGGGATATGGAGTATGCTGTGCCTTATTTATAAAAGAGAAGAACAGAAACCAAACCTCTTTCAAACCTAACCCTTTTTGACATGCCCTTCATGGGCCTCCTTCTCTGCTAAGGCAACATGAGAGGAGTACGTCCCAGACACAATTAACCCACATCTCCATTGGTGGCCCTTATCCAGCTTTCCAGTGACAGGCCACAGCCAGCCACACTCCTGTCAATGGAAAGTACGCCAGGTCTTTATGTTTATTCACTGGGTTTGTGTCACTTTCTAACAATAATACAACTAAGGATAGGTCAGGCTTGAATTCCTGGCCTGCGATGGAAGAGATGGTGTTAAAAATAGTTTCGCATATGTTTTGCACCTTATTTATATATTTAAAAACAACAACATTGAAACAAAATGTTGGTCATGGGGGGGGGGGACAAGAAAAAGCTAAAGGGAGGGAGGGAAGGAGCTGATATTACACAGAAACAGCACAAACATCATGGCAGAGTGTTGGTTTCAGTGGCTAATCCCAGTGATGGCCATATTTTCTTCCAATAATAGTAAGGAAAAGAACTATTATTTATCTCATTTATAAATCACTTTTCATGCAACACCCTTTACAACATCATAACATATATTAAATGGTTGCATACATAAAAATCATAAAATTATAAATATAAAAAACTAAAATTGCTTCAAATCCAAGAAGATACCAAATGGCATAAATATTTGAGAAGGCTTGCTGAAAGAGAAGCATATTTAACAGGCACTGGCTCATAGGAAATGGGAGAGAGTTTCAAAAGGTAGGTTCTGATCCACTAAAGTCTTGATTATGACATTAGGTGGAACGGACCTCCTGACAGGACCATATTTTCAGGGTGCCCTCTCCTATTGAATGCTGTGATTGGTTGGGTACGTTGGGGATGAGATGATGTTTCAGATATCCTGACCCCAAGCTGTATAGGGGTTTGTACACAAATAACAGCCCCTTGGACCTAGCCTAGTAACTAATTGGCAACCAGCACAAAATGCCCTAGAAAATGTGTCATCTCTCTGAGCATTTGTGGGGTGTGTGTGTGAGCAGAATAGTTTTTGACACCAAAAAAGAAATGAGGCCATCACTGACAACTGCCATTTCCCTCCAGAACAACTCAACATTTGGGGCATATAGATTCATTGTTTAATAAATGTAAATGAAATGTAATAAATGTAATGTACAGTATTACTCAGTTATGACAGGGAATACAAAGTCTTTCCCTGAGGTACTACAACTTTTATAGGGAAAACTAATTTCTCCAACAATAAACCACCCTGGAAAAAGTGTGTGTACATTCTCTCTCTCTCTCTCTCTCTCATATGCAGACAGAGAGATTTAAGCAGCTGTAACAGTTTCCAATAAAAAAGAGGAAAAGGCCACAATGTGTAGAAGGATACACTCTCCTTTGATTCTTGACACATTTTAAAACAGGGGTGCAGAACTTCTGCACACCCACCCACACACCCAATGTTGGATTCTTACTCCTATCAGCCCCAGCCAACCATTATTAGGGCTGATGGAAGTTGTGGCCCAGCAATACCTGGAGGGCCATGGGTTCGTCATCCCTGCTTTACAGGTTTAATAGGTTTTAATAGGATGCAAAGGGACGCGGGTGGCACTGTGGGTTAAACCACAGAGCCTAGGACTTGCTGATTAGAAGGTCAGCAGTTCGAATCCCCGTGACGGGGTGAGCTCCTGTTGCTCAGTGCCTGCTGCTGCCAACTTAGCATTTCAAAAGCACATCAAAGTGCAAGTAGATAAATAGGTACCGCTCTGGCGGGAAGGTAAACGACATTTCCATGAGCTGCTCTGGTTCCCCAGAAGCGGCTTAGTCATGCTGGCCACATGACCTGGAAGCTGTACCTTGGCTCCCTCGGCCAATGAAGTGAGATGAGTGCCGCAACCCCAGAGTCGGCCACGACTGGACCTAATGGTCAGGGGTCCCTTTACCTTTACTAATAGGATGCAAACATTACAACTACCATAAACCCAAGAAATAGCAACCTGAAATAGGTAAGTCTTCAAAGTCCTATGCCAGTTTCAGGTTCATGTTGTCATTCCCCAGGTGAGCTGGGGAAATGGGAGAGCTTTGAATACTACAGATCCACAGCATCTACTGCTCTACCACTGGGGCACACCTTCTTCTCTTGCTCTGTCATTGGAGTTTAGACAGAGAGAGGAATCAGCTTCAGTTCTTTCCACAGCTGCAGGTACAAAGTTGGATCCGCCTCTCCAGGTGTGGAGCTCTCTCTTTCTGCCTTTGCCTTTGCAGATGGAGATCTGAAAAATCTCATGGCATCTGGGGCACCTTCCTAGAGACCATAGGCACGTGCCCTGAAGTGTTCAGGGGATAATACAGACTATTTTTATGAGAGGAGAGGCAAGCGGGGACACAGCTATGGGCTGATCAAACAGAACAATGCTCTCTCTTTTCCGAATAAGACCAGATACAAACCACAAACAAATCAGGCTAAATCTTCTACCATCTGATTGAGCTACGTTGATTTATTATCCCTGATCCACAGTCCCCCTCTTGAATTGAGCTTGATTCATCTGGAGTCTGAAGGTTATATAACTTGAGGTATTGATTTAATTTTAAAGAGATGTAGCACCTTTCCAGGCATTGATGCAGAGATAACTAGAATAAATCAATCAAATATATATATATTTCTGAATGTCTTCAGATTAAAGCCGTTCTCACTCTGCACTGACAGTTTTCCAGCTGCCATCAATGATATTGTTGCATGTTTTGCATCAGTAGTCATCCCTTTACAGCACTGGATACAGACAAATAGATTTGACCTACAGAAGTGTACATATGGAGCACAGAAGTAAGGTATTTTCCCTTGTGGTGGCACAGACTACAGTGTGCACCATGACATGGAAGGAAGGCAGGCAAGTCAATCAAGCCAACACTTCCTTCTTGTTAATTTTACCACTACAACCAAGTAGATATATTTCCTCCTCCACCCATTCACTTAACAGCCCTTGAATATTTTGGACATAAACTGGTTCATACTACTCCGTATATACCGGATAAAGTAGCATGGCACTTACATGATGCCTCAGAACATTTTTTCCCAATTTCTTTGGTATAGCTGTGCATGAACCCCCAATTCACACTGTGGCCCTGCTCCGTGGCTCCTGGATCAGGCCAATTCACCCTGCGTCACCCCCTGGAGCCAACCATCTCACCCTGGATCCATCCCTGAAACAATTTGAGGGTGGGGCTTAGGGGTTTGTTTGTTTTTAAAGAATTTCTTAACTCTATTTTAACATAGTTAAAATAGTGTTTTTAAAAAGTCAGGGGGTGATCCAGCACTGTGCAAGATTGGATCAGCCTGCTTAACAGATGTCAACAGATGTTAAACATGAGGATCTGATCTTGCATGGTCTGATTGCTGCTTCGCAATGACTGGTCTGCTTTCCATGGTGCATGAAGCAGCTCGCAAAAGAGCAGAGGCCTGCATTGTGCTATTTGCGGTAGGGAAAAACTTCAATAGTGTGAGGATGGACAAGATTAGCAGGAAGACTGAAAAGCCTGCTCCTGGAGTTGATGGACGTTAGATTGCAAAAGCCGTGTCTTTTAAGAACATTTGTTGTGACTTCTTTTGATGCTCCATAATAACTAAAGATTTAGGTGCTCCTGACAGCTGTCTTCTAGAAGCTGAAGGGCTGTCAAACAGAAGAGAAAGCAGACCTATTCTCTGATCCTCCAGAGGGCAGACCTAGAAACAATGGGTGGAAATTGCAAGGAAAACTATTTAAGCTAAACATTAGGAGAAACTTACTAACACTAAGAGCTGTTTGATAGTGGGAGAGACTTTCTTGGAAGGTGATATGTTTTCCTCTGCAGGAAGCATTTAAGCAGAAGTTGGATGGCCACCTGTCAGGGTGGTGCACCACATCCTACATTGTAAATCCTGCATTGAGCAGGGGTCAGGCTAGATAGCTCCAAGACTCCTTCCAATGATGGTTCTATTATAATCCTGTCTGGTCTGAAACATGGGCGGCGATGGCAACTATGGGGTGTGGCGCACATCTCGCTTCGGGAGTGCTCCTTAGCTGGTGCCTCTGCATGAGCATTCACAGAGTTAAGTAATCTGGAGTTATGATTCCACTTCTGTTGGGAAACTGCTTGCAACTGCTTGTACCGATTTGCAGAGTTCCAGGCGAAAACTCTAGCAATGAATCAAAGGCATTACACTGGAAAGGCTGGGGAGCTCTGAAGGTCAGGCTGAGCATTGCTCTTTTCTAAGGTTATGTTGACATTACCCCATGCATCTGCTAGAGAGCAAACAGATGCCATTAGTTTAATGGTGACTTAAACAAGTCCTATTTGTTCCCTATTATTTTCCTAACCCTTTATTACTTGCTCAAGGCAGTTGGACCAAAAGGAGCTGATAGATCAGCACCTTGCACACCAGGTGCATTCTTGACCACAAACAACCTTAGCCACTAGCCCTGTGACCAAAAAATGCTGATGTGAGAGTTCACAGATAACCTGTGCAATTAAAGGTACATTCATGGATCTGAAATGAGCTGAACTCTGAATAATGTTCTGCATTTGTTCACTGAACATGTGAAGAGCTGAAACTGTGTTGACGGCCACCCCTCCAATTCTAATGGTCTTCTGGCTGCTCCTCCCAGTTCTTTAGTCCTGAAAGGCTGATCTGAGGACACCTTCTTCAGCCTCTACTTGATTCCTCATCATCTCTTATTTCCTCTCACCTGCTTTCCTGAATTGGTGACCAGAGTCCTGCTTGAACTCATACAGATCCCACTTTGCCTCTGATAACCAGTGATCCCTTAGAAGCATCTCACTTCATTTTGGAATTTGGGATTCACTTGAATCCAGTGCACACCCCTTATATGAACAAAGGAAACTGCTTTAATTGGCTGGGACTAATTGTCTATCTAGCCTAGGAATACCAGTTCCAACTGGCAGCAGCTCTCCAGTTAAGGAAGGAAATTACAGCAATTTACGTAAGGTCAAAATTAGGCCTTCTGACATCTATTCAATAGTTCTTCCTTAGACATGCTTTCAGGAGACAAGTGGTTGTTGTTGAAGAGGGGTTTTGAAATAAGACAGGAGAGGAAAATGTGTTTGACCAGAGTGTTATGACAAGATGTCAAGTGTGTGTGTGTGTGTGTGTGTATATATATATAAGCCAATAAAATCAGACTTGAAGTCACCAACATCCTCTGCTCCAGCAAACCACCCAGAAGCAATTTACACAAAGAAGAACAGAAAGCACTCACCAACCTGAGGAAAGACAACAACATAATCATTCTCCCAGCAGACAAAGGTAATGCCACTGTTGTGATGAACACATCGGACTACCAAGCAAAACTATCAAATCTACTCCAAGACCCTACCTACCAACCTATAAAAACAGATCCCACCACCTATCTGGAAAAAACCACCAAATCCAAAATAAAAGCCTCTCCTATCAGTGAAGAAATCCAGCTAAGAATCATCCCCAGAGAAAAATCATCCAGATGCCCCAAACTCTACGGCCTCCCCAAGATACACAAAGAAGGAACACCACTCAGACCAATAGTCAGCTCCATAGGCTCACCTCTACAAAATCTCGCTAAATTTCTCGCCAAGCAACTTCAGCCCTATGCAGAATCCATCTCTTCACACGTTCCAAACTCCTTCCAGTTCATAGAAACAATAAAGAAGCAAAACCTACATCCCAATGACCTACTTGTGAGCTTCGATGTTGTATCTCTCTTCACACAAGTGCCCATTAATGAAGCCTTGACAGCCATTCAAAACAAATACAATCCCCCCGAATACATCTTGGACCTGACCAAGCACTGCCTAACCAACACGTACTTCATCCACAATGGACAAAGATACAAACAGATAGAAGGAGCACCTATGGGATCACCCCTCTCACCGGTCATCGCAAACCTGTACATGGAACACTTTGAAACCAATGCCTTAGACAAGTCAGAACACAAACCCAAACTTTGGCTCAGATATGTTGACGACACCTTTGTAATTTGGCCACACGGGAAGGAAAAACTGGATAGCTTCCTCACACATCTCAACAGCCTACACCCCAAAATACAATTCACTATGGAAATAGAAGCCAACAACCAACTTCCCTTCCTTGACGTCCTAATCTACAAAAAACCTGATGGCTCCCTAGGACACACTATCTACCGGAAAAAAACACACACCAACCGCTACTTACATGCACAATCACACCACCACCCTGCACAAATAAACTCCGTAGCCAAGACTCTCATCTCCAGAACCAAACGCCTGGCTGACAAAAACCACTTGACAACTGAGTTACAGAATCTCTCAAATGTGTTAATTGCCAATGGATACCAGCAAAACAGGGTTACGAAGCTAATCCAAAAAGAAACACCCCCCAAAAACCAAGACACAGAAGAAAACAATGGCATGGCCCTCCTTCCTTATATCAAGGGCACTACAGATAAAATTAGCAAAATCCTCCATAAACACAATATCAAAACAGCCTTTTGCACCAACCAAAAAATAGCCAATATCCTCAGAAACCCCAAGGATAAAATCCAGTTGGAAAACCAAGGGGTCTATGAAATACCCTGCAAAGTCTGCCCAGCCACGTACATTGGACAAACTAACAGACGAATAAATGCACGTATCGCAGAACACAAGAATGCCGTCAAAAAAGAAGAAAAAACTTCCTCTCTTTTCCAACACATGAAAGAAACAGGACACGAAATTAATTTTGCAGATTCCAAATTGCTCTTTAACATGGAACATCACCACAAGAGAATAATCATGGAAGCCATCGAGATAGAGAAACACCCTCACAACATGAACAAGCGTGACGACACATCCCGCTTGCCAGACATCTGGAAATTAGCCCTCCCCACAAAAACTGACACCAGAGCCAGAGGCACACAGAACGCCATCACCAATCAACCACACCAGACCCAAACCCAGACCCTCTCCACAGATGAATTACAGATACCATCCAGTAGCCAAACCATGGTGGCACCTCCGGATGCTGCACCCCCCTGCAATCCCTACACAGATCTGGCTGGCACAGACCACAAAACCACAGCTCGCCCCTATACACGAAGCCAAGCCAGAGCACAACAAAATGCAGTACAACCATCTTCCCAGAAAAACTCTTCACAAAGTTCAAGAGGTCAAGACACAAAGGCTTTAGCAACTAATCCACACCTAATGACCCACCTAAGTGGTACTCAGGATACAACTCAAGAAATCACTCAAGATATCCCTCAAGTAATTAAGAAACAAAAGAAGAAAAGGCACACTAGCCTGGGAACTTCCTCTCTGCCCAAGAACATTAGAGGCCACACCTCCTCAACAGTATTTATAGGAACTCAAACACTGAGATCCTGCTCTGTTCCAGTAACAAGAAGCCGAAAGCACCAGCCTGAAGATGACGAGTGAGACCTCGTCGAAACGTCGCCTAGACACCCCAACTTTTACACGGGAAGACACCCGAGGACACCAAAACCTGCATTCCTGTACCCGTGAAAATCTACGAAAGCATATATATATATATATATATATATATAAAATTATGAAATAAAAGTTCTTTTTGCCTCAGAACATGAAGCCAAGGCTACTTGACAGATTAATAAGAGCTCCTGCTGCCAAAGAGCACCATGCACAAGGGTGACCAGAATCAAAAGAGGACAAGCCTTATGTTCTGCAAACAGTCATGCAAACTAAAGCTGCTGAGATGTCCTCTTCTATACAACTATGAGAAGTGCAAGGGCTAGGGATGGAGAAGAAACTTGATTAAGAACTCATTTAAAGGTGGACCTGCAAAATTCACATTTCCTGTCAAAAGTCACACTTCTCTGAATTTTGCAATGCAGTTCTCCAGTCAAGTAATGTGTACAAAAATGTATATATACACTGGTAAAGTATGCGTACAAATGTGTGTAATCATCTAAATAAACAAAAATGCAATACATATG
Source organism: Podarcis muralis (assembly GCF_964188315.1). NCBI lineage: Eukaryota > Metazoa > Chordata > Lepidosauria > Squamata > Lacertidae > Podarcis > Podarcis muralis. The sequence goes on along the minus strand of NC_135669.1, from coordinate 8,201,422 downwards.
GGGAAACTGTAGCAAAGGCAGTGAGCTCCTCAGACCATCACATAATAGACATTGGGTGTTTATCCTTCCAAGCTCAAAGTACAAGTATCATAGCAACCATAAGGGCTTGCAAAATCTACCTTCGTTGTTCTTCTGTTAATCCCCATACTACAGAAATGTAATTTAACAGTACATGAACATCTGCCAACATTAAGGATTTTGCCAGTACAAAATTAACACGGAAAACAGCTGCAGACCAGAAAGAATGTGTCACTGGACACACCCACATTGTATGCCTCAGTGGGGTGTTTTCAGCATTACACCTCCAGCAACTATCAACATTAGACAATGCCTTCCAGTAAAAACATTGTAAAGTCCAATATACCTGAAACACAGTTTGGTTGGATCAATCTCAATAGCTGCTATGGGGTAGGGTGGAACCATGGTGGGGAAAAGAAGGGATTTAATCCTTTCTTTTCTCTCTTTTTTTGGAAATTTTATTATTATTATTATTATTATTATTATTATTATTATTATTATTTCTTATTTTCAGTTAATTCACATTACATGTTAATTCCATACACCTTCATCATTGTACATAACATGAATATATTATTTCTGCAAATTCCCCACATCTAACCCTGCAACCACCTCCCCTTATACCCAAATACCCATGTGACTTCCTTCACCCACATGTGTGATATCCAGCGTACTACTTAATAAAAACCTCTAGCATTGTGTTCATTTTTATTCCTTATGATAGTCATTCATCTATTAAAAAAAGAAAAAGAGAGAGGAACACATAACTTCTTAACTTAATGGGTTCAGTCTATACTTATCCAGAGATTTCTCATAGAATCATTTTGTACAATATATTCTTCAACACATTTCCATTCCTATCTTAAATTTTGTTTTGATTGCAATCTGATTGATGCTGTCATCTTGGCTAGGTCAATATATTCGCAAAATTTGATTTGCCACTCTGAGATTGAAGGAGTCTCCTCACTCTTCCAATTTTTGGCCACCAGTATTCTAGCAGCTGCTATAGCATACAAACAAACTTCATCCTTATACCTTATCCTTATCCTTATACCTTATCCTTGGGAATGTCTTCTGAGACTAGTCCAGGAAGAACGCCTCAGGTCTTGGGATTTAATCCTTTCCTATTGTGATAGGTCTGGTCCAGGTGGCAGAGGGGGCTTCACCAGAGTTACTTCCATGTGGAAAGCTCACCTTCATTTGGCTGGCATCAGCCTTCTCACTCTCCAAAACCGGTCAGCTGGAACGGGGCAAAGAGGGTGGTCCCTGGTCGTGCCTGGCCTTAAATGGGCTAGGCCACACCTCCCTGGCCCGCCAATTGGCGGGCAGGGTTGCAAGCACGCCCGGGGATTCCCCTGTTCTCGCGGGGGCAAAAGGCCAGCCCCCGCGAGTGTGGGAGGGGTTAGCCCGCAACCCCCTCTCCTCTCCAGTTTGGAAATGGCTTTCTGTGCATTCTCTTAAAAATATATTCAAACCGAATGTGTTCAAAGCACTGTGCCCAAATCTCTCTGTCACTTTGGATTTATTGTGCATCTGGTTTTGCCCCCACTTCCCACCCCAGCCACCACCTGCAGTTCCAGCACCATCATTACAAATTATGTAACGCAAAGAAGTGCAAAGATTAATAATTCAGTGTTGTGACATCTTTGCAATTTATTATCTCCCATGTACGCTGAACTGAGGACATTGGGAAGCTGTCATTGAAAGCATTAGCAGGAGAAAATTAGAGCTTTATATCGATTGCGAAACATGTGTAGTTTATCAAAGAGTGATGCTTTAATTTATGCCTAGGGGTAACTTGCAGCCCCTTATTAGCCGTGCATTGGTAATTAAGATTACACCAAAGGTTTTGTATCACTGTTGCTGCTTGGCAGTTTCCAATTGTCTCAGCTTCCTTGAGTCTTGCAGATGCAGGAGGATCATTCATCCCAGCCATGAGAATGTGATTATCTCCTTCCATCCTACCATTCCTCAGCGAAAGGGGAAATATACCTAGGAAAAGTGGAAGGCAAATAACAATGGCAAAAAATGGTCCCATGTTATCTGCTGACTCTTGTATTTATCTATAGCTCCTGGACAGGATGCTAAACACAGGCCTACAGCAGGATTTATGGGGGGAAAGAGAAAAGAGAGTTTAGGTTTGGAATGAGGAATCTACAGCTTCCTGGATCTTGCTGCACAGCAGCTCCCTGCATTGCTGATCAATGGCCATGCTGGATGGGCATTAAAGGTAAAGGTAAAGGGACCCCTGACCATTAGGTCCAGTCTTGGCTGACTCTGGGGTTGCGGCGCTCATCTCGCTTTATTGGCCGAGGGAGACGGCATAAAGCTTCCAGGTCATGTGGCCAGCATGACTAAGCCGCTTCTGGCGAACCAGAGCAGCGCACGGAAACGCTGTTTACCTTCCTGCTGGAGCGGTACCTATTTATCTACCGTATTTTTCGCTCTATAACACGCACCTGACCATAACACGCACATCGTTTTTAGAGGAGGAAAACAAGGGGGAAAACATTCTGAATGAAACAGTGGATGTATCATTTTTGTGCTTCATGCTGTGGCCACAGACATGTGATCTGATGGTGAATTTGGGGTGACCCAATGCAAAGATCCTGAGGATCCATGTGGATCCATGCTTTTTAACCACGTTTTTGCACCATTGCAGCCCCAGGCAACAGTGGGTGCGTGATTTTTTTGGTGCAGGCTGTAGCCATGGACATGCTATGTGATCTGATGGTGAATTTGGGGTGACCCAATGCAAAGATCCTGAGGATCCATGTGGATCCATGCTTTTTAACCACGTTTTTGCACCATTGCAGCCCCAGGCAACAGTGGGTGCGTGATTTTTTTGGTGCAGGCTGTAGCCATGGACATGCTATGTGATCTGATGGTGAATTTGGGGTGACCCAATGCAAAGATCCTGAGGATCCATGTGGATCTATGCTTTGTAACCACATTTTAAGTGGGGAGCGAAGGAAAAACAAAGAAGGGACATGAGAGGGGTGTGCGGAGAAGCAGCTGGCTAAGAATGCAGGAGAGGGATTTAACGGGAGGGAGGAAAGAAAGGCAAAAGTTTCCCCCCACCCAAGCCAGCCATCTCTCTCTCTCTCTCTCTCTCTCTCTTTCTCTTTCTCTCTCTCTCTCTCTCTCCCTCCCCCCCTCTCTCTCCCTCCCCCCTCTCTCTCCCTCTCCCCCAGCAGCACCGGAGCACAGAGAGGAATTAGAAGGAACACACTCTGCTTTCCCCTCTGCTTGCCTGGAGGGGAGGGGCTTTCCCTGCTCTTTGTTCCGTTTCAGCAAACACAGCAACGAAACAGAGGAGGGTGGGCAGTAAGACCCTGAGGCAGAATGCAGGAAAGCAGCCGCTTCCTCTTTTCAGGTTTCCCTTCTCCGTGAAGCGCGATTTGATTTTTGCCTGATTTTTCGGCTCCAGGGACCACACATTCGCTCTATAACACGCACAGACATTTCCCCTTCCTTTTTAGGAGAAAAAATCTGCGTGTTATAGAGGGAAAAATACAGTACTTGCACTTTGACGTGCTTTTGAACTGCTAGGTTGGCAGGAGCTGGGACCAAGCAATGGGAGCTCATCCTGTTGTGGGGATTCAAACCGCCGACCTTCTGATCGGCAAGTCCTAGGCTCTGTGGTTTAACCCACAGCACCACCCCCGTCCCTTCGGATGGGCATTATGGGAGTTGAAATTCAACATCTGGGGAGCAAAAGCTTTGTCCCCTGTAAAGGAACAGTGCACAGCTAATTCACAGCGCATGAACACAACATATCCCAAAACACATGAATGAATCTCCCCAACACATGAATGAATCCCTACCTAGCTACAGTTTAATAATACAGTCAAACCTCGGTTCCCAAACGCTTCCGTTTTGGAAAGTTTCAGCTCCCAAACACCGAAAACCCAGAAGTAACTGCTCCAGTTTTCGAATGATTTTTGGAAGCTGAATAGCTTCTGAGCTGTGTTTTTCTGGCCAGGGGACCCTGTCATTATAGGTACTAAAAGAGCCGTGTTTTTCATTTTTTCCCCATTGACTTTGCAGTCAGCCCATTGATCTTCAGTTTTCTATTTATTTATTTTTAAAATCATTTTTATTAATTTTCCAATAAAAAACATCAAATTAACACATCCAATCATAATCCAATTAAAATAAAAAACTAAAATAAAAAAAGACAAAATTATACATTGATCCTCAGTTTTCGAACTTTTCGGAAGCCAAATGGTCTTCTGGAATGGATAAGTTTGAAAACTGAGGTTCCACTGTAGAATAATGGAATTGTAGAGTTGGAAGGAACCCTAAGGGTCATCTAGTCCAACCCCTGCAATGCAGGAATCACAGCTAAAGATCCTCTGCTTAAAAACTTCCAACAAAGGAGAGTCCACTACCTCCCAGGATCACCGATTCCACTGCTGAATGGCTCTTACCCCCCAGAAACTTCTTCCTAGTTTTTAGTCGGAATCTCATTTCTTGAAATTCTTCTACTCCTAGAGCTTCATACAAGAGTCTGGGGATCCAGGTGGGGCTGTTTGCATCCCCTTTCTGATTTCACTCTTTTGGAGAGACTGTCAGGAGAGGTGGAAGTGAAGGCGGATGCAGTTGACGTGCATCCCTTTGACTTGAAAGGACAGGCCAACACAGAGGTCAAAGGGAAAGAGGCAGAGCAGGAATCTGGAGGTCTCCCACTCTATCTGCCTTAACCCCACACAGACTCTCCTAAGCAACATTTCAACATCCCAAGGGCAGCTGAAATGGGGGGGAAAACCAAACAAACCTACCGTATTTTTCGCTCCATAAGGCACACTTTTTCCCTCCTAAAAAGTAAGGGGAAATGTGTGTGCGTCTTATGGAGCGAATGGCACTGCGCAGAGAGGGAGAACTGTGCAGCACCCCTTCAGCGATGCGCCTGTCCTGCGAAGCTAGAGGAGGAACAGAAGGGAGAAAGAAAGAAAGAAAGAAAGAAAGAAAGAAAGAAAGAAAGAAAGAAAGAAAGAAAGAAACAAGTACATAGATGGCTGTTTTGTGGAGAGAGTTGCTTTCTGGTTAAGTGGATATTTTTTTGAAATAAGTAAACAAACCCTGCCCTTCCCCCAAGTAGCTTTGATGTACTAAGACTGCTTACATTCAAATGACAGGAGGGAGTGTTAATAATGATCATTTTAGGGGCCATTAATGCTTGCAAACACACTGTGATGCTTACAATGGCTTGCTGCCGGCAGACCATTTAATACCAGTGGTTTGTTCTCCTGGGGCTCTGTGAAAGGAAAGGGGACAAAAGATCTGTAGGTGTCCATAGGGAAAAACCAGTGCCTTTTCCTATCAGTTAACAACTTATTCCAAGGCTGAATGTCATACATTATTTTGCCAACCACTTAGGTTTTAAAATCTCTCCCCCCCTTTTTTTTAAAAAATGTTTCAGCATGGGAGAAGCTGCCTTACACCAAGTCAAAGCCTTCATCCATCTTCATTGCCAACACTGACTGGCTGCTGCTCTGTGGGGTTTCCAGTTGGGGGTCTTTCACAGCTGTACCTGGAGATGCCAAGAACTGAACCTGGGACCTTCTGTGTGCTAAGCATGTACTCTCCCCACTGAGCTATGCCTGCAGTGGCAGAGCATATGCCCACACTGCCCAGGGTGGGGCACGCTCCCAAGGGGGGTAGGGTGCGGAGGGTGCCCTCCCATGTGCCACAGTTCAGGGTAGGAGAGGGGTGAGGAAACTGATGGTCACTCTCCTGCTGCTCTCCACATCTGGGTCAGACATGACCCGGCAACAGAGCTGCTGCATAGCTGTCAACTTTGAAAATAAGGGACCAGCAGCCTTGAAAATAAGGGACCAGCAGCCGAAACAAGGGACCTGCAGCCTCACCTGTTCCAGGCACTCCAGTCTTCCTGTCCTCCTGCAGTCTGGTCAAACTCATGCTGGTAGCTTCGAGAACACTGTCCAACCAACTTTGTAACCAGAGGTTCAACTGAAGAGAATCTGAATCACATTGTCAGGGGTTCAGGAGCAGAGGCAAGGGCAAGGGAGGAAACAGAGAGCGAAGGGGAGGAGGCAGAAGAAAAGATGAGTGATGACGACGACCCGAGATCTCCGAGTCTTTCCAGTGAATCGGAGGATTCACAGAAAGGAGCACCAGTGGCCAAGGCAAGGGGGGAGTTTAGGGGGGCACCCCAGGAAGATAGAGCCAGAGGGGACTCAGAGGAGAGCAGTTGGAGATCGGGACCAGCGTCCCCGCCAGAGAACAGGGAAGAGGAAGGGAGCCAGGGGGCAAGCGCTGGCAGCTCACAACAGGAGGGAGGGCACAAGTCAGGGGTGGCCACACCTCCATCTGGGAGCGAAGAGACGGTTAGACGGAAGGTGGAAGGTTGGGCGCGCGCGCCAAGTTCAAATGCACAGGAAGGCGGCGCAGTAGGCAGCCCGGAAAGAGAGCCAGGTCCTAAAGCCCGGCGCAAGGAGACAGGAGGGTCCGGGGGGTCAGCGTCAGAAGAATCCCGGAAGGAAGAGACCCAGGGGGGCAGAGGGACCCAGAGAAGAACAGTCAGGCGGAAAAGGTGGAGCAGGGCTAGGATATTAAGTTGGTGTACAAGGGGCGGAGATTCAGACGGAGCTTCGCCGATCTAGCTACTAGACGTAGAGTTGCACGCAGCAGCTTGAGAATGGAAACTGTAACTCAATAAAGACTTTTACTTAATGACCGTTGGCTAGCGTGATCCTCTGTGAGCTAGGATCTTGAAGCAACTCTGACAGTAAGCTCCGTCTCCAAGAATTGTGGGCATGTACAGCCTCGAGGAGAGGAGAGAAGCAGGTGCCTACTAGCGAGCTCACGAACGGCAGCCGACATGACGGCTGAACAGCAAATAGCGGAACTCAGAGAAGCAGTGTCACAGCTGAATGCCGAGGCTCTCGCATCCAGGAAGAGAGAGGAGGACGCAGCTGCCGCCTACAGGGATCTCCAGGTCAGGTTGGAAGTGCTTACGAAGCAAGGGCAACAGACACCCAAACCAGAGGGGATTGGTTTGGGGAGACGCACAGGCGGTCTGGTCTCTCACTTCGATGGGAACCTGCAACAGTATCCCAATTTTAGAGCGGACGTGCTGTGTGCACTGCAACTGCTGAATAAAGATTTTAGAGATGAGCAGGAGAAAGTGGGATTCATCATGTCCTATTTGCATGGGGATGCCAGGGCATGGCTGCGCAATTTGTGGAGGGATAACGATCCGGCGCTCCAAAATGCGAATGCCTTTATTAAAGCGATGGATGGGTGTTTTTTATCAAGCATTGACGTGGATCTTGCTCGGCAACAGATTCATGGACTGAAGCAGGGAAGGGCCAGCGTACGGCAGTACCATGCCCGCTTTTTCGCCTTGGCCAGTGCCCTAGAATGGGACAGAGATGCGACTCCTGTAAGAGACCTGTTCTGGGAGGGATTAAACAGCTCTGTGAAAGATGAAATTGCGAGGGGGGAGAGACCCCGGACCACCCAGGAGGTCGTGCAGAGGGCGCTGGCAGTGGGGGTACGGCTGGAAGGACGTCCGTGGAGCAGGGACGAAGGGCGTGGAGGGCGCGAACCAGCCAGGGGCTCCTCCTTCTTTCCCAGAGAAGCAGCACGTACGCAATCCACGCCTCCGCCAGGAGGAGGAGCTGAACCGATGGAGGTTGGAGGTGCCAGGGCTCAGTCAGCAACCAGAGCCCTAGCACCAGCAGCAGTGAAAGCGAAGCCTCCTAGAGGGAACAGGAAGTGTTACGTCTGTGAGGAGCCAGGGCATATGGCGAAAGAGTGTCCCCAGAGGCTCCGCAAGCTCACTGCAGCCTCAGCAATGGCGACTGCAGCAACGCAGCAAGGAGAACCACAGCAGGGAAACGACGCAGTCTGGCTGGAGGAAGAGGCACTGGGGCCCAGCCAGACGTATTAATGATGCAGTCCCCAGAGATTTTACAGCCCGTGAACCCCCTCCCGCCCAAACCAGTGGTGAGGCTCACCGCATCGCTCCAGCTGCCCAATGGCATCACCAGGGACGTGCCAATCACCATTGACTCAGGCAGCAATGCGGACTTTATAGGGCAGGACTTTGTCAACAAGCATGCTATACAGTTGCTGCCGGCCACACTGCCCCTGCAGGTTGTCACGGTGGATGGCAGGGAGCTGCTAGGGGGGCAAGTGGTGCAGCAGACGCCACCAATGGTGATGCGACTTGGGAATCACAAAGAAGTCATCAGCTTCAACGTCACTCAATTGTCGGACACGCCCATTGTGTTGGGCATGAGTTGGCTGGACAAGCACAGCCCAACGCTGGCTTGGTACCAGAGGCAGCTGACCTTCGGCTCTTCCTTTTGTGCTGAACACTGCATCGTGCCCAGGCAGGAAGGAGAGGAAGAAGAGTCACAGCTGCTGCTAGGCACGCTGCAAGCGATTCCCCACAAGTACGCAGAATTTTTGGAAGTTTTCTGCGAGAAGGAGGCAGACAGGCTACCCCCTCACAGGCCATATGACTGCAAGATTGACCTGCTGCCAGGGGCGGCGCTGCCTAAGGGGAGACTGTATTCCATGTCAGAGGACGAACTGCAAGAACTCAAAGAGTTCATAGATCATAATTTGGAGCGCGGTTTCATCCGAGAGTCCGAGGCGGCGGGAGGCAGCCCGGTGTTCTTCGTTAAGAAGCGGGATACGCCCCAAAAGAGACTCGTAGTGGGTTACAGGATCTTGAACAGTGTGACTAAGCCGTCGGACTTCCCCATGCCCCGAATTGACGACCTCCTCGCAAAGGTGCGGAAGGGCAGAGTGTTCACCAAGTTGGACCTGCGAGGGGCGTACAACCTCATTCGCATGCGGGAGGGAGATGAGTGGAAAACAGCCATGTTCACGCCACTGGGGACCTACGAATATAGAGTTATGCCTTTTGGATTGCAAAATGGCTCCCACGTTTTTCAAGCATTCATGCATCACGTGTTGGCGGGACTTCTCTACAAGACGTGCGTCTGTTTCTTAGATGACATCCTGATCTTTTCGGAGTCGCAACAGGAGCATGACAAACACGTCAAGGAAGTGCTGAACAGGCTAAAGCAACATAGGCTCTACGCCAAGCTGGAGAAGTGCCAATTTGACGTGACGGAGGTGGATTTTCTGGGCTACAAGCTGTCTGACAAGGGGCTCGCCATGGACAGCGCCAAGGTTCGAGCGGTGTTGGATTGGAAGAGTCCGCGCAACCGGAAGGAGGTCCAACGGTTTGTCGGCTTTGCGAACTTCTATCGCAAATTTATCAAGGGCTTCGCTATGCAGACGGCGGCCATCACTGACACACTTAGCTCCAAGAAAAAGAAGTTCATTTGGACAGAGCAGGCGGAACAGTCCTTTCAGGCACTCAAGCGTCTCTTCGCGTCGGAAGAGCAGCTGCTTCATGTCAACCCCAGCAAGCCGATGAGGGTGGAGACAGACGCCTCGGACAGAGCCGTGGGGGCGGTCCTGCTGCAGAAAGACCCGCAGGGGGTGTGGCGACCGGGAGCGTTTTACTCCAGGAAGCTCAGCAAGTCCGAGCAGAACTACACCATATGGGACAGGGAGTTGCTGGCCATTCATGCAGCGTTCAAGGCGTGGAGGCACTTTCTGATCGGCGCCAAGCACACGGTGCAGGTTTGCACGGACCACAAGAACCTAGAGCACTGGCGCACGGCACAGTTCCTGAACCAAAGGCAGATACGTTGGGCTGAGTTCTTTGCGAACTTCGACTTCCGAATAGAGTATGTCCCGGGGGACACCAACATCATGGCGGACGCTCTCTCTCGCAAGCCACAGTATCTGGAGGACGCAACGCCAGCGGCCGCCATGCACATCTTCGCACCAACAGTGTGGGCGTGCGCCGCGGCAACCGTGGATCTGGAGGCGGTGCGACGAGCGTTGCAGGGGGACTCCTTCGCGCAAGCAAAGATGGCAGAGGTGCAAAGGGGCAAGGCAGCGGCCGACGGTTTCCAGCTAAGAGATGGATTGCTCATCCGTAAAGGGGCCATCTACGTGCCGGGAGACGAACTTCGCGCCAAGGTGCTGCAGCAGCTGCACGACGCGCCCACTGCAGGGCACTTCGGCAAGGAGAAGACGGTGGAATTAGTCGCCAGGGATTTCTGGTGGCCTGGAATGAGAGGGGAGGTCGCGGACTACGTGGCGAGGTGTGACACCTGCCAGAGGGCGAAGCCAGTGCTTAGACTGCCGGCCGGACTGTTGGAACCGCTGCAAACTCCGGTCGAACCTTGGGAGAGAGTGGCCCTGGACTTTGTCACGGATCTGCCCAGCTCGAGGGGCAAGACGGCAGTGCTGGTGGTGGTGGACTTGTTCTCCAAGATGGCACATTTCATTCCGTGTGCGAAGGTGGCCACGGCGGAACAAACCGCCAAACTGTTCATAGACCACGTGTTCAAGGTTCACGGTCTGCCACGGTCTATTCTGTCCGACCGGGGGCGGCAGTTCATCTCGAATTTCTGGCAGAGGCTGATGGGCTTCCTGAACGTCAAGATCAACCTGGCGTCGGCGAGACACCCGCAGACCAACGGGCAAGCGGAGCGGGTCAATGCCATCATGCAGCAGTACTTGAGGTGTTATGCAAATCAACAGCCTGCGACGTGGGTGGATTACCTGCCGCTCGCCGAGTTCGCCTACAACAACACGAAGCACGTGTCCACGGGGGTCACGCCGTTCTTCACCAACAACGGGAGGCACCCCAGAACCTTCCCGGGACTGGAAAGGCTGGGGGAGGGGGAGCCGCAGACGGCAGATGCGTTCGCGTCGGAACTGCAGGAAGTCCACGATCAGCTGAGGCGCCACCTGGAGCTGGCCAAGCACGCATACAAGGTACAAGCGGACAAACGCAGAAGGGTTGGCGAAGAGCTCCACGTGGGAGACTGGGTCTGGTTAGCAGCCCATGCAGTGCCGGCCAGGTCGTTGGCCAAGAAGAAACTAGGGCATAAGCAACTGGGGCCCTATCAAGTCGAAGAGCAGGTCAACCCGGTGGCCTTCAGGCTGGCACTTCCGGAGGGTTCCAGAATGCATCCGGTGTTCCACAGATCGGTGCTCACTCCCTACAAGGCACCGCACAGGTTTCAGGAACCCGGAACGGCGCCGAGTCCGGTCAGAGACAGAACAGGGCACGCAGGAGTGGCACAGAAGGAGCGCATCAACGAAGTCACAGAAATTTTGGATTCCAGATGGGGGGAAGAAGGGGTAGAATACTTTCTCGCCAAGGAGGGCACCCCGGCCAGTGCGAACAGCTGGGTGCCGGGCTACGCCTTGGACGAACCTCTGCTCAGAGACGAGTTTCATGCCCTCTTCCCACATAGACCGATGCCAGCAGACTTTTTCGACGACTGGCTTTTCACGCCCACGCTTTCGGCCAGCACGTTCCGGGGGTTCGACTCGGACGAGGACCCGACACGAGACGTCCGTTCCCCGGAGGGGTCACCCTCGGGATCTGCCTCAGAACCCTCGTATTGGTGGGACGACAGACCAGAGGAGCAGTGGCGCAGGAAGTGGCAAGAAGGTCCAGGACGAGCAACGCCGCCAGGAGGAAGTGAGGGAGAGACGGACATGGACGTTTTCGGGGACGACCCAGGTTTCGAGCACGGCGGCACAGAGATGGAAGCAGAGGTGACCGTCGTCGACGAGAGCAGGGAGGAAGAACCGGAAGACTTCGGATGGAGGCCCGCTACGGGAAGCGAACGGTACCCGACATTCGTCCCCTTGACACAGCAGCACCCAGCTCCAGCACCGGAAGGAGGGGAAGGGGGAGTGGGGGGCTTCGAGGGGGGGATGGATGTCAGGGGTTCAGGAGCAGAGGCAAGGGCAAGGGAGGAAACAGAGAGCGAAGGGGAGGAGGCAGAAGAAAAGATGAGTGATGACGACGACCCGAGATCTCCGAGTCTTTCCAGTGAATCGGAGGATTCACAGAAAGGAGCACCAGTGGCCAAGGCAAGGGGGGAGTTTAGGGGGGCACCCCAGGAAGATAGAGCCAGAGGGGACTCAGAGGAGAGCAGTTGGAGATCGGGACCAGCGTCCCCGCCAGAGAACAGGGAAGAGGAAGGGAGCCAGGGGGCAAGCGCTGGCAGCTCACAACAGGAGGGAGGGCACGAGTCAGGGGTGGCCACACCTCCATCTGGGAGCGAAGAGACGGTTAGACGGAAGGTGGAAGGTTGGGCGCGCGCGCCAAGTTCAAATGCACAGGAAGGCGGCGCAGTAGGCAGCCCGGAAAGAGAGCCAGGTCCTAAAGCCCGGCGCAAGGAGACAGGAGGGTCCGGGGGGTCAGCGTCAGAAGAATCCCGGAAGGAAGAGACCCAGGGGGGCAGAGGGACCCAGAGAAGAACAGTCAGGCGGAAAAGGTGGAGCAGGGCTAGGATATTAAGTTGGTGTACAAGGGGCGGAGATTCAGACGGAGCTTCGCCGATCTAGCTACTAGACGTAGAGTTGCACGCAGCAGCTTGAGAATGGAAACTGTAACTCAATAAAGACTTTTACTTAATGACCGTTGGCTAGCGTGATCCTCTGTGAGCTAGGATCTTGAAGCAACTCTGACACACATGCACCACAAGGCCGATGCAGCCTCAGCTTAAGATGGCTCCCCGGCCTGGCTTTGCACTGCAAAGTTTGCAGCAGCACATGCAACAAAATGGCATCCAGCATTCAAAAAAACCCTCAGCTTGCATTAACTAGCCACACACAAGGCATGCAAGCTCCACCCCCCCCCCCAGTCATTCTTAGACTTCTTATTGGGTGAGCAACACAGCCAAGCAACACATTGGAGCCTCCATCCTCCCTGGCCGGCAGGGAGGGAGTGGAGCTGCTTCATTTGAAATTTAAGGGACATCATTTAAGGGACATTTAAGGGACATCCATCAATAAGGGACAGCAGCGGGACATGGCGCTGGAATAAGGGACCGTCCCTTCAAATAAGGGACACTTGACAGCTATGAGCTGCTGCGGCCGGGTGTGCCTTGCCACAGCTGAGGAGGGCTGCTCTCTGCCATCACATTAGAAGAGTTGCTGCCGCCAGGCGCCAGGTGTACCGCCCACTCGCTTGCCATTTTGTCACCCCCCTCAGTCATGACACCCGGGGCGGACCGCGTCCTACGCCTCTGTATGCCTGTTCTCCCTAAAGCTCCCTAATGCAGGGGTGGGGAAACTGTGGCCTTCCAGATGTCACTGGACTCCAGCTCCCATCAACCCCGGCCAGAACAGCCAATAGTCAAAGGGTGTAGTCCAACAATATCTGGAGGACAACACCAAGTTTCCTGTCCCTGCTCTGCTCTGCAGGGGAAGCTTGGGCTCCCCAGATGTTGTTGAACTGTAGCTCCCATCACCGTTGACCATTGGCCATGCTGGGGGTCTCATAAGGGCTGCAGGTTCCCCATCCCTGTCCTAGAGAAATGATGAGGGATTTCTGCACACACACCCCTCATCAAGTCTAAATACAACTCAGAAGTTTGCTCAGTATGAGCTGACTTACATAGCTTTGTGGGTAGGTATGATCACATTTCCCATGTTCCGTCGCATGTTTATAGTTCCATGGGATTTCTCTGCTCTGTTTCACCTCTTTATTCCAGAATATTTAGGAGAATTTCTAAAGTTAATTCTGAATTTGGATCATGCGCTGCTTCAGTTCCTTAACTTCACTAACATATACAACAAGGGCACCTGTGGTGAGATGAAGCTGCCCTCCCAATATTGATATCTTTGCTGTTTATCTGGGCGGGGCTGGGATGGGGAGAGGAAGTAGCAGACTTTGGGCTGTAAAGTGTTGGATTAAATGTTAGATTAAATGTTAGATTCTGGCATTGCAGAGGGCTGGACTAGATGACCATTACGGTCCCTTCCAACTCTACAATTCTATGATTCTGTTACACCTTGGGAAGGGGATTCATTGCATGTAAAAACAATTAACTGTACTTTAATCTCCGTATGAACGCTGACAGTCATTCATTTTCCACTGTGCAGTGGTTAGAATGAAGAGCTCTTATAAGTACACCTTGTTCCCCCTGGGTATTTTTGTGCATATTCTGACATTTTTAGAAATAAGGATGTTTTGACAAGGAGATTATCCTTACGTAATGTCCTAAATGTAGTGTTTGATGTTTGAATGTTCATTATTTAACCGATTAAAGGTGCAATCCTGTTCACAATTTCCTGCCGCAAACCCCATCGGGACTTACTTCTAAGCAGACACACAACAGAATTTCAGAGAATTCTGATGAAAGTGGATGCAGAAGGGGAAATTGCAGAGCTTTGCTTTCATGTATCATGTCCAATATGGAACTCAATCCAGAAAAAATATTGTTATTGTTGTTTTCAGTCCACAAATGATGTGTAATTGATGATGTCCCCCCCCCCCATAAACCTGCAATCCCTTTGAATTAAAATGTTGTGGATATAATCCACATATTGGGATGGAAATTTGAGAGCTCATTCGCACCTAAAACAACCTGTCTGTCTGTCTATCTAATCATTGCAGCCTTTCCGTATGATGGTCTGAATGAGGCTGCATGAATAATACTAATTATAACTCAGTTTCAAATAGGCTTAATTTTAAAATAAGAAAGTACTTGTGGCAGATTTGTGTATTACATTGAGGAGGGGACGTTCAGGTAATGCATGTTCTCCTCTATTTTGAGTTCTTGAAAGATGTGCTGCACATAATTCCAAACACTGAGGTTTCAGATGTCATTTTGATGTGTCTCTTTTCTGTTTGTGAATTGGACAATATTCCATAATTGCTTCGCATTTTAATGTAGAGTATCTTTGCACTGTACGACAGCTTCATGATTAAGGCACAGATGCAAATACAGAAAAAGACTGGCACTACTTGGGAGTCCAGCTTGTTAAGAGGAGACTGACACAATTTCTGACATGATTTCTGGAGTTGAGCCTGTCAATAACAGCCAGGCTCAGTTTCTGGAGTCCAGCTCGTTAACTACAGGTATGCAGTTTTATGAAGGAGTCCAACTGATATATGACAGCCTGATACAGTCTCATGAGGGCAAATCAATAGCGCCATATGTTTTGTGGGTTTGGGGGATTAATAATGGTCAAAAAAGCATACAATGTGGGCATACCCAGAGAGCTGACAGGCAAAACTAGTTAATAGCCCTCTTGATAACAAAAACAACACAAGTATTTATATCTCTCAGGTTGCAAACCATGGAGCTTTCAGTCTGTTTATGTCCCTGTATCAATACCCCTTATTACTATTAAGAACATAGAACGTTATCTTATACAGAGTCAGGCCACACTGATCTATCTAGCTCAGTGCTAGTCTGCAGTGACTAGCAATGCTCTCCAGTGTTTCAAACAGTGAACATTCTCAGCCCTACCTGGAACTTCAGCATGTACAGCAGATGTTCAGCTACTGAGCTGTGGAAGGACATGTGGATCCAGAATTGGCCTCCACAGTCACTTACGGACTCACTGTTGAAAGTGTGTTTATGGAAGACACTCTTACTCGGCTACAAGTGATTGCCAAAGAAGACTGAGCTATGATCCCTCCCTGTCAGGCTTGAGAAATTCTCTCCCTCCCCCGAAGCAGGGAGGAAACAAGAAAGTTCCGACTTGGATTTTATTCAGTCATCATGGTGAAAGACAAAGAAATCCAGTAATTCCTCAATGATGGCGTTGCTTGCACTGAGCATCTCCTCCCTCTCTTCTAGCAACAACACCTGCCTCTACAGTGTCCACCCATGGTTAACTGTCTCTGTGCCTTTGTTCTTGCACTCTTAATGAACGCCACGTTTTGGGAGAAGGGGGTCGTTTATGCTGTCCAGTGATGTGTCAGCAGGCTGCTCAGCCTCCCCTCCTCCTCCTCCTAACACCTCATAACCCTGCTGTTCGCCTGTCTCTGAGCTGTTATCTTCCTCAAAGCCCTGCTGTAATTTGAGACTGCCTTCCTCTTCCCTGGAAGCTACAGGAGAAGGGGTGGGGGCCAACCTCCACCATACCTCCTCCTCTTTAGTCCCTGACACTCCCTAACAATTCCTGTTCATGTACTCTGCTGGCATACTTGCAAGCAAAAAGAACACACAAGTGAGACCTGCAGTTATAGGGCGGTATATAAAATCAATCAATCAATCAATCAATCAATATGCCATTCACAAGCATTCACAAGCTCTGCACCCATCATTCTAAATGAGTTGGAGAGCAACTCTCTGCAGCAAGGCATCTCCTCTTGCCATGAAGTCCCCTGTGCAATGTAGAACCATGCTTCTAGGACTCTGCGCTGTGTGGGGATCTTACAGGAACACAGCAAAATTTTGAGGTGGGTGAAATGACTGGGAAATAGTTCTTGTTGATTCAGTACAGCTCTAGTTCAGATACAAACACTTTGGCAGTCTGAATGAAAAACCTTTCAGAAAGTGATTGATGCATATAGCCAGTTCACAAAGGGCTGAAGTGGGCAAGCTTTTTTGAGTGAATGTTTGCACATTGGAAACTTATATGGTTACCATTTTACCCCAACAGTATCCGGAAGACTACAAGCTTTCCAGCCCTGCTACAAACTGTAAGCTATGGGTTTCCAAAAAGAAACATTTTGTCGAACCTAGACCAGAGAAAGTTTATATACAAGTAAAACAAACTCCACATTTTTAGACACACAGTGGGATGAGACTTAAGCTCCAAAATTATATATCTGATTTCCTTTCTTCTTTTAATCACAGTTTCCCATGGAAACACTGTGGGAAGATAGAGAATGAGAATGGGCCCCTTTCAAGAGAAAGGTCTAGTGGCTAACTTCCAAAATATATGTGGTACATAGAAATGGAAGCCAGCTGGTAACCATGGAGTTATCAGCCAGACTAGCTGTGGGTCACTTTGCATTGTCCTTCAGTTCATCTTCATTCTCTGCCTATTTCAGCTCTTCAAAACAGGATGTTTCAGTGCATTTCAACATTTATACAGTGAAATGGATGGTATTTTCCATCCCATGGGGCAAACCGGTTGTTGTTAATACGCAGGGGCAGAGCTGTAGCTCAGAGTTAACACATCTGCTACGCAAGCAAAAGGTCCCATGTTCAATTCTCGGCAAGCTCCTGTATTCCATTTCCTGAACTAACCTGGCTTGTCTTATTTTTCATTTATTTATTTTAAAAATGTCTATCCTGCCCTTCCTCCCAAAGGAGCACAGGGCAGCAAACAGCCAAGTAACAAAACAACTAAAACCACATAAAACATAGTTCAAACATTTAAAAACATCTAAAAGCATTCAAAATAAAAACATTTCAATACCCTCTCAGCTAGGGTCGGGGAAGAAATTCAGTTCGGTATGCATTGAATTCTAGTCTATCAAATTTGTATCTCCCACAACTGAAGCGCAACCATGCTTCTAAATTGTTATCAGTTTTCCAAGTAGTGTTTGCAGAAATGCATATTTTATAGGAAATCGTGCATAAAATGAAAATAACGTACAGAAATGTATTATATCAAGGAAATTTGATTGCAAAAATGTGTACATTAGTCAAAACTTCATAAAAATGTGTTTATCAAGAGAAATTTGCATGAAGGCACTGCAAACTTTCACAATATATATTTTTTTTAATTTAAAAAATTCACAAATTGATTTTAAATGTGGAGAACTGGTTTTATGACTGGAAAAATGAGAGAATCCAAATTAACAGACCATTCCGTCCTTACAGTTAATAAACCCAGGTGTTTATCATATAGTGATGTGGTCATGAATGAGACATTGAATTCTGGGGACCCTGACCCAAAACTAGAACCAAGACTAGCCGTGTGGTTTTCTTGGCATATCTGGAGATATATCCTGGAGGGATAAAGAAAAAGAAAGAAACAGCTGGTGATAATACACATTATGACTGAAGTTGTCCCTCTGTGACTCATTACCCTTTCAGAGTATGCTGCTCATCTTGTGTTCCTGTTCAATTCAATTTACCTTCAAGTATATCTAACGGCTGATAGCCATCTCTGTGGTTCTCACCAAACTAAAACATCAATAAAACACATTTGTCAAGCTTCTCTACTTTTTCTTGTGAGCGCAACAATGCTTAGGAATGTCACTACCTCCCCACCTTCCCCCTCCCCAGCACCCACCTGTGACGTTAACATATGAGAGTGCTGGAGGTGAAATAGTTAAGCAGGTTACCCAATCAGGACCCAGGGGGGTGGAATCAGAGGAACTATAAAACCAGCTCTGGGAGGGGTAAAGGGAGGAGTTCGTTGGGAGTTGGGTGGTTGGCTGCAGTGGGAGTGAATTGGGATAGAGTCTTGTGGGTAGGTTGAGTTAGTGTAATGAAATAGGCTGAGTCAGTTAGGGGCTAGGCAGACAAGTAAATATCTGAGAGGTGGTTTAGTGAGTGAGAGCAGGTAACGAAAGTTATAGGTCTGGTTATGGGGTCATGGGGTTAGGTACCCCATGAATGTAAT
This sequence comes from Podarcis muralis, assembly GCF_964188315.1. Classification (NCBI taxonomy): domain Eukaryota; kingdom Metazoa; phylum Chordata; class Lepidosauria; order Squamata; family Lacertidae; genus Podarcis; species Podarcis muralis. Next base: position 8,182,993 of record NC_135669.1, on the reverse strand, counting down.
TGATACTGTTTATGAAACCACACACTTGTTAAACTGCAATAAATAAACAAAAGTTTATGTTTCAATTTAACCCTGACTGGACTCAGTATTGTCCCAGGTAGGGCCTGGGTGGTGGCAGCGAGAAATAAAGTGGTGGCACAGGGATCAATAGACGGTGAAATTTCCAGAGACCCTGTGTGATCGCCACACCACCCACCCACCCTCATTCTATAGCAGTAGTAGCTGGTACCCATTGGCACCAGAAAGCGGGGAGTCTAGTGGCTGGCAGAGCCAATGAATTTTAGTTTTGTGCCCATCACCCTGCCTGCTGTTTTCTACAAGGGCAAAACAGGCCAAGGAAAAGGAAGTGGAAGCTGACAGCTAGGACCACCCACCTGGACTGGCTGTAAGTAAGAAGGCAAACTGTGGTGACTGGCTGAGGGCAGACTGAGGTTGGTAGAGCAGTGCTCCATTAGCCATAGTTGACCAGCTTCCAGTGTTCCATACGATAGGAACAAAGAACACTGCTTTCTTACAGTGCTGTTTGCCCACCTAGGCCAAAATTCTTCTAACACAGGGCTGGAGAAGCTCAGACATATTGAGATTATTGATATTGTGCATATGGAAGCTGTTGGATGAATAAAAACTGACTCTTGTATTGGAATAAAAATTATCCAGTCCAAAAATATGGTTCAGAAGCTTTACTGACAGAACTTAACTTCAAAACAACTTACAACAAATAAAAGTTGAATTCATTTGGTTGCATAATTTCTTATACTGGCCCCATCATAACACATATATATATTAGATCACAAATATCTTGTATCCTGAGGTAAAAATAAAAACTCTGTCTCTTCTCAATTGCACCCTCCATTAGCCTCAGGCTGTTTGCGGGAGACTGAGATTCATATGTCCATTCTCTTCAGTAGCTTGGAACAAAGAGCTCACACCCAAACATGGATGCTGTCCAGAATAAAATATGCTTGGGTCTGTAATACAATCCTTTTCATATGACTGTGAGCTAAACACACTTCTGTGAGCTAATTCCTTCTGGAGCATCTAGTTGGTTGATGTAAGAGATACAGAATGGTTAAATAGGCTGGACCCACTGATTTGACTTAGCATGACAATTTGCATGATGTTCTAGGGCAATTGTATGAAACCTGTGTCCCTCCATATGTTGCTGGACTCCAAATCCCATCACTCCTGACTATTGGCCAGACTGAGTTGGGCTGATGGGAGCTGAAGTCCAAGAACATCTGGGCACTGTCCCTGCCCTCCCCACTCTAGAAATTCTTGCCATCTGAAGGAGGAAAAGGGCACCCTACACTTTCAGGAAACAGAACAGGAGATTATAAGAGCTGCTGCAGTGACTTGTAATGTCAAAAGGCCTGAGTTGCAGTCAGTGTCCTCACTAGGCAGTGCTGCCTTAAAGTTGGGACTTTAAAGAAATGAATGGAAAACCAGCAATTTCCTTAGAAACATCAAAAGTGCCTGTCACCTTCTTGCCACACCCAAGTGTCTATGATTTAATTAGTTAATTTGTATACTGTGCTATACCCACAGGTCTCAGGGCAGTTACAACATAAAAATGCAATATAAAAACACAAAATACATAATAAAAGCAAAAGCAACCCAATAATCCTGAGCATCCAAAATGTTTTAGGTGAACAACAATAATTATTTGTCAGTGGAGGTTCTTACTTACTTTTGGTGTCACAAGTTATCTTTACTTGTGATGAATGTTGTTGTTTAGTCATTTAGTCATGTCCGACTCTTTGTGACCCCATGGACCAGAGCACGCCAGGCACCTCTGTCCTCCACTACCTCCCGCAGTTTGGTCAAACTCATGCTGGTAACCTCGAAAACACTATCCAACCATCTCGTCCTCTGTCGCCCCCTTCTCCTTGTGCCCTCCATCTTTCCCAGCATCAGTGTCTTCTCCAGGGAGTCTTCTCATGAGGTGGCCAAAGTATTGGAGCCTCAGCTTCACGATCTGTCCTTCCAGTGAGCACTCAGGGCTGATTTCCTTAAGAATGGATGTGTTTGATCTTCTTGCAGTCCATGGGACTCTCAAGAGTCTTCTCCAGCACCATAATTCAAAAGCATCAATTCTTCGGCGATCAGCCTTCTTTATGGTCCAGCTCTCACTCCCATACATCACTACTGGGAAAACCATAGCTTTAACTATACGGACCTTTGTTGGCAAGGTGACGTGATGAATAGTTTCCTTAAATCATGTTAAAACATGTTTTAATTTACCCCTGAAAGAACCCTGCCATGCTCACAAGGTGCTTCAAATGGGGAATCTTTTCATGATATAAAGCTGGCAATGATCTTAAAAAGCCACCCTAAGCCAAGGAGGTTGAGAAGTGGATTTGCCAAGCGGAGGGGGGAGCCATGGATGCCATCTTGGAGGAAAATATGTAAGAATAACTGAAATGAATAAATATCCCTGTGCTTTGCCCCCTCCATGTGAATTTGGCCCAAAGGAAGGTGACAAGCAAATTAACAGCAGTGACAATGTGGTGAATCCACTCAGCAAAGGGGGGGGGGGAGGAGTCCTGGGGGCATCTTGGATGAACAAAACCTGATACAAGTTGATGAGTGGAGCATGGACCATGGAGGTGGGATAACCACCTGCAACTGATTATTCAGCTGCTTTTCTATTCTCAAAACAAGTCCTCCTCCTTTCAATGAAAGCTCACATCTTGTCACAAGTTAAATGCTGGGGCAAATGAGTATTGTGTACTCACTGCCCCCTTCCTAGCAATCACCCTGCACCCAGGCTAAAACGTAAGCCACCTGGTATCCACAAAAAGCATTTCTCACAACATTTCTCTTCTCTTCTCTTTAGAGGTTTGGGACTCCTTGACAGATCATTATGATGAAGGCATAAAGAAATGAAAATTTACAGACGTTCTGAAACTGCAGTATACAATGTCATCTATCTCTCCCAACATATCCTATAGAGAGCCACACAACTGCGCAGAGCAATGATGAGCACTAATGCAATTCCAAGATACCCAAATCCCATGAGCTGTGAAGGGGGAGCTTCTATTTGCTGTTTTTACTTACCTTTCCTTGAGAAAGAGCACACTGCAGTAGTAAATAAGGTTAGAGTGCCTAATCATTAATTCTATTTAGGCGTAATGTGTCATAAAGCTAAGGAAAGCAGGGCATTTTCCTCTCTGTTGGGGCACAAAAAATGTATTAACTATTCCAGCCAGGACTGTGAATGATTTATTAATTCAATTTTGGAATGTGTGACTGTCAGATCATATAAATTCATGTTGTAAAAAAGACACTCTCTTGGAGAACTCCTTTGCCCCTTCTTTAAACCAATTGAGTGACATTTCATATGGTTCAGGGCTGTATTAATCTCTCTCTCTCTCTCTCTCTCTCTCTCTCTCTCTCTCTCTCTGCATGTCATGCTGAGGTTATGCAATTTGGCACATCCATATTAAGAAGTTGCACACATTTGGGATGGAGAGCTGAGGGGTGATCTCTGATGTAGTGAACTATGGTTTGCGTTCATGATCTGAAATTGCAGGAGATGTATCGAAGGGACCAATGTGTTTCCACTCCAAATGGTATTCCTCACAGGCATTTATTTCCAAAAAGAAAAGTGGCTTTAAAAAAAAACAGCACTTAGATTGTATATATTGTTCTGTGCTTCTCACTTCCCTGAGCAGCAAAAAGTTTGAGAGGCAGTGCAGACAGGGTTTGGATTCAAACAGAAAACAGAACACTGGAGACTTATGTAAACTTGGTAATGTTTGGTTTATTTCTTTTTTAGAAATATGAGTAGATCCTAGGGATGTGCTCATTTAATTGATTTTATCTGTTTGTATTTTATCTTGTTAATATATTTCTTGACTCGCTTGTATAAAGCAACCGACAAATGTAAATAATAATAACATAATAACATAATAAGAAGCTGCCTTATACCAACTCAGACCACTGGTCCATCTAACTTAATATTGTCCACACTGACTGGCAGTGGCTCTCCAGGGTTTCCAGCAGGGAGACTTTCCCAGTCCTAAATCATCTCACCAGTAATCTGCATTGTGCAGCCTTCCCAGGTGCCCATCCTCCAATTAAAGCCCAGAGGAAGACATCAAGAAGGAACTGCATCCTTTGAGCTTTTTCAGATCAGGAAGCATGGGGCGGCGACATAAAAATGTAAGAAGAACTTGCTGGATCTGGCCTGTTGCCCATTGTGGTGATCACACAGGGTCCCTAGTCGTTTAACGGTCTATTGATCCCTGTGCTACCACTGTGCTCACTTCCCCGGTGTCGCCAACCAGTTACTCTTTGGTAAAACACTGAGTCCAGTCAGTTGTTAAAAGTGAACCAAAAAACAAACATTAACAAGTTTATGCTTTCTCAGATAATATTCCTGTCAGTATCTTAACTTTAGTTTCTTTACTGGCCTATACCTTCCTAATACCTTCTGACTGATTATCTCAACTGTTTGACTGACTCCTCTTAACAAATTCTCCCACTCTTTCACACCAGACTATCCCAACCCACAGACTTATCTTCTCTGTCTCTTCTAACTCCAGACTGTCTTCTCAACCACCCTAACTCTAACTCCCAGCTCCTCCAAAACCCTCTGTGCTTAAACTTTATACACAGTTAACTCTGTCCCCTTGGGTTCCCATTGGTTAGTCATTTTACAATAAGTTAACCCTTTCCTTATGAACCCAGTATGATGTCACACACCTAGGATGGCAAACACCACACCCATCTATTCCGGCATCTTGTTCTCATGGTCAGGGAGCCATCCCCCTTTCCCAGAGTTGTCAACCTTTCCCCAAACCTCTGCAGGGATAGCTCTCCTCCCATGGAGGCTTGGGAAGGAAGCTGCATGCCCGCCAGCCATATGGTTGACAGGGCACAGCTGGCAGGTGTGCAGGGAAAGGGGAGACCGTTGGCAAAGCTGCGCAGCTCCCCCACTCACTGGGGCACCCCTGAGAGGCCGGCGCCCTGGCGCAATGCACCAGTAAGCCCAATAGGAAAGATGGCTCTGCTCTTGGTGGCCAACCATTCTCCAGCAAGCAGAGAATGACATACCCTCCAAGTGCCCCTATTTTCCGGGGACAGTCCTAAATTTACAGAAGCCATCCCTGTTTCTGATTTCATCCCAGAATGCCCCGCTTTTCCTTTGGATGTCCCTATTTTCATTGGAGAAATGTTGGAGGCTAGTGAGTTATGCAACCCCCAGCCAAGGAGATAAGTAACTATACAACCTTTAGAAGACATCGGAAGGCAGCCCTGTATATGGACGTTTTTAATGTTTAATGTTTTATTATGTTGGAAGCCACCCAGAGTGTCTGGGGCAACGCAACCCAGTCAGATGGGCGGGGTAAAAGTAATAAAATTATTATTATCATCATCATGGAATAGGATGTCCCTAGTTTCATCAGAGAAATGTTGGCAGGTATGGAATGAGCACAAGACCACTCTTCCCTCCTGTGGTTCCCAGAAGCTGGCATTCAGAAATATGTGGCCCCTGGAAGGCTTCCCAGAAGGGTATGCATCCCTCATGCTGAAAAATGTTCCCTATCCCTGAATTAAACCACAACTTATTTTAAACTATGTTTTAATGTGTCATGCGCAGTCTGCATGCCTCCCTCGGCCTGTATCCAGAGCCTTTCATTTCAAAGCCTCTTTGCTTTATGAGGTTCAGTTAATTGGAAATGGATCAAACCCAAATCCCAATTGCTCCAGTTTAAGGAAGGCAGCACGCCTGCTCCAACTTTCCTGCACTCTCTCTCATGGGGCGCCCTCACCTCCCCTCGCTTTCAAGATTATCCTGGCAGGTGGATGTGAGACAGCAGAAGTTTGGCCACTCTAGGCTTCTGGGAGCCAATCCATCAATATAATTGGCACCTTATCTGTCAAAAGACCTCTCAGGGACCGCCAAGCGAGAGACACGTAATTACCTGGCATGATTCTCTCTCCCGGAAAGAATAATTGAACTTAATCAACATACTGTCCTCTGGGCATATGGGTGAAAATTGTTCTCTTATTGCACTCTGGAGCCTTCTCCTCTCACCTTAACATATCAGGCAATAAAGTGACCTCTCAAAGAGGGACAAGTGATTCATTGCATCTATGCAGCTAGCACAAGTTATAATTTCCACTTGTACCTGCACCGTCTGCCCAAATGAACAGAAAGCCTATTACAGTCACTTCCAAAGAAGCAAATTTGTTCATCATGGAAACTTCACCCCTCCCCTTTATGCCATCAGTTTGTGACTAGGAACTGTGTTTCACTCTCTGAAACAATTTGGTACCTGCCAAAAAAAAGGAAAAAGCTTAAAAGTTATCTCCCTGTGTCTCTAAATCAACCTTCACTGGCCTTGGGTGCCCTTACCATTGACCAAGCTGTCTGGGGCTGATGGGCATCATAGTCCAAAATAGCTGGAAGGCATCAGGCTGGGTAAGGCTGCACTTAATCACTTGTGTTAAGGCTGGGCCAAAATCCCACCCCATGTTCTCCCTATCCAGAGCAATTAACTACTTCCTTGGGCACAGGATAAATATCTGTGAATTTTGGGGAGGGATTAGCTTACTGGATCACTCCAGAACATGCATCCTGTTCTCACAGCCCTCACAGAGGACATGAGCACAACAGCATTCTCACCTTCAACTGGTGATCACTGCCTCTGATAGTGGAGGGAAATGGCCGTCTCAACTGCTATCATCCTCATTAACCCTTCACTCTAGGGTCCCAGATTACAACATTAAAACACAATATTAAAAGCAGTTTGAAGACAGCTTGTGATCACAGAATAAGGTGGTCCTAAAAATATACACCTCAAGTGTCAAAAACCAGGGTAAAGAAGCTTTGGTTTGGTATTGATAGCTTCATCCTCCTTTCCATTTCCACCCCAATGATATTTTTGGAAGGCTTTTGTTTTGCCCAGTCGTGACTGGTGCCTATTGAGACTGGTAGGGTGGAAGACAAGCAGACCAACAATAAAGGTAAAGGACCCCTGGATGGTTAAGTCCCGTCAAAAGCGACTATGGGGTGTGGCACTGTCAGGCTTCAGGGAATTGACTTCCTTCCCTGTGGCCATAAATGAGCAGTTCAAATGAAAGGAATTCTTACCATTTATTTTCTTTAATAAGCACAGCAAAGAACAAAAGAAAGTATCTCCCCAGAATGGCAGTGCTCCCAATTAAGGGTCACTCCCTCTTCTGTCCCTATTAATCTATGTCACTCCTACGTCTTGTAATCTGAGCTTGTAGCCTCTGTGCTTTCTGTTCTGACACTTTCTGAGCTCTCTGTGACTTTGGAGAAGGGATACCATCCAGAGACTGTGAATCTATTAACACTCTCTTTTCCAGTGTTTCTTCTTCTAGCTGCTCCCCATCCAGTATTTTCCAGCTTCTGCATTCTGAACTATGCCCCTCTGCAAACCACTGTTCCAAATCTATACTGTCCTCCTGCTCCTGGGAAGATTCAGGATCAGGATCAAGGGGAGGGGGTAGCTCCCACCATTCTTCCTCAGTGCAGCCCTCCTCAGCATGGTCCCTGACAGGCACCCATCTCGCTTCAGGCTGAGGGAGCCAGTGTTTGTTCACAGACAACTTTCTGGGTTGTGTGACCAGCATAACTCAATGGCTTCTGGTGCAGCAGGACACCATGACAGAAGCCAAAGCACACGGAAATGCCATTTACCTTCCCGCCACAGTGGTACCTATTTTTCTACTTGCACTGGTGCGCTTTCGAACTGCTAGGTTGGCAGGAGCTGGGACAGAGCAACGGGAGCTCACCACCATCGTGCAGATTTGACCTTCTAATCAGCGTCACCCGCTCCCTGAGACCAACAGTAGGTGGTGCCTGAACCAGTGACAGGCAGAGCCAACTGATTTCAGTTTCATCCCAATCTCCTCCTTGGTGAGTTCTACAAGGGTAACCCTGAGTCTAAGGAGGAGGAAGTGCCAACCCTTAGACCATGGGTAGGCATTATTAAGTTGGAGTTCACACGAGTGAAAGGAGAATATGAAGAAAAATCGTGGAAGGGACATGGAAGAGACTTAAGAGCCTCGGATATAAGATTACCAGGTTAATGTGCTAGTTCAATGGGATAAAATGGACTGACAAACCCGGGACCAGGAGGAAGGGACGCTGGATGAAGATTGGATTGTTTTATTTTTTCTTCTTTATTTTGTTACTAGGACTGTCTTACATAACTGATGAATGTTAGAAGGATGTTTGAAATGAAATTGCCTGGCTTTAGTATAAATGTCTAAAGGATTAGGAAAGAATATAATGGTTATGAGAAGTTACTAAAAATAAGATTTAGGTTTTGAATTATAAGGTTTTTTATAAGATAATGAGGAAAATAGATTAAGGTAATGCAATGAAAGATTAGAATAAATAAAGTGGGGAAGGATTTGCTGAATTAGCAAATTGAATTGGAATACAGGAAAGGGAGGGGTGAGGAAGTCCAGGAAATAAGCAAATGAAAGTTAAGTAAAGGAAGATGGAATTGTTTTTAACTATTTTTAATTTGTATTTTTCTTTTTTTTTCTTTTTTGTATTTTGTAATATTTTGAAAATTTCAATAAATATCTATGAAGAAAAAAAAATAGACCAGGGGTAGGCAACCTAAGGCCCGGGGGGTGGATGTGGCCCAATCACCTTCTCAATCCGGCCCATGGACGGTCTGGGAATCAGCGTGTTTTTACATGAGTAGAATGTGTCCTTTTATTTAAAATGCATCTGTGGGTTATTTGTGAGGCATAGGAATTTGTTCGTTTTCCCCCCCTTCAAAATATAGTTCCCCCCGCCACATGGTCTGAGGGACAGTGGACTGGCCCAAGGCTGAAAAAGGTTGCTGACCCCTGCCTTAGACCCTAGTTGTACATAAGAGAACTGTGTGGTGGGTCCTGGCTGACTGCAGACTAAACTTGGTGGGGCATTGGCCCATTCACCCTAATAGACCAGCCACCACTGGCTTTTCTCCCATCCATCTAGTGTATGGTCAGAAAATAACATTACTGCCGAATTGTAATTGGTGTTTAAATAACGGGGATGGGGGATGGTTCACTGCTTGCCTCTTTACCCTCTCATTCTCCTCCCTTGTTGTGAAGTTCCCAGATTCTCTGCAGGGAGCAAATTGCCACTGGCTCAGCTCTCTGGTCTGATTAGAACATCCTGATATAAACTCCAGATGGCAAGGCATGGATTTTCCCCAAGTGAGGATCATTTCAAAGATTAGCTCAGATTGGCATTATGTATTTATTTATTTTATTTGATCCTGCTGTCGCTGCGAGAGGGGCCTGAATTGGAAAACATTCAGATGCAACCAGAGTATGGAGACCCAGTAATTTTTTTATTAAAAATAATAATAATAATCATAACAGGCTGAAGACATTCCTAAAAGCCTCTTGGTCCATCTCCCACTCTTGTCAGCATAAGACCTCACATAGCCAAAGAGGCCTAAGAGATTAACCTGTTTTCTAGGAACACGCAATCTACAAAACCTAAACAACAATATGCAATGTACTGAGAGCAGACACTACCAAAAAGAGCGATTACAGAAATGTTTTCAGGCGGAAGGATTGAGTACGTTCAATAAATGCAAATCCAGCCACCCCTGTCAATTGCATTACAGGGTCTGGTCAGGCACCAGCCAATCTTAGTTGAAGGAATATCCTTTCTGGGCCCCAAATGTGGCAATCACTCTATTAAATAATGGGCATGTAAAGAAAGACCATCTGCCACAGCTTTCTAGCAGCACACAGAAGCCGAGGTCGGGTGGTGGCATAATCCCACTCTTACTTTGGCTTAATTTCTTCTACTGTTAGAAATCAATGTGCTGCAGTAGCTGGCCCTAATGCAATCCTAGTCCATGGGCACCAAGCTGTGCATAACAACTGGCGAACAGCATAACATGAGAGGAGCCCTGCTGGATCTCACTAAAGTAGTGGTTTTCAACCAGTGTACCGTGGCACCCTGGGGTGCCTTGAATGATAGCCATGTGCACTGGCCTCTTTCCTTCCCTCCCTCCTCTGATGCCCTCCCCCATCTCTGCCTCCCAAAGGCTTGCACAGCTGTTTGTTGCAGCAGCCCTGGTTATTAGCACCCCATGGTGCCTCTGGGGCTGGTCAGGAGGTGTGCTGGTTGCCAGGAGCTGAGGTGGTCTCAGAGTAAGCAAGCAAGTGGGTGAGAGAGCCCACCTGCTGAATCTCAGAGTTTGGGATGCTGCACCCTTGGCAACCGTACTATCAACTACATGATAGGAAACAACATCAAAGTAATGACTATTTGGTAGAAATGTTTTTTGGGGGGAGGGAGGGGGTCCTGTGCCTTTAATGGCACATCAGTATGCAGGCAGCAGAATGCCTGAAAAGCTTTAGATGCTGATTTCTGTGTACCAAGTTCAGGTTAAAAGCTGTTTATTATTATTTTTCTGATCGTTGGGAATCCTATGCCCAGGTAGGTACAGAGAAGTCCCAGAAAGAGCACCATAGTCTCCCTTCAAGCCATAAAGAATTTTGCACCCACTTTTCAATAGAGTTTAACAAAGCGTGTTCTCCCTGAAATGAGAGCACGTGTTGCGGTGGGGTCCACCAAGCCATCCCTCTGTTGCCAGGCAGGGTTGAATATGGGGCATTTGATTGGAAGGCTGGGTTGCTGGGGCAAATTGCATGTTGCAATGTGGTGGGTGGGATCAAAGGTTTTAAATACTGGGGCACTCAGCTTATTGCTTTCTCTTTCGCTGAGTGCATCGGATCACCCGCCCGCCCGCCCTGAGTTCAGGGTGTTTTGGTTGACCTTGCTATGCCTGTCATGGGGTCATCTGCCCTTGGGGCAGGGGCCTGGTAGGAATTTTGTCCATATGGCTGATTGGCTGTGCCATTTGGCTTTCGCCTACTATGTAGCAAATTGTCACAACTTGTAAGGTTGCGGTTAGGCATTGGTTATAAATTGGTTGGAGGAGGGGTAAGGATAGGCTGGACCTGCCCCTCCAATGCTGGTGTGGAAGGGAATTCCGTTAAAGGAATCCAGGGGCTTGCCACAATGTCATCCGAATCCTTGAAATGGGGCTAGGGCCGGCAAGCCCTGGGGAGCATGTGGGTGAGCAGTGAGGGCCTGTGACTCAGCTCCATTGCTCCCCAATATTGTTTTCCCTTCACTGGCTTCCGAGGGAGTTCAGAAGTCAGTTCTGTCCCAGGCGGGGGGACAGATAGTCTTAACCAATGCCTAAGCAACCACTCACAGGTATGTAATTTAATAAAGTTGTGGCCAAAATTATGCCAAAAACCTTAAACAAAAATTATGTGTGTGTTGTGAGTTATTTTGGGACCTCAACATGCAAGTCCCTTGCTTCATGGTACTGGGCAACAGAAAAGCTTTGTGCTGGAAAGCTCAGGGAAGAGCAAAGCATTTTGGCAGAGAAGATCAATTTAGGTCAGTATTCCTGAAAGTGCTTCCTTCCCTCTTCTAACATCACTGGCCTCAAAGATTAATGATTATGCAAATGACTCAGCCGCACACATGTCTCAAGAACAGATGGGCCTGTTTGGGCTCAATTGCCACCAAGAGGCATTCTATCATTCTTCCTGTTCCCAAATGTGCTTCTTTATTTATTTTGTCATGTCTCTTAATTTCAGTGAAGGGGGAGAGGGAAGGCAGGTGGGGCATTTTTGTTTTCTTAGGGCCAGGGCTGGGAATAAGGCATTTGGATGGGTGGCGATTTCTGTCACTGGCAAAGGTATCAAAACTCCTGTCTTCAGGCAAACTGAGGCCACATTCTGCGTGAACATTCTGTTCAGGTTAGGAGTGTATCACAGGACTTGCATCAGTTCGTGGGTGTCTGTTATGGATGACGGCGGTTCTTATTATTGAAGGAAGGCGACGTGGCTGAAATCACACACTATACAGGAATGAAATGTGGAAACATAAGCCCTGCCCACAGGCTTGCAATCAAAAATGCACAGACAAGCCACAACGAGAAAGGACAGGCTATAAAATGGAAGAAAAATTAATCAGGAAAAGTCAGGGAGATGAACAGATGTTCATCTTAAGGAGGCACTTAAACGCCAGAGGGAGAAACTCAGATGCCAGGCAGATGGGATGTCAAGTGGTAGGTACCTGCAATGGAAAGGGGGCACATTCAGGGAACTCAGGGAGCCATATTTGTCTTAAGCAGAAGTCTGGAACCTACTGAATGAAGATTCGGAGAAAGAAGAATCCTTGTTTGTTTGGGTGTCCCTTCATCTTCCAACCCCCAGAATGAAGATGCAGAACAAAAGTTGAGTTAACTTTATGAACTAATAAGCAAAAGTATCTGTACTGGGGTGAATCTCTTCTGTGATTCTTCTGAAGGCATCCTGAGTCGAGCAGAAAGACCCAAGTTGCCATGATGGTTTCTCACTTGAATGGCTCTAAAGGAAGAGACAACTGTCATTGGCTCTTAGCCATGATGGCTGTTCTAGCTCAAGCAACATGCCTCTGAATACAAGTTGCTGGGAATTACGAGGCAATAACAAAGCTGCTGTGTTCATGTCCTGAGAGTGGACTTCCCATGGGCATCTGACTGCCCACTATGAGAACAGAATGGACTTGAGTAGATGGGCTTCTGGCTTGATCTGGCAGTGCTTTTCTTTTATTTTTTTAAATGATATTTATTACTCTTCAAATAACTTCAACACAACACTACAAGAAAAAAGAAAAAAAGACAATACAAATACAATACAAAAACACTACATACAAAACAAAACAAAAACAAACAAAAACAATTTAAAAACACCTCAAACAATTTCAATATCCTATCTTTCATTCGCTGATTTCCAACGACCTCCTCACACCTCCCTTTTTGTATTCCACTTCTATTTGTTGTTTGAGCAATTCCTTTCCTTCTTCCTCTGTTTTCTATCCTATAATTATCTTAACACATTTTTGCCTTATTTTTTCCTTTAATTTTCTATTAATCTATTTAATAGTTAATTCCTTATAACATTTCTACTAAAGCCATATAACTTCATTCCAACATTCTTCTAACATTCATTAATTTTACCATATTTCTATAAATAGTTTTTAAACTTTTTCCAGTCTTCTTCCCCCGACTCTTCTCCCTGGTCTCGGATCTTGCCAGTCATTTCCGCCAATTCCATATAGTCCATCAACTTCATCTGCCATTGTCCAACCCTTCAGCTGGCAGGGCTTTTCTTATGTTCATACATAAGCAGGTAAAACATTCCTCTCTTTCCCATGTGGGTGACACCACCCAGGCTCCTACAATGGTTTGGTTTGTTACCTGTTGTGAGGCTGTCATTATCTTTTAAACTTGAAAACAAGCTGAAGGGATGTATCTCTTCCATCCCTCTCACAATGGGGTTTGAGTCTGACAAGGCCCAAGGCTATCTCTCCTCCTAAGTCAATTTGCTATAAGAGGTTAATGCCTCATTCATTTCTCTACAATGGGAAAACCTTTGGTCCTTGTTGCTGAACTACAACTCCTACCATCCCTGGCCGTTGGCCATGCTTTCTGGGGCTGGTGGGGCTCATAGTTCAGAAGCATCTGGAGGGCCAAAGGTTCCCCCCACCTGCACGGCAACCTTAGCAATGCCTCTTGAAGCCCCACCCATGATCCCTCAATATCTAAATGTGAGTTATTTTAATGATCATCTAGTTCATTGTTGCTGTAAGCACAAATTTCCACAGTTCATATGTTTGAAGATTTTTGATTTTGATTATTGTAAACAACTCTGAGGAATGTGTATGCATTAGGAGAGCAGAATCTACATCTTTGAATAAAAAAATAATGAGAGAGAGCGAGAGAGAGAGAGAGAGCAATTTGAAAGACATGATTCCCCTTTGTCAGTTATATGGAGGAAATGTTTAATTTGGAATTATTTGACACCTTTTTGCTGCTGAGATAATAAATTATTTATATAAATTATTTATCAGATATATTCAGATTCAAAGGTTTTTGGATGTTTATTTCTCTGTTCAAAGTGATTTATTACAGATTTTGTATAAATCTAGGTTCATATATTTTGAATTTGAATAATGCTTTATATGTTTGTTTGTTTGTTTGTTTGTTTGTTTGTTCATGTATGCTTGTTCCTATGGAAAATCAAAGCATACATGCATACATAAGGCAGAAGATCATGGAGAGACGATCAGATGGTAGTCTCCAGATCAAAGGAGTAACATTTTAAGGCTCTCCATTCTTGATGAATAGAATATCTTTTGACTATGAGCAGAAGCCTTATAACCATGAGCAGTGGGCATACACTGTACATCAGAGAGCTGCTTACCCACATGGAAGGTATTAGGTGAGATCAGGCTGGAGTTGCAGGACCTTGGATACTTCCAAGGAAGCAACATCATATGATGAAGTCTGGAGCTTAATTTTGTTGGCTATTTGCAGTATGGTAGCGCTGCAGATAGCTTGCTGGGGAGATCATGCATTAAAAATGAAAAGGACCCAAAAATAACTTAAACAAGGTTTTAATAAGAAAAACAAAAACTCCATTTACACTAAATACATTAACAACCAAACCAGACCCAACCACCAACCCAAACCCCAGGGTAATGGGAGAGCTAGGTGCTGCTCCTTATATACTAAACCCAAATGCTGACACACCTTAATCAAATACAACTCAGCAGCACCTGCTATGTTTCACAGCTTTAAAGTTGGGTCTCGTTATCTTGCTCTGGCCCTTGCTCTGGCCCCTTTAAGATATACACATCGAGTGGAACAATGATGAACCTTTACATTTAAAGAAACCATTCAACATTTCCCCTGCGGTTCATCATTGTGGAACAAAAACAGAAAGCATACTTTGTACATGTTTTTCATGTGTAACCTTTGGAAGTGCTTTTGTAAAAATGTCCGCAATTTGACTGTCACCAGGAACATATTCAAATACAACCATTTCATCAGCAATTAGTTGCTTTACAAATTCTAAACGTAACCTTAAGACTCTAGTGCGCTGCGTATTGGTCTCTGAGCACAGGATAGCAAGTCCACTCTGGGAATCAAGGTAAACTTTTACTGGTAGTGTTACTTGCATCTGTAGGTCTGCAAACACTTGCAGATACCATTCTACATCACGAGTGGCCTGAACGCATGCACATAATTCACTTTCTGTTGTGGAGAGACAAATAATGGTTTGTGTTTGGGACTTCCATTCAAATGGACAACCATTATAACAAAACACCATACCAGACACACCCCTGCAATTATTTTTTCCATTGCATGAGATGCATCGCAGAAAATTTCAAAACCTTTGTCAATACATGTTGTAAACTGCAACCTATAATGTTTGGTATGTTTAAGGTACATTACCACTCTCTTAAGAGCAGAGAAACATTGTGTAGTAGGCTTTTCCACAAATTTTGCCAGAAAGTGAAAAGCATAAGTTATATCTGGTCTTGAGATTCTTTGAATGAAATTTAGCTTGCCTATAGCAGAACGATACAAAGTTTTGTTAGGAAATGGCTTGTCTTCACCTGTAAAGGTGAAACCACACACCATAGGTGTTTCCTTCCCATTTGCATTTTCTAAACATAGCATTTCAACAAGATCATCAATTTTTGCAGTTTGATGAACCAGAAAAGATCCATTTTTGCCTTTCTCAATTTGCATGGATAAGTAATTTTTAGCTATGCCTAATTCCACTACATCAAATTTCTTCTGTAACTGTGATACCACCTGTTCATATTCCTGTTTAGTTTTTGTAGAAATTAATACGTCATCTACATACACACATATTTTTGTTACAGAGTTTGCCCTTTCCTTTATGAACACACAATTGTCTGCCTTTCCTTGTGAAAAACCAATATCCAGCAATTCTTTTGCTAAAGTTTGGTGGTGCCAATTCCTTCCACTTTGGTGCAGACCATAAAGGGATTTGTTTAATTTGCATACCAAACCTTCAGCGGCGTCTATGCCTTCAGGAACACGCATAAAAATTTGTTCTTTTAAATCTGCAAACAAATATGCAGTTTTTATATCTAGGTGATAAACGGAATGTCCACGCTGTGATGCATCTTTTAACAAAAGCTTAACTGTTTCATATTTTACGCTTGGTGAATAACACAAATCATAATCTTCGCCTGGAATTTGTTGAAAACCCCTAGCAACTAATCTTGCTTTGTACCTTACAACTTCGTTTTTGTCATTCGTTTTAACTCTATAAACCCATTTCGAATCAATAAGTCTCATATCTGGGGTTTGTGGTACAAGAGACCAAGTGTTATGCTCTTTTAAAGAAGCTATCTCGGAGTTCATAGCTTTATACCAATTTGCAGCTTGTTGCTTAGGTAATTTCTGAACATCACTGTAGCTTTTTGGCTCAAAAACTACCTTATTGGCATACACAGTATTAAAATGTTCATCTGCAAATCGTTGTGGCTTCTGTCTCTTTCTATCTGAACGTCTCAGTCCAGAAGGAGAGTCAGACTTCTCAGACTTAATGGGACTAAGTAAACCACTAGTTTCAGGTTGTAAATCATTGTCAGATTGAAGAGGTGCCTGTAGGCTAAGCTCACGGTCAGAAAACTCAAGAGAATCTGACCTCCCCTCGGGTGCCTGTGACTTTAAATCATCAAACAATTTATCAGACTCAACAGGCTTTTTGTCTTTTCCCATTAATTCAGAAGCACTATTTCCTGCTGCTTCTTCTGCTGTTTCTTCCTCTTCTTCCTCAGTATTATCTATACCATCAGTATCTTGGAAGACAGCAACTCCATTCCAATTTACAGTTTGTATCATGCTTCTGGTAATATGAAATTTGCCAGTTGCTGGTATGTAAATTCTGTACGCCCCCTGCTGGTAGCCCATTAATTTTCCCTGGACACTACGTTCACCCAATTTTTGCTTAGCAGGATAATGCATAATTACATCTGAACTCCAAATGCGGAGGTATTTCAGATTAGGGCGTTTTTTAAACAGTTTCTCATAGGGGGTGACATCTAAACCAGTATGATAACTGCGATTTCTAACGTAACAAAACGCATTAAGTGCTTCAGCCCAAAAGTCTTTGGGCAGATTAGCATCATGCAGATACGTTTTAACCCCTGCCTGTAGGTCACGCTGCACAACTTCAACAAGCCCATTTTGCCAGGGACTTCGGGGGCAAGATAACTCATGAGTAGTCCCCTGCGCTTCCAGGAATTTCTCAAAATCCTCAGAAACAAATTCCCCGCCCCGGTCAGAAAACAGGTTCTTAATTGGTTTGTTAAAGTGCGTTTTTACCCAGTTGCAAAAAACTTTATACTTTTCAAATGCTTGGGACTTCTCAGCTATTGCATAAGTCCAACAGTATCTACTATACTGGTCTATCAGAGTAAGCCAGTACTTAGAACCTCCTAATGATGGTGGGAGTGGCCCAACTAAATCACAATGTACACGCTCAAATGGTTCAGTTACTTTCCTATCTGAGCACCTACCCTTGCGTGCAACCTTAATCTTATTCTTGCAACAGGATAGACATTGCATAAAGAATTTACATGGTTTTAAGTTGAGGCCATTAACGATATTCTTTGTCTTAATTACATCAGCAAAATTCAGGTGTCCCAGAATTCTGTGCGCCTCATGGACACACCCGGAATGAGGCCTTACATTCCTCAACCCCTGGCTTGACTGTGCTGCTCTGCAATTTATAGGCGATTGGGAGTAGGTGCGAAAATACAGTCTATATAAACCATCAGAGTCCCGGGCATACAATAAACGTTTGTTCCCATCAAAAAACTCACACATTGATTTTAAGAAACGCACAGTTATGCCTTGACGAGCAAAGCACCTTACTGACAATAAATTGTCCACTGACGGGCAGTAAATGCAGTTTGCTATTGTAATGTTTAAAGAGTCAAGTTTAACAGTACCTCTGCCAAGCGACTGCAAGACTTGTGAATTGGCTAAATGTACATTACCAATTTCCTCTTCGAAAGAAATAAACAAGCTTTGATCATTGCAGATGTGCTGAGATGCTCCAGAGTCTATAATAAAAGACTTCCACTTGGCATCTTTAATTCTTTTACGATTTGTAGTCCAAGCATGAAAAGCTCGCGGCTCGTTTCTGTCTTTACTATACGATGTCTGCTGTTGGGCTGACAACCGTGACTGACGAACAGAAACAGACTTGGGAGTACTTTGCTTTCTTTTGGCTCTGCAGTCCTTTGCAAAATGTCCTTGCTTATTGCAGAACCAACAACGCTTTGCAGCTTTAAATGCAGTTGTATCACCACAGGTTTGCATATGGCGTTCCTCATTCTTTCTGGAAATAGGAGTGCTTATGGCACAAGCCTCCCTTCTATCCAACTCGCCCATTAATCTTGCCGTTACCCCTTCCACAGTTAATTGTGCTGGTGGAACAGCAGATATCTGGCTAGCTATACCATCAAAGTCCTCATTAAGGGAACAAAGGATGATAAAAACATACTGAATATCAGGTATCACCATGTCCCTTCGAATTAATTCGCCGCGTATTGCCTCCAGACGTCTCAAGTGTGCTGCCAAATCACCACCAGGCTGCAACTTCGTCTGGTACAACTGCTTGAAAAACGTCAATGCAGATGCTGACTCTTTTCTAACATGCACTGCTGCAAGACTGTCCCACATTTCTTTGGCAGTTTTCTTATTTCTTATATAGACTACTTGCTGGTCGCTGACTGCCAAATTAATTATCGCCCTGGCTTTTGCATCTCCTTTCGACCAAGCATTAGTTACAGGGTTAGGAGGGTCATCAGTTACATAGGTCCATACTTCTCTAGAGGTCAAAAGCGCCTCCACCCGAAAAGACCATAAACTATAGTTCTCATCTGTTAGCTGTGGGAAGACCAGAGCCTTCTCAGCTTCAGGAACCCGGTCAACCATTCTGGAACTCTTCCAGACCCACAAAAAAATTTACACTAACAGGAGAAGGAGTTTTCAAACCTTTCTCAGAGTCCAAAAATATGCAGTCATCCACTCAGCAGCTGGGCCCATAACCAAAGATGTTGGCTATTTGCAGTATGGTAGCGCTGCAGATAGCTTGCTGGGGAGATCATGCATTAAAAATGAAAAGGACCCAAAAATAACTTAAACAAGGTTTTAATAAGAAAAACAAAAACTCCATTTACACTAAATACATTAACAACCAAACCAGACCCAACCACCAACCCAAACCCCAGGGTAATGGGAGAGCTAGGTGCTGCTCCTTATATACTAAACCCAAATGCTGACACACCTTAATCAAATACAACTCAGCAGCACCTGCTATGTTTCACAGCTTTAAAGTTGGGTCTCGTTATCTTGCTCTGGCCCTTGCTCTGGCCCCTTTAAGATATACACATCGAGTGGAACAATGATGAACCTTTACATTTAAAGAAACCATTCAACAAATTTAAGCCTGTTCGGCTAGACTACTTCTCCCAGGCTTCACCTGCCCTTTCTATTCCTGACCTCCCAGTGTTGAACAGAGAATACCTGAAGGGTGGGGATATGTACCCATGTTTGCTTGAATGGAAGTAAGATATTTCCATGCATTCAGGGCTTCATATCACATGGAAGCTCCTACTCATGTTAAAGGAAACACAGATAGAAGCCTCCTCCAGATCTTCCTTGCTCAGTACAGGACAGTCAGGGACTGAAGGAATGAGGACAAGGATACTGGAGGCTGTGGAACACAACCCTGTGCCCCCAACACAGGCCAACATTTCCTGTTCAGGTGTAAATGAGCAGGAGATGGGTTGCAACCTTGGTCTTCCTGGAAAGCAGAATGGACTTTTTAGATACACTTCAATCATATTTAAGGTGTTATCAGGCACTTTGGACTTGGTGCAGGGATGTGGGATGCTGCCAAAAAATAGGAAAGGATTAGTTAAAAAGGTAAAGGTACCCCTGCCCGTACGGGCCAGTCATGTCCGACTCTAGGGTTACGCGCTCATCTCGCTTAAGAGGCCGGGAGCCAGCGCTGTCCGAAGACACTTCCGGGTCACGTGGCCAGCGTGACGAAGCTGCTCTGGCGAGCCAACACCAGCGCAGCGCACGGAAACGCCGTTTACCTTCCCGCTATAAAGCGGTACCTATTTATCTACTTGCACTTAGGGGTGCTTTCGAACTGCTAGGTGGGCAGGAGCTGGGACCGAACGACAGGAGCTCACCCCGTTGCGGGGATTCGAACCGCCGACCATACGATCGGCAAGTCCTAGGCACTGAGGTTTTACCCACAGCGCCACCCGCGTCCCCAAGGATTAGTTATGAACCCATTAATTCTTTAATAAACTGCAGCTGTCCACTCCTGTGACTCCACTTGCTGATTCTTGAAGCTATTGTGGAATGGATCCTGAAAATGGCAATTCATTTCCAACATTTATTGTCAGACAAGTGGTATATTTTTGCAAGCTCGACTGGGGTCATGTACCACCTATAAATCATTTTCATAATATTTTCTTTTAAGGCATTACATGCCGTAAATTTTATACCGGTGGTCCATAACCGTTCCCAGTCTTCAAACATAATGTTATGACCAATATCTTGTGCCCACTTGATCATAGCTGATTTAACTGTTTCATCCTGTGTATTCCACTCCAACAGCAAGTTGTACATTTTTGACAAGTTCTTAGTTTTGGGTTCTAACAGTTCTGTCTCCAATTTCGATTTCTCCACCTGAAAACCATTTTTCCTATCGGACTTAAACACCTCCATTATTTGATAATAATGAAGCCAATCTCGCACTTTATCTTTCAATTTCTCATAACTCTGCAATTTCAATTTATCCCCCTCCTGTTCCACAATTTCCCAATATTTCGGCCATTTTGACTCCATATTTAGTTTTTTCACAGCCTTTGCCTCCATTGGGGATAACCACCTGGGAGTTTTGTTTTCCAGCAAGTCTTTATACCTGATCCAGACATTGTACAGTGCTTTCCTGACAATATGACTTTCTCTCTCTCACACACACACACACACCCAAACTGAGAATAGCAAATCTGACCCAGAGCCCTCAATCGGCCACAGCCTGAATCAAACTTCTTAGAGCAGCTGGATCTGTCTGGCACCCACTGTAATTAATAGGATTGCAACCGACACAGTATCAGTGCCATAGATCATTAAACCTCAACGATTCTCAGGAAGGTATTGATTCAGTTGCATTGCTGTAAGACACTTTAATCAGAATCAGAGAAGTGGTGGAGAGGGAAGGATCTGATTAATCCATGAGATACCATTGAGCAGGGAGGACCTCATTTATGTGAAAGGTCTCAAGTGCTGACTATTGATATTAAAGTATCCCCCTGGACTGCAGTTGGTCTATCTGAAGAATGTACAGTGGTAGTGCTGTTCTGCAGAGACAGGTGTGCAGTATATAGCCAGGATTTGGAGCTTGCTGAAACATGCATGTTGGGGCTAGTTTATACATACTGCTGCTGCAGTCATTGAGCGTATGAATTGTGTGTGTGTGAAGCAGCTCTTGGTGATGAACACTCAACTGAAAAGCAGCATTCAGTGTGCCTTGAGGTGCTAATGCTGTCTCTGATGTATTATCTACTGATTGATTGATTGATTGATTGATTGATTGATTTGCTGCATTTATATCCCACCTGTCTGAAAAAGAGACAAAGAGCAGTGCCAGTGTTGACATTGCTAAGCTAGATAGGCCAATGGTCTGACTCTGTAAAGGCAGCTAACACTGTCCCTAAGTCTATTCTTTAAGAATTTCATTTCCCTCTGAACCCAATCCTCTTCATCTTCATCACCTCACCTCACAACTATGTCTACCCTTTTGGGATTGCACTTCATGCATCTGATGAATAGGACTCTAATCCACAAAAAGCTTATGCCATTATAAATGTCTGAAACGTGCCACAAGAGTCTCTTTTTGTCACAACCAGTGCTTGGGGGGGGGCACAGAGTCTGTCTTCTGGGATCCATCTGTGAACAGAATGAGTGAGTGAGTAAACTCTTTTTATACTTTTATAGAAGACAGTGTCGTGTCTATTTCTTTTATGAGGGGACTAAAGGGGATAGTACCGGGTAACTTATTTTAGAGGCTTTACCGAGCCTGAGCAAACGCATCCGCTGTGCAAGTTTAAAAAGGGGAGTGTTACTCTGCTAAATTGTAGAACTTGTTAACACAAGTTGGAAAGGATATAATCAAACAATATATCCTCTCCTGCCTCCCTGAACATTCCCACAATGTGGTCCAAAGGAAAGCAGAGTAATACATTTGACACCAGCTTGGCTGCAGGAGTTGCTGGAAGGAGAAGAAGAAGAGTTTGGATTTGATATCCCACTTTATCACTACCCAAAGGAGTCTCAAAGCGGCTAACAATCTCCTTTCCCTTCCTCCCCCACAACAAACACTCTGTGAGGCAAGTGGGGCTGAGAGACTTCAAAGAAGTGTGACTAGCCCAAGGTCACCCAGCAGCTGCATGTGGAGGAGCGGGGAATCAAACCTGGTTCACCAGATTACGAGTCTACCGCTCTTAACCACTACACCACATTGGTGTACAAGGAGGTGTACAAGGTGCCATCCAACTGTTTTAGGGACGCCCCTCTAGATTTTTTACTCCTTAGCTTTTTCTTCTCCCAAAGATGTCCAGGAAGGTACCCCTTTGTAAATCCATTTGGACTTCAGAGGCACAGAGGGATCACACTTGAGAGCAAAAATTATGCCAACCTGCAGATTTGGAACTTGCATTTGCTTTCTTGCTTTCACTCACTCTCTTTTTTAAAACTCTCCTTATTGCAGTGCTAGCAAGAAACAAAGGGAAGAAATGATTTTTTTTTTTAAGGAAGTGAATGGTTTTAAACATTTTCAAAGTGCATTACCTCTCTATCTCCCTTCCCCAGCTACTCTCCAGCTCATATATCCCACTTGCACTTTGGAGAAGGCAGAAAAGTACATATTGTACAGCCAAACTGCCAACTCAGATTTCTGTTGCATAACTTCTGTGCCTCATAATTAGATTTGCGGTGACCTCTGCTCCCTGGCTTCTGTTCCTCCTGCAACACAGGTGCCCTGGTGCCTGAATAGTTTTGGCCTCAACTTAAGCAGGTCTGAAAGTTTTGCAGCCCGAGGTTTCTCCTTGTCCAAGCTGCCTACAGCTTGACAGCTTTCTTTCTCTCCCTGGTGACAAGCAGCCTTGGCTCTCGGGGACACAGCAAGGAGGTCTGTGTGGGATGCAAAGAGAAAACAAGGACAGCAAAAAACAGATTCTCATTAAAGTATATATTATTATTATTATTTCTAAAAGAAGGGAGGAAGCCAACTAGATGAATGCTGTCACAATCTTACTGTGCCACCAGCACTGTGTTGGTATCGAATGTGGGTGGATGTTCGACCATGTGGGTTTCACTGACAATTGCCCAGGGTTAAATGTTTACCTGAGAACAATGAAAATAAATCCACAACAAATTGAGTTCCAAGGTGAACATCATCAGAACCAGTGTAGCATAGTGGTTAGAGTGTCGGACCAGGACCTAGGAGACCAGTGTCAAATCCCCGCTTGGCCATGAAACTCACTGTGGTGACTTTGGGCCAGTCACTGCCTCTTAGCCTAACCTACCTTACAGGATTGCTGTGGGTAATAATGAGGGGGAGAACCACCTTGAATCCCTTGGAGAAAAAGGTAAGATACAAATTAGAATATACTCAGAGTCACAAAGTGATTTCATGCTCTTTATTCAGCTCATAGTGGTGAGGAGGAATGAATCAAAGTCCCCTCAAAGTATCTGCTTTATATACATTATTTACACAATGGGCTGCACATGATTGGCTAATTCCGGAATTCTACTGTAAGCCAATCAGGTTGTGGATTCACTTCTATCGGGAGCATGATTGGGTAGTTCCTGCCAACCAATCATACTGCTGCATTGTTCTAGGACCAATCAGACTGCTGCATTCTAAATCCTATTGTTCTAGGACCAATCAGACTGCTGCCTTTTGGATCCTATTGTTCTAGGACCAGTCAGACTGCTGCAGTTTGGATCCTATTCAACTCAGTACATAACACAAATGCAATAAATGAAATGAATGAGATGGACTAGATGAGCCTTGGTGTCTTTTCCAAATCTACAATTCTATGATTTAGAATGCTGATTGGACGGAAATGGAAGAAAGGGGATAAGAAGCGGTGTGGGACGGAGTCTGTCTAATTTGGAAGGCCCAACATGGCTGATGTCTGTCAAGCCTTGATACAATTAATATTGAATATGGCAGCCTTTGGGAAGTCAGATGGTCTGTGACATTGACACTATGCGTGTATATATAGATGTGTCAGCTTTTTGAGCCACAACTGTAGCCTTTCCTTCAAGCAGCAGAGTGATCTGCAGCCGTTTCCAGGTGATTGTGCCTTAAAAACCTTTGCTTGCCAAATCCTACAGATCAAACAATTTTTCGTAACCAAGAGACAGGAGCTGGTCAAGTTAGCCTGACAATTTTTTTCTGACAGCTTGATAACCTTATATGTATGGTGCTGTCAAGAAGAAAATTGCTCCATTAAGAAAATGTTCATCTGAAGTCATTATTTCATGAATACTTTGTCAGAACAGCCACCAATTCCTCTTTGATTTCCTTTCCAACGTGTGTTCATTGCATGCCGCACTGTTTCTCTTCTGCTGCAGTATGGCTTCTTACAAAAACTAGGTTATTCATCTCACTGTCCACCTAGTCAGAATTTTACAAAATTAATTACATAAATGTTACGTTATGACATTTCAATGCAAAGGAAACACAATGCAAATGGGGGGAAATGTAATCAATTATGTGTTGGTCGCAGACTAAAAGCTATTTCAGACATGGGGCAAATAAGTGAACCTTGGCAATTCCTGCTGTTTCCCCACTTCTATCAGACTCCTCTGACATCCATTTAGGGATAGTTTGCCTTTGAGGGGTTCTTTACCACAACACGAAGCTGTGAAAATATATCCAGATATTACCCTTTTACACTTTTTCATGCTGTTTTTCCATACATTTTCTTGTTATTAATACTCTTGCTTGTTTTACTATGTATTTCTTACCCATTCATTAAAACCACTGGTGAGGATCTAGAAATGAAAAATGGTGGGAAAAACAGGGTTGTTTAGCCTGTAGAAGAGAAGGTTAAGGAGAAACATGATATCTGTCCTCCAAAACCTGAGGGGATACTAGGCAGAGTGGAATGGTTCTCTGTTGTCGCGAAGAGCAAGACTGCAATGATTGAGTGGACTTGTCAGGAGAGCAGTTTTTAGCTAAATTTTAAGAGAAAATGGCGAATGGCAAGAATTGCTTGTCTGACGAATCCACACTGGGTCATCAAAAACTTGCATACAGTAGTACCTCGGGTTAAGTACTTAATTCGTTCCGGAGGTCCATTCTTAACCTGAAATTGTTCTTAACCTGAGGTACCACTTTAGCTAATGAGGCCTCCTGCTGCTGCCGCGCCGCCGGAGCACGATTTCTGTTCCCATCCTGAAGCAAAGTTCTTAACCCGAGGTACTATTTCTGGGTTAGCGGAGTCTGTAACCTGAAGCGTATGTAACCCGAGGTACCACTGTATTTGAAATATAAATCTTTCATCTCTTGCACAACAGATCCACATAATGGATATTAAAAACACATATCTATTAATTTTGAGTCAACGAAACAACTAAACAGTAGAACTCTAAAAGGATCACCTTCCTGGCCGTGAAACTGAATTGAACACAATAAAGGCCTGTCAAACTGACATCATATCACCAGCCAGAAAGGACAACATAGCAGGAGGCTGGTCTCCCTTGGTTCTACCTAGCAGAGCTCTTCATAAAATTGGCACTTTATCTGTCAAGGGCAGATCCTACAATTGGTGCCCATTATATTTAATAAAGCCACACATCGTTCAGCACTATAAGAGACGAGGTCTTGCAAAAGGCCAAGGCACTGTTGTTTGTGCAGCAGCTACAGCAAAAGTTGAATCACCAGCCATCCCTCCTTATCTGCAGACTGCTGGCATTTTGACATCCATCCTAGGTCTGCTAATAAGGGAGTCAATGTCAGGTGCATGGGACTACAAAATAATAAACTAGGCACCATACACAACATGGGGTGGAGTAGGGTAGGTGGGAAGGGAGGGAGAGTGAATTCTCGTGCAACTGTACAGCTGGTGTGTCAGGGTTTGGTTTATCTTGGATGGAAAAGAGCTGCAGCTCAATGGCAAAGCAGCTGTTTTGCATACAGGAGGTCCCAGTTTCAGTCTCCTGCATCTCCAGGTAGGGGTGAGATATATGCTTTTAGGCGTGGGGCTGAGCTCTTTAGCACTAAAATGGAACAAAACAAAATCCACACAAAACCCGATTGCCATTTGTTCCAATTCAGAGCTAAATTGTGAGTTTTCCTTCTTGAGGTTGTTTTCCTTCTTGAGGTTGTTTGACTAGTTCTGTCTGTCATGCTAGCTACCTTAGCACCTTCAGTTTCTTCATCTGCGAAATGGGTCTACCTTCTAGGGAGGGGAGGGATTATGTGTCTGCTGTTTTATTTTTTAATCACTTAGCAAAGTTGTTGCACTCTTCCCAGAATAGGATTTGTTAATCTTATTCTGGGTGTTAAGCACTTGACTCTCACAAGAATGGCTGGAAGGATGGGATATATGTTTAAACTTGAGACATTGTCTTCCAGGACTAGAATCTGCTCATGTAAATTGGGATTGGTGAAGCATTTATTTTGCTTATGTCAGAAATGCTATTGTCCAAGAAGACTTGTCAAGTTCCATCAAGAACAACCAGAGCTGAGAATTGAATTTCCGGTGCTCTTTGCTCAAAATGCTTACACTTGAAAGCCAAACAGCTAGATTATCAATCTTCATGCCCTAGCTTGGGTGACATTTATTGGCTTAAACATTGAACAGGACCCAACATGTTATGTGGGAGTCCAGAGCCCTTTCTTTATAGGTAGGAAATTGTAGGGAGTTTGCAGAGATTCCAACCATCATTATGTTACAAAAACAAGGCTATTGACCTCTACAATCTTACATACAGTACATTGCAGTTTGTGGGCTGTATCCAAAGTCTGTCATACTCAGAGTCGACCCATTGAAATCAATGGGTCTACTCTGAGTCTAACTTGGCCAGAAATCATCCAACATATGAAACGCAGCAAATGTTGATATTAACCACTAATGCTAAATTTAAGCAGGCTGGTGAGAATTGTCAGGAAATGCTAACATTTATTAGTAAAATATATGCAATACCACATGAATTTGATGAATGGCCATATGTAATCCTCACCATCTACTAATAAAGGCATACTGGAAAGACTTCAGAATAAGGAAGTTTCTCACTTTTCCCAGTAACTCTTACATTTACTCCAGCTTCAGTATGCTCTCACTGCTGCTGTTTGAAGCTGAGTGCACATGGCAGTAGCCACAATACGTCTGTATCCTGTAGTTTCTTGAGAAATACTCCTGTTTGGTCCTTTTCCCTCAAACCAGATTCCATCTGTTTTGAAAACATAAGTCATGGTTAAGCTGAGGTGTGTACATTTCAGACATCCATTGTGCATGTGCGGATGATGGCACATCCACAAATGGATGACTTCATTGAAAAAGAAGTTGGGGGGTTTGTAGGCACAGAGAAATGGATCAGGTAATGTGGGAGGGGGGAATCAGGTAATGGTGTGTACAACAACATAAAATGTGACTTGAAACACAGTAGGGGAAAACAAACTTGCTACATTTTAAAACACTGATCTGTATCTGCCCTTTGGGGGCCAGTTGGCCATGGAATTATTCCTTCCTTTAGCTCTGCGTGACTGTTGTAAATAGCACCCGTGGGTTGAGACCAGGGCATGCGGAAAGGAGGGCTTTAAAATAGAATCAGAAATCACAGCTACCCCCAATATATTGTTCCAAATGTTTTTTCGAGATGTGCTTCTTTATCAAGTGAATGCCTTTAGTGTCTTCTAATGTTTCTTAAGAGCTGCTTAGAAGAGCCTCGCTGCCGATTCACCCAAGAGCAATTGCCTTGATAAAGATACACCTTTTGAAATTCATCGGAAACAATATAGTGGAGCATCTGACCTGACTGAGGGAGGTCTTAAACTTTTTCAGCCTGAGAACCACATTCCTTGATGGAAAATCTTTCAGGGGCTGCATAGCAGTAATAGGTGGGGGCAGAGGTAAATGGGAGCAGCACCAGAAGGGTCCTGTTTGTGAACTTCTTCAGGGCATCTGGTTGGTTACTGTGAGTTGCTGGACTAGATGGCCTGACCCAGAAGAATTTTCCTTATCTTCCTATGTGCTTATGAGAGGGGCATTGCCTGGGGAAAATCCCAAAGGTCATATAGAGATGGTTGGAAGGCCCTTGCATCCTCCATGGTCCCAATCTGAATAGCAGCTTCTGTATTTTCTATTTGCAGAGGGACAAGAGTTCCCATCAGTATCAGTGGGGATGTTTCTCCTATTCCAAACTGCAAAGGCGGGGAATCAGAATTTGAACCATGGCGCAGGCACAGGGTCCAAGTCTTCCTCTCTGTAAGTCAGGTGTGGGGAACCTCTGTCCCTCCAGTTGTTGCTGAATTACAACTTCCCTCATCCATGGGCATTGGTCATGCTTGAGACAGATGGCAGCTTCTGTTCAGCCACATCTGGAAGGCCAAAGCTTCCTTGCATTTGCTCTAAGCCATGATCTCACTATCCATTAAGAAAAATATCAGTTGCATGTGTAGGTCCCCAGGCCACCCCTCAAATAACTTCACACATAACACGTAATTTAGTTTTGGTTTTTGGGCACTATTTTGGCCACAACTTTATTAAAATACAAAATCAGTGAGTGGTTGTTTAGACATTGGTTATGACTATCTGTCCCCCCGCCTGGGACAGAACTGACATCCCGAGGTCCAATCGGTAGCCAGTAGAAGAGAAAGTCAAACTGGGGGTCATTTGAGCTAAGCGTCGGACCCACGCCGCTCACCCCAGCAGCTCCCCGAAAGCAGATCCTATGACAAGGATTCCCATGACAGGGATTGGGCGGCCCTGGTCCCATGACAGGGATTGGACGAAATCATGGCAAGCCCCAGGATTCCTTTAACGGAATTCCCTTCAGCGCAATGGGAGGGGCAGGCATGGCCTATCCTGACCCCTCCATCACCAGCATATTATAACCAATGCCTAACCGCAACCTTACAAGTTGTGACAAATTGCTGAGTAGTAGGCAAAAACCAAATGGCACAGCCAATCACCAAATGGCAAAATTCCTCCTAGGCCCCTGCGCCAAGGCAGACGACCCTATGACAGGCAAAGCAAGGTCAACCGGAAAAGAGGGCGGGCGGGCGGGCGGGTGATCCGATGCACTCTGCAAAGAGAAAGAGAAACCAGAGTGCACCAGTATTTAAAGACTATGGTCCCACCCACCCAATTTGCAACATACAATTTGCCCCAGCAACCCGGTTATCCAATCACAATGCCAGGCAACAACTATTAACCTGCCTGGCAACAAGAGGCCTGGCCCGGTGGCCCACACCGCAACACGTGTTCTCATTTATTGGAGAACACGCTCTGTGTAATACATCCAGACAGGAATAATGTCACATCTTGTTTAGTTGTGGAGGGGGGTTCCTTTAAATCTCATAGCAGAATTATTTGTACAGTGTTTCTTTCCAAAAAACATCCCATATTAATACTGAGACTAAACTTAACAGATTTAAACACCCTCCCTGCCCATGATAACAAAATCAAACCAGAAATAGCAATATAGTTTGTTCAACAAATTGTAACCATTTCCTTTTAAAATTCTAATTATGTTAACTGTGGCTGGAAGCTTTAATGAATGAGCTAATCAACTAAAGTTTTACAGTCCAATCCTATGCAAGCTTTCTTGGAGCACTGTATTACATTTATAGCCCATATTTCCTCCAAGGAGCTCCAGGTTGCATGTGTGGTCTCCAGTCCTCATTGCATCTGCAATAAGAACCCTGGAGATGGGCTAGAATAGGAGAGCAACTATGCAAGCCTAACTATGTTTACTGGAAAATAAGTCCTATTGAATTTAATGGGGCTTTCACCCAAGGAAATGAAATTAGGATTGCAGCCCAAGTAGCTGGCCCCAGGTCACCTAGTGCGCTTCAGTGTTGCCCAATATAATTAATAACAAAGGGTTGCATCCAACTAACATCTAATCAGAGCAGACCCTTTGAAGTTAATGAACTAAATTAACCATGTCTATGAATTTCAGTAGATCTACTCTGAGTAGCACAAGCGGCAACTACAACTCAGAAAGCCAACTGTTAATTATGCACTTGCTTATTTGTGGGGCCAGTTTGCTACTGTAAATAAAGGAAGAAAATATAAACCGGTAAAGGATATCTTTCTTTGTAATTATGAATGATAGTGTTTGTTTATTAAACTGTAATATTTCAAAATGTCAAAAAACAACAACACAACACCCTGCAATATGCCAAAAGGGTTTCAGGAAAATGCAATGCTTTTAATAAAAAAAAATTATACGTAAATTCCTCCATTCATCAATCAGAAGGCAGGTGATTAAGCAGCTAAAAGCATATCCCATTGGAGGCAAACTCTAATTTACACAATTTAGACTGTTTAATGCCAAGTGAATACAAATGGCAGTAATGCATTGCTGTTTTCCTGGCAGAAGGAGGCCACTCTGTTGCTCTCTACCATTTAGGACTCTAAACCCTAATCCTGCTCTCTAAAAAAGATTTCAGCATCCATGTGGGAGAAAGGTAGGTCTCCATATGACAGTGCTGTGCTGGTGCTGGCCTAGAATGATGACTTCAATCAAAAATGTGTAAAACAGACTCCGTAATTCCAGATGTGAAGAGAAATCATTCTGTGAAATTGTCTTCCCTCCTCCCACTTAATCCCCACCTTGTTTTAGCACATCTTTTCATCATGAAAGCTAATGGGTCTGATTTCTGATTAGGCATAGATAAAATGGCACTGTTAATCTTGGGTCTCTCCCCCCCCCCTCCCATGCTGATGGCATAAGGTGCATTTAAACCTTTGCATTTGCTTTCAGATAAAGCATGTTTGGAGTTTTGCAAGACATTCTGATTAAAGAGAGAAAGAAGTCCAAGTGGAAACAGTTGCTTTCCCTGCGATTGCAGGTCTGAAAACAGGGCTTTATGAAGCAATGCAATGTAACTTTACATTTTTAACAAACTTTGTTCAATCATTGCTGTTTATTTGGAGAGTTGTTTATCACTGCACCTCTCAAATCCAGAGGAACAATTGGTTTGCATAACAGAGTATTCATTTATGTAACTGCAACTTCATGGTTTTACTGTATCTACCCAACATTAAATTGAGGTCAACTATAATGACAGCTTCTAGTAAATGGTACAAGAGACAACCATTTTTATTATGGCAACCATTTTGATTGCACTAAAATTCAAAAGGCAACTCCAAATAGGGTTGCCATATTTCAAGAAGTTAAAATCTGGACACAAAAGCTGTTGCACTTTTTTTTTTTTTGGTCACAGTTGTGGAGCTTTTTTATTTTTGACCAAAGTTGTTAAGCTTTTTTTGGCAAAATCTCAACTGTTTTTAAGGAAATTCACCAATATCAACACTTTAAACATGGATTGCCGTACATCTGGATTTTCCCAGGCATTTAAGCGATTTCTGCCCAGGCGTTGTTTACGAGGGCAGAATCCCGGCTATGTCCAGGAAATTCTGGACATATGACAGCCCTACCTCCAAACAACATGCTTCATGGGAAGAAATAAAATGGTGTGCATTCCAATTCTATGTCCACAATAGAATATCTATTCATACCAAGTATATAGCTAAAACAAAACAACCAATTCCAAGAGGGTGAAACAAGTGAAAAGTTCTCCTTGCATTTTTGGTACAGCCTCTGTTTCTGCTCTGGTACTGCTATTCAACATACTCTAGCGCACTAGCCTGCCCCCGCAATTGAGGTGGTCAGGGCTTTGTGACGCACATGCCACAGAGTGTATTGATGTCACTTGTGCATGTCACGATATGTGCTGATGTGGCATGCGCAAGTGAGGTGAGCACATGTGGCAAGCGCACATGGGCACTGTGGAATTTGGGGAGCCCTCAAGCCCCCCTAGATGGTGCCCTTGCGCATACAGGCAATGAATTGGCATTGGCAGGAAGCAGATGTCATGGGGCACCTTTAGGATGAAAGAGAACCAGTTCTGGAATAAGATGTCACCTCGATCTCAGTCTCTACCTAAAACATGCCATTGGTCTACCTAGCCTAGCATTGTCTACACCAGGAATGGAGATCCTTCTTCAGCCCAAGGGCCACATTCCCTTCTAGACAACCTTCCAGGCAGTGGCATAGCAAGGTCTGGTGGAACCCGGTGCGGAAATTTTATTGTCACCCCCCCCCCCCGACATTGAAATAATTAAAAGAAGAAAAAATAAGATACTTACAGGGCCATGTGCCAGTCATGGGTGTGGACAAAGGCAAAAGTGGTGAAGAAATGAATGTAAATATTGCCTTGGCTAGTGTCTACACATGCTTACACACACCTCTCGATCGTCTATGCAGGCAATAATAATAATAATAATAATAATAATAATAATAATAATAATAATAATAATAATTTATTATTTATACCCCGCCCATCTGGCTGGGTTTCCCCAGCCACTCTGGGCGGCTTCCAAAAGAATATTAAAATACTGTGATACATCAAACATTAAAAGCTTCCCTAAACAGGGCTGCCTTCAGATGTCTTCTAAAAGTCTGGTAGTTGTTGTTCTCTTTGACATCTGGTGGGAGGGCGTTCCACAGGGAGGGCGCCACTACCGAGAAGGCCCTCTGCCTGGTTCCCTGTAACTTGGCTTCTCGCAGTGAGGGAACCGCCAGAAGGCCCTCGGTGCTGGACCTCAGTGTCCGGGTAGAACGATGGAGGTGGAGACGCTCCTTCAGGTATACTGGACCGAGGCCGTTTAGGGCTTTAAAGGTCAGCACCAACACTTTGAATTGTGCTCGGAAACGTACTGGGAGCCAATGTAGGTCTTTCAAGACCGGTGTTATATGGTCTCGGCGGCCGTTCCCAGTCACCAGTCTGGCTGCTGCATTCTGGATTAGTTGTAGTTTCCGGGTCACCTTCAAAGGTAGCCCCACGTAGAGCGCATTGCAGTAGTCCAAGCGGGAGATAACCAGAGCATGCACCACTCTGGCGAGGCAGTCCGCGGGCAGATAGGGTCTCAGCCTACGTACCAGATGGAGCTGGTACACAGCTGCCCTGGACACGGATTTAACCTGTGCCTCCATGGACAGCTGTGAGTCCAAAATGACTCCCAGGCTGCGCACCTGGTCCTTCAGGGGCACGGTTACCCCATTCAGGACCAGGGAATCCTCCACACCTGCCCGCCTCCTGTCCCCCAGAAACAGTACTTCTGTCTTGTCAGGATTCAATCTCAATCTGTTTGCCGCCATCCATCCTCCAACCGCCTCCAGACACTCACACAGGACCGTCACCGCCTTCACTGGTTCTGATTTGAAAGAAAGGTAGAGCTGGGTATCATCTGCATACTGATGAACACCCAGCCCAAACCCCCTGATGATCTCTCCCAGCGGCTGCATGTAGATGTTGAAAAGCATAGGGGAGAGGACAGAACCCTGAGGCACCCCACAAGTGAGAGCCCAGGGGTCTGAACACTCATCCCCCACCACCACTTTCTGAACACGGCCCAGGAGGAAGGAGCGGAACCACTGTATGACAGTACCCCCAGCTCCCAGCCCCTCAAGACGGTCCAGAAGGATGTTATGGTCAATGGTATCAAATGCCGCTGAGAGATCCAGCAGAACTAGGAAACAGCTCTCACCTTTGTCCCTAGCCCGCCGGAGATCATCAACCAGTGCGACCAAGGCAGTTTCAGTCCCGTGATGAGGCCTGAATCCCGATTGGAAGGGATCCAAATGGTCCGCTTCTTCCAGGCGTGCCTGGAGTTGTTCAGCAACCACTCGCTCAATCACCTTGCCCAAGAATGGAAGATTTGAGACTGGGCGATAGTTGGCCATCGTGGCCGCATCTAAAGATGGTTTTTTAAGAAGCGGTTTAATAACCGCCTCTTTCAACGGGTCTGGGAAGGTTCCCTCACGGAGGGAAGCATTCACCACCCCACGAAGCCCATCGCCCAGCCCTTCCTGGCTAGCTTTTATAAGCCAGGATGGGCAAGGATCCAGGAGACAGGTGGTTGGTTTCACTCGTCCAAGCAGCCTGTCCACATCCTCGGAGGTAACAGATTGGAATTGATCCCACGCAATTTGACTAGACAGGACTCTAGCACTCTCCCGCCCCGGCCCTGCTCCCACGGTGGAGTCTACCTCTTCCCGAATCTGAGCGACTTTATCTGCAAAAAACTTTGCAAAATCATTGCAGGAGATCATGTGGCCCGTACTGGGCCCCGATGTAGCAGGTGGTTCCGCTAAATTGCGGACCACCTGAAAAAGTCTCCTGCTGCTGTTTTCTGCAGATGCAATAGAGGCGGCGAAGAAGGCCTTCTTCGCCGTCGCTATCGCCACTTGGTAGGCTCGACACTGAGCTCTAACCTGTGTCCGGTCAGCTTCAGAATGGGTCATCCACCACCGGCGCTCTAGCCGTCTCAACGATTGTTTCATTGCCCTCAGATCCGTGGAAAACCACGGGGCTGTCCGGGCTCCATGCAATCGGAGAGGGCGCTTCGGAGCCAAACAGTCAATAGCCCTGGTTAACTCCACATTCCAGCGGGCCACCAGGGAATCAGCTGAAAGGCCATCAACATGGGATAAAGCATCCCCTACCACTCTCTGGAAGCCATTTGGATCCATTAAGTGGCGGGGGCGGACCATCCGAATCGGTCCCACCTCCCTGCAGAGGGGAAGGGTCGCGGAGAAGTCAAGTTGCACCAGGAAGTGGTCTGACCATGGCACTTCTTTTGTTTCGCTTTTATTTAGTGTCAGAACACCAACATCCATGGAGGTAAACACCAGGTCCAAGGCATGTCCGCGGCTATGGGTTGGGCCAAAGTTATTCAGGGACAGCCCCATGGAGGCCATGCTTTCCACGAAGTCCCGAGCGGCCCCTTGTAAGGTCGTGTCGGCATGGATATTAAAATCCCCTAGGACAACCAAACTAGGTGTCTCCAGGAGAACATCCGCCACGACCTGAAGCAGCTCGGGCAGGGAATCCTTGGTGCAGCGGGGAGGTCGGTACACCAAAAGGAATCCTGTACTGCCCCTATTGCCCAACTTCCAGAACATGCACTCAGAGAACTGGGTCTTCCTAACAGGACGCCTGGTGCAAACTAATGACTTCCTAAAAATCACTGCAACCCCCCTCCCCGCCCACAAGGCCTGGGTTGCTGTGCGTAAGAGAAACCCGGTGGACAAGCAGCGGCAAGAACAGGCCCATCTGCTTCATCCAACCAAGTCTCTGTTACACAAGCCAGGTCAAATCCTCCATCCATGATCAAGTCATGGATGGCAGTGGTCTTATGAATCATTGACCTGGCATTGCACAGCAGCACCTTCAGGCTATGTGGGTATCCCTTGCTGATTCTAGTATCCGTCCGGACAGGACCAGACCCGGAGGCAGGGATAGTCCTCAGACAACGACTAAACCTGCCTCCTCTGTAATGACATGGTCTGGTCTTAGCGTAACTCCTCCTCCTACCCGTGATCACTGAGATCGGTTGTCCCAGCACATCCCCCTCTGTGGAACATACCCCAGCCATT
The DNA here is from genome assembly GCF_964188315.1 of Podarcis muralis. NCBI lineage: Eukaryota > Metazoa > Chordata > Lepidosauria > Squamata > Lacertidae > Podarcis > Podarcis muralis. The sequence continues at coordinate 8,147,381 of NC_135669.1, read as the reverse complement.
TTGTTGGCTGGGACCCACTCCTCGGCAGCCCTGACCCTTCCCCTTAAGAACAAAATAAGACCTTAAAACAATAAAAACAAAAACAAACAAACAAACAAACAAAATTCAGAAAACAAAAAGCAATACAAATGAAAAACTATAAAAATTACAAATCCATTAAAATCAAACAAATTCCCAACTAAACATCCATCCCACCCCCATCCCCGTCCCCACATATACAAAAAAATAAAAGGAAAAGGAAAATTTTAAAACATTTTAAAAGGAACTCTGCGCCCCACCGGATCCCCCTGGGCCGCAGCAGCAGTGACAGCAACCGTCCCTGTGAGTCCTGTCAGGCCCTGCCCTGGGCCAGATGGTGAGTGGCAGGAAGGAGCAGGGCCCTCGGACACTCACACAGGAGAGTCCTCCTGGGCAGCAGAACGCAGCAGTCCCTGTGAGTCCTTCAGGCCCTGCCCTGGGCCAGATGGTGAGCAAGAGGCGGCAAGCAAGAGGCATTGCCAGAGTCCAAGGACTCCTTCCAGCCAGGCAAAAAAGCAATTGAGGAGGGTGTGACTTGGGGGGAGGTATGACCTGGGGAGGTTCCTGAGGGCCAGAGAGAGAAGCCTGGAGGGCCACATTCATCCCCTGAGCCCAAGGTTTCCCATCCCCAGAGATGCCAGGGACAGGCTGAATATATGAGCTTCCGCATGCAATGCATGTACTCTACCACTGAGTTATGGTTCCTCTCCTAAAATATTTGAAGGTGATTAATATTTTTAAAATATTTGTATTATAATTAGTATTATAATTTCAAAAGAAAGTTTGGCATGATTCCAACGCTTTACATTTCTTTGGTAGCATAAGGAACATATTGGCATTTTTCTTTCTGGTGCCATATTCCATTCCTTGTTTATTTTCCTATAGTTTTAATCCAACATTTAGGAGGCAAAAATGACTAAGTGTTCAGGTCTTAGACACATTTTTCCCAGGGCTTGTCTTAAATCAGACCTATTTTATTTCTGCTGATTGCTTTTATGCTGTTTTGTATTTCTTTTATCTCTTTGTTTGTTTGTTGCTGCTGTTTTAAATTATGTTTGAAGCAATTGTTTGATTTTTTATTTATTTTTCCCTCTAACAAAAGCTAGATGGATTCTGTTTTAATTAACGTCTATTGTCATTTTGATTATTTGAAACTCTCCCCAAAATGTAATCATCATTATGTCATATGTTAAATTGCATGCCATTTTCCCCATATTGGCTTACAGGATAACAAAAAAACACACATAACAATTCCAAACATATTGGAAACAATTGCAAATAATAATATCAATAATAATGATAATAATAAAAACCAAGCCATGCATTTTGTAAAACAAGACAAATAAGTGATCCTAATATAACAGCTTAAGCTAAACAATACTGTATGAAAACAATACAAATCAGGAAACATACTGAAATCACCAAAACTAAACGGAAGAGAAAATGATGCCAATGCAAACATGGAAGAATAGCACATAGCACATCACGCCTCTACAAGGGTAAGCTATAAATTGCTGAAATTAACAAATAAAAGAAAACTGAAGAGAGGGAAAATGCAGCAGAACTCTTCTGCAAAATATCCATTCCAACACCAACACCTTAGGTTTTCTGATAAGGTCAATACCAACATAGTGAGGACTGTTCTTCCTAGCGGATATTGATCGTTCAATAAAACAATTCTTGAAAATATTGCAAGGCACTTGCAGTGATGCTTGCCTGCCTCCTACAGATGCCAGGGAGTTTCCGCCTTTGATTACCTACAGTGCTGTGGCAACATCTCAGAAGAGAAAAGATGCGGTCCCATTAGCACATCCCTCTAGAGCTGCCACTGCTTTGATTTTGTCAGCGTATGCCAGAAAACCAAAGCCAGGTCCTGAATGAAGAAGCATCCCTTTCACGGCAAGCAAATGTCCTAGAGATTTACTGTATGGAATTCAACATGGGTGAGAGATCAAAGGCTGCATGCAGAAAAGATGATCACAGGGTCATAAATGCCTACTGAGCTCACCTTATTGAGGGGAACGTAATAGATGCAACACCGTTCACGCATATGCAAACTGCATGAATGGTTTGTTGAAAAGTGCACAGGGGTTGCAACAGGACTGATTCAGATTGGCACCCTAATAAGGAGCACTCAGCCAGCACGGTCCAGATTAGGCCTGTAGAGAGCTGGGAGCCCATGCCTCCAAAATGTATTTTTTAGAAAGAAGGAATAAAGAGGGGGGAGTTTTAAAAATTAAGAAATAAAAAAGTAATTGCTAGCCTCCTCTCTTCTTCTTCCTTCCCATGTGACTTGTTCACTCCTGAATTATTTTTCTCCCCTCCCCGCCACCAAATTATAGGTGAACCCCCAAGGTGAAACAAAAGATTGGCCTTATTGCCAGGGCTTAAAATTTCGATTTAATTTCCTTTTGACAATATTGAAGCACTTCCATTCAAGGTGTCTAAAGGGGAAGCAAAAAAAAAGAGAAAAGAAGAATAGTTCCTCTCCACCCCCCCACCCCTTGTCAAATAACGCCTGTGCTTTTATGGATTTGAATCCACTTGACATTTCTCTTTCACTCCGAGCGGCACACAGCGTGCATAATAAGATTGCAAAGGAAGCTGGTCTTGTTTTCCCTGCTCAAGTGTTGTTAAAGCTCTGCCAAATGGTCTCCTTTCTCTGCATGCTTTTATACATCCACCCTCAAATTACTTGGGGTGGAATGATACAGCGTGGTTGGAAGCATTAGGCCAAGATCGACAAAAACATGAGATCTCTAAGATACAAAATCCCCGTGCAGAGCAACGTAGTTGGTCCTGAACATGCCTGATTGGAGGCTTTTGAGGAGAAGGGGAGATTCACCAACCATTTATGTCAGTAGGTTGGGAGTGTTTTTCCGCCACAATCGATATCCTGAGCAGAAAAAAATGTAATTTGAACGGAGGCAAAAACCAACAGTGTAAATAATAGCAAGGTCTCTTCGTCTTGCGGTTTTTTTGTCTTGCGAAGCAATCCTATTAGCAGCTTAGCGGATTAGCGCTGTTAGCGGCTTAGCGGGCTTAGCGGATCAGCTGTTAAGCGGCTTAGCGGATCAGCTGATAAGCGGCTTAGCGATCAGCTGTTAAGCAGCTTAGCAGATCAGCTGTTAAGCGGCTTAGCGGCTTAGCGGATCAGCTGATAAGCAGCTTAGCGGCTTGGGAAAAAGGGGGGGAGGAAAAAAACCCTGCAGGAACTCGCAAGACATTTTCGTCTTGCGAAGCAAGCCCATAGGAAATTCGTTTTGCGAAGCACCTCCAAAACGGAAAACCCTTTCGTCTAGTGGGTTTTCCGTCTTGCGAGGCATTCGTCTTGCGGGGCACCACTGTATAATTCTTAACAAGAACCATCATCTAAAGTTCTGTCCATACTGTACAGCTGAGTTTTTCAGATGCTGATAAAACCCACCACTTTGTCCAGTGCAGCCTTGGACCCCCTTGTTTATTTTGCTTCTGAAATCAGCTCTCTGAACATTTGATTTGGCTTGGAGAAAAACTGCAGGAATTAGAAAAGTTATGCTTGTGAGCCTGTGGTATGTTGGAGTGCCACCACTCACCTGACCTGGAGGTCAGGTCACATAACTGGTGCTTCCCAGAAGGTAGAGGCAGCAAGTTGCGGTGCAAATGCCCCAGATCTAGCGCTCCTGCTGATTTGCACCACACCAAACTCCTCACCTCTTCCCCTCTGCCTCTTGGTAAGCAATAGCAATGTGGCTGCTCAGAGGTCAGGTGTGCAGCAACACCCCGGCAAACTCTCTGCTACTGCTTGTGAGCTTAGATTAAGGAAATGCTGCAAAGCTATTGCTCTAGAGTCATGCCACCTCTCTCTTCTACCAGTTACCGGGCTGACATCTTTATAGAACGGGGATGAAAAATCTGTGGCTCTCCAAAGGTCACTGGTCTAACTCCAGTCATGTCCGACTATTGACCACCCTTGGGAGGTGGTGGACTCTCCTTCCTTAGAGGATTTTAAGCAGAGGTTGGATGGGCATCTGTCATGGATGTTTTAGCTGAGATTCCTGCATTGCAGGGGGTTTGACGAGATGACTGTTGGAGTCCCAACTCTACAACTCTATGGTTCTGAGGGTGTCACCATGCAGAACAAAACACACATGCACACCCACTTATATCAACATTAGGCTATACAGCAGGGGGCCTCAAACTTTTTCAGCAGGGGGCCAGTCCACTGTCCCTCAGACCTTGTGGGGGGCCAGACTATTTTTTTGGGGGGGGGAATGAACAAGAGACGATGAGTGGCACGCGAAAGGGCTCCAGAGAGGGGCTGCTTTAAATGGCAGCCGCTTGAGAGGGGCGCTCAGCCAACCGGGGCTCCTGTGTCTTGTGAGTGGCAGGGGCTGGCGGTGGCAGCGGAGGGACAATGAGCAGCGCGCAAAAGGGCTCCAGAGACAACAAAGTCCAGCCCCCCCTCCTCCTCTAGGCAGGGCGGGGAGAAGCCAGGAGGAGGGAGGGAGGAGGAGCCACTGTAGCTGTGTGAGGGTGAGGGAGGGAGAGGGAAAGAACGTGCATGCTGGTGATCCACGTAGTGATTCTTAGACCATCCGCGGGCAGAATTTAGAAGGAAATTGGGCCTGATCCGGCCTGCGCACCTTAGTTTGCCGACCCATGCTAGTATACAGGCATTCAAACAGGATATAATGAATGAACATGAGAAGGGTGAGACATTTATACACGTTCAGTTAAACATCAGCATGCCACCTATAATTGTGCCCTCTCTGGGCAAATCTGTAGTTTTCCTCATCCAGGGGCCATGGGAGGGTTTCTGATAACTGCAGCCCCAGTTATATGCACTAAAGATCCTTGCAGGTATTCAGCTGCCACCTCCTTGCATATTAAAGGCACAAATGAGAGCTTCACATGTTTGAACCAAGCCTGACCCAAGTCCCCCCCCCAAAAAAAAAAACAACAACACAAGAACAGCTAATAGTATCCACTGCCCCAGGCTAAAATGCATAGCACCAAATGCTGGGTAAATTGTTTTGGCACTTGAGTCAGAAAACCCAACTTACCCTCCTTCCTGGCAGTAGAAACACAGCAGTAATACATCATCAGATTATTACAATCAACAGATCAGAAGTATAATAAATTACTTAACCATTTTGACTCTTCTACAACACCCAAAATCAGCATTATCAGACTAAGAGCCAGCCTCCCAGTAACAACACTAATACAGCTCCCCTTTATGGAGCAGGACAGGGTGGCGGCAAAATTGGGGTTGCATGAAAAAATCAGCAAGAGAACCAGATTGACATCATGTGTCGCCTTGCTCAGCCCCATCCAGGAAAACTGCCACAATGCTATTCTCCAGAGATGGGCTCCACAACTCCACAGCTCTGCCCTACAGCATTGCCTGCTATTGCCTAATGGTAAGGCTAGCCCCAGTTTGAACATATGGATGTTGCTACCATTCTTCCACAGGCACTTGCTACACAAGCATCCTTTAGCACAGCTGAGACCTTGAAGAAGGACACTGACATAAACTGATAGTGTCCAGAGAAGAGCGACCAGGGTGATGAGGGGTCTGGAAACCAAGTCCTATGAAGAACAGTTCAAAATATATTTTAGATGAGGGAAGAGAAGATTACGGGGTGACATGATGGTGAAGAGAATTCAACTGATCTGGAAAAGAACGAGCCAACATAAATATGTGTGGATTTGCAGCTTTAAGCAATGATTTCCATGGCATTCAAAGATTGGGACACAAATGTTGAGTTTGAATCCATGATCAATTTATACAGTGATGGAACCATGGCAATTTATTCCTTGTTGTCTTCTAGATACTGTGGTACAATAAGGGAGGAGAATGGGTGGAACTCATATACACATCAAAATTACAGGACTGAAGTGCTCAAACATCAGGAAATGAGCCTTGTGTTACAGTTAAATTCAGCACAAATTCAAAATCCCAAGGTGGGTTGGCAAAAGATCAGAATGTGTGATTTATTTATTTATTTATTTATTTATTATTCCTTTTGTAATTTTGGGGTGCTAAAATTTCCATTGCTTTACTTTCAGAAGCCAGGTTTGGAAAACCAATACAAAGAAAAGAAAATTAAGTTGTGCTGCTGAATTTTAAGGCAGTACTTTTACATACGGGTCTTCGTGTGCAGGGGATGTCCCTAACTCAGGGAGGGTTGAAGGCCCATCAGCTACTCTCACCTGGTTTAGCCGGCCAGTCAAAGCCATTCCCCAGTGTGTGTAGGGCGTTAAGGAAGGGCTAGTACCTCTGGTGGGAAACACGTCTTGCTCCTTCTGAAGTAGTTTGTCCAACTGCACTCAGCTCTCACCTATCATGCAACAGCGGCCATACCCCAGGAAACGACTTCGATTGGCTGGCTAAACCAGGTGAGGGTAGCCAGTTGGTATCAAATCCTCGATGAGTTAGGAACTTCCCCTGCATGCGAAGACAGGCTCCAATGGTCCAACCATGCAATAGGCCCGAAGGTGTTTTCTGCATGTGCTGTAGAGGGAAGTGAGGGGCAGATGTCAACCTGGGAAGAGAAGAAGAAGAAGAAGAGTTTGGACTTGATATCCTGCCTTTCACTCCTCTTCAGGAGTCTCAAAGTGGCTAACAATCTCCTTTCCCTTCCTCCCCCACAACAAACACTCTGTGAGGTGAGGTGAGTGAGGCTGAGAGATTTCAGAGAAGTGTGACTAGCCCAAGGTCACCCAGCAGCTGCATGTGGAAGAGTGGGAAAGCGAACCCGGTCCACCAGATTACGAGTCTACCACTCTTAACCACTACACCACGCTGGCTCACCTAGAAGAAGGAAAACTCTACTCCTAATCCTCTGCTGCCTTGTGGGAATATCTTCAGGAGAAGAAAAGGCTAAGGAGTAAGCCCTACACAAACCCAGAGTGGAGTCCCTAAGATGGTTGGATGGTACCATGTACACATCTCTCTGGCAACTCCAGCAGCCAAGCTGGTACCAAACATATTGCTTTCCTTTCCTTTGGACCTCATCTGGAAGAGTGGATTCTTGTTGTCTGGGCATCTCAGGACCTCCATACATACTGCCCAGGCTTGCACCTCAAGGAGGTCACTTCAGTGCTGCTAAGGCAGCAGTTTGACTTCACCCCCAGAGGCGCACTCCATTGTCTCTCAAGACAGCTAACAACAATAACTGGTACATAGCAATTTTCCAGATTCAATATGTGTGTACACATTTATTTGTGTGTGTTTGTACCTTTTTGGATTACTGTATTTTTTTTTTGCAGGCTGCTTCAAAGCTAGGATAATTTTTTTCTCCATGCACCATTTCAGCTCTGCAGAATTTATATCATTCCTCACGCTCTGTTGGTTCACATATACATGCATTGGTTTGTTTTAATGGTCTTTTAGTCATTTTACAACATTTTCACCATAACATTTTTTTTTTTGTTTACAGGTGTTGTCACTCACATTTAAATTTATTTCCTTCTGTTCCTGTTGTGTGGAGTATTTTGAATAGGCATTTATTTATTTTTTGTATGTGTTTCCTATTTATATGTGTTTGCTACAGACCAATGAAGAAGAGCTATGGTCAGAACATGGGTGGTTAAGCTACTCAGGCTGATTTGTATTTCTTGTAAATAAAATAATAATAATAATAATAATAATAATAATAATAATAATAATAATAATTTTTATTTATATCCCACCCTCCCCAGCCAAAGCCAGGCTCAGGGCGGCTAACAACAATCAAATAATCAAACAATCAAATAATCCAACATTCTAAAAACATTTCATTATAAAATTTAATTAAAATCAAATTGATGGCAACCGTTAAACAAAATTCTGTGCAGGTTGCCAGAGGAGGGAGTCAGGCTGCACCCTGACCAAAGGCCTGGTGGAACAACTCTGTCTTGCAGGCCCTGCAGAAAGATGTCAGGTCCCGCAGGGCCCTAGTCTCTTGTGACAGAGCGTCCCACCAGATTGGAGCCGCAGCCGAGAAAGCCCTGGCTCTAGTTGAGGCCAGCCTAACCTCTCTGTGGCCTGGGACCTTCAGGATGTTTTTATTTGCAGACCGTAGGTTCCTCTGTGGGGCATACCAGGAGAGGCGGTCCCGTAGGTACGAGGGTCCTAGGCCATATAGAAACAGTTGTTTCTCAAGGAACCTTTTTTCCTTTTTTGCCAAAATGTCCTGCAAACAAATCTCCTGATTCCCCATCCCTGGGATGAGATGGACAATGTTTCTGTTCTGTGAGTGTGACCATCTCACCGCCCAGCTGCCATTTCCAGACTGTAAGGTAAAAGGTAAATGACCACTAGTCAGTTGAGTCCAGTCAAAGGTGACTATGGGGTGTGGCGCTCATCTCACTTCAGGACGAGGGAGCCAGCGTTTGTCCACAGATTGCCTGAATCCGAGTTGTTGGGTGGCAGCAAAGTGTGACGAAAGCTGTTTTGTTGTTGCTGCTGTTTCCTTCAAAGTAATGGCAGTCACACTTGCACAGCTAATGAGCATACATGACAGATGGCGCTCTCCTCCTTCATAAACACGGTGGGGGGAGCCAGATTCTCAGATGAGGCCCAAGGCAGAGCCAGCTGAGCTTTATCTGATTAAATGCCTAACAACTGCAGCAACTTGCATAATGTTTCCGATGCTTGCGTTCCCCTGCTTAACACGTTTGAGCAGGCATGTTATTTTTAACCTATAGAGACATCATGTCTAACACAAATCACATTTGCTGAAGGTTCCAAGGTGGCTTGCACTAGCTCCCGGCAGTCATTTGACCACATGCATTGAATATGTTTTGACAAGGAGAAGCCTCACACCTTTAAGAAGCCACAAACTTTTCAGCCAGGTTCCCAGGTTGCTTTGCAACCTGCCTGTCCTCTTGCAACGCTTTCATGCTTGCCAGACAATGCGGGGGAAATTCGATTCAGTTCTTATTTAAAAGTGACTCTGTCAATTTCCACAATTTCCAAAACAATATGAGAACCGAAACACAGTTATCCTTTGAAATCCAAACTTCTCCGAATTTTGTGATGAAGTTTTCCAACCAAGCAATACTTAGAAAAATAAGATATAAAATGCATTTTTGCTTGCAAAAATTTGGACATCAGTCAAAACTGCATACAAAAATGGGTTTATTAGGAGACATTAACACTAAAATGCTTTTCATGAGTGTGTGTGTTTTTTTAAGGGGAAAAAATCACAAATTGCTACAGAAATGTGAACTGAATTTCAGATTGGAAAAATGGGAAAGTGAGAATGTTAAAATGGACAGATCCTTCTCCCCCTATCCTTGCAAAAAGGAGTTCAGGCAAAAGAAGTCTCCAACCTCCTTCTGCATAGCTTAGAATACGTTTCTATTTATCTACTTTAATATGCACATTCCCATTTTTTTCCTAAGTGGTGATATGAGCAGGACACATTGCTCACTTGGCTTTCCAACACTGTCCATTGCTGCTAGTTACTGAAAGGGTAGCAGAGTGCACAGCATGATGCATGAACAGCCATTCTGATGCTCCCAATGTTGCAGCCACATCTCACTGAGCTCTGTGCTGCCTTGCCCCTCCCCATCTCAGGAACCAGCAGCAATGTGTGTGCAGCTTTGGGATGGTAGGTAAACAACACCATGCTGTTCACACCAAGCCACCCTTGGCTGCTTTATACCTATAGTGGAATAGCAAAACATTGTCTCAATTCAGTCTACATGCATCAGAAATTAACTTCTTTTTACAAGCATTTTATCCCTGCTAAAGGTCCTATCATATACAGTATGGAGGTGAGACTGGCATCCCCAGGAAACAGGACCTTTTCTGTGGCATCCCCAAAGCTCTCCCAGGAGACAGGTGCCTGGACAGGTGCATTCGTTTTCCAAGAGCAAGTGGGCTTCATTGGACCTAGAAATTATGGCGGAGTTTTGAGAACATGAAATGAACCCTGCTGCTAAAATTAGCCTGCCTGTGGGGTGAGTTCACCACTTCTAGTTGGAATGTTTAAATGTGCTGGCCATGAATATCCTTGAAACAAATGTCTTTTTTAAAAAGGGATTTGCCATGCTGATGAAGACGTCATGTGGAGAGTCTTGATGTACCTAACCCATGTTCCTGGCAGCAGCTGGCAGAGGCTCAGAGCCTAACTAGGGAAAGGAGGCTGTCTCTGTGTGAGAGAGAGACCTTTGATCTGCCCAGGTGTTCTTGCACTTCATAGGCATGCAACTGGGCCTCCCAGAGTGGTCCCATATCAGAAGCTTTCAGCATTACCCAGTCATTACTTTTCCATTAGACGCTACAGCTTTCACGCTGTGGTGGGTATAGAGCTGCTTCCCTTTTGCTTTTGCCATTTACATCCCACCATCTTCCATCCACAATAGGCAGCAGGGGTGGAGGAGGAGAAATTCAGCTCAGATCACATTTTAATGTGGATATACCCAGGGCTCTTTTCTAGCAGGAACTCACTGGAACTCAGTTCCGGCACCTCGCAGGTGGGTGCCATTGCCATTATAGGAAAACATGGGAGGTGTTCATGGTGAGTTCAGGCACCTCTTTTCCTAAAAAAAATAGCACTAGATATGCAGTACCTAAATCACAATTCCAAAACAATACATGAATCAAAATGCAGCCATCCTTCAAAAATTTGCGCTGCTCCAAATTTTGCAGTGAAAGTCTCCATCCATATATTAATGGACGCATTAGAAGAAAGCCTCCATTGAAAAATGTATATATTTGTGAAAATACCATCACACGTGGGGAAATTGCTTCACGAAATATGCATACATGCAAAGCTCCATATAAAACTGTGTCTATTACCAAAAATGCACCTTAATGCTATTTATTTTTTATGTTTATTTTTCTTTTAAATTGCAAACTGATATGAAACTGTGGCGAACTGAAGGCTTGCAAATTGAAATTGACATATGCATCCATCCCTACTAGGCGGGAAGGATGCAGGCAGGTGAGCACAGAAGCAAGAGATGCACCTGTGCATAGGTACAGCGTCACTCTCCATCTCCCTATCTCCCTTCCTGAGTTGCACAATCTTATTCTTACAACCACTCTTTGAAGTAGGTTAGACTGAGAGAGGTAGACTGCTCCAAGATCAACCAGAGAGCTTCATGGCTGAGCAGGGATTTGAACCCAGGTCTTCCAGGTCCTAGTCCAACCTTCTAATCACTACGCCACACTGGCCAACATTATTCTACTTTGTCTTGGACTGCCAGTAGAGGGCTAATATATCACCTGTTGAGCAGATCCAAGGCCTCTAGGTGGCTGTGCTGGAATAACAAGAGTTGCATGTGTATGGCATAATTGCCACCGCTACCCCAACCCCCTTGACTGTAATGGCACCAGGTATTTCAGCGAAATGTGTTGTTGGCCAGCTCTCTGCCCTTCATATATTTAACAAGGAAGGATGCTGGCTCTGATAAGATCCCAAAGGGCTGCTAAACCAACCAGGCGGAGATTGGCACTCACTTCAAAGTGATTCTCTTATTAAGGTGGAACATTTGGATCAAGGCTCGCGAGCACAGATAATGCTTCTTGCAGATGTCTACATACTCAGCAACTAGGTATTTATTTACTTACTTATTTAATTTATATACTGCCCTATACTGTGCCTGCAGGTCTCAGGGCAGTTCACAAGATAAAATGGCAATAAAAAAACACAAATACATAGTTCTTTTACATAAGAATAAAATTGCAGGAAATGGTTACAATATGGGAGGCCATAAATGAAAGCTAGGATGAGTTTTGATTCTCATACTCCATTGTTACTTAGCGGTTGGTGTACTTTGCAGATCAGCCATTGATTATTAATGTTCTCCATCAAACTATTTGGTGATCATTTCACTGGGGAGATCATTGAGAACAGTGTGTATATTTCCCACTGCTTCTTCTGTCATCATAAGCAGGGCTTGCACAGTTGCAGTTCCAATGTGAGGAGTTATAATAACATTTTTCAGTAGCAATAAGAGGTGATCCCTTGGCAATGGTTCAGGGTCAGCCACATCTAAAGCTGCAGCCTTAATAACTCCATTTTGGAGCGCTTCTACCAAGGCATCTTGATCAACTACTGCACCTCTGCAGATGTTGATGAGAGTAGCCGTGGGTTTCATCAGCTGCAGCTCTCTTTTCCCAATGAGCTTGTGTGTCTCAGATGTCAGATTCACAACCAACATCACAAAGTCAGACTGTCGGAGCAAGTCTTCTATGTTTTTACAATAAGTGGCACCAATTGCCTGTTCTTCTTCCTCTTTTCTGTGGTTCCTGTTGTGACAAAGGATGTTCATGTCAAAAGCTTTTGCTCTCTTTGCTAAGTTATACCCAATGCTGCCCATCCCAAAGATCCCAAGAGTGGCCCAGGTGACTTCTACTCCCAGCCAGTCAACTGCAAAATGTGTGGTATCTGGAGATGTTGCAATGTGACAAGCTTCCACTAGTCTTCTTGCAGATGCCAGCATTAAGGCCATTTCTACGTTCACTGTGGAGACAGAAACAGCATTTGGGATGTTGATTATTTTTACTCCAAAGCTAGAAGATTCAGTTAGAGAAGAGACTTCTCTTTTTTAAAAAAATAATAATAATTTTTATTAACAGGCCAATCAAATCACATTAATTCAAAATCACATTAATTCAAAATTATACAGCCAAATTTTTTAAATTTTTGTTGGGGGTACCGATACTTCAAGCTCCGAAAGGGGTCCAAACATCACTCTTGCTGCTGCTTTGATTAAACAGTTCTATCCAGTTCTGTCCAGATAGTCTTTTTGTTATTTTCTTCCTCTTCTTGTTGTTATCATATATTCCTTTCTTTGTGATCTCTGATAATCTTCACAAGCGGGTGAAAGACAAACATCTCCTGTGTGGGTTTTACACTCTCCAAAAATCATATCACATAAAGGACAGACGCCATTTCCACACCTCCGTTAAAAACATTCCCACAGTCCGTCCGTTGATTCACAGGCTTGCCAATCTATATCTCAGAGGGCCCTGCCAGGTCAAGATAACGTTCCGATAACCATACATTCACATTCCAATGACCCTGGTCCTCCCCCCCCCTCGTCCTCCTTAGGCAAGCCTGTCTTCACGAGATTCCATTTATTGCTGCGTCATAAAAGTTTCATTCCATTCCCCGATGTTTCCACCAGTTCTCTCTTTAATCAGTAATTCATTCCCACACAGTTCTTAGTCTCCTGCTTGTGATTAATAATCACAATGTTTCTTCTCTCTGGAGGGGAGGGTTATTGATACTCACATAAGGCAAAGAAAGAAAAGTTTTTTCCTCCCCCCCCCTTTCCGTTTCACTCCGACACACCAGTCTTTTAATGATGATTCTTCACTTGATTTATTTATCCAGCCCGTCGCTCCACTCCCAGAGATCCCATTAATCAGCAGTCTTTACTCCCGATCTTCACTTGATGTATGTGCATTAGCTTCTTTCCAATTATATATTTTCAATTATATATTTCGAGCTAATGTGAACCAGTGCGCTGATTGGAGACAGCGTCAGGGAGAGCCGATCTCACTCGAGGGCTTCGTGCCAAGTGTCCACACCCCCTTATTTCGAATCCGGGGGTGAATTATGGACACAGCTGGCAAGGCAGTCCCCCCCCATCCTCTTGTGGGGGCAAGGGCTACATACTCCCATAGCAGCCTCTTAATTACCTTGTGTGGGTCGGAGAGATGTTATTGTCGGCCATCTTCCAATGCACCCCCTGGTGGCCCGAGAAGAGACTTCTCTTATCTGATGGTCGAAGGTTGGAGAAAACATTACAAATCTCCTGAGTACAGAAGCATCCCAATGGCCCCTTCTGTGTAAAGTTAAGCAGCCGTTCTGATCTGTCATCAGTGCTTTTGATAAGCGTGGAAGATGCAGGAAGCTGCCTTATTCTGAGTCAGACCATTGGTCCATATATCTCAGTATTGTCTGCATTGACTGGCAGCAGCTCTAAGGAATTTCAGGCAGGGTTCTCTCCCAGGTCTACATGTTCTACATTGAAACTGGAACCTTCTGCATGGTCTGCAAGTGAACTATAGTCCTTCACCAACTGAGGAGGACAAAATGGCGGAGTTGTGGTTTCGTGGGCAAATGTTTTATTTTCAGACTGCCGCCCTAATTAAAGGAACCTTCACTGATTAATCGTATGAGTTCTAATGGATTGTTTAATTGATTAAAACTGCATAACTTTGCATAAGAATGAAGATGAAGCACACTGTTGTCATGTTGCTGTCTTAATACTGTGAATTGTCTTATCATTATGGTTTGGTCCTAGTAAGGTTTAGATGGGCTGTAATGGTACCCACATCCCAGCCCCCTTGCTGGAATAGAGGACCTATTGAGATGGCCCACCCCTAGAGACTAATGGAATCAGAAGGATTTCTGAATGCTTTGGGGGATTTTCCAATTGCTGTGGTTGGTCTCACTTTGCAATAGCAGGATGCATAATGTCATCAACATGATCACTCCCAGGTGTCCTTAGAGAGTTTCCTGATACGCTGAGGAGCTGTGCATGATGAAACAGGAGAGGTAGCAATGAGAGCATTAGGATCAACAAGTTCAACCTGGTTAGGCTGCTGCAGCCTGATGATTATCCACTTCTGGTTACACAGACACCCTGCTGGGTCACGACAGTAGCTCAGCTAGGCCATCACCATGTTCTCACAGTGACTAACCAGATGCCCATGGAAAGCCCAAAAGCAGCGAGAACACTCTCGTGCTGCATTTTCCAGCTTGACTCCTCAGACTGCAAATTTGCAAATAGAAATGCACATCCAAGAGTTGCTATTTTGGGGTGTTGTTGTTTGGGGGGGGGGATGCCAAATTGCAAATTTATATCATTCCCTACCCGCCCCCTCACCCAGCTTGGGTAGAATGCAAAAGCTGGACTCTTTAGCATGCAAGATTGTAGCCCAAGGTGGTATATGATTGCCAAATAGTAGAGCTGAGAAATATATCAATAGCATTAGCAATCACTCTTTGTAAAAGGAGTGTGAAGAAAGGAACATATTGAGTTACAAAGTCCACAAAGGAATGGAAACATCAGTGAGATGTGTTTTCAAAGGGTTTCCTATAAAATAGTTTATGTTCTTCCCCTTTTCCCTTTTCACGCTTCTGGAGACAATAATTTCATTAAGCGATTAAGTGCTTTTATTCTTCTGAATGGTTCATAGGGCCCAAGAGCATGAATTTCAATTAGCGTTTCTCCCTTAGAAAGCAAAGGATGAGGAGGAAAAAGGAACTGCTCAGAAAGAGGCTTTGTTAGTGTGAGTCCTTATTACATAGAGTTGTGTTAGCAGCAGCAGGTGGCAAGGTGGGCAGTACTTGGTCATCACCGAATGATGGAGAGTGGGAGTACAGCCTATTAGTGACCACAGTATAGCAAGAGCAAAGGCAGGATAAAATCAGGGCTTTTTTCAGCCAGAACTCACTGGAACTCAATTCCGGCATCTCTCAGGTAGGCATCATTGCCATTATAAGAGAACATGGGAGATGTTTATGGTGAATTCTAGAACCTCTTTTTCTAGAAAAATAGCACTGGATAAAATAGAACAGCACTGTTCAAGCTTGTGGCTGCTGACAGACCAGAAGCATCAAGTGTAGACCCTGATGTAAGATGTCACCAACAGACACCTTTGCCGGTGGTGACTGCAGTGGTGAAACAGCCACCACCAGGTATGCTGCTGCCATGCAATGCCATCAGTAAAAGCCAGATCATCTCACCTGCTGTCACTTCATGTAAGGCCATCAGATCTAGAGTGAGCCATGCCCCAGGCGAAGGCACTGGTAGACTCTTAAGGTGACTGTCACTTGACAGCTTTTCCATCTTACTGACAGGCAGCAGTAGCCAAACTCATTTTGGTGGTGGGAGGAGACAGCTTAGCCCTTCCCAAAAGTTCCTAAATCCTGCAGATTCAGGTTCACCTTATCCACCTCCTGCCACCTTCCTCTCCCAAGAGGTGGCCTCTGTCTTCGTCTTCTGGCTTCTGTCTCCCTTCTATAACTTCTTCTGAGGCTTAAATGCTGTCGGGAAGCTTGCAACATCTCGCCAGCCTCAACCTTGCCCAACAGCAGCTCCTTCAAGCTGATTGTTGGCAGGCTACTGATGAGTAAGCAGATGATCTTGTGGATTCTTCCTGCCATTCCACACCATGACTAATCATTATGCCCAACCATGACCTATGTGGGCAAATAGAATTATACCAGGGGCAAATAGAATTATATTAAAGTCACTAACAGGTCAACGGTTAGCTGTGTGGCTCCAAAGTCTTACAAATAAACTCACCTGCCTTCCTATTTGTCAGACAAGCTGAGAGGGAAGGGGGAAGAAAACACCTCACCTATTTCCCTTCCTTGTTCCATATCTGGAAATTTGTTCGCAGAAGGTCAGGTCTAATTTTCTGATTGTGATAAGAAATGTCAAATGAGCAATTTTACCATTCAAAGTAAATGTATTGTGAATAGCTTTAAAGGACTTCCTCTGTGCTTGCTGCCAAGACTGGAGGACTGACAGGCACTCATGAAATCAGCAATCAAATATTCTCAGACTGGTTGACATCTGTCATGAAATGCTGGTGGTCATCACTGAAATCCTGTCAAAGTATCCGCTATGACTGTTGGATATCAAGTATGATATTTCTGGATTAGGGAGACGTCAAGTCCTGCAAGTTCCAGCCAGAGCTGCTTCTTAAGAAAGACACACAGTCTCTGAAACTGACAGCCACCAGCAGTAATTTGTACAGGTCTGTTGCGCCCATGACCTTGCCCTCATTCTTAGTGCCACCGGCCCCTGGACTGGATGTACAGTAGTTAAGAAGTCAGGCAGGTGGCATCAGGTTGAGGACAAACTGAGGTTGGTGGAGCAGTGCCCCATTTGCCCTAATAGACCAACCCCCAAACCCTTGCCCACCTCACATAGGATGGAGAGGGAGATAGGGTAGGCTGCCCAAGTATGCTTCTCTATGCTTTGCTCTGCAGCGGTAGGATAAAATAGCAGTCAACAGCTCTGTGTGGCTGACAGTCTCTTTCTAGGTCTAGCCCTTGCACTTAATACATGCCATGCTACTCTGGAGTTTTCATCCTAAGCCACTTAATGGAAAGAACAAATAAATACACCAAGGACTCTCTTTGAGAAGAAATAAGATGTACTGTAGCACAAAGCAACACGTTACAACAATTCAACAATGCTGTAAACAATGCGGCAATTAGATGACACGATCCCCTACTTCCATTCATTCTCTCAAGCGCTGGCCTACAAAAAGCAAAAAGAAAGACCTGGGGAGGCTTATTTTTAAGGTATGTCTGCATCAGCACTCATCTGATTTCATTTCATTTCACATTTGTCCCTAGCTGCTATCCTGGAACTAATCTGCACACATTTCTCCATCTTCCTCCTTTTGGAACTGCAAGCTCAGGAAGATTTCCCCCCTCCCCTAATAAATGCTGAATTTGTGCAATTGCACTCAGACTCACCCTCATACATTTGATACACTGCGCCAAGTAAAAGGTGAGACAGGCTTGTGAAGTAGTAGGTTCAGAATATTGAAGCAGGTGGGCTTTTGTTTTGTTTTGAAGCTTCTGCGACTAGAGGAATGTCATAAGGTGTTTGGATGAATGGGAGGCAAGGCTACGATATCTCCAATATCATATTACAATAGTTAAGCATCTGTATGTAATGTGTCTTTAGATTTAAAGTTCTGATTAGCTGAACGAAATTCAACATACTGGAGTTCACAGTGCCTTTATAGGAAGTGCCTGACTAGTTCAGATAGCTACTACTTTAAACAGTCATGGCTCCCCTGCAAACAATTCTGGGAACTGTAGTTTGTTAAAAGTGCTGAGAGTTGTTAGGAGACTACTGTTCCCCACACAGTGTTACAGTCCTCTGAGTGGTTTAACAATTGACCCCTCTTCCTAAGGGACCATCAGAATTGCAGCTCTGTAAGGATAATAGGGCTCTCCTAACAACTCTCGGCTGCTTCCTTAACAAGCTACAGTTCCCAGGACCTTTGGAGCGGAAGCCACGGCTCTTTAAAGTGGTCTTGCAGTGCTTTAAATGTGTGGTGTGGTTGTGGCCTTAGTAATTGCTATCACCCGAAGGTGCAAAAACACCCAGAGGGCAAGAGCTTCCCCATCTCTGTGTTGGATAATGGCAAGTTCTCTCTTAATTCAGGTGCATCATACCTTCACACCATATAATACTTCCCCTGGTGGTAGAACAGCCAAACAGAAGAATCTGTTGATGTTGCTGGCATGACACTTGGTCAGAGGTTTGCACATCTGATCTGCTCATCAAAGAGAGGGCAATGCACTGGCCCTTAGTGGTAACCTCTTTCACAACCCCAGGTCTGTCTTAGGACACAGTTCTTAAGTTGAGCAGAGCGATTACTTCTGGTAAAGGCCAAGGGCGTGATTCTGACAGAGGATGTCCTTGTGAAATCATGTGGCTTGTAAAACTGTCAGGAGGACAAATGCCTTTTTAAATAGTCTCCTCCTTCAACCCAAGCTAAGACATAATTATCAAGCATCATTATGGGGAGTATATGCCTGGTGATTAGCCACCTCTCATGAAGCATCATTCTCTTGTGCTGGGAGGGTATCTCTCCATGCAGATGTGAAAGGCGGTGACTCAGAAGCGGTGGCTGATGCCCATTGAGACTGGCAGGGCCAAAGGCAGGAAGCCTGAACAATAGGTGGAAGCAGAGCCGATGATGGGCAGAGCCAACTAATTCTGATTGTTCCCCTTCTCTTCCCACTGAAACTAAGGAGGAGGAAGCTGTCGGGCAGATGCTGCAAACCCCAAGGCTGCAGTAGAACCGCCTCCCTCAGAAAGGTGGTAGACTCTCCTTCACTGGAGATCTTTAAACAGAGGTTGGATGGACATCTGTCAGGGATTCTTTAGCTGTGATTCTTGCCTTGAAGGCTGTTGGACTAGATGGCCCTAGATGATTCTAAGCAAGGAGGCAGGTAGGTGGGGGGCTGGCTATGGGGAAGACTGAGGATGGTGGGGCATCTTCCACTGCACTCAGAGTGCAACAAGAACGTACAAGAAGCATCAGCATGAACATGACATCAGTTCCAGCAGCCACAGCAGTGGGAGAATCTTAAGTGTGTGTGGCAGTCAGGTTTGCCCTTCGATAGTTACTTCCATTCCTCTCCAGTGACTCTGCTGCTGGCGAGACACACCAGACTGACAACCCTCAAGACTAGAGGCCATCATTTATTCATTCAGAGGCCTGAAGTGCATGTTCCCCCCACACCAACCTTCCCTGCTTGTTACAGAGAGAAAGATGGATCATTCCTTTTAGCAGCCAACTAAAGTGGTCCGTGCTGATCACTCTGGAGGAGAAATGGGGCTACGAACAAAAAAGAGGTTACTGTTTAGGGGGAGGGGAAGACCCTGAGATATGGAGAGATAAAACTGGACAGGACAATCTGTTTCCAATCTGTCCATTTTGCATGTCTTCATTCGTAAGTCTGTTCTCTCCTTTTCCAATTTGATCTGTGATCTAAAATTGTTGTTGTTGCAACAGTAGCAACAACATTAATAATTATATTTCATCTGAAGATTCACATTAAATTTATGATCATTGGCATAGATTATTTAATAATCACTGATCCACTTCTTTTTTTTTTTAAGGCAGAATTTGGCTCAAATGTTGTAGTTCCATAAGAGTGAAAATTCTCTTCTACTTTTTTTCAAACTTTCTAACCTACTATTCCAAAATTCACCATGACATATGAAAAGAAGAGAGAAAGTGAAGCACAAATAGCTATTTACTTTTGATAATTTATAATGATAAGCATAGGAGTATTAGGAGTATTGATTGTGTGTTATTCACCTGATTATAGGTGCTTGTTTTGAGGTACACCTGGTGTATTTGGCATGGAACACAGAACATGCCTTATACTGAGCATTGGCCCATCTAGCTGAGTACCATCAACACTGATTGGCGGTGGCTCTCCAGAATTTCAGACAATCCATTTTTCCCCAAGCACTGCATTGCAGGGGATTGGACTAGATGAACCTCATGGTTCCTTCCAACTCTACAGTTCTATGATTCCATTCTTCTACCTGGAGATACTAGGAACTTAATGAAGCACAGTGGACCAACACCAGCTGATGACATGGCTCCCCAAATCTCTTTTCTGATGAGAGCAGCTTTTGCATCTCATTTGGAAACCAAGGACCCAGAGTCTGGAGGAAGAATGCCAGATGCTTGAAGTCCAGTGTGAATGCCAGATGCTTGAAGTCCAGTGTGAAGTTTCCAGTCTGTGTTGATTTGGGGAGCCATGTCATCAACTGATGTTGGTCCGCTGTGCTTCATTAAGTCCAGGGTCAACACAGCCATCTACCAGGAGATTTTAGAGCCCTTCATGCTTCCTTCTGCAGATGAGCTTTAAGGGGTCGCTGACTTCATTTTCCAGCAGAAGTTTGGCACCTGCCCACACTGCCAAAAGTACCAAAACCTGCTTCAATGCCCATGGAATTACTGTGCTTGATTGGTCAGCAAACTCGCCTGACCTGAACCCCATAGAGAATCATGGGGCATTGCCAAGACAAAGATGAGAGACATGAGACTGAGCAATGCAGAAGAGCTGAAGGCTGCTATTGAAGCACCCTGGTCTTCCATAACACCTCAGCAGTGCCACAGGCTGATAGTATCCATGCCACACCGCATTGAGGCAGTAATTGATGTAAAAGGGGCCCAAACCAAGTACTGAGTACATATACATGCTTCTACTTCTGAGAGGTCCAATATTGCTCTATTTGCAGTCCTTGTTTTGCTGATTTCATTTAATATTCTAATTTTCTGAGATTGTTAATTTGGGGTTTTCAAAAGCTGTACACCATGATCATCACAATAACAGTATAACAAATAAAGGCTTGACATATCTCGCTTTGCATGTCATGAGTCTATCTCATATATTAGTTTCACTTTCAAGTTGAATTACTGAAATAAATGAACTTTTCCACAATATTCTAATTTTCTGAGTTTCACCTGTAAAAGAGAGAGAGATACCAGGGTGCTGTTTTCAAGCCTAGCAGATGCTCTACAACTGAACTATGACTCTCCCCCCCCCCCCAAGATGTTTACCAAGATTTACTCACTGATACTCTTCCTCACTGATATCCCATAAACATGGACTGTGTTGATTCCATGAAAGATGGAGGCCCTTCTTTCTTGGATTAGGACATTATGCAAATTTGGTCTACAATGCCACATCATCCTTGGTCTCTTTTCTGCCCTGAAGTGTATCCACAGTTATAAGACTGAAGGTTGCAAATAAGGATTCAGGAAGGTAGCCGTGTTGGTCTGACGCAGCCGAAATAAAAAAATAAAATAAAAAATTGTCCAGTAGCACCTTATAGACCAACTAAGTTTGTTCTGGTATAAGCTTTTGTGTGCATGCACATGAAAATTTCTACCAGAACAAACTTAGTTGGTCTATAAGGTGCTACTGGACATTTTTTTATTTTTTTAATGAAAATAAGGAGTGAGGAACCTCAGACTCAAGGGCCAAATGTGACCCTCCAGGCCTCTCCATCTGGCCCTTGGGAATCTTCCTGGGTCACACATCCTCCTCAGCCACTCCTTCTTCCCAGGCTACATCCCTTGCCCCTTCCTTGGGTGTTTTTGCCTGACTAGAATGTGTCCTTGATAATGCCTTTTACATGCCTGGATGGAGGACAGAAAGGGGTGTGAGAGTGAGAGTGCAAACTAGCCTGATAAACAAAGATAAAATTTTGATTAATTATTCTGCCCACTTTTGCCCCTGGGTCCAACCACCAGTGGCATGTGACCCCCAAAACGGTTCTGCAGAAGGAAAAGCGGCTCTTGGTTGTAAAAGTGCTCCCCACTGCTGGTACAGGTGGTGGAGAACCAGGAGAAGGATGATACATTTGAAGCAACATGTGCCAGAGGAACGGTGAAATAATATGGGATGAAGATGTCTAAAATGTAGCTCTCCTCTTTTACAAAGAATGGAAGGTTCTTGCTTGCGCACCATGTTCACCTCAAGGCACCTTCCTGTGGTCCCTGGCTGGCGTGCAGGATGAAAAAAGTTGTTGTTGTTCTTACAATGCAGAAGGTTAAGTCTTTCGGTTACTGTCTCGGTGTTTTTGTTAAGCAACATTGTTCCCCCGGTTTTATGAATGCTAAGGTCATCCAATCCTCATAGCCATTGTGACATGATTTGTGAGATTCTCCAAAGGCCAGGCGCTGCTCCCTGCCAGCCTCTGAGTGCACATCACATTTGCTGCTTGATTTGTGGAAGGAGGCTTGGAGACTTCATGGAGGCAATAACAGGGATCAAGGGCCAAGAGGAGGGCATGGGAGAGAGAGAGAGAGAGGGAGGCTGCTATTTAGGAGAATTGGCCCTGTGGCTTTTATGGGGCAAGCTGTCTTCAGAGGCATCAGCATTAACACTCCGGAAGAATTTGTTTGGCTTCTTCATTGCAAAGGCCAGCCCTGCCGTTATTTATTTGCCATCACTATACCCCATGTTTTAAGAGGGAGGAGACACCTCTCAGAGTACTTTTGTTTTTAAAATTCACTTCTAAAATGGATGTTGCGCTCAGGCTCCCAATCTAAAAAGAGAGGAATCAGGAGGGGAAAGGGATGTGATGAAGGAGGGCAAAGTAAGCTCAGGTTCCTAAGGTTACAGCTGATGTCAGTGGCAATTTTGGGTAGCCTGTCCTTGCAAAAGAGCGCATGAGGGGAAGTGCCCCTCAGGCTGCAATAAAAGGTTCACTGCTCTAAACATAAAAAAGGACCAGCCTTGAGCAACCCATGATGACCAATTATTTGCATCAGTTAGATATCACACCTTGGGTGTGCCTTGCCTGCTTTCATCCCCATGCAAATCTGATACCTACCACCCATGAGACACTGACTGCCTTCACACAGCAGATTATTACATTTTCACAGCCTTTTCCTAACTTTAATTTCTGCCTTATATTTGACTTTTCACACTTCCAGGAATGCCATGGAACATAGCACAAGTTTAGTGCACATTGTGGGCCCAGTGTGTCTCCAGGCACGCCAGCAATGAGCTCTAAACTTGTGCAATATCCCACAATATTTCTGGAAGTGCCTTTTAGGTAGTGTGGCAGCTCAAATATGAGGCAGAAACCAACAGTTAGGTAAGTGCCATGCAAACGAAATCACTTGTCGTGTGAATGCACCCATTTTGAACACTGTTGGGTCCCCCCTTTTTTTCAACTTACTCAACTCTCTTGCTTGTCCCTGTCTATAAACTCATGATCAGTTGTAATAGTCCCATTGATTCTAACCCCCCCTTTTTTTTTACATTCAGAACCCTGCAGGGAGAGAAATGATGTTACACTGCATTTATTTTAAGGGGTTTCATTTTTATTCATGAAGAGACATTTGACCTGAAAGAAGATATATTGCACCTTCCTGAAAAAGTAAATGGCACTGAAGGCATTTCTTCTGCATATGATTTTGATGCACCAATATAGCCTTCACGTTCACCTTTCCCTGGCATATAAAAAATCCATGGCAGCCTTTCCAGGGTCACTTTTCTCCAGAGAAGAAAGGACCGGGTACTCTGGGAACCTTTCTAACTATTTTCCTTATTTGCAGATGCAGATGTTGAGGCTATAGAAGGAAGCACACGTGAAATAGCACATACAATTTTCTCCTCTGGGTCTGCAGGTAAAAACTGATTTGATGTGCATTACAATACGGCTTTGAACAAAGATCAGCTCCTTTCCCCATCTGGGGTCATTGTCATATACTAATGACCAGATGATAGCAAGCTAAGAAAGACCAAACTATACCAAACTTAGAGAGAGAGCCGTTTCTTCATTTTGCATTACAGAACACTATAGGAGGTGTGGGCAACTTGTGGTCCAGCAGATGTTGTTATTATGGTCCTCCAGATGTTGCGAGGCTTTACCTCCCATAATTCCTGATCATTGGCCAAGCTGGCTGGTTGGTGCTGATTTGGGGAGGGGGGTGTCTCATCTCAGCTAGGAAATTAATGGACAACAAGGCTCTCAATGGCTATGATGACTACTGTCTAAGAGAGTATGCCTTTGTATCCAAGTTGCTTAGAGCCACAAGTGAGAAGAATGCTTTTGCATTCAGGTCTTGTTCGTGGGTTTCCCCTAGTAGGCATCTAATTGACCACTATGCAGATGGGCCTTGGGTCTGATCTAGCAGGGCTCTTCTTATGTTCTGACAAAGCCCGAACACATATTCAATGTGTCCAGGACTCAGACTCCCCTTTCCTTCATCAGACCCCACGGGCACATTTTTCTGGAATTAACTTCTATTCAAAATCACCTCTTTCCAGCCAACTCAAATAGGTACCAAAATTAGTGCAAGAGTCAAGTAAGTGTGGGGAGGAGGTGAATTTGGAATAGTTCTGCTCTTGTGTGATTTTATTTAATCAATTTCTTCTCCTCATTATTGCACATTCAATACAAAGTTTTTTTTCCCCTGTGGCCATAAGAAAAAGAAATCAGTGCTAGGGGGGATTAATTTCCCCTTGTTCTGCTAATGGAGCAATTTTCCACTTGTCACTCTGAAAATCTCAAGGCAGAGAAGGCTTGCAGTTAGCAAGTGAAAAACGATTTGGGGAAAACGGCAGGACTCAAGTCATTAGGGCCCCAGGAACATTCAAAACAAGGGTGGAATTCTCTCCTCTGATCTGTAATGTGGATCTGGAACTTGCCAGCTTCTTTTATCTGTATAAGCAAAACCTCCTCACATTGTTTTTTTAGATGCAACAGAGAGACTGAAGGAAGTACCATGAAGCAGTCCCATTCTCATAGCCTGAGCACTAGAAAAACAGGGAGGGACATACAGCAATGTGGTACCCGCCAGATGCTGTTGGACTACAATTCCCATAATCCCTGATGACTGGCCATGTTGACTGGAGATGATGGCAGTGGCTTTACCATAGGAAAAAAAAATGGTAAAAATAATAATACTTGGGGTGTGGTAAATTGGCCCCCATTCAAGGGTGAGAGCAACATAATCAAATGCATACAACTGTAATTGTATATAACTAGTTATGTATTAGGGACGCGGGTGGCGCTGTGGGTTAAAGCCTCAGCGCCTAGGACTTGCCAATCGAAAGGTCGGCGGTTCGAATCCCCGCGGCGGGGTGCGCTCCCATCGCTCGGTCCCAGCGCCTGCCAACCTAGCAGTTCGAAAGCACCCCCGGGTGCAAGTCGATAAATAGGGACCGCTTACTAGCGGGAAGGTAAACGGCGTTCCGTGTGCTGCGCTGGCTCGCCAGATGCAGCTTTGTCACGCTGGCCACGTGACCCGGAAGTGTCTGCGGACAGCGCTGGCCCCCGGCCTATAGAGTGAGATGGGCGCACAACCCTAGAGTCTGGCAAGACTGGTCCGTACGGGCAGGGGTACCTTTACCTTTACCTAGTTATGTATTAATACTTATAAAATTATGCTGCATAAATATTGTACCATATGGGGCTTGACTCTGTTATGCACATTATAAATATCTATAGTATACATATTTTTATTATTTAAAAAAAATATTTGCATACAAATCTTTGGGCTATTTAAAAAAAAAAAACAACCAACAATGCACAAGCAGCTTCAACGTCAGAATATACTTGATGCAAGAAGAAGTCTGATGTAGGCAGACTGGATTGGGTCAGAATTCTGTGTATAAAACTGTTTAAAATGAATTTCTCCTTTATCCCTAAACTGGATTTCAAGAGCAGTGAAACACAGGACAGAGACAACCAGAGGAACAGTAAAGACACAGTAAAGCAAAATAAGCAGGGTCACTCCCTAATTGCTCATGAATGTGGGGGTTATTTAAGCAAGCCTTTCCCTGTAAGCTGGTCACAGCCTAGCACCACTGTGCAAATGCCTCAGAAAGATCTCACCGCATGAACCCTGCCTTTCCCTCTTTAAAATGCAGCGCTATAATGCTAGCAGTAAAGTTCTATCTATATGGAAATGTGCATTTCTGGCATTTCTCTTACAATAATCAAATGATTTTAAAAATGTCTTCTAATGCGCAGCTAATAAAAGTTTGCTTTTTTTAAGTCAGCCTAAAGCTGTTTGCACAATAAGGAGCAGATTTATAATGTACTTTCTTTTTTTCTTTTTTTTCTTTTTCTTTTTTGCAATGTTGCCTTTTGCTGTTGTTCATTACAAACTCTTCCAATAGACAAACCTTTCGGCCATGGCTCTGTGCTATTTAATCCATGCACTCACTCTGCCGGCTGCACTGACTTCACACCACAGGTCGCAAACACCTATAACTGTAATGTCTGTTTCCATACCCCAGGGGCCAAATCTCAAGCGGTGTCGCTCCACCTGCCTGACCTGCCTGGCCGGCCAACAGCAGCTCTGCTCTGACACCAAGTGGATTGCTTGTCCTCGCGGTTTGCTCTCCCCCGGCGTGTTTCTAACTGGTGCCAATGCCACCTGGGAGTATTGATTAGCCATTGAAATCTTGTTGCAAGTAATGATGAGGCTATTAACTAGAGGACATAAAAGCAAAGTTGGTGTAACTAGAAATTGTGTAAAACATGAAGTGTCTTGTGATGTTTCATGCGGTCGATCAATTTCTGGGATTGTTTCTTAATACAGCTCTGGATTACATGGTGCACACCGAAAAGCTCCCCATATCTTGCCCAGAAAATAAGAGTGGCAGGGGTCCTAACTACAGAAACATTGCAAACCAAGGCAGCAAGCAGAAAAGGTGAGTCAGATACCTAGTTACATGTTTACTAGTTACTCTCCATGTTTACACTGAATCCATGGAGACAGAAGAGGTATGGTGCTGTTATAAGAAAAAAAAACCTGCTCCTTTTCCCTTATGGGGTACCCAAGAGCCCATATACAGTGGTACCTTGCAAGACGAATGCCTCGCAAGACAAAAAACTCGCTAGACGAAAGGGTTTTTTGTTTTTTGAGCTGCTTCGCAAGACGATTTTCCCTGTGGGCTTGCTTCGCAAGACGGAAACGTCTTGCAAGTTTGTTTCCTTTTTCTTAACACCGTTAATACAGTTGCGACTTGACTTCGAGGAGCAACTCATAGAACGCGGTGTGGTAGCCTTTTTTGAGGTTTTTAAAGACTTCGGTGATTTTTGAAGCTTTTCCAAAACTTTCCCGACACCGTGCTTCGCAAGACGAAAAAAATCGCAAGACGACAAAACTCACGGAACGAATTAATTTCGTCTTGCGAGGCACCACTGTAGAGTCCTTAAGAAGGTTCTCTATCCGTAGGAGAAAATAACAGAGGCAAACCAGAGAATATTGAGAAATAAAGCAGCTAGTAAGGCTGATCTTTATTAAACTGTTGCAACAGGGTGCTCACCCCCTCCCCCCACGCAGGAGGGAGGAGGAACCCGGAACAAAGGTGTGCAAACCCTTATATAGACTTTTGAAATTGCCACCCTGTAGCTCAAGGTAAAGGTAAAGGACCCCTGACAGTTAAGTCCAGTCATGAACGACTCTGGGGTTGCAGCACTCATCTCACTTTGCTGGCCAAGGGAACACACGTTTGTCCGCAGACAGTTTTTCCGGGTCATTTGGCCAGCAGGACTAAGCCGCTTCTGGCTAAACCAGAGCAGCGCACAGAAACGCTGTTTACCTTCCCGCCGGAGCAGTACCTATTTATCTACTTGCACTTTGACGTGCTTTCGAACTGCTAGGTTGGCAGGAGCAGGGACCGAGCAACTGGAGCTCACCCCGTTGCGGGGATTCGAACCGCTAACCTTCCAATCAGCAAGCCCTAGGCTCAGTGGTTTAGACCACAGTGCCACCCCCCAATACATCATACCATACATCACAGAAGGGGCGGTCTACAGCAGAATCCTGCCTGGCAGGAAACCTGTTAATGGGTTTAGCTGGAGAGCCTGGCCATTCTTTTGTGATGATAAATACTTAATTCCGAAGTCCAGGTCACAGGCTCACCCTATTCATACACAAATGTGCCCTTAAGGCAGGATTTGTGAGCACAGAGAGACTGGGGAGGCTTTTCCCATTTCCATCCAAACTGCAGAGGAATATTTGAGGTCACTGAAAGAGTCAAAATGGGCTGTTTTCCTGTCCTGTTTCAGACATGTGTTTTATATGTGTTTGCCTGGTACATTTATGAACATTTATTTTATATCTTTGATCTTATAATTCTCATAACAGTGCCCAGTGACCCCATCACTGACCCCACAGAAGGATTCAGTTACAGATAGGTAGCCGTGTTGGTCTGCCATAGTCAAAACAAAACAAAATTCCTTCCAGTAGCACCTTAAAGACCAACTAAGTTAGTTCTTGGTATGAGCTTTCGTGTGCATGCACACTTCTTCAGATACACTGAAACAGAAGTTGCCAGATCCTTCTATATAGTAAGAAGGTGGGGAGGGGTATTACTCAGAAGGGTGGTGGGAATGGGTGATTGGCAGATAGCTGTGATGAGCCTGTTGACGACTCTTAACGACTCCAATAGGTCTTACAGGAAAAAGCAAGGGGTGAGAAGGTGAAAAATGGCTTTGGCATGTATAATGAGATAAGAATCCAATGTCTTTGTTCAGACCAGGTCTCTCCATGGTTTTAAGTTTGGTAATGAGTTGCAATTCAGCAGCTTCTCTTTCCAGTCTATTTCTGAGAATTCCCAGTCAAACAGTGATCCTACACATATACAACTCCTAGGTTTGGAGGCTTCCACACAGGAGACTGGGAGTAGGGACAGCAATCATGATCCCACTCTCCACTACGCTTCCATGCACATGTGAATATGGCTGCAGTTGTTATTCTATACTCCTGTGATCAAACAGCACAATGACTGAATTTTTATATTATTGTTATTGTTAGAAAGGTAAAGGGACCCCTGACCATTAGGTCCAGTCCTAACTCTGGGGTTGCGGCGCTCATCTCGCTTTATTGGCTGATGGAGCCTGCGTACAGCTTCCGGGTCATGTGGCCAGCATGACTAAGCCGCTTCTGGCGAACCAGAGCAGCGCATGGAAACGCCGTTTACCTTCCCGCCAGAGCAGTACCTATTTATCTACTTGCACTTTGACGTGCTTTCGAACTGCTAGGTTGGCAGGAGCAGGGACCGAGCAACGGGAGCTCACCCCGTCGGGGGAATTCGAACCACCGACCTTCTGATCGGCAAGTCCTAGGCTCTGTGGTTTAACCCACAGTGCCACCTGAGTCCCTATTGTTAGAATAGCACCTTCTAATAGCACTAATAATAATAATAATAATAATAATAATAATAAATTTTATTTATATCCCGCCCTCCCCAGCCGAAGCTGGGCTCAGGGCGGCTAACAACAATCAAAATAGTCCGACATTCTAAAAACATTCATTATAAAATTAATTAAATCAAATTAAGATCAAATTAATGGCAACCATCAAGCAAAATTCTGTGCAGATTGCCGATTGCCAGAGGAGGGGGTCAGGCTGCGCCCTGACCAAAGGCCTGGTGGAACAGCTCTGTCTTGCAGGCCCTGCGGAAGGATGTCAGGTCCTGCAGGGCCCTGGTCTCTTGTGACAGAGCGTTCCACCAGATTGGAGCCGCAGCCGAGAAAGCCCTGGCTCTAGTTGAGGCCAGCCTAACCTCTCTGTGGCCTGGGATCTTTAGGATGTTTTTATTTGCAGACCGTAAATTTCTCTGTGGGACATACCAGGAGAGGCGGTCCCGTAGGTACGAGGGTCATAGGCCGTATAGGGCTTTAAAGGTTAAAACCAGCACCTTAAACCTGATCCTGTACTCCACCGGGAGCCAGTGCAGCTGGAATAATACCGGATGGATATGATCTCGCAGCGAGGACCCCATAAGGGGTCCGCGGCATTCTGCACCTGCGGCATTCTGCACCTGCTGGAGTTTCTGGGTCAGTCTCAAGGGCAGCCCCACGTAGAGCGAGTTACAATAATCCAGTCTGGAGGTGACCGTCGCGTGGATCACAGTGGCTAGGTCAGGGCGAGAGAGATAAGGAGCCAACTGCTTAGCTTGGCGGAGATGAAAAAATGCCGCCTTTGTTATAGCTGTAATCTGCGCCTCCATAGAGAGGGAGGTATCGAAGATTACACCCAAACTCTTAACGGACGATGTTGGCACTAATTGCACCCCCGCAAGAGATGGGAGTTGCCCCCTCAGTCCCATATCGCTCCGTCCCAGCCAGAGGACCTCTGTCTTCGAAGGATTTAACTTCAACCGGCTCCCACGTAACCATCCAGCCACAGCTTCCAGACATCTGGTCAGTGTATCTGGGGCCGAGTCAGGATGGCCATCCATCAACAGATAGAGTTGGGTGTCATCGGCATACTGATGGCAACCCAGCCCAAAACTCCGGACAAGCTGGGCGAGGGGGCGCATAAAGATGTTAAAAAGCATTGGGGAGAGAATCGCACCCTGAGGCATTCCACACACCAAGGAGTGGCACGATGACAATTCCCCCCCAAGCGCCACCCTCTGTCCCCGACCAGAGAGAAACGAGCGCAGCCATTGAAGGACTGTGCCCTGGATCCCCACGTCGGCAAGGCGGTGGTCCAGGAGTTCGTGATCGACCATGTCGAAGGCTGCTGACAGGTCTAGAAGAATCAGCAGCCCCGACCCGCCTCGATCCAGCTGCCTACGGAGATCATCTGTTAGGGCGACCAGAGCCGTCTCGGTCCCATGACCAGCGCGGAAGCCGGACTGGAATGGATCGAAAGCCGATGTTTCATCCAGAAACCTACCAAGCTGTTCAGCAACCGCTCTCTCAATCACCTTACCCAGGAATGGAAGATTCGAAACCGGGCGGTAATTGGATAGATCTAAAGGATCTAATGATGTTTTCTTTAAGAGCGGACGCACCACTGCCTCCTTCAGTTCCCCTGGGAATATCCCGGTGCCAAGGGACAAATTGATGATATCACCCAGGGGGTCCCGCACCTCGTCTGGACACGCTCTAATCAGCCAAGACGGGCACGGGTCAAGAGGACAGGTGGTGGGCTTTCCAGCTTGGAGGAGTCTGTCCACATCGGCTGGGGATATCCGGTCAAAGTGGTCCAATACTGGACCCGAGGACAGTCGAGGGGCCTCCAGTTCCTTTATTGTATCCAAATAAGAGGATAGGTTCTTGCCCTTGCCCTGATGAACTCACAATCCAAGACCCAGTGCAGAGGAAGAGTAGAGAAATGGGGGCAAGGGTGAAAGGGTAACCCCACTTCTCTTTTTGAAAGCATGTTTCTAGTCCTCAGTGCTACGGAAACAAGCCTGAGGATGTCACAAGGCCATGCAATCATCTCACATAGCTAGCAGTAGCAGCAGGTGGGCACGGGACTAGGAGTGAAGAAGGGAAGTTGTATAATACAACTCAATAAGGATCTGGGATGCTATGCCCTCCCTCCCATTACCTCCCATTACCTCCTGTCTCTGGAATCACTGTTTATTTCTCAAAAAAAAAAAAAAAAAAGGCTTGAAGATCAGGGTTACAATCAAGCTTGTTAATGCAAACTAAATAGGCATATCTGTATGCATTTTATTGATTTCCCATGCCAAGTTTGCATGGAGACTATGAAGGCTACGTGTATAGAATTTTCCTGGGTTTGGGCACAAAATATGTGCAGCCCAAGAGAAGAAGTGGGAGGGTGAAACTCTTTTTCCCTGTGTCCCAAATTTCCCTCCAATTGTGGCTTTCTATCACTCCTCCCTAGCAATGCGAAAGTAAAATATTCATGTAGCGCCATTATTCTAATGGCTCTTCCGATTATGGATGCCGCAACCAGCTCACAAGCCATCAGAGGAGCCCCCAAGTTGTCTGCTCCATTTCTTAGTTTAGCTTTACGACTATTGCCATGGGTTGGCATTAAATCCTAACTAGTCAGCAGCGCATTCTCGATCAGAATTTGTCAAGCAACAACAGGAGGCTGGCTGGAGGTAAATATATGCATAAATATAAATGCAAGCACTGTCCAGATCTGGGATGGAAGTAATATGAATAGGAAAGGTTTTTTTAAAAGGGGCATATGCTTGTTACTTTCGATTCTAGATGCAAGAAAGTGCAGCCATGGTTTTACGGACTGCAGGATGGCCTACACATACAACAGAGAGGAACTGTGGTGTAGTGGTTATAGCAGCCTTCCCTCTCCTGGTGTCCTGCCTCGTACACAACAAATGAAGATAGAGGCTCTTACGTGTAAATAAGCAAGAGATATTTATTCAGGCAAGCAATGGTACAGGCTTGGCAGCAGATGCAGAGTTCAGGACTCATGGTCCAGGAACCAGGCAAGACATTCAGAACATGATGGAAGCAGTGAAGACTAACTCTTTAATAAGGATGATGTGGTGCAGGTCTCCGCATCTGAAGAGACTGCAATGTGGGAAAGACTGAAAGAGAGTGGAGTTTTGGATTTGGTAAGCTAACAGTGTCATGGGGTGCTGGTTGCCTCCTTGGAGGAGACCTTAGGTGCGAGCAGTGGACTTTGGCTGTCTCTTAGAGTCTTTAAGCTGTTCCGCTCCATCTCCCTTCAGCCTATATATTTGTAAATAAATGCAGATATGACATTTGCACCTACTGATCTCTTTCCAACAAGAAATCAAACCTGGGTAAGCTATGCTCCTAAAATTCCTGGCTGCTTGGAGAAGTGAGGGGGGCACAACAATATTGTATCTTATCAAAGGAACCCTCCCCTCTACAGCCAGGCTAGGGAGTTGCTCTTCAATCACAACTCCCATCATTCCTGACCACTGGAAGTGTTGGCTGAGGTTGGTGGGAGTTGGAGGGAGGGTCACAATTTCTCCAGCCCTACTCTATAATTTGGCAGAACTTGCATACTTTTCCAGCCCAGTTGTTTCCTTTCCTTTAATCTTTTTTCTTTCCTTTCTCTTTTTCCCTTCCTTCCTTCCTTCCTTCCTTCCTTCCTTCCTTCCTTTCTCTCTCTCTTTTTCCCTTCCTTCCTTCCTTCCTTCCTTCCTTCCTTCCTTCCTTCCTTCCTTTTCATCTTTCTTTTCTTCTTTTTCCTGTGTTTGGGGCCTTTATCCCCAAGTCCAGGGATTGCATACTCCTGGGGGTGGTAGATGGTTGCTGGTTGACGGGTGAGAGAGGGGGGGAAATGTCTGTCTCCCAGGGTGAGAGGCTGGGATGGCATGTATTACTCAGGGTAGATCCACTGAGATTAATGGCAGACCCTCCAAGTGTCCCTATTTTCCAGGGACGTCCCTGATTTAGAGAAGTCATCCTGGTTTCTGATTTGATCCTGGAATGTCCCACTTTTCCTTAGGCTGTCCCTATTTTCATTGGAGAAATGTTGGAGGGTATGGAGCTATCTGACCCCTAAGCCATTTCATTATGTTTTTATATATGTTGGAAGCCACCCAGAGTGGCTGGGTCAACCTAGTAAGATGTGTGGGGTGTAGATAGTAAAATTATCATTATAGAATGGGACGTCCCTATTTTCATTGGAGATATGTTGGAGGATATGTAATGCGCCTAAGTCATCCACGCATACTTATTACAAAAGGTTGACTCATGAGTATAGCTAGCACTGGGTGCAGTCTGGAGCCTCTGGCATATCAGCAGTTAAACACACGGGTAGCACACAAAGCATTCCTGGCAATCAAAATGGCCGCAGAGAGCTTCAGTGGCAGAGCTGAGAAGGCACCAGAGCACCAAGAGAGGAAAGCAGCTGTAACTTCTAGGGCAAGCTGAGAGCTGATGGGAAGAGAAAGATAGCTGGCAGGGGAGAAATGATACAACAGCTCAAAAGAAGAAGGGGGAGACGCAGACAGATCTCCCAACACAATGAGCTCCTTAGAGGCAGCAATCAAAGCTAATAGTTCTATTAACAAAACAACAAAAGGCCCCAGCAAATTTGCTCTCTTCGGTTTTCAGGACAGTTGCAGAGTGCAGTGGCATTAGGAAGATGTTATCCCGAAATTGCTTCCCCGCTGTCAAAGTAGAAAGGAAGCCAGGTGCAGTCATTGTTGGCAGTGAAATCTGGAAACTCAGGCTCAGCAAAAGGATCACGGCAGTCCTACTCCTTTCTCAATTTTTTTTAAGCTGCCACATTCTTCCACCGGTGCTTGTGCTATCCCGAGGAAGGGCTTGTCACTCAACCCAGGTACAGTGGTACCTCGGGTTAAGTACTTAATTCGTTCCAGAGGTCCATTCTTAACCTGAAACTGTTCTTAACCTGAAGCACCACTTTAGCTAATGGGGCCTCCTGCTGCCGTCGCACTGCCAGAGCATGATTTCTGTTCTCATCCTGAAGCAAAGTTCTTAACCTGAGGTACTATTTCTGGGTTAGTGGAGTCTGTAACCTGAAGCGTATGTAACCTGAAGCGTATGTAACCCGAGGTACCATTGTATAGTGCACTGAAACACACTACAGTGGTACCTCAGATTCCGAACTTAATTCGTTCCAGAGGTCCATTCTTAACCTGAAACCGTTCTTAACCTGAGGCGCGCTTTCGCTAATGGGGCCTTTTGCTGCCACCGTGCAATTTCCATTCCCATCCTGGGTCAAAGTTCGCAACCCGAGGTACTACTTCCAGGTTAGCAGAGTTTGTAACCTGAAGTGCCTGTAACCTGAGGTGTCTGTAACCCAAGGTACCACTGTATTGTCGCTTATTCGTTGGAGAAGGAAACAGGTTGTCTTCTCTCAAGCAAGCACTTCTTCTTTCGGGGAAAGTCCCCAGCACTCCAAGAATTAAGATGTACTGTAGATGAGAAAATGCAATTCCATTCCTCAGAGGACAGGGACCCTGAGCTGCCTGGGAGGTGGGGATACTGCCTGGCAGAATGAGTGCAGAACAGATGTGAAACCATTGCTAAGAGCAACATGTAAAGTTGGAGGGAGACGACAGTAATTCTAACTCCACACACAACTGCAGCCTTGCAATTTTTCTTAGCTCACTTCAGGCATGGCCCCTTTATGTAAAAGCAACATGCAAAGCAGCACAGCGTAGTGGTTACAGTGTGGGAGGACCTGGGAGACTCAAATCTCCACTTAGCCATGAAACTCCCTGGGTGACCTTGGGCTGCTCACTGTCTCTCAGCCTGAGCTACCTCACAGCATTGCTGTGGGGATAAAATCGGTCAACTCAGTTGCTCTTTTCTGCCTTGGATAAATTTGTCATGATATTCAGACTGGGCTGAAAGTGGCATCTTTTCACCTGAACAGCTCCTCTTTCAAAACACATACGTTGGCACTCCAGTAAGCATCCACCTACTGATTCCATTACACTGACATTCCTCTATCTGTCAGCAAAAAGCGATTTGTAGAGAAATGCAAAAGCAGCTCAAGGTTGGCTAGGCTGATGAAATTCAGCCAACAATCACAAGATTATGAACATTTTTATTTTTATTATTGCTGTGTGTGCCGAAAGATCTTTATGAACTTGTGCTAGTTCCCCCAGCACTTCTTTTTAAGCATGCTGACTGATTTTCAATAAAAGCAAAATTCCTCAGTGATAGCAATAGCCCTTCAATTATCCTAATACGCTCATTCCAGGTGAGACACTAAATACAGAAACCTATCGATCAAGACACAGCTTTGTGGGAGCAGCTGCTTCTTGATGAAGTCAGCACTTTAGCCAACATGATGAGCTGTAAGCCAGTTCACCCAGTTGAAAATAACCACACTCAGCCAGCTTGCAGTTCCTAGCACTGTTGTTTAACTGGACTGTAGAACCAGCCTGCAGACAGCCAATAGAAAAAGTGAATTATGAGGCATTCTACATGCTTTTATATTTGGTACACAGCAGAGGCGTGTCAGAAGGAAGCCTGGCTTCCCATGCTCCATTTCACTCATGCAGACCTGGCATCATGGTTGAGGTGGCCTTCAACAAGGATCCCTCTGCAGACCCTCAGAGGGTCCCCTTTGCAACTCCTCCACACCTGCTGGGTTGGCTATCCAGCCCCTTCCCCCTGGTCCTCCCAGGCCAGCCCCCCACCCCACTCTGATCACAGCGTCTCCTAGGCTGGTGATTCAGGCACACCAAAATAATCTCTCAGGCCAGTGATCTAGTCCTGATGCCCTGAGCTTACAAGATGATAGGGGAAGAGCTGGTGGCAGGCCGGAGCGGTCTTGGAGTGGTCTGGGCAGGTCTGCAACAGCCACCACCCTCTTTTCTTTGCGTGTTGAGGTCCCCAAGCCACCCCCAAATAACTCACAACGCACACTTAATTTTTGTTTAAGGTTTTTGGCATAATTTTGGCCACAACTTTATTTAAATACAAAACCATGAGTGGTTGTTTAGGCATTGGTTAAGACTATCTGTCCCCCCGCCTGGGGACAGAACTGACTTCCAGGCACCACCGAAAGACAGTGCGGGGGAAAGCAAGTCGGGGAGAAATGGAGCTGAGTCACAGACCCTCAATTCTCACCCGCGTGCTCCCCGAAGGCTTGCTGGCCCTAGTCCCATTCCAGGGATTGGACAAAAAGATGGCAAGCCCCAGGATTCCTTTAACGGAATTCCCTTTCTGCAGCAACCATGGAGGGGCAGGCCCAGCCTATCCTAACCCCTCCTCCACCAATTTATAGCCAATGCCTAACCGCAACCTTACAAGTTGTGACGATTTGCTACGCAGTAGGCAAAAACCAAATAGCCCAGCCAATCTGCCAGATGGACAAAATTCCTACCAGGCCCCTGCCCCAATGGCAGACGACCCCATGACAGGCATAGCAAGGTCAATGCAACAACCCCTTACTCAAGGGCGGGTGGGCGGGTGATCCATTGCACGCAGCAAAGAGAAAGCTCCAGGCTGTGTGCAGAGCATTTAAACATTTTACTCCTCCCACCAAAATTGCAACATAACTTTCACCCCAGCAACCCAGTGAACCAATCACTGCCCCAGGCCATCTTTAGAGACCCTGCCTGGTAACAGAGGGGTGGCTCAGCAGACCCCACCGCAACACGTGCTCTCCATGAAGGAGAACACGCTTTCCCCAAATGTAGGGTTGCCATATTTTGAAGATCAAAAAAGAGGACACATTTGCAGACTTCTGCTTTTAACTATGGATCGCCATGGCGACTCTCATTTTACATACCCATGAAATAGAGGACGTGTCCTGGAAAAAGAGGACATTGTCTCAACCAGCAGCCTCTGATGGAATGTTGCTATGCTGGGGCAGGCCCAAAGGCATTTTGGGGAGGGTGAAGATGGCAGCTACTGTGGTACCTCAGGTTACATACGGTTCAGGTTACATACGCTTCAGGTTACAGACTCCGCTAACCCAGAAATAGTACCTCGGGTTAAGAACTTTGCTTCAGGATGAGAACAGAAATCGTGCTCCGGCGGCACGGCAGCAGCAGGAGGCCCCATTAGCTAAAGTGGTGCTTCAGGTTAAGAACAGTTTCAGGTTAAGAACAGACCTCTGGAATGAATTAAGTACTTAACCCAAGGTACCACTGTATTCTTAAGGAAATCAGACCTGAGTGCTCACTGGAAGGACAGATCGTGAAGTTGAGGCTCCAATACTTTGGCCACCTCATGAGAAGAGAAGACTCCCTGGAAAAGACCCTGATGTTGGGAAAGATGGAGGGCACAAGGAGAAGGGGACGACAGAGGATGAGATGGTTGGATAGTGTTCTCGAAGCTACCAACATGAGCCTGACCAAACTGCGGGAGGCGGTGGAAGACAGGCGTGCCTGGCGTGCTCTGGTCCATGGGGTCACGAAGAGTCGGACACGACTAAACGACTAAACAACAACAACCACTGCATAGGGAAGTTTTTTAAATGTTTAATGTTTTATTACATTTTTTTATATGTTGGAAGCTTCCAAGAGTGGCGGGGGCAACCCAATCAGATGGTCTTGGAGTGGTCTGGGCAGGTCTACTCTAATCATTATTATTGGGTGGTATTCAACCACACTTTTGTGCTAATGCAAGGGAATTTCTCCCCTTTCTTCCCCCTACAACATCTCCTGACCCCCTCTAGGTAGTACATAGTGGAAGGAGAGAGATCGAGATCATTCTGTTGTGCAAGGAGAATTTTTTGTCCTGACAGAATTACCTACTTAGGGCTACATTGAATACAACTTAATATTATCAGTATTATTAGTATTATTCCATTCATGACCTACCTTATTCCTTAAGTTCTCAAGGCAACTTACACAGTAAACTTTAAAAAAATAAAATACTACAATGATAACTAAAAGTTTTCCCACTAAATGTTCTACCAAGCATATCTGCCACCTTAACATTATTGTAAGCAATCAGTATAAAATACCAAGCAGCTAAAAACTATCAACTGAGCAAGCAAAAGACAGGAAACAGTGTGCAAATGCTGGAGTATTAAAGAAAAATGTCTTAGCCTGGCATTGGAAAGGCAATAGATGAGTCCTTGGAGAGGATGTCCCAAAGATGGGGAGCCACTACAGAAAAGGCCCTATTAATAGGAGCTTGATTCCGCTGACTGAAAATGTGTCCTATAAGCACTCAAGGAATAATATATTTTCTTGCCTCATGCAAAGTGAAAGATGAAGGGAACATTTCGCTCCACAAGGCTGGAAAAAGAAAACCCTGTTATTGCAATTGTACTAAACCTCAATAGACAATTTGAATTGGCCCTCAAACTAATTCATTCTTTTTGTAATGGTGATGAATTGTCTCACCAGCAGCGTTCAAGGGCTGCTCAGAATGGGTTGCCATCATTACAAAGATTTGAGAGTATCTGGCTATCTATCTCATTCGAAAATGGATAGATAGATAGATAGATATCATATATTTGGGGTGTCTGTCTAATGTCTTTCATTTCTTGCTGATAACTACAGAAAGGTCTAGACACAGAGATTCAGTAATTCTTCAGATCTGAGAACAGGCTTAGGCCTTTCAGCAGAGACAATGGCTACATAAACGCCATACATTTAGAGTACTCACACCCCTGAATCCTAGGAACTGTAATTTATCTCTCACAAAGCTACAGCTCCTATCAATGTTAACAAACTACAATTCCTGGGATTATTAGGGTGGGGGGAATTAAAATGTGCTTTGAATGTATGTATTCAGCCTACCTGAACATTCCAGTGGAGAAAGAATTAACGCACCTATAGCAGCATCTATCTGTTCTAAATGCATTGTTGTTGTTGTTTAGTCGTTTAGTTGTGTCCGACTCTTCGTGACCCCATGGACCAGAGCACGCCAGGCACCTCTGTCCTCCACTACCTCCCGCAGTTTGGTCAAACTCATGCTGGTAACCTCAAAAACACTATCCAACCATCTCGTCCTCTGTCGCCCCCTTCTCCTTGTGCCCTCCATCTTTCCCAGCATCAGTGTCTTCTCCAGGGAGTCTTCTCTTCTCATGAGGTGGCCAAAGTACTGGAGCCTCAGCTTCACGATCTGTCCTTCCAGTGAGCACTCAGGGCTGATTTCCTTAAGAATGGATGCGTTTGATCTTCTTGCAGTCCATGGGACTCTCAAGAGTCTTCTCCAGCACCATAATTCAAAAGCATCAATTCTTTGGCGATCAGCCTTCTTGATGGTCCAGCTCTCACTTCCATACATCACTACTGGGAAAACCATGGCTTTAACTATACGGACCTTTGTTGGCAAGCTGACGTCTCTACTTCTCAAGATGCTGTCTAGGCCTGTCATTGCCCTTCTCCCAAGAAGCAGGCGTCTTTTAATTTCGTGGCTGCTGTCACCATCTGCAGTGATCATGGAGCCCAAGAAAGTAAAATCTCTCACTGCCTCCATTTCTTCCCCTTCTATTTGCCAGGAGGTGATGGGATCAGTGGCCATGATCTTCGTTTTTTTGATGTTGAGCTTCAGACCATATTTTGCGCTCTCCTCTTTCACCCTCATTAAAAGGTTCTTTAATTCCTCCTCACTTTCTGCCATCAAGGTTGTGTCATCTGCATATCTGAGGTTGTTGATATTTCTTCCGGCAATCTTAATTCCAGCTTGGGATTCATCCAGCCCAGCCTTTCGCATGATGTATTCTGCATACAAATTAAATAAGCAGGGAGACAAAATGCAGCCTTGTCGTACTCCTTTCCCAATTTTGAACCAATCAGTTGTTCCATATCCAGTTCTAACTGTAGCTTCTTGTCCCACATAGAGATTTCTCAGGAGACAGATGAGGTGATCAGGCACTCCCATTTCTTTAAGAACTTGCCATAGTTTGCTGTGGTCGACACAGTCAAAGGCTTTTGCATAGTCAATGAAGCAGAAGTAGATGCATAGTTGACCATAAAGCCTTTTGAAGTGTTGTTGGGGTGTTTGGCTGTCCTAGCACAGTGGTGGGGAACCTCAGGCCTTGGGGACAAATGAGGACCACCAAACCCAGACCCCCCAAGTGTCCCTACTTTCCAGGGACAGTCCCGGATTTACAGAAGCCATCACGGTTTTGATTTGATCCCAGAATGTCACACTTTTCCTTAGGATGTCTCTATTTTCATCAGAGGGTATGGCCCCTGAGCCATTTGAAGGCAACCCTGCATAGGGAAGTTTTTTTTTAATATTCAATGTTTTATTATGTTTTTATTTATGTTGGAAGCCGCCCAGAGCTGCTGGGGCAAAAATAATAACATTATTATCACTATTATTATTATTATTATTATTATTATTATTATTATGATGATGATGATGATGTTGTTGTTGTTGTTGTTGTTGTTGTTGTTGTTGTTGTTGTTGTTGTTTAGTCGTTTAGTCGTGTCTGACTCTTTGTGACCCCATGGACCAGAGCACCCCAGGCACTCCTGTCTTCCACTGCCTCCTGCAGTTTGGTCAAACTCATGCTGGTAGCTTCGAGAACACTGTCCCACCATCTCGTCCTCTGTCGTCCCCTTCTCCTTGTGCCCTCCATTTTTCCCAACATCAGGGTCTTTTCCAGGGAGTCTTCTCTTCTCATGAGGTGGCCAAAGTATTGGAGCCTCAGCTTCAGGATCTGTCCTTCCAGTGAGCACTCAGGGCTGATTTCCTTAAGAATGGATAGGTTTGATCTTCTTGCGGTCCATGTGACTCTCAAGAGTCTCCTCCAGCACCTGTTATTGAATAGGACATCCCTATTTTCATTGGAGAAATGTTGGAGGGTATGCAAGCCTCTTTATCTGACCCTCAGGACTCTCCCCAGCTGCCCATGTAATAACCCCACTTCCCATTCCACACCCCTTATCAGCCTTCCTCTGCAGCCTTCTCGAGTCTTTCTGACTGGCTTCAGTGTGTTCCTGAATTGTGACAATCTGCCTGCATGGAAGATGGAAAGAGAGATGGCAGGGAGCTGTGGTAGAAACCTCATAATTCAAGGATGAGGTACCTGGTTCAGCTGGTGGCGGGGGGGGGGGGGGAGATGCTAAGGAGATGCAACTCCCCTGAGTTGCAAACAGAACCAGCAGCTGTGTGCTGCTTAAGGTAAGCCTTTGTAGGTCTGTGAGATGGGCAGCCATTAGACACACAAGCAATGAGCAATAATAAATAGCATTGAGGATAATAAGAATAGCCTGAGATTGATGAGAAACTGAAGTCACTTTACACACACACATAGCAATAATAATACAGTGGTACCTCAGGTTAAGTACTTAATTCGTTCTGGACGTCTGTACTTAACCTGAAACTGTTCTTAACCTGAAGCACCACTTTAGCTAATGGGGCCTCCTGCTGCTGCCACGCCACTGGAGCCCGATTTCTATTCTCATCCTGAAGCAAAGTTCTTAACCTGAAGCACTATTTCTGGGTTAGCAGAGTCTGTAACCTGAAGCGTATGTAAGCTGAGGTACCACTGTAAGGCTGAGTGCAAAATAAGTAAAATAGAATCACTTGGATTAATGGAAAATTAGTCTCTCACGAGATAGTAATGTGGGGTGGCAATTTTTGCATTCTTTCTCCTTTGGACTGACCCAAAGATGACTTGGATGGGGATAATTCATACTGAAATTCCCAGGTGTCAGAAAATGTTATTTATGTATGCAACAACATGCTGCCCATGTTTTGTTAGCCCCAAAATGGAAAGTGAGCGAGATCCCAACCAAAGAAGAATGGCAACTTAAGTTGACAGAATATGCACAACTTGCAGACTTAACATACAGAATAAGAGAACAAGAAGAACATACGTTCGAAGAAGATTGGAAAATGTTTATTAAATATATGGAAAATAATTGTGCAAAGCTGAAAACACAGGCAGCATTAAGATAAATTCAACAGTATAAATAAGTTTTGATGGATGTCATAATGGAAAACTGATTGGTACAGGTTTTGTAAAATGTGCGGGGATATAAGATATGTAAAATGAACCATGGAAAGAGAAGAAGGGAAGTCATTGATATCTTAAGTATGTAAAACGTTTATCTGAAATGGTAAAACAGAAAATGTAATTTTAAAAAAATTAAAAACAGACAAAGATGACTTGGATGGGCCAAATCTTGAGAGGCAGGATGAGAGGGCGGAAGCAGCCTCAGGGCAGAGGATAAAGCAAAGCTATTGGAGGCAGGGAAGACTCTGGGCATGGAAACAAGGGGTGGGGTGATAGCAGAGAAAAAAGGAGAAGGAGTGAAAACAAGGTGGGAAGCCTTACTTCGGAGGAGGAGGCAGGCACTGAAA
This sequence comes from Podarcis muralis, assembly GCF_964188315.1. NCBI lineage: Eukaryota > Metazoa > Chordata > Lepidosauria > Squamata > Lacertidae > Podarcis > Podarcis muralis. The sequence goes on along the minus strand of NC_135669.1, from coordinate 8,104,916 downwards.
TGCTCGCTTCATCCTTCACTTTGCACTGGGCAAGAAAATACAACCTACAGCCCTCTCCAGAACGTCACCTGCTACTGGACGAGGGTTCCTTCCTCTTGCTGGACAGAATTCCAGGGGAGAAGGCAAAGAAGTGAGGTGAAGTTCGTTTACTGCCCAATCCTTTACCTCTCCGAAGGTTCCTGTTGTCACAAATCACATCTGGCTGCTAGTGAGTTACTATAGATTGAACTGCTAAGAGCCGGAGGTTTATTTAATCCTGGTTTTATTCACTGAAAAGTGCAAAATATAAAGATGTCAGGGGGACGTGGTAAATATCCCAGGAGGCTGCATTATAATTGCATCAACAATGGAAAATCAATAGCATGGCAGAGAAATAGAAAAGCTTGTGCCAAAAGGGAGGGATTGATAGTTGGCATCCAAGACCAGATATTATCAATGAATAATTACAGCAAATTCATCACTAAAATTACAGGAAATGGGGAATGTCATCTATCGCGTCAGGGCGCTTAATTAATAGAACACTTCAGTGCAGATTACCCCGTACTGTCAACTATTGATTACCTGGTGTTAAGACATAACCCAGGAGTAATAATATTCTGTAATGAATGGGTGTAGCAATGCTATCTCAAGTACAAATGTCTTTATTATAATCTATTAGAACTCATTTGGGGGGAAAGAGAATGATTTATATTTACTTTTCAATTTTGATTAGTGAGACAGCAAGGAACTGCCAAAAATGAGGAGGAGTGGGGGAGAATGCAAAGCTAGCATTCTAGTGCAGCCAGGGAAATTGTCGCCCTGTTCAGAAGCAATCTCAAGTGTTTCCTTAGCATATGAAGGGGTAATACGCCTGCAACAATTAGTCACACCCCCTATGTCATGTGTTCAAACTAGCCCCACCCCAGGTATCTGCACATATAGCTGCACACATGGAGACTCCATCCTGCCAGTTCACTCGGATGCCAGTGTGGTGGGCTGGCTGACTCACAAGATATCAGGGTCATGGCTATTGAGAACACATGAATGACATTTCTGAATAGGGTTTCTGGCCCTGACCATTCCTGCTATACAGTGGTACCTCTGGTTGCGAACGGGCTCCGTTCTGGAGAGCCATTCGCAACATGAAAGGAACGCAACCCTCAGCGGTGCATCTGCACACGCGCAGGTTGCCATTCGCCACTTCTGTGCATGCGCGTGACGTCATTTTGTGCTTCTGTGCATGATCGAGTGACGAAACCCAGAAGTAACCATTTCCGGTACTCCCGGGTCGCCACGGGACGCAATGTGAAAAAAGTAACATGAAGCAAACACAACATGAGGTATGACTGTAGTGCTTGTGTCCAGTGGTGTAGCGTGGGGGGTGCAGGGGGGCCGGCCGCACCGGGCGCAACATCTGGGGGGCGCGCTCGCCGCCTCCGGAGTTGCCGAAGAGCCTCGGGCGCAGGCTGTAGCAGAGCCCCATGTCTCGCGGAGCTGACGAGCTGGCAGCGGCTCTCAGCGCTCGCCACGGAGGGCGCACCAGGCAGCCCCTCCTCACAGCCCTGCCGCCGCCGCCGCTGCTGCAGCTGCTGGGCCATGTTGCATTTTCCTCGCCTCTCTGCCCTCCTCCTCCTCCGGGCAAGCGGCGTCGTTTGGGCGGCAGCGGCAACTCGCCTCAGATCACCTGACACGGACCCGCCGCCGTCGCCGTGGCTACCTTACCGTAAATACCCCAGCCCAGGCAGCAGCAAGAAGAAGCTGGCAGCGGCGGCAGGTTAGGAGTTAGGGGGCGCAAATTACTTGCCTTGCCCCGGGTGCTGACAACCCATGCTACGCCGCTGCTTGTGTCATATACAGTACATCCAGTGGCAAAGCTGCATGCTCCACTACTGGGGGCGGAGAGCAGGCGGGGGCGTGGCATGCATCCTGGAGCGTGGGACGCAGCCCTCAGGGGCATGGTGCACATTCAAGGGAGCGTGACACGCTGCCCGCAGGACCGTGGTGCCCGGTGCCCAGGGGGTGCACAGTGCGTGTCCAGGGGTCCGTGATGGCACCCCACCTGAATAGGGGTCAAACGCCAGCTTTCCTTGGAAATTTGCCCTTCTCTGAATTGTCCACTGCAGTTTTTGACCCAAAGTTTGTATGTTACGGTAAGTGAGGTTATCATATTGCATACGCATATTGCATATGGAAATAGCATTTAAAAATGCATTGCTCGTGCAATTTTCAAATTGTAAACTGATGTGGAAATGTGATGAACTGGATTTTGGATTAGAAAAATGAGAAACTGATAGAAACTCAAACTGACAGTGTCAAGACATTTGTCCCCTGCCTTCTGAGATTATTCCTTCTGCATTCTTCCCTCCACCCCCTTGAAACTTCTCTCCTTTATTTCCATTTCAAGTTAAAAACAGAAACATAGGCTGCTAGCAATCAGAACAAATGAGCTCCCTCAGGAATAATTAAGCATGCCTCAGATATCTCAAAGCACCTTCTCTTATTATTTCTGAACTTTTAGCTCCAAAATGCCCTTTCCAAAATCCATTGCTTTCTTAAAGAGAATGCACTGAGTTCTTTCTTACCTTATTGGCATGATCAAAGTGAGGGGACGGCAACACATCTCCTCCCCATTTGGAGCAAACCTGCCATCCAACAGTGAATGGAATGACTCTACTGGTAGGGTCTGGAGTGCAATGAAACAGATGCGCTCTCTCTCTCTTTTTTTAAATAATAATATTTATTACTTTTCCAACCATTTAAACACTACAAAAAAAAGAACAATAAAAAGAGCAATACAATACAAAAACACTACAAACACTAACACATTAAACTAACAAAACAGAACAAAAACAAACAAAAACAGTTTAAAACACCTCAAACATTTTCAATATCTTATCTTTCATTCACTTATTTCAACGACCTCCTCACACCTTCCTTTTTGTATTCCACTTCTGTTAATTGTTTCAGCAATTCCTTTCCATCTTCCTCTGTTTTCTATCCTATAATTATCTTAACACATTCTAGCCTTATTTTTTCCTTTAATATTCTATTAATCTAAAGGTAAAGGTACCCCTGCCCGTACGGGCCAGTCTTGACAGACTCTGGGGTTGTGCGCCCATCTCACTCAAGAGGCCGGGGGCCAGCGCTGTCCAGAGACACTTCCGGGTCACGTGGCCAGCGTGACATCGCTGCTCTGGCAAGCCAGAGCCGCACACGGAAACGCCGTTTACCTTCCCGCTAGTAAGCGGTCCCTATTTATCTACTTGCACCCGGGGGTGCTTTCGAACTGCTAGGTTGGCAGGCGCTGGGACCGAGCAGCGGGAGCGCACCCCGCCACAGGGATTCGAACCGCCGACCTTTCGATCGGCAAGCCCTAGGCGCTGAAGCTTTTACCCACAGTGCCACCTGCGTCCCTTATTCTATTAATCTATTTATACTTAATTCCTTATAACATTTCTACTAAAGCCATATAACTTCATTCCAACATTCTTCTAACATTCATTAATTTTACAATATTTCTGTAAATAGTCTTTAAACTTTTTCCAGTCTTCTTCCACCGACTCTTCTCCCTGGTCTCGGATTTTGCCAGTCATTTCCGCCAATTCCATATAGTCCATCAACTTCATCTGCCATTATCCAACACTTCAGTGTTTTCAAGAAGCAGCCATTCTCTCAGCCAGCAAAAAGCAGCTGGTTCACAACAAAGTTTAAGGTCTGGCAGGGCAAATCCACCTCCTTCAGATGCTCTCTCTTGTACCTTTCCACACATTTACGTCAGGGAAGGACTCTTGCCTTAGCAGTAGGGAGTGCATATTTTGCGTGCAAAATATCTTCATTCTCTGGCATCTCCCAGTAGGGCTGAAGAAGACTTCTGTCTGAAAACCCGGGGAGCTTCTGCCAACCAGTTAATGCAGCTACTAGAGGTTGTTAACCCTCAGACCCTCCAAGTGTCCCTATTTTCCAGGGACAATCCCAGATTGACAGAAGCCATCCAAGTTTCTGATTTGTCCCCAGAATGTCCCTATTTCCTCAGGATGTCCCTATTTTCATTAGACAAATGTTGCAGGGTATGGTAGGATTTCCCTATTTTCATTAGACAAATGTTGGAGGTTATGGAGTTATCTGCCTCCCAAGCCATCTAAAGGCAATGCTGTATGGGGACGTTTTTAAATGTTTAATAATGTCTTTCTATATGTGGGAAATCACCCAGAGTGGCTGGGGCAACCCAGTCAGATGGGTGGGGTATAAATAGTATCATCATGATGATCAAATAAAGGTAAAGGGACCCCTGACCATTAGGTCCAGTCGTGGTCGACTCTGGGGTTGTGGCGCTCATCTCGCTTTATTGGCTGAGGGAGCCGGCGTACAGCTTCCAGGTCATGTGGCCAGCATGACTAAGCCGCTTCTGGTGAACCAGAGCAGCGCACGGAAACACCATTTACCTTCCCGCCGGAGCGGTACCTATTTATCTACTTGCACTTTGATGTGCTTTCGAACTGCTAGGTTGGCAGGAGATGATCAAATAGGATGTCCCTATTTTCACCAGAGAAATGTTGGAGGGTATGAGCCCTCCGCCCAGAGGCCTAATCTGATTTCCCAAGCAATTTTTTCTGGCCCACTAAAATCCACTGGTTTTGGTGGTGGCAAGGAAGTGGGGAATTAAACTACATGCAGCACTGGGGCTGGTGGAGAAATGTAAACATCTCAACACAGCACAGCACCCTAATGCAGATGCAATTCACCCTCACTCTGAGATGGAGGCAATAACCTCTCTCCTCAGCTGATCTGTAAAGATGGGGGGGGTCTTCTCTGTGCCTGTGGGAGTGTTGGGAAGGCTACACCCACTTTTGGCCACATCCACCTCTGACATGTGGGGCCTTAGATGATTAGCCAAGGGTGATCTGGTGTCCACATTGCTGCAGTAGTGGTCAGTGACTTACCACTTCCTGTGGCTGCCTGCTGGATGAGTAGGGGGTATTAGGTGCAGAGAAAACAAATCAGCATGTGCCTGTCAAAAACCCTTCTTCACTTCACAGTCAATTTAGAGAAAGAGGGCTCAGCCTCCCTTTCCCTCCCCAGTGACCATGGCTGGGATAAAGGATCTGGTCAACTCATTTTGCTGGCCGAACATTGTGACGTTAACATATGAGAGTGCTGGAGGTGAAATAGTTAAACAGGTGACCCAATCAGGACCCAGGGGGTGGAGTCAGAGGGACTATAAAACCAGCTCTGGGAGGGGCAAAGGGGGGAGTTCGTTGGGAGTGGGTGGTTGGTTGGAGTGGGAGTGAATTGGGATAGAGTTTGTGGGAAGGCTGAGTTAGTGTAACGAAATAGGCTGAGTCAGGAACAGTTAGGGGCTGGGAAGACAAGTAAATATCTGAGAGGTGGTTTAGTGAGTGAGAGCAGGTAGCGGAAGTTATAGATCTGGATAGGCACCCCATGAATGTAATTGACCGATACTGTTTATGAAACCACACGCTTGTTAAACTGCAATAAATAAACAGAAGTTTATGTTCCAATTTAACCCTGACTGGACTCAGTATTGTCCCAGGTAGGGCCTGGGTGGTGGCAGTGAGAAATAAAATGGTGGCACAGGGATCAATAGATGGTGAAACGTCCGGGGACCCTGTGTGATCGCCACAAACATAAATAGATTGGTGTTGGTATCCAGCTCTGCTAACACAATCCAACCTCAATGCCACATCCAGAATAGGCAAATCCCAATTCAAGCGCCTCTTCTGGAATATGCAGATTCTGCCTACTTTGCAAGATTGTTGCAACCATTGTCAGCAGTTTATAGTAGATTTTGCCAACCTGATATCCTCCAGGTGTTTTGGGGCTGCAACTCCCATAATTCCCAGATTGGGGGGACAGTGGAGGAGGAGAAGAGGGTGAACGTCCCATTTCACTAGTGGGCATCATTGCACTGGGTTTCTGCTAGCACAATGGTTTGGTTGAATACAGTCCTTGGAATTCCTTTCTGTCTTGCTTCTTTATGTGTGGAAGGGTTATTGAGAGTGCTGAAGAAACCACAAAGCAGTTAAGGTTCCATCCATGACTGACTGAATTACCACAGATTGAACTGCAGCATCTCCATTAACTTTCCTTCCTTCAAGCTGAGATTCTGTATCATTCAAAAGCTTCAACATCTTGTTTGAACTTCCTTGTGTAAGCAGCGTGTGGATCTCATGATAAATGAAGGCTGTTTGGATTGATTAAGTTGACTGACGGCCAGATCTTAAGCTTGCTGATTTGAGATAAAAGAGAGACACTGCACAAGGATCCAGAGCGTGTGTGAATGAGAAGGCAGGAGAAGTACAGCTTTCATGTAGCACAAATCATCACACAGATTGTCTGAACCCTTTATTGGAACGGCCCACCTTCCCTACTAGGCAGTGGATTCGAAGCAGCACGTTGTTTGACAACATAACAATAACACTTAGTGTTTAGACAGCTCTTCTGAGTTCTCAAAGCACTTCACATATGTTACCTTGTGCTGTCACCCTTACAACAACCCTGTAAGGTAGAGCAGTGTTATTATCACCTTAGTGCAGAAGTGGAGCGGGGGCCTGAGGCTCAGATAACAGCTTGTCACAGAGCATCTAGTGAGTTCACTGTAGAGGCATGATTTGAACCTCAATTGGCAGCTCTGTCTCTAACAGAGCAATCCAAGGCCCTGATCCACCATGCTATAGGGGGTTTGGATGCACTGACCTCTGATGAACTCCACCAGTGGCAGGACTTCACCGCTGCAGAGGTCCCTGTTGTGCCCAACAAAAAGCAACGGCAGTTAGAAGATACCACTAGCTGTATTCTCACCTCCGGTAGCCAGCAGAAACCCTCAATTGTGTTGCGTGGCAAGTCCCCTCCCCCCATGTGAAATAAAGACACGGACACTTTAATTAAGGTTAATGGGCGTAAAAGGCCACAACTTTATTGATTAAAGAATTGAAGGTATTGGCCTTAGGCATTGGCTCCTATCGACTACCCGGCATGGTGACCGGGAAGGGTTGCACACAAGCCATGGGGGTCCTGTTGAAGTACGCCAACTAGGATCCCACGGGTGTCACCGCTCGGGGGCGTGCCGGAGGCCCTACCTTCCAGGTTGCGGACAAGGCCACGCCCCCCGGAGTCCTCTAACGGACTACCCCTTCCATTGGGGGAAGGTGATGGCAGTTCCTTCCCCCCCCCCCGTCCATTTGCATAACAATTAACCCCTGCCAATGCCTAACCGCCAATACCAGGAAGTTGTGACGATTGCTACGAGGTAGGCGAAAAAACCAAAAGGCTGCAAGTGTGCCAACTTGGAAAAATTCCTACCAGGCCCCATGCGGCGACCAACCGGAGTCCATAGCAAGGTCATGCCTAACTAAGCCTAAGGGTGGGTGGGACGGGAAAACCTCTCAGCTGGTGAAGGAGGGGCAAAGAGGGAGATCCCGGGGCGTGCCTGGCCTTAAGTATGAATTGGCCACACCTCCTCGGCCCGCAGATTGGCGGGCCGATTTGAAGGCCCGCCCCAGGAATTCCCTGGGTCTCGCGGGGGCAAGGGGCCAGCCCCCGCGAGGGTGGGAGGGGGTTCTGCCCGCAACCCCCTCTCCTCCTGATCTCAGAAATGGCTTTATTTCACAAGAGAGCAGGGAAGGGCAGAGCTGGGATGGCCAAGGACCTACTCATGGGCATCAGAGGCATGGCCAGAGAACAGCATGCCAACATCAGAGCCTGCCTTGCCAATCAACAGAATGAAGCATCCTGATTCAGAAGGCACCATTATAAGAGGGCTGGTAGAAGCAGGAACTGATGTCTCAGCATAATGCAGAAAGGCTTTTAAAAGTTCAAACAGAGGGACTGCCATTTGAGCTCTGCACTAGACAGCAAAATGTATTGAGCAACCACTAGAGAATGCATGAGTAGAAGATCATTGCAATTTTGAGGAATTTTAGGTGGCATACGGGGACGCGGATGGCGCTGTGGGTTAAACCACAGAGCCTAGGACTTGCTGATCAGAAGGTTGGCGGTTCGAATCCCCGCAATGGGGTGAGCTCCCGTTGCTCGGTCCCAGCTCCTGCCAACCTAGCAATTTGAAAGCACGTCAAAGTGCAAGTAGATAAATAGGTACCGCTCCAGCGGGAAGGTAAACGGTGTTTCCGTGCGCTGCTCTGGCTCGCCAGAAGCGGCTTGGTCATGCTGGCCACATGACCCGGAAGCTGTACGCCGGCTCCCTCGGCCAATAAAGCGAGATGAGCTCCACAACCCCAGAGTCGGTCACAACTGGACCTAATGGTCAGGGGTCCCTTTACCTTTACCTAGGTGGCATACAGAAATGTTCCTCTCATGCCTAGAGATCCTGTGGGTCATGGGGCCTTTAATTCTGCTTTTCTATATTGTATTGTTATTATATACAATATTATTTTCTAAAAGTTTGTTGCAGGCTGAGATGGTGCAGCTTGGGAATTTTAATCTTCAAGATAAGCCCTTAGCAGGGTATCACAATCTGCTACAGATTATATGGATGGATTTAAGAGATATCTGTGTTGGCTGCATGCCAGGCCCTAGGTAGTCCTTTACCCTTGCAAAAATGTATAGCCATTGTAAAGATCTCTGAAGTATAACCCAAATAACAACACAAAGAATAGATATAGAAAATGTTGTGTACCAACCAGCCCCAGCTTCAGAAGAGCATCCATTGTAGATCATGAGCTTTTCTGACAAACAGGAGGGATGTGGGCATAAATGTAATGTTCTGTAGCTTTATCTTAGCTATTTAATTTTTTTAAAAGTAGCTTTCATTCCATTGTGTTGTGTTCAAATCCAAAATTAACCTCTGTCCCTTGGTGGAACAAATGGTTTCTCTGGGACGAGCCACTATGTGCACGGCCGTGCAAAAAAGTCTTTCACTTCTGAGCTCACATCCTTCAAATAGCTCTGCACAGTAGCAATCCTGCTCACCCAGCGAGAGTTAAGCAGCAGGAATACAACTTTCAGGTGGATGTTTTCAATAGCAAAGCAAAAAGCGAATGGATTGGAGACTCTTAGAAGAAGGAATCGAGCCCACCAAGTATTTGTCATTTGTAGTGCCATCAACCATTCATGCCTGCATGCTCCCCCAATTGCACCTGATGTTCTATTTAGTTGAATTTCCTGGCTTTTTCCTATTAAAAAAATAATAATATAGGCTGCATATTTTTTCCTTAGCAACAAAGAGCAATGCTTTATTATGACATTTTGAAAGAAAATTACATACCAGTAAAAGGTTTCCAAAAAGAGCACTTGTTTACTGTGGCAGCATTTGTATGTTGCAGAGAGAAATATGGAAGTGAGGGAGGGTAGGGAGAGAATCTAAATAAAGCCTTGGCGGTTTGAGCGAAGCCATGATGATTATTCCACAAACATGCTATTGCGCGAGAATGGAAGCCAGGGAGGGAGATTGTATCTTCAGCCTAAATGACACTTTATGAAAGAGTTGGCACTGAATGGATTTCTGCTGAGGCTACAGCTTAAATTATAGCCCTCGTGAAAGTAAACAGATTACAGTTTATTGGGGGGAGGATTTGAATGATCCTCCCCAAAGGCCACGTTTATTTTTTATTTTTTTATTTTAAAAAAGGGGTCAGAACACTAAAAGTGATATCAAGAGAAGCAAAAATTGGTCGTTGATCTTGAAAGGAAGTGATTAGCTAAATGCAATTTTAAAAAATAAAAGAAATGCGTGTAATGTCTGCCCATTAAGGGGGTGGAGGCTCCAAAAGCAGCAGTACCGTAATATCTTCATTAGGCCCAATGAAAAAAAATCACATAAAGTTTTCAGTATCCTTGGATCTATTCTTCAGATGTTCCTGGAAAAGCTTCAGTCTGCAGTGTCATAGATGGAACAGAAGAGGTGTCATTAAGGCTTAGAACCAAGTTACGTTGTAGGTTGCCATTGTTTATACATGGGCTTTTAAAATAAAAATTGCAAGAGAGATCTTATCTGGATTGGAACAGCAGCACACGGGGGGGGGGGGGCATTAACCCTTTCACTCAGTGCTTCAATTCATGCTCACAGACCAAAGCTGCAATTTGCCCCAGGAGGGAAACTATCATTGGTAGAAATGACAGCTTCCATCCCAAAGCAAATTGCAGCTTTGAGAAACAATTTGTGATGTGGGCGGAAAGCATTATTTTTTATTAAAAACAAGAAGCAACTTCCCTGAGCCTCTATGCGCGCACGCACACACACACCCGCAAACTACTATGGCAAAATATCAAACTGCCATTTGTTTGGGGTTCTGAGGGTTCTTGGGAAAGCCTTCTTCTCCTCACAGACCTACAATTCCCAGAGTGGTTTAATGATAAATGCTTCATAAATCCCTCTTCTCCAACATCCCTAGGGCAAGTGCTATTTTTCTAGAAAAAAGAGTTGCCAGAACTCACCATAAACACCTTCCTTGTTCTCGAACAATGGCAATGGCGTCTACCTGAGAGGTGCCAAAACTGAGTTCCAGTGAATTCTGGCTGAAAGAAAGCCCTGCCTAGGACAGAAGCTGAACCGCAGCCGAATGGGAACAGAGAACATGAATTAGAATGGAAATCCATACCTTCTCACATCCTTAGAAGGGCCACTTTTTATTGGTGCCCTGATGTGCTTGGAAAAGGGTTACTTTGCACTTCAATGGCTGGTCTAAAAACAAATGTAGATTATTATTATTAATAATATTATTAAATTATTGGATTTCTTCACCATTATCTCTCATTTCTGTGCACAAAGGCCTGGCCTCCACAACCTGGAAACATCTATTTATTGTGGATGAACTCCTTCCTCTCTTGTGACTTGGAGGCTGCAGAGACCAGTGCGTACGAGCAAATGGGGTCCTGCCCCACCATTCTCAGTCTGCCCTCAGCCAACCACCAGCCGCCTGCCGGGCTTCCTACTTACAGCCAGTCCAAGAGGTGGCACAGCCTCTCAGCTTCCTCCTCCTCCTCCTCCTCCTCCTCCTCCTCCTCAGTTTCAGCACTGCACTTGCAGAAAGGGTAATGAGGAGAAAACTAGAATTAGTTTGCCTGTCATTGACTCTGGCTGCACCTAATGTTGGGCTCCTTGCCTTCTATGCAAGGAAGTCACAATGAGCCCCATTCACCACTGCTCAGAGGGCAATGTTAAGGTTCACACAAATAAGTGAAAATATTGCCAGGCAATCCTTTTGTTCTGAATGTGGGGTATAGGGAGGAGCAGAATGAGAAAATGCATTGCAGGGCCATACATTAACGTTTCCAGAGGCCCCTGGAGAGACTTTCTGAACAAGAGTGTTCACCTACGAACTGCCAAGGAGTGAGCTTTTCCAGGCCCTTACATCTTAATTGGCTAACAATATAGCACAAGAGAAGCAGGTCAGAGAGACAGAGTGATTTGTCAAGCTTATTACTAACGCTGGGCAAGTTTTCGTGTGCAGCCCTCTTGGGGAGCCAGCATGTTCTGTGCCGAGAGAGGGGGAGCGAGAGAAGGAATGGATCTGGGCAGCAAATCTAAAGATAAATGACTCGTGAACAAGCAGGCAGCTGAGATCTTTGCCTGTGCATCGCCAAGAAAAGTTGAGATAAATAATGCGATGTGCATCCTTCAGGAGAAAATGAAGGAAACGAAAAGAGACACGGGTGCAGCTCACAGCATGATGCGGCAAAAGGGAGATTTCGAAGCATGTCAAACCATTAGCCACGGGATAAGCTGAAATCAAAGCAATTATGTTCCCAGGAATTGGAAGTGGTCATTACGTCTCACTTGCTATTCAGTACAGTCCAAGTGGAGAATTGTGTCTGGCTTTCGTCACCTTATTCAAGATGATGGGATGACTCTCCCAGGCGTCTGCAAAGAGACAAAGCGTCAGTCTCAGCATTAGCAACAGTCAGTGCAATGAGGTCAAAGCTCAACTTGGAAGCCCTGCATCAGTGCTGGGTTACTCAAGAGGCAGACTGAGCACATGCTTGAGACAGCAGCAAAGCAGGGGCACCCCAAAATGAGATTTTTTTAAAAGGAATTTGAGCCAACTGTGATGTCACTGAGTTTCCTCAAGGAGAAAGAAGCAGTGATTGACTGTGCTCTCAGCAATGGCATCATAACCGCACTGGAAGAGGTTAAAGTTTTGAACACTGGAGAAGAGGGAAGATTTGAACTCTTAAGGCTGCACAAGATTCAATCCCAGGTCCAAACCTTAGCATCTCTTGGCAGATTTGGGAAAGGGTTCTGACCGGTGCTTTCCTTCTAGAAAAAGAGGCGTCGGTACTCACCATGACGTTGTTGCAGTAAGTGTCACACTTTTTAACAACAACAGAAAGAGGTGCCGGTACTGCGCAGCCTTGAGTACACTCTGGTACTGGTTCTGACTGCAGACCTGGAGAACCTCTGCCAGCCAGAAAGTGTAGGGTCAGAGATGGACAGGATCTGTAATTTCTAGGTGATTCGAAGTAAATCACCAACGGCTTCTGATTTCTAATCATTAAACAAGAACAAGACAAAAAACCCTGGAGGGTACTCGGGAGTGGATTTTTGTGTAGAAGCACTGTGAGCTTAGTTCAGTTATGGTACTTAAAACAAACTGAACAGATGAACAAGGCCCTGCTATAGGGCCAGGGTTTTAATCATATGACACTGATGTTGTGTGTTTTATTTTATTTTTTTATAAGATGTTTATTAAAGTTTTCAATTTTATACAAACAAAGAGAAAAACGTAAAAAGAAAAAATATTAAAAACACATAAATTTCACAACTTATTTTCAATAACATATTTCCCTGACTTCCTCATACCTCCCCTTCTTGTTTTCTAGTTCAAATTATTTGTCCAGCAAATCCTTATCTCCTAGCATTGCAGCTAACTAACACCTTATTTTCTATTCAACGTCTTAAGTTATTGTAGCTTAAACATTACTTATAAAAAACCATTTTTTCCATATTCTTTTACCATAACAGCTAGAAACCACTTAATTTCAATCCAACATCATTCAACATTCATTAATATTGCAATATTTCTGTAAATAGTCCTTGAATTTCTTCCAATCTTCTTCTGCCGACTCTTCTCCCTGGTCGCGGATTCTGCCAGTCATTTCTGCCAAATCCCATACAGTCAATCGTGATGTTGTGTGTTTTAAGATCTGAGCAGGACGAGCGTACACCCATATACAGCCTACATCTTCAGCACCTACACGGGCTGGGTGCTGGGAGCACCTTCCCTGACCTTCCGATCACAGGAGCACAGGAACATCAGAGCAGCATTCCCAAGGAATAGGTCCTATTGTGAGCCCCTCAAAAGCAGCAGCAGAGTAACGGAAACAAATCTGTGGAGGTTTTGTTGCACACCTAATTTATTTCTACTGATTAAACGAATAAAAGAACATAACAAACATGTATGAGAGATACAGCTCTCTCATACTGTCATCTTGTCTCTAGACAGATCAAAGAAAAACAGGCGCAGTGCTAGGGACAGAAGTCTGGAAGAGTAGTTCCGCCCCCTCCTTTCTCACAGACAGAAAGTAAAACAAACACGATCTGGTGATCTTTGCAATGGGAGGGATGAAAATACTGGCAGGCAGCACATGGTCCCATTGCTGAGTGGGGCGCATAGTGTTAGGACACAGAACAGGAACTTCCAGTGGTGGTCTCTTGATCACTGAATGCCCTTCCTTCTGAGCTGCGCCTGGTGTGCAAGTTGATTTTTCAGTAATAATAATAATAATAATAATAAATTTTATTTATATCCCGCCCTCCCCAGCCGAAGCCGGGCTCAGGGCGGCTAACAACACTAAAACAGTGCAACATTATAAAAACATTATAAAAATTAATTAAAATACAAATTGATGGCAACCATAAACTAAAGTTTTGTAAAGATTGCCAAAGGAGGGAGTCAGGCTGTGCCCTGACCAAAGGCCTGGTGGAACAGCTCTGTCTTGCAGGCCCTGCGGAAAGATGTCAAGTCCTGCAGGGCCCTTGTCTCTTGCGACAGAGCGTTCCACCAGGTTGGAGCCGCAACCGAAAAAGCTCTGGCTCTAGTTGAGGCCAGCCTAACCTCTCTGTGGCCTGGCACCTTCAAGATGTTTTTATTTGAAGACCGTAAGTTCCTCTGTGGGGCATACCAGGAGAGGCGGTCCCGTAGGTACGAGGGTCCTAGGCCGTATAGGGCTTTGAAGGTTAAAACCAGCACCTTAAACCTGATCCTGTACTCCACCGGGAGCCAGTGCAGCTGGTATAGCACCGGATGAATGTGATCTCGCAGCGAAGACCCCGTAAGGAGTCTCGCTGCGGCATTCTGCACCCGCTGGAGTTTCTGGGTCAGTCTCAAGGGCAACCCCACGTAGAGCGAGTTACAATAATCCAGTCTGGAGGTGACCGTTGCGTGGATCACAGTGGCTAGGTCAGGGCGAGAGAGGTAAGGAGCCAACTGCTTAGCTTGGCGGAGATGAAAAAATGCCGCCTTTGTTATAGCTGCAATCTGCGCCTCCATGGAGAGGGAGGTATCGAAGATTACACCCAAACTCTTAACGGACGGTGCTGGCACTAATTGCACCCCCGCAAGAGATGGGAGTTGCCCCCTCAATCTCATATCGTCCCGTCCCAGCCAGAGGACCTCTGTCTTCGAAGGATTTAACTTCAACCGGCTCCCACGTAACCATCCAGCCACAGCTTCCAAGCATCTGATCAGTGTGTCTGGGGCCGAGTCAGGATGGCCATCCATCAACAGATAGAGTTGGGTGTCATCAGCATACTGATGGCAGCCCAGCCCAAAACTCCGGACAAGCTGGGCAAGGGGGCGCATAAAGATGTTAAAAAGCATTGGGGAGAGTATCGCACCCTGGGGCACTCCACACACCAAGGAGTGGCGGGATGCCAATTCCCCCCCAAGCACCACCCTCTGTCCCCGACCAGAGAGAAACGAGCGCAGCCATTGAAGGACTGTGCCCTGGATCCCCACGTCGGCAAGGCGGTGGTCCAGGAGTTCGTGATCGACCATGTCGAAGGCTGCTGACAGGTCTAGAAGAATCAGCAGCCCCGACCCGCCTCGATCCAGCTGCCTGCGGAGATCATCTGTTAGGGCGACCAGAGCCGTCTCGGTCCCATGTACTAACTCAAGGTGCATCCATTTACCCAGGAATCTTCACAAAGGTATCATAATCATCACCATTGTGCAATTTATCAGTCACTTGCTACATAAGGAGTCTCTAATGGATTTGCAAAATCAGGAAAAAGGAACACTACATTATAATAAAAACAGTGCAGTAACTCATAGAATGGACTCGATTTTGTTGCTGGCATCCATCTGTCTTGAGAGAGAATGGAGTGCACCTCCAGAGGTGAAGTCAAACCACTGGGGAATTGCAGTGCTTGCTGTGGCTGCAGTGATCAGTGACTCGTAACTGCTGCCTCCCATGTTGTTGTTGCTGTGTTAGCAGCACCAAAGTGACCTCTCCAGGGCACAAGCCTGGGCTTTGTCTATGGAGGTCCTGGGCTGCCAGACTACAAGACTCCACCCCTCTTGGCCTCACTGATGTGGACCAAAAGAAAGCACAAAGGTTTGGCACCAGCTTGGCTGCAGGGGTTGCTGGAAGGAGTACTCAGTAAAATACAAGCAAAACATATAATCAATAAACAGCAAAACAGTGTATTCATTGTAGTTTTGCAATGGTTGTAGCATTCTCTGGAATCATATATTGATGGTGGGAGAGTAATTGGATGAATGAATAAGTAAATGTTAATTTCCCCCTTAAAAGCTTCCCATGTAATGATGTTGGCCCTGAGAAGAGAACTGGTGCGTGGAGATCCGCAGAATTTTTTTTAACGTTCTGCCAAATGGCAAGATTTGAAAACCATTGGTGTGTGTACGAAATATAGAATTAGATGGACCAGTGGCTTGAGTTGTTATGCAGCTTCTTCTTCTTTTTATTAATTTTTTATTAATTTTCTTTTCTTTCATAACAAAAGTACTTATAACATACAGCTTACCGTATTTTTCGCTCTATAAGATGCACCAGACCATAAGACGCAGCTAGTTTTTGGAGGAGGAAAACAAGAAAATAAATATTCTGAATCTCAGAAGCCAGAACAGCAAGAGGGATCGCTGCACAGTGAAAGCAGCGATCCCTCTTGCTGTTCTGGCTTCTGGGATAGCTGTGCAGCCTGCATTCGTTCCATAAGTCGCACATACATTTTCCCTTACTTTTTAGGAGGGAAAAAGTGAGTCTTATAGAGCAAAAAATACGGTACATAAAAATCTCTCCCTCCCCCGTTTTGGACTTCCCTCAACTTCCATTTCTGATTTATTACCCTCGTTAGTATATTCTGCTGTTTTCTACCAATATCATATTTTCCTTTCTATTACAATAGCTATTCCCTATCCAAAAAGTTGTGAGTGTTTATTTAAAACCCACCATCAGGTCAATGTTCTTTCTTTGTTTATGCAAATATAATAGAAAAGGTTCCCACTCTTTTTCAAAATCCCTATTGTCCTTTCCCCTAAGTCTGTCTGTCAGCTTTGCCCACTCCGCATAGCTCGTCAGTTTTTCTTGCCATTGTTCCTTTGTTGGAATTCTCCAGTCTTCCAATTCTGTGCTAGCAGTATTCTTGCCGCCGCCACATACATAAATTATGTCCTTTTTCTCTTTTGGCAGGTCTTGCCCAACAATACCCAACAGGAAGGCTTCTGGTTGTTTAACAAATGTTATTTTGAACGTGTGTTTTTTAATTCATTGTAAATCATTTCCCAACATACCTTAACATTTTTGCAATCCCACCACATATGATAGAAAGTCCCTTCAACCTCTTTACACCTCCAACATTCCCTCTGTTCATTTTTATATATTTTGGCCAATTTCACCAGTGAGGTATACCATCTATACATCATCTTCATATAATTTTCCTTTAGCAGTATACAATCCGTAAATTTCAAATTTACTTTCCAAAGTTTTATCCAATCTTCAAATTGTATATTGTGGCCTACGTCTTGTGCCCATTTGATCATTACTGATTTCGTTTACCATTCCAAAAGGATGTTTTCTTTAATAATTTTGAGTTCTCTTCTATTACTTCCTCTTGGAATTTAGAAACCGTGTATGAAAAACCTTTCTTATTATCCTCTTTAAGAATATCCTTTAGCTGCCTGTGGTGCAACAAACTGTTATTTTCTCATATTCTTTCAATTCTAATTTCCCTTCCTATTCTACTAGCAATTCTCTATATGTCAGCCAGTCTCCCTTTTCCTCCAATGTTTTTTAGTGATAGTGCCTCAATAGGTGATAACCACCAAGGTGTTTTGGGTTCTAATAGTTCTTTATATTTGTCCCATAACTTAAACAATGCTCTTCTTATTATATGATTGTGGAATCCTTTATGAATTTTTGTTTTTCCATACCATAGATAAGCATGCCATCCAAACCTATTGTCATGTCCTTCCAAGTCTGTTATTTCTTCTCTATCGAGTTTGATCCAATCTCGGATCCATATTAGGGTTGCAGCTTCCTAATACAATTTTAAATCTGGAAGTGAGTAGCCACCTCTGTCCTTCACATCTGTAAGTAACTTACTTTTATCCTTGAATTTTTCCCATTCCAGACAAATCTTGAAATTTCTTTTTGCCATTCTTTGAGGCATGCAGTCCCTGCTATTATTGATATATATCTGAAAGTGGTATTGTCTGAAAGTCCCAAGAAACATTATCAAATGCTTTCTCCACATCTATAAACATCAACGCTGCCTTCTTCTCATTTCTAACTTCCAGGTATTCAATAATATTCAACACATTTCTAATATTATCCTTATTTGCCTTCCTGGAAGGAATCCAGCTTGATCCTGATAATATAATCTTTTAAAACATTTTTCAATCTAATTGCCAACACAAATGCAAATAATTTGTAATCATTATTTAATAATGATATAG
Source organism: Podarcis muralis (assembly GCF_964188315.1). Classification (NCBI taxonomy): domain Eukaryota; kingdom Metazoa; phylum Chordata; class Lepidosauria; order Squamata; family Lacertidae; genus Podarcis; species Podarcis muralis. The sequence continues at coordinate 8,087,046 of NC_135669.1, read as the reverse complement.
GCCTATAGTTTTTAACCAATGTTATATCTGAATCCTGTTTCGGTGTTAAAGTTATATAGGCCTCTTTTCATGTTTCTGGGACTTCGCCTGTTTTTAAAATTTCGTCCATAGTGTCCTTTAATGGGTTTACAAGCTGTTCACTCATTTTTTTGTAATATTTAGCCATTATTCTATTTGGTCCCAGTGATTTCCCTGCCTTTGCTTGGTTTATTGCTTCTGTCACTTCCTGCATAGTTATTTCTTGGTTTAAAATCCTTACTTGTTCCATTGTGATTTTTGGGATATTACTCTTTTTTAGATATTCTTCTATCGGTGTCTTCTTTTCTGCTCCTTTTCTGTAAAGATCTGTATAATATTTGACGAAGCCTTCCCTTATTTCCTTTGTTTTATCCTATTTATATGATTTTTGTTCACTTTTTCTCAATTTCCATGCCAAAAGCTTCCCTGATTTATTAGCATTTTTTTAAAAAATTGTTTTGACTTTTTAATTTTCCATGCTACTTCCTCATTAATTAGCATGGAATATTGCAACTGTAATAATTTTATTGCCTGTTAGGCAGCTTCTTGCACTCCTAATTTCTCAACTCAAAATCAAAGTGTTTTGGTGCAATTGGAATCTCTGCAAATAATAATAACAACTGAGGAGCCCACATGAAATTTATTTTTCTTTGATCCATCCTGCAAAATATCAGCACCATGGTAAGAAAAGTATGTGGCCTAATGGCCTGGGGCCATGTTACTTGAAGGACCACCTGTGCCCATAATGAGCCAGAGATGGAACAGTGACAGGGATTCAATTTGTCTCCCTGCCGGGAAGAGGTGAAAATCATGAGCATGAGAGATAGGCCCTTTCCAGTGGTGATGCCGTGGCTGTGGGTCTCCTTGCCCTGAGACATACAATCAGCTCCCCTCCCTTGTGGGCTGTAAAAAAAAATTTTATTCGTGAATGATTTAGTGTGTACAAGAGGCAGAGGCCACTATTTTTAATTAGGATCTCTCTCTCTCTCTCTCTCTCTCTCTCTCTCTCTCTCTCTCTCATATAATACTAGAACTTGGAGATATCCAAAGAAGCTGATTCTTGGATGATTCAGGACAAGCAAATAGAAGCACTTCTTCACACAGTGTGTACTTAAACTGTAGAATGTCTTCACAAGAGATTGTGGTGGCCACCAATTTGGATGGCTTTCTAAGAGGATTTGACAAATTCACGGAGAATAAGGCTAGCAGTGGGTTGTAGCCCTTATGACAATGTTTTCCGTTCATTGTTAGAGGCAATATGCCTCTGGATACCAGCTGCTAGGAATCAGAGGTGGGGAAAGTGCTGTTCTGTTCTGTTCTGTTCTGTGGACTTCCCCAAGGCATCTAGTTGGCCACAGTGAGAACAGGATGCTGGACTCAATGGGTCTTTGATCTGATCCAGGTCTGTTCTTATGATGGAATATAATGAGAAGCAGTGAAATGGGGGGTTTTCTGGTCTTATTATTATTAGTTTATTGTATGATGTTTTATAATGTTCTAAATTGTTTTTATATGTTGTAAACCAACGTGGAAAGACAGTATATTTTGAATGGTGGTATATAAATTTATAAAATAAAAATAAATATATGATTCATCTTGAAAAAGCCCTGGCTAATGTAACAGGGACATCATTTGACTGTGGCGGTTAAGGACAACGCTATGATGGTGGCAATAATTTCTGTCTTTTTTTATTTATATCCCTACTTGGTCGAAACACGGATAAGGCAATGACAGGAAGGACTCATAATTGTTTTACAGAAGCTATTAAAATGCACTATTAAAATAAGCTTAATGAATAGAAATTAATATCTGTTAGGGCAGCTCTGACCTCCTGCCTTTACGGGTCCCATTTATGTCTTGTTTGATGAAAGTTCTCTGAGACTATGAAGCAAAAGGGCATCCTGATTTATGAACAAGACTTATTGTCGCAGTGGCAGATTTGTATAATGAGAAATATATTAAATCTAATGAAGGGAAAGCGTGCTTACCAAGGCACTAAAGCTCCGCCATGATTAAGTGATTCAATATTCCTCAGTGCCTTAATTTAGACAATGCATCGGGGGCGCAAAGCCAAGCCGCCATTGTAAGTCCCCTGTATTAATGACGAATGCTCGGCAGCAACAACTATTTGTTTTCTTTTCTTTCCTTTCCTTTCCTTTCCTGGCGGTGATAAAGTAGGAAGCTGCGTGGAGGGCTATATGTTAGGAAGATAAATGTCTGGGACGCAAATCCCACCCTGATTGCTACGAAAGAAAACCTGTCAGAAAGCATTTTGTACAATCTGCACATGGCAAGGCCACTTCCAGGGATGCAAACTCAACGTCGCTTTGTCAGCTGTAGCCCGGCTCACGCTAGCTAGGGGTTACCCAGTAGAATGCCCGCAGCAGTCCTCCAAAAGAAGAATGGGGCCATAGGATCTACCAATGAATCCTAGATGATATGTTTTCCTCTTATGGCATCCAAGCAAAGACCCTGCACATAAAGGAATTTAATGAACAGCACTTGAAAACCCGCTTTACGGGGGAAAGGGTTGCTATTAGCTCGGGAGTCAAACAATGTGACAACTCAATTTGTTATTGCTTGTAAGAAAATAATGCTTTTAAGGCAGGGTGTCATGTAAACACAAGGAGGGTTGTAATTTCTTGTCTTTGAGTTAATCTCATAAGCAACGTCATTATCACTGCCACCGTTAAGATGTGCCAATAGATAGGAGGGGAAGTTAATTAATTAACGTTTTCATTGCCTGGGGTCACAGCAGGTAGCTTGCTGAGAACGCAATTAGAGGTGATTTGGGGGGTGTATTTTTACCATGCACAAGATTGAGGGGGCTGTATTGTGGTGTCACCCACCATGTAAAAGGTAAAAAGTTAAAGGACCCCTGGACGGTTAAGTCCAGTCAAAGGCGACTATGGGGTGCAGCACACATCTCACTTTCAGGCCGAAGGAGCCGGCATTTGTCCACAGACAGCTTTCCAGGTCATGTGGCCAGCAGAACTAAACCACTTCTGGCACAACGGGACACCGTGCCAGAAGCCAGAGCACACGGAAATGCCGTTTGCCTTCCTGCCGCAACAGTACCTATTTATCTACTTGCACTGGCATGTTTTCAAACTGCTAGCTTGGCAGGAGCTGGGACAGAGCAACAGGAACTCACTCCATCGCGGGGATTCAAACTGCCAACCTTTAGATAGGCAAGTCCAAGAGGCTCAGTGATTGAGACCACAGTGCCACCCAAGTCTTCCCCACCATGTAGGCAAACGTTATGTCCACTTTTTCTGATAAAGGAATCGACTGGAAAGTGTGGGGTGACACTTGATGCAATGCTTTCTAACACCCCCCACAAGCAATGAAGCATAGATGCTAAATAAATAGTAGCCAATGTCATCTAACCTCCCTGCAAGCAAATCAGCATGAGTGCTCCGTAAGTGGGTCATCTGGGAGTGACTTCAGACCATTGAGAAATATTGACTGGCAGCATCTCTCTTAGGCTTTCAAACAGGAGATTTCCCCAGCCCTCCATTCAGACACCAGGGACTGAATCTGGGACTTCCAGTATGCAAAGCAGGATTTCTATCACTGACTATAGTCCTTGCCTGTTCAATAAGCATTTAGCCATGGAAGAAATTCAGTTGTACAAAGAAGGGTCTACAAAGCAGCTGTATAGGCTTATAATAGGGCTACCAGATGTCCCCGTTTCCCGGGGACAGTCCCTGGATTTGCAAATAAGTCCCCGGACAAATTCCATCCCCGAATGTCCCTGGATTTCATCTAATGTCCCCGGGAAACGCAGCAGTGGCAGTCTCAGCAGCCTGGAGCAGTTGGCTCTGGCTGGCTTCAGGAGCTGCTTGAAGTCCCCATATGATGGTGGTGCAGGGGCTCTAAGATGCAGCTTCTGGGCTGCCTCCACCTTCCCTGACCCCAGCAACTAAGCTGTGAAGGGAGGCTTCATGCTGCCTATCAGAGCAGCCTCCCAACTCCTACTTGCGTGCAAGCAGGAGCGCGGCGGGGATCTTGCAGTTAGACAATGGGAAGGCTCCCTTCTCAGCTGAGGGATCCCTGCCCCCTCCTGCTTGCACACAAGTAGGAATGGGATTGGGGCTGCTCCAATGGGAAGGGAGGCATTGCGCTGCCTGAACCTTGCCACCTCCGCCGCTCTCGGCCCTCCTTCTCCGCCTTCCATGACTGACCCACTGCGCACCACTTCCCCACCACCACCACTGAAGAACAAACAACTCAGGGGCTGCCCAGGCTCGTGGAGAAAGGAGATAGAAGCCTTGGAGGAAGGGGAAACATGGCGGTTGAGGTCAAGGCTGCAGCCGCCCCTCTGCCATTGCCACTGCTGCAGCATCAATGTCACGAACGTATAGTGTTGATTGATTGATTGATTGATTGATTGATTGATTGATTGTGTCCCCGGATTCATTGAAAAAAATCTTGTAACCTTAGCTTATAAAGCAGGGTGGCTTTAAGCCATTCATCTGGTAAGCTATCTGAAGGACAAATCTCTGTAAAAATGATAGTTTTCCAGTATGTTCCACAGCTCAGGTGACTCTGGGGCACAGATGTGGGTGGAGGAATGAAACACATTCATTTAGCGACTCTGGTGTCCTCACCTGTCAGTTTTGCAAACTTATATTGGCTGGTGAAAATAGTCCCAAGTAAGTACTGTCTCCAGCAATTAGCAGCATTTAATTTTGAGGATAAGCTAGTATAATCAATTACATCTTATAATTTGCCAGACAGCATTTTACAGTGTTTAATTTTCTGCAACTACACCTTTCAAATTATCTTCAGGTGGCATTTGGAATATAATCATGGTTTATCCAGTGCCTTTAGCGTTAAAAATTTAGTTTCTCCTTGCTTCAAAAAGTCATGTCTATATATAGCTGCAACTGAGGACTCCTTAGTCCCACCTGAGGGACCCCAGTGACAGCCTATTGTTTTTGTTTGTTCCACATTGTCAAAACATTTGGATGCCATGTTTGACTTGATGAACTTTTCAGCCACTGGGTCCACCCCCCCCCCCAAGGCATCTGGAATTAAGACGCAGTAAATGGGTTGAACGGAGGACCGCAACACCATTGATTTACCTGTCTGATCTGCAACTATTTAAAATGCTAAAGCCAATCTCACCTATGCTTCCTAGCAAGGTGAGAGCTAGGAAAGGATACCCCCTGCTGCTTTTCTTGGACTCAAGGAAGAGTCAATTTTCTTATATAATAAGAAAAGAAATCATACAAATTGCATGGTGGCGGTGTAAAAATTGGGGTTTGGCTTTTGCTGCCCAACTCCCCATGGGACTCCCCTAAGTCCATGCTTGGTCAAAGAAGAATGGATAGAGACTGGATCCGGTGGAAAACAAGACAGAGATTTATTTTTCTGTTGCAACAGAGTCCCCTTCCCTCCTTCCAAGGAGAGAGAGACCCTCAACAAAAGTGTGCAGGAACCTTTAAAGACTTTTGACATTGCCCAACCCCCTTAGCCAAAGACCACCCCAAAATCATCATACATCCATCATAGGTGGTCTACAGCAGAAATCATGCCAGGATACCCGATAAGGGTCACTGACTGCATTACCTGGGCAGCCTGGCCATTCTTTTGTGAAAGTTAATACTTTAGTTCCTGAATCCAGATCACTATTCATACACAAATAGACCCTTAAGACAGGATTTGTAAGTGAAAAGACAATGGGGAGGCTTTCACCATTTGCCTCCCTTACTGCAGAGGAATATTGGGAGAGTCAAAATAGCTTCAGGATTGCTCTCCGGTACTATTTCAGACACATGGTTTATATATTTAGATATGTGAGCATTTACAAATATTTATTCTATATTTGAGACCTTAGAATGCAGATGGGTTTGTGGTGACAGTAAAAGCCAGAAAAGCACAACTTGTTTGGGACTGTAGTCCCAGAAACCCCAAGTATTCCTATTTTCCAGGGACAGTCCCAGATTTACAGAAGCCATCCCTATTTCTGATTTGATCCTGAAATGTCCCACTTTTCCTTAGGACATCCCTATTTCCATCAGAGAAATGTTGGAGGGTATGGAGTTATGCACACACACCCCACACACACCAAGCCATCTGAAGGCAGCCCTATATAGGAAAGTTTTCCAATGTTTAATGTTTTATTATGTTTTTTATATAGGTTGGAAACTGCCCAGAGTGGCTGGGACAACCCAGTCAGATGGGCAGGGTATAAACAGAGAAATTATTATTATGGAATGGGACATCCCTGTTTTCATTGGAGAAATTTTGGGGGGGTGTAGTCCAGCAGTACTTGCATGCAGAAGGTCCCAGGTTCAAGTAGGGCAAGGCGAGAAAAACTAATACAAGCATTATTGCAAATCTAAAGCATCAGATTAAAAAATAGTAGTAATCAAGGTGGTTCATATTGGTGAAAGAGGAGTTGCAACCCAGTGGCAAAGCACATATTTAGACAGCTCCAGATTCAGCTCCTGGTTTCTCAAGTTCAAATAGGACCGGGTAAGGCTATGAAACGCGGGTGGCGCTCGGACGCGGGTGGCACTGTGGGTTAAAGCCTCAGCGCCTAGGGCTTGCCGATCGAAAGGTCAGCGGTTCGAATCCCCGCGGCGGGGTGCGCTCCCGTCGTTCGGTCCCAGCGCCTACCAACCTAGCAGTTCAAAAGCACCTCCGGGTGCAAGTAGATAAATAGGGACCGCTTACCAGCGGGAAGGTAAACGGCGTTCCGTGTGCTGCACTGGCTCGCCAGATGCAGCTTTGTCACGCTGGCCACGTGACCCGGAAGTGTCTGCGGACAGCGCTGGCTCCCGGCCTCTTGAGTGAGATGGGCGCACAACCCTAGAGTCTGGCAAGACTGGCCCGTACGGGCAGGGGTACCTTTACCTTTACAAGGCTATGAAAGACCTCTCCATCCGAGACCTTGGATAGCCTCTGCTGCTTAAAGCAGATATTCCTAGGTCAGATGAGCAAAGAGTCTGACCCCCTATAAGGCAGCTTCCTACATGCCTATTAAAAATCAGGGAAGATATTTTTTTTTTAGTAGTAGTAGTAATTAGAGCATTTTAAAAAGCCTGTGCAGTTTTGGCCTCAGCTGTATTAGTCTCCAAGGCCACAGCTGTTTCTCTTAAGGGTCCCACACATCAGAGATCTAGTTGAGCATGAATATTATTACACACGCAGGGCTCATTCTCCAATTATCTGGAGGTACATTTGTTCTGCCAAGGGGCTCATACATGTACAATGCTAATATATTTACAGCATAGAAATATCTCCCATGTCTCCAGAAGCATAATGTCTGAACTGAGCTTTCCACCCTCCCCATGAAGCAGAGATTGAATAACTAAAAATCATGTGAGAATGATTGGGGGGGTGAAGTAAAATAATGTGAGCTTGGTGTCAGTAGCCAGAGGTGACCCAGGAGCCATGGAGCAAGCTGTTAGTCAGAGCTAGACCAGAGGAAAAACCAGGAGGCCTGTTTGAGAAGCAAGTGAGAACCCAGAATCAATGAACAAAGGAGGAGCGCACTAGAGCCCAGGAGGACCATGCTGCTCAAACAAGGCTCAACTGGAACAGGAAGTCCTCTTAATACTCCATCCTGTCCAGGAGGATCTGCCTGGGTGGGCAGAGTCATTCTAGTCTGAAGGTTTTTCCTTGTAGTCCACCTGTAGTCCAAAGGTTCACCACATGGGGCAGCTGTGCAATGATTCCATTAGCACCTGCTGCTTAGATAGACGTAAGACCATGAACAAGGATAAGGCCCCAGAGGAAGATTCATCCAGTGTGCTCTTGACGTCTTCTTCCCAGCATGGCAATAGGTGGGGCAGAAAGTGGTCTGAATTCATCCACATTCTTCTCCTGCTATCCTTATTTCCCATCACCCATATTTCTCCCCAACTGTGCCATTGTGATTGCTGCTCTTAAGTCTTCCAGGGAGCTCCCTTCTTTCTCTGACATGTCCTGGCATGATGATGGGAGTTGTAGTCCAGCGACGTGTAGAGGCCGGCTCAGTTGGTTTGAGAGTGGTGCTGATAATGCCAAGGTCACATTCAAATGGCTACCCTTAAGGTAGACCAACATTTCTTAACTTTGGGTCCCTAGATGTTGTTGGGTTACAATTGCCGTCATTCCTTGGCCATGGATGATAGGAGATGTAGTTCAAGAACATCTGGGGACCCAAGGTTGAGCAAGGCTGGTATAAACAATACACCAGCAGACTCAGTATATAAGTCAGTTTTCTATTATCCTATCCTCAGTCAGTTGTAACCAACAGTAGAAATCACACTGTCAAGGAATGCACATGCAGCATCAATTTTCAAAAAAATAGAACTGAAGAGAATAATCTTAACCAGCTGGCCAAAGGATGAGAAGGAGGGAGGTGGCAGAACCATAAGGCAGGGAATTCCACACCCCAGGTGCCATGTGGTGAAAGCCCTGTTTCACGCACTTGGTAACCCAACCACTGATAAAGGCAATGGTCCAACCTAAATGCTCCTTCATAGGCCTATTGTAATGGGTATGAGTTACTCATGCGTAAACTGCCGCCTCTCTAGGCTAAATTGCCTTGTTAAACCGTTTTGACTGCACAGCCCAGCTCCGGCTGGCTGTCTCAGTCGCTGGCAGAATCTGTCTGTGGGCGTTTCTTAAACCTCTTCCAGCATAAAAGCCGTTTGACTCCCAATCTCCTCCTCCTCTCACTGCGCGGGAGTCTTCTGCGCAGGGAGGGCGTGGGTAGTGGGGGACCTGTGCTCTCCTCACTGATGTCCAGTGAAGAGTCCCGGAGCTCTCTCTCCGCTTCCCCCATCTGCCCCCCTTTATCCCTGGTGTTGTGCTGATTTCCTTCCCCCTCTACCGAGCTGCTTCTCCCCCTGGTGCTTGGTCCTTCGCCAGCAGAATCTGGGATCCTCCCCTTCGCCTCTCGCTCTGATGTCAGTTCCCTGACACCTATCTTGAGCAACTACCAACACCCCAGCCTGAATCACATGTCATAGTCAAAGTATGGCTTACCAGGACCATGTAAACATGCTGGCTCCCAAGAAGGCACTACTTTGCTCCCCCAAGTCCTTTTAGCTCAGTGCAGCATGGCAGCTATGGCCAAATTCAGCTTAGCAAGTCATCCAAACCCAGGATTATGGCTAAGGTATTTCCTCTCAAACTACTGCCTATAGCCAAAAGCAAACGTGGTGACAGATTGTGGTTAAGGAGGAGAGGGCTGAAATCATACCTTGCAACATTTCTCCGATTAAAATAGGAACGTCCCATCCCATAATGATATTTTCACTATTTATACCCCACAAATCTTACTGGGTTGCCCCAGCCACTCTGGGCAGCTTCCAGCATATATAAAAACAAAATAAAACATTAAACATTAAAAAAATTCCCCCATACAGGATTGTGTTCAGATGGCTCAGGGGTCGGATAACTCCATACCCTCTAACATTTCTCCATTGAAAATAGGGACATCCTAAGGGAAAGTGGGGCATTCCAGGATCAAATAATAAACCGAGACATCCCTGGAAAATAGGGATACTTGGAGGGTCTGCTTAAATACAATGCCTAGTTTGGATGACATGCTAAGCCTAACCTTGACTTATCTGCCAAGGGTCCAGGAGGAGCAAAGTGGTAGTAATCTTGTCACCCATGAGTTAGCATCTTTGCACATGTGCACTAAGCCACAATTTAGTTGAGCTTTATGCAGTGCTTTTTTTCTTAAAAAATGTTTAGAGGTACTCTCATTTTGACTCAAGAAAATCACTGGGAAAGGAAAGGAAACCGCTATCGGAGGTGGTAACAATGAAAGTGACCAATCACTGTGCTAGATTCCAACTCCTACTGGAGCAGGATGGAAGAAGAACATCATTTCCTGAATTCCAGAACATGGGAAGTCATCCAATGTCGTTTAATTTGGAATTGGATAATTGGCTTTTTTAAATTGAATTATGATTTGGTATTGTATTAATGTGGCTTTTATTGGATTGTTGAAAATTAATAATAATAAAAATTATATATACCAACTCCTGCTTCACACATTAAACGCTCGCTTCTGTGACAGGAAATGAGGCCACCATCGGGGGTAGCAATGGAGCTGACGATTCACCGTGCTAGAGAAGAAACTATTCTTTTTTTGAAAAATAGTTTCTTCTCCTGTTAGAGTCACAAAATGTTTTGGGGTATGCATTCCCCTGCGTCTACCCAGAAGAAAAAGCACTGGTTTTATGTGCAAACATAGCCACACATCAGTACTCTCTTTGCCCCCTTCACCCATCTGGATCCACAGTTGCAGAGCGACACAGTCTTCCTTCCGCCAGTTGACCTCTGCATTCTTCCCAGTCGTGTGAGCATTTCACTTTAAAGATGATCACATCCCTAGGAAGGAGCAGGTGGCTTTTAATTGACAGGCTAACAAGTCAATCATCTCTTGGAAAATGAGGCAGCATATGAACAGGGGAAAAGAAAGACTCGGTTAAGCAGCGCTTTCCCTTCACAACAGGCTGTTGAGAAGGACAACAGTACAAATGCCCCTGAAGTGCTATTAAAAGAACACAGAAGCCAAGGGAAAATTATATAGTCAGTATTGCTAAATTAGTTTACCTAAAATTGTATGTGTGAGTGATTTTAATCAAAATCTAATTTCCTCTCTTCTTAGAGTAACTGAAATGAGTTTTTTTTTCTAATTTACTTTTTGCGGTTCAAGTTTCTCATAATTCTTCGAGGGGAGTGACAGGACCGTGAAAAAGCGTCTGCCGCTACAAAACATTAAAAAAAATTAGATTTTCAAATTGATGGTGCTAAATTAAAAATGTTTAATGTTTCTCATCAAAGGCTTTTGCAGCATGCATGAGGCCTTCAGTACAGTTAGAGGCACCAGCCTTTTTAACCCCCCTTCTTCTTCTTCTGTTCTCATCCCACGGCAACTCTGCTGTGAAAATTAACAAGCTGTAAGCAAAGAAAATGTTGTAAAACAGGGCTGTTGGAGAAACCACCCTTTTAATTTCCCTCTCCTCTTATGCCATCAATGTGACCTTTTCTCGTTGCCAGCAAAAAATGAACCATTGTGCCCTGTTTTGATTTGTTTCAGCAAAGATCCTGCAGGAGCTAACATTTGAATCTCTGGATTATTTGGGTCCGGCTGGTTAGTTTCAGTTTTTAGGAAATGATACTGTTTTTGTAAATTAACTGGAATTACATGATGATGTTCAAATGCTGGTGCTGAACAGAGCCATGTTGTTGCTGCTGCTGTTGTTGTTGTTGTCAATTGCTTTTCTTGCGGAGTAAGCCAAAGCAACTTAAATTAAAAGCTGTTTAAAAGAACCAAGTAAAAACCTAAAAGCACAGCCATACCAATGAAAGGCAGGACTTAACAGAACCCACCCCATTTAAAGAGGCTACAATACCACCTTTTTCATCCCCCTTGCTGGTGATGCATATCCTCCTAATTTGGCAATGCCTGACTAACCAGCTAATGAACTGACACTATATTGGCTGCTCCAGCACATTATGAGAAATTGAAAATAGTGACTCACGGCCAAGCATCCTAGTCAAGGGCACCAGTGACTTAACAGTGGTGGCCCCTGCTCAGGCACATGGGCAGCAACATTTGCCAACAGGGGGTACTCAAGGATACACAATACCGGCACCTCTTTCTTGTTGCTGTTAAAAAGTGTAACACTAACTGTAACACCTTCATGGTGAGTCCGACACCTATTTTTCTAGGGGGAGGGGAAGCACTGAGCATGGCTGCATATGCACTAACCCAAAACATTATTTTTCTCAGTTCAGAATCTCTCCTCAACATGTTGCTCTCAGTCAAGATTGATTCTAGTTTCTGCTGTACACAAGGGGTGTGTGGTTACTTGATACGAACGGTATTTGAAAATTCACCATTTGATGGACTTATCTGTGCCTTGAACACCCCACGTGTGTATAATTTGTAATAGCAAATAAGTATAGGAATGCTTATTTTAAAAGGACCTAGGATGCTGCCTTACACTGAGTCAGACCATTGAGCCACCTAGCAGGAGATATTCACAGTCCTATCTGGAAATGCTGGGACCTTCTGCATGCAAAGAAGCTGCTCTAGCACTGAGTTGTGACCCTCTCTAAATGTGGACTTCCAAGATTTTTATTTTTAAACTGGATTAATGCAGAAACAGGATGTAACAGACGTGCATGTACACCGACAAAAGTGACATGGACCAGAAATAGACTGATCCGTCCCTTATTGCAAGGATAAAATTAGATAAACCATGTGTACGCTATCCACAGCTCTTCGGAGGAAGGAAATGATACAAATCTAGCAGGTAGATAAGAACAACGTGGCAATGCATTTTTACTGGTGGCTACAGTCAGCTTCTGTACATGATGTGGAGATCAGATGCACATACTGTGCAATGAGCATCCAACCAATGGCACAGCAATGGCTGAGCAGTTTGCTTGGCCATCAGTGCACATCAGATATGTGACAGATCCAAGCTTTGTACTACAAGAAAAACAGTGTCGGGGACACCCAATGGCAAATACCAAACCCTGAATTGCAAAATTGCAAACCGTACAGAGACTCCTGCCTTATCAGACAAATCTTGACAATCTTGTCAAGTATTGTCTGCATCTACTCAGACCTGCTGAAGTCCCATCACCTGATTATTTTTTGAAGTACAGTAGAAATGTCAGGGAGTGAACCTGGGAACTTTTGCATGCCGCAAGTATACTCTACCACTAAGCTGCAGCCCTTCCCAGTAATAGAACTGGGGCGATAAGGGTTTTGATTTCTACTCCACACCTTAAATGATCTTAGCCCTGGAAAACTTCTACAAGCCAGTAGCCAGTCCACACTTCCCTTTTCCAGTTTTGTTTCCGTGGCTGGCTGAAAGAGTCACTTGGCTGGTTTTCCTCCTTTCCCAGAGGAGTGGGAAAGATATTTAAAAGTAAGCCCACTTTCACTAACAGAATGCCATTGTTTAATATCAAGGTGATTAGGAAAGCAATAAGGAAAGATCAGATTAATAACATTTTCCCACTTCCAGATTTAATAAGGAGCTATATGTTTGCTTCAAGTGCAGCATATTGCAAAAGGATTGCTCTCAAATATAATAAAGAGAGGGTGGGGAAAATGAAAAGGTATGAAATTGTGACTATTGAAAAAAATGGGGGGGCTCTATTTGGTTTATAGCTCATAAACCCTGATAAACTGCAGTATGAACCAGACCTTAGAAAGTACACTGTGAGTATATCGTATCTACTAATAGTGAAGTTGTACTACAAGTGTGGGTAGCCAATATACGTAGTAAGGTAAAGGTAAAGGTACCCCTGCCCGTACGGGCCAGTCTTGACAGACTCTAGGGTTGTGCGCCCATCTCACTCAAGAGGCCGGGGGCCAGCGCTCTCCGGAGACACTTCCTGGGTCACGTGGCCAGCATGACCAAGCTGCTCTGGCAAGCCAGAGCCGCACACGGAACGCCGTTTACCTTCCCGCTAGTAAGCGGTCCCTATTTATCTACTTGCACCCGGGGGTGCTTTCGAACTGCTAGGTTGGCAGGCGCTGGGACCGAGCAACGGGAGTGCACCCCGCCGCGGGGATTCAAACCGCCGACCTTTCGATCGGCAAGCCCTAGGTGCTGAGGCTTTTACCCACAGCGCCACCCGCATCCCAATATACGTAGTACCAAGGAGGAAAAATCAGTAGACTTGGGAAAATCCAAAAGCAGTGGTGTTACATCCTTTGCTGGTGTCCAGGGTGCACTCACACATACACACGCCAGGCGAGACCAGGAGGGTGAATAAAACCCGCTGTGCCAGCCCAGCTCTTGCCACCACCACCAGTGGGTAGGTGTGGAGCACCGAGGGTTCACAGGGCCATGCTGTGTTGCCTGTTTGCTCACACAGTGGGATCCTGACTGTCTGATGCAGCCCTTGGGTGATACATCCCCCTGATGCTGGCTGGGCGGACATTCAGCCAGGGGGTCATGGACGTAGCAGCAAGGCCAGGCTGGACTCTGGAGCTCAGAGACCCCTCATAGCAGGCAGGGCAGAACCTGCGTGGGGGCACCTGGTTTGTGCTCACTCAAAATTGTGCACCTGGGGCTACGGCCCCCCTGCACTTGAGAAGGGCATTGAGCCAGGCCTAGGGAGCATCCCAAGGGCCAGATAGAGAGCCATCGGCAGCCAGATTCAGCCTCTAGGGCTGAATTTCCCCATCTTGGTATAGGGGATTAAAATGGGATGAGGCATTTATGTAAAATTCAAAGGAAGCAAGGGCAGATGGAGGGAATCTGAAGGCAGACTTCCTGTTTTTAGGGAAGAGAGTCTACGTGGCATGGTTTTCTTAGTGGCGGTGCCACAAGTTGACGATGCCCTTTCTGTAAAAGTCCATCACATTCCCTCTTGGGCTTCTTTTTGTTGTAAACTGAAAGTTGTACTTTTTAACTGGCTTTTGAAGTCTAAAGCTTTTACCGCTGCTATTATTTTCCCAGTGTTATTTGAAATGGCTGCTTTTCGTTTATTTATAGTAATGCTTTTAAAGTATTTTGCTTTTTGATGTGTGTTTTTTTGTTTGGTATTTCTCATGTTGTGACGCTTCTCAGAGTGCCTTACGGGCAGAAGTGCAAGGAATAGATAATAAATAACTTATTTCCCCCACCCCCACCCCTTATCGGGGACCTAACCGCATATGATTAGGTGTTTTACGTTTGATCTCTTCATTTCAAGCTTCAAAGCAGAAGTGGGGGAGGGGCAAATTGAGCTGGGCTCAAAACGCTGATGGTAGAAGATATCTCTCCCCAGACCATGTCATTCTCCAAATCAAATCAGAGACATCAAGCAATAACTGTTAGTTGGGGCAGGGGAAGCCAACAGCTGAATTGTCTTTCTCCCCTCCTTGACTAATGGCAGGTTTGGAAGTGATCAGCCTCCTTGGCTAATGGCAGGCTTTGTAGGGAAACAACATAGGTAAAAGGTTAGTTCCCCTCTCCCTAGCACTGCATCCATGATCCCATGGGGTGAACATACCAGGGCCTTTAAGTCTAGGGGGGAAGGCAGTATGTTCGGAAATGTAGCCTCTAGGCCAGGGATTGGAAACCTGTGCCCATCCAGACCTGGCTGGTTTCCACCTCCCATCAGCCCCAGCGTGCATGTTGATGGTAGCTGTAGTCCAACAACATCTGCAGGACCACAGATTCACCACCCATGCCCTATTTCACTTAGCTTAGGGGCATAGCTGTCAACTTTTCCCTTTTCTTGCAAGGAATCCTATTCGGAATAAGGGAATTACCCTTAAAAAAGGGGGAAAGTTGACAGCTATGCTTAGGGGTCTTTCCCAACACTAACGGGAGCTACTGGAGATTACAACTGGGGCCTTCTGCATGCTCTACCACTGAGCTACAGCCCTTCCCCATAAGGCAAATGAAAAAAAATTCCCCATCAGCTCCTGCACAATCTCCCCTCCAGACTTCTCTCTCTCTTCATTTTTCACTGGGGTGAAAAATTCCAGTTGGAAATTTTGTGCTCTGCCATTTTCCCGCAAAGATTATTGCCACCAGAATCAGAGAACTAGAACTTTTCTCGGAGAACGCATTTTTATTTTATTCAGAGATGGGGAAATAAAATCGGCAAAAATTAATTTGCAGCAATTACTTGGAGCAATAGGTAAGCGACAACTTTCCCCAGGCCAGCCAGGAAGTAGGAAATGAGGGAAGTGGCACAGAGTTAGATTTTTTAAGCTAAAAAATGGAAACCAATAATACCCCTATTAAACAATATAATAAATGTAAAGATGTAAAACACCTTGAACATTGTCTCTAAGGAAATTCTGCCATTGTCTTCTGCAGTGTGCTCTCCCCACTACGCATACCCACAAAACTATTATTTATTTGTAGAAAATTTATAAACAGCTTGCTGAAACAATTTCTCAAAGCAATGTAAAAGTCCAATTTATATAAAAATTGAAAAAAAATTAGAGAAACCAATTAAAAATATACCTAAAACTATCATTTAAAATCATTTAAAGCTATCATTTAACATAGGGACGCAGGTGGTGCTGTGGGTTAAACCACAGAGTCTAGGACTTGCCGATCAGAAGGTCGGCAGTTTGAATCCCTGCGACAGAGTGAGCACCCGTTGCTCGGTCCCTGCTCCTGCCAACCTAGCAGTTCGAAAGCACGTCAAAGTGCAAGTAGATAAATAGGTACCGCTCTGGCGGGAAGGTAAACGGCATTTCCGTGCATTGCTCTGGTTCGCCAGAAGCAGCTTAGTCATGCTGGCCACATGACCTGGAAGCTGTATGCCGGCTCCCTCAGCAAATAAAAGCGAGATGTGTGCCGCAACTCCAGAGTCGGTCACGACTGGACCTAATGGTCAGGGGTCCCTTTACCTTTACCTATCATTTTAAAAATCAATGAAAACAAACATAACTAAATCATGTGTCTGGATAGGTTGCTACAACAGAAAACTTTCAGCACACATCTAAAACAGTATAGGGAAGGTAATAGATAGGGAGTTTTCCAGAGCACAAATGCTGCTACACCTCACAAATCGGATTTAAACTGCCAATACTTCAATCTAGCAAGGTGATACACATTCATGCTGGATCATGAAGAAAGGGCTCCAGAACCAGATCTCTCTGTCCAGAGGGAGACATAATAGTGCAGGCGCTGCTAAGTATAATTGGTTTAATTCACATTGAAATGTGAATGGCTATGTGTATTAATGAAGGCTTTAACGTGGGGATTTTCCATGGGGATATACTGAAGCCAAGAAGAGCACTCTCAACTCTTGCTGAGTTAATTGTTGATTGTTTTCTGCTAGCTCTAAACTGAGTGTAACCTCTGATCATGTGGCAAAGGTATTGAGTTGCAAGCTGCCATTTTGAAAGGTGTTGCCTTTAGTCTTTTGTCTCAAGACACTGCGAAGTGAAGATGTACATGGGAGCTCTCCAGGAAAACAGTTCCAGGCAAAATGGATGCTGAAGGAGAGAGACCTTTGCTTATAGGTCTGCATGGATTATTTCATATTTTCTAAGATGCTGAGCCTGTGGTGGATAGCACAAGACATTGTATGGATATTTAGGGTGTATCATTTGATGTTTCTGTTTTGCTTTGAAGAGTTCTGCAAGTAAAAGTCTGAATGTTATTTTTATGGGTGTCTGGACAATTCTTCATTTCCAAAAGGAGTCTGTTCTTGTTTCCAGTTACTTCAAACTGCACAATACTAATATCTGCAATAGGGGCAACCTAAGCATCCCCCCCCCCAATATTTTAGACTACAACTCCTTTCAGCCCCAGCCAGAAATGGCCAATAATATTGCAACGTCCAGAGGGCCACAGGTTCCCCACTATGAATAAAAGCACTCTGTAGTTGTGTCTGTTGAAATATTACTGCTTTAGGTCAATAGCTTGAAGCCACCTTGGCTTTCTTGCAACATGAAGGAGAAACCGTGAAGTAAGAAACTAGCACTCTAAACCAGCATTGCACAGAGTTATGCAGCCCTGATGATCAATGGAGCACTGGGGATTCAATGCACAGTGATGTGGTTTTGTTGGTGTTTTATTTTTGTTTTAATATTTCAAATGGTAACTCTCTTTGCATGGCTTGGGAGAAAGGCAGTATATATGGGGTTGTTGTTTTTTAATTCAGCAAGTAAAATAAATATGCCAGTTGCTGGGAAGGGGCACCTGGAAAGATGATCATGAGTCGGATCAGGGAGAGGATTAAATGCCCTCAGATGCAAACTAGGCACTCTGGATGCCAAACATAAATGAGAGCTAATAAAACACAGAATATACATCACCCATTTACATTTATTGCACATTAAACCTTAGCGCACACAAAAGATAATGACAGATGCAAATTGAAGGCTCTTGAGCTGTTCATTTGTCAATGGGGAACTGGCATGATGCCACAGACCCAGATTTTCAGCCGTGCCAGTGAAGAGCTGTGTCTCACAGGCGGTTCTGTTAGATCAAAGATTAGCCCCATTAGGAAAATGCCAGGAATCCCTTTCCTTATTTAAAGCATAGACATCTCTTGAAACTGTGCTTTTGTTCGCAAAGCTGGGATTACAGCTGAGTTCTGGTTGCCCACCGTTCATTTGATCTCTCAGACCTGGCTTGCTAATATATGTTAATTCTTTGTATTCCTATCCTATCTCATGTTAGAATAGGAAGCTCAATCGCCCATGTGTGGATCCTTATGTATCTAGAAAAAAGACCCATCTACACACAAGGCAGGTATCAGCAGGCTCAAACCCAAAATTTGCAGAAAAAAGATGGAGACTAATAATAATAATAATAATAATAATAATAATAATAATAATAATAATAATTTATTTATACCCCGCCCTCCCCACCCAAGACCGGGCTCAGGGTGGCTAACATCAGGTTTAAAAACAATTGATTAAAATACAACTTAAAAACAGGGTTAAAATACAACTTAAAATGCAGCCTCATTCCAGTGGAAGCCCAGATCAAAAACTGTTTTGGGGGAGAAAACATCAAATCTTCACCAAGGCCAACTATCCAGACTGGTCCTACGTGGGCCAGAAAAAAGCCACAGAAGTCCCCAAATAGGGGTTCCATCACAGAAGTAAAAGGATCAGGCTGATTCCAAGCCAAAGGCCAGGTGGAACAACTCTGACTTACAGGCCCTGTGGAAAGAAATTAGATCCCACAGGGCCCTGGTCTCATGAGACAGAGCGTTCCACCAGGCCAGAGCCATTGAAAAGGCCCTGGCTCTGGTTGAGGCTAATCTAACTTCCTTAGGGCCCGGGACCTCTAGAGGGTTGCTATTTATGGACCTTAAGGTCCTCCGCAGGGCATACCAGGAGAGGCGGTCCTGTAGGTACGAGGGTCCTAGGAGGGCATGGTGAGATGATTTAAAAGCAGCCTCTGCTTCCCCACCCCCCAATAAAAAAAGTCTTTTCTCTTTGTGCTTACTGCAACAAACAAGAAAGAGCCACACTAGCCAATGGCTCCCAGCTGCAAGAAAAACCAAGTGAACTGAATCTCTCCAAAAGGGAGATTCTATAGTTTTTCTAACCCAAAGTTTGTATGATCCTTTTTGTAAGGAAACCAAGTTCTTTGCTTTTAAAGCCATGTGGAATCTTTTTCTTCTTCCTATTTACTGCCAGTGCATAGAGACTTGTTTGCTGTAACTTCTGGAAACTCTCTGAGTAAAGTATTCAACTACTAAGTCTGT
This sequence comes from Podarcis muralis, assembly GCF_964188315.1. Taxonomy (NCBI): domain Eukaryota; kingdom Metazoa; phylum Chordata; class Lepidosauria; order Squamata; family Lacertidae; genus Podarcis; species Podarcis muralis. Next base: position 8,067,861 of record NC_135669.1, on the reverse strand, counting down.
TATTCATTTTCACAGGGAACATTTGCTTTAAAGGTGGATGAGGGCAGGTGCAAAACTAACCAAGTTTTAATGTGCGTGAGGTAATCACATTGTGTTTTACTCTGCTATGAGAGAGTAAGATATCTCTCTTTCAAACGTCTGCCTGCAACAAATACTACCCGGAGGAGCCTTGGGGCTACCAGGAGACAGTAAGCAGGTCCTGGAGGTCTTCAACAGCTGCACAATTGCATCAAAGCTTTGCATCTCGAGTCATGGGCTATTTTTCTTCTTCTTCCCAAACTCAGTGCCTTGGCAGCAAAGAATGAAAATTATTGTTTTAAGTGCTTTCTCCCTCGCTCATTCTCCGTGTGATTGTTTGGTTGCATCATGTTGTGCCAGAGATAAAGAGCCCATCAGCCTAGTGCTGAAAGGGAACAGAGAAAAGGGGATGGAAGTTGTTTAATTACTGAGACTGCTTGTTTTGTGCATTGCATGATTGCTTCCTGTGATACATTGACTCCGTTTTTCCACTTGCTAGGATGAAGCTGAAGCGCCGGGTTGCAGTGGGAGGATGAGTAAGGGAGATGTTGAAACTGCTCTTTTGACCAAAAAAAAAAAATCATACTCCCTGCAGGGCTTAGCAGAGACCAAAGTGAAGAGGTAATCCAACAGAAGAGTGCTGAGCCATATCAGTACCCCTTGTATGTGACACATAGTACCCCTTGTCAGGCGCTATGCTAAAGACTGGGCCACCATCACCCTGGGAAGCTGATGTCCTTAGTTCAGGAAAGGAGATGTGCCATTCCACAGCATCAGCCTGCCTTTCTAAAAGGACACTGAGGGTGTCAAGAAATGTAGCAAGGATGGATTGCCTTGCAGTAGAAAAGAATAAAGCATGTGCATCTTTCTAGAATGTACAGCCACAATATCTGTCTTGGAACCCGTTGGGTGCTGTCATTCGATGAGTTTTGGGGTGAATATGCTGGGAGCAAGCAGCTCTACTTCTCCAAAACATCTGGATTGGGAGAGGATGTGAAAGCTTTGGACCAGTGTCTGGATGCAGTGGTTGACTGGATGGAGGCCAATAAACTGTGTTTGTGTCCTGGGAAGAGGGTGCATCCCCTTTTGGTGTATGCTTTTCCTTGTTCAGGAAATTGGCAAGTTGCCTCTTCTGGATGGAGTTACGTTCCCTCTGAAGGAGCAAGTGTGTAATTTGGGGGTGCTCCTCGATACATCTTTGTTACTAGAGGCCCAGGTATCCTCCCTGGCTAGGAGTTTCATTTGGTTCACCAACTATGGGCATTTCTAAACAGTGATGCCCTGACTACTATAGTCCATGTACTGATAACCTCGGGGCGAGATTACTGTAATGTCCTATGTGGCGCTCCCCTTGGGTCTGGTTCGGAAGCTCCAGCTGGTGCAGAATGCTGCAGCCATGTTGCTGGGAGGTTCTGGCCAACAACATGGGACACCATTGTTCAAACAGCTGGGCTGGCTGCCCATCTGCTACCAAGCCAGATTCAAGGTTCTTGTTTTGATTTATAAGTTCTGAGCAGCTTAGGTCCAGGATACCTCAGGGATCACCTGAACCCTTATATTCCAGCTTGATCACCGAGATCATCTGCAAGAGCGTCTTTGGTTGTTCCCTAGTTGGTGAGGTTGGTTCGACAACAACAATAAATCAAGCCTTTAGTGTCATCAGCCCGGTCCTGTGGAACACCCTGCTAATAGAGATTCAGCAGGACTTTCTGTGCCAACTTTTAAATGCCTGCTTAATTTTTTTCTGTTCCTCCAGGCCTAGGCAGGCAACTAACAGTGCATCCCCTACAAAGGACTATTGGTGTTTGTTTTTAGTTTTTTGTGGTTTTATTGTTTGGTTTTATGTTTTGTAAACCACTATGAATTTTTTTTAAGGATACATTGGTATGTAAGTATTTTAAGAAATGAATGAATGAATTAGGGATTTTCATAGGCCTGCCTGCTTGGAAGTAAGGTTTTTCTTGTGCTGCATGTGCTCTGCTACTGAGTTACAGCACTCCTCCAGTGTTCATCACTGCCCAATGTTGCACTAAAAGTCATTGCTGCTGCTGTTCCTTCCTTCATGGCAAAATGTACAGCATCAGTGCCTACTCAACAAGTAGCGTGCTGGCGAGTAATTGTGATCAGATCCATCATCCTATATGACAGGGATAAATCACGCAGGCAAATCATGCATCAAAGTCATTAAATGTGCTACACATGCAATGAAAGAATACGGTATTCAAAAGTGGAACAAATGGAAGGGGCACTAGAAAGGAGCCTCACCTGGGCTGACATTTGGTTGGCCAAGGAGACTTTGGTGGCAGAGATGCTGGGAGTGGCAGCATAGGGGGAGAACTTGCTTTGGCAGCTAAGTGAATTTTAGAGAGCAAAATGTGGCATGAAGGAAAGTAGCTTAGGTGACAGGGAGTGGAGAGCAGCAGAAAGGTGCTCAGGCCCAAGAAATAGCTGGCAAATTGAAGAGGAAGCAATGGTGCAGGCAAAGTGGATTTGGAAAGATGTGGATGATGCAGAGAAAGAAATATGGGGTTGTCTCCAACTAAGTTCTTCACAGTGTAGACCCACTGAAATTAATGAACCTGAGTTAGTAATTAGTACTTTAGTTTCAATGGGTGCACTCTGAGTAGGACTAACTTTGAATAAAGCGCATTTGTTGGTGATGTTTAAGGCAGCTGGGAGCTGAGAACTCCTGTCTCTACCACTGTTTTCTTCAGTTATATTCTAAGAGAAGGCACCAGAACTCAAAAGTGACTGGAAAGCCTATACTCTGATCCTCGGAAGAGACTCCTGGGTTAAAGCCCATCCGGTCCAGCACTCTGTACTCACAGGAGCCAACCAGACGCCTATGAAAGCCTGCAAGCATTTTACTGCACAGATGAGCAAACAAACACACAAAAAGGTTATAATTGCTATGACTGGATTTACTGGCGGGGGGGGGGGGGGAGGCAAACAAATCCCAAACCATTTCAAATGGTTGCCAATTAAGCATTTGAACAGAGTTTTGTTACTGTTCTGTTGCTGAGGGTAGTCGCTGAGGTGAACTGTTTATGTGTGGCAGCCAAGTAACTTTCCTCCAATTGGGAAAAACAGGAGCCAGGGAGGTGACAACTCCAGTCAAGACAGTGTCAAGGGCAGAGGGTTAAAAGGTCACTTACCACTGGATCTATTGCTTTGTTTTCCTGAGAATCCATGTGATCTACTTGAAAATGTACAAAGCAAGAGTGCATACTCAGGATCACTAACCAGGGTAGGGCATAACTAATTTGCAAGAGGATCCTTGCTTCCTGGATCAGTTGCAGGTCCACCTCATTCCACATGCTTTGCAAGAGTCCAGGCAAGCAGAGGGCACTAGGTGGTCCACCAGAATTTTGTTCTCACAGCCCTGATGTTGAGAACCTGGGACTCTTTAGATATTGCTAGATGGCAGGTCCCTTCATCACTGACCATTGACCATGCAGGCTGGGGATGAAGAGGCTTGGAATTAACATCTGGAGGTACACAGGTCCCCCCTCCTTGTACATAGAAAAATTCATTCATAAAGAAATCAATGGCTGGTAGTCATAATGGCTGTATGCAACTTCTAGGTTCAGAGGCAAGATATCATTTGGTATCAGATCCTACAGAACAACAACAGTAGAGAGCTGCTGCCTTCACAACCTGTTTCTGGGCTTCCTGGGAGCATCTGGTTGGCCACTGCAGGAAACAGGATTCTGAAATAGCTGGACCTTTGATATGAGCCACAAGTATCTTATTATATTCTTATCATTTGGTGGATCCTGATTTAGCTATGGCTCACTCTTCTCCATCATCATTTAATGCTAGGGGTCCCAGGCATGGCTTTATTAGCATCTATACAGGATGAACTGTGCCCTTCCTCCTGAGGAAAAGAGCACTTCTCAGAATGGTCCAATTCTACAACAAAGCACATATTTAAGCTCATGGACCTTTGCCAGCACATACTTGGTTATTTCTCAAATATCTGCCTCTTTCAGAGTATTTTGTACTGCCTGAGAGAAAGAGACCATTAAGCTGAATTCTAATCGCTACATATCACCCTCCCTATGCTTTGCTCATAATAAGCTTTTGTAAATAAGACCCAAAGAGATGAAAGGAAGAACTCCTGATGATCAGCTCCCAATTTTGCCTCATTAAGTTCCTATAAGGGGAGGGGGGACCCTAAGTAGATTTTCATTGCTTTGCTAACAATGGTGAGCGATCATCCCAAATTCATTAAGGAGGATGCTCTGTTGAGAGAACAATTTACAGGCACATTTGGTGAGTGGAGCTATTAAGGGAAGTTTAAGCTGTTCTTCAGCTGCTACCTAAATCATAGGGAATGACAGGAAAGAAGGCAAATCCATGAAACATTTAGATGTAAACACTGAAAACAGTTCCACAAAATTCACAATAATTAGATGGGAAGAAAAAGGAGAGAGAGAGAAATCTCTAGCCTTTTCTTTCTCCTGGTCCAGAGTAATCAGAGAGACAGGACTGATAGAGGCATGTCTCTTTTCTCAGTGGGCATTAGCCCAGGGTAGCCAATGTGGTGGTTTTCAAATGTCATGGATTACATCTCTCACCATCTCTGCCCATTGGCAATCTGCAGCTGATGGAGTCCCATGATATCTAGAGGGCAACATGTTGGTTAGTCCTTCATGGGGTGTTTTAAAATAGACTTCTTTCTTGTAGGCCTCTTGCATGTGTGTGTGATTGTTTAGACATTTACAGTATAGGCTGGTGGTTACCACATAAAATTCCCATCAATACCAACAATTAAAAATGCATCAAATGGAGGGGGGGGGGATACCAGCAGTAGCAGCGGAGGGGAGGGAGAAGTAGATCAGAAAAATGGTTACCAAGAATACCAAGCCAACAGCAATCATCTCCGGCTCAAAGGCCGGTTTTCTTATCCTAATAAAAGACCTTCAGTGGTTGTTGTACTTTACCTGCATTAGAAGGAGAGAGCAGACAGGTATACTGTGTGGTCACTTCTGCATTGCCAGGAAAAACAAAAGAGGACAGTGTTTTGCATATGCTAATTTACATGTCTAGATGCAAGTTTAGAAGTATTTTTGAGGAGAACTCTTTCCCAGCCTGCATCTGTATTGAAATTGTGTGCTTTTAATACATATTTTTATTTTTCTATCACTTGTTGGGCTTCTCCACTTGTGAGGAGGAGCTGTTTATAACTAACTAACTAACTAACTAACTAACTAACTAACTAACGAAATGCTATCATATAAATGGAAACATAATCTATCTCAGCATAGTGAGGGCCACAGTGGTGCCTGCTCAGGTTGGGCAATTTCAGGACTCCTGCTGTTCTTCCATCTTATGGTTCTTTATATTTAAAGCAGACTTTAAATATAAAGCAGACTTGGGTCAGAGAGACCTTCAGACAGAAAGCTCCTTCAAACAGATGGTTGTCCTCTAACCTCCCTTCAAATAGAGGACTATCCCATGAAAAGTAGGACATGGCCACCCCATGGCCACCATATTTCCATAGGCCAGTCAATGGAATGGAAAAGGCCCTGTCCCAGGTGCATAGGTGCCATCTCGCACCGAAGATTGTGGGTACCCGCAACAAAGGGCTTCAGCTTTGCCCATTGACTTTGGGGGCCCCAGCCCCCACAAATATATTATGGTGGGTGCTGAAGCATCAAATGGAGGGGGGAAATACCAGAGTTGGCTCCAGTGCCTGGGTGATAGACACCCACACCTCTGATGATGGCAGGACCCAGAACAAAGCCTCATTCAGTGACCTCAGCAGGCAACCAGATCCATGTGTTTTCTATATACCCTGTGCAAAATCTCTATAAGGACAACATGGTTTCCTCCAGATGTTGTTGTCCCCTGGCTCTCATCATCAGCCCCAGGCAGCCTGGCCAATGATCAGGGAGCTGTAGTCCAAAAGCCTCTGTATGGCACCACGTTGGCTACCCATCACATAATAAAGATGATAACCAGCACTTTGAATTATTGTGCCTGGAAACAAATCAAGAGTCGAACTGGAAGCTCAGGCACAGGAAATTTGCGCAGCAGAGAATTAGCCTTTCTGGTCTCCAAAAGTCAAAAGGCTGCAGGCAGGAATCAAATGGATTAACCCCACACACACACAAACACACACACCAATGTTTCAGCTAGACTGGCATGGGAAAGAAGCACTGGGGAGGGGAGGAACCATCTACCCTGAGCCCTTAGGGACCTCTGAAAATTTTAATACCTGGTTTCAGTTGGAATAGGATAGTATGGTAAGCAGAATAACCTGACTTTTTAGTGCAAATAAATAACAATAATTGCAGAATTGCCATCTGCACACAGTGAAACATCTTCAGCTTGAGATACTCTCTTCAACACACTGCTCATACCAGTCATTCATATTCACTGACTCACTTCCTGCTACGACCCAGTAGAACCAACTTCAGGGATTTAACATTAGGAAGTGTCTCATTTGCCAGTCAGCTGTGATGTGACTTGTTCAAGCAATTTCATAGTACGCAGTATCAGCCACTGCCTGGCTTGCCTCTCAATTTCCATCTGAGATGAGGCAATGGTTTGTGATGAATCAGTGCTTGATCATAGCTATTTTTCACATTCAGGATGCTGAGTGATAACTGGTATCATGTAAATAATGTTCTGTATGAATCCATCCTAATACAGCCATTGATACAGGATGGAACTATATAACACAGTGCTTATTGATGCCAATTAGTTTGTTAATTCAAATTATTATCAGCCATTGGTACTGTAGTTAAACTGAACACAAATCAAAATTCCCATACTTAAAAGGAGAAAACTAGACCTCTGTGAGTATTTCAGAGTGTGAAATACTGCTGTCTAAAACTCGTTTTATTTGTTATTATTTGCAGTGGTTCACATTGGTTGTCTTTTTTTCTCCTCTGAGTTATCCCAGCCAACTGGGGATCACAGAGAAAATATAATGACATTGCTGCATCGCCTAGCAAATGAGCTTTTGCTATGTGATCATCTCAATGAGGGCAAAGGAAGGTATTGCGCTCCCTCCTGTTGCAGTTAGTGTGAAGAAGGTAAGGAAGAGAAGGAGAGTGTTTGCAGCTCCATTGCAAACATTTTAATCTCCTTTTCTGCCTCACCTATGAACATTCATTGAAAAGTGGCTTATCAAAGGGTGTGAAAATATTTACAGAAATCATCTCTTTCCACTCAGACCTCGTATGGATTGGCTTTTGATTTTAGATAACTAGGATCCAAACAGGAGATTTAGACACTTTTTTGCACTAACCTCATGGAGTTTTCCGAGGTCTTTTCTCTTTGAACTTCTGACCTCCGTTCCATATCACAGGCTGCTTTTGAAATCCCCTTCAAAAAAGCAAAAGCAATTTGACATGCAATGTAGCATGGTGAAGCTGAGTGGTGTTCAAGGGGGGGAAACGGGGTCAGCCATCTCGTAAGGCAGAATGAGGGGGCAGCCACAGGTTACAGATATTGAGGGAGGAAGTTGGAGGAAGGAGGTTGGAGTGTGTGTGGCACATAGCCTGCCGTGCCCCATCTGAGTCCTTACACTTGACCACTGCCCTCAAGAACAGAGGAGGATACTGTCCCATTGTCAGCACTGAAATAGGAAGGATGTAGTTCAGTCATACAGACTCTGCTTTGCATGCAGAAGGTGCTGGGTTCAATCCCTAGCATCTCCAGGTAGGCCTTGGAACGTACCCTGCCTGAAACCCTGAAGAGTCAGTGCCAATCAATTTGGGGCATCTTGTCCTTCACTTCAGGCAGCAAAACATCCCTGAGGAAGAAAACCAAGTCTAGATCTCCCTTGAGCACATGGAAACAATTCTATGATTTTTTAGATGGTTTGAGTAGGTGGTTTTCTTAACAATTTCACATGATATTTACAGTATTGTTACCGAGTGGGTCTGGTGCCTTTTTACAAAATTTAAAGAATTAAGCAAATGAACTCTAACTATGACTGTAAACAGATTTTTTAACTGCTGGCCCTGTGACTTGGAGCAGGTTTTGTTTTTAATACAATTATGCATACATAGAACTACTTGACAATAAGTACAATAGCACCATCTATGGCTTCTGAAGGAAAATGCACCAACAAAATAGATTTCCCCTCCCTGCCCACCCCTAGTCTCACCCTACATGGACCAATGAAGAAGAGAATGGCCTGTCTTACCCATTCATGTATACTTGTAATAGATTTATTCCCCTGGATTCAGGGGGCATGACTGCAAATATACAAAGAGCAGATAGAAAACTGTGCTGCACCAAAATAAGACCATTGGTCCATCTAGCTCAAGACTTGGAATTCGTTCCTCCAAGAAGTAGTGATGGACACCAATTTGGATGGCTTTAAAAGATGATTGGACAAATTCATGGAAAATAAGGAGCTCAATGGCTGTTAGGCACAATGGCTATGTTCTACCTCCACTCTCAGAGTAAATATGTCTCTGAATGTCTGTTGTTGGGAATCACAAGTGGGCAGAGTGCTGCTATGCTTTGGGGCTTCTCATAGATTGTTTGATTGTGCACTGTGAGAACAGGATGCTGTACTATATGGGCTATTGGCCTGATCAGGCAAGTTCTTCTTACTCTCTTGTCTACATCAGGAATGGGTTTCCAGTCTGCTTTATTCAGCCACTTCTGCTAACAAACATATGGATGTTAGTCTCTTAGGGAAGGGATCTTGTCCCTGACATTGAACTGGTACTCAAAAGCTATCCTGGGGCCAATTAACCAACTAATCGCTGAACCTGAATGAAGACTCCCAACAGCAGTAGCACCCATACTTTCCAACATGCCACAGAGGAAAAACAGGCTGTGCGTCTTTGGGGGCCATGCTCCCGCGTGAGTTATATGACTCACACAAGAGCACAGCTCCCAAAAATGCATGTCTTTTGGGGCTGCATTCTCATAGCAGCCAGGTGAGTTGTTTGAGAGCACAGCTCCCCCCCCCCAAAAAAAAACCAGTGTCTTTTGGGGGCCACACTCTCACGGGAGTAAAAACATGCCACCCCAAGTTCCAGTCAGAAGCCGGGATGGCTTCTGTAATTCCAGGATGTCCCACTCAGTGCTTTTTTTCTGGGGGGGATGCAGGGGTATGTATACCCCTAAACATTTTGTGAATCTAATGGAAGATGATTCAGGTAGGTAGCCGTGTTGGTCTGACGCAGTTGAAATAAATAAAAAAATTTAAAAACTGTCCAGTAGCACCTTAGAGACCAACTAAGTGTGTTCAGGGTATAAGCTTTTGTGCGCATGGTATCTGAAGAAGTTTGCATGCACATGAAAGCTTATACCCAGGACAAACTTAGTCGGTCTCTAAGGTGCTACTGGACATTTTTTTAATTTTTAAAATTTATTTCTAATGGGAGAAGAAACTATAAAATTTAGTTTCTTCTCTAGCATAGTGAATCGTCAGTTCCGTTGCTACCCCCGATGGCTGCCTCATTTCCTGTCACAGTGTTTCCTGAGTTTCAGATGGAATGAGAGTACCCCTAAACATTTTTTTAGGAAGAAAAAAAAAAGCACTAGTCCCACTCAAATACATTCTACATGGAGCTGCCTTAGAAAAGTATTCAGAAACTTCATCCGGCTCAAAGAGCTGCAGCCAGATTGCTGGTTATAGGGAGCATACAACTCCTTTATTAGAAAAAGCTGTATTGGGTGCTGGTCTGTTTACAGGCACAATTCAAATAAATAATTTGTAGTAGTACTAACAATAAGAATGCCCCCCCCAGCAGCTATTTTGTGACTACCACCCATGGCACTGTCTCAGAATTCCAAATGTGCCCACTGGCTCAAAATATTTAGCAATTTCTAAGCAATATGATCAATAGAAGCTGAAATGCACCACACTGAAAATATTCAAGACAAAACCATATTATTTAATGAAGTTGTTTTCAACATGGTGCAATACACCAAGATATTGAGTTACCTTCAAACTGTGTGTGAGAGAGAGAGATCAGTAATATCAAGTAACTCTTCTGTAGCATCCTCAACTGCACCTTAAAAAATGCAGCAAAAGTACACCAGTGTCAAAAGAGTCCTCCTTCGCTCCATCTCCAGAAGGAAAACCATCAAACACATCTTCATAAAACAGATGCTCATTAACAACAGTGAAAAGAGCTGCATACAGACAGATGTTGTCCAAAAAAAGACTTGATGAGTCCTCCCAGCATTGAATATGAACAGTAACTCTCTTTATCCCAGAACCTGCAAATTTGCAACTAGGAATAATAAGCAAGCATGGTGAAGATTATCTACATGATGCCCCATTTCTAAGCAAAGATAAGCAGATTTTCTTTTCATTTATTGTTTCGTCTCTGCACTGCATTCTACTTGCAGAGCTATACCACAGTAGTAAGGTATATGATTTGCATGCAGAAGGTCCCTGGTTTTACTCCCTTGCAGTTCTAGGGCTGGGAAAGACTCCTATTTGAAAACCTAGATAACTGTTGACAGTCAGTATTTAATACTGTGCTAACAGACATGTTTGACTTGGTATAATGCAACTTCCTATATGCCTAATTGTCATATGATTAAGATACTTTCTCAGATTGATTCCAGAAATGTAGCTCACACTGTTTGCTGCCATTTTCATCACTCCCAATTCATCTGCATTTTCTCCCTCTATGTTACTGATGCTTGTTTCATTTGTGGCAATGCTTTATCAATTTTGATGCAATACGTACAACTGCATCAAGAGGTTTCATGCACCTGAGAGAGAAGGGGTACTCTTGGGCACCAATAAAACCCCACAGAAAGTTATTTTTGATGCAGCTGATCATGCAATCACATCAATCATGCTTTTTTAAAAAAAGTGCTTGATCCATTTCTAGAGGAGAAGGGGAGGGATAGTTTTTGTAGCAAGAAAAACTACAGGAGTCTTGTGGCACCTTGAAAACTAACATTTGTTACAGCATGAGACTAGAGTACTTGTTATCAGATTAATGGAATGTTATCTTAAGTTAGCAGATATTTAGATGCATATGGTTGGATGGAGGGACTGTTAGCAGGGAGGTCAGCGGGAAATGAAATGGAAGAAATACTGACTGCAGTAATTCCATTAACACTTAAATGTAAAAATAATTACAGTGACCACTCACAAAATAGTGTTGATAACACAAATGGTGCAGCACTGGTAAGCTATTTCACACCTGTAATGAGATCTAAAAATAATATATTTTTTAAAAAATGTCTCGTTTCATCCCACAAATGATAAAACTGAACTTCCTGCGGAGCAAAAGAATGGAAGGGAATGACAGGTGCAGCAAATGCCCAGGGCTCACTCTGTAGAAAATTCAGAAATTAAAAACAGGACAATGAAGGTTCCTGATGCATGAATTCCATTTCAAAAACAAGACCAGGTAATCTGGAACTCCAAAACCTAGAAAGAAATGGCAGGTGGACAGGGTTTCAGAAGTATCCCTGCTGTTGTTGTTGTTGTTTAGTCGTTTAGTCGTGTCCGACTCTTCGTGACCCCCTGGACCAGAGCACGCCAGGCACTTCTGTCCTCCACTGCCTCCCGCAGTTTGATCAAATTCATGCTTCAAGAACACCATCCAACCATCTCATCCTCTGTCGTCCCCTTCTCCTTGTGCCCTCCATCTTTCCCAACATCAGGGTCTTTTCCAGGGAGTCTTCTCTTCTCATGAGGTGGCCAAAGTATTGGAGCCTCAGCTTCAGGATCTGTCCCTAGGATAAATGCCTCATGTTGCTGCTTCAGACCTGTAAAGAGAATACTTCTCCTAGAGTTGCAAGCTTTTGGTTTAGCCACTGCTAGATGTCCATTTCACACAAACTTGAAATGCTACAATTGGCATAGGAAGCTGCCTTAAACTGACTCAGAATATCTGTCTACCTGGCCCAGTATTGACCTGCAGCAGCTTTCTGGTGGTGGTCTTTCCCATCACCTGCTTACCTGAACCTTTTAATTCAAGGATAGGAAGCCTGAGCACTTCAGATGACAGTAGACTCCAACTCCCATCAGCCCCAACCAGCATAACCAATGGAGCTGTAGTTCAGCAAGTTCTGAAAGCCTACAGCAGGTTTGGAGAACTTTAGACCCTCCAGAACTGCAACTCCCATCAGTCCAGCAAGCATGGCCAATTGCCAGGGATTATTGAAGGTGAAGACCAGCAACACCTGGAGGACCAAAGGTTCCTCACACTGGGCTATAGTCCCCTCACCTTGCACTAAACCAGGCATCCCCAACCTGCAGCCCTCCAGATGTTTTGGCCTACAACTCCCATGATCCCTAGCTAACAGGACCAGTGGTCAGGGATGATGGGAAGTGTAGTCCAAAACATCTGGAGGGCCAAAGGCTGGGGATGCCTGCACTAAGCTATGCCTCCTCCCCATGAAGCCATGTTTAACTCCATAACACACAAACACTAAACTTCTGCTGCTGGTACCTGCAGATCAATCTCTGTTAAAGGGGCAGAGGAATGTCAGGCCATTTTTGTCCAAGCCAGTTAGCACTCCAATGGCTCTGTGATTTTATTTTGGATTGTATAGAGCACCTGGGTTTTAAATGCCATCACAATGGAATGTGAAGGGAGGCAGCATGTAATCTATCAACATCAGTGAAAATGGAAGGTGCAAGCAATATCTTTATCCAATGAACTCATGGGACATGGCTCTCTCTTGGATAAAACTGTACTCTGGCTATATAGAGAACTGCTCATAACTGTCCTCTCTAACCCAGAACGCAGGACATCAGAGCCTCTCTGTATTGCTAAGTGCAGATTTGTTAGGGAACCGTGTTAATACGTTATTAATTTCCAAAGTGTCCAGCACAGTTTAGATCAATATCATTTCAAAACACCTTTTTCAGCTGAGGGCCAAAGTCTCTTCTGGGCAGCCTTTGAGGGACCACATGCCAGGGGTGGGCAAGGCCAGAGTAAAAGGTGGGCAGAGCAACAAATGCAAATTTTACCCCTGTACAGCAAGCTCTTTGTAGCCATGATCCAGTAAAGCCAGAGGCATTATCAGAGTTCAATGGCATATCCCAGCCAGGCAAAAATACTCAAGAAGAGTTCAAAGCAGGGTCAGTGATGAGCATAGTCGGGGGAGAATCCTAAGGATGGTTAGAGATGACTGGAGGACCATATTTGACCTGAGGTTCCATCCCCATGCTCTACAAGAGCTGACTCAAATGAAAAAAGAGCAGAACCAAGACAAATCTACTGTTTCTTTTAAAAAGAAAAATGCTTACAGCTTTTAAAGATGAAATACACCACCCTTGTTTCAACGTTGCTTCTAAATTAAAAACTAAATGCAATTTAGCCACTGTTTCCACAGCTGATGCTGCCAAATTGACTAATACTGTAGGAAGACCTGAAAACAAACCACAAGCATAGAATTAATTATCTTTTTTTGAAAAATGTATATCCCATGTTCTTTTCCTTTCTGATGTTTAGTGTTGTTGTTTTCTTAGCCTATATTTGTTTTTAGCACCGACTAGAAAGCAAGAACTCAAAGGGAAACCCAGCTTAAGGCTAGATACATTTACCTTAAAGCAAGTTTCATGGAACGCAGTAGGGCATACTTTGGAGTAGGCATGCAGGGAATTGTATTTTAATATTGTATACCTATTGTATTTTTATATTGTATTGTATATTGTATACATTACATAAAGGTAAAGGTAAAGGTACCCCTGCCCGTACGTGCCAGTCTTGACAGACTCTAGGGCTGTGTGCTCATCTCACTTAAGAGGCTGGGAGCCAGCGCTGTCCGAAGACACTTCCGGGTCACGTGGCCAGCGTGACGAAGCTGCTCTGGCGAGCCAGCACCAGTGCAGCACACGGAAATGCCGTTTACCTTCCCGCTATAAAGCGGTACCTATTTATCTACTTGCACCCGGGGGTGCTTTCGAACTGCTAGGTGGGCAGGAGCTGGGACCGAACGACGGGAGCTCACCCCGCTGCGGGGATTCGAACCGCCGACCATGCGATCGGCAAGTCCTAGGCGCTGAGGTTTTACCCACAGCGCCACCCGCGTCCCTATACCTTACATAGCTCTGTTCAGATCTATCGTACAGTAGAAAGTGGTGTCTCCAATTAGCCATGCCCTTCTGCTTTACACAGAACTCCTGGGAAGCAATTCTTCATTGGTCAGATGACAGCTAGAATATTCAATCATACCAACTAACATCTACTCAGAGGAGACTCACTGAAATTAATGGTCAAAGTTAGCCATATCTATTAATTTCAGCTACCCAATTCCACTGCTGGAAGCCAGTGCAAGGACTCTAGCTAGTGCAACAGGGCTTTTATCCCTCTCTTCCCTCCCCAAAATCTGCTCTGGAGGGTTGGAAGAAGCCCAGAACATAATGCAGGAGAAGGGATGATGTTCTGTCAGACCAACAGAAATGCTTGTGCTGATGGTATCAGCTCTTTAGCCCTATGGTTAATAATAATAATAATAATAATAATAATAATAATAATAATAATAATAATAATAATAATAATAATAATTTATTTATACCCCGCCCATCTGGCTGGGCCTCCCCAGCCACTCTGGGCGGCTTCCAACAAAAGATACATTAGATACATTAAAACATCAGTCATTAAAAACTTCCCTAAACAGGGCTGCCTTCAGATGTCTTCTAAAAGTCTGGCAGTTGTTTTTCTCTTTGACATCTGATGGGAGGGCATTCCACAGGGTTGGTGCCACTACTGAGAAGGTCCTCTGCCTGGTTCCCTGTAGCTTCACTTCTCGCAGTGAGGGAACCGCCAGAAGGCCCTCGGCACTGGACCTCAGTGTCCGGGATGAACAATGGGGGTGGAGATGCTCCTTCAGGTATACTGGGCTGAGGCCTTTTAGGGCTTTAAATGTCAGCACCAACACTTTGAATTGTGCTCGGAAATGTACTGGGAGCCAATGTAGGTCTTTCAAGACTGGTGTTACATGGTCTCGGCAGCCACTCCCAGTCACCAGTCTAGCTGCCGCATTCTGGATTAGTTGTAGTTTCTGGGTTACCTTCAAAGGTAGCCTCACATAGCACACATTGCAGCAGTCCAAGTGGGAGATAACTAGAGTATGCACCACTCTGGTGAGACAGTCCACCGGCAGGTAGGCTCTGTTTGAATTTACCTGCGCTTCCATGGACAGCTGTGTGCCCAAAATTACTCCCAGGCTGTGCATCTGGTCCTTCAGGGGCACAGTTACCCCATTCAGGACCAGGGGAACCCACATACCTACCTGTCACCTAAACAGTACTTCTGTTTTGTCAGGATTCAACCTCAATCTGTTAGCCCTTTGCAATTGGAAGTTCTGTTGAGACACATGGTCAGCAGCTGCTGAGAGACCCATGTCCATCAATTTGTTGAATCTTTTGAGAACATTTGCCCAAGTTAGCAACATCTTGTACCAGTGCATACATTAATTAAATGATACTTTATATATGGGGTTGTTGTTTT
Source organism: Podarcis muralis (assembly GCF_964188315.1). Classification (NCBI taxonomy): domain Eukaryota; kingdom Metazoa; phylum Chordata; class Lepidosauria; order Squamata; family Lacertidae; genus Podarcis; species Podarcis muralis. The sequence continues at coordinate 8,052,430 of NC_135669.1, read as the reverse complement.
TAAACCCACACATTTAAAATGAATACATACAAGTCACAGCAATATGGAACATATCTGTGTGAAGTGAGGAAGTAAAATCTTACTCCTGTCCAGGTTTTGGCAACACCAGGACCAGTGAGCAGGTGACTTTGAAGGCCTCCTGCATCAGTGAACACACTGCAACCATCATCATCATCATCATCATCACCATCACCTTATCATCCTTGGTATAGCTATTTGTCTGCCCCATAAGTTTGCTTGTTGATGAGCTTCCAATTTTTTTAAAAAAACTTTTTAGTGAAGGTAGACATGGTCCCTGCCAACCAGTCTACTTGAACCAAGGCTGATCTCCTCCACCAGGTCCAATTAGACCTGAGGCTCAAACATTTGGTGGATTTTCAAGAGCATGGCCCCAAAGTAAAAAAACACACATTCCAGGCAGAAGCTTTGCATTCTCTTGTCAGTTTGAAGGCTTGTTAGCGATTCTCCTCTGATTTAATTCCCTCTGATTAGCAAGATTGCTGACTTCCAGAGCAAGAGGTGAGGGTGAAAGTTTAACAATGTTCTGATTGCATCCCCTATTTAGCAAGGAGGTGTTCCTGCATTATGTTTTACAACAGATCTTGATTTCTGTAGGTTTCGCAAAGACCGTTGGTTCAGTTTGGCTTGTTTGTTGTTGTTGTTGTTTATGAGTGGAGTTTAAAGGCAGATGGGCAGCATAAATGTCACAGCAAACTCAGGACTATGTCAATATCTAATTATAGAGCTGAGAGGTCTGTTGGTTGGGTATTTTTAGCTTGGTGAAGTGCAGCCTGAGAGGAGAGATGATAGCCATCTCCAAATATCTAAAGGGCTGTCACGTGGAGGATGGAAGAAGCTTGTTTTATCCTGCTCCAGAAGCTAGCACCTGAACCAATGGATTCAAGCTACAAAAAATGAGATTCTGACTAAACATCAGGAAGAACTTTCTGATGGTAAGAGCTGTTCGACCATGGAACAGACTCTCACAAGAGGTGGTGGACTCTCCTCCTTGGAGGTTTATGAGCAGAGGTTGGATGGCCATCTGTCTTGTATGACCTAGTTGAGATTCCTGCATAGCAGGAGGTTGGACTATATTATCCTCAGCATCCTTTCCAACTCCACAATTCCATGACTCTAAGGGACCTCAGAGGTTAAAAAGTCTAATGCACTGCTCAGTGTAGGAACTGCAATACAGATGCAACATCCCTTACAAGCCCTGCTTAAATATCCAAGGGAGTCTCTTTCACTGTTGAGCGACTCTTGTCATTAGAAAGCCTCTCTAAATGTTTAACCAAAATATATTTCCTTGCAAATTCCATTGATTGGTTCTAGTCATATCCCCTAGTACTAAAGAGAACAAGGTGGATCCATCTTCTTCTTGATCACAGTGGAGTCACATTGGGAGGTGGTTTGGGGGGACATGACCCCCAGCACAAGGATGTTCCCCCACAATAGAAGAAGAAGAAGAGTTTGGATTTGATATCCCACTGCATCACTACCCTAAGGAGTCTCAAAGCAGCTAACATTCCCCTTTTCCTTCCTCCCCCACAACAAATACTCTGTGAGGTGAGTGAGGCTGAGAAACTTCAGAGAGAAGTGTGACTGGCCCAAGGTCACCCAGCAACTGCATGTGGAGGAGCAGGGAAGTGAACCCGGTTCACCAGATTACGAGTCTACCGCTCTTAACCACTACACCACACTGGCTCCCTTGTTGAGGCCAGAGCTGCAGTGAGGGAACCATGCGCGGGCCAGGCCTTTGGGGCCTGGCTCCAGAGCAAGAGGGATCTACAGAAGCAGCTTCTGTAAGCTGGCCGCAGCTCCACTCCCAGGTCAGACCTGACCCGGAGGGGGGGGCAGAAGCGGCAGCAGTGTTGCCACCCCTCTCCTCCACTGGGACTGGATAATCTAACCCCAGCCACACAAAGCCGTACAGGGCTGCCAGGGCAGCATGTGTGTGCCCTTGAAGCAAGCGGCAAAGGCTGGGCTGGTGCAGCCACACTGGGCTCCCTCTGTGCAATGTATGCCACCCCAGGAAACAGTAGCACACACTTCAACTCTGCATGACCATCCTTTAGATGTTTGAGGACCACTATCTTGAATCCTCTCAATTTCCTCTTCTCCAGACTGAACACACCTAGCTCTTTCAATCATTCCTCTCAGGACTTGGTTTCCATTGGTCCCTCACCATCTGGAGGCCCTCCTCTGGACCTCCATGCTCCAGCTTGTCAACACCCTTCTGAAAATGTAGCACCCAGAATGGGACACTGTGAGAGTAATTCCATGGAGGCGCAGGTCAATTCTGTGTCCAGGGCAGCTGTCTACCAGCTCCATCTGGAATGCAGACTGAGAGCCTACCTGCCCATACTGTCTCACCAGTGGTACATGCTCTGGTTATATTCCACTGCTGCATTGCTTCCATTGATTGCTGCAATGTGCTTTATGTGGGGCTACCTTTGAAGGTGACCCAGAAACTACAACTAATCCAGAATACGGCAGCTAGACTGGTGACTGGGAGAGGCTGCTGAGACCATATAACACCAGTCTTGAAAGACCTCCATTGACTCCCTGTACATTTCCGAGCACAATTCAAAGTGATGGTGCTGACCTTTAAAGTCCTAAACAGCCTCGGCCCAGTACACCTGAAGGAGTGTCTCCACCCACATCGTTCAACCAGGACACTGAGGTCCAGCGCTGAGGGCCTTCTGGCGGTTCCCTCACTGCAACAAGTGAAGTCACAGGGAACCAGGCAGAGGGCCTTCTCGGTAGTGGCGCTCACCCTGTGGAACGCCCTCCCATCAGATGTCAAAGAAATAAACAACTATCTGATGTTTAGAAGACATCTGAAGGCAGCCCTGTTTAGGGAAGTTTTTAATGACTGATGTTTCAATGTATTTTTAATCTTTTGTTGGAAGCCGCCCAGAGTGGCTGGGGAGGCCCAGCCAGATGGGCGGGGTATAAATAATAAAGTTGTTGTTGTTGTCGTCATCATCATCACTTTGGCTAGCAGAAGTTGGGGGCATTCAGCAGGGAAAATCTATTACCATCATGCCATTCTGGTGAGCTTCCAGAGCCACATAGGTGCCCATTGTTTGAATTTTAAAGAAGCTGGTTCTTGAATTTTGCCCTCAGGTTACTGAAACAACATCCTTAGTGTTCCAGGTTGTGACTCTGCAGAGATATTGGTAGAACTTAACAAGGGAACAAGTCATATAAATAACAGGAAACCAAGACGCTACTCAGCTCCCTGTGGAGAAAATGCAGGTAGTTTTCTCCATGGGGAGCTGACCAGGGTCCTGAACTCTTATTACCATCTTACCTATGTCCACTTGTCAAGGCTTAGCAGTTTCTGTGTGAGATCCCAGTCTGGAATAGGAAGCAAGGTTCTTCTAACATTGTTGTATAAAAACCAAACTCTGACTTATCATTCCTGGACCTGGTATAAACTTAAAATATTGTCTCTCTTCCCAGGATCATTTCTCACACAGATTTCTCCATCCCTAAAAAATTAATTCCTCCCCCAAATGCATTTTCCCTTCAATTAATTGTTCATTCCACCAACGTTCATTCCTTTTCCAGATGCATATTTCCTTCCAAGGGAAAACCCAAATCAAAGAAAGGCACACAAAGACAACAATGCCATCTTAATATTATTTTTTTCTTCTTCTTCTTCCCCCTACAGCATGCTTCTTTATTTAAAATGAGAGGATACGTTATAAGGGAATCAAAAATTGTCAGGGGGTGGCATCATCTGGGAGAGGTTTCAAACAAAAATAAAGGATTTATACAATTAGCTAGAATTAAACGAAGCTGCATAAACAAGCCTAGCAAAAAAGGCTCCGAGAGGGAGGGGGGAAAGGAGCTTTGTAGTGTCTGGTGCTATTTTCTCTTTTGATGTTTGTTTTTTCTGCATCATGCCAACAATTTATGCCATCTCGGGGGTGCTTTGCTAAGGCTATTTTGCAGCAAAAAAAATAAATAAAGCGTGCTTTAAATATTTTTAGCGGCAGTTTTAACAAAAGCAGGAATAATGGGGGGTTTTTTTGTAAGGAATTATAATTCCATCAGCATAATAAGGCCTATGTGATGCTCAGCTACTCCAGTGCATTTGTGAAACTGCAGCAAGATTTGGAACTAGGGTGCCAAGGAGAGAACTGGTCAAAGATGCAGCAGTGAAATGGCAGCAAATTTAGGATTGGCACATGCATGAACTTCATCCTTTTCTGACTCATCTCAGTCTTGCAAAATGTATTCCTTGTGACATTTGGCCTAAGCATGCTATTTTTGCAGATGTGGGGATTTAGCATCATGATTCCAGAGATATTGTGCAGGAAGTGTGCTTCATCAGCCAGGAATACAGGCCTAGTTTCAAGCAATTGGAAGAAAATGTTACAATAGTGTTATCTCTTTCCCATGCTCCCTTAAATGTTGATCTTTAGTATATTTTGCATTCATTTATTTATTTGTATTTGTAATGTTCTAGTTTTCAAAAGCTTGTAAACCACTTAGAGATTTTATTTGAGGCAGATGTAAAATGCTATAGATATTATTTTAATAAGCAAATACGTTCATAAGTTAATTGTTTTAGCCAAAGGCCATGACGAGCTTGTAGCAAAAGTATTAATAAAATAATACAGAACATTCATCCATAATATAAACTGACATCCATAATGTGAGGGAGAGAAGATACCAGAGACACCAACAAGCTTAACTTTAACTGGAGTTCAGATTAAGCCTCCAAATCATCAAAACAACTTGCAGAGATTTTATCTAATTCCTTTCTCCTGATTTTTTTTCTCCAGCTGGTGCGTGGAGGGCTACTCTGTGTGTTATGAAGCTATTATTGGCACACAAAAGAAACTGAGCCATTTCTACTGTTTTGTACCTGCTTGCTAGTGTGAACAAAGGCTTCAGAAAGTGATTCTGTGAGCCGCCCTGAGATCTTATGATGAGGGGCGGTATATAAATTAAATAAATAAATAAACAAACTCTTGGGTTTCTATATAAGCTAACAGGCTAACAGATAATAAGTGATGTCTTCCACCTGAAGTTGGCCACAAATACAAATTCTGTCTGTAACAGCCATTCAAGACTGTAGTGGGCATCACTTGGAAACTCAACTCAGTAAAGGCATTTCTTAAGGAAGCTGTTGAATTTAGTCAAATAACTAGATCTAAAATACTCTGTTCTCAGGAATGGCTACCAAGGAGGAAATTGGGTGTTTCTGATTAGTTGCAGGTCCCTCCTGGATTCTGTCCAGGAGAGTCAAGGCCTTAGTTGACACTTATTCAATGTCAATGAAGAGCTCAGTTTTGGAAAATAATAGTCTAAAACGTATTGACAAGCTTCTTTTCAGAGTTGGTTACCACCTAATTTCATATAGCACAGTGCAAGAAAAGCTCAAATGTAACAATTCTTTCAATATGCTTTAACTGAGTCCACCCAACAGTCCACCCTTGTCTTAATTGTGGGCCACCTGAATTTTGAATGAAGAAGAGCTGCTCATATTCTTGGCCATAGAGAGTGTACCTGCTGGGAGATGGAGGGAAATATGAAGAATGAAGGTGGAAGAAAATCAGATTCACCCTGCAGGGGCAAAAGAGAGAAAGAGAAACAGGCTGACACTTGCATTTATTCACAGCTGTATGCACCCTAAAATGCCACACAAGATACTCACACATTTCCCACTACAACATTCAATCACAGCTGTAGCTTTGAAACCCATAAAACGATTCTCCAATAAAACCAACCAGGTGAAATATGCATTAGAACTCAAAATACTCCGTACTCAAATGATTTTTTAAAAAAGAAAAAGAAACCCCATTCCTGTTAAACTACAGACATGAAAAACTAGCTCAAATAAGGTCTTGGAAACATTGTGCTCCAACAAGGGCTTTTTCACATATCAATCTTAAATCAGTCTAGGCTGAAATCAGTCTAGAATATGAATGCAAGGCCTCCGTTAGCTTGAATGGGCATTCTGTGCCTCTCATGCATTCTCCTTTTCATTGATATTCACATGAACATTAAACAGCCCAGGAGTGGTTCAAAGGTGCTTATTAGCATCACATGGAAAAACAAACTTAGGTTTTTATGTATCTCTAGGGAAAAGGAGCTTCAATGGAGGGTCAGGTACTTAGAGCAAGCCTCTATGCTTGCTTGAACTTCACCTAGGGGAGCACTGCCCCTATGATCATGATAGCTTGCTATGAAAGATCTTGCTGCCTGGGGATGTGCTCTGCTGCAATGAGTGGATAAGCGCTTTCCCAGAGAGAGCATATCAACTGGAACAGGGCTGGTGCTCAGCAGCCCTTTCTGATATTCTGAACCACTATGATTTTGTACTGAATTGTATTGTTTTTGTTTCCTGTCCTATTTAGATACTCTTCTTCTTCTTCTTCTTCTTCTTCTTCTTCTTCTTCTTCTTCTTCTTTGGTGATCACTCATAGCCGAGTAAGATTGTCTTCCATAAATATGGTTTTAACAATGAGTCCGTAAGTGACTGTGGAGGCCAATTCTGGATCCACACGTCTTTCCACAGTGGGAGCATTGGTTTCCGGGAGGGAGTTGATCACGGTGTGGATTTGCCAAGCTTGCCTTCCTCTTAGCACCTTTCTCCCTTGCATCCTGAGTTCAAGTGTCTTCAAAGCCCATGACACCTTTGGTAAAGGGTGTTCTCCAATTGGAGCACTCACAGGCAAGTGTTTCCCCATTGTTGGTGTTTATACTACATTTTTTAAAATTTGCCTTGCGACAGTCTTTAAGCCTCTTTTGTTGACCACCAGCATTACGCTTTCCATTTTTAAGTTTGGAACAGAGTAGTTGCTTTGGAAGACAATCATCAGGCATCTGATTGCAATGCTCACTAATTTTAATGATATTGCATTTTTTTTGTGGGCCACTTTGAGTTCAATAGAGAGCCAGTGTGGTGTAGTGGTTAAGAGCGATAGACTCGTAATCTGGTGAACCGGGTTTGCGTCTCCGCTCCTCCACATGCAGCTGCTGGGTGACCTTGGGCCAGTCACACTTCTTTGAAGTCTCTCAGCCCCACTCACCTCACAGAGTGTTTGTTGTGGTGGAGGAAGGGAAAGGAGAATGTTAGCCGCTTTGAGACTCCTTTGGGTAGTGATAAAGCGGGATATCAAATCCAAACTCTTCTCCTCTTCTTCTTCTTCTTCTTCAATATCATTGTTTGAAAAGCAGGATATAAATATTAAACCAAATCAAAAACGGTATTTAACTGGAATGAAGCAACTTGTAAAAAATGTGATGTAGCGTAAGAGAAAAGATGGGGGTGGGGAACCTTTTGCAATCCTAGGGCCACATGCCTGCCCCTTAGTAACCTTTTCTTGGGGGTGGTCCATGTGGGCATGGCCCACAAAAATCACTAAAGACATGCAGCATAAAACAATAAAACAGCAGTAGCAGAGCAGGTCAAACAAGAAAATCCCTTTAATGCCAGGGCAAGTTCATAGTTCACTGCATCTTTCCAACAATCCTGTGAGGAAATCTAGGTGATCGGTTGAGCTGGTCCAATCTATGCTGTTAATTTTATATTATTCTCAGTTTCTCATGTTTCCAATCTTAAATTTAGTTCTCCACATTTCTTCATCAGTTTGTGATTTTAAAAAAAGTTCTCATATAATAGTGGGGTCAATGGTCCAGAAGGTGGTTTCTGTACATGCTGGTGTAGGGGAGTCAGGAGCAGATGAGACATGTCCGCCTGGGAAGGTAGCCCATCTAGGAGAAGGAAAAGTCTTATCCTAAACCTCTGCTACCTAGCAGGATATATTCAGGAGAAGAAAGGGCTAAAGAGTATATCCTACACAAATCCAGAGTGGAGTTCTTCAGGCAGTTGAATGGTGCCTTGTACGCATCCTTCCACAACTCCTGCAGCCAAGCTGGTGCCCAACATATTGCTCTGCTTTCCTTTGGACCACATCAGTGAGGCTGAGAAGGGGGTTTTGCTGCCTGGGCAGCCCAGGACTTCCACACACAACACCCAGGCTTGTGCCCCAAGGAAGACACTTCAGTGCTGTTCACCCAGCTGTTAACCTTAACTCCCGGAGGTGCACTCCATTGTCTCTTGAGACAGACAGAAGCAAACTGTAGCATATGCATTTTTCTACACGTTACTCGTTTGGAATACGATGTGGAAAAATTCAAAGAAGTAGAATTTTTTAAGCATGTCCGTTTCCATTTTGGAAGGTGTGAATGAGGTATGTTGGCTTTCAAATATTTAACTTAATCAAATTCCTCCCCCTCTCTAGCCTAGGGCCCAGTCAGCCCTGTCCTCCAGTCTCCCAACTGGCAAAACCACACTCCAACATATTTCTGCCCTACTTCACCACTATACTTAATGTGTGGTTTTGGCCCCAAATTGAATGCTGGGATCAGACAGAAGAACAAGATATTTCTCCTGCACGATCTCACTGGTTTGACGGTTTCCTGTTTCTTGCCATTACTTGGGGACTCTATTTATAAAGGTCCTCTGTCACCAATTACAAGGGTTCCAAAGAATGAGAAAATATTTCTCCCCAAACCAGACAGTACCGGCCTGCTAAAAGCCTGACAACAAGCCTCAGTGGTGTCATTCAAGCTGAGTGGCAGCTGAACATTGAAGGCACAGTAAATTGGAAACCACTTAGAAGTAATTGGAATATTTTAATTTCATAGCTGGGCAGAAAAGAAATTACATTCTTCTGTGAAAAGATATTTTTAAAAAACAAAACCAAAAAACTAGCCCTCTGAAATATACTCTGGAATGTTTGCACTGAGGCAGCAAAAAACAAAGTTTCGTTTGTTGTAAAAGAGCAGGGAAGAACTGTATTTTGGGAATTAAAATGGCAGCTCCCTGACATATCCAGTGGGCACTGACTGGAGAATGGCACAAGGGCAGGGGAAGGCATTGTTTAAAGTGAGACCCATCAGACAGTGGGAGTTGGCCCTGCCTGGGAGCTTCCTGACATTTCTGGATGCTGATTCTAGGGCAGTTCAGCAGAATAAAAGCCAGATCAATGAACTGCTCCACAGCAGCGGCAGAAAAAACCGAAACAAGGGTGCAAATACCAGAAGGCAAAGGCAGCAACTGATATGAGTTGTGTTCAAGCAGGTGTAAGCAAAACATGTGAACCAGGCTATTATTGGATTCTTCCTGCGGAACACCCTCCCATCAGACGTCAAAAAGATAAACAACTGCACAATTTTACCAAGACATCTGAAGACAGCCCTGTACTGGGGAGCTTTCAATGTTTGATGTTTCAATCAATGCCTGAGGCATTATTGAGTTTAACACTGACCCAGTGCAGCCACAGTGCACTTGTGAAGTTCACATACCCACGGTTCTTGTACCAACGAGGAAGTATTCCTTCCAATCCTTTGCTGTGGGGCCACAGGAGGAGCCTGTAAATGGGCCCAGAAGTGGGGAGGACCCAATCCCTCCTGCCTTAGGAAACAACCTTGCCCAGAGTAATTATGCTTATTTGGCTGTTTGCAGATGCTCTGTGTTGCTATATTTGAATTAATATCACAGTTATGCTTTCTTACGTCTTCTTTAAGGGTGTGCTGGCAATTCCACCTTAAAAAGAGAAATGGACTTTCCGTAGCTAAGAAGTACCTTGAAGCAGGGGCAAACGAAGGCGCCGTGACACCTGGGGCGGGACATCGCCATGTAGGGTGCCTGTGCAGCGTCACTATGTACGACGCATGCGCCGTATGACGCCGCACATGTGCTGTACATAGCGGTTTGCCAGCACCGGCACTCCAGCGCCATACGGACAGTGCTGGGAACCTCTGCTCATGGCTACAGCCGTGAATGGAGGATCTTCCGCAGTTGTAGTGGTGACAGAGGGATCCCACCACTGTCCATATGGCGCTCGAGCGGCGCCAGTGGCAAACCACTATGTACAGCACATGTGCGCTGGTGTTACGTACAGTGCGTGCATGCGTCGCTGCACATCCGCTGTACATACCGATTTGCCACCAGCGCCGGCATCCTCTGCTCACGGCTGCAGCTGCAAACGGAGGATTCTCCACATGAGGCTGCGGCGGCGCAATGGCTGCTTGCGCCATTGCACCAGGACGCCAGGGCAAGCACCCCGCAGGGTGCCGCCTTGTCACCCTCCCAGATGTGGAACCCAGGGCAAACCACCCCCCACCCGCCCCGTTGCGATGCCACTGCCTTGAAGTGTGTTGAGTGAACAAATAGTTAATGGGGAGATGTTAAAGCACTAGGGCTGTGCACCAGATTTGGCTGAGTCCAGAGTCAAATCATGGCTATTCAGAGAGATGCAGGCATTGGCAGCGGCAGAGCAAGCCGATCAGGTGCCTGGGGCGGTGCACCTGCCCTGTGCCCAGGGGCGGGGCCTGTTGCCCCTGGGGGTGGGGCCAGCCGGGGCACGACGCTCTGTGGGGCCTCCAAGGAGTCTGCCTGCCTCCTCCCACTCAGCCGCCCTACAGCTGGGAGGGAGGCAGTGGGTGGACCATTTGGGCAGCACAGAGCCTGTGCATGCCCAAGCCACTGCATCTCTCCCAGGAGAAACACGTGGCTCTGGTGCGCTGAAGGCCCCGTGGTGAGTGCCGCCAGGCATTTTGTCACCCCCCTCAGTGGTGACAATCAGGGTGACCAGCCCCCAAACCCAACCCTTCCTCCACCCCTGGGCATTGGTCAAGTCAGGCTGAGATTGCTATGAGTCCTTGTGAGCCAGGTTAGATGGCTCAGAGTGATACAAGGATGTTGGGGCGAGGCATCAGGCAGAAAGGAGATGTGGGCATCAGTTAGGAAAACCTGCATAAAGGCTGAGACCCACCTGACCATGGGCTGCATCTCCCCAGAAGAAGGCAGGCACCCGATACCACCAGACTCTCTTTCCTCAACAGCTGTTGAGTAGGGCATCAATCCTGTTGGGGGCTCACTCACAAGCAGCTTCCTCGTAGAGTTATCCCTTGTAAATGAGCACCCTGCAGAACTGCTCTTCTCTCACTTGGCATGGGGGGGATGCAGTGACTCCTCACCCCACCAGACCATGTGTTTAATTTTAAGTTTTTAAATATAAAGACTAGGGCAGGTTGGTCTACCAGAGGGGGCAGACTAGAGCCACAGGGGAGAGGGCAGGGCAAGAGGGCTGTGTGTAGCCCTAATAAACCCTCTGCAATCAAATTAGGATGGATCCAGGCTGACTGCTCTCTTTCACAGAACCTCCCTGCAAACAAATCAGAATGAATGCTGGGTGTAGGCCAGTATATAAATTCTAATGATGGTGGTGATGATGATGATGATGACGATGACTAGCATAAGAGCTTTTGCCCTACTTATGGGCTGCTGGAAGTATATGAGTGTCCACTAAGAAAACAGGATGGTAGATTAGATGGTCTCACCTTGTTTTAATCAGGAAAAACTCTCTTTATGTTCTTGTGCTTAACCTTGGCTGGCCCAGACCCTAAGTCAAGGGGTCTTCAAGGGGTCTTCTAAGGCCTTGCCCAGACAGATGGCTGCAAGCATACCTGTATTGTAGCTCCCAGAGCAGCCCTATGAAAAGCATTCCATCATCATTCACCCAAGAGTTTTTCTCATATATATCTATGTAGTATTCAATTTCACCTTCTCTGATAAAGCTTGCTGCTGCTCTTATCATTTCATTAAATGCACAGCAACAGATGGTAGAAGTCAGCATTTTTATTCAACCTGATATTGGAAATACTTGTATGTGTGTGTGTGTTATTCCACTGTAAACCATTCCGGGGGGGGGGGGGGATTAAGAGGTTGTAAACAAAGCATCATAAAAACTCTGTACAGCAGAACTGGTAATGGAGGTGCTGAGGAAATGAGAGAAAAACTACCTAATTAGAAAAAAATGACTGGATGGAGATCTGGCCATTGACTTCAGACAGTGTGTGAAATCCTGTGAAAACTGGCTTGTGGAAAGGGATGATTGAGAAATCGGTTCAGTTTGTTTTTTTTTTTTAATATTTTTTATTGCTTTGTTTTCCAGGTTCAAAGTACAACGTCAATACATCGTCGATAACACAACCAAAGCTTTTTTTACAAAATGAGAGAAAACAAAAAAGAATACACTTTTCCAAGTCTTTTTTTCCATCATCAACTGGACTTCCCCACATCCTCCATCCCTGCATTCTTTACAATAAAAATCAACAGCAAATTAATACCTTGTTTCATGTGTTTTTGTATTTTCATCTAAATATTTACTCTAAAAGTTAAACTTTTCTCAGTCATAACTTAGTTTCAATCATTTCCGAATCTCAATACTGAAGCATGTTTTTCTCAAGACTTAGCAAATTCTCAACATTCATATAACTTAAAATGTTTTTGTAAATAGTCCTTAAATTTTTTCCAGTCCTCTTCCACTGCCTCTTCTCCCAGGTCTCGGATTCTGCCAGTCATTTCAGCCAATTCCATGTAGTCCATCAGTTGCGTGTGCCACTCTTCCAGTGTGGGTAACTCCTGTGCCTTCCAGTATTTGGCTATAAGGATTCTTGCTGCTGTAGTTGCATATAAAAAGAAAGTTCTATCTTTCTTTAGCACTCTCTGGCCCACAATGCCCAGGAGGAAGGCTTCTGGTTTCTTATGAAAGGTATACTTAAATACCTTTTTCAACTCGTTATAAATCATTTCCCAAAAAGCCTTCACCCTCGGGCATGTCCACCAAAGGTGAAAGAATGTTCCTTCAGCCTCCTTACATTTCCAACATTTATTATCAGACAAATGATATATCTTTGCAAGTTTGACTGGGGTCATGTACCACCTGTACATCATTTTCATAATGTTTTCTTTTAAGGCACTACATGCCGTAAATTTCATACCGGTGGTCCATAACCTTTCCCAGTCTTCAAACATAATGTTGTACCCAATATCTTGCGCCCATTTTATCATGGCTGACTTAACTGTCTCGTCTTGAGTATTCCATTTAAGCAACAAGTTATACATTCTTGAAAGCACTTTCGTCTTAGGTTCAAGTAGTTCTGACTCTAATTTTGATTTTTCCACCTGGAAACCAATTTTTTTGTCCTTTTTGAAGATCTCTAAAATTTGGGCGTAATGAAACCAGTCTCGCACCTTTCCTTTCAATTTTTCAAAGCTCTGCAACCTCCAAGTGTCCCCCACTTTTTCTATTATTTCACAATATTTTGCCCAGCCACCCCCCATATTAAGTATTTTTGTGGCCTTAGCCTCCATCGGTGACAACCACCCCGGAGTCTTATTTTCGAGTAAGTCCTTGTATTTAATCCAGACAGTAAACAAAGATTTCCTGACAATATGGTTTTTAAATAACTTATGAGACTTTACCTTGTCGTACCACAAATATGCATGCCATCCAAAAGCATTGTTAAACCCTTCCAGATCTAGGACATCAGTGTTTTCTAGCAAGAACCAATCTTTCATCCAGCAGAAGGATGCAGCTTCATAATACAACCTTAAGTCCGGCAGGGCAAATCCCCCTCTTTCCTTCGCATCTGTTAGTATTTTAAATTTTATTTGGGGCTTTTTGCCCTGCCAGACAAACTTCATAATGTCCCTCTGCCACTTTCCAAAACACTCCACCCTGTCCACGATCTGCAGGGCCTGAAACAAAAACAACATTCTTGGCAATACATTCATCTTAACTGCTGCGATTCTTCCCAACAAGGAAAGTTTCAGTCTTGACCAGATTTCTAAATCCTTTTTGATTTCAGACCAACATTTTCCATAATTATCTTTAAACAAATTCAAATTTTTCCCAGTCAAATTAACCCCCAGGTATTTCACTTTTTTAACCACATTTAGTTCCGTTTCCTTCTGGAACCCCTCTATTTCTAAAGGTGTCAAGTTTTTCGCCAGGACCTTAGTTTTTTGTTTATTTAACTTGAATCCCGCCACCCGACCAAACTCATGGATTAGTTCTAAAGCTCTTTTTGTACTGGGTTCTGGCTCCTGTAGTGTCAAAACCAAATCATCTGCAAAGGCCTTCAGTTTATATTGTTTTCCTCCGACCTGTATTCCTTCCACCCGCTGGTCCTTCCTAATCAAGTTTAGCAAAACCTCCAGAACAGAAATAAATAGCAAGGGTGATAGGGGGCACCCCTGTCGTGTTCCTTTTTCAATTTTAAACTCCTCTGTCACCACATTGTTTACTATCAATTTAGCTTTTTGTTCTGAATAGATTGCTTCAATACCGTTTTGGAACGCCCTTCCCACTCCCATCCCTTCCAAATTTTTCTTCATAAATTTCCAAGATATGTTGTCAAAGGCCTTCTCCGCATCTATAAATATCAAAACTGCTTTCGTATTCAAGTTTGTCTGTAGTAGTTCCAGGACATCCACAATGTTCCTAGTGTTGTCAGACAAATGCCTGCCAGGGAGGAAGCCTGCTTGGTCTTTATGAATTACTTCGTTTAAAACTTTTTTCAATCTGTTTGCCAAAATATCAGCAAAAATCTTGTAATCCACGTTTAGGAGTGAGATAGGACGATAGTTCTTAAGTTGAGTCTTTTCAGATTCCAATTTTGGTATCAAAGTAATGAATGCCTCTTTCCACGATTCTGGTGCCCCCTTCCCCTCCATAATTTGGTTGCATACCTCCATCAATGGTTGAGTCAAATATTCCTTCAATGTCTTATAATACTTGGAGGTAAGTCCATCTGGGCCCGGGGATTTGCCTAATTGCATGTTCTGAATGGAACTTTCAATTTCCTGTTGTGTTATTTTATAATTCAGGGCTGTTTGTTTATCTTGTGTTAGTTTTTCCAGGCCGTAGCTTTTTAAAAATTTATTTATCTCAGTCTCCACTTGGGGTCCTTGAGTGAACAATTTTTTGAAATATCTCTGGAAACACTTTCTAATTTCTTCTGGTTTCTGAATACATTCTCCTTCAACCTCTAGATTGGTAACAAAGAGAAATCGGTTCAGTTTGCATTTAAATGAGAACCTACCTGATTTACACTTTCTGAACCATTACAAAACCCTGAACACAGCTATCCCTTGGAATCTGCACTTCTCTGAAGTTTGAGATCTAGCACTCCAGCCAAAAAAATGAGTATATTGCGGGGAAGTGCACACATTGAGTGAAAATAATGTACAAAAATGCATTGTGTTGGTTCAAAGGTGGGGAACCACTAGACCATGTGCCTAATTCGGCCTGGCATGGCTCCCCATTTGGCCAACAAGCCCGCTCCCCCAAAACCACACCTACATGCCCCACATGCATGTGCCATGTGTGAAGCCTTAAAGTGTCATTCAAATTGCCCATTGTGGCCACTGCTGACCTGCTGCATACAAAAGTACATTGGATAAGAGGAAATTGCATAAACATGCATGCATATTAGGAGAAATTTGCACTCAGATGCTGACAATTTTTCATGGGGACTTTTGCAAGCCGATGTGGAGATGTGTAAGACTAAATTCAAGTTTGGAAAAAGTCAGAAACATAGAAACTGAAACTGACGGATTCACTCATCTCGAAACCCAACGCCACGAGAATAGCTCTTTACCACTCTCTAACTGAAAAACAGAGACACACCAGTGTTCTCATGCCAAGAGGCATTGCTGAATGACTGCCCTTCTCTCATTCCCCTTGAACTCTAAACACGCTCCTTGCTTCACCAGAAGATAGAGAGGTGAGTGCGAAATCTAGCTTACTGTAGAAAGGGAAAAAATTGTGTTCATTGCTCCACCAATTTTTGTCTCTGCACCCACCCAACCTAAGAGAGGAATGCAACCCTTAGGTGGAATTGCATTCCCAACCCCTCGTCTAGACATCAAGATCAACCATAGCAACACACAGTTGCATTGTATCAATTTTGTCCTATACAATGGTACCTCCGGTTGTGGACGGAATCCATTCCAGAGCTCCAGTCGGATCCCGAGGTTTCTGCAACTGGAGGGACCACTTCTGCGCATGTGGCGAAACCCGGAAAAAATACTTCTGGGTTTGCCACATCCGCATCCTGAAGGATTCGCAACCAGAGGTGTGCATATCCAGAGGTACCACTGTATTCCCCATTGATCCCAGTATTGCCTCCTCCTATTGGCAGTGGCTCCACAGGGGAATCTGGCAAATGGTTTTTTCTACTCACAATTTACAATTTTAAAAAGTTGGGCTAGCAGGATTTGGCAGGAGCTAATCTGGATTATTGGTTTGCAAAGGTATGGGATTTCATTGCTTGAAAATTCACATTTGAATTAAGAGTTCTTAGAGGTCAGAGTAAAACATAAATAAATTATTTGGATATAGTATGATTTTGTACCTTATGTGACTTAAAGGAAAGTGAGCAGTTCCCACTTCCAGCCTTTAAAGGGATTTGGATTATCTGGCTTGGAAGTTCAGTCAGTAGAGCACGAGACTCTTAATCTCAGGGTCGTGCGTTCAAGCCCCATGTTGGGCAAAAGATTCCTGCATTTCAGGGAGTTGGACTAGATGACCCTCGTGGTCCCTTCAAACTCTATAATTCTGTGAGTTCTCTCAGTGTTCATACCTCCTTATAGTGTTTCCTGTTTTGTTGCCCCTATTAACATGAAACAAAAAAAGGAAAAGTTATTAAAAATTGGTTCAAATGCTTACCTGATGTACTTGCCTGAATAGATCCCTTAACAAAGGTTTTCATTATTTGCTTGCCCAGAAACTTAACCGTAGTTTAATTTTTATTTGTTGCAATTAGGTTGAATTTTCCTTTGTTATATAAAGGTAAAGGTACCCCTGCCCGTACGGGCCAGTCTTGCCAGACTCTGGGGTTGTGCGCCCATCTCACTCAAGAGGCCGGGGGCCAGCGCTGTCCAGAGACACTTCCGGGTCACGTGGCCAGCATGACAAAGCTGCATCTGGCGAGCCAGAGCCGCACACGGAAACGTCGTTTACCTTCCCGCTAGTAAGCGGTCCCTATTTATCTACTTGCACCCGGGGGTGCTTTCGAACTGCTAGGTTGGCAGGCGCTGGGACCGAGCAGCGGGAGCGCACCCCGCTGCGGGGATTTGAACCGCCGACCTTTCGATCGGCAAGCCCTAGGCGCTGAGGCTTTTACCCACAGCGCCACCCGCGTCCCCTTTGTTATATAGTTTATACTAAAATGTATCTTTCTTTTTCTGTATGTTAAAAATCAATCAAAAGATTGTTTAAAAAATATTGCTAAATGAGACTCATATAACGGAGGTGGGCTTGTTATTTTTGGCAGAAACTCAGGGGACACCTGCCATGGCCGGAATAATCTCACCAGATGGTTTAAGCACCATTGCTGTCGGAGAGCGATAAAGTCATAACCACTTAATATGTGTGCATGTTAAATTAAAGCGGCTGCACAATTTCATTAGCCTCTGGCTGCCAGTCAACTTGGGGATATGAGCTTTTAACTTATCAATAAACCTAAATCTCTAGGATTAGGGATAAACGCTTAATGCAATCAGAGTTTGGGGGGAGGGGAGAGATGCTTCTGATTTCATGGTAATCAGGCAATTATAATGTCACAAGCACTGCGGGGGGCAGCTTTTTCTCATTACCCATTTTTATTGAGGGGTCTGGAGAAACACGGTTCCTCTGTGTGTGTAAAGGACAGTATTCATCATTGCACAAGGAAGCTTTTTGAAAAATCAATATGTGTTGGGCTTTTCATACTTTAAGAGTAAGCCCTATTTTGGCACCAATTTGAAGTTCACCTCTGTCTTTGTGACCATGTGGTAGAGAAGCAATGCGCGTGCATAGAACTGGAAATACATCAGTGACACATACTGTATGGCTAGATGGGGTTTTGATAGCTCCTTCTTCCCCAAAGGCCCCTAAATAATATAGCAGTAGTAGTAAGGATTGGGGCGTTATGTATTCAGTGGTCTGTGTTTGCCTGAGCTTTAGTCTGGACTAAGGATTCTGAGCTCCCGTGTCCTGATTCGATACATGATGTCCAATCACAGAACATTTCAGGATTTGGGCCTCTGCCATTGGCCCTTGAACTCTGAGCCGTGATTCGCAGTTTGGAAGTTTAGACAGCCAATCACATTTGGAGTGGGAGTGGCCCAGGCTTTCAGAAATGTATATAAGAAGTTGCTTTGCCTCTGTTTCCCAGTTATGTAGTTCAGAAAGGGTTCTTGCTGTTATCACTGTGTCTTGCCTCGTAGGAACCCACCTACACTTCATGGGGAACCTAGGAAACTGCCTTAAATTGAGTCAGACTATTGGTCCATCCAGTTCAGTGTTGCCTGCACTGACTGCCAGCGTCTCTCCAGGGTTTCAGACGAGAAATATTCCCAGTTCTACCTGGAGATGTTGGGGATTGAACCTGGGACTTTGTGTGTGTAAAGTAGAAGCTCGGCCACTGAGCTATGGCTAGCAGTATTGGGTTCCTACATCTTATAACCCAGCTCTGAAAGGACTGCATCTTACAATCAATGTCACTAGAGCACTTCTTCTCCCTCTCCCCATTCCTCCCCCTGTCACATCCTTTCTTCCACCCTCTTCTCAGCACAGGCACGATTCCTTGCGTTATTAATATGAATCGCCTGTCACACTAATAAATGAAAAGCGGCAGCTATAATAGCCCATCAGCCTAAGCCCAGAACTCCAGCTGGGAGCTTTCTCAGAGTGACCTGGAAAGAACAACAAGAGCGTCAAACAAGCCTGCACCGCGCGCACACACACACACAAACACACACCACACACTTTGTGCACAAACCACTTCCAATGGCAGTGCCTTAGATGGGGCTGGCTTGCCAGAGGCAGTCTCTGTCCATCTTCATTTGCAGAGCTCAGCCAAGACTTGCACTCTTCACGGGACTCAAAATCATCTGTAATTCCCATCATGAAATCTGCCACTCTTCTATATCACCTTCCCCCCCTCTCTCTGCCGACTCGAGCCTTCTGAAGGTCTTGCACTCCCTCATGACTCCTGGTTTTCTGTGTTTATTATTGTCTGTCCACAGAACACCCTTTGTTTTGTTTTGTATTAATAATAATAATAATAATAATAATAATAAATTTTATTTATATCCCGCCCTCCCCAGCCGAAGCCGGGCTCAGGGCGGCTAACAACACTAAAACATTATTATTATTTGTTTTATTATTGCCTTCATATCCCACCTTTTTCTGCACGGAGCTCAAGGTGGTGCAAAAGGTTCTCCCCCTCCTCAGTTAAGCTCCAGCTCCGAGGGCCTTCTGGAAGTTCCCTCCCTGTGAGAAGTGAGGTCATGGGGAACCATGCAGAGGGCCTTCTCGGTAGTGGCACCCGCCCTGTGGAGCGCCCTCCCAACAGATGTCAAGGAAATAAAAAACTATCTGACTTTTAGAAGACATCTGAAGGCAAGCCTGTTTGGGGAAGTTTTTAATGTTTGATGTTTTACTGTGTTTTTAACATTCTGTTGGGAGCCAAATGGGCAGGGTGTAAATAATAAATTATTAGTAGCTGTATTATTGGGACGCGGGTGGCGCTGTGGGTAAAAGCCTCAGCGCCTAGGGCTTGCCGATCAAAAGGTTGGCGGTTTGAATCCCCGCGGCGGGGTGCGCTCCCGCTGCTCGGTCCCAGCGCCTGCCAACCTAGCAGTTCGAAAGCACCCCCGGGTGCAAGTAGATAAATAGGGACCGCTTACCAGCGGGAAGGTAAACGGCGTTCCGTGTGCTGCGCTGGCTCACCAGAGCAGCGATGTCACGCTGGCCACGTGACCCGGAAGTGTCTCCGGACAGCGCTGGCCCCCGGCCTCTTGAGTGAGATGGGCGCACAACCCCAGAGTCTGTCAAGACTGGCCCGTACAGGCAGGGGTACCTTTACCTTTACCTTTACCTTTTAGCTGTATTATTAGTAGTAGTAGTATTTTGCGGTGAGCGGTAGTTGCAGCTGGCTGCAGCGCCTCCTTGACACCGTGGAGCCTCGCCATTGTACTGCAGCCATTGCTGCTCACTCCTGGCCATTGCAGAGCATCACAGGCACCAACCTTTTCCTACTCTACAATACCCTTTTTGAGGTGAGGCAACCAGAACGGTATACCATATTCCAGATGCGATCACATCATAGATTTGTGTAGCAGCATTATTATTCTACAGTTCTATTTTCAGTTCCTTTCTTAGCACGGGATCTGCCTTTTTCGCAGGGCAACACACTGGGAAAAGACCAGTGCAGGGACTGAACCCAACAATAATTTAAACAGAATTCCACCCACATGCATACAGCTCACCCTGTTTTCAGATGCTTAGACAAAGCGAATTTGAGAATGCCGTTTAATATATGATCAAGCAGGTGCGTACTTCTAAAAACAACCCCAAAATAGCTCATAAATATAAAGGGATATATATAAAAAAAAGGGAAAGTATGTGGCTCCCAGCATGCTGGAGGGAAATATATTGAAGTGACAGTTCTAATGAAAACGTGTTCTCCTCGGTGACACCAGGATCCAAACAAAGCATAGTAAAACATTTTACTTAAGGGGGTGGGAGGATAAATAAGGAATAAAGCATTAAAAATGATGCATGGTTGGGATGTGGTATTACACGACAGGGACCTGGGAAGGTGGAGCCATGTTGTGGCATGTTGATGAGCCGAGGATCTGTGAGAGAACAATAATCCATCCCATGATTTAAAACAGGTTTAGGGAACCTATGAGCCTCCCATCAGCCACGGCTGTCTGTTGCATCCCTTGCCAGCTATGCAGTGGAACTCAAGGTCTGAAGCAGAAAACCTTTTCCATGCACAGGGGCTCCCAGCATGGTTTAAGGCACTGAACATGCAGGGTTCTAAATCGTGTGAGGAAGCTAGACGTATACATCAGGCTCCCTACTGCAGACCTCGAGTCACAATGCATCAGCGGTGAGGCTGACCCATACAATGGTGGAGGGCAACAGGAACAGCCTTCCTTTCTTGGCCCCTGTGATTGTGGTTGCATGGATCATAATGAACAACGCTAGAGCTGAAGGGTAGATAGATAGATAATTTATTACAGTCGGAGACCAGCTTATAAAACACACACAATGTACAACAATAAACTACCGCAGGGCGCTGACCCAGAGTCACCCATAGAACTGAGTCTGGGGATTTTCTTAACGAACTAGTTTGAGTTGGGAGATGGTCTGCACCTACAGATCTGTATACAGAATCTGGCGACCATCCGGGTCGTCTTCTGATCTTTGCCTAACAGAAAAAGGTCGAATTTTTGCTTTTCCAGGAGGCCAGCGAGTCTCACCAGTAGGGGATCAATGGTCTTACTACGTGCCTCTTCATAAAAGGGAGATCTAAAGAACAAGTGCTCTGGGCTTCCTATCTCTCCCAATGAACATGTGCAAAGTCTCTGAGCATATGGGACTTTTTAAAAGGCTCCTTCCAGGACCGGCGAGGGCAGGGCTGAGCTTCTGGTGAGTGTAAAGGCCCTTCTTGCATTTTTAGATATGAGAAAGAAGAGATATGCTGCCGGTGTGGCTATATATCTCTCGATTTCTCCGATTTTATAGTCGGGGCACCTTGAGCAGTCCCATTGTCTCTCGGTGTCTGTGATTCTTTGCCTGACCGTAGCTCTTGCCTGGCCCAACCCAAGGCTTAGAATGGCTTGAGGGGCAAAACCCAGTTTCTGAAGGGTGTTCAGGACTGCTGTCTGCTAGCCTGACTGGAACTGGCTACAGAGGATCAGTGGGGCTATTCCTCGGGGGAGCAGATTCAATGTCAGCCATTTGTAGATTGATGTTAGGCAGATATAAGCCTCCACTCTCATCACCCCCATTTCTAGTCTAACCCATGCGTTTGAAACTCATCTGGGGACTTGAGCTGAAGGGTACTGAGGCGCCTGGACCCCTGAGAGATACAGGATCTGCATTTCAGATTGCTCATATTTTTGTTTTGCCCATTAAGGAAGTGGCATTTAAGGAATGGAACTTAAACTTTAACTCTCATGCCCTTTCTTCAGTGTAATTCCCAACACAGAGAGAATTATCTAGAGAGAAAGCAGCTACAGATACCTAGTGTACCTGTATTCCCCACCCCAGTGAAGCTAATAGCAGCTGTGGGGTGACCATCTATTATGGAAAGACACAAGAAGGTCTAAGCACCTTCTACCAGAGGGCTGATTCTCTGATCTTTAGACATTTGCAATAAATGAATGAATGAACAAATACTCATTGGTTCTCCCATGCCATGCCTGGTTTGGACCCCTCATCTTATGAAAGTTGCCATGGCTCAGGAGTTGAGAGCATCTGCTCTGCATGCAGATTATTCCAAGTTCAGTCCCCAGCACCTCTAGTTAGGATTGAAAAAGGCCTCTTCCTGAAAACTTGGACAGCCACTGCCAGTCAGTGTAGGCACTACTGAGCTAAATAGACCCATGCTCTGACTTTGTATAAGGCCGTTTCCTATGTAGTTTAACTGGGACGGCAATAAGAAACTCAATTCTCTGTGGATGCATTTTCCGTTTCATTATATTGCTTATCTCCCCAAAGCTCAAACCTTAAGGATTTTGCAGCAGCCAACATCCCAGGACAATGGCTTTCACAAAATGATTGCAAAGAATAATTGCCTCCATGTTCATTTTCATAAGGGTTAGCCAAAGTGTTAGCAACTGATGTGCTGGAACTCTTAATTGCACAAAACTGCTGCCTAAAACTCCTGTTCAGCAAAATATAAAAATAAAAGGAAAAACCAAGTAGCCTGCTTCGTGGAGGTCAATTTTATTTTGTTTTTTGTTTCTATTTAGGCCACTTTACTTCATAACATGAGAGACATTCAAATGCATTTATTGGGTTTCATCAGTTCCCTCGGGTCTAGATATGAGAACGCCACCACTATCAGCATAAAGCTTAAAATGGTACTATGCGTTTGTAACAAAATCTATAAGGCTTAAGAAGTGTACCTCTGGCCTCCTAAACCACTGATGTATGCAAGAACAATTGGAGATGTTCATACACCCCCCATAAGATCTCACCGTCCCTCATTATCAAGTACGGTCCCTGGAAAATCGCCATCTCTGTCAGGTAGGGAGAAATGTAGTGCATATCAATGTGAATGTACCCAATTCACGTTTTGTGAAACAATGTGCGAACCAAAACAGTCATTCTGAAACTAGCACTCCATACACCCCAGTGCTAGTAGAGCATCACAGTTATTACACGCTGCTGAACACTCTTGACCTGCTTGTTGTGTGCTGAATTCACAGCAAAGGGAGTGAGCATAGCTCAGTGGTGGACCACAAGCTTTCGTATGCAGCAGATCTCAGGTTCAATCCCTGGCCTCTTCAGTTTAAAAAAGGATCAGGTAGTGTGTGACAAGAAAGACCTCTCTGCCCAAGATCCTAGGAAGCTGCTGCCAGTCAGAACAGACAATACATGGGAAACAGTGCAGCTATTATTATTATTATTATTATTATTATTATTATTATTATTATTACCTGGTCCATCTGGCTGGGTTTCCCCAGCCACTCTGGGAGGCTCCCAAGAAAATATTAAAAACACAACAAAGATTAAAAACTTCCCTAAACAGGGTTGCCTTCAGATGTCTTCTAAAAGTCTGATAGTTGTTTATTTCCTTGACATCTGATGGGAGGGCGTTCCACAGGACGGGCACCACTACCAAGAGGGCCCTCTGCCTGGTTCCCTGTAACCTCACTTCTCACAATGAGGGAGCCACCAGAAGGCCCTCAGCGCTGGACCTCAGTGTCCGGGCAGAACGATGGGGGTGGAGACGCTCCTTCAGGTATACTGGACGGAGGCTGTTTAGGGCTTTAAATTGTGAACAGGGATGAGGTGTTGTAGATGGCAGAGCCATCAACGTCAATGGATATGACTAACAATGGTACATTAATTTCACTTGGGCTGTTCTGAGTAAAGCTTACTTGGATGTAACAAATGGGAAGCTCCTTTATACCATAGAATCATAGAATCATAGAATCATAGAATCATAGAGTTGGAATAGACCACAAGGGCCATCGAGTCCAACTCCCTGCCAAGCAGGAAACACCATCAGAGCACTCCTGACATATGGTTGTCAAGCTTCTGCTTAAAGACCTCCAAAGACGGAGACTCCACCACACTCCTTGGCAGCAAATTCCACTGTCGAACAGCTCTTACTGTCAGGAAGTTCTTCCTAATGTTTAGGTGGAATCTTCTTTCTTGTAGTTTGGATCCATTGCTCCGTGTCCGCTTCTCTGGAGCAGCAGAAAACAACCTTTCTCCCTCCTCTATGTGACATCCTTTTATATATTTGAACATGGCTATCATATCACCCCTTAACCTCCTCTTTTCCAGGCTAAACATGCCCAGCTCCCTTAGCCGTTCCTCATAAGGCATCGTTTCCAGGCCTTTGACCATTTTGGTTGCCCTTCTCTGGACACGTTCCAGTTTGTCAGTGTCCTTCTTGAACTGTGGTGCCCAGAACTGGACACAGTACTCCAGGTGAGGTCTGACCAGAACAGAATACAGTGGCACTATTACTTCCCTTGATCTAGATGCTATACTCCTATTGATGCAAGTCAGGCCCCTGGCCCATCTGAGTGTTTTCCACACTGACTGCCAGTGACTGTTTGGTTTTCAGAAAGGGAGTCTTTCCCAGTCTTTCCTAAACATGCCAGGGATCAAACTGGGACCTTCAGCATTCAAAGCCACTGCCGCTGAGCTGTAGCTGTACTGGTGCTATTCAAAACCCAAACCGTGAGCCAGTGTTGCTTTGGAAGAAACTCACAACAATTTAGAATTTACTCAAAAGCACACTCATTGAGAGATAGGAAACTTGAGTCAGCCATTGGTTTGTCTAGTTCAGTGTCTAAAGTAAAAAGGTAAAGGACCCCTGGTTGGTTAAGTCCAGTCAAAGGCAACCATGGGGTTGTGGCGCTCATCTCACATTCAAGCCGAGGGAGCTGGCATTTGTCCACAGACAGCTTTCCAGGTCGTGTGGACAGCATGACTAAATGGCTTCTGGTGCAAGGGGACACTGTGATGAGTGCCAGAGTGCATGGAAACGCCATTTACCTTCCTGCCTATTTATCAATTTGCACTGGCATGCTTTCAAACTGCTAGGTTGGCAGGAGCTGGGACAGAGCTCACCCCGCCGTGGGGATTCAAATTGCCAACCTTCTGATCAGCAAGCCCAAGAGGCTCAGTGGTTTAGACCACAGCACCACCCGCATCCCTGCGGGTGTCTACACTGAGTAGCAGTAGCTCTCCAGTGTTTCAGGCTGAAGACATTCCTAAGCTGACATGGAGATGCTGGAGTTCAGACCTGGGATTTTCTGCATGCAAAGTTCTACCACTGAGCTATGGTCCTTCCCCTAATAGGAACACAGGAAGCTGTGTTACAGTGAATCAAACCATTGATCCAACTAGTTTGGTATTGTCCACACTACACTGACTCTCTAGGTTTCCAGACACGGGACTTTCCTACCCTGACCTGGAGATGTTTGGGTTTGAACCTGGGACCTTCTGCATGCAAAACAGATGCTCTACTGCTACAGCACAGCCATTGGCCTAATCCACCTTTAGGTTGGAGAGCATACACTCCACTTCCCATCACAGTTTACATTCAGATAGAAGCTGGAGTCAGGGCTGAGGTCAGGCAAGAATAAGCCTGCCTTCATTCTTGAAGAACCAGACCTCTAGAAATGCACCCGTGTCTGCTTGCTGTATTTATTAACAGGGTGTGAAATATGTCAGGAAACCCATTTTTCCCCACACAAAAATTAATGGAAGCTGCAAACTGGTAAAACGCCAGGAATTGCTGTGGCTTGTTTTGTTTTTTTAAAGTACAAAGATTTCTCTTCAAGAGTGCAACAAAGTTTAGCAAATTTCCATAGCCTTTCCCCCACACAAATATTTACATATGCTATACATCAAAACTGAATTGCAAACTGAACATTAATCATAATTTGGAATGTGTGAGTTATTTCCATTATGCTTGACAAGTAGTGCATTGGGGAGTTTTTGTTGTTGTTCATGCTTCTAAGATAGCTGTTTCTGTTCCCCAGATAATAGACTCATATAACTGCAGAATTGGAAGGGGCCACAGGGGTCATTTGGTCCAACCCTCTGCAATGCAGAGGGTTGCCCAGTGCCTTGATTTTAAGATTCTGATTATAGAGTTCTGTGAAAGCAGCTATAGGATGAGTGGTGACATGCAGCACTGCATCCACCATGGATCATATTGCTAAGGAAGGAAAACCTCCTTTTAATAAAGCACTTTCACCAGGAATTTGCTTCAAGCCTCCATTGCATCAGGGATGTGTGTGGGCAGCAGTCTGAGGAAAGCCCTGAAGATAGGAACCTGCTGTGTACCAAGTCATAGCATGGGTCCATCTAGCTCAGTATTGTCTATGCTGACTGACAGTGACTCTCAAGGATTTCAAACAGGACATTCCCCAGGCTCAATTCCCAGCATCTCCAGGTAGGGCTGGGACCTTCTCCATGCCATGCAGATGCTCTACATCAGGTGTTCTGACACTCATGTAAATAAGATTCTGCACTGAAGAGAATCTGCCCCTGCCTTCAACCCAACAGTAAGTGACTTCTCATAACATCTCTCTTTTGCAAGAATCAGTGAACAAATATTGATATAGTTAGATTAACAAGCCCCCCAGGAATGACACAGGAGATGGCTTAGACCCCAGATCGTGGTGGTGGGACACTGAAGAGCAGTTTAGGGAAGGAACAAACTGGGAGTTGCTGGAAGCAGGAGGTTGGAGCAATCAAGGTGGGCCAGAATAAGGAGGCTCTTCCAGGACAGGGCTAGAGGCTAAGAGTCGCAGTGTGAGTGCGGAAGCAGACAGAGAGCAGTCCAAGGTTTCCCTTTCTACACAGGAGCAGGACCAGTCCCAGTCCTGCTGACTCTCCTACCCCTCTGACACCACACTCAATGTGAGTCCTGCAGGACCTGACTCCAGCAGTGCTCAACGCACTTAGGATTCCCATCAACCAGCATTCTGAGGCATGCTCTGAATGCTGCATACAGCCTCTGATAGTGGAGGTAGAACATAGAACTTTTTTTGGAAATAAAGGAACAAAATATTTGGTTTCAGTTCAGTTAACATTCCATAAGGGCTGGTGTCAAAGGCTGACATAACGGAGTACCTGCCAAGAGCCCACAGCCCATCATCAGAAGGTCCACTGACAAAGACCCCCGTTCCTGGTCCTTTTCTTCATCCTTGCAACCTTCTTGTTCATCTGCCTCTCACTCTTGCAAGCATATGACAGGTGTGCTGAGAAAGAGGAGGGAAGCTTGTTCTCTGGCACTGCCTGGCAACAACAACCAGATTGGTGGAGACTTGTCCATAAGTGCCAATGGGGCAGTGCCCCACCAACCTCAGCCTTGATTCCTCCAAGCCCTGCTTGCAGGCAGTCCAGATAGTAGCCCTGGCTGACAGCTTCCACAGTGTGACCCTTCTAGAACTTAGCAGGGAGGACGATAGGTCAAAGCTACAGTTGGTTGGCTCTGCCTATTATTTGCTCCAGCTCTGTTAACTTCCTTGCTTTCTGTCTTATCACTTTCAGTGGGCACCAGCCGCCATTGAACCAGATGGTAGCAATGGTGAGGCAGAGGAGCAAGAGCAGCTGGCAACAAGAAGAAGGAGGAAATGAGAGAGGAGTGGGCTATTGGGGCTGTTTTGCCAAAAAGTCCCCCAAACCTGGAGATGGCACATTTCTATCAATGTCCAAATAGTCAAAGGTTTTAATCCTATATCTAAAAAGGTAAAGGGACCCCTGACTGTTAGGTCCAGCCGCGGCCGACTCTGGGGTTGCGGCGCTCATCTCGCTTTATTGGCCAAGGGAGCCGGTGTACAGCTTCCGAGTCATGTGGCCAGCATGACTAAACCACTTCTGGAGAACCAGAGCAGCGCACAGAAACGCTGTTTACCTTCCCGCTGGAGTGGTACCTATTTATCTACTTGCACTTTGACGTGCTTTCAAACTGCTAGGTTGGCAGGAGCAGGGACCGAGTAACGGGAGCTCACCCTGTCATGGGGATTCAAACCACTGACCTTCTGATTGGCAAGCCGAAGAGGCTCAGTGGTTTAGACCACAGCGCCACCCGTGTCCCAATCCTATATCTACTCCCACCCTTATTCCAAGCTGTTGTTTAATTCTATACTTTGGATAACTAATCTGCAAATTCAAAATTATGAATTGTATAACCTGTTGACTCAGCTCTACTAAGATGAGTCTGTGAATTTCGGCCACAAATGGAGCAAAAAACAACAACGGATATATCAGTGGCATGCAGCAACAGAAGATATCATTGTGGCATGGATGGGATGTCCACAGTGCAGAATACCGCCTTCCACCCTAAACTGCTACATTTCCCCACAGTGCCACCTAGAGGCTCAATTTCATATTTGCTTCTCTTAACGTCACTGCAGAGGAAAACAGAAGTTTGCGAAGTTTGCTGGTGCGTGCGCCCCTGTGTATTATCAGTTCAAGGCAACTTCCTGAAACTCATATAAAGAAAAACATCTAAATGAGACCAGGATGAGTAATTGATGATCATAACTGTGATTATAAGGTATAATTACAATTAGCTGAACAAGAGTGTTAATCATGGAAATAATTACATGTCAGCTTTATTCCTATAGAAATGAGAATGTAATTAAGTGGCCCAGAAGGGTAACAACCCACTACTCCCAACTCACAAATCTTAGAGTGGCAGAGGTAGCGCTTGTTGCCTTAAGGGAAAGAGGAATTACAGCCAGGGAAACAGCTTGGCTGGTGATGTTTAATATTCCTGCTTGCAACAATCAACATGAAATAGTGAACAGGGTTATCAGCATTAATAATATGCCTTTCAAGTTGATTGAGCCAATTTTAAACATCATCAAATAGGAATGGGATAAACACTCAGGGCCATCCTACCCAGCGCACTGGACTCATCATACATGCCAAACCTTGTGGGAGGAAGGGGCAGGGAGGGGCAGCCCAACCGATTTCACCACCTGAAGCGAAACCGCGAGGTGCCCCCTTGCATGCAAGGAGCTCAATGTGGTGTAAATCCTTCTCAGCCTCCCCATTTTATCCACACAACAACCCTGTGGGGTAGGTTAGGCTGAGGTAGACAGTGACTTGCCCAAGGTCACCCAGGGAACTTCATAGCTGAGTAGGGATTTGAATCCTGGGCTCCCAGGTCCTAGTCCAACACTCTAACCACTACACAGCACTGCCTCAAGTAGTCTACTGTCCCAAGGGTAAATGCTAATGGTTAGGAAAGCAAATGATTAAGCAGTATATGAAGACCTTTTATAAACAAATGTCTGTTGGCCCCACTCACATAGATGCTGCAGAGGAAAATTGGGGTGCGCATCTTTCAGGGCTGTGCTCTTGCAGGAGCCAAAACAGGACATCCCAGGATCCAATCGAAAGCTGGGATGGTTTCTGTCATTTTGGGATGTCCCACTCAAAGGAAGACTGTTGAAGGGTGTTAACCCACCAAGCAAGCCCAGACAGGAATGAGGTCTTTAGGCTGAAAAAAATTCCCACCCTTGGCGTTATGGCCCTGCCACATCCCTGCCAAATTGCACAAGCTGATTGGAAGCTTCATAGACACATTTGATTTCACACTGAGTTCTGGGTGGGTGCAACGGCCTTTGAAAATGACACACACACACAAAAGAAGTTGAGCACAACAATGATATAAATAACGTTTCAAATAAATAACTAACTACCCACCAGCAAATGTTTAATATAACCATTAAAAGCACAGCAGATGGCAATTAAGACTAGATCCATTTGCACTGATGTCCCAGAGCAATTAAAAGTTCAAAACAATAAAAGCAAGCCAATTTCTTTAAAAATAGACGTTTTTTTATTTAAAAAAAAAATTGAAAAGAAGAACAGATCAACACTCTTGCTAAGAGAGGTAACTAAATTCCCAGGTTCTTTAACAAGTTTAAAGACGTAAGAATCCCATCTGTATACCAACCTGCCAAACCTGCAATTCTTTCCTCTTTGCACTTTCTCTGTGGGTGGGCAGGTGAGCATGCCTGCCTGTTCATCCTTTCAATATTTCCAGCTTGAATTGTTTACACTTTCAGCAAGTGCCCGCAATCATTATTTTCAAATTGGCTTCACCCTGCTAAACCCAAAGGAAAGGGTTGCATTAAGTAGCTAATACCCGTGCAGGCTACTTCCATTATGAATCCGTAGCATTTGCAGTAGGAATTTTTAATGGGGGTCTGCAATAGCTTGCATGGCGACAGCGTGTGGGGACCGGGATGCATGCTGTAAATCAGGGAGAGACAGCACAATTCAAAGTGTTGGTGCTGACCTTTAAAGCCCTAAATGGCCTTGGCCCAGTATACCTGAAGGAGCGTCTCCACCCCCATCGTTCTGCCCGGACACTGAGGTCCAGCGCCGAGAGCCTTCGGGCGGTTCCCTCATTGCGAGAAGCCAGGTTACCAGGCAGAGGGCCTTCTCAGTGGTGGCACCCGCCCTGTGGAACGCCCTCCCACCAGATGTCAAAGAGAAGAACAATTACCAGACTTTTAGAAGACATCTGAAGGCAGCCCTGTTTAGGGAAGCTTTTAATGTTTAATAGGTTATTGTATTTTAATACTCTGTTGGAAGCCGCCCAGAGTGGCTGGGATGGGCGTGATATAAATAATAAAATTATTAGTAGTAGTATTGAACAGAATGTCCCTATTTTCACGGGAGAAATGTCAGAGTATGCATTGAACTATGTGGATCAATGGGGGGGGGGCAAAACAGAACTCTCAGCGCAATCCTGTGCATGTCTACTCAAAAGCAACTTCCACTGATTTCAATGGGGCTCTCTCCCCTATAAGTGGGTTTAGGGCTGGAGCATGAACCTTTCTGCTTCGACATTTTCCTTCTCATGAAATTCCTTCACCTCTGACAACAGAACGCCTCCACCAGTTATGGATTTTGAAGAGAAGGCAGGCAGGTTGGCTGCCCCCCGACATACTAAGTGTCACTTCCTGAACAATGACAGCTTCCTCTTCAGGAAAAGGATTATTCTGTGGCTGGCTGTTTCTCACACGAAATGAGGTGGGTTGTTTAATGGGTCAGAAAAAAAGCAGTCCATTATCTTTCCCAGCGAGTCCCTGAGCTCTTCAAGGTTACAGTTACAGTCCGTGCATTTAATGCCCTCAAGGCTATTATCATTATTTTGTGTGATATTGTTCCCTTTTAGATGGAACTTTAGACACCTCAGATTACATGCTTGTAAATTCCGCTTTCACATTACCAGCCATGTGTATAAAATAACAGGGACTCCTTTACAATAGGAGAAACCTCTCCCTCTCTCTCTTTGCTCTCACTTAAGGGAAGGTGAAAAACTGGCACCTGCCGACAATATTTCTCTCTTTTTCCCCTGTAATGCTTCTCTTTCTCAAACTTGTTTCAGGCCCATTGCCAAACCTAAGTGCACTGGGGACTTGCAGAGCATCCGTTTTTTCTGCAGCAGACCCACATAGTTGTGTAGCAAGCCCTCAAATCAGGCTTTCTCTCTGTTTGTGCTGTTAGTGTGCCCTAAATCTGTGCCTAAATATGGATGTCTTCTCCAAACGTACCGATCTGGCAAGCGGCGGCGCAGCTTTCTTGCTCCAAGGGTTCGGGATTAAGGCTCGCGTAATGCACAGAGGGACTAATTAGTTACGGAGATGAAGAGACGACAGTGGTCCACGCTACCTCTTGAAATGCCATTTGCAATCTATGCATAAAATAAACATTTAGAGGAATACTACCCTTTCTACATTAGCGCTTAACTAGAGAAGACTGTGAGGGATTGTGATCCGATCATCTGCCATTTCATTTTTTGCTGTTTTGTTTTGTTTAAAAGGGACAAAAGCAGCCATGGATAAGGCAATAGCTCTTGGTGGGGAGGCAGTTAACCCTTTGCATTCTTCAGTTTTCTTTATCTGAATCGCCTCCTTGAGCTGCTGTTTTCTCAGTGAACCAAAACATACATCATAATGGTACATTTTAAAAGGGGAGGGATTTTATTATCATCATCATATGTTAGTTGCTTTTTACAAAAAATAAATAAAAATGCCTCAAAGCAACTTAACAGCAAGATAAAATGCAAATAGATAAAGTTTTTTTTATTAAAAAACCCAATTAAAATGGTCATCTAACAATGCATTATGGCCAAGCCCTACTCATACCCAGTGGCGTAGCGTGGGGGGTGCAGGGGGGGCCGGGCGCAACATCTGGGGTTAGGGCAAATCCATGGGTTAG
Organism: Podarcis muralis; assembly: GCF_964188315.1. Classification (NCBI taxonomy): domain Eukaryota; kingdom Metazoa; phylum Chordata; class Lepidosauria; order Squamata; family Lacertidae; genus Podarcis; species Podarcis muralis. The sequence continues at coordinate 8,020,322 of NC_135669.1, read as the reverse complement.
GGGGCACAAATCCACAGGTTAGGGGGCGCAAATCCACAGGTTAGGGGGCGCAAATTACTTGCCTTGCCCCGGGTGCTGACAACCCACGCTACGCCACTGCTCATACCCACTAAAACATGAGCAGCACAGTAGATGATCTATCGTGGCCTTGTCCAATTGCATTTTTATATAGAAATATTTTAGATTGCTACAATTCCATTCTGCAACTTTGAAATATCCCTCCTATGGCATGCTGCCTCGTTCCAGTCCTCCGACCAATGGGCATCTATGCAATTCAGCAGCAAAGGTGAAGGAACCCCGATTATCATGAAGGTTCTCAGTCTTCCAGGCTTGAGTCCTGTGGTGCCTTAACAATAAGCAGGTATTTGCAGCATTGTGTCATTAGCATAATTTATGCAAGTTGCAGAATTTATCTTTCTTTGTAGCAGAATTATTCAACTGTTGTTACTGGAGACTTATTTCAAAGGGGCTGTCTATAAATTATGGCATATTTCTAGAGGGGTTTTTTTGGGGGGAGGGGTATTTAAAAAACACTTTTAAACATCTGCATCTCATATTTCTATTATAGATGCCCGCCCACCCTCAAAAGCATATCCCACATCTTATGACATTCCCATTCCCCTAACAGAATTGGAGCGAAAGGGGGGAGATGAATGGCAAGTCGTAAGAAATGCACAGGGAATAGGGGAAATCAAAGGAAGGTGCCTCTTAGCCCACAGGAAAATGGTTGTGCCCGAGAAATGAATGCAAACGGGAAGAAAAAAAATTAAAATTTGTTGATATGGCAGGAGCTAGTATGGTGAGGAGGGGGGATTTTTCTGCCTGAGGACCAAATGCCAGTGATGTGGGGGGGGGGGAGCCAGAGGAAAATATGGGTGGAGCAACTGATATATATTTTACCTTTGTACAGTAGGCTGGTTCCTACAAGGAAATAAACAACTATCTGACTTTTAGAACACATCTGAAGGCAGCCCTGTTTAGAGAAGTTTTTAATGTTTGACGTTTTATCGTGTTTTTAATATTGTGTTGGGAGCTGCCCAGGGTGGTTGGAGAAGCCCAGCCAGATGGGTGGGGTATAAATAAATTGTTGTTGTTGCTGTTGTTGTTGTTGTTACAACAACAACAACACACCCCTCTGCCTTCCATCCAGATGAGAAAGCAAAATTATCAGGGTCCAAGGACACATCCCAGCTAGGCCAAAACCCTCAAGGTGAAGTAAGGCTGGGGAGTTGCAAGGCCCAAGGAGAGGCAAGTTATTTTGCATTTCATGTTGACACTTGCTTTTGATTGTTTCGCTTCCTTTGAAGAGCAAAGTATAAATGCTTTAAGTAAATAAAACAACATGCTTTAGCTGAAGGCTAAAACAAGCAGAATGTTGGAGGCCCTGTAGCTCTGAGGCAGAGCACATACTTCGCCCACACAAAAGCCTTGGGTTCAGTTCTTGGCAGCTTCACTTATATAGAACAGGGAGCAGTTGATGGTAAAGGCTACTGCTAGCGAGAGAAATAATACTGTACTAAACAGACAAATAACTGGATATGGTTGTAAGGCAACTTGCACTATTCCTGAGGCTCCTCAAAAACACCCCTGTTTATTCATCATTCACCCTCATTCGTTTGCACAAGCTTTTGCAGTAGTTGGGAAATATCCAGTCCTAATTGAACATTTGTTCTCATCTATTTACAGCCCTGTTATACAAAAATGTGCAGCCATCCTGATTTGCTTGCAGGGTGTTTACACATCTTGCCATTAATAGTTCAATTTTCAGTGCATTTCCCTTTCAAGGCTGTATATTCAAAAGTGTATTTTGTTGCCATTTTGAACTAGGCGTTCAAAAGTATATTTGCTGCCTAAGTGGATGCTTCAATCCACTTTCATTGTGTAAACTTAAAAGCCCAGGATCTGCTGGAGTTCCTCCCGCAACATAGTGAGGAACTTCCTTCACTTTCTCCTTTCCCCAGTCCTAAATTCAGATCCCCACATTTCTGCAGCAATTTGCAATATTTATTTGGGCAGGGGGATTTAAATGAAAACCCACCAGCCTTTTAGTGCAAATTTCTCTTTACAGACATTTTTGTCTGTAGTTTTGACTAATATACTGTTATCCGCTTGCAGGGGGCAAGGATCTCCTAAAATTCTTGGGTGCCATGTTCTCCCCATAACTTCTGAAATTAGTAAATGTGGGATTTGAAGTCAAGTCAGCTTCCCCTGGAGCTCAGCTTAGTGCCATCGAAGAACAAAGACAAGTGATAGCAGAATCATTATCCTTGTAGAAGGTGAGACATTGAGTGTCAGACACAGAGGAGGGGGGAGTCCCTCCCTCAGCTGTGTATTAGTTAGCAAAAGGCAAAAGAAGAATTGAGAGGGGAAAGTTGCCAGGGCCTGATGTCACCACAGGAAAAAGTGCCTTTCACAGGAGGCTCTCGAAATAGAGGTTGCCAGGGTGACGGGGGGGGGGAGTTCTGGAAGCAGAAGGGGAGGAGTCATCATCTGCAAAGGCTTCTGGGAAGAAGGAAGAAGAAGTGGGAAGAGCTCAATATGGCCAGGGTGCATGGCAGACTGCTGCATTGGACATCCAAACTGGCTGAAACTATGAGAGGAGCAACGAGAGACACTCTTGGGGTGCAATGTTCTGCACCCCATCCATCAAGACTCAGGTTGTAAATATGTGTAAAATAAACCATACAGTGATACCTCAGTTTAAGAACAGCCCTGTTTATTAACTATTTGGTTTACGAGCTCCGCAAAACCAGAAGTAGTGTTCCGGTTAGCGAACTTTACCTCGGTCTACGAACAGAAACCGAACAGTGGAAGGGCACCGGCAGCGGGAGGCCTCATTAGGGAAAGCACACCTCGGTTTAAGAATGGTTTCGGTTTAAGAACAGACTTCCTGAACGGATTAAGTTCGTAAACCGAGGTACCACTGTTTTTCATAAAGACTCTAGTTTCAGCTGTGCCTCATCCCAAAGGAATACAAACTCTGGTTAAGTGCCAAGACTTCTGGTATCTTGCTACTGCTAGGCAGAAATTGGGGTGGCCTGTAACAATGCACATTTCACAAGCAATTTTCCCTGTCAAAATGCATGCCATTGTTTTAATGTGTATAATGTTCTTTTCACAAATGCATGGATTTTTTAATGCAAACTATCTCCTGATACATGCATTTCCGTACCTATCGGTTGGTTGGAGAACTGCATTGCAAAATTCAGATAAGTCTGAATTTCAAAGGATTATTGCACTCTGGTTTGGGTATCAGTCTGCAAATTGCAGGCTGGGGTGTATCTCACTGAAATGCAAACAAAATCAGCTTTCTCCCCCATCCCTGATCTGGAGGCAGCCTTAGCATTGTGCCAGCTTCTTCCAGCCTCAATCTTAAAGCACACAATGTCCACCTGATGATCTAAGTTTAGCCTTGACATTCCATCTTGCCCAGAAGAGTCTGCTCTGGACCCACTGAGCTTGTGTCTCGTCCCTATTAACATTGGCAGCCTTCTAACACCCATTAAGCAAACAATTTCCAGTGCAACGGTGAATGAAAACCTCGTATCACCCTGGAGCCAAGGGGGATATTGGCTTCATAGGGTCTCCTTGGTTCCACAGCACATGAAATTAAAAAAATCAGGCTCATTCTTACATTCCTCCTCAATTCAATTTGAAGAGGTGCTGTGAGTTGCCGCCGAATATGCTGGAAGAGACCAATGGGGATATCATGCCCTTTCTTGATGCTCTTAGGTTAGAAAAGTTCTGGGACAATTCAATTGCTTTAAAATGTTTACCAGGTTCTCAGACAAGGGAGGTGTATTGCGCCTGTGGGGTTGTTTGTTTTCAAGGTACCAAATATGTCTCCTCTCCTTCAGATGTTTCCTCCTTAACTCAGCAGCTCAAGGAAGCATCTGTATTAGGTTTTATGTCTGGGTCCAGTGGAAACAAAGTGATATTGCTGAAGTGGGTGAAAGACAGCATGCAATCTACCAGTGGCAGACCTCGGTGTCTCAAATTTCAGTGGCATCCTTTGCAATGCCAAAATCTGGTTTCCCCACCACAACCTCTCACCTTCCATGGGACCTGGGCGCACTCCCCTATATCTGCCTTTGAGTCCCCTAATGATGGGCCATTGGTCAATGTCATGTTGACCACCTACGGCAGGAGTAGGCAACCTATGGCCTTCAGTCTGTTGCTGGGCTCCAGCACCCCCTACCTGTGGCCTTGGTCATGCTTACTGGGATTAATGAGAGACGGAGTCCCACTATGTCAGTGGGGGGCATTGATGCTCCACTTCTGACCTAGCATCCCCTGGTTGCTGGGATTCTGAAAAAGAACAAAGTTGTCATGAGTCCCAAGGAAATGTCCCGGAGGCACTGATCAGATCATCAGGATGAAAGATGGGTGGAGCTAGAGAAATTCCCAGGTGACAAAGCTGGAAGGGACCCAGCAGGAAAGGCAGAGACGAATTATGCTCATTATGTAAATTATGTCTACAATATATGAAAAATCAGAGAGAGAGAGAGAGAGAGAGAGAGAGTGTTTGAAGGGATCCAATGGTCATCTAGTCCAACCCCCTGCAATACAGGAATGATGTGGGGCCTGAACTCATACCCCTAAGATTAATATGTATACCATACAGGCAGGTGCTCCAGTCCACAGTTCTAGTGGCTCAGCACCTGGGCAGGTGAATACAGAGCCAACAATTCCTGGCTTTAGCCTTTGTGATGGCGGATCATGACTGTGTGGTAGCCTGCTCCTGCCACTGGTGGTTCCAGCAGAGTGTGGGCAATTGGTATTCCATTGCATACGCTACTCTTCCACTTCCTTGGCTCCCTGCTGAGCTATGTAGCCCATCCCCGGTTAGGACTTTGTGCTGGAAAGATAGATAGTCCTCCTGAAAATTCATTCAGCATTTTAGTACACATTTCTCTTAATAAACACATTTTTGTGTACTTGATATGCCCAGTTTTGCAAAGCCATTCCTCCCCCCCAACGTAATGCATTTTATGTTATTTCCATTAATATATGCATTTTAATGCATATTGTTGATTGGAGAACTGCACTACAAAAAACAGCTCATGTTAATTTCAAAAGATGGCTGTGTTTTGATTCACATATTGTTTTGGAAAGTGAATTGGGTGCAGTCTTAACCATATCAATGCAGTCTTAACCAGGGCAATGCAGTCTTTAAAAAAAGGTAAAGGGTCCCCTGACCATTAGGTCCAGTCGTGACCGACTCTGGGGTTGTGACGCTCATCTCGCTCTATGGGCCGAGGGAGCCGGCGTTTGTCCGCAGACAGCTTCCAGGTCATGTGGCCAGCATGACTAAGCCGCTTCTGGCGAACCAGAGCAGCGCACGGAAACACTGTTTACCTTCCCGCCAGAACGGTTCCTATTTATCTACTTGCACTTTGATGTGCTTTCGAACTGCTAGGTTGGCAGGAGCAGGGACCGAGCAACGGGAGCTCACCCCGTCACAGGGATTCGAACCGCCGACCTTCTGATCGGCAAGTCCTGGGCTCTGTGGTTTAACCCACAGCGCCACCTGCGTCCCCTAATGCAGTCTTAACCATATCAAATTTCTCCCCCATCACCAGTTCAGACATTCCAGTCTAACTCTCCGTGGGGTGTCAGATGTGAGCACAAGAATGGTCCCAAGATGCCCCACAGGCTATGGGGCCTAAATAATGGCCCAAGGACGGAGGTGTTGAACGGATGTGGAACAACAAGATCTCATTGTCATGCAAATCCTGTGAGCCTGCTGACTAATAAGCCTTTGGTGTCATTGCTGTACTGCATGAAAGAATGAGGTTCAGGTGGAGAACAAGGCGACAGGAAAGATGGAGAATAGAGGACAGCTTATATTTGTGTAAAATTACAGGTGTGTGCTAGAGGGTGTCAAAACAACTTGGGCTGCGGGAGCACATCAATGGAAGCAAGGCATTTGCTGTCGGCACACCTCTGGTCTCTGCACCGGGTAATTATGGTTACTCCGAGAAAGTCATCAGCTGCCTATAGCAGATCACTGAACCTGAAAAGTTATTGGTTTCATATCACTGCTTGCTCTTTCTGCCAGAAGATTGCTGATTACACTGATACAGCCCTGTTTGGCTTGCGAGGGTATTGGATTACTATGGCAACTATGCCATTCTTTAGGTCCAGAAGGTCAAATCCCCAGAGGTGTTCCCATGTGGTTGGAGCAGCCGTTTCTGCAAACCCCGAAATGAAGCAAAAGACAATTTCTCAATCTCCTTCAACCTTCAGCCACGGAATAAGTCTTCCTAGGCTCAGTGGGACTTACTTCTGCATAGAGCAAGCATAGAATCGGCAGGGCCTGAACTGGGTAGCTTAGCACCCGTGGATTTGGGGGACTAGGCTGGTCCCCTATTTTCCCCTGACACCTCCTTCCCAAAGGCCTGCAGTGTTGTTGTTGTTGTTGTTATTTCCCATCTTTTTTCCCAGTCTGGGACTCAAGGTGGCTTACCCAGATAAAACTAGAAAATACTATAATTAAAATGTAATTAAGCATTCATAAGATTAAAATAGGGACGCGGGTGGCGCTGTGGGTTAAAGCCTCAGCGCCTAGGACTTGCCGATCGAAAGGTCGGTGGTTCGAATCCCCGCGGCGGGGTGCGCTCCCGTCGTTTGGTCCCAGCGCCTGCCAACCTAGCAGTTCGAAAGCACCCTCGGGTGCAAGTAGATAAATAGGGACCGCTTACCAGCGGGAAGGTAAACGGCGTTCCGTGTGCTGCGCTGGCTCGCCAGATGCAGCTTTGTCACGCTGGCCACGTGACCCGGAAGTGTCTGCGGACAGCACTGGCTCCCGGCCTATAGAGTGAGATGAGCGCACAACCCTAGAGTCTGGCAAGACTGGCCCGTACGGGCAGGGGTACCTTTACCTTTACCTTTAATATTAAAATAGGTTAAAAAAGAGCCATTAAACATGTAGACAAAACAGCACAACAGCAGCCCTTTCCTCAAAAACAGTCAGTCCTCAAAGACCTGTTGGACTAGAAAGATCTTCCCCTGCCAGCAGAAGGACAGCAAACGGTGGAGCCAGTCTAATTCTCTAGGAAGGGAGTCCCAAAGTCCAGGAGCAGCCACCAAATTCTGGCTTTCTTCTTGTAGATTTTGGACTTGTCCTGGAGAGGCTGGAGAATGTGCACTGCCCTGGATATAAAGTCATCACCCTCTGGGGGTTTCCAGAGCACAGAGAAAGCAGGCAAACCTTCTTGTACCCCCCAAAAATTGCATAGCAATGAATAAACCAAGCTCTTTGCATTCTTCGAGTCGTAGCGAGTGCTCTCCACCCTTTGCACACCAGCTCTTGCTATTTGGTTTTATCACTTTGCTAATTATGTGGTTAGGGACGCGGGTGGCACTGTGGGTTAAACCACAGAGCCTAGGGCTTGCCAATCAGAAGGTCTGCAGTTTGAATCCCTGCAATGGGGTGAGCTCCCGTTGCTCAGTCTCTGCTCCTGCCAACCTAGCAGTTCGAAAGCACGTCAAAGTGCAAGTAGATAAATAGGTACTGCTCCGGCGGGAAGGTAAACGGCGTTTCCATGCACTGCTCTGGTTCACCAGAAGCGGCTTAGTCATGCTGGCAACATGACCTGGAAGCTGTACGCCGGCTCCCTCGGCCAGTAAAATGAGATGAGCACCGCAACCCCAGAGTCATCTGCGACTGGACCTAATGGTCGGGGTCCCATTACCTTTAGCTATGTGATTATGTGGTGCTGTGGTCTAAACCACTGTGGTCTAAACCACTGAGCCTAGGGCTTGCCGATCAGAAGGTCAGTAGTTCGAATCCCCGTGGTAGGGTGAGCTCCCATTGCTCGGTCCAAGCTCCTGCCAACTTAGCAGTTCAAAAGCACATCAAAGTGCAAGTAGATAAATAGGTACCGCTCTGGTGGGAAGGTAAATGGCATTTCCGTGCACTGGTTTCGCCAGAAGCAACTTAGTTTTGCTGGCCATATGACCCGGAAAAACTGTCTGCAGACAAATGTTGGCTCCCTCGGCCAGTTAAGCGAGATGAGTGCCGCAACCCCAGAGTCGTTTGCGACTAGACTTACAGTAACTGTCAGGAGTCCCTTTACCTTTACCTAATAATGTGATAGCCACCGACGACAATGAGAAAATCAAAACTCCATGCTGCCTTTCAGACAGCATTTTAGGACTCTGTGCAAAAGAGGCTGGCTGAAACGCTGAGCTTTGGGTGCTAAGAACAAGTGGATTTGCTTTGCTTCCAGTAGCCGCCTCCCACTCCCCTTCACTGTTTCCCCCCTGAGATGAGAATGTTTGCAAAAGCTTAATAAAGCAGGAAATAGAACAGGTGGGGGACATCAATTATTATCAAGACTGAGGATCCTAAATGATTGCTGCCATTGAGCGAAAGCAAACGGAACAGGCCTTCCGTTGCAGATAAATCATCCTGGGTCAGCTTTCCAGGGACTCTTGGCTCTTTTATAGCAGAGTATTTGTAGCCATGGGACGCAGGTGGCGCTGTGGGTAAAAGCCTCAGCGCCTAGGGCTTGCCAATCGAAAGGTCGGCGGTTCGAATCCCTGCGGCGGGGTGCGCTCCCGTCGTTCGGTCCCAGCGCCTGCCAACCTAGCAGTTCGAAAGCACTACCGGGTGCAAGTAGATAAATAGGGACCGCTTACAAGCGGGAAGGTAAACGGCATTTCCATGTGCGGCTCTGGCTCGCCAGAGCAGCGATGTCACGCTGGCCACGTGATCTGGAAGTGTCTCCGGACAGCGCTGGCCCCCGGCCTCTTGAGTGAGATGGGCGCACAACCCTAGAGTCTGGCAAGACTGGCCCGTACGGGCAGGGGTACCTTTACCTTTTTATTTGTAGCCATGTTGGATGGACATAACACAAAACAGAAAATATATGAGCCTTTACATTTATTTACTGGACATTTTGGTGGTTATTTGCAGGGCAAAGCGTTTTCAGCTGGACAGTCCCTTTTGGGTGGAGCCAGAGGCAAAAGTGGGTGGAGCAATAAATGTTAATAATAATAACTGATGATAATTAATAACAATATTAAAATATTACCTTTGTACAGTAGGACAGTTTCTACACACAAATTATTCTCCATCCACACAAGCAAAATGTATTATCAGAGCTCAAAGACATATTCCAACCCAAAGAGCCAAGTTTTAGACATTCCCCCTCCCCGCCGGATTTTAACTGATTTTATATCTACTGTACTGGTTTTTGTATTTTTACTGTTGCTGTGATAATTGCTTTTGTTTCTAATGTTTTTGATCTGTTTTATAGCTGCTTTATGGTTCTCTTTCGTAGGCTATCCTGAAAATCTAGATTAATAAAATTGTGGGGGTTTTTTAAAAAGGGGTGGGAGCAAAGCAGCTAGGAATTATTATTTCTTTCAAAAAAAAAAAAAAGACACATTCCAGCCAGGCAAAAAATGCTTGGGGTTGCAAAGCCAGGACAGTGAGGGGTATGAGCTGGAGAGAAATTCAAGGGCCAGAGAGAGAGAGATCTGGAGGCCGCATTCAGGTTCCCCACCCTTGGACTATATCCTGCAGATCAGTATTAGAACTTGATTACCGTATTTTTCGCTCTATAACGCGCACCAGACCATAACACGCACGTAGTTTTTAGAGGAGGAAAACAAGAAAAAGAATATTCTAAACGAAATAGTGGATTTATGATTTTTTGTGGTTCATGCTGTGGCCACAGACATGTGATCTGACAGTGAGTTTGGAGTAGCCCAATGCAAAAATCCTGAGGATCCATGTGGATCCATGCTTTGTAACCACGGAGGAGGGAAGGAAGGGGAACCGTGGATCCTCTGCTCACGACTGCAGCAGATTCCCCCCCGCCACCCGCAGGCATTCGCTCCATAACACGCACAGACATTTCCCCTTACTTTCTAGGAGGAAAAAAGTGAGTGTTATGGTGCAAAAAATACGGTATGCCCCCGGTCAATGTAGCAATGCTTCTCCCCCAACCCCATCAGCACCCCCAAGTATGGAAAAATCTGGGAAATGAAAAGGTGAGAGCCACGCCAATTTTCCATAAATCCTTCAGCTTTTCCCAATTAGACATTCATTACTTCTACCACGGAAGCCATCAAAGGGGTCTCTGTGATTCTGTGTGTGGTTGTGTGTGTTTTTTGTTTTTGCTATAATGCCACAGGCAGCTTTTTAAACTGTGTTTCACATTGGAGGAAAACAACAGAAGACACCACCAGAAGAGGAGCATTAAACAAAGGGGGGGGACACACACACATGAAACAGGAGTGGGGAAGGAAAGAAAATCAAAAGAATAAATTTACGGTAGCCAGCAAAGGAATTGTTACGCTGCAACAAAGCTCTTCTCCCTTTCCCTCATATTGACTGTAACCAGGAATGGGGGGGCCGGTTAAACGACTCCCCAAAAATCCCAAGTCCCCATCACAGCCTCGAACTAAGGCCAGGACAATGACACAAGCACCATAAATACAAAGAGGCTCAGAAAAGCAGTCTGTAAAATTGTAGCAATAAGCAGACACCATGTATCGTACTGTTTCCTCTGACAATCCAATACAGGTACAGTGGTGCCTCGCAAGACGAAATTAATTCGTTCCGCAAGTTTTGTCATCTTGCGATTTTTTTCGTCTTGCGAAGCACGGTGTCGGGAAAGTTTTGGAAAAGCTTCAAAAATCACCAAAGTCTTTAAAAACCTCAAAAAAGGCTACCACACCGCGTTCTATGAGTTGCTCCTCGAAGTCAAGTCACAACTGTATTAACGGTGTTAAGAAAAAGGAAACAAACTTGCAAGACGTTTCTGTCTTGCGAAGCAAGCCCATAGGGAAAATCGTCTTGCGAAGCAGCTCAAAAAACCAAAAACCCTTTCGTCTTGCGAGTTTTTTGTCTTGCGAGGCATTCGTCTTGCGAGGTACCACTGTACCACTGTTAAGAACTTTGCTTGAGGGTAGGAACAGAAATCGCTCGGCAGCAGCAGGAGGCCCCATTAGCTAAAGTGATGCTTCAGGTTAAGAACAGTTTCAGGTTAAGAACGGACCTCCAGAATGAATTAAGTTCTTAACCAGAGGTACCACTGTATAGAAAACTGTAGAAACTTCACAAATATGCTTCTTGAGGACACGGACGTATTGGACTTGGAAGGTTTTAACAATACATTTGGGTGGCATGCATACTTATGGTATGATAAGGTTAAGGCGAATAAGGCCTTTAAGAACCATATTGTCAGGAAAGCAGTCTTTAATGTCTGGATAAGATACAAAGACTTATTGGAGAATAAAACTCCGAGGTGGCTGTCGCCCCTGGAGGCTAAGGCCCGAAAAAGAGTCAATATGGAGGCCAACTGGCCAAAGTATTGGGAAATATTAGAAAGAAATGGAGACAATTGGAAATTGCAGAGTTTAGAGAAAATGAAAGATAAAGTGCGAGACTGGTTACACTATGCTCAGATTAAAGAAGTGTTTAAGAATGATAAAAAGCTAGGATTCCAGGTGGAGAAATCGAAGTTAGAAACAGAACTGTTAGAACCTAAGACTAAAGTACTTTCAAAAATGTATAATTTGCTGCTGAAATGGAACACACAAGACGAAATGGTTAAATCGGCAATGATAAAGTGGGCACAGGATATTGGACATAATATTATGTTTGAGGATTGGGAAAGGTTGTGGACCACCGGGCTGAACTTCACTGCATGTAATGCTCTGAAGGAAAACGTAATGAAAATGATATATAGATGGTACATGACCCCAGCTAAATTGGCCAAAATATACCATTCGTCTGATAACAAATGTTGGAAATGTAAGGAAAATGAAGGAACATTCTTTCACCTCTGGTGGACTTGCCCTAGAGTGAGGACCTTCTGGGAGATGATATATAATGAGTTAAAAAAGGTGTTTAAGTATACCTTTACCAAGAAACCAGAGGCCTTCCTCCTGGGCATTGTCGGCCAGAATGTGTTAAAGAAGGATAGAACATTTTTCATGTATGCAACAACGGCAGCAAGGATATTGATAGCCAAGAATTGGAAGACTCAAGATCTACCCACACTGGAAGAATGGCAGATGCAGCTGATGGAATATATGCAACTAGCTGAGATGACTGGCAGAATCCGAGACCTGGGAGAAGAAAGAGTCGAGGAAGACTGGAAGAAGTTCAAGATCTATCTACAAAAGTACTGTAATTTGGCTGAATGTTGATAGGGATGTCAGAGCAGAAATAACTGTCTATCACTAAACTAGATACAAATCTAATTACATTTTAATGACTGAACTTAAGATTATGAACAAGATGATAATTTGCTTGGATATAATTTTATAACGATGTAAGTGAGTGCGGGAGGTGTGAGGGAGTCCAAAGTAATATTGAAAGGATGCTAAATAACCAATGTTTCTTTATTAAATATGCATTGTATTGGAAAATTTTAATAAAAACATTTATAAAAAAAAAAAAAGAAACTTCACAAATAATCACCAAAATTCAATGGCCCCTCCATAAGATGTGAACTTAGTCTCACAATAGGAGGCAGGAGGCAATCAAGGGCAGCACATACCCCAAAGGCCTGGTGGAACAGCTCTGTCTTGCAGGCCCTGTGGAAAGATGTCAAGTCCCGCAGGGCCCTAGTCTCTTGTGACAGAGCGTCCCACCAGATCAGGGCCACAGCCAAAAAAGCCCTGGCTCTGGTTGAGGCCAGCCTAACTTCCCTGTGGACCAAGACCTCCAAGATGTTTTTGTTTGAAGACCGTAAGGTCCTCCATGGGAGGTCCTGTAGGTATGAGGGTCCTAGGCTGTATAGGGCTTTATTTATTATTATTATTTTTTAAAGGAAATTTATTAAAGTTTCAACAATAGAACAGATTTCACAACACAAAATAGAAAAGAAAAGAAAAACACCATACCAACAACAACAAAACACAATAAAAAACCCATCATAGAAGACAAAAAAGACAAAAAAGAAAAGATATAAAAAAAAGAAAAAAGCCATTTTCTTGGATATTATTCTCATAGTCCTCTTTCTGGACTCCCTCACATCTCCCTTTTCTGGGTTCCCTTTTACAAAATCTTGTTCAGCAATACCTCACCTTTTTTCAAATCTTAATTCATATTATACACTTCAACTAGGCTGTATAGGGCTTTAAAGGCTAAAGCTTCCTAATGCCCAGTACATTGAATTGGTTTCACTGGTGACCTCATGCACTCCTGACCTGACCATCCTGCCCCAGCCATATCCAGGTGAGTGGCAGCAACGCTGGTGTTGTGTACTGAGCTTGGATCCTAGAACAATAGGCAGGTAGGATGCTAGAATGCAACAACCTGATTGGCCTGCAGGAGCAGCCCAATCAGGCTCCAGGAGGGAAGCAGAATCAGCCAATCACACAGGACCCATCGTGTAAATAATGTACATAAAGGCTGAGGTTTGGGGGGAAATTCAATCACTATTTTTGAGCTGTAATAAAGAGCATGAAATCACTACGCGACTCAGAGTATATTTCAGCTGGTGTTGCAAAGGTCACTCTGCAACCTTGTTCCATCTCACACACACCAACTACTGGCCGTACTTCTCATCACTTGCACCATACCTGCAGCTGGGGGAGGGGAAAGCTGCAAATATTGGTTGACGTTTTTCGGGGGGCGGGGTTCCAATCTTATATACAGTTCTCCACTGTTCCACATCAATTTGTAAAAGAAAAAACAAAGTGATTCCCATGAAAATTTGTCAGCATTTTAGTGCTAATATCTCCTAATAAACACATGTGTCACTAAAATTTGCATTTTTGCAAGCAATCTTCCCTGTAATGCATTTTTAGCGTCATTTTCAATAGAAATGCATTTTTGTATATCTTACCTGGCACTGCAAAATCTAAAGAAGTGTGAGTCATGAAGGAAGGGCATGTTTCAGTTTGCATATTGCTTCCATAAGTGCAAATATGGCAAGTTTGCCTTTAATCACGAATGAATGAAATCCAATTTATCTCCCTTCCTTATCTGCAGCCATCTACCTCTTGGGAACTGGACTTCTATAGTGAGAATTCTCGTGAAGGGGTGAAGGACAAATTTGATTCAGTTTGCATCGGAAGGTGAACCTACCTAATTTGTACTTTCCCAACCAATACATGAATCAAAACACAACCAAATCTGATCCTTGATCCCAAGAAGCATAATGGAAAATTTGGTTATGGTGTCTTTAAGAGGTGCCCAAATGCATAGTGAACTACCAACTTACTAAAATATATGAAACAACTGACCTCATGTAACAGAACTCTACTGTTGTGTCTCAAAGTTTTCACCACAGATCTAAGCTCTTGCACTTGCTTCAATTTCCTTGTCCATTTCGGTGTTAGCAGTTATTATCATAAGAAAACCTGTAGGTTAAGAGAAACAGATTTTCCTCTCTTCCACTCAGCCCCAGCCCACCTCCCCAATGAGACCTGCTTTTGCTTTAAGCTTTCAGTCTGGGCACTTAATATCGGGCCATTCATGCACCTCGAATCTCACTGGCATAAAACAAGTGTCCTGGAGGGGTAACGTGAAAAATGGTGACAGAGATCAGAAGTGATCAGGAGGCAGGCTGGAGCCTCGGTGCTCAGTGGGAAAGTGATTAATGAAAGTCCCCCCCACCGCCATCTATTCCCGTCTTTGCAAAAGAGGAAACCAGAGAGCTTGACAAGAACAAGCACTTCTCGTGCAAAGAGGGTAATCGCAGGAATGATACGTCTCCAGGAGATTCCCGAGGTCTTGCCTGCCCATAATAAATTGCCCTTGTCGCTTCCAGGAAACTTATGAAGAAAGATGGCAAAAGCTGGAGATGCAACAGGCAGAATAAAAGACTCCCCTTCCTCGCGAAGAATTTCAAAGACGCCACTCGGCACTCGCCTGGATGCAGTCAAAGATCTGACTTTAAATTTCAGATTTATTCATTTGCGTGGTGGCGGCGGCGGCGATTTATATAGCCCCATTTATGCACATGGGACCTTACGCATTTGACAGACCACTTCTGCAAGGCCTTACAGCAAGGATGGATGGGTGTGGGGACCTCAGACCCCAACATCTCTGTCTGGCCCTTGAAATGTTGCCATGTCACACACCCAAATGCCTCTTGCTTGCCTGGGTGGAAGATAGAAAGGGTTGTTGTGAGTATGCGTAGAAGCTACCATACTGTACAAAGATAAAACTCTACATTCATTGCTCCACCTACTTTTGCCTCTGGTCCCACCTGGCATAGAATTGCAGAGTTGGAAGGGACGGCAATTTGTTCTGTCAAAATACTGGGTGGGGTGGAGCGGTTGGGGTGATTCCACCACCACCACCCAGTACTGAAGTGACTTCAGAACAATCCATTACAATCTACCACAGCCTAACAGGATGGCCGCTCTTGAATTTGTCTTCTTCTACTTCTTATTATTTATTTAAATTTTATTAACATATAAAACACATACATATACATTTACACAGTTACACAATACATGTACATAACACACTACCTTATATTCATAACATAAAACATGCCTACATTACTCTATATAATACCTGCCTATACTCTACATGTGGGTAAAAGCCTCAGCGCCTAGGGCTTGCCGATCAAAAGGTCGGCGGTTCGAATCCCCGCGGCGGGGTGCGCTTCCGTTGTTCGGTCCCAGCGCCTGCCAACCTAGCAGTTCGAAAGCACTCCCGGGTGCAAGTAGATAAATAGGGACCGCTTACTAGCGGGAAGGTAAACAGCGTTTCCGTGTGCGGCTCTGGCTCGCCAGAGCAGCGATGTCACACTGGCCACGTGACCCGGAATTGTCTCCGGACAGCGCTGGCCCCCGGCCTCTTGAGTGAGATGGGCGCACAACCCTGGAGTCTGTCAAGACTGGCCTGTACGGGCAGGGGTACCTTTACCTTTTATACTGTACATATCAACATAGCTACACACCTACCCCACACGGACACCCACCAAGTGACTTGACTTCCAGCCGTTCTTGTTACACTACTTTATTTTTCCAACTAGCTTAAATGCATTTCATTACTTCTTTAAACTCTTCTTCTATCTTAACTTAGGTCTCCTTTCACTCTAATCATTTTCTGGATTCACTCAATATCTGTCAGAAATTCTACTTTTTCCACATAAATTTTGATGTATTCCTTAAAGATAACCTACTCTTTATTCACTTTTTGTACTATGTCTCCTCCTATCCTCCCTGTTAGTTCAGCAATATGGAAGTATTCCATCATTTTAGATAACCAGTCTGTTTTAGTTGGGACGCTGCTGCTCTTGAATTTGTCACACACATACACATGAATTTGTAAGTCTGTCTGTGCTTTGCTACCCAGAGCTTAAATACATGAACTTTCATATACCCTTTCAATCTCAGGTTCATGAGTTTGAATCCCATGTTGGGAAAAAGATTCCTGCATTTCAGAGGTTTGGACTAGATGACTCTCATGGCCCCTCTATGATTCTATTTAAGAACAACTCGGACAGCAGCACTTCCTGGGGACGCAGAAAACATGCGGAAGGAAAACCCTACAATTGAAGTCACTGTTCTCAGGTTGCTGGTAAGAAGTGTTGATATTTGCAGATGGCAAAAGGTGTGAGAATCTGGTCCTACTAATTAAGACCGGCTCCCATTAACACCCCAATGGGAAAGAAAGTTGACTTTAGATAGCATTCTCTTTTTTTATTTTTTTTATTTTTAGAAAATCTTTATTAATTTTCACATAGACAAATATACATAACACATAATACAAAAGACGATACAGATGAATAAAAACAATAAAGTAGGAAAAGTTAGAAAAACAAACATAAACAAATACAATATATTACACTTACATAACAAATTAAAATATGTAACGTCCAATAATTCTCATTATACTACTTATGTTATCTGTATTCCTTGAACAGATTTATATTGTTTTATTTTGCATATAGATATATAATCCACTATTACATTTTGAATAATTCTTGGTTATCAGTATCACTCTATTTCTGCAAGTATCTTATTGTTCGTACAGTACGTTTTCAAGTATTTTTTATATATTTTTCCATTGCCTAAATGCCTTTTGGTTTGACATTCCTCTAAGTTTTTCAATCAATTTTGCTAGTTGCGGGTATTCTATCATAAGAATTTGCCACTCTGTGATCGTTGGTAAGCTTTCATTTTTCAATTTCTTGCCACTATTATTCTGGCTGATAGCATTCTCAGGGGCAGCGTGTCCCATTTCGCCGCTTGAGGTGAAATGAGAACTACGGCTTTGTCCTGTTCCTGCTGCTCCTGCCACTACATACCTGTGGGAATGTTCAGGGATGCAGGAGAGGATATATTGTTTGGTTATAGCCTTTCCAACTTGTGTTAACAAGTTCGCAATTTAGCAGAGTAACATTCCCCTTTTTAAACGTGCAGTGGACGCATTTGCTCAGGCTCACTAAAGCCTCTATAATAACTGTTCTGGTATTTCCCCCTTATTCCCTCATAAGAGGTAAGACATGACACAGTCTTCTATAAAAGTATAAAAAGAGTTTACTCACATTCGGTTCACAATCGGATCCCAGAAGGCAGACTTAGCTTAGAAAAGTAACATACACCTGGAAACTATCTCATAAGGAGACAGTACCTTTGTCCTCTCTTTGGCTAAGCAGTTGTTGCTTCTTCGATGCATGTAGTCAAAAAGAGAGAGATGGCCGCCCTGCCCTGTGCTTTTGTCATTACCTGCACAGGTGAGGCCACACCCGCCTCTAGTTACATGCAGAGGAAGTCTGTCCCAGCCCAGAAGGAAACAGGAAGTTTACCTGCTGGCTGGACAAACATTCCTCCCCATGTGTAAACATGTTCACTCTAGGAATATTGTACTTGACTGCTCTTGTGTGTCACATCCCACAATACCTGCTCCTGCTGCTGCCATCAGCTCTGCTGTCACCCTACACCCTGCCCCGTCCACCTCTGGCAGAGAAACAGCACCACCATCCTTGCCAATTGGGGGCAAGACTGTGCCAATTTTGCACAGCTTCAGGCGAGATCTTGCCCCAATGGCCACAATCTTGCCCCCAATTGGTGCCAGTGGTTATTCTCTGCCACTGGTGGAGGTGACAGGGCAGGTAGGTCCTGCCTGGGCATGCCACCTGGGGGAGGGGGCTCCTGCCACCTGAAGTAACAGCCTCATTTGCCTCATGGCTGGGCTGGCTCTGAGCATCCCTAATTTATGTATGCAGTTGTTCCTTTTGAAAGCCCCAAGTCTTACAGAGGTCAGATCTCGTCTCCTCTGATCTGCTTCCTTCTGTCTACACATGGTCAGGACTTTTGTCCTCCATGACCTTTTCTGCTCTTAACTAAAAATCAGCTTCTCACAAAAGCCCATTGATGGAAAAGAGCTTTCTCACACCTGTACTGTGCTTCCTGTGTTGAAAGGTTACAACTCTTAGAAGAAGATCTCATGACATCTGCTGATGGGCTTTGCCCTTTCTGAGACTCAATTATCAACTCCAATTTGTTTTTCCTTCGTTATATATATCCTTTCCCCTTCTGAAACACTTGGTGCTGCCTGATTTGGTTTCTTCTCTCTGTGTGTCACTCTTTCTCTCTGTCTCTGTCTCTCTTTGTTGCTGCTGCAGAAGCACAATTCCCAGGCTTCCTTGGAAGGGTGATTTAATTTATGGTGTGCTTGCATTGTAAAAAGCACTGGTGATTAACAAGGACTTTGCCTAGTGCCTGAAAGGTAGCAAAGATGGCACCAGGCAGAGAGTCCCACAACTGGGGTACCACCATCGCCCCTACGGAAGAGGCCATTTCCCCTGCCTACTTGCCTAAATTCAGAAGACTGAAGCACAAGCAAGATGTTTCAAATGAAGGCTAAGCAGATATTTTCAGCTGTGCTTTTTTCACCATTGAGGAGGAGCAAAAAGAAATAAGGAGTCAGTTGAGAGGTGATGCTTGATATAATGGGGTTGATTCTTGGTGTGGAGCTACACACAGGGGGAAAAACCACTATAAATAAGTCAGAAATTAAATCCTCATAACAAAAGAAAAAAACCCTATGTAAAAACCCTATAGAAAAGTTTTGTGCTCTCTGGTGCCATCTGGTGTTGCATGTTTATAATGCATTCAGATCACTTTTTTTTTTACTGTCTCATCTTTAAAAAACGCAGCCCAAAGTATTATGAGATGGTCAATTATTTACAGCTTCATACCTTTCTCCAGCCTCTTGTGCTTCCTGAAATAACAGGCTTTCTAGGAAGTGTGGCTGCTCTGGAAGATGCCTGCTATGCACTGGAGAGCACTGGGGATTTGAAGGAGAAGGAGAACACACTTGGTAAACACTCTACGAGAAGTGGCCTCTGAAGAAAATCTCACTTGCCTCTACCCTGTGATGGAGGGACTTTGGGTCAGCCTCCTGGTGGGCTTGGCTACGAATTAGCTGAGTGGTTAGCAGTTTGCCAGGCAGGGCAAGTCATATTATTTCCCTTAGAGGAAAAGAAAAATATTCTAGAAGGGGGCTGGAAGTGCTTTACTGGTTAGGCAAAGCAAACCGCCATTCAAGGAGGTATCAGTTTAATAGAGGCAGGTTTAAAGTAGACATTTTAAGTGAAGTTCTGATTTAGACAGAAGTATTGTGCCTGATGGGACGTGGGTGGCGCTGTGGGTAAAAGCCTCAGCGCCTAGGGCTTGCTGATTGAAAGGTCGGCGGTTCGAATCCCCGCAGCGGGGTGCGCTCCCGTTGCTCGGTCCCAGCGCCTGCCAACCTAGCAGTTCGAAAGCACCCCCGGGTGCAAGTAGATAAATAGGGACCGCTTACTGGCGGGAAGGTAAACGGCGTTTCCATGTGCTGCGCTGGCTCGCCAGATGCAGCTTTGTCACGCTGGCCACGTGACCCGGAAGTGTCTCCGGACAGCGCTGGCCCCCGGCCTCTTGAGTGAGATGGGCGCACAACCCTAGAGGCTGTCAAGACTGGCCCGTACGGGCAGGGGTACCTTTACCTTTACCTTTATTGTGCCTTATAAGAGAAACCATTAAGCTTTAACCCTTATCCAGTGTGTTTAAATAAAATTCCAGTTTTACTTTGAATGTTCCTCAACCTCTCTTTGGTCCTCTGATTTAGGGATAAGTGGTCATGGTTTTAAAAAGAAAACATGGACCACTCAAATACAACTGGCAAGGAATGTCTCAGTTTTAAAGCGCCCCCAAACCCAGTTGTGTTATTTTACTCCCATCTTTATTGAGGGAGTTTGCCAAACTGCACTTCAAAAGCGAAAGGGTTTTTTTTTTTTGCAGACTTGCACAATTCATCTCTGCAACTCACTATGAAGGGAGAGAGAAAATTAAATTAGATGCAGAAGACGCAAGAGGCACATTTGCAATGCCTGCCTGGGCACAATTCAATAGGAAGGTTTCCTCTGCTGTGGAAGCTACCCCAGAGGACTGAGCCTTTTTGCAGCTCCCAGTTGTTAGAGTGGGGCGAGCCCTGAAGCATATCACTGAGGATTGTGCCCTTAAATTGCTATAGAAATGATTAGTCATAAAATCCTCCCCCAAGATGCTTCCCATTCCCTCTTCCGTGCAGCTATTCTGAGCCTTTATTCTCCAAAGCCGTGACAGCTGTGCTAAGTCCTCTGCTCCATCCCTGACAAAGGAAAAGCTTACCTCCTGATGGACGGGCCCAGCGCCTTCCCTGTGACATTTAAATCTTTCTTTGTACTCGACTCAGGGGGGTTGCTGTTAAAGAAGCCGGTGCGCTTGGGTGATTCCATTCCTGAGAGTGTTATTACAGCGAAAGGCTGTTTAAGACACAAAAATGTCACAGCGATAAAATATTCTCTGACAACAGGAAAGGCCTGGAGATGGAGCAGCAATGGATCGTGGGGTGAGAGGGATATTGTCTGGTGGGGAGGATAGTTCTTCCGTCACTTGTTTGTGTTGTAATTTGCAGTATATTGAGAGGGGAGACAATAATTGCAAGGGAAGCTACTTTTTACCAGTTCAGATGCCTCTGTTGCCCCCAGTGTTGTCTGCACTGAGTGGCCGTGTTAACAACGCTGGTTTTAGACAGGAACGGTTTAAGGAAGAAGTCTTACCCAGCCCTACCTGGCAATGGCAGGTATCAGACCTGGAACACCTTGCAAGCAAACCCTGTTCTGTGCTACTAACCCATGGCCTTTTGTTCTCAAATGCATGGAAATCTATAGAAATGAGCCCAAATGGACTTAACTGCACATATTATGGCTAGTAAAGGTAAAAAGGTAAAGGACCTCTGGACAGTTAAATCCAGTCAAAGGCTAGTATGGGGTGAGGCGCTCATCTCGGTTTCAGGCTGAGGGAGCTGGCGTTTGTCCTGGGACGGCTTTCTGGGTCATGTGGACAGCAGGACTAAACCTCTTCTGGTGCAACAGAACATTGTGACGGAAACCAGAGCCCATGGAAACACCGTTTATCTTCCTGTCACAGCAGTATCTATTTATCTACTTGCACTGCCGTGTTTTCGAACTGCTAGGTTGGCAGGAGCTGGGACAGAGCAACGGTAGCTCACCCCGTCGCGGGGATTCGAACCACCGACCTTCTGATCGGGAAACCCAAGAGGCTCGCTGGTTTAGACCACAGCGCCACCCAAAACTAGTATAGTTGATTTTGCAGAATTTGGAATGGTTGGGCAAGGGCAATAAAGCAGAGGGGAGACAGACTGTGATTATACTGGAGAAGATCTCCCTTTGTATGCCAATAGATCAGGGATTGGGAACGTGTGGCCCTCCAGGTGTGTAGATTGGGGGTGAGGAAGCTTTGTCAGTCGGGAACAACCTTCCAAGAGTCACATGTCAACAATGTGCAGAGCCAGAGACAAAAAAAAAGTGGATGGAGCTACAGTGTGACTCTTCTCTTCAAACAACAACATACTACATTCCAGCCAAACTAAAGTCACAAGGTTCTACAATGTCTCTCTATATTCAGGCATGCAAAAGGCATGATAATGGTTGAAGGACATATTCCAGCCAGAAAACAGTACAGTGGTACCTCGGGTTACATACGCTTCAGGTTACAGACTCCACTAACCCAGAAATAGTACCTTGGGTTAAGAATTTTGCTTCAGGATGAGAACAGAAATTGTGCTCTGGCGGTGCGGCGGCAGCAGGAGGCCCCATTAGCTAAAGTGGTGCTTCAGGTTAAGAGCAGTTTCAGGTTAAGAACGGACCTCCAGAACGAATTACGTTCTTAACCCGAGGTACCACTGTACTCAAAAGAGGAAACAGAGCAGGAGTGATGGGGTCTGGGGCAGGGACATTGCTTGGATAGATTCCTGAGGGCCATATAGAAAGGCCTGGGGGACTGTATTCATCCCCTAGGCCTGAAGTCTACCCTCCAGACACTCTGAATGGCCATTCCTTAAGGACTGGCAACTTTGCTAGTCTTTTCTACAGCACCTGCTCAACAGCAAAGATCAGCAGCGAGTGACTATTTCCCTTTCCCCCCATTATCTCTTCCGAGCCTATAAGCCTTGGTGAATTGTCATCACCAAAGGAACAGTGGGCTGATAAACTTGCTCTTGTGGGAATTTATCCGGCATCCCATCATCTCCCCTGAGCAGCCACTGGGACCTGCTTTTCCGAGAGCCCAAATGATCACCAGCTGCTGCTGTTGAAATGCCACACTTTTTCTTTTTTTGAGATCTGCTGGGGGAACTAGACATCTGTGTTAGAAGTTCCAGATGCAGAATTAGGAGGTGATCATTCATTCTTTGACAAGACTACAGCAGCCAGACGAGAAGCGACACAATGGAAAGCCTATCTATCAGGCTAAATGGCTGTGGCAAAGCAAGCCTCCCTTAGATGAAACCCCCATTCCACACACCACAGAGTTCAGCGACAATTCACCTCCACCTCAGTGCAACAGACCACAGTCAAAGTATTATAGTGGGAGAGACAGGTGCCAGCTAATGCAGACCATGAGTGCTTGGTTAGCTGTCTTTTGCAAAAGAGCTGTAATAAATGGTCTCTGGTGCAAGACAAAAGATAAAAGGCACAGCAGCTATCATTCTCTGTTTGTTCTCTCTGGTTGCCCTGATCTAATTCAAAGTCAAGCACGGATCATCAAAAGTAAAATCTTTTTGCAAGAACAAATAAAAACTACAAATGTTTGTGCTTTACATTTTTTATCTCATCTTTCTTCTAGGGCAACAAAGGGAATCTTTGGCTTTTCGCATGTGGTTGCAGACCCCTTAGGCATCCCAATTTAATCAGAATGTCCCAAATTTACAGATGCTGCCCCAGCTTCTGATTCCAATCTGGGATGCCCCAATTTTCACAGAGGCCACTCTTTTTTTTTTAAAGGTTTTTATTAAGGTTTTCAAAATGTTACAAAAAGAAAAAAGAAAACGAAAAAATACAAAGTAAAAGCAGTTAAAAACAATTCAATCTTTCCGTGTCTTATCTTTCATTTGCTTGTTCCCCAGACCTCATCACAACTCCCTTTTTTGTATCCAGTTCAATTAGTTGGTTCAGCAAATCCTTTCCCTCTTTGTTTTTATCCTAATCTTTAATCTTAATATATTATAACTTTAGATTATCCCCTGTTAACAATCCATTTTTACACATCTTTATAACATTACTGCTGAAAACCACTTAACTTCAATCCAACATCATTCTAACATTCATTAATTTTGCAGTATTTCTGTAAATAATCTTTAAATTTCTTCCAATCTTCTTCCACCAACTCTTCTCCCTGGTCTCGGATTCTGCCGGTCATTTCCGCCAGTTCCATATAGTCCATCACCTTCATCTGCCATTCTTCCAGGGTGGGTAGATCTTGTGTCTTCCAATACTTTGCGATAAGTATTCTTGCTGCTGTTGTGGCATACATAAAGAAAGTTCTATCCTTCTTTGGCACCAATTGGCCGACCATGCCCAGGAGAAAGGCCTCTGGTTTCTTCAGGAAGGTATATTTAAATACCTTTTTCATTTCATTATATATCATCTCCCAGAAAGCCTTAATCCTTGGGCACGTCCACCAAAGGTGAAAGAATGTACCTTCAGTTTCTTTACATTTCCAACACTTATTATCGGGCAAATGATACACAGAGGCCACTCTTGGCCATGTAGCATCTCACAACACAGCAAGGCCAGAAGGGGGAACTTCCAGAAACCGCTCTAGACCGCATGGCATCTTCAGAAGTCCTTGAATTCTCATAATGCCTGGGTGGAGGGTGGGTCTGGGAGGTGTCAAAAGTAGTCACCTGTTTTACAGTTGCTGCTCTGACCACCTTGGCCTTTGGCCCCACCCACCTCTGGTATGTGGTTCTTAGAAAGTTGACCAGAAGAGAACATGTTCCTCGTGCATGGTCTATGACAGGGGTCAGCAACCTTTTTCAGCCGTGGGCCGGTCCACCGTCCCTCAGACCATGTGGTGGGCCTGACTATATTTTGGAAAAAAATATGAACGAATTCCTATGCCCCACAAATAACCCAGAGATGCATTTTAAATAAAAGCACACATGCTACTCATGTACGGTAAAAACACACTGATTCCTGGACCGTCCATGGGCCAGATTTAGAAGGCGATTGGGCCGCATCCAGCCCCCGGGTCTTAGGTTGCCTGCCCCTGATCTACAGAGTACACAGAACAGGGATGGGGAACCTGTGGCCTTTTGCATGTTCTTAGACTTGCATTGCTGTCAGCCCCCAGCCGTCAGGAGGGCCACACATCTCCCATACTTGGCACAGCTGAACTGACCCAGCTTGATCTGAGTGACAGAAGCAATGGCTTACAGCACAACCCTCTCACACTTAACTTTGTGTAAAAAAAAAAAAAAGGTAAAGGTAAAGGATCCCTGGACGGTTAAGTCCAGTCAAAGGCAACTATGGGGTTGCAGCATTCATCTCACTTTCAGACCAAGGGAGCTGGTGTTTGTCCACAGACAGCTTTCCGGGTCATGTGGCCAGCAGAACTAAACCACGTCTGGTGCAACAGAACACCGTGACAGAAACCAGAGCGCATGGAAACGCCATTTACCTTCCCACCACAGCTGTACCTATTTATCTACTTGTACTAGTGTGCTTTCGAACTGCTAGGTTGGCAGAAGCTGGGACAAAGCAACGGGAGCTCACTCCATCACGGGGATTTGAACTGCCGGCCTTCTGATCAGTAAGCACAAGAGCCTCAGTGGTTTAGACCACAGCGCCACCCGCGTCCCTTTGTGTACGCACCACTGAGCATGGTATGACTTACTGTACTTCCCAATAAACAAGCATAAGATTTGACTGCACTGTATATCTGCCAGTTAATCTAGATACATTTATATCTCACCTTTGTTCCAAGGAGCTGAAGGCACCTTACAACACATTTTATCCTCACAGCAATCCTGTGCAGTAGGGCAAGCTAGGGTCATGATTCATCCAATGGCACCAAAGGAGCTTCAGGGCTGAGTGATGATTTGAACACAGGACTCATGGGGTCACAGTGCAACACTTTCACCACTACGGGCTCTCAAATACACACCAAGCTGCCATGAATGAATGAAACCTTTATTGCTAAAAGCTATAAGCTGTCACAATTGGTCATAATGCGTAAAATGCAAATACCGTATTTTTCGCTCTATTAGACGCACCAGACCATGAGATGCACCTAGTTTTTGGAGGAAGAAAACAAGAAAAAAAATATTCTGAATCTCAGAAGCCAGAACAGCAAGAGGGATCGCTGTGCAGTGAAAGCAGCAATCCCTCTTGCTGTTCTGGCTTCTGGGATAGCTGCACAGCCTGCATTCACTCCATAAGACGCAGACATATTTCCCCTTACTTTTTAAGAGGGAAAAAGCGAGTCTTATAGAGCAAAAAATACGGTAATTAATTTAAAACTGAACAGCAACAACAGCAAAGCAAACATACAGAAATCAGAAACGTAAGGAATTTAAACAAAAAGGAACCTTTAGAAGCTAAAGGATGTCTGTTGACCCAGCATTTTCTCAGAGACAGGATCAGGAGGTGAGGGAGGGGAAATTTGCAAGACTGTGAATCACAGAGTTTGATGCATGGGCATATGGTCATCAATATGAATATAGTTCTGAAGGAAAATAACCTATTTCCTTGATTTTGCAGGTAATCCACGTTTGGGGCTCAGCAAGCTCTATCTTCAAAGAGGCCTTCCCTGCTGTGTGAAAGAGAAATCCTCTTTGCCTATCATTACTCTAAGGAGAGACGGCTAAATCAGTCCATTTCTTGTCAGTTTTGCCCACTTTCACTCATAAGTCCATCAATCTGTATTTTTATCTTTTTAAAAAAGCACATAAATTCCCATTGGTTTTACTGTATTTTTCACAAAATGCACAATGGCCTATGCATTTTATCAGAATACGCATGGCAACATAAAATAAGTATGTTATCGGAAAATACTCATTGTATTTGCATATTAAGATAAAGTATTGTATTAAATACTTTTTGTTGTTTTGTGTGCTGGAAAACAAAGGGTTACTTTGCTCCAGCGCACGCATTAATCCAGGAAGTTTCAATCCACTGAACAATGCAGACTAATCAAAATCCTAGAGCATCCCCAACTATTTGTATTACAAAATAATGTCAAAACATTTGAAAAACCTGGATGTGCAACTACCTGTGGAGACCTAAACCATACAGCTTTAACAGAAATATGTTTATTCTATCCTGCCCTTGTGCAAAGGTAGCATTAACTCAGGCGAAGGGGGTTTCTTTGTTCCTTGTCAAAAGTGAAGTTTCCAGCTCTCTAAAACTGCACTTAGCAGAGCTGTGCGGAGGAGACACATCTCACAAACATAAAACAGAAATGGTTGGTAAAGTCACAGCCTGCCGTTCCCTTCTTCACTTGGGAGTTTTACTCCGCTGAAGGCAAAAGTGAGATTTTCATATATATAATCAGAGCACCCCCTAGTGACCAAAGTTTGCAAAGCTTCATCAAAGAGAAGGCATACAGTGGTACCTCGGGTTACATACGCTTCAGGTTACAGACGCTTCAGGTTACAGACTCCGCAAACCCAGAAATAGTACCTCGGATTAAGAACTTTGCTTCAGGATGAGAACAGAAATCATGCTCCAGCCAGCGGCGTGGTGGCAGCAGGAGGCCTCATTAGCTAAAGTGGTGCTTCAGGTTAAGAACAGTTTCAGGTTAAGAATGGACCTCCGGCACAAATTAAGTTAACCCGAGGTACCACTGTACTCAAAGGAGGAAACAGAGCAGGACCAGTGAGTGGTGGGGTCTGGGGCAGGGACATTGCCTGGATAGATTCCTGAGGGCCATATAGAAATGCCTGGGGGACTGTATTCATCCCCTGGGCCTGAAGTCTATCCTCCAGACTCTCTAGATGACCATTCCTTAAGGGACAAATTAAGTACTAAACCCGAGGTTCACTTAACCCATATTCATTTAGGCATCCCGCCACACTGTGAACTGCATGGTTAGGAGGTGTGAGTTAGGATAGTTCATGCTGGATCCTTGTTCACAAGTATTCACACTTAGCTCCCCAAGGCTGCTTCAGCCCTACTGCCTATTGTTTCATGTCCCACAAAAACACACACCCCTCCCACACTCTCAGCAAAGCAGCAGGAAAACGGGACAGAACAACTCAAGATAAATATCTCACCATTCTTGGCTGCTCATCAGTCAGCTCAGCAGCACAAAGAGGATTTCCGGGAAACAAAAGTTTAAAACCTTCTCTCCTCCTCCCACAATGCTGAAGGGAATTCCCACCACCATCACTGCTACTAAGCTTTGTTGTTGTTGTTTAGTCATTTAGTCGTGTCTGACTCTTCGTGACCCCATGGACCAGAGCACGCCAGGCACCTCTGTCCTCCACTACCTCCCGCAGTTTGGGCAAACTCATGCTGGTAACCTCGAAAACACTATCCAACCATCTCATCCTCTGTCGCCCCCTTCTCCTTGTGCCCTCCATCTTTCCCAGCATCAGTGTCTTCTCCAGGGAGTCTTCTCTTCTCATGAGGTGCCCAAAGTACTGGAGCCTCAGCTTCATGATCTGTCCTTCCAGTGGCTGATTTCCTTAAGAATGGATGCGTTTGATCTTCTTGCAGTCCATGGGACTCTCAAGAGTCTTCTCCAGCACCATAATTCAAAAGCATCAATTCTTTGGCGATCAGCCTTCTTGATGGTCCAGCTCTCACTTCCATACATCACTACTGGGAAAACCATGGCTTTAACTATACGGACCTTTGTTGGCAAGGTGACGTCTCTACTTCTCAAGATGCTGTCCAGGCCTGTCATTGCCCTTCTCCCAAGAAGCAGGCGTCTTTTAATTTCGTGGCTGCTGTCACCATCTGCAGTGATCATGGAGCCCAAAAAAGTAAAATCTCTCACTGCCTCCATTTCTTCCCCTTCTATTTGCCAGGAGGTGATGGGACCAGTGGCCATGATCTTCGTTTTTTTGATGTTGAGCTTCAGACCATATTTTGCACTCTCCTCTTTCATCCTCATTAAAAGGTTCTTTAATTCCTCCTCACTTTCTGCCATCAAGGTTGTGTGCTACTAAGCTTAGGGGGAAGCTTAAAAGCTCAATTGGTTAGAGCGTGGTACTGATAACACCAAGGTTGCAGGTTCATCCCCATAAGAGACAACAGCATATTCCTGCATCCAAGGGGTTAGATTGGATGATCCTTAGGGTCCCTTCCAACTCTGATTCGATGATCAGATACTTGGGGTCAACCATCAAGACAATGGGGAACACATGGGAGGGGAGATTAAACCCATGGAGGAAGGGTTACCTTGAAAGGGAAAAAGGAGAAAGAGAAAAAGTGTGAAGTCTAAACCACTGAGCCTCTTGGGCTTGCCGATCAGAAGGTCGGTGGTTCGAATCCCTGCGACGGGGTGGGCTCCCGTTGCTCAGTCCCAGCTCCTGCCAACCTAGCAGTTCAAAAGCACGTCAAAGTGCAAGTAGATAAATAGGTACCACTCCGGCGGGAAGGTAAACGGCATTTCCATGCGCTGCTCTGGCTTCGCCAGAAGCAGCTTAGTCATATTGGCCACATGACCCGGAAGCTGTACGCCAGCTCCCTCGGCCAATAAAGCGAGATGAGCGTCGCAACCCCAGAGTCGTCTGCAACTGGACCTCTAATGTAATGGTCAGGGGTCCCTTTACCTTTTTACCTCTGATCCCACCCACTGCCATTTCTGGCACTGCCTACTGCTGAAAGATTACTCAAGGGACGTCCTGCCCTTAATGTGGGGGGGGGGACCTTGCTCTCTACCAGGCATAGGCAAACTCGGCCCGCCAGATGTTTTTTGAGACTACAATTCCCATCATTCCTGACCTGTTAGCTAGGGATGGTGGGAGTTGTAGTCCCAAAACATCTGAGGGCCGAGTTTGCCTGTGCCTGCTCTCTACTGATCAGAAAATGTGCCTATTCCCCAATGAATATACAAAATGCACATTTCCCAAGGCCTGTTGAAAATGATTGGCCAAGAAGTATGCACAATTCCCTCTTCATGGAAGGATTATGTGCACATTCTCCACGCAGCCTGGGGAATGTGCAAAATGGCCGGTTATTATGAACATTAACTACTCATCCATCATTCCTCTGAACATTTACACAAAGCTATTGAAAACAAAATAAACATGTTAGGGATCTATAAGTGCTATTTTGAATCATACACACCAATTTTGAGAGCCTCTTCAAACACACACACACACACACACACACACAAAAGGTGATCATTGCTGACTCTCTAGTAAGGAGGCACAGAATTCTAGTGAAATCTTGCAGAAGGAGGAGGTGTTTTGAGCGTACCTTAATAAAGTGACAAGGTAGCTGGCATATGTGTGCATTTTCCCTTAAAAAAAAAAAAATCATTGCAGTGTTCCCAGTAGCCTCTCTGGTTGCCTGCACTTCCTTGAATCCCCATGAGAGGATCCACAGAAAGCCTCTCTTTGGAGCACCTGAAAGCAGCACAAATGTGGTGTAGTTTTTTCTTAAGGTTAAAACTCTTGGTGCTGCTTTCAAGCGCTCCAAATGCAGAGCAGCTGCCTGCACTTTCTGGAAAGCCCATGAGAGGTCACCACGACGTCCTCCTGTAGGCATTCAAGGAAGCATGGGCAGTGAGGGGATGTTTCCCATCTCACTACAAAGGATTTTATTAATATGAAAGGAAGGACGTACTCACTCCTCAGCCACCTCATCCCTTCCAAATCCTGCCCACCCCACCTTGCAATGTTTCCAGATAATCGCTCTCCCTCCCTCTTTTCTCTACTTGTGAGAACATTGGCAAAAATTATCAGCAAGGCGCAAGAATCTTTGCTTTCAGAAAGGATAAATTATCCAGAAAACTGCTACCCTTGTAAATTATACAAACACACAAGCTTATGTTTTAGTACATACTTTCTAAAAAGGGAAAAAAACAAAATCTATTTTAATGTCTCGGTTTCAAAATCATATCCTGTTCAAAGTCATTTGTGCTAGATACATCATCAGTCTCAATTGTAGGATTAGAGGGGGGGGTTTTCAGGTTGTTTTCATGGTTCTGACATGTACCCCCATCAATGCACAGTAGCCCAGAGGCAAGAGAAGAATGCACTTTCCTCCTTGAAATTTCTTCCTTTTTTTCAATTACTCTTTATTAGTTTTATATATGACATCCAAACAACAGGGAAAAAAAAAAAACACATAACTTCCAATACAAAGAAATTGTTATATAAAAATAAGATGATTATCTTCTTTATGTTATGACTTCAGTCAACCTCAATGTGCATCCACTGTTTCCTTAGTAACTGCCTCTGATATAATGTTTGACTTAGCAGGAATTATATTTTAATTATATATATTTAACATAAGGTATTATTTCCTCCTTGAAATTTCACAGGCTGGCAGCTCCTGTGAACCCCACTTCCATATAGTATCTGATGCAGCAGGGCTTTTTATCATCCCATCAGTGGTGAGTATCTTGCCCTGCACAAGCAACCACAGCCAAAGTAAAGGACCCCTGACCGTTAGGTCCAGTCGCGGACGACTCTGGGGTTGCGGAGCTCATCTCGCTTTACTGGCCAAGGGAGCCGGCGTACAGCTTCCGGGTCATGTGGCCAGCATGACTAAACCGCTTCTGGCGAACCAGAGCAGTGCACGGAAACGCAGTTTACCTTCCCGTCGGAGCGGTACCTATTTATCTACTTGAACTTTGATGTGCTTTCGAACTGCTAGGTGGCCAGGAGCAGGGACTGAGCAACGGGAGCTCACCCCGTCGTGGGGATTCGAACCGCCGACCTTCTGATTGGCAAGCCCTAGGCTCTGTGGTTTAGACCACAGTGCCACCCGCGTCCCAAAAGTCCCAAACTACTGAGCTCTATGTTTTAGTTTGTATGTGGCAGGTTCAACATGTCCAACCAAGTCAACTTTCTCCTAAGAATGGAACTGAGGCGTCTGGCAGGGGTCACTACATAGAGTAGGGTGCAATCATAGAATCTTAAGAGCTGGAAGGGGCCCCAAGAGTCATCTAGTCCAACTCCTGCAATGCAGAAATCTCGGCTAAAGCATCCATGACAGATGGCCATCCAACTTCTGCTTAAAAACCTCCAAGGAAGCAGAGTCCATCAATCTCTTGTGGGAGACCATTCCACGGTTGAACAGCTCTCAATGTCAAAAAGTTTTTTTTCTGATGTTTAGTTGGAATCTTCTTTCTTGTAACTTGAAGCCGTTGGTTCGAGTCCTACCCTCCAGAGCAGGACGGTAGGACTCGAACCAATCCTAACAGTAAAGGTAAAGGTACCCCTGACCATTAGGTCCAGTGGCGGACGACTCTGGGGTTGCGGCGCTCATCTCGCTTTACTGGCCAAGGGAACCAGCATTTGTCCGCAGACAGCTTCCGGGTCATGTGGCCAGCATGACTAAGCCACTTCTGGCGAACCAGAGCAGCGCACGGAAATGCCGTTTCCCTTCCCGCCGGAGTCGTACCTATTTATCTACTTGCACTTGACATGCTTTCAAACTTCTAGGTTGGCAGAAGCAGGGACCAAGCAACGGGAGCTCACCTATCGCGGGGATTCAAACTGCCGACCTTCTAATCGGCAAGCCCAAGGCTCTGTGGTTTAGACCACAGCACCACCCGTGTCCCTAATCCTAACAGTAGCTGCCGGTGAACAGGGCTTAACACAGTGGTAGGGTTGCCATTGCATGTACAGTCCTGCTGTGTATACCCTCCAGGGTAGAAGGTTGGGGGATAAGCAAAGTGCTGCCCCAGCCTGGAACTAGCCTAACAACCAGTGCTTTTCTTTTAAAAGAAAAAATGTTTAGGTGTACTTTCATTTTGACTCAAGAAAATAACCATTTTAAAGTTCAAATCGGGAGAAATAAATACTGTAAATGGACAAAAGTGCAAAGATTCACAAAATGTTTAGGGGTGTGTGTACCCCCAGAAAAAAGCACTGCCAACAACTAAGCCCAGATGCCGTCATGTGACAGCCGTGGGGCAAGCTCGAGATCCAATAGATCGTTTCCCAGCTCAGCCCCTCCAAAAGGCCCCCTTGGAGATCCCGCCACAGCCCCTCAATCCTCCTGCATCTTCCATGGGTGGGACTGGAAGCTGTGGCTGGAAGAGTGAAACTAGCCTCACTCCTCAGGCTTTGGCAGGCTGGCAAGACTGGGCAGAGGAACACTTCCACCCAAGTCAGCCCACCCCACCCAGCACAAAGGGAGTTTGGATTGCACCTTTAGTCGCTAGGTGACACCAGACATAGATGTAGTTGGAAGAAGTCGGGAGTTTCCTGCATCTGTTGTTTTTGTTAGAGATGAAGTCAAATCAGCTTCTCATCTAGCTAGGCGGCTGGTGTGTCTTCGAAGCCTTCCATAGCAAAGTTTCAGAGGTTAAGCTTTAAATGCACGGATTCCTAACCCAAGAAAATTGCACAATTTCTTGCCCTGAATGGTAAGAAAAGGTTCATCTAAAGCATCATCAAGGAGACAACTGAAAGATGCAAATCCCAGTTAGGGCCCCTCCAGCCACGTTTTCTTATTGTGCTTCCATGATTCTTTGTGCTTCTGTCGTTCGCTGGGAGATCATATTCCTTCCGGTTTTTAAAACTCTTTGCACCTGCAAAGGTTCTGGGATTGGAATTATTAGTATCATCTTTTATTTATACAGCGCCATCAATGTACTTGGCACTGTACAAAATCAAAATAAGGATTTCATCCCAAAGGGCATATAATATAAAACAACAAATATGAACAATGCCATAAAAATCAATAATTTAAAATGTACAATTCACAAGCCATTACATCAGGTATACTAAGACAGCTACACCCAAGCAGAACGGGAACTCGTCACAATTTACAGCCAGCAGGGATTGTTCAGTTGATGGCTGACCCATGGCTGAGATCATGCCAGAGGCTCACACTTCTGGGCACCGGCTCCCTGAGGGGTGGGATGAACAAACACAAGTTCAGAAGTCAGGCTGAAGTCTCCCAGCTGTTTCCCTTCCATCTCCCTCTAGTCCTCTACTCCAGAAATACCGCTTTGTTTCCCATAACTTCCTGCCGAAGTCCTGTAACTTTTTGGACCATAACTATTTCAGGTTTTTTTGTGTCCCATTTTTGTTGTGCTAAAGTGCAGGAGTGCCACGCCAAACTACACTAATGTAGAAACATTTGGGATGAATTGCAGAGCAGCTAATAAAGGGGGAACGATGCGCTTTCGCTGTGTCAATGATATGTTGCAGAATATAGCTGCAAACGAGAAACACCAGTCTAGAAGGGTCCTTAGAGTCGCATGCAGCTCAGACAAAAACAAAAAGGGAAGTTTTGAACCAGAAAGCCAAAGTTTGATTCTTCCCCCCGCTTTTCTCCCTTCATAATTTATTATCTGAATGAAGAATTTATTTGAAGTGCACAGAAAAGCAAAGTAAACTAGTTTTGTTTTGTTTCTACAACCTGAAGGGTTGCAAAAGTTCCCTTATTATCATCACTCCTTCGGGGAGCAAACTCAGGTGACGAAAGGAAGGACAGGACCGTAGCACAAACAGGGCCACAGGGAAAACAAGAGGACGGTATTGGAATGCTCAAGAGAACCTCCCCAGTTTTGCAGAAGTGCAAACATGCTTAACAAAAAAAACCCCTTAAGGACTGCATGAGGACTGAGAGTGAGGTTGTATCCATTATAGCGCTAAATTACAGGAACTTTGCCGTATACTTGTTCTGCTGGTGAAATATTTAGTTGTAAATGTGGGAATGTTCAGGGTGGCAGGAAAGGATATATTTATTATTAATATCCTTCCTAACTTGCACTAGCAAGTTCCTTTACTTGGCAGAGTTTACACTCCCCTTCTCACACACAGCAGAAAACTAGTTGCAAACTCGTGTGAGTTTCTTAAGACAATACTCAATTCAATGTCCAAATTGAAAGGTGTTCTAATATTTTCCTAGTAAGACACCTTGAATCCCTCCTAAAAGAATAAAGACACCACAGTCTTATTCATAAGCAATAAAAAGAAAGTTTACTTATGATCAGGCAGAGCACAGTGTGATCTCTGAAGGCAGGCGTTAGGCTTAAAGTTACAAACATATACAAACAGGTTTACCCCAAAGGGAGATGACCTGGGGGACTGCTTGGCTGGCAGCCAGCAGTTCAGTCCAGGAAATTTGCTGGACGAAAGGAAGATGGAAAAGAGGGAGAGTGGTAGCATGCCCTGTCCTTTTATCAAGTCTGGAGAGGTCACGCCCACCCACTAGTCACATGCAAGGAAGGATGCTCCAGCCAGGTGTAACAGGAAGTTCATCCCCTTGCATGCCCACTCTAGGAAAACAAGGAATGTTGTATTTGACTGCTCCCAGTGGATTACATCCCACAGTAAAGCAGTGTAAAGGCTGCAACCTGGTGTCTGTCTTCCACTCATTACACAGCCACAAAATGTAGCTTTGCAACCGGGTGCAGACTTTGCAGAACACCACAACCAATTCTGGCTGCATGTTTGCTCAGGGGTTTAATCTGAGCACAGAGAGAGAGAGCAGCCAACCTACAAAGGTCAATGCTTGAATTGGCCTGTGTTTAGTGTTTTACCTAGGGAGATGTCAATGAACACAAAGAGAAAAGCGCATAGTGTCACATACTGAAATCATGAAAAGATCTATTTCCTCATGTGCATCTTTTATATTTAGATCGTCTTCCAAGGAGCTATGGGTGACACAAGTGGTTTTAGGACTTTCCCACCCATTTTAGCCTCGCAACAATCCTGATGAGGTAGATGAGGCAGTGGCTACTGAGCTGAGTAGGAATTTAATCTGGGTCTCTCCCCAGCCTAAATCCACAATACCTCACTTGCTTTTAAAACAAGAACACACCTTTTCCATACAGAGCCCCAAAGGGGAAAACTGTGTGTAAAACATATTTTACTCAGCTAGAGAGGATGGAATCTACGTTCCTCAGTCCATATCCCACATCTGATTATATAGTGTTTCCTGTCAAAGCTCATAGTTTGAATTCTTGCAATGTTTAATTGCTTTTTATTTTATTTTTAAAATTAAATCCTCTGTTTTTGGCTGCTCTTGTTTTTATCTGTAAGCCACCTCAAGTCCCCATCAGGAAAAAAGGCAGGACATTAATAGTAATAATAATTCTAGAGCTGCTTCACTGCTAAATAGTTTGTTTTATTATGTTTATATATGCTGTAAGCCACCCAAAGTGGCTGGGGAAACCCAGCCAGATGGACAGGGTGTTGTTGTTGTTGTTGTTGTTGTTGTTGTTGTTGTCACTGCATGTGCCATCAGGAAGTTCTCTCTGACGTATAGTTAAAATCCTTTTTCATCCCCTTTGGAATCACTGAGTCAGGTCCTGTCCTCCAGAGCAACAACCAAAAAATTTGCTCCATCATCTATGTCACAGTACTCCAAATATCTCCAGACACACAAAAACCCCACAACAAATCAGGCTGCACTCGTGCATCATGTGCAGCCCCTCAGCATGAGAGAGGTGGCACTGAGCAAGGCCAAAAGGGACGTGAAACTGGTGCTTCCAGCAAGAACTGGCAGCATCCACGGGGAAACCGTTCCATCGTTCCAGCTCTTCGGGGTCCAGCTGCTCAGTTTTAGGGGTTGATTGAATAACTGGCATTTTGCCCTGGCTTTGTATCCCATGGCTGGCCTCATTATTGGCAGTTCTGCGAGCCTGCCTGGCTGGGATACTGAGCACATCAGAAGGCAGGCAGGAGTACCCACAGCCCTGCATTCAGCGACTGCCCATGAACTTCCCTACCCGAGGAAAGGAATATTGGCCCTGAGAAAGATTTCATCAAAATGCCTCTGGCTTATGGTCTTTGTTCTGCTACAATTCATGCCACCCCAGGGCCCAGTGGCGTAGCGTGGGGGGTGCAGGGGGGGCCGGCCGCACCGGGCGCAACATCTGGGGGCTAGGGTTAGGGGGCACAAATCCACGGGTTAGGGGGTGCAAATCCACAGGTTAGGGGGCGCAAATTACTTGCCTTGCCCCGGGTGCTGACAACCCACGCTACGCCACTGCCAGGGCCCACCCATAAGGCAATGTGAGGCAACTGCCTTGTGCAGAAGGATCCACAGGGGCAGCAAATATTTATTCCCCCCTTGTTCCTGGTGTAGATCTTGACTTGACACTTCTTTCCCGGATGTGTAGAGAAAAGCTGCAGTATTACATAGCCTTTGTACACATTTCAGGCTTTGAAGTACTGCAGTTTTGGGGTTTCTAAAAGCAGTATTTTTTAACGGGATGTGGGTGATGCTGTGGTCTAAACCACAGAGTCTAGGGCTTGTCAATCGGAAGGTTTGCGGTTTGAATCCCTGTGACGGGGTGAGTTCCCGTTGCTCGGTCCCAGCTCCTGCCAACCTAGCAGTTGGAAAGCACCTCAAAGTGCAAGTAGATAAATGGGTACCGCTCCGGCGGGAAGGTAAACGGTGTTTCTGTGTGCTGCTGTGGTTTCAGGGTTTTCCCTAAGCAATCTGAGACTGTGCCTCTGTGCTGCTGATTTCCCCACTGCCCTCTTCATACCTCTCCTGGTTCTCAGAGACTGTGGGGAGGGGAGCTTGTCGCAGCAGGAGGGGGAAACACCCGTGCCTCTCCACCAGCCTGACTCATCTCTGCCTCTTGGCCTCACACATCCCAGTCTGCTGCTGCACCTTCTGCTTCTGATTCTACCCTTCTCTCTGCCACACACTCTTCCTGCTCACTAAGCACTGTTATCTCTTCAGCTTCCGACACCTCCTCCTCTCAGGCTTCTACCTCTGACCACTCATGGTCATCTCACAACTATTCCCCAGGTTCTGAGTCTTCTTCCCTTGGGGGTTCCCCGGCTGGTTCCTCCACTATTCCTTTGCGTCCTTGACATTTCATGAGACTTCAGTGAGATCTCGCAAGATTTCACTGGAAGATGGCACTGCTGCCAGCACTTTGTGGGCACTGCCAGGCAACATGGGTAAGAGAGGCCTGGCGCTGGTGGGTGGGACAATAGGGGGGTGGCACATTCCCGTTTCACCTCAAGTGGTGAAATAGGACACACTGCCCCTGTCACATTGCATACCAATAGGGTTTCAATAGGTAATTGGCCCTGTTATCCCAGTCGCCACACAAGGCGAGTGGGGCTTCAGAATGCAAGATGACTTACAACTGTTCTACCTAAAGGCTCTTTCAAAACAGCTAACCAACAATATGAAGATAGCAATGTCTGGACACTGACCAAAAAATGTTTCTACGGAAGGCAGCAAATGCACTTTATGGTTATGTGTGTCCACAGTCTTAGTGGTGATGAAAATGTGCTCTGCAAACAAAGGATCTAATTTCTTTTATCATTATCTCTCATACTCCAGGACTGACATTTGTTTTAGGAAGGAATGGGGAGAATTGGGTTTACTTTAAAATGCAAATCAAAATGACTGCTGTGTAATTTTTATTTACACAGCACAATTTCAAATATTCAGGTGTTCGTTTGGTCAGGATTCAATAACTTTAAGACCTTTTAAGATCTCTTAAACCTTTTATTTTTCAATGTGTTATTTAAACCTGTTTTATTAGTTTATTGTTTATTTTATGTATTCTGATGCCATAAGCCAGGCAGAAAATATTGTGATCAGGGAGTCATAGAAGTGTGACACGTCAATAAGAAGCTGCACACTCATAAATACAACAATCCAATTCTATGCATGTCTGTTCAGAAGTAAGTCCCACTGAGTTAAATGAAGTTTATGTCCAGGTAGGGAAGGTGGA
Organism: Podarcis muralis; assembly: GCF_964188315.1. Lineage (NCBI taxonomy): Eukaryota > Metazoa > Chordata > Lepidosauria > Squamata > Lacertidae > Podarcis > Podarcis muralis. Next base: position 7,982,213 of record NC_135669.1, on the reverse strand, counting down.
GAAATCCAGTTCAGTTTGCATTTAAAGGCAAATCTATGTAGTTTTTATTTTCTGAAACAATTAGTGAACTGAAATATAGCCAACATTTGAAATTTGCACTTCCTCAGGGCAAAGTGTGCAAAATGTACGTATTAGTGAAAATTGTGGGAGACTACAGTCAAACATACTGTAACTATGCACAACTGCTAGTTAGTGCATGAAAGGGTTAAAGACCACAGTAGTTGTATTACTAGATAGACTCAGTTAGGTCACGCCCCCTCTCCTGTGGAGAGGGAGGAAGTGAAACCTTTCTACTTCCTTTCTCTTTCTCTCCCTGCACCTGTAACCAATGAAGGAGGATGTGTGTAAGCTTGCTCTCAAGTTTAGAGCATGTGTTTGGAACTATATTATGTATTTTCTACTCAAGGGTATTTTGCCTGTGTTCTCCTTGCAGCTGCATGGAACAGCACATGTACCAGACCTTTGAATCTATAAGTAAATCATTTCAAACTTACTTTCCAGTGTGTGGTCTGTTCCTTGCAAAAGGGATAGAAAGATGGGAATGTTTTAAATGCTATACTGCTGCTAATTTTTGTGAGTTTAATACTCTGCCACTAGGACTCTCAGTGTGCTAGCCCCGAGTTTTGAATCCAGCCACCCAGATGATTCTTTTGTTGTTCACCTTTCCTTGTTCAGTCTTTTGTTGTGGTCCACAGGGATTCATACATTTTCCTCCCACTAAAATAGCATACAAAAATGCTAGGGAACATTTATTTTTCTTTTTTTTAACAATTTTTTATAGATTTTTAAACAAATACAAATACAATAAACACTTAACCAGCAGTACAGCTAATGGTGTTTGCTTTAGCCATTGTCTCTAGACATACACTTACACATTCCACATTCAAACATATTTCTTAATGCAACCTCTCCACTGAGAATATTGAGTGGTTGGTATAAGATCTTTATTTTAGTCATTAACCTAGTTAAAGAAAGGGGTCCACATTTCTTGGAAGGTGTCTCTATTCGTTATGCCTTTAACTGCCATCCTGTGTCTGGTGGGACGTTTGGACAATGCTGTATCCCAGATATTATCTTCCCATATGTTCAGGGGTACTTCAGTCCGGTTCTTCCATTGCTGAGCTATGGAAAGCTTGGTTCATCTATTCATGTTTGGTGGGAATGCCCTTAAGTTAAAAACTTTTGGAACAGTGTTTTCAGAAAACATTTAAAGGTCAATATAGAAGATATCTGCTGAATCGCTATTAGAATAGCATTTCATGGGCCTTGGACAACGACACTAAAAGATTGGTTTCGTATTGATGTCTCACGAGCCTCACCAACTTGGGGGATAACCAATGATGCTCCTACAGATGAGCTCAGTGGCTGAGCTGGAAAATAAGGGTTCAGGCCATCCCTAAGATACCCTGACATCATTGTCAATGATGATCCACATCTATTCAAAGCCAAGTTTTGGTTGAATGTGATATCTTTGCTTAAAGTTTCCAGGTCACCAGAGACGTCTTTCCCATAGGGCTTAGTGATGCGTCGCGCCAGGGCGCCGGCCTCTCAGGGGCGCCCCAGTGAGTGGGGGAGCTGTGAGGCTTTGCTGACGGCCTCCCCTTTCCCTGCACGTCCACCAGCTGCGCCCCACCAACTATATGACTGAAGGGCATGTAGCTTCCTTCCCAAGCCTCTGTGGGCATTGCTCTCCCGCAGCAGCATGGGCGGGAGTTGCGCCCCCCCCCATGGCTGGGAGTGCACAGCTTCTACCCCCCCCCCCACTATCCGTGGTAATTTGGGGGCGCTGGGCGGATATTTGCACCCCGGCGCTGCATCTGCTAAAGACAGCCCTGCAGGTCACAGTATCTGGATCCTCTTCATTCCTGAATTGTGTTCCATTTGTCTGCCCAGTAGCAGTATGTGCATTCAGCTGTGCCTTGACACCCACTTCCGTCCCCACCTAACAAGAGCTCGCAGCCGGCTACCTTGAGCTACCACCGAATGCCCAGGAACCCACCTCAAGTTAAATCAATGACTTCATCCGCAGAGCCAACTGAATGCACAGCTGTTCCTGGTTTTGAAAAGGGGTGAGGTCAATGCAGTGGAAACAGCTGAGATTTCCCTTCCTTCTTTTCAGGAGATGCTGACATTTTGTTCTATGTTGAGCATTTCATCTGTATTTGGAGGGGGGGGGGCAAAAGGAGAGAAGCAAGGATGCTGGTTCCTTTCAAGAGCTTCCCCTGTTAGCGCCCGATGAGAATCTGACAGACAGGCATGTCAGTGGAAATGACCAGCCAGTGCCCCATAGGCGGCAGGAAACCAAAAACATTTATCCACCTAATTTCATTTCCCAAAGCCTCTTAGCTTTTAAATTCAGATTTGCAATTGAGTGATGGGATTAGACAAATTCCTTTCTGAATAAGAGCTGTGTGCTGGTGAGGGAGAGCTCATTCAGAGGGCCTTGGGAAGAAAGGCTGCCTCGTCGCTGCACTAAAGGGAGAACGCAGCAGGGAGTCAGCCGTGCATGCTGAGGTTATTCACCCAGAGGGGAGGGAGGGAGACTCTTTGCCAACAGGGAAGGATTTTGTGCCTTTGGGGATAAAGGCAGCCATGCTTACTAGAACAAGGTGGGAGGGAGCTAAGGAAATGGGAGCCAAACCGTGCTGGGTTGCCCAGTAGGCAGACCAAGCAGGTGCCTTAGAGCATCATCAAAGCAGAAAAAGAAAATTATTTTGATATTTGATTTATTAAAAAAAAGCAAGCACTCGTCGTTTTTCTAACATTGATGATTACTAACTGCTCCACAGAACACTCTTTTTCTCAGCTGGAAAGAAGAAGAAGAAACCCTCAGAGAACAACAATGTGTCAGGACAGACTTGATTCACTTCCCTGTGTATGGAAGTGGACATGCTTCACTGAGATAGCTTCACTGAAATTATCCAGAATTTTGCAAGCAGAAAATCCAGGCATTTCAGCACAAATGTAGGTTTTGTATGATTTCTCTCTGTGTATATAAAGGTAAAGGTACCCCTGCCCGTATGGGCCAGTCTTGACAGACTCTAGGGTTGTGCGCCCATCTCACTTAAGAGGCCAGGGGCCAGCGCTGTCCGCAGACACTTCCAGGTCACGTGACCAGCGTGACAAAGCTGCATCTGGCAAGCCAGCACCAGCGCAGCACACGGAAACGCCGTTTACCTTCCCGCCAGTAAGCGGTCCCTATTTATCTACTTGCACCCGGGGGTGCTTTCGAACTGTTAGGTTGGCAGGCGCTGGGACCAAGCAACGGGAGCTCACCCCGCCGCGGGGATTCGAACCGCCGACCTTTTGATCGGCAAGCCCTAGGGGCTGAGGCTTTTACCCACAGCGCCACCCGCGTCCCATCTCTGTGTATATAGTAACCTTTTTATTTTGAGTTGCATATAGAGGCACCATATTTTTCCCCCCAGTGCTTAGGGTCTCTAAAGGTATTCATTCAGCCCTGGGTCTGAATGTGGCCCTCAATACCTATGTATCTGGCCCACAGGACTCTCCACAAGACACCCCATGGCTGCTCCTCCAATGCTTTAAAAATGTTCATCAAGTAACCAAGAAAACAACAAACAAAGCAATGCATACTTCATCCTCCCACCTTCTGGAGAATAGCTAATTGTCATAACTGCTTGCTCAAGTCTAGAAAGGCTCATCATAAAGTCACATTACTCATTATTATATCAGTTGGTTCAATGGAAGTCTTTCTGGAAACGCTTGTGGATGACTGGAGGTTATTTGTTGTCACTCTGTGTGTTCATATGCTTAATAAAACAGAAGTACATTTCATCATTATTATTTGTCAAAGCTGGCTCCAGGTCCCAGCTCACAGAGGACCAACGCTAGCCGGCAGTAATGTACAAAAGTCTTTATTGAAGTACAGTTTCCATTTCCAAACCGGAGCGCCCCAGCTCTACGTCTTAGAGGCTAGACCGGCAAAGCTCCATCTGAGTCTCCGCCCCCTGTACACCAGTTTAAGACTCTAACCTTACTCCACCTCTTCCGTCTCTCCTTTCTCCTCTGGGTCCTTCTACCCCCCGAGGTCCCTTCCGTCCTGGACTCTTCTGACGCTGACCCCCCTGAGTCTCCTCCCTCCTTTCGGCGGGCTTTAGGACCTGGCTCCCTATCCGGGCTGCCCACTGCGCCGCCCTCTTGTACATTTGAACTTGGCGCGCGCGCCCAGTCTCCGACCTTCCTTTTGACCGTTTCCTCGCTCTCCGATGGAGGTGTGGCCAATCCTGACTCATGTCCTCCCGCTGGCGGTGCGCCGCCTGATCCCGATGCCTGGGACTCCTCCCCCCTACTGCGCTCTGGTGGAGAAGCTGGTCCTGATTTCCAACTGCTGCTCTCTGAGTCCCCTCTTGCCCCTTCTTCCTGGGGTGTCCCCCTAGGCACCCCCCTTGCTCTGACCATGGGAGCCCCTTTCTGTGAATCCTCCGAGTCGCTGGAGAGACTCAGAGACCTCGGACGGCTGTCATCGCTAACATTTCCTTCAGATTCCTCCCCCTCGGTCTCTATTTCCTCCCTCTCCTGTGCCTCTGCTCCTGAGCCCCTGACATTATTATTATTATTATTATTACTCTACCCATCGCCACTCTGGGCAGCTTACAGCATCAAGCATCAAGTATTAAATACCTCCCGATACAGGACTGCTTTCAGGTGTCTTCTAAAAGTTGTGTAATTCTAAAAAAATCACTTTGGCCAGATTAATTATTTCTTCCTACGATTTGTATCTTTGAATTGTGATAATGCACCTCCTTTATGGAGAAATGTGAGGGGGGTGTCCTAAGTTAAAAGTACTGCAACATCCATTGCTCTGACCTCCCTACACTGGCATATGTGTCCCAGAAAGTTGGCCATGAAATATTGCAACACTTAGGCTGAAAAAGATTCCCCACCCTTATACTAGAGAGGACATGTGTTTGATGAATTTGTTCTTTGCCAATCCCAATAGGAATTAACTAGAGCTTCCCCTTTTGAACTATCGATCAGAACACACCTTTCCTTTGGATTTCACACTTCCCCAAATGTTGCAATGCAGTTAGTAAAGGTAAAGGTAAAGGTACCCCTGCCCGTACGGGCCAGTCTTGCCAGACTCTAGGGTTGTGCGCCCATCTCACTCAAGAGGCCGGGGGCCAGCGCTGTCTGCAGACACTTCCGGGTCACGTGGCCAGCATGAAAAGCTGCATCTGGCGAGCCAGCGCAGCACACGGAACGCCGTTTACCTTCCCGCTAGAAAGCGGTCCCTATTTATCTACTTGCACCCAGGGGTGCTTTCTGCAATGCAGTTCTCCTTCCCAAAAAAATGCTCAAAAATGCTTCTAAAGTCATATTTTAGGATAGAATATGTTTAGAAATAATACTTACCTGTCTTCTTTCGCTCCCAGAATATGGCCTTTTGACCACGCGGGACGCGGGTGGCGCTGTGGGTAAAACCTCAGTGCCTAGGACTTGCCGATCGTATGGTCGGCGGTTCGGATCCCCACGGCAGGGTGATCTCCTGTCGTTCGGTCCCAGCTCCTGCCCACCTAGCAGTTCGAAAGCACCCTTAAGTGCAAGTAGATAAATAGGTACCGCTTTATAGCGGGAAGGTAAACGGCGTTTCCATGTGCTGCGCTGGTGCTGGCTCGCCAGAGCAGCTTCGTCATGCTGGCCACGTGACCCGGAAGTGTCTTTGGACAGCGCTGGCCCCGGCCTTTTAAGTGAGATGGGCGCACAACCCTAGAGTTGGACACGACTGGCCCGTACGGGCAGGGGTACCTTTACTTTTACCTTATGTTTAGAAAGGTGTACTTCAAAAGAAAAGACCATTAAACGTGCACATTTTGGGAGGAAATACATAGTTTTGAACTTATTTCAATGTGTACAATGGTACCTCGGGTTACATACGCTTCAGGTTACATACACTTCAGGTTACAGACTCCGCTAACCCAGAAATAGTACCCTGGGTTAAGAACTTTGCTTTAGGATGAGAACAGAAATCGTGCTCCGGCGGCCCGGCAGTAGCGGGAGGCCCCATTAGCTAAAGTGGTGCTTCAGGTTAAGAACAGTTTCAGGTTAAGAACAAACCTCCAGAATGAATTAGGTTCTTAACCTGAGGTAGCATTGTATTTAAATACAAATCTGTTTGCAGGTAGTTGTTTTCTTTTAAAAAAACAACAACCACACAAATCAAGGTAGAAATTTGGAAACAGAAAATATTTATGAACACATGTGAAACTCAGACAGCCCAGAAATGGACTTTGTTTTTTGAGTATAAGAAGCTTCCTTATACTGAGTTCAGGTCATTGGTCAGTATTGTCTACAGGGCAGTGGCTGGCAGCTTATCCACATGATATCAGTTCTCCAAGGTTTACAAAAATGCATCTATTAGGGGAAAGTGTGCATTAAATGTACATATATATTTGTGAAAATAATATACAAAAATGCATTATCTCAAGAGAAATAAGTTGAGAAAAATGTGTACATTGGTCCAAACTGCATACAAAACTGGGTTTTTCAGTAGAAAGGCACGCTATAATACTGAATAATTTTCATGAGGATTTAACAAAATGGAATTGTGGATCACTGCAGAAATAGGAAGAACTGAAATTCAGATGGGGAGAAATGAGAAACTGAGAGAACCAAGATGGGTAGATCCTTCTATCCCTATTAGAGGATGCAACTGATGAACTGGTCGACAAAATGGGCTTCTGTATCCTTGGAGGTCTCTCTATTTTATCAGACAAAAATATATCGTGGCCGAAAGCGTACTTTGTTTCGTGACTCCCCCACCTTCCTAAGGTTCAAATTCCCATACCTTCCAGTACCTCGATGGCAAAATCTGGGACACAATCTTCGGGGATGCCATCTTCCTCATGAGGGAACAGAGGCCATTTTGGACACTGTGATCTCGCACAATTTTGTGCCATGATTTCCCCCTTAAAAACCACTTTTTTCAAGCATAGCACCCCAAAACACACATTTTGGGGCACCATGTGAGATTGCAGCCACGACAAAGTGGGTTGGGGGGGGGACTGCAGTGTGAAATTGCTCTAGATCAAGGCGTCCAAAATGGTCACCATTGTCTCACAAGAAAAAAAAAGATTGTCCCACTTTTTCCAAAACACTTGCAGGGTATGAACTCCATGTAACAGTAAGGGTTTTATAGCTGTGGAGTCCTTGTTCTTAGCTGGTTATCAATTGTGGGGTGGGTGTACTACTAACACGTTTCTGGGAGGGTAATCCCTACTTGGATCGAATCTACACTCATGGTTTATAACGTTAAAAATGTGTTATTAAAATGTGGCACCAGAGGGCGCTGCAGAGCAGCAAAGAGAAACTGCCATTAAACATTATAGAATGTTGTATTTAATAACATTTAGAAAATCAGTGTAGATCCAGCCTTAGTTGGGACTCAGCCACACTTCTGGTTGTCCCATGCCCGCTTGGAAAATATGCTCTTTACTTCTGAATCAGAACAAACAGCATGTCAGGCTTCTGGGAATCACCTTCCTCCCGCATGGCTGCAAATGAGCAGATCAAATGAAAGGGAATTCTTACCAGTTAGTTTCTTTAATAAACACAGCAAAGGACAAAATAAAGCAAAAAAAAAAAAAAAATCTATACTGTCCTCCTGCTCCTGGGAAGATTCAGGATCAGGAGGAGGGGTTGGCTCCCAGCATTTTTCCTCAGTGCAGCCCTCCTCAGCACCATCCCTGACACAGCAGTCCGCAGAAAACCAGATAGCCATTTGGTTCGATTCAGCGGTGAGCTACAGGTTTTCCTGGGTAAAAGAGGCAGAGCAAACAGAGAGATGGACAAGCCCAAAGCTTGTGTGTCCTGGTCTCTGTAGAACTGCATGAGCTAGGAATGCATTAACATTTAAATGAAATGGATAGGTTGGAGTCAGAGCACATTGCCAGAGCATTGTGTTTTGCATGCAAAAAGTCCCGGGTTCAGTCATTCACAGAGGCAGGTTTAGGGGAGTGTGACCAGTTCAGTCACACTGGGCAAGGAGCCCCGGGGGCACTGTAACTGTAATGTAGAATGGAAGGTGATAAGGGGGAGGGCAATTTTTGGTGTTGCGCAGGTCGCTGCTGAAATTGGAGTCCCCAAGGTCTCACTGACATCTCCAGTGAAAACAATCAGAGGATGTGAAGGATTCTTCTAAGAAACTCGGGAGAGCCACTTCCTCAGACACTAGGTCATGCCAGGTCACAAGGCAAGTTTCCTGTGCTCCTGTGAAGTATATAAGGTTTGTGCATAAAAACCCAGGATGATGATGATGATGATGATGATGATGATGATGATGATATTTTTGCCCCACAGATGAGTCCAGCTTCTTTCTACGTTCAAATTTTTGTTCCTCCTCCCATACTTCAAGTGGGCTATTTACCTTTGTGTGTTTAAATTTCCTTTTGTAACATGTCTGAAGTGCATGATTTTTTAAAAAAATAAATAAAAACATGTTTTCTTCTTCAGCTGGGAAAAATGCTCTGTGGAGAGAGGGGAGGGTGCTTGTTGATGTCACCAACCCCCCAGCCAATCAGCACTCTGCACAGCCTTTTTGCCTTTTGACTGATGGGACTCATTCTTCCTGAGAAAACCGTGCATGGGGTAACAGCATTGCTGTGAGTGTGCTTTCCAAAGCAGAGCAGCTCATGTTTTTATGCACATTTGCACTCTCCCGTGTTTCCTCCAAGTAGCCCCCAACTGGGGTATGGATTTTGTTCTGTCTCTTAACATGCAAACGAGGACTAGCTCTCATAACTATTGTGTGGGGTTTTTTTTAAAAAAAATGTATTTTCCTTTTCTTACTAGTGAAATGTTTTTCTCCCAGCTTGGATTGGATGAAAAATGTGACACAGCAGCCAGGACCGAGCTTAACAATGGCTTTGCTGGCTGCATTTGCCCTGTGGGGTTATCGGCTGGCTGTCCCTGCTCCCAACAATGGCCTTGCATTCGTTTGCATGAACTAACATATTAATCACAGCGAAGGGTCTGCGCCGGGCTTTCGCATGGTAGCACAGGTGTGCTCCTGTGTTGCCGTGCAGACTGAAGCAAGGAGCGAGCGAGCGTGTGGTGCATCTGTGGCGTGTGTTTGCACGTGCCTGCTCTCTCTGAGTGGCTGTCTCCTGAGCTGCTACTCTACTCTCTCTCACCCATTCACTGTCTAATAGGAAACAAATCTGCCCCTGGACATGCCAGGGCTTAAAATAGATGTTGAGACAGCAGCCTTTCCCCTTCTTCAGCAGCAACAGCGTCAGTAGCAGGAGCGGCAGCAGCAAGGAGAGGGAGAGCAGAGGAGATGGCCGACTAGATCTGAAGGAGAAGCCTTCTTTCCCAGCTGAGAAAAAGCAGAGCCTGGACAAAGGTAAAGTAACTGGGGCCAGCTGGCTCTCTTGTTGTCTCTTTGTGGCACTTCCATGGCAGGACAGAGCCTGTGGCTTCTTTGGTCTTTCCCCCTTGCGCTGTGCCAGCAAGGAGACGCTTCTGCCTGTCCTCTCTCGGAGAAGCTGCCATTTAGAAGAAGAAGCAGGCTATTCGATGCTTTGCATGTTTGTATGTGGCAGGGAACTGTGGCAGAACTTTGGCAGGATCGAGGCTTGGTGGAGTGGGAGGTCTCAGGCTGCATGCATGACCCTGTGGTATTTACTCTCTGCTAACTAACTTATCATCCCAACAGTGCGGTGGAAGGAAAACGAGAGCCAGATTCATGCTGGTGTGCATATAAGGGTGGGGTATCTATGGGTCACATAGTTCAGGGGATAGATCCTGGTCTCAAAGAAAATGTGCCTCCTTCCCAAACACTACTGCCACGCAGAACTCGTTCTTGGAGCTCATGTCTTTCAAAACATATCAAAGCTCTTGAAGGGCTGCTTTTTGGCAAAAAAAAATTGCCGGGCTGAGAACCAGCGCAATTGGGCATGTGGATAATTTTGGAAGGACTGAGGGGGGTAGATTTGAGGACTCTGCTTGGCTTTTAGGCTTAAACTGGATACCTCGAGCCAGAGACGTCTTCTTCAAACTCAGTCTCATTTTTCTGCCTCTGTAAAGTGGGAACAATTGTGGCCTCCCACTGAGAGGACAGATAAAATAAGGGCTCTCATGCATGAAACCCTGTGAAAAAGATTGATTACAAGGAGAGAGTTGCGCAGCATGGGAACATGGCTTCTTATTTTGCTCGGCTTATGAGGCTGGGAAGCAAGGCAGACAAAACAACAAGCAGGAGGCAATCTCTACTTTCCCCTCTGCTAGTGCTCCGGTGGGAGCATTAAAAGAGCAGTGCATCGTGTGCAACATCGTGCAGGAAGAAAAGCCTCTCCCTCCCCACCCCACGCATGTATTCTGAACAGGGCTGGTCCATGGAGAGGAGTGGATCTGTTGCATCTGATCTCCAGCCTGGAAGGGTGCCCCACCCAGTGCTTGATTCCTGTTAAGCTAAATGGCCATCGGCTACCAATCCTTTAGAGACGCAGCTGCCTTGCTGCAAAAGCCACAGGCCCAAGATGAGCTGTTCCTGGAGGGCCAGGGAACCTGTGGCTCCCCAGATGTTGTCGGACTCCATTTCCCATCAGCCCCAGACAGCACGGCCAACAGTCAGGGATGAAGGGAGTTGCAGTCCAGCCATATCTGGAGGAATCTGCTTTTCCCACCTCTGTGTTATAGCCCAGTAGATGTGTTGGAAAAGCTTTATTTCCCTTCATAGGCTTGTAAAACCTTCCCCTGCTGGGTTAAAGCACTCAGGTTTCAGACTGGCTGCCACCCCCGAATGTAATACTTTATTTTGATGTAGCAATGAAGGGGGGGGGTTCAACTCCTGGACCTTCTCACGAAGGGTAAGGAAGAGATGGTGTTGGCACTCAGCTCACTGGCCTGAAGTCCCGCCCCCCTTGAACTGTCTGCTATCAGGGGCTCAAGTAGACTCTTCCATCCCCCATTTTGTTCACAATCCACAGGCCGCAGAGTCCTTATAAAAGCTGTTCTGCTTTCAATCAGTAAACAAGGGGAAGATAGAAAAACCACCACCGTGTGTGAGGGCATCCCTGTTTCATTCCCAGACTGATACGCAGGCACAGCTTGGGCCAAGCTCAGAAAGTACAGAGAAATATTCTAAACAATTTGATGCAATTCAGAAACAACCAATCATTTCTGGTGATTGTGTTAAGCGTCTGTGTGTATGTGCACACATTTCTGAACACGATGCGATATCCTCTGCATTACCCAGTTCAGATTTTTGGTATTATTATCATTTTGGCCTGGCACCACACCCAGCAGCAAAGGCTCCAGAGAAAGCTGTCTTCTTGAAGCAAGTCAGCACCAAAGTGGATGTGACAGCGTGATGGAGCCTATGCTTTGAAATCAGACATTCCCAGCAGTTCTGAATGAAGACATGTAGCCACCTGAGATGGCCCAGCAAATACCACTGTCTGCTTTTCTTTTTCCTCTTCCTCCTCATGCTCTGTACTTTGACTTTTGCCTCTGCTACAGCAAGGGCAGGTGAGTCAACAGGCTGTCACCTGTTCAGAAGGTCGGCAGTTCGAATCCCTGCGACGGGGTGAGCTCCCGTTGCTCAGTCCCTGCCAACCTAGCAGTTCAAAAGCACGAAGTAGGTACCGCCCCGGCGGGAAGGTAAACACCGTTTCCGTGCGCTGCTCTGGTTAGCTAGAAGCGGCTTAGTCATGCTGGCCACATGACCCAGATGCTGTACGCCAGCTCCCTCGGCCAATAAAGCGAGATAAGCGCCGCAACCCCAGAGTCAGCCACGACTGGACCTAATGGTCAGGGGTCCCTTTACCTTTACCTTACAGCAAGGGCAGGTGAGTCAACAGGCTGTCACCCAACAATGACTCACTCAGAAGAAGGACCCTGTATCAAGGAGTGAGGAATCTTAAGCCCAGGGACCCAATGAGCCCTTCCAAGCATCTCTCTCTGATCCTCAAAACTAACCCTTTTTTGCTATCCCAACTTCAGAACCTGAGAGCTTTTGCCAGGCTGGAATTTGTCCTTGAACTCTGGAATGGCTCTTACTTTGAGGGATAGAGAGGGATTGTGTGGAAATCAGCCTCCTGTACAAAAGTCAATTTTACACCTGCTGCCCTGCCCACTTTGGCCTCTGGCCTCACCCAACATGTCTACAGGGTCAGTCTCAAACTGAGACCTTGTATCGGGGCAAGTGGGTATTTTTCTGGGGCAAGGTGTTGATTCTTTCTGAAGTTCAAAGGGCATTTGTCACGGCAGCAAAGCCATGGGTAGTCTCTCCAAGGCCACTTCCCCCCACAATGCCTTGCTCTGAGGAGTGACTCTTTCTCAGAGTAAGGCATGAGGAGCAACAGAGGAGATGTGGATGGGCAGTGGGCAGCCTAGAAAAGAGTTTGGATTTGATATCCCGCTTTATCACTACCCTAAAGAGTCTCAAAGCGGCTAACAATCTCCTTTCCCTTCCTCCCCTACAACAAACACTCTGTGAGGTGAGTGAGGCTGAGAGACTTCAGAGAAGTGTGACTGGCCCAAGGTCACCCAGCAGCTGCATGTGGAGGAGCGGGGAATCGAACCCGGTTCACCAGATTACGAGTCTACTGCTCTTAACCACTACACCACACTGGCTCCACCTAGAGGGGGCACCACTGCCCTGCTCCTCAAAGTCCTCTGCCTAAGATGTGTCTCAAATGGCCTAAACGAGAGGGCTAGCCATGGGCCTCAGGTTCAGTCCCTAGCATCGCTCCACAGGATCAGACAACAGAGGGTGCAAAAGACCCTCTGCCTGGGATTCTGAAAAACTGCTGCCTGTCAGAGTACCAGGGGTCAGCAAACTTTTTTCAGCAGGGGGCCGGTCCACTGGCCCTCAGACCTTCTGGGGGGGCCGGACTGTATTTTGGAAAAATAATATGAACAAATTCCTATGCCAAACAAATAACCCAGAGATGCATTTTAAATAAAAGGACACATTCTACTCATGTAAAAACATGCTGATTCCCAGACAGTCCGCAGAGTGGATTTAGAAGGCAATTGGGCCGGATCCGGCCCCCAGGCCTTAGTTTGTCTACCCATGGAGTACACAGCACTGGGCTTGGTTGAAAAATAATCGGACCCAGCAGAGGCCATTTTTAATATTCTGAAAGAACTTCCTAATAGCTGCAGCTGCAATGCTCCCAGCCTCCCAGAATGGGTTTGGCACCTCCTATCTCCACTGCAAAAAGTGGATTGTGCTGCACATTCCCCCAACCTGATTCTGACAGAAAAGAGCTGGGAAGTAGCAGGCTGAACTACAGTGGTGCCCCGCAAGACGAATGCCTCGCAAGACGAAAAACTCGCTAGACGAAACGGTTTTCCGTTTTTTGAGTCGTTCCGCAAGACGAATTTCCCTATGGGCTTGCTTCGCAAGACGAAATGTCTTGCAAGTTCTTGCGAGTTTGTTTCCTTTTTCTTAAAGCCGCTAAGCCACTAAGCCGTTAATAGCCGCTAAGCCGCTAAGCCATTAATAGCCGCTAAGCCGCTAATAGCCGCTAAGCCGCTAATAGCCGTGCTTCGCAAGACGAAAAAACCGCAGGACGAAGAGACTCACGGAACGGATTAATTTCGTCTTGCGAGGCACCACTGTATTCCAAAGTTCAGCAAGAGAGAGTCAGATAGATTGATGCAACAGCAGCATTTGGATAGGCATACGATGAAGTGATCCCTGGGCACAGTTCCTGAAATGAGAGGTGCCGGAGACCCCCTAATGTCCAGCTTTTGTGACGTCTGCCTGAGGTTACTCGGTGGTGAGAGAACAAAATTCTGCACCTTCTCCAGGAAGCACCAGCTCTTTAGGACAACTTCATACATGCTAAAGCTGCGTCTTCACTGAATAGACTATTTGCCACTGAATAGTCACACATGGTGAACTCACTTTTTACAGGACATGTGCATGAAATCATGGGCAAGGTTTTGCATGTTTCTCATGTTTTGCCTGTTCAGCTTCTGTTTGTTTGTTTTCCAGAGCTCAGAAAAGCTGCCCTTTTCAGGGCAGTAGCTGCACAATTTCTGCAGGTGTCCGTGGACTATTGTGTTGCTATTGTGACCAGCTATGGCCTGCATAGATTACTCTAGCCATTTCCTAAGAGCAACTCTGGCATTTTAACCCTCCATTTTCCAAACAGCATTGCTTTTATATCTAATCCCTCCAAGCCGCTGGGCCTTAAATTGCATTGGGAAAGATAACGATTAGGGTGTATTTAGCCCTGTTTCAAAGCACAGTAGTCCTAATGAAAATCCCCCTCACCCACAAACCTTTGGGGCTGAAGAAAGGGAGGCTGCCCACTTGGCAGGACATGTTACGAGTCGCTGTTCCACTTCTAGCTGAAAGCAACACAGCAACAATTGGGTGTTGCTAAAGTATCCACAGCTGGAAAGCACCTTAAGACATTGGGGAAAGATTCCCAACTGTGGGCCTGGTGCGTTCTGGCTCAGATTATACCCCCGGTGTCACAATGCAGAAGCAGAGCAATTCAACTCGGCAGTTTTGAGAGCCAGGAAAGTGAGCTTCAGGTTATATAGGGAGGTGTCTTGGGGACCAGATCAAACTCTTTGTCCATCTAGGCCACTGCTGCCTACTCCGACTGGCAGCAGCTCCCTGGGGTCCCAGGCATGGAGGGGAGCTTCCCATCCACCTAAGTGGTCCTTTCAGCTGGAGATGCTGGAAATTAAAACAAGGACATTCTGTATGCAAAAGTCGTATTCTTTCCACTGCATGACAGTTCCTCCCCAAAGAGAGCAGAAATGGGTTGCCTTTTCCTCCTTGGGTTCCTTAAAAACTTTCTGCCCTCCTAGTGGAAAATCAGAGCTTCCCTAAATACCACAAGAGGACCCAAGTGTGTGTGGAGCTGGGTGAATAATTTGTCTTTTTCCTCGTCTTGTAACGGGGTCAGTGCCAGGGTGGAGATATCTTGATTTTTGTTTTTCTTCTCCTCCAGCTCCTGGCTGTCTCTGTACAAAGCTCCTGGCACCTGCCAGCCTCCCTCATTACTATTCCTGCCTTGGCAGCCTCTGAGCTGGCAGAGCTGTGCTGGCCAAACATCGTTTTGAAGGAAGGCAGCAGCTGAGCTCATCCCGATCCCAACTGGTCAGGAGATGCCAGCTCAAAAGCTGAGGAAAACGCCAACCAGCGTTTATTTCTCCTCTGCACATGTGAATTCATTAAAAGTCATGTAAAATGATTGAATGCCCATTATCGAACACTAAAGTGGCAGTTGGGTTTCTTCGCTTGTCTATTTGGACAAGAAAGCAGGTTTCAAATTGTCCAAGTACCCGGGCAATCCAATGTAGCGTCAGGCCCCATCTGCACTACAGATTTAAAGCAGGATCATACCACTTTAAACAGCTTCCCCCAAAGAATCCTGGGAAGTGTAGTTTGTTAAGGGTGCTAGGAGACTACTATTCCCTTCACAGAGCTACAGTACCCAGAGTTTTCGGAGATGTAGGATTGATTGTTAAACCACTCAGACAATTGTGGTTCTGTGAGAGGAACAAGGGTCTCCTAACAATTCCCGACCAAAGTCCCATACCAAACTACAACTCCCAGGATTCTTTAGGGGAAACCATGGCAGTTTTAAGCAGCTGTGTTGCTGCTTTCAATGCCTGGCACTGATGGGGCCTGAAACAGAAAAAGCCAGGCATGAGCAATGCCAAACTCACCGGGTTCCTGGAGCTCAGGCTATTGAGCCCCCAAACTAGTAGTGTTTCAAGGGCAACACAGCTGCCAAGCCCAGTTTGTCCTTTCGAGATCATTCGAAACAACATGTTATCCAAGTGTCCTGTTTACCACAGACCTATTTTCCTACTCCCGTCCCTGTTTTATTCCGCCTTTCTTTCTTTACTTTTGCAAAAGGCCTTGTAAAATATTTCAGGGAATGCTTATGAAGCCTATGCCACTCTGGAAGCCAGACAAGAATGCTGTGGCTGGACTGCTCACAGGAGTCACTGGCAACATCCTATGTCTCTTTGCTGGGAGACCTGTACTGGTTGCCAGTTTGCTACCAGCCCAGGGACAAGGTTTTTGTGTTCATTCTCAACAACTTGGGCTCCAAGTACCATAAGGCACCTACCGTGTTTTTTGCTCTGTAAGACGCACGTTTTCCCTCCTAAAAAGTAAGGGGAAATGTGTGTGCGTCTTATGGAGCGAATGCAAGCTTCGCAGCTATCCCAGAAGCCAGAACAGCTAGAGAGTGCTGTGCAGCGCTCCCTCCCTCTAGCTGTTCTAGCTTCGCACGAAGCCTCCGCAGGGCATGGGGAGCATTCATCCCGTGCCCTGCGGAGGCTTCGTGGGTCTATCCGTGGCTTTTGCGGGAGGTGCGGGAAGGGACAGAGCGGGCGGCTCTGTCCCTTCCCCCACCTCCCGCAAAGCCAGGGATAGGCGCACTCCCTTTAAAGAGTTGTGCGGAGTGTGTGTGCGGCTCTTGGGGGAAAGCCTGCAAGCACCACACACACACTCCACGCTGCTGATGAAAGGGAGCACTGAGCAGAACCTGGGATGCTTACAGGCTCTGCTCAGCGCTCCCTTTAAATAATATTTGTTTTCCTTGCACTCCCCCTCTAAAAACTAGGTGCGCCTTATGGTCAGGTGCATCTTATGCAGCAAAAAATACGGTAATTCCTTACGCTTGATCACTGAGAGCTTCTGATAGGGCACTTTTTGCAGTCTCTCCAGTGCCCCGAGGCTGAAGGCTCAGCCAAACTTTTGCTTGTCCCACCTCTTTACCAGTCTTTCAGACCCTCCAAGAAGCCATCCCAGTTTCTGATTAATAATAATAATAATAATAATAATAATTTATTTATACCCCGCGCATCTGGCTGGGCTTCCCCAGCCACTCTGGGCAGATGTCTTCTAAAAGTCTGGTAGTTGTTGCTCTCTTTGACATCTGGTAGGAGGGCGTTCCACAGGGCGGGCGCCACTACCGAGAAGGCCCTCTGCCTGGCTCCCTGTAACTTGGCTTCTCACAGCGAGGGAACCGCCGGAAGGCCCTCAGCGCTGGACCTCAGTGTCCTGGTAGAACGATGGGGGTGGAGGCACTCCTTTAGATATTGATTTGATCCTGGAATGTCCTAGAGCCCTCCCACCTCATTCCCAAAGCTGAGAAACCACTAGCTATGCTTTGGGGAGAAGGGAGGAGGACTCCCTGTCTGAGTCCTCATGCTTCCTCCCCAAAGCCCACTGCCTCCCTTACCCAGCTTTGGGAAGGCAGCACGAAGGCTGCAGTGGTGGGTGTCAAATATTGATGGGGGCCACCAAATAAAGCATTGAGGGCCACATGTTTGGAAAGCCCTGATTTATCCCCACCTACAGTAGAGGGCAGCCTACTAATGTGGATCAAAAGGATGCAAGAAAACAAGATCCCATCATGTTGCAATAAGTATGTTTTGATTTTATGGTTTAGCATTGCTTATATTTTGAATTGCATATGGGAAAAACACCATAATCTTTCCAGTGCTTAAGGCCTGTGCCAGTCTTAATCCAGCCCTGGTTTACCCACTGCTGTCGGTGCTCTGGCCCCATCAAGACTCCTTGCTTTAGCCATTTCCATTTTTAACAGGATCTGGAAGGAGAGACACCGAGTGCAGACGATCCCCAGGCTGGATGTGGTCCTGCTAATACCACCTGTGCTCTCTTCCAGTTTAGAAACCGACCGTGGGTGGTGGTCGCAGCAGAAACACTGCCCCGCCCCAGCCCCCTCAAGAGGCCCGGGATGCAAGGGGGGGCTTGGCGGCACCAATGGCCTTCTTGTCCCGGTTCTCCCGGAACGGATCCAGGGCTCCCAGCCGGCGGATTCACGATGACACCGTCAGCCACCCCATCCTCAGTGTCTTCGAGTTGGAGAGGCTGCTCTACACAGGGAAGACAGCCTGCAACCATGCCGACGAAGTGTGGCCAGGACTCTACCTGGGAGATCAGTACGTACCAGCCCAGATGTCACTGTGGGGACGGTGGTGGGGAGGAAGTCCTGTGATCTACAGCTGCTAAGGAACTGGAGGGCATGCATGACATTGCCTACTATCAGGGACTGGGCAGAGGAGGAATGGTGGAGACCACCTCCCCATCCTGACCCCTCTAGGGAGGAGGAAGAAGACAGTACAGTGGTACCTTGGTTGCGAACAGGATCCGTTCCAGAGGTACGTTCACAACATGAAAGGAATGCAACCCACAGTGGCGCATCTACGCACATGCGGGTTGCGATTCACTGCTTTTGCGCATGCGCGTTACGTCATGCAGCACGTCTGCGCATGCGCAAGTGGCGAAACCTGGAAGTAACCCTTTCTGGTACTTCCGGGTTGCCGCAGGATGCAACCTGAAAAAACGTAACATGAAGCAAACGTAACAAGAGGTATGACTGTATAGATTTACAACAGGGGTTTGAGGGAGGTCACAGCTCAGAGATAGATGAGGCGGAAAGTTGGGAAATAATGGTAGAGGAGGAGGCAGGACCAGAATGGCAGTTGGCTGGCACGAAAGCCTTCCAGACTTCCAGAACCTGGCAAGCCTTAAAAGTAGGAGAGCAAAGAGCTCCAAGACAGAAAGCACGTAACAACACCCGTAGAAGTGATGAATGAGGAAGTGGGAGAGATGAGGGGTTGGAGATTCACTTGGGACAACGTCATTATCC
The DNA here is from genome assembly GCF_964188315.1 of Podarcis muralis. Classification (NCBI taxonomy): domain Eukaryota; kingdom Metazoa; phylum Chordata; class Lepidosauria; order Squamata; family Lacertidae; genus Podarcis; species Podarcis muralis. Next base: position 7,963,587 of record NC_135669.1, on the reverse strand, counting down.
AGGAGGCTGGGTTCTATAATAATAATAATTATTATTATTATTTATTTATTTATTTATTTATTTATTTATTATTTCCACCCTGCCCATCTGGCTGGGTTTCCCCAGCCACTCTGGGCGGCTTTCAGCAGAACATTAAAAGCAGAATAGAACTTCAAACATTAAAAGCCCTAAACAGGGCTGCCTTCAGATGTCTTCTATAGCCTCTCTCTGTTATATTGAAATAAAAAAGGACAGTAAGAAACTTTTCCTTGTTTTTATACTTTCCTGGGCAACCAGCCAGGAGCTGCTGACAGCTTCCTGGCACCTACAGAAGACAAATCTCCATTTCTCTCTGTTTCTCATGTTTCCCATTCTGAAGTTCGTTCCACCCCCTTTTCTGCATCCATTTGTGTTTTCTGTTTAAAAGCCTGCATGAGCAACCTTGCTCCTTTATGTGCACAGCAGCCAGCTGCACTGAGAGGGTTGCTTAACAACCTTCCCTGCTCCATCTTCTTCCCCCCATGTAGAGATATAGCTGCCAACCGCCGGGAGCTGGCGCGCCTGAACATCACCCACATCCTCAATGCCTCGCACAGCAAGTGGCGGGGAGGGGCCGATTACTATGAAGGCACTGGCATCTGCTACCTGGGCATCGAGGCCCATGACTCGCCCACTTTCGACATGAGCCCCTACTTTGATCCCGCCGCTGACTTCATCCACAAGGCGCTGAGCAGGACTGGAGGTGAGTCCATATCGGGAGGTAGCTTGATGGCCCAACTTTTTGCAGAACTGAACAGCTCTCCGTACCATTGGTGAGAGTTTCATACAACGCTCTGGATGGAAGTAGGAGTGGTGCCTGTGAGCACATTGTCATGGGATTGGTGTGCTGAGATTCTTCCACATACAGTGGTACCTCGCAAGACGAATGCCTCGCAAGACAAAAAACTCACTAGACGAAAGGGTTTTTTTGTTTTTTGAGCTGCTTCGCAAGACGATTTCCCCTATGGGCTTGCTTCGCAAGACGGAAACGTCTTGCAAGTTTGTTTCCTTTTTCTTAACACCGTTAATACAGTTGCGACTTGACTTCGAGGAGCAACTCATAGAACGCGGTGTGGTAGCCTTTTTTGAGGTTTTTAAAGACTTTGGTGATTTTTGAAGCTTTTCCAAAACTTTCCCGACACCGTGCTTCGCAAGACGAAAAAAATCGCAAGACGACAAAACTCGCGGAACGAATTAATTTCATCTTGCGAGGCACCACTGTATGTGGTGGACCTGTAAAAGGGTAGAGGAAAAGGGTAGAGGAGTATTGGGAAATAATTCATAATGAATTGAAAAAAAATGTTTAAAGGTACTTCCCCTCCCCCTCCCCAAAAAAACAGAGTCCTTTTTGTTGGGGATAATTCAGATGGAAATTCCCATGTGTCAAAAAAGGTTATTTATGTATGTTTCATTAGCCCAAAAATGGAAAGCAAGTGAGGTCCTATCTAAAGAAGATTGGCAACTTAAACTGATGAACTGTGTGCAGCTTGCGGACCTAACATATAGAATAAGAGAACAAGAAGAACATATGTTTAAAGAAGATTGGAAGATGTTTATTAAATATATGGAAAATAACTGTGTACAGCTGAAAATGCTGGCAGCATTAAGATAAATTCAACAGTGTAAACAAGTTTTTATGGATGTAATAATGGAATACTGAATGGTTTAGTTTATGTAAAATATGCAGGGATTTATTATGATATGAAAGAATGAACCATGGAAAGAGAAGAAGGGAAGTCAATGACATTTTTAGGTTGTTTAAATGAATATTTTAAATTGTAAAACAGAAAATTTAATAAAAATTATACACACGCAAAAAAAGAGATTCTTTCCCATAGTGAGAGATTAACTGTTACACCCAGACCATATCCATAGCATATAATTAAAGCCCTTTCCCCTGCCCCCACCCAAGAACCCTGAGAACTGTAGTTTGTTGCAGGTGCTTGAAATGGCAGCTCTGGGCATGGAATCGGGGTCCCCTAAAAACTCAGTTCCCAAGAATCTTGGGGGAGAAGCCAAGATCGCTGGGTGATCTTGGGCCAATCACTACCTTTCAGTTTGCTCTACTTTGCAGGCTTGCTGTGAGGAGCAAGTAGAAAGGGAGGACTGTGTGTGCTGCCTTAAGCATCTTGGAGGAAAAGCTGAACACAAAAGTAAAAAGTCTGTGAGCCAGTGCACACTTACCTGAAAATAAACCCTGCTGAACATTGCAGGATTTATCTCTGAGTATCTATGCATAGCATAAAGCGACGCGGGTAGTGCTGTGGGTTAAACCACAGAGCCTAGGGCTTGACAATCAGAAGGTCAGCGGTTCGAAGCCCCGCAACGGGGTGAGCTGCCGTTGCTCAGTCCCTGCTCCTGCCAACCTAGCAGTTCGAAAGCACGTCAAAGTGCAAGTAGATAAATAGGTACCACTCCGGCGGGAAGGAATGGCGTTTCCGTGCGCTGCTCTGGTTTGCCAGAAGCAGCTTAGTCATGCTGGCCACATGACCCGGAAGCTGTACGCCGGCTCCCTCGGCCAGTAAAGCGAGATGAGCGCCGCAACCCCAGAGTCGGCCATGACTGATGGTCAGGGGTCCCTTTAGCTTTACCTGTATGCATAGCGTAGGGGAGGCATTTTTTTTAGGGAGTGCGACCAGGCGCCCCCAGAACAGGCTCCCTCATTGGAGCTTGGCTCCAGTGTGCAAGGACGCTGCAGAGACATTTTCCTCGTGCAACGGCTCAATGCCACCAGCCACAGCTCCACCCCTGGGTCAAGCCTGACCTGGGGGCAGAGAGAGGCTGCGACACACAAGGAAGATGTCAAGTATCTTGCCTGGCTGCAGTTCTGCTATACCGCTGGCACATCAGGTATTTGTTTTTGATGTGTCTAAACTGCCCATCACCCTGATGGATCCCAGGGCAGTGTACAGCAAGGAAAAAGATGCATCTTTGTGCACCAGTAAAATTGAGGGCTTGTCCACACTTCTGCTCGTCCTGTGTCTAGAACGCATGGGCCCAAGCAGTTTTCCACTTGATCCACACAGTGTGGTCATTGTCCTGTGGGAATTCAGGACCTTTTTCAGGCAAACGGCCACATTCCCTCCTGGGAAACTTTCCAGGGGCCGTCTGCCAATGGTGGGTGGGGCCAGCTGCAAAAGTAGGTGGAGCAACCATGCAAATTTTACCTTTGTGTGATAGGCTACTTTCTACACACACACACACACACACACACACACACCCCTCTTTATTCTCCATCCAGGGATGCAGGAGGCATGATCAGAGTTCAAGGATACATTCCGACCAAGTGAAAACACTCAAGGGGAGTGAAAAATAGGACATGAGGACCAGATAGTAGTGCCTGGAAGGCTACATGTGGCTCCCATTCTTGAGGTCCCTCACTCCTGTGTCCCGAATCAAATGAGGATGGAAAGATAAGGTTGTGCTGGGGGAGGGAATCTCTCTGGAGTTATTTAAATTGGTGGCATTCTGGAAGAGATCTTTGCTGAGGTGCACCTCTAACCTTACGGGCCATAAATGCCTCAGCTGCCATTTGATATTCAATAGTACACTTTAGCTACTCTCAGATAATGGTTTTAATGCGGTTGGGAGCTCTTCAGACTGCAATCTGCATTACTTCAGTTTATTCTGAATGCGTTTAGTCATCCCTACTGTGTTTGGAAGGCAGGGAGCCTCCTGTTCCTTCTGTTGAGTAGGGCCCTGGACCTCTGCCCCCAAGTCCAGCCCTGATGGCAATACTGTCAACACTTACTTTGCATATCTATATCTAGCCCATCTATATCTCCCCTTTCTTCCTGCAGGAAGGATCCTTGTCCACTGTGCCGTGGGGGTGAGCAGATCAGCCACTTTGGTCCTCGCCTACCTCATGATTTACCATCACTTGACCTTGGTGGAGGCCATAAAGACCGTCAAGGACCACCGAGGCATCATCCCCAACCGAGGTTTCCTACGTCAGTTGGCTGCCCTGGACAACTCCCTCAGGTTGAAACAGAGGCCATGAGTGGAAGGGCCAGAGGGGAAAACAATGTTGGAGCCAGTCCTGAGGCACTTCCAGGCCATAATTTGGGCTCTGGTATCCCTGAACTTCCACAGTTCCCGCCCTGCAGAAGCCCAAGGCCTACAAGGCCTCTAATTTCTAAAGTTAGCTTCAGGTGTCAGCCAGAGGTGAGCTGGCTCAGGTTTCCGAGAGGCAGAGAGTTCCCCAGCCCCTCTCTCCATTTCTCCCTCCTTTGGGAAGCCATAAAATGGGGCTCTTCTTGATATCAAGTCTCAACCTCAGACCAGGGGAGCCTTCAGCTATCTAAATCCCCTCAGAGTCCTGTGTGGTCTGGCCTGTCCCCATATTTGCTTTTAACCTTTGTTAAAGTGCTTGGGTAGTTCCTTAATGTATTTTAGCTGTGAGAATAAAGTCCTGCAGAGACTAAATGCATCAGAGCATTTTTCCACCCAACAGTGATAGGCAATTATGGGGCAAGGGAAGAAGGATAGGTTTGGTTACGGCTAGAGAGCCATGCTGCTGCTGTCTGGGGTGGGGTCAGGAGTAGTCCCAGACCAGCAACTGCCCAAGGGTCCCAGGAACTTAGAAGGGCCTTCCACTGGTGTAAACCAGCTGCACCCCAATTCATCACCCTCTCTACCAAGCCCACAGGTGCTTTCAGTTACAGGTGCTGCTGCTGCTTTTGAATGGGAGCCCAAATCAGCTCCCTTCCAGAATGGCTGCCCACCATTTTAAGTTACCCAAAATGCAATGCCCTGGACCACAGATTTGTAAAATGTATTGATTTCACAGCTCTGTAGTCTGAGTTGATCAGTAATTCTGTTGCAGCCACTGCAAGCAGGGCTGGGCCCTGCCCTGGTTCAAGGAAGGTTGCTGGGCAAGATCAGGACCATGCGAAGGGGCTGTCTAAAGCCTGGCACTGGCTTGGATAGAATGAAGTACATAGAGCACTATTCTTATTATTTTTAGCCATTCTCCATCACTTAATGAGAAAAGAAACTGCATTCAGAAATTGTCAAAGGGGAGAGAAAATGTTGGTGAAATTCTCACAGGCATGGTGTGGGCTTTTCCCCTCTGCTTACTTACTTTCAAGTAGGCCAAGGGGCATTCGTGAGCCTCTTTTCTTCCACTCTAGCTAGCTGGTCAAATATACAGTATATGGAGAATCAAGTCTTTTCTGAAATCCACTGTTAGGTCATACCTTTTTTAGGACCAACCAAACATGTCACCCAAAAGTGGCAAGTTTTGAAGAGGGAGCAAGGCAGCGTCAGCTCCAGAGACCTGCCAGGACCAGCAATGAAAGGAAGTGCCGTTTGAGTGATACCAGGCATAAAGATAAGAAGTTCACTGGTTCCTAGAGCAGAATTGCTGGTGGAGTGGATTCCCCACCTCCTAGAATGGATTTTTTGTTTGTACCAGCTGCTGAAAGTTGAAGGAGCTCAGGTTTATTCTAGGAACCATGGGGGGAAGACCATAGATCAGTGGTACTGATATATTTTGCATCCAGAAGGTCCCAGATTCAAATCCCAGCATCTGCAGGTAGGGCTGGGGGAGTCTCCCTGTCTGAAACCTGGAAAGCTGCTGCCAGTCAATGTAGACAATTCTCTGGCTCTGTATAAGACAACTTCCTATGCTGCTATTAATGGAATGCTTCATCCCTGCTCCATCAACTTGCTCCCTCGCCTACCTATAAGTCCATGCCCTCACATGCCTTCAGTCACTCATTGCCTGTGGCTACCAGGCGAGGGCTTAAATCAGGCATAGGCAAACTCATCCCTCCAGATGTTTTGGGACTACAACTCCCATCATCCCTGACCACCGGTCCTGTTAGCTGGGGATGATGGGAGTTGTAGTCCCAAAAACATCTGGAGGGCCGAGTTTGCCTATGCCTGGCTTAAATGCAAAGTTGGCTCACCAGATACAGCATAGAGCACACTTCCAGCTTTGCAGAGTTACCCACAGCAGATCACAGAAAACAGCTCCAGCCTGGATACTCCTGCAAGAGTTCCAGCAGCTTTGGCATTTCCTACGCTGGCAATGAAAATAAATTGATGTCATTGGCTAGAGTGTAATGTCTGGTTTAAAGATGGCTTTCTTCCGCCTGCTCTCCCCCCATTGTTCATTTGGGATGTGGAAGTGGCACAAAAGAAGTTCAAAGGCACTTTTAGCACCAGGTGTGAGAAATGATGCCAAGGCCCTTTTCATCAGTATATGAGCAAAATTAAATTGGAGGATCTGCACAGCTGATCGGAATCCCTTTCCTCCATAGCCGTGCTCTCCTTATAGATGCCAACCTCAGTCTGTCGTCATCCAGCTCCTGGCTGCCTGCTTGCCTTCCCACCCAGGTGGCGGTCGCAGCTGCCAAGTTCCTCCTCCTTAGTCTCAGTGTTGCCCTTTTAGAACTCAGCAGGGAGAAGGATGGGGCAAAACTAGAATGAGTCGGCTCTGCCTGTCACTGGCTCTGGTCCCACCAACCTTTGGCCTCCCTGCTTTCTGTGCGGAATTATATGTGTGGAAGTTGCCCAGGGTCGTTTGACCCTTTTAAATGGTCCTCTTTTTCCTTCCGATAAAAGCCTATGCAAAATACTTTCTTTAAAGTTTAAAAATGACGCATTACTCCTACTTGGTACACTGAAACATTTTTACATGAATTTGTATCTGAGACTAATATTTACAGACTGATTGTGAGGCACACAGCAGCATAAAACAACACCTGCTGTTCTCACAGTTAAAACTCACTCTCTATACAGCTGATAAATGAACCAATTGGGGGAAAACTGACTACTTTGATGTTAATGCTGCAGCATTAAGCCTTTGCATAGTATTTTGGAGGCATGATTCCCACACTCTCCACTGCACCAGTCTCAATGGGCATTGGCCCCTACAGCTCACAAGTAAGCCCTGTTCAGCAAAGGGCTTGGGCAACTTCAGTTCAATGTTTGTTGATTGCAGATTCAGTCCCATTGCTTCCTATTTATGGCCCCCCACAGATGCAAGAAGGGGAATAGTTAGTGATGAATACCCACTTACCTGGGAATCTAGGGTTGCCATATTTTGAAGAGCAAAAAAGAGGACACTATGACGACTCTCATTTTAAATACAGTGGTACCCCGCAAGACGAACGCCTCGCAAGACGGAAAACCCGCTAGACGAAAGGGTTTTCCGTTTTGGAGGTGCTTCGCAAAACAAATTTCCCTATGGGGTTGCTTCGCAAGACGAAAAAATCTTGCGAGTCCCCACGTTTTTTTTTTTCGCTTTTCCCCCCTTTTCCTAAGGCGCTAAGCCGCTTATCAGCTGTTCCGCTGATAAGCCGCTTAACAGCTGATCGCTGAAAGCTGCTAGACCGCTGTAGCGCTAATCCGCTAAGCTGTCAATGGGCTTGCTTCGCAAGACGAAAAAACCGCTAGACGAAGAGAATCGCGGAACGGATTCTTTTCGTCTTGCAAGGCACCACTGTACCTCTACTATGTGTAAGCTATAGAAGCTGTGAAATATTGCTGAGGGGGGCAGGAGAAGAGAAGAGAATATCAAATCTTCAACCACCAGTTATGTCTATGTCTCATCCAGAAAGTATAGCCAGAGATATTTTGGCAAATTTTAAAAATCCACCTGGATGGAAATTTTACCCCTGAAAAAGAGGACATGTCCTGGAAAAAGAGCACACATGGCAATCCTAACTATGCCCCATTGAATGCAACGGAACTTATTTCTGAATGGACTTGCATAGGGTTTAAGATGGTGAGATGAAAAGGGGGACAGGGGCGTTGCATTTTTAATGGATATGTAGTGGTGGCTTGACAAGCTACACCCACTGAAATTCCCTCATCTAAGCATGTGGCCAACATAATAGGACTGTGCTGTCTACACCAAACAGGAGGAACCAACAGAGATATTGGGATGATTCAGAGTGGTCACTCAAGAGGTAGTGAACAGATTATAGCTTACTAACACTTGAATACACATGTATACATACAAGCAATATAAATATATACAGACACAAGCCATGCTAAAGAAAAAGCAATGAATAGGTGCAACCAACTCACAGGAAGTGTTTAATTAAAGGAACAGAAGTCCCTCCAAGCCTTAATAGTGCTTTATGTATCTGCAATGGACAAAAGTGTGGTGCTATTGAGGTTTTCCTACCCTCAAATGGCCACAAATCAGGTAAAAAATAGTCGTAATGGCAGGACAATGAAGGAAACACTGGGGTATAACAAACTGATGGTGATGTCATCTGGGTGTTCCCTAAAAAGTGAACATACAAAGGGAAGCCATTCGGGGGGGAAGTGTGAAAACAAGCAGTTCCTTGCTAAACAAGTATGTTTTGCTCAGTGGATCACAAGTGGTGCAGACCTGGTATTCTGTTGCTGGTATCCGTCTGTCTCAAGAGACAATGGAGTGTGCCTCCAGGGGTGAAGTCAAACCAAAGCGACCACCCTGGGGCGCAAGTCTCATCAGAGTCTAGTTCACGCGTAAAGTAATTTCTGTGAATTCCAATAGATGCAAGAGTGTGGCTCCTAGGTAGTGTGGCTGAGGGTGGGGATCACCAAGAGTTGACCCAAACCAGTAATGAATGAGCTACCCCTTATATTCATGCAACTAAAGGTCCAGAGAAGGTCCTTTCCCAACCTGGTTCTCTGTCCTGATGTTTTGGACTACAAAGCCCATCAGCCCAAGCCAGTATGGCCATTAGTTCAGCTACTTGTTCAGTGAAGAGGCAGCAACTTCTTTTCCTGCCAGTCTCTCCTCAGTTGTTCTGAAGCTGCTACACCTGTGTCCTCCAGGTGTTTCTGGACTCCACTTTCCATAATTCCAGATTTTTGGCCATGCTGGCTGGAGCTATAGTTTGCTAAAGGTGCTGGGAATTGTAGGTCTGTGAGGTCAGCAACCTTAACAAATGATAATTCCCAGGATTCTTTGGTAGGAGCCATGACTGGTGAAGTGGAAGAAGAGGGCTTTAAATATATGGTGGGGATCTGACTCTAGGAATGAACCTCAAGCTCACTAAAGATAACATTTGGGCAAAATATAGAGGGGCTGGGAGCCAGCAGGGCTGTAACAATCTCTCCTGGCTTTCTTTTCTTCTTTTTTGCCTGCCTCCTAAGTAACCTAAAGAAGGAGAAATGAACTGGCACCTCAAGAGAGAAAGAGAGAGAGCACAAACTCAAAATACATCCATTCAGTCCCATTAAAACCATATAGATGCTCTTTCATATAAAAGTCTGCACAATTTTGATAATCTAAGCAAAGGTCTTCCAACACAATGGGAGAGGAACAGTTGGGTCCTTTTAGACTTGATGGTCTTACCAAATGCAACCATGTGCCTTACTTCACTCGCTTCAAAATCTGGGAAGCCGGTCCTACTGCTTTGGGGGGGGGGCTTTCTCCTTGCTCTGCTGCACGGTGGCCCTGGACCTCTGCCCCAAAGTCCAGCCCTGACGATACCGCTGTGCCCTGGGCCCACTTCAGAAAATACTTTGCTCTGTTTACAGATGCACACCTTGCTCTGTTTGCTCACACATACGCACACATTCTTATCTCCTGGAGAGAGGAAAGCTCATCAGCAAATCCTGTCCCTCAACTTTTAATGGATGGAGAGGCTCATGTAGAGAGGCTAGTTTCATGGAATCATAGAATTGTGGAGTTTGAAGGGACCCCAAAGGTCATCTCATCCAGCCCTCTGCAGTGCAGGAATCCTGCCCACAGCTGTTCCTGGGTGGCTCGAACCACCAACCTTCTGGTTAACAGCCAGATGCACAGACCCACTGCAGCACTGGAAGCTTCCATCATTAGTTTTGGAGCCAAACAGTTGAATAAAACCTCCAGGTTCGGAGAAAGCAAACCCTGGAATAGCAGTTCAGGGGGGAATACACCACTTTTGTGGCCTCCTTGTAGGATTCTTGCAGCATCTGACTTCAACTGTTAATATCCTTGTCATAGTACAAATCTATGATGTGACCACACTGGGAATACTGCATGTAGTCCTGGTCACCACACCCTCTATAGGGATGTGTGTAGATGCTAGGAGATGATATATTTATTGCATATTATCCTTCCTTCCTCATGTTTGTGAGTTCAGCAGAGTGGTATCCCTTTACAGCTTAAAAAGAACCTTAGGATAATTTAAGTTTTAGTTTAAGTAATCCAGGATGCTTTAAGGCAGACTGGATTCTTCTGGTATTCCCTCCTTTTCTCCCCCTTAAAACAATAATTACACAAACAGTCTTGTAAAAGGTAAAAACAACACTTACTCGCTTAGAATACTTGTTGAAGACTAACAGACACAGCAGCTTTGTTCAGACAGGTTTAAGATGGTAATTCAGTTACAAAGACATACTAGCTTAAAATGGTGTCTGAGCATTGGAGCTCAGGCATGCAGAGGTTCTTCTCATTTTCTGGCTTGATAACGATGGTGATGAAAAGGAGCATGTGCCAGGCAGGTCACAGAATAGATATAGCTATGCTCTTCCCCTGTCAGGGCACTGTGAGTGTGTCTCTCAAAGAGTTCACTCTAGCAAACTTACAGGAAGATTCTGTGAAATTCAGCTCCTATCATGTGCCTACCTAGCAAAGCATGAATTGATGGTTTTGACCGCATTGTAAATATCCCACAATCTCAATAAGGGAGTTCTAGATCTGGAGAAGGTGCAGAAAATGGCAACCAAAATGGTCAACTCCTCTATGGGAAAAGGCTGCAACACACACACACACACACACACACACACACACACACACAATATTAGAACTTGCGGTCATCCACTGAAGCTGAATATTGGAAGAGTTGGGACAGGAAAAAAAGAAGTACTTCTTCACTCCAAGCATATTTAGACTATGGGATTTGCTACCATGAGATGTAATTGTGCCCACCAACTTGGAAAGCTTTCAAGGGAAAGAAGTATAGCAGAGAAAAGTCTAAAACAGCCCTTACTGACAAACGAATTCCAAAAGTACATTCCATTTTTTTTTTCTGGCCATGCTTCTGTGTTGGTATGCAAAGTTTAGCAACACTCAGTCATGCAGAGTGAGGAGGAGGAAAGCATTTTCTACTACTGAGTTTCATTGAAAACCATACATTAAGATTCAAACCGTGCCCGCAAGTGGGCATTTTTCCTTTGCCAGCAAACTTACAAATCCAAGCTCACTGCCCAAGTGAACGGGTGAATCGGCACTTGCAGAAAACTCCTATGAAGTCTGAGGTTGTCTTGGATCCACTCTATCACTGGAGGCCTCAGCGGCATGGAGGGCCTCTTACCAGTTTGGACTGGTTTGTTGGCCTTGGCTTCTCCAGAAAAAGCTTGCTGTGGTTGTGTCTGGGGTTTCTTCTGAAGATCATTTGGAAACTTCAGTTGGCACAGAATACAGCTTTTAGGGTTTGGACAGGCCCTGCCTATTTAGATCACGTCTCATTGGCATTAAAAGAGCTCCTCTGGCCGGTTGTATCCTTCTGAGCCAAATCTAGAGTGCTCGTATTGATTTTTATTGCTTTTTAATGGCTTGGGACGCAAGTACATAAAGGATCACTTCCCATACGGTCCATCCTGCCCACGTTCTCAGATTATCAGCTGAGTTCCTTCTCCCTGCTCCTTCCTTGTTAGAGGAGAAGCAGGTGTCAACCAGAGAAAAGGCCTTTCTGTCTCTTGTCTATGGTGCCTACAGCTAGGGCTCACCCACCTCCAAGGAGACTGACTCACTTGGAGGCAAAATTGTCCTCTCTTAAACCCCAGACAAAACCCTACTTACTCTCATAAGCTTTGAAAGTATATTTCAAGAATTTAATAATCTTGCCAATGGCTCTGCTTATCTGCTGGTTGACTAATAGGATGGTGTGTAAATACCTCACCAGTAAATCAGGATGCATGCTCATTGTCATATAACTGCCCTATAAACAAATCAGAAAGGATGTTCAATATAAAAAAACTGGACATCATCTTACAACAGTAGACATTTTGTACAAGCAAATCAGTTTGATAAACTGGTGGTCTGTGGTGTGTGCATGGAAGATCCCTACTCAGGCATAAAACTCATAGGATGACTTCAAGCTAGTCACTGTCTCTCAGCCTAGCCTAGTACGTTGGGTTGTGAGGGTAAAATGGGGAGGCAGAGAATAGCGTGCATCAGCTTGAACTTCTTGGAGGACTCCTTGAAAGGGACGTGGGTGGCGCTGTGGTCTAAACCACTGAGCCTCCTGGGCTTGCCGATCGGAAGGTCGGTGGTTTGAATCCCCACAACAGGGTGAGCTCCTGTTGCTCTGTCCTAGCTCCTGCCAACCTAGCAGTTTAGAAGAAGAAGAAGAAGAAGAAGAAGAAGAAGAAGAAGAAGAAGAAGAAGAAGAAGAAGAAGAAGAAGAAGAAGAAGAAGAATAGTAGTAGTAGTAGTAGTAGTAGTAGTAGTAGTAGTAGTAGTTTGGATTTGATATCCCGCTTTATCACTACCCTAAGGAGTCTCAAAACGGCTAACATTCTCCTTTCCCTTCCTCCCCCACAACAAACACCCTGTGAGGTGAGTGAGGCTCAGAGACTTCAGAGAAGTGTGACTAGCCCAAGGTCACCCAGCAGCTGCAAGTGGAGGAGTGGAGACGTTAACCCGGTTCACCAGATTACGAGACTACTGCTCTTAACCACTACACCACACTGGCTCATGCCAATGCAAGTAGATCAATAGGTACCGCTGTGGAGGGAAGGTAAACGGTGTTTCCATGTGCTCTGGTTTCCGTCACAGTGTTCTGTTACACCAGAAGCGGTTTAGTCATGCTGGACACATGACCTGGAAAGCTGTCTGTGGTCAAACGCCGGCTCCCTCAGCCTGAAAGTGAAATGATTGCCGCAACCCCATAGTCACCTTTGACTGGACTTAACTGTCTAGGGGTCCTTTACCTTTTTTCTACCTTGGAGGAAGGGCAAGATATAGAATCAAAGGGTTCTGTATCATAGGAGGTGTCATCTTCTCCACACACACCCCTGCAATACATCTCAGCATGTGTTTCCCCATCCAAATTGAAACCATACCTGACCCAGCTTAGCTTTGCATATGTGCCAGCAGTTTTATTGCTGCGCCACTAGGAGGTGTCATAAAAGTAAGAATGAATGCATGAAAAAATAATGTGTTGTTTGACATTTTAAATTTGTAAACCAAATCGTGTGAAGGGTGATGTATGCGCATTTTAAATAAATAATGTTCTCAGCCGTGCTGTAAACAGATGCCAAACCAGGCTATTAGGAGGCCTGGTTATGCTTCTGTGTTCTGTGAGTACAGGCAAGTGTGCACACACACACACTTCTTGAAATTTAAGCAGACCTTTCATTACATGGTTGGGCAGCTGTCTGTCTGGATCTCGCAAATATGCAAACAATAGAGGATCATCTGACAGCCACGAAGGGTGCCGTGTTCCGCCTGCAAGTCGGATGGGATGCTAACAAGCACCTGCCCTGTGTCTGGAATGGATTATAATCCCAGACAAGCTCTGTGGTTGGCTTGGTGCCTGCCAGACTACTAGAGATTCCTTGTAAGAAGCAGATCTGTTCCTTTGTCTTTCTGGTTTGTTTTTGTTTCTACTATATGAAAGGATAGCAGGTGGCGCTTGAGGAGCAAAATACCTCATTCTAAGCCAGTAGCCCATGGCTCTAAGGTGAAAGAGGCAGATAGCAACTGTCCAATGGGCCTTAGGGTTGTGTCTCAGTGATAGAGCACATGCTTTGCATGCAAACATCCCAGGCTCAGCTCTCTGTCTGAAACTCTGGAGAGCCACTGCCAGGCAGGGTAAACAAGAGTGAGCGAGCTGGGCCAGCAGTCTGACTCCATGCAACCATGTTTCTAAGGGGTGCTGGGCAGGCAGATGTAGAATAAATTAACACAACATTCAAGAGAAAGGGTAAGAAGTTTCAGCGGATCCTGTGTGCACCCTGGGTTGGTTTTCTTTGGAAAGAGGTCACAGGAGACCTATGGTATTTTTGTGATATATGATTTATTGACACAAGAAGAAGAAGAAGAGGAGGAGGAGGAGGAGGTGTTTGGATTTGATATCCCGCTTTATCACTACCCGAAGGAGTCTCAAAGAGGCTAGCATTCTCCTTTCCCTTCCTGCCCCACAACAAACACTCTGTGAGGTGAGTGGGGCTGAGTGACTTCAGAGAAGTGTGACTAGCCCAAGGTCACCCAGCAGCTGCATGTGGAGGAGCAGGGAATCGAACCCGGGTCACCAGATTACGATTCCACCGCTCTTAACCACTACACCACACTGGCTGCACATTAAAGCATCTGCCTTGCAGGGAAAAGGACCTTGGTAAAAGAGCAAGAACGTCCTGGGAAATGCCCTCCATCTGAAACCCCGGAGAGCCACTTGCCAGTAGGGATGGGGAGAAATCTGCCTCAGTTTGCATTTGAAGGCAAACCTACCTAATCCACACTTTCTGAAATGATACACGAACCGAAACTCAGTCATCCTATGAAATTTGCACTTCTCTGAATTTTGCAACCAAGTCACACATACAAAAATGTATGTGCTAGGGCAAAGTGCGCATAAAGATACATGAAAACAATACTAAATGTATTGCACTGGGGACAATTGCTTTGCAAAAATGTGTATATTAGGCAAGACTGCATTCAAGCATATGACTGCATCACAGGAAAATGCTGATGAATTATCATGAGGAATATCTATATCTATATACACTGCAAGCCAATATGGAAATGTGGAGAACTGAATTTAAGATTGGGAAAATGAGAAACAGCAAGAAACTGAAACGGACATATTCTCCCATCCAGAGTGGAGTTCCCAAGATGACTGGATGGCTCCTTGCATGTTTCCTTCCAGCAACTCCTTCAGCCCAGCTGGTGTCAAAAGCGTTGCTCTGCTTTCTTTGGACCACATCAGTGAGGCTGAGAGGGGGGATCTTGTCACCTGAGCAGCCCAGGACCTTCATGATGCACACTGCCGCAGGGTGGTGCTAACACAGCGGTTAGACTTCTCCCCTGGAGGCATACTCCATTGTCTCTTGGGACAGACAGATGCCAACAACCCACTGTCAGTCATATTCTAGCTGAGCTAGAGGGACCAATGATTTCCCAGGTCTCCTTGCTTCCAACACACAATAGCAGGATAGTGAGAGTGAGTTATCTCTCAGTTAACGCGGGTGGCGCTGTGGGTAAAAGCCTCAGCGCCTAGGGCTTGCCGATCGAAAGGTCGGTGGTTCGAATCCCCGCGGCGGGGTGCGCTCCCGTCGCTCGGTCCCAGCGCCTGCCAACCTAGCAGTTCGAAAGCAACCCGGGTGCAAGTAGATAAATAGGGACTGCTTACCAGCGGGAAGGTAAACGGCGTTCCGTGTGCTGCGCTGGCTCGCCAGATGCAGCTTGTCACGCTGGCCACGTGACCTGGAAGTGTCTGCAGACAGCGCTGGCTCCCGGCCTATAGAGTGAGATGAGCGCACAACCCTAGAGTCTGTCAAGACTGGCCCGTACGGGCAGGGGTACCTTTACCTTTACCTTTTAACAGCCACACTGGATAATGGGAATGCTGACGGATAGTAATCCACTGCATCATCTTTATAGGCAACTTTTTCATACATTTTTAATCTTGCCTCTTATTGCTATCTTCAAGGCAGTTTCAGAATGCTGACTGGGGAAGTTGCGGGGAGAGAGATTTATCTGCCACAAAACAGCAACGATTCCCTGCCCCTTCACACGTGCATTTTCTTTTGCCTCTTCAAAAGGAACACTGTTTTAGAGGAAGTGCACATGGCTTGTCAAAAAGAAAATGAGGTGGGGGGGGGGGAGGTAGGAAACCATTGTGGCAAGGGAAAAGTGCAATCTCTTTGTCCAGGTTTTGTCTGTGATGGGGATATTACTCATAAATGCAAAGTCCCTGGCGTAAAATAAACCAAGGAAGATGGGAGCCGCAGTGTATTTCGCATATGGTTTGTGATGTACTGAGTTGAATAGGATCCAAAATGCAGCAGTCTGATTGGTCCTAGAGCAATAGGATCCAAAATGCAGCAGTCTGATTGGTCCTAGAACAATAGGATTTTGAAACAATAGGATTCAGAATGTAGCAGTCTGATTGGTCCTAGAACAATGCAGCAGTATGAATGGTCCGCAGGAGCCACCCAATCCAGCTCCAGGTGGAAGTGAATCCACAACCTAATTGGCCTACAGGAGAATCCTGGAATTAGCCAATCACGTGCAGCCCATTGTGTAAATAATGTATATAAAGCAGATATTTTGGGGGAACTTTCATTCCTCCTCACCACTATGAGCTGAATAAAGAGCATGAAATCCACTCTCGACTCTAGTATATTTCATGGTTGTTTGTTACATTTTGTTATGTACTGAGCTGAATCCTAGAACAATAGGATCCAGAATGCAGCAGTCTGATTGGTCCACAGGAGCCACCCAATCCAGCTCCAGGTGGAAGTGAATCAGCAACCTGATTGGCCTGCAGGAGCAGCCAATCAGGCTCCTGGGTGAAGTGAATTACTAACCTGATTGGCCTGCAGGAACAGCTAATCAGGCTTCCAGAGGAGGTGAATCCGCAACCTGATTGGCCTACAGGAACAGCCCGGAATTAGCCAATCACGCAGGGCCCATTGTGTATAGTATAGCTAGATGTTTTGGGGAAAGTTTCATTCATTGCTACTATGAGCTGAATAAAGAGCATGAAATTCACACTAGACTCCAAGTATATTTCACATTTATATCCTTTTTTCCCTCCAAGGAACTCAAGATGGCATCCACGGTCCTCCCCTCCCCATTTTATCCTGCCAACAACCCTGCGAGGTAATTTTGCCTAAGAGACCGTGACTGACCTAAGGTCAACAAGTAAGCAACTACAATCATGTATCGAGGACATAATGACATCCACACTGAGCTTTCAAATGCCGTACTTCTTAGAATACTTGAAAACTCTATTGTCGGTATATATTACATTTAGCACCAAAGTAAGAAAGTTAGTAATAATTTTTAATTTGAATTTTTAGAGATCCAGACAATACTTTCCAGCACATTATAAAATAAGACCACCTTGCAACTTTGCAACATAGTTATTCATTTTTATTTATGTATTGAATTTGTATACTGCCCTATACCCAGAGGTCGCAGGGAGGTTCACAGAACAAAATCAAAATATAAAACCACAATATATAATCAAAATAAAAACAACAACCCAATAACACCCCCTTTTATCAGTTATCCCCAGTTATCCATTCATTCAGCAGTATTTTCCAAACTATAAATCACACCAGTTTATAATATGATGTATACCGTAAACCACCAGCAATTGGAGATTTCACATACTGTAGACTGCAATATTGCACTTACATAATCCATTTTTTATTGTTGGAATGTTTTCACCTTTCCAAAGTTTAGCCAGACAAACCTTTGCAATCAGCAGCGTAATTTGAATTAATATCAAGATGCTCGCAAATCAAAGTCTTTGATATGTATTTCAAGAATAGGTGTCTATCTCCTGATATAACGGAGAAAGATATCTGAAACGGCATTTTCTCAAAAGGGGCAGTCCCAATACATGCAGAAATTGTTACGATATAGAAGCAATGCACCTGCGAGCTGCTGGTAGCTTGAAAGCAAAACATAATGGGAATGTTGGGACTGTCCGTGGGAAACAGACAGTCACAGTGTGAAGCACCGGAATTAGCTCAGAGTGTAATATGAGCTCTTCCTTTTGTTTCTGTACAGGAAGTGCAGGAAGTGTTTCTCTCTCGACTGCCGGAATTTGAAGAGAGCAGTCATGTTTTTTGTAACGCTGCAAAGACAGAAATAAAGGCATGTAAATACGTTTTCTGTCTATCTCTTTCCCCTGCCCGGGGGGGGGGCAGGAAAGAGGGTGTGTGTTCTTCTCACGCTGAGAAGGATCGCCTATCGCGACCTCTGCCTGGATCTTGCTGGGGAATCCAGACAGGGAGGTCAACAGGAGATCAAGCCGGGTGCCTGGGAGAGTTGCCAGTTTCTCCTGATAAAGGCTTGATTCCCGACAGAAATAAGTTCATCTATTCCCACACCTCTTCCAGCATGCTTGCAATACCTAACCCTGCAATCTTTATTTATTGTCGATGGAGCTAGGTAGCATCTTGCTGCAGCTTGATCTATTTCCAAAACATAGGCAAGGCTTTCGAAGGCCGTATTCTTCTGAATACCAATATTGCTGAAAACATCACAAGGGGAGACTGCTGCTGTGCTCTGCTCAAGTCATGCTTTTGAGCTTCCCATGGGCATCTGGCTGTGATGCTGGACTAGTTGGGCCACTGGACTGATCCTGCAGATTTTGTTTATGTTATTATGAGGACTTGCAACATGGAAGAAACAAGATTTACCAACTATCAAAGAATGGCAGATGAAGGTGATGGACTATACGGAACTTGCCGAACTGACTGGGAGACTCCGAGACCAGACAGAAGAGACGGTGGAAGAAGATTGGAAGAAGTTCAATGAATATTTGAAAAAATATGTTAATATATGAATCTTAGAATAGCTTTGGAAGTGGATATAGGCTGCAGGGTTAGAAGTAGAAGATAGTGTATTCTAAAATAGTATCATTTGTAAGTGATAAAATGTGAAGACTTTTATGGTAAAAGTAAGCGTGATAAAAAAAATTGGTTAGAAATTATGATATATGTAAACTGCTAAAGATGAGGTAAAATGAAAATCAGATAGGGGGGGACTTGGGAAAGCCCAGCTAACAATGTTTAGAAAAAATAAGGATAAGACAAGAATTTGTTTGTATTGTTTGTTTTTCTATTTGTGTTGTTTATTTGTGTTATAAAATGAATTTTTAAAAATTGGGGGGGGGGGAAATATGAGGACTTGCAACAGAATGATGCTGGATGTCAGTTTCTGTCTACTGCCTTTCCTCCCACCAGTTTTTCCTTAAAGGTAAAGGTAAAGGTACCCCTGCCCGTACGGGCCAGTCGTGTCCGACTCTAGGGTTGTGCGCCCATCTCACTTAAGAGGCCGGGGGCCAGCGCTGTCCGGAGACACTTCCGGGTCACGTGGCCAGCGTGACATCGCTGCTCTGGCGAGCCAGCGCAGCACACGGAAACGCCGTTTACCTTCCCGCTAGAAAGCGGTCCCTATTTATCTACTTGCACTTAGGGGTGCTTTCGAACTGCTAGGTGGGCAGGAGCTGGGACCGAAAGACGGGAGCGCACCCTGCCGTGGGGATTCGAACCGCCGACCATGCGATCGGCAAGCTCTAGGCGCTGAGGTTTTACCCACAGCGCCACCCACGTCCTTAGCTTGGAGCTTTGGGAGGTGTCGGAGAGAGTGGCTGCCAGCCAGCCTGATTGGCACCTTCAAAGCCTGCTTTGAAGGTGAGGAAGCAGCCCAGAGTGGGAAAGCCTTTCCACCGGAAAAGGGGCAGCTGGGGATTCGCGAAAGAGCAGGTCAAGCACTGGCTTTGCTTGGCTTTTGTTCTTTAAGAGTCCTGCTGCCTTGTCCATTTCTCACTGGCCTTTGGGAAGCTCAACAGCAGAACAACAGCACACTCCTGTTCTGCATATAAGCACAAAGTGCTGTATGCACAGCTGTTTTCTTTTAAAGAAAGATTATGCACTTCTGCAAATGTTGAGCTTCCCCCAGATCTCTTTGATTACGACCTGCTTCCATGTGGGAGGTACTGTTTTGGCTACAGAAGCATTGCCACTCACCCTTGAATTGGGGAAATAGAAGGGATTGTTTGAGACATAGCAACTGGCACTACCCAGTGTGACAAAACAGGTGCTGCGCGGTTAGAAGGTACGATGCCGAGTGGAAGGATTTGGTAACAACTGGAGAACGATGGATGAGACTGGGCTATATCTCTGAGGTGCCTCACCTTGTTTTATAGCCTCATTTCATGGCCTTCCTAGTGCGTTATTCTACTGCTTATCAGATGCAATTCCATTGTTTGCTAAAGCTGGGATCAAGAAGGTGCAGAGCACGAGGGTGAATTTATGTGACCGGATTAGCCATTCAGTCCAGATGAAAGTGCAAGGCCAGAACAGTCCCAACATTTTCAGTGAGTGCTTGGTCTCTACAAGTGGTCCCTGCAACAAAAAGGTTGCAGCGTGGAATGCTCCTGTTCAGAGGGCCAGCCAGTCATCTCCTTTTCCCAGAACAGTTCATTCCATGCCCTCCATTTGTTCAATGTTCAAATACCTTTTTCTTTTTAAATTGCATTGGTAGCCCACTTCATGACGTTAAGGTCCAACCATCGTAAATCTGTACTCCTTCAGGCCATCTAAACTATTTGTACTGTGTTTCACCTGTTGAGTGAAAAGTTACCTAGCTAGCCAATGAAAGCCATGAAAGCCATATAGGGTAATGTGGCTAGGGTGCCAGATTAGTCCTGGAGAGATCTGGATTCAAATCCTCACTCAGGCTTACAGCTGGTGGGATGGCTGGTCTTCTAAAAGCTGCGGCTCAGCCCGCTGAAATCTGAGCACTGAGCATCATCCACCTATCCTCTATAATAGAGGATTGTCCTGTATTTCGGTGTAAAATGCTATGTCCTGTATTGATGCACTTTTGTCCTGTATTTCTCTGAGTGAGAGCCAGTGTGGTGTAGTGGTTAAGAGCGGTAGTCTCGTAATCTGGTGAACCGTGTTCACGTCTCCACTCCTCCACTTGCAGCTGCTGGGTGACCTTGGGCTAGTCACACTTCTCTGAGGTCTCTGAGCCTCACTCACCTTACAGAGTGTTTGTTGTGGGGGAGGAAGGGAAAGGACTTTGAGCCACTTTGAGACTCCTTAAGGTAAAGGTAAAGGTAAAGGTACCCCTGCCGGTACGGGACAGTCTTGACAGACTCTAGGGTTGTGCGCTCATCTCACTCTATAGGCCGGGAGCCAGCGCTGTCCGAAGACACTTCCGGGTCACGTGGCCAGCGTGACAAAGCTGCATCTGGCTAGCCAGCGCAGCACACGGAACGCCGTTTACCTTCCCGTTGGTAAGCGGTACCTATTTATCTACTTGCACTTTGACATGCTTTTGAACTGCTAGGTTGGCAGGCGCTGGGACCGAGCAGCGGGAATGCATCCCCGCCGGGGGGATTCGAACCGCCAACCTTTCGATCGGCAAGCCCTAGGCGCTGAGGCTTTTACCCACAGCGCCACCCGCGTCCCTTTTGAGACTCCTTAGGGTCGTGATAAAGTGGGATATCAAATCCAAACTCTTCTTCTTCTTTTCTTCTCTTCCTCTGTGTGTGTGTGCCAGGTTAAGGATCTTCTCCAAATGCATGTGTTGAAAGGGTCTGTGAAAGGTCGTGTATTTAAGCTCTGGGTAGCCAAGCACAGACAGATTTAGAAATTTATGTGTACATGCATGTGCGACCAATTCCAGAGGGGCCATTCTGTTAGGCTGCAATAGATTGTAATGGGTTGCTTAAAGTCACTTCAGATGGAGGCGAAAAATTGACCACCAACCGCCCTGCTCCACCCTGCCCTCTATTTTTTCAGAACAAAACTACCCAAAACCACCCAAAACTAAACACCACCCACCCCATAAAGCAGCAGTCAGGAGCTTGCGACCCTCCAAATGAACTCCCTCCCAACTCCCATCAGACAAAGTTAGCATGGCTAGGGCTCAGGGATGATGGGAGTTGTAGTCTAGCAACATCTGGAGAGCCACAACTCCACTGCTGCCCATCCCGTCCCATTTAAACTTCACGCTTGGAATCCTTCAGCGGAATAAGAGGGTCGATCTCTGTCTCTCTCGAAGCCCGCAGCGCCATAGGCTGCAACCGCGTTCCAAAGGCAGCCCACCCGGCGCATCTCCCGGTTCACATCAAAAGAAAGCATGCTAATAAGCCCCGCTCGCTGGCGGCGGCGATTGGCTGCTTCTTGGAGGGGGCGGGGTTTCGGGGGGCGGTGTCTCCGTGCCCGGGGGTCAGGTCCCCAAACCTCGTAGAACGAGAAACAATCTTTTCCCCGGGAAAGCGCTGCTGACGAGCTTCGCGGAGGGGCCGGCCGTCGCGTGCGCGCTGCTCGTCGGAATCAGCCTCCCTTCGCCCCTTTGTGCAGGGTTTTCCCCCCCTCCCCTGCCCTTGGCTTGCAACTGATGCTGCTGATCCAGGAAGAGAAGACTGCCTCCTTGAACTGTTGAGCCCCAATCGAGCTGAGCATTGGGGGCGGAGAGAGGGGGCTTCTCTTTGGGGGGGCGTCGGCTTTGTTTTATCTCTTTATTTATTTATGTATTTATTTTCCTTCTGCACCTCGGGTGTTTTTTGCAAGCAGCTGAGCTGGGGACTCTAATGCACCCGTTCCAGTGGTGTAACGGTAAGCTTGTCCGACCCGGGGTGGTGGTGGTGATGATGGTGATGGTGATGGTGATGGTGATGGAGAAACGGGCTGGCCAAAAACCAACCCCTCACCTCCCTGCTTCTTTAATACGAACAAATCACAGGCACTGCGGGCGGCCAAGTTCATTGTCCGGTCTTCGGGTGGAGATGCAGATCCTGTTTATTTTATCTTTTTTTAAAAAAATCTGTCTCTGTAAACAAAAACTCCCCAGATTGTTTTAAAGAGACCAAAAGGTTCGCAGGGCAGGGAGGAGAAATTGAGGGCATTCTTTCGCTCCGAGGTAAGGCTCCCTTCTTTGTTGTTACTTTGGAAACAGCGTCTTAAGGGCACCGAGTCAGGTCCAGCCCCTCCCCAAAGCATCGCGGACTCGAAAAGCCGCCCCTTTTTCCACCATACATTTAAAAAAAAAAAAAAAAAACCCACACGAGAATGCTGGGAACTATAGCGTGGTAAGAGCTCTGTGAAGGGTAAACTACAGTTCCCATGATTCTTTGTGTGCGGAGGGTTGCGCTTTAAATCTATGGTATGTGCTCAGTTCAGAAGAGCTGCCAATATGGTTGGCTTAACTCCTTTGTGACGTTTTAGTTGGTCTTCATAGAGGGGTTCCTCTGCTGTTAACTTTTGGGTATTCCCTCCCTAATGGGACAACAGGGCTGCCTGTAATTTACTTTCAAATTCCATTCTATGCATTGCTTTGACATACGCAATCCTATGTGTGCTTGCTCAGGAGTGAGCCCCATTGAAAATGTGTAGAATTGGAGCCTAAGGCTCTAATTCCTGCCCCACACAGACAGAAACCGTTGTCTTTTTTTCCAGTATATAGAATCATCGAATTGTAGAGTCGGAAGGGACCCAAGGATCATCTAGTCCAACCCCTTGCATTCCTCTTGGCTATTGGTTGTTGTGTTGTTTTCCTGCAAATATCCGTCCCCAAAGCAGCTTGCACCGTTTTAAAAAGATAATCTAAAGCAAAACCACAATATCAGGATGACAATTGAAACACTAAAGCACCGAGTCAAGGGCATAATTAAAAGCAGCCATATTCCAAGAATGCCAAGTGTACCTATTGCTAAACAGTTGCTAAGTTATCCCCTCTAAAACAGGCATCTGTTTAAGCTACCAAAGTGTCTGCCCTAAGAATGATGGGCTGGCATTGTTTTCCTTCGGCTAAAACGGGTTCCCAAAATAAACAGTGCGTTTGCTCCAGACTTTCTTAGCCCCCCTCCCCTCCTTATGGAGAGGGCAGAGATTGTCATGAAATTGCCCCAGCTGCAGAGGGGACACCATTTGCACAGCGCTTTAAAACCTCATTACAGTGTTTTAGTTTGGGTGTGTGGGGGGGGGAGCGCTTCGTTCAGAAGGCCTAGCAGATGGTGACTGCTTTTGTAGAAGGGCTAATGGTTAATTAAAAGGAGCAGAGCCCTGCTTGGGATGAGCCTGGATTAATTATTTCAAGTAGCTTTTGTTCTCTGACTTTCTTCTTCCTTCCTTCTCTCTCTCTCTCTCTCTCTCCCCCCCCCCCCCATCTCCCTTTATAGTTCCATGAAATTTAACTAGCATCCAGCCTCTAGGCCATGTGCTTCAAAGACAATGGAAGGGAAGGGGAAGAGGAGGAGGAGGAGAGAGCTGGCTGGTTTATTTTGAGTACACACAGACACTCAGGCATCAAAGTCAGAGGCTCAATTAACCTCTTATGTCTCACTTTGCTGCTGCTTTCCCCACAATTTGTTTTTTAAAAAAAACCCATAATTGAAGCAGATCTGTAAACTGAAAGGCAGACCGAGTCCCCACACTCAGGACCGTCTGCAACGACTGTACTGCTAAATACGGAACAGGAACATGAGAGGCAGTGTGGTGTAGTGGTTAGAGCACTGGAAGGTCAAGGTTCAAATCAGCCTGACCTACTTCACAGGTTTGCTGTGAGGATAAGATGGGGAGGAGGAGGACTCTGTGTATGGCCACCTTGAGCTTGGAGGAAAAGGTGGCATATAAATGAAGTAAGTAAATAAATAAATAGGAAGCTGTCTTAAGCCCTGTGGACAGCTCAGTCAGTAGCGCATGAGACTCTTAATCTCTCGGTCATGGGTTCGAGCCCCAAGTTGGGCATTACAGAGGGCTGGTCCCTTCCAATTCTACAGTTCTTCTGTGATTACATGGCCTGTTGAGCTCTGTCTCCACTGACAGACCGCCATTCTTCAGGGCTTCAGGTGGGGAGATGTTCTCAGCCCAATATCAGGGATTGAACCTGGGATCTTTGGTGCGTGAACAAGGCAGATGCTGTACCACTGGGCTACAGCCCTATCAATTTTAAACCTCTCCCTAGGAGACTGGAGGTGCTCGTGGCTAAGTAAACCATGGTCAGTTACTTTTGGTTTCAAGAAGGCTTGCAGTGTAGATAGCCAAACCGCATCACAGCTGCCTGTGTTCTGTGTCGCAATCATAATTTTTCTCCAGTGTTAACCATGAATGTACTTTCATAACATTTAATCTTTGCATATGCTTCTCAATTGCTCAAAGCTTTTGAAAGCATCAGCTAGTTGTAATCCTCATAGCAAACTTTTAAGACAGGGGTAGAACAACCTCCTGGGATGCGGGTGGCGCTGTGGGTTAAATCACAGAGCCTAGGACTTGCCAAACAGAAGTCGGCGGTTCAAATCCCCGTGTGACGGGGTGAGCTCCCGTTGCTCGGTCCCTGCTCCTGCCAACCTAGCAGTTCGAAAGCACATCAAAGTGCAAGTAGATGAATAGGTACCGCTCCGGCGGGAAGGTAAACGGCGTTTCCATGCGCTGCTCTGGTTCATCAGAAGCGGCTTAGTCATACTGGCGACATGACCCGGAAGCTCTACACCGGCTCCCTCGGCCAATAAAATGAGATGAACGCCTCAACCCCAGAGTCGTCTGCGACTGGACCTAATGGTCAGGGGTCCCCTTTACCCCTAGAACGACCTCAGGCCCTGGGAACAGATGCAGCCCCCCACTGCCCCCAGACATCTTTTTGTGACCCTCGGGACTCTTGCCAGGCCATGCCCTCCCCCTTCTTTGCACCCCACTTAAGTATTTTTGCTTGGCTGGAATCTGCCCTTGAATTTGTTTGTTGCAGCAAACAAGAAGTGAAAAAGCATCTTAAAAACAATTCCAGGTACAAACTGGAAAAGATTTCAATTCAAAAGGCTTGTTGGAAGAGGAAGGTCTCCAGTGGGGGCCAACCAGACAAGAGAGAGGGTGCCTGGCTAATATTCAAGGGGATGGAATTCCAAAGGATAGGGGCCACCACAAAAAAGGCTCAATTCCTACTCTGTGTGGAACAGAGCAAAAGATTCTGGAGTTAGCCTTCAGATTCCCCATATTGCAGATGGAGGGGGGGGGGCAGAGGCTGAGCTCGCATCCAAACATTTAAAATACTCACATGCCACAGGTCATGGCTTCCCCCAAAGAACCTGTCAACCGGGCAGTCCCTGGCGCTGGTACCAACAACAAGGCCTAACCTGCTGATTGTTGGACCCATAAGTATGGTGTAGCAGACCCATGCTCAAATCTTCTCATTCTCCCAAGCACCTCAGGGGTGGCAAGCATAATTCCTCTCCTCGTTTTATCTTCACATCAGGCTTGTGAGGTAGGTAAACCTGAGAGAATGCGACTAGCCTGACGTCAGTTTCATGCCTGCTTGGGGATTTGAACCCAGATCTCCCCAGTCTTAGAACAGCGCTCTGACCACTACACCACATAGCCTAACTAATTGCTCAATGCTACTTGAGCAGAGCTTTGGCAACACTGGCAGGGGGTGTTTAACCCTATTCCCCCACCTGATCTAAATCACACACACATCCCCTGAAAGTGTTATTAGGTCAGCTGTGCCTGCAGTTATCTGGAGCACGTCTGTGTATATATTTTGTTTCCTTCAAGCAAAACAAACAGCATCTTTGGAGGAACTGTCCGAGTTAAGAAAATCGCACAGTGATGAAAGTTTAAAGCAGTGGTTGGGGAACCTGTGTTCCTCCAGATTTTGTTGCTGTTATTTTAATTTGTTACCTGCCCCTAACTGTAAGGTCTCAGGGTGGGTTACAGAAATTCAAAATACTGTTTAAAGCAGTTTTAAAACAGTGTCACCAAAAGAAAAAGAAAAACAACAGTTTGGGGAGTGGATGGAGTATAATCATCATTCCCTCCCCCTGTACTGATTTGGTCTGAACCAAATCAAAGCTTCTCCTGGCCGCTTTAAAGTTGTTTTAGTTTTGTTTTTAAAAGCAGATTTTATTAAGGATCACCCACGTCACTTCTTGGGAACGGGGCAGCGCATCTTATAAGCACGCCCAACATGCGCTATTAATAATTAAGAATTCTAGTCTATAAACCCTAAACTCTAGGGAGCAAATGGACTTTTAAGGGATGTACTCAGCCTAGTTGTAAATCATGTGTCTTGAACGCAAAAGGCCCCAGGTTTTCTCCCACGCCTCTCCATTTCAGAACGGGTATGTAGGAAGTGCTGGAAAGGCCTTCTCTTTGCCTGAGACCCTGGACGTCTGCAGCCTGTCAGAGGAGATCAGTGCCTTCTCTGATCCAGTGCCCTCCAGATGTTATTAGGCCACAGCTCCCATCGCCCATCAGCATTGGCCAAGTTGGCTGGAGCTGTTAGGGGTTGTGGTCCACAACACCTGGAGTGCCAGAGGTGATGCTGATAGGCTTTCAGTGTTCCTATCAAGATGGTTCTGGGACCATCCTCTAAGCCAGGGGTGGGGAACTGGTGGCCCTCCAGATGTTACTGGACTCCAGCTCCCATCAGCATGGCTAATTGCCAGACATGATGGAAGCTGCAGTCCAGAAACATCTGGAGGGCCAGAGGCCAGGTGTCTTCTAAGGCAATGGGAGGGAATTCTAGGCCTGGGAACCAAATGTGGCCCTCTCTGTCTGGCCCTTGGGACTCTCCCCGGGCTACACAACCTCTGCCAGCCATAGCCCCCTCCCCCAGCCCTGCTTCATGCTTTCCTTGAGTGTTTTTGCCTGACTGGAATGTGCCTTTGAACTCAGATGATGCTTTTTCCTTGTCTGGCTGGAGCATAGCGAAAGGTGCGTGTAGAACATAGTCTGGCTGTACAAAGGTACCTTTTTCACCAGTTACTCCACTCACTTTCGCCTCTGGCCCCCAGGCAGGTTCAGCCGCCTCTCTAAGCAGATGCAATCTACACAGCTAAAGAGTCCTCCTCTCTCTTCCCGCTGTTGCTTTTGTGTTCCTTTGCATGCAAGCTTTCCCCAGCCATAATTTTTTCAAAGGCAAACAAAATCTTGGGTTGGATTCAGTGCTGAGCATTGACAGTGGCAAAGGTGCATGGGTTGGAGCCACCCAAAGCTTAATTTGCAGCACAATCCTGTGCGCATCTACTCTTAAGTAAGTCCATGGGGCTTAATCCCAAGCAAGGTTGGCAGAGCATTGTAACCTCAGGATGCAGACATTTAAAATCCCCAGTGATTTATTCAGACTGCAATCTGCAACTCCAGATTATTTACCGTATTTTTTGCTCTGTAAGGCTCACTTTTCCCCTCCTAAAAAGTAAGGGGAAATGTGTGTGCGTCTTATGGAGCGAATGCAGGCTGCGCAGCTATCCCGGAAGCCAGAACAGCAAGAGGGATTGCTGCTTTCACTGTGCAGCGATCCCTCTTGCTGTTCTGGTTTCTGAGATTCAGAATATTTTTTTTCTTGTTTTCTTCCTCCAAAAACTAGGTGCGTCTTGTGGTCTGGTGCGTCTTATTGGGTGAAAAATACGGTATCTATTTCATTCATTACATTTATATCTCACCTTTTCCTTCGAGGAACTCAGGTACACGATTCTCCTCACCATTTTTTTAAATCCTCACAACAACCCTGTGAGGTAG
Organism: Podarcis muralis; assembly: GCF_964188315.1. Taxonomy (NCBI): domain Eukaryota; kingdom Metazoa; phylum Chordata; class Lepidosauria; order Squamata; family Lacertidae; genus Podarcis; species Podarcis muralis. The sequence continues at coordinate 7,935,423 of NC_135669.1, read as the reverse complement.
GTTAGGCTGAGAGATGGTAAAGTCACCCAGTGTGCTTTATGGCTGAGTGGGAATTTGAACCCTGGTCTTCCAGCTCCTAGTCCAGTACTCTAACCATTATACCACACTGTCTCTCTCAAGATTAAATCATGAACTAGGAACTGCAGGGGAAGGGATAGCTCATTCGTAGGGCAGGTGCTTTGCATCCAGGTTTGATCCTCAGCACCTCCATTTTGGGGGATGGGGAAAGCAACCCAGCAATTAATGTGAAAGAAAGATCTCTGCCTGAAACCCCAGAGAGCTGCTGCCAGTCAGAGTAGGAACACAGGAGGCTGCCTTATACTGAGCCATACGATTGATCCATCTCGCTCGGTATCGTCTACACAGACTGACAGCAGCTTTTTAGGGTTTCAAACAGGATTTTCTCCCAGTTCTACCTGGAGACGCCAGGGAACGAACCTCATTTATCAGTTTGTTTGTAGAGAACAGGCACCATCTTCTCCCTGTCAGGAAACCCAGTTGCAGCTGCTGCTCACCCCCACACAAAGGCCTTTACATAAACCCCTAGTTTCGTTCCAGTTTCTCGCTTTCTGTGTTGTGTAGGGTTGAGCCTCTCTAGCTGCATCAGTGAGCTGACTCTCCAGGTGAACCGTTCGCCTCCGTGAAGCAGGTGACCTATGGGAAGAGGGAGAATACTGCAAATAGCTCATGGACTCCATCAGAGTTTCTCACAAAGCAGATCCTCTCCCTCTTCTTCACGCACCTGCTGTTAATCGTAGACTTTGGAGTAAATGGCCATATTTGGGAGATTGGGGCTTTTTTGATGGTAATGTTCATTTGCTTCACTTCGAAATGTGGTAAGCCAGCCTTGTTGAAGAATCATAGAATCGTAGGATTGTAGAGTTCAAAGGGACCCCATGAATAATCTAGTCCAACCCTCCGCAATGCAGGAATCCTGCCCTGAGTGGGATTGACCCACCAACCTTCTGGTGAGCAGCCAGACCCAAAGACCCACTGTGCACCTGATTTGAGAGCTGGGAACATCTCCTGTCTGAAACTCTTGGGAGCCACTGCCAGTCAATGTAGATGGCACCCCTGATTTTGTTTATACTGAAAGTATGTTGGATTGTGGGTGACCCCTTTGAAGGTGACTACAACTAATCCAGAATGCGGCAGCTAGACTGGTGACTGGGAGTGGCTGCCGAGACCACATAATACTGGTCTTGAAAGACCTACATTGGCTCCCAGTACGTTTCCGAGCACAATTCAAAGGGCTGGTGCTGACCTTTAAAGCCCTAAACGGCCTCAGTCCAGTATATCTGAAGGAGCGTCTCCACCCTCATCGTTCTACCCGGACACTGAGGTCCAGTGCCGAGGGCCTTCTGGCGGTTCCCTCCCTGCGAGAAGCCAAGTTACAGGGAACCAGGCAGAGGGCCCTCTCGGTAGTGGCACCTGCCCTGTGGAACATCCTCCCACCAGATGTCAAAGAGAACAACAACTACGAGACTTTTAGAAGATATCTGAAGGCAGCCCTGTTTAGGGAAGCTTTTAATGTTTGATGTATTACGGTATTTTAATATTTTGTCGGAAGCCGCCCAGGGTGGCTGGGGAAGCCCAGCCAGATTGGCTGGGTATAAATATATTATTATTATTATTATTATTATTATTATTATTATTATTATGGCAGCATTCCCCCCCCCACCCCCGTCTAATGCACAGAGCACCTTCTTCCTAGCACTAAATTGAAACAAATAGTATTATTTTTCTGCTGGGAGTGGTTTCACCCCTAAAAAAGAACAAAGTTAGGGAACATCTAGCCCATGGGCCAATCTTGGGTTCCTGCCAGGGGTTCCAATTTGAAGCTGCTCACCCGAAATCAAGCCCACCTGTCAATCAGGTGACATCACCCAGATGGGCAGCTGATGGGATGGAACAAGGTGGTGGATCCTGCAGAAAGCTCGACTGGACCGCTTGCCCAGCAGCTGATTGCGGGGGTGGGGGCATGCAATCCTGCCCTATTCAGCTGTGCATGCAGCTGATCCCTGCACAAAGCTGGATCAACCCCCTTGCACATTACTCGATGCGTTGGGAAGTCAGTCTTGCCCTGTTTGGGTGCAAGAGATTCCCAAGCACCTGACCTCCAGGGTTTTGCCAGGGTTCCCTCTCCTGTGGCTGGCAGGTGTGTTGCCCTGCCCACTTGTCAAAGCATTCCCCACCTGCAGGGGTGGGGCCTGATAAGGATCAGGCCCGTGGAGCCGTAAAGCTTCCTCACCCCATGTAATAATAAATAAATAAATAAATAAATAAATAAATAAATAAATAAATAAATAATAAATTTTATTTATACCCCACCCTCCCTGGCCATAGCCGGGCTCAGGGTGGCTAACAACAGTAAAATTACAGTAAAAACATAATGGGGGGGGGGACCAATTTAAAATGCAGGTTAAAATGCAGCCTCATCATAAGGGGAGGGAAATATAAGGGTCAGACTGAGTCCAAACCAAAGGCCAGGCGGAACAGCTCTGTCTTGCAGGCCCTGCGGAAAGATGTCAAGTCCCGCAGGGCCCTAGTCTCTTGTGACAGAGCGTTCCACCAAGTCGGGGCCAGTACTGAAAAGGCCCTGGCCCTAGTTGAGACCAATCTAACCACCTTGCGACCTGGGACTTCCAAAGTGTTGTTATTTGTGGACCTTAAGGTCCTCCATGAGGCATACCAGGAGAGGCGGTCCCGTAGGTACGTGGGTCCTAGGCCGCATAGGGCTTTAAAGGTCAAAACCAGCACCTTAAACCTGACCCTATACTCCACCGGGAGCCAGTGCAGTTGGTAAAGCACTGGATGAATGTAATCCCGCAGCAAGGACCCCGTAAGCAGCCTCGCCGCGGCATTCTGCACCCACTGGAGTTTCTGGGTCAGCTTCAAGGGCAGCCCCGCGTAGAGCGAGTTACAATAATTGAGCCTTTAGGTGACCATCGCATGGATCACTGTGGCCAGGTCGGGGCGGGAAAGGTAAGGGACCAATGTAGAAAAGAAGAATGCTCTGCTAGGGACCTGAAGCAACCGAGCCCCTGAGGCTTTCTGGGCTCCGTGAAGGCAGGAGAAAAGGGAGCAGGAGATGAGCTCTGACAAGTCTTTCATGAGCACAGGAGCTACGTCAAGAAAGCTTGATGCTTTCAGGCTCTTAAGGATCCAACTCCTGCTCCAAGCGGCAATACTTTTGTAGCTGAAGTGGCACCAGTCATTCACAAGAGGGAGATAGCAGCAGACTTCTGGGGAACCCTGTAAACAATGTTTGGGACCCCCTCCCTAAAACAACCTACTTGGTAGCCACGGAATGCTAAATGCATGTTGGACGGATGAGAATGACAGAAAAATTGGGTGGGTGGAATGGAGTATTTAGGGAAAGGGAGTCGCTAGCTAGAACCCTGAACAGGACAACTCCATGTTGCAACATCTTGTTGCAGGTCCCTTGCATAGCATCCACCAGAAACTGGGAAACAATTCAGCTTGTCTGCACAGGCAGTTTGTGAATTAGAATTAGAATTAGAATTAGGTTCTTAGAATTATGAACAAGTTACTAGAATGGGTTTGCTTCAACAGCTTCAATATAGACACCTTTTATCTTCTTTTAATCTTTCAGAGCAGCACTGAGTATGATAGTAACGCTTAGTGCCAAGTTTTCTTTGTCTACAGGAACTAATGATTAAAAATAATAATAATAAAACTACAGTCATCCAGATTTTTGATCCACTGCCACCTGGCTTACTCCAAGTTTTGAAAGTTCTCCAGCAGGCAGATGAATTGCAATTCCTGACAGCTTCATGAAGTGCTCCCAGCACCTAGAGAATAGGTCCAGGACTCTAGGATGCAAATATAGCCATGTGCCTTTGCCTCGAGCGGAGCTGTAGAATCAGATGGCACTTGTGTGGCAAGAGTCCTGTTGGCCTGACCTTGACCTCCGGCAGCAGAGTGTGTCTGCCACTTGCCTGCTTAAGCCTCAAATGTTAGAGCTTTATAACTTTCTGCTAAATAAGCAAACTCAGCCTGGAAGCTGAAAATGGCTGTTGTAAGGGGAAATCAGGGGAAGCTTTTGTTAGTGGGATGGCTTGGGTGGCCAGGCGCAGGGTTGCAGAGATAATTTATATTAGCATGCTGTTTAAAAAAATAGATTTGATTTGATTGCTAAGTCTTGCAAACCAAAAGACTGTTGAAGGCAGAGCGGTTAATGGATGGCGGTTAATGGATTGAAATTGAATCCTGACAAGACAGAAGTACTGTTTCTGGGAGACAGGGGGTAGGCAGGTGTAGGGGGCTCTCTAGTCCTGAGTGGGGTAAATGTGCCCCTAAAGCAGGGGTAGGCAACCTAAGGCCCGTGGGCCAGATGTGGCCCAATTGCCTTCTCAATCTGGCCTGCGGACAGTCCGGGAATCAGCGTGTTTTTACATGATTAGAATGTGTCCTTTTATTTAAAATGTATCTCCGGGTTATTTGTGGGGCATAGGAATTTGTTCATTTCCCCCCCAAAAAATATATTCCGGCCTACCACATGGTCTGAGGGACGGTGGACCGGCCCACGGCTGAAAAAGTTTGCTGACCCCTGCCCTAAAGGATCAGATGTGCATCCTGGGGGACATTTTGGACTCACAGCTGTCCAGGGAAGTGCAGGGCAACTCTGTGTCCTAGATGGCTGTCTACCAGTTCCATCTGGTACAGTGGTACCTCGCAAGACGAATGCCTCGCAAGATGGAAAACTTGCAAGACGAAAGGGTCTTTGGTTTTTTGAGCTGCTTCGCAAGACGATTTTCTCTATGGGCTTGCTTCGCAAGACGGAAACGTCTTGCAAGTTTGTTTCCTTTTTCTTAAAACCGTTAATACAGTTGCGACTTGACTTCGAGGAGCAACTCATAGCACGCGGTGTGGTAGCCTTTTTTGAGGTTTTTGAAGACTTTGGTGATTTTTGAAGCTTTTCCAAAACTTTTCCCACACCGTGCTTCGCAAGACGAAAAAATCGCAAGACGAAAAAACTCGCGGAACGAATTAATTTCGTCTTGCGAGGCACCACTGTACTCAGGGTAAGACCCTACCTGCCTGCGCCCTGTATCGCAAGAGTGGTACATAACTCTGCTTATCTCCTGCTTGGACCGCTGCAATGCACTCTTATGTGGGGATACCTTTGAAGGTGACTCGGAAACGGCAACTAATCCAGAATGCTGCAGCTAGACTGATGACTGGGAACGGCCACCAGGACCATATAACACTGGTCCTAAGATTGGCTCCTAGTACGTTTCCGAGCACATTTCAAAGTGCTGACCTTTAAAGCCCTAAACAGCCTCAGCCCAGTATACCTGAAGGAGCTTCTCCACCCCATCGCTCAGCCCGGACACTGAGGTCCAGCTCCGAGGGCCTTCTGGTGGTTCCCTCACTGCAAGAAGTGAAGTTACAGGGAACCAGGTGGAGGGGCTTCTCAGTAGTCACACCCAGCCTGTAGAATGCCCTCCTGGCAGATGTCAACTATATAAATTTTCATAGACATCAGGCAGTCCTGTTTCAGGAAGCTTTTTATCTTTGATGGTGTTGTGTGTGTGTGTGTGTGTGTGTGTGTGTGTGTGTGTGTTTGTTTTGTTGCTTTGTTTTATTTGTATTGTTGGAAGCCGCCTGGAGTGACTGGGGTAACCCAGTCAGATGGGCAGGGTATAAGAAATTTTATTATTGTTATTACTATATTGTTGGGACTCCAATTTCCGCCAGCCTCAGGAAGGATCGCCCAATGGTCAGGGCTGATGGGAGTTGCAGGCCAGCAACCTATTGAGGGGCTGGGGCACAGCTTAGCTATCTCGGTCAAGGCAGGATAAAGCTGTAGTGCCTTAAATAACAGTATATAACTCAAAAAGGGACCTGCAACAAAATGTTGCAGTATGGAATGCTTTGTTTAGGGGTCCAGCCAGTCAGTAAACCATGCCCTCACACATATACATGTTTTCCATCCAGAGATGGAATGGGCCTTTTCTGCAGTGGCTCCCCATTCCATGCAGGGCTGGAAGAGGCCCTTGTCTGAAACCATGGAGAGCCCATCAGCTTAGAATCAACAATATTGAGCTAGACTAATAGTTTAATTTTTCTTAAGGCAGCTTCAGAATTTTGGGGGAGTTGGATTTCTTGCGCACAGGAATCATGGTACGTTGGTCTTCCTTTATGTCACTGCAACAGCCCACGTTGTTTTCTGCCTCTGATTTTCATTTATCCCCCCCCCCCTTTAAAGACATCCAAACAATATCTAGGTCGCTGCACTACGTAATGCTGCTGATTTTTCTGGTTGCCTCGAAATGGGCGGCTTCTAGCTGTTCATTTTTTCCATATTAGCAAAGAAGGTTTCGCTGTGAAGAAACAATTGAGCAAAGAACCCCAGCTTTGTAAACTGGTTCTTGCTGTTGCTTCTGTGTGGATGTCTCGAGTTCTAAGTATATTTTTTTCATTGAGTGACGATGCTTGTTAGAAGGAGAGCCAGTCTGGCGTAGTGGTTAGAGGGCCGGCCTAGGATCTGGATGGCTAGGGTTCAAATCCTACTCAGCCATGAGACTCACTGGGTGACTTTGAGCCAGTCACAGTCTCTCAGCTTAACCTACCTCACAGGGTTGTTGTGAGATGAGGATAAAACGGGGAGGAAGAGAGCCATGTAAACCACATTGGGGGAAAGGTGGGATAGAAATGTGATGATGATGATGATGATGATGATAATAATAATAATAATTTATTATTTATACCCCGCCCATCTGGCTCAGTTTCCCCAGCCACTCTGGGCAGCTTCCAACACAATATAAAATACAGTAATGCCTCAAACATTAAAAGCTTCCCTGTTTAAACAGGGCTGCCTTCAGATGTCGTCTAAAAGTCTGGTAGTTGTTGTTCTCTTTGACATCTGGTGGGAGGGCGTTCCACAGGGCGGGTGCCACTACCGAGAAGGCCCTCTGCCTGGTTCCCTGTAACTTGGCTTCTCGCAGTGAGGGAACTGCCAGAAGGCCCTTGGCACTAAACCTCAGTGTCCGGGCAGAACGATGGGGGTGGAGACGCTCCTTCAGATATACTGAACCGAGGCCGTTTAGGGCTTTAAAGGTCAGCACCAAAAGCCCAAAACACCAGCTCCTGCCCTCTCAGTCAGTTCAGGATCAATAGTCAGCATTCAGCTAACCTGCCCCATCTGTGCAAGGATTTCTACTTGCACAGCAGAACCTTTCCACCACTAGGCGTTCGGGGAACCCTTAGAACAGATTTGTGGGGTTTGGGAAAGGAGAGAGGGAGGAAGTTTCTTTGCACAAGCAGAAATCTTTGTGCGTGCTGAACGCTCTCTTAGCACTACAATAGCTTCTACCCAATGGCTTGAATTTTGCAGTCTTCAGCTGCAGGAAACATCTGGCAATTGCATATCTCCATATTGGCTATAAACATCCACTGTGGGCCCACGTACGCCATCAAGAGTTTAGTGACTTCCTTTATATGATTATGTACATGCTTCCAAAGGGATAGATGGAGGGGATTATAACTCTAAAGACTGGATCGCAAATACAGATACTTGACTTCAGTTAATGGTTGGTGGTTCCCAGCTGAATATGTGAACATCATATGTTGCAAACTATGGTGCTTCAGTTGATGTGTGATGATATGAAAGTCCTGCTTGTGGCATGGGATAGGCTGTAGACTCTTCAAGAGTCTGAAACCCTCATGTGTTTAAAATTTCACTAGGTGAGAGTAGGAATGGGAAAATATGTTCATTTCATCTCAGTTTTGCATTTTTCCCCCAGTCTTAAGTTCAGTTTCCAAATTTCCATACAGATGGCAGGGTTTGTTTTTTTTGGGTTGGTTTTTTAATGTTCTGAAAATTCACCAGTATTTCAAATTTTTGTATGCAGTTTTCCTAATGGACGCATGTTTACAAAGCATTTTTTGCTAATATAATGCAGTTTGGCTTGTTATTTTAGTTAATATATACATTTTTATGCACACTTTACTCTAGCACAGCACATGCATTTTTGTACCTGTTACTTAGTTGGAGAATCGCATTGCAAAATTTGGAAAAGTGCAAATTTCGAAGAATTGCTGTGTTTCGGTTCACGTAAAGTCTTGGAAAGTGTGAATTGGGGAGGTTTGCCTCTAAATGTTATTTTTATTTAATTCTTTTGAAGCATTTTAAATGTAGCAAATGATTGGTTTTTAATTCAACAAAAGCAGTCTACTAGGACGGGGTAGTAAAAAAAATGTAAAGGACCCCTGGACGGTTAAAAGGTAAAGGTAAAGGTACCCCTGCCCATACGGGCCAGTCTTGCCAGACTCTAGGGTTGTGCGCTCATCTCACTCTATAGGCCGGGAGCCAGCGCTGTCCGCAGACACTTCCGGGTCACGTGGCCAGCGTGACAAGCTGCATCTGGCGAGCCAGCGCAGCACACGGAACGCCGTTTACCTTCCCGCTGGTAAGCGGTCCCTATTTATCTACTTGCACCCGAAGGTGCTTTCGAACTGCTAGGTTGGCAGGCGCTGGGACCGAACGGCGGGAGTGCACCCCGCCGCGGGGATTCGAACTGCCGACCTTTCGATCGGCAAGTCCTAGGTGCTGAGGCTTTAACCCACAGCGCCACCAAGTCCAGTCAAATTCGACTATGGGGTGTAGCATTCATCTCCGCTTTTAGATATAAAATCTGTTTGGGAGTCAACAAACAGATTTTATATATTACTGTATATAGTTTGAATTCCATCAAGGTTTACTTGTCCCCGTCCCCCCCCAAGTTATTAGCAGTTCTTGTTTTAATCCATAAGCCTTCCCCATTAGGGAAAAAGATGGCGTATAAATAAATTGATGATGATGTAGTGCCCTTGAGATGTTATTGGACTACAATTCCCATCATCCCTGACCATCTGCCATACTGACTGGGGCTGATGGGAGTTGTAGGCCAACACCATTGGGAGGGGGCACTACATTGGCTATTGCACTAGAAAATGAGCTTTCTGGCCCCATGTCCCTGTCACTCCCCCCTGCTAGCCTGGCTAGTAGGTGATGGCAACAACTTCTAGCCAAGACCCTCCAGAGCCCCGGCCAATCCAAATTGATAATGCAGCTCCAGATGGTGCAATGGAGACAACAGCAAGGCAAAGATGCAGTAGGCCAAATTGGACACACACAAGTTAAATAGGCAGCAGTGACAGTGGTGCTTGGGAAGAGGAGCCCATTCAGGGTGTGTATCCTGCAAAGGGTGCCTTGTGCCATGATCTGGAGCTGAACCACCGCTCCTTGTGTGATTAAGGACTTTTTTCGCCCTTCTGGGTTTTCACTACTGGGGAAGCTTCAGTTGCTGAGGAGGTGATGGCTGGAATAATTCACAGCAATATCTGTCTCAGTGGAATACGTGTATTTTCAGAATCCTAGGCTGGCTTTATATCTTCCATGATCCTCTGTGTGTGTGTATAGGAAAACCATTTTGTTTTTCTCAGGCTGTGGTCCTGAAACAAGGGGTGCAGTCTGCGTCTGGGCCCAGGTGGTGTCCCTGATTCGGTTTTATCAAAGGGACTTCAGTGCCTCATTATTGAAGTGCTAATTTCCCCCTTCCACTCCTCCCCCGTCCTTCCCAATGTCTAGGCAGATCTCTCTAGAGACACTGATCTCTGCAAGCTTATCCTTTCAAACAGCAGACTTTGAGGCAATTACTCAGAAAGAAAGAGATCTGCCTGTAGATAATACACCAGCTTGCGAGTCCTTTCTGTCCACCCTCAAATCAATCTCTGCAGGGGAGAGGAAATTGGGGTCGGGAACAACACACTCCTATAGTGCTCATCTTGGAAGCTCAATTCCCCCCTTCCAGTCCCCACAGCCATTTGGGAACGTGAGGAGCTCACAGAACACAAGGAAATTGCCTGATATCAGGTCAGACTATTTATGCATCTAACCCAGGAGTGGGGAACTGGATTTTGACTTGCAGCTTTCATCTTTCTTTCCCCTACCAGCTATGGGCCAAGTTTGACAGCTGTTGTGAGACCATAGGTCTCTCTGTGTATCTATCTCCATCAGTACAGGAAATGCTAGTCTCCATTGGAACCTAGATACTACTTTTGAGTTGTGTAGCAAGGGTCAAGCTATGGGACACGGGTGGCGCTGTGGGTAAAAGCCTCAACGCCTAGGGCTTGCCAATCGAAAGGTCGGCGGTTCGAATCCCCGTGGTGGGGTGCGCTCCCGTTGCTCGGTCCCAGCTCCTGCCAACCTAGCAGTTCGAAAGCACCCCCGGGTGCAAGTAGATAAATAGGGACCGCTTACTAGCGGGAAGGTAAACGCCGTTTCCGTGTGCTGCGCTGGCTCGCCAGATGCAGCTTTGTCACTCTGACCACATGACCCGGAAGTGTCTCCGGACAGCGCTGGCCCCCGGCCTCTTAAGTGAGATGGGCGCACAACACTAGAGTCTGTCAAGACTGGCCCGTATGGGCAGGGGTACCTTTACCTTTAGCAAGGGTCAAGAGCTATGTGTACACAGACTTCTATTATTTGCCTAATTAAGGTAGCAAATTCTTCCTGAAAAACCTCCCCCCTCCCCCCACCGCCATTCTCATGGAGATTGTTGCTTGGATCTGAAGGGCCAGCGCTCTGCGAACAGCTGATGGTGAGAGACTTCCTCGGAACTGGCCCCCTGCCTCAGCTGATTATTTCATTTTTAATGCATTGTTAATCATTTCTGCATTGCTATTAGCCCCCGCACCCCCAAAGGCTTTTCTTTTCTTATTTTGGCTTTCCAGCAGGCCTTCCTGTAACCAGCCACAGCTGTTCTGTGCTTCAGATAAAGTCAGCAAAAAACTCCTTTTGTGCACTGATTCCTTAAATAGTGGATGGGATCATGTTTTGATCATTTCCTGTTGTGGGGCAGGAAAAACATGACTGTTCCAAGGAAGTCATCATTTAAAAAAAAATAAAAATGCAATATTATTTCCCTCCAAGTGGCTGAAGGTTTGGTGTACCCCATTTTATCTTCATAACAGCCCTGAGAAGTGGGTTAGATTTAGAGACCTTGACTGGTTCAAGGTCACCGTGTGAGCTTCATGACTGAGTGTGGAGTTGAACCCTGACCTCCCAGGCACCATTTGAAAACTTTAACCACTATGCTACACTGCACTGGCTTTGCTGTTTATCATTTCTTTGTGGTCAGTGAAATACTGGGCATTCCTAAGGCTCTGCTTCTACCATTGCTCTTTTACTCCTTGCGGACATTTGGTGAATGTAGGGGAAAGGGGACTGGGATAGTGCCTTTAAGGTGAATCTATCAAATTTGCATTTTCTGAAACAAAGTGTAGTGAAACACAGCTGTCCTTCAAAATTCACACTTGCCCGAATTTTGCAGCCAAACAGTGTTTAGAAAAATGTGTATATTGGGAGAAAGTGTGCACACAAATGAATATGTTAGTAAAAATGGCATGCAAAAATGCATTATATCAGGGGGCAGGGTTTGCAGAAATGTGTACATTAGACATAGGTTCACACAGAAATGTGTTTATTATGAGAAATGCACCCTTAAAATGCTAGTGAATATTCATGACCTTTTTTAAAAAGCAAATTGCTGCAGAAATATGGAGAACATATTTTAAGACTAGAAAAATGAGAAATGGAGAGAACCAGAATTGACAGATCCTTGCATCCCAAGCCACTACTGAAAATACCCAATTGCCACCTCCAAAGGGTACAGGAGGAGGACCTCTGACGTAGACCTTGGGGTGCCAAAAAACACCTGACATTTGGCAGTTTGGAAAGTGATAAAAGGGTGGGATGAATGAATTACTAATGGGAAGATGTGCAAATGCCCCATAAACAGATTGGGATGAACGTTAATGTTTTATAAGCTCCCCATTAAAAAATGGAATAAATATGACATTCTATCCTCCTACTTCAAGAGGGACGCGGGTGGCGCTGTGGGTAAAAGCCTCAGCGCCTAGGGCTTGCCGATCGAAAGGTCGGCGGTTCGAATCCCCGCGGCGGGGTGCGCTCCCGTTGCTCGGTCCCAGCGCCTGCTAACCTAGCAGTTCGAAAGCACCCCGGGTGCAAGTAGATAAATAGGGACTGCTTACTAGCGGGAAGGTAAACGGTGTTTCCGTGTGCGGCTCTGGCTCGCCAGAGCAGCGATGTCACGCTGGCCACGTGACCCGGAAGTGTCTCCGGACAGCGCTGGCCCCCGGCCTCTTGAGTGAGATGAGCGCACAACCCTAGAGTCTGTCAAGACTGGCCCGTATGGGCAGGGGTACCTTTACCTTTACTTATCCTCCTACTTCAGTTTTGTGCAAGGAAATCAAGTTGAATGTGTAATAAATAGGTCATCTGGAGGAGCTCTTAGATTCTGCACAGGTTCATATGGGAGTAGGCAGCCTTTTGATTTACGGGATGCGGGTGGCACTGTGGGTTAAACCACAGAGCCTAGGACTTGCTGATCAGAAGGTCGGCGGTTCCCGTTGCTCGGTCCCTGCTCCTGCCAACCTAGCAGTTCAAAAGCATGTCAAAGTGCAAGTAGATAAATAGGTACCGCTCTGGCAGGAAGGTAAATGGCGTTTCCGTGCACTGTTCTGGTTTGCCAGAAGCGGCTTAGTCATGCTGGCCACATGACCTGGAAGCTGTACGCCAGCTCCCTTGGCCAATAAAGCAAGATGAGCACCACAACCCCAGAGTCGTTCGCGATTGGACCTAATGGTCAGGGGTCCCTTTACCTTTAGCCTTTTGCCTTAATACTTGTATTCCCCTTTTCCACAAGACTGTTGAGCTCAAAGAGGCTCATAATGATAACATAAAAAGCTCCCATCACTGCTTCCTATTTTTGTGATTGTTTGTTTGGATTTTGTTCTTTTGGATGAGGGGTTTTTCTTTCGTTTATCTAAGCATGATATGTGCTGGAGATGGTACCTATAATCATCATGACTAGAAGCTATTCATTGCCTTATTCTCTAGGAGGGATGAGGGAGAAATTCAGTGCATTTTGCCTGGCCTGCGTTTCCCAAACAGATAGGCGAACTGAAGGGCAATTATCCTTCCAAATTCACACTTCTTCACATGTTTCGATGCAGTTCTCCAGCCAACATGAACCAAAAGGCTTATGTTTGGGGAAGAGTATGCACAAGAATATATGCATTTGTGCAAATAGCATTTTAAAAAAATTGCATTGTATTTAGGGGAATAGGTTGCAGAAAGGTGTGCCTTAGTTTACACCGCATGCAAAAATGTGTACTGTATATTGGGGAAATGGGGAGAAAAGAATTTAACATGGGGGAAATGACAAACTTGGAGAAACCGAAAGGGACAGATTTGCCCATCCCTATTCTCCACGGCTTAGTTTCAGTCACGGGTTTGATCCCCGTATGGGCTAGCTGCGTAGTCCTGCCTTGCCGAGGGGTTGACTAGATGAACTTAGAGGTCCCTTCCAAGCTCTACAATTCTATGATCCTAAGGAGATCTGTGCTGCTGCCTTCCTCTCCTGTCTCTCTCCACCCCTGAGTCTCATCTTCTCTTTCTCTCCCCTCCTGGCTTCCAGGATGCTTCTGTGGTTTGGGGCTGGTTTACACCAACAAATCCTGCACGATGCCTCCCATCACATTCCAGGACTTGCCGCTGAATATCTACATGGTGATTTTTGGCACGGGGATCTTCGTCTTTGTGCTCAGCCTCATCTTCTGCTGCTACTTCATTAGGTGAGTCACAGCCCCGAGGGAGATGCTGGATGCAGATGGCGGAGGAGGGAGGAAACACAAGAGACGCACCTGGGCCTGTGACTGCAGTTGCTTCTCTGCTTTCTAGATAATTTGGGGTCAGAGAGGAAGAGGAGGGGGAGGATTGAAACTTCAAATATTTTTAAACCAAATAGCTAAATCTACTAAAGGGAAGGACTGCGGCTCGGTGGCAGAACATCTGCTTGGCATGCAGAAAGCTCCCAGATGCAATGCCTGTCGTCTCCAGGCAGGGCTGTGTAGAGACCCCTTTCCCACGAGAGCAGCTGCCTGCCAGTGTAGGCCACACTGAGCGAGATGGACCAGTGGCCTGATTCTGTAGGAAGCAGCTTGCTAGACCACGAGAACAGAGGTTTTTCAAAGAAAGTTCCAAGGAGCCTTGGAGGTCAGGAGGAAGCCTGTCAAGAATCAGGCAAAGCTTGTTGAAACAGATAGCTCCTTAATTGTCCTTTGAATTGCTGTCCCTAGCCCAGGGACGGGGAACCTCAATCAGACGCAGGGTCAAATGTGTCCCTCTCTGTTTGTTCCTTGAGAGTCTTCCCAGGCCACACCACCTACTGGCCCTGCTTCGCACCCTCCTTTCATGTTTTTGCCTGGCTGCAATATGTCCTTGAACTCTGATAGTGCCTGTTGTTTGTCTGGCTGGAGAATAGAGGGTGTGTGTGTGTGTGTGTGTGTGTGTGTGTGTAGAAAGGAGCCTATTTATTATTATTATTATTATTATTATTATTATTATTATTATTATTATTTACTTACACCCCACCCATCTGGCTGGGTTTCCCCAGCCACTCTAGGCGTCTCCCAACAGAATATTAAGGTAAAGGTAAAGGCACCCCTGCCCGTACGGGCCAGTCTTGACAGACTCTAGGGTTGTGCGCTCATCTCACTTAAGAGGCCGGGAGCCAGCGCTGTCCGAAGACACTTCTGGGTCACGTGGCCAGCGTGACAAGCTGCATCTGGCGAGCCAGCACAGCACACGGAAACGCCGTTTACCTTCCCGCTAGTAAGCGGTCCCTATTTATCTACTTGCACCCGGGGGTGCTTTCGAACTGCTAGGTTGGCAGGCGCTGGGACCGAACAATGGGAGCGCACCCCGCCGCGGGGATTCGAACCACCGACCTTTCGATCGGCAAGTCCTAGGCGCTGAGGCTTTTACCCACAGCGCCACCCGCGTCCCTAACAGAATATTAAAACACGATAAAACATCCAACATTAAAAACTTTCCTAAAAGTCAGATAGTTGTTTATTTTCTTTTCACATCTGATGGGAGGGTGTTCCACGGTGCAGGCGTCACTACCAAGAAGGCCCTCTGCCTTCTGTGCAAAGGTAAGATTTGCATTCATTACCCTGGCCACTTTTGCCTCTGACCCCGTTGACCCCTGGCAGGCTCCCACCTGGCCCTTAGGCTGAACCCAGATGCCCCACCCTCAATCTATAGCCCAGTATGATCTTTCCTGATTAGCAACGGCTCTCTTTTAAGACCTCTGGCAGACGTCTCTCTCCTGTCACCTGAATCCTTTTAAGTGGAGGGGACACAGGATGTGGAAGGTTTGCATATAAACCATCTGCTCTGCCACTCAGGCCCCATCTATACCACTGTCACAGCCATGGCTTCCCCCAAAGAATCCTGGGGAGTATAGTTTGTTACAGATGTCAATAGCTGCTAAGAGTCACCTGTCCCCTTCACGGAGCTACAATTTGCAGAGTTCCCTGTGAAGAGAGATTGACCATTAGACCGCTCTGTGAATCAAGGGGAAGGGGAGGGTCTCCTTACAACTGTCAGTGCTCTTAACCAACTGCAGTCCTCGTGATTCTTCGGAGGAAGCTGTGACTGTTTAAACTGTCATGTAATACTGCTCTAGGGACGCAGGTGGCACTGGGGGTTAAACCACAGAGCCTAGGACTTGCCAATCAGAAGGTCTGCGGTTCGAATCCCCACGACGGGGTGAGCTCCCATTGCTCGGTCCCAGCTCCTGCCAACCTAGCAGTTCAAAAGCATGTCAAAGTGCAAGTAGATAAATAGGTACCGCTCTGGCGGGAAGGTAAAGGGCATTTCCGTGCACTGCTCTGGTTCGCCCGAAGCGGCTTAGTCATGCTGGCCACATGACCCGGAAGCTCCCTCGGCCAGTAAATTGAGATGAGTGCCACAACCCCAGAGTCGTCCGTGACTGGACCTAACGGTCAGGGATCCCTTTACCTTTAATACTGCTCTAGTGGAAATGAGGCCTGAGCTATGGTTCCTCCGCCCCAAATCTCTCCGGGCTCTAATTCAGTGCAAGCCCCATCCATTCAAGGCCTGAGCAATTGTTGGCTTGGGTTTCTTTTTGCCAAACTGCTTCTGAGTGTTGCTTCCATGCCCGTCATGAATGTGCAAGGACGGGTGGGAGTCGGAATGCAATGTTGGGCGCAGCTTTTGCCAGAGGAGACTTTGCCCCGTGCCACGTAGGATGTGCAGATTAGTTAGCGGAGGAATGAATTTTGCTCTGTGCCGCGAAGGCCCTGGGCCTCCTGGCTTTAGCCTTGTGGACAATGAGGCTTTTATCTAGTCCCCTGAGCAAATACCAAAAAAAGAAAGAGAGAGAAGGGTTGAGTATGATTTAGAGCTACTTCTTTGCTAAGCCATGCATAGGTCATAACCTCTTAGGGCAGTTCAATCCCTAGGCTGATATATGTCATTCCTGGGCAAACAAAGGATGCTCCTCATATTGAGCTTGCAGTCCCCATTGTATATCCAGATTGGTTGTGGGTGCAAACAATATGCCAGTTGTGGGACTTGCAAGATACTTTAAATTCAAGCTGTTTGGAAATTGCACATGGGGGCAAGGTTCCTAAGACATTGGGATAAAATAGAGGTTTGCCTCCCTTTCTCTCTTTAGTCCATCTGGATCAGGCCAGCAGCCATCGTAGTTCAGCATTCCTGATTCCCAGCCTCTGCTGTTGTGAGACCATAGGCACATAGGAAGCTGCCTTATACCGAGTCAGACCATCTTGGCTCAGTGGGTCCCCAGATGTTGTTGGACTACAACTCCCATCATCCCTGAGCTTTGGCCTTGCTAGCTAAGGGTGATGGGAGTTGTAGTTTGACAACATCTGGGGTCCCACAGGTTGAGAACCGTTGGTCTACAGGGACTGGCAGAGGCTCTCCAGAGCCTCTTCAGACGAGGGATTGAACTTGGAACCTTCCGCATTCAAAGCAGATGTTCTGTCACTGAGCTACAGCCCTTCCTCTAAGAATTACTGCCTCTGAGTGGCTTCCAACACCATATTAAAATACAGTAATGCATCAAACATTAAAAGCTTCCCTAAACAGGGCTGCCTTCAGATGTCGTCTAAAAGTCTGGTAGTTGTTTTTCTCTTTGACATCTGGTGGGAGGGCGTTCCACAGGGCACGTGCCACTACCAAGAAGGCCCTCTGCCTGGTTCCATGTAACTTGGCTTATCGCAGTGAGGGAACCACCAGAAGACCCTCGGTGCTGGACCTCAGTGTCCGGGCAGAACGATGGGGGTGGAGACGCTCCTTCAGATATACTGGACCGAGACCGTTTGATCCCAATGAGAGAGAGTGAGAGAGCTCTTCCCCACTTCTTCCCCACTGCAAATAATTTTGTGAAGCTCTCTTACGACACATGCACAGGCCATTAGCCATTTCCCCACCTTAAAATGAAAAAGCTACCCACTCCACCCCACCCAGTTTTAACCCTTCCTTATTGGAATAACTGCTTTGCCTTGGCACCAGATGTTTATATTTGTGTGACCACTCCCTTGAGAAACAGCCAGCTGAGGACATTCTGCCAAGCTAAGATGACCAGCTCTTGTCTTCACGAAACAGGAAATGGCAGGAAGTTGCAGAGGGGAGGGCCTCATTCAGGTGGTAGACAGATCCATTGTTTCTGGGGAAAAGAAGAGACATGTCTTGCTTCCATCGGCTATTTATAGAAAACTTATTTTTAAACTGTGCATTTGCCTGCAGCCGGGATGTCTAGGAATAGCCAAATGGATGACAAAGAGCCGATTTCTTTCAGCTTTTCTTTGGAGCTTCTGTCTCCATCAAAATCCCTAAAGAAAAGACGTAGTCAGTGTTGACTTTTCCCAGGGCAAGCGGCAATATCTACTTTGAGAGAAAGTTTTAAGGGAGATCTCTCAACCTCCTCCATTGGAAATTTGAATGCTCTTGTTTAGATCGAGTTAGCCATCACTGAAGTTTTGTCAACAATATTTACTGTAGACTTTTTGAGAGCTGAGCATGTTTGTTACATGAGTTTCATTTATTTACTTTTGCAAGATTTATATAGCACTGAATTAAAAAACAAACAAACCACAAGGAAGTAAAATACGCTTTAGAAATTACTGATAAATCAACAGACTAAAAACAAGTAGGCATAATATAGTGATCAAAATATAGATGGACTAATATGTGTAATATGGGGACGCGGGTGGTGCTGTGGGTTAAACCACAGAGCCTAGGACTTGCCGATCAGAAGGTTGGCGGTTCGAATCCCCACGACGGGGTGAGCTCCCGTTGCTCGGTCCCTGCTCCTGCCAACCTAGCAGTTCGAAAGCACATCAAAGTGCAAGTAGATAAATAGGTACCACTCCAGCGGGAAGGTAAACGGCATTTCTGTGCACTGCTCTGGTTCGCCAGAAGCAGCTTAGTCATGCTGGCCACATGACCCGGAAGCTGTACGCCGGCTCCCTCGGCCAATAAAGCGAGATGAGCGTCACAACCCCAGAGTCGGCCACGAGTGGACCTAATGGTCAGGGGTCACTTTACCTTTAATATGCGTAATAAAATCACATGCCTGGGTAGGCCTGCCTAAACTAAAAAAATTTCAGCAGGCTTTGAAAAAAAAATTAAAGCAGCTGTCTAATATTAATAGGCCCAACAGACTTTGCAAAACACCAGTGTTACATTGCTAAACTAAAAGGTTCAACTGACGCAATCCCAGCCAGAAGATGCGACAAGAAGAGAGTAAAAAAGTTGGTTCTGGCATATTTGGCCTCAGTTTTTAGGATTAGGTTGAGGTTTCAGCACTCTTAATCCCACTCTCCAGATACAGAGTTGTTTAGCGCTCTTCGGTCCTTCTTGATTGATGTGGTTGAAAGTCAAAATGACATTGGCATGGCTTCTACCTGGAGGTGCTGGGGATTGAACCAGAGACCTTCTGCATGCAAAGCAGATGCTCTACCACTGAGCTACAGCTCTTTCCCATGTGGTGGCCCCTCGCCCAGCCCTTTGTGCTGCTTGGGCACAAAGAAATCTATGCGAGTCCCAAACAAAACTATTATTCACTGTCTGTTTCCTGCCTCCAGCAGCTCAGGCCAGCAAGTTTGACTTCCACAGCAGTGAACGGGTGCTTGTCCTGGTGAGGTGTCTGAATGAGCCTTGACCAAAAGTTCTAAGCCTCAGGATTGGAGCCAAGTTCATTGCCAGCATCCCTTGAGCATTTTAACTGCCTGCCCAGGGGCAGCTCCAGCTTGTTTTCCATTGAGCTCCCAATCTTGAAGCATATGGCTGAGCAGTTGCATTCTCACTTTCCACTGCTTTGCAGTCCTAGGGAAAAAAGGTTCTGGAAGCAGGAATGACTCTGTGCACCCAATCCCAGCAAGTGTCATCTGCCTGGGACCAATTGGTTGTTGTTTTTCGTTTTGCCGAACGGCTCTCTGGAAAACCAGCCTCCCAATCTGTGGTGATAAGCCATCATTCAGAAGTCCATAGAGAATGTCGGCAATAATTGCACATTGAGTTTATTTGTTGTTTCTTGCTGGGGTTGCAATGTTCCACTGATTAAATTGCTTAGTACAGAGGTGAGGACTGCAAGCCCAGGGGCCAAATCTGGCCCTCGGGATTATCATTAGGCCACGCCCCTGTTCCCAGGCCACACCCCTTACTTATCTTTCTTTGCATACTCCTTGTGTGCTTCTGTCGGGTAGGAATGTGTCCTTAATGCCGCCTGCTCACCTGGATGGAGGGCATGTTTGCGCACATGTGTAGAAACCTACGACGTTTGTGTGGCTGGAATGTACCATTACTCTAGACATCTCTGCTCTTGGCATTGCCCTGTAGTGGCATTCATCCCTCAGAAATTTGCCCAGGAGAGAATGAAGCCCGCAAGCAAAAGGACGCTCCCCCTCCCTGGTTTAGATGAATCAATTGCAGAAATATTTAAATCTACTTCAAAAGCACCCAGGATTAATTGGGAAACACATCATGCATACACTTTTAAATATAAGTTCTTGTAAAATAATCTTTAAAGGCAGCCCCACATATAAAATTACTGCAATCAAATGAGATGTTGCCAGTTTAACATAACAAAGCCTTGCCGCTTGTCTTTGACATGACAGTTCATTTATTTATTTTTAACGACCTATATATGCCACGTGATCGTAATAAACCCTCAAAGCAGTTTGCAACAAGAAAAGGGGGAAAGCATTATCAATAAAAGGCGGTTAAAACCACATATTGAAAAACATTCAAAAGCCGATTACAATCAACAATAAACTAAAAACAGATTAACACATGTAGCTTCCATATGCCTGGGCAGGCTTGACTAAACAAAAATGTTTTAAGCAGGCACTGGAAAGAGTACAGTGAAGGAGCCGGCTTGCTGTCAATAGGCAGGGAGTTCCAATGTTTAGGGATTTCTTGGCCTTAACAACTATCCTGCCTTTTCTTCCATGTGTTGATAAAAACTCTGATGCAGATCAGCTGCTCTGAAGGCATGACATTGTTACAAATAGAGGGCAAAACTGGGAGTATGTTTGCATTAGGTTTCTGTGAGAGCAGGGGAAGTCGTCAGTTTGGCTGGGATCACACAGGTCACCTAAGACCGCAAGTAGTGTATCTTTGTGGGACTGAGTGATTGAAAAATGGGTGCACAGTAGACAAGCCTTGAGATACTGCTGAACCGCAACTCCCATCAGCCCCACAAGCATGGCCAAGGATGATGGGAATTGTAGTTCAGCAACATCTGGAGGGCCAGCGGTTCTCCACACTGGATTTAGGGTAAGCATAAGGAAAAACTGCTGGATGGTATGAGCTGTTTGCTATCATAGCAGATTGCCTTAGAAGCTGGTAGTCTCTCCTTTATTAGAAGTTTTTTAGCATGTTTGGGTTTTTCCTGTTAACTTAAAAAATGTTCCCTTTCCCTCTGCAGTAAACTTCGACATCAGGCACAGAGTGAAAGATTTGGATACAAAGAGGTAACAGGGCTATGACCTGGTTTTAAATATTTTTTCCCCTTTTGCTTTCCAAACTATGATCAAGGGAGTGGTTTAGTTCCTGAGCAGGTATAGGAAGGAGCTAGGATGCCTCTTTCTGGGCTTGCCAGCACCTTATTGTGCAACGGGAAGTGAGATGTTCATAATCTAGAACAAAGCAGGAAATCTTTTGCCAGTCTTGTATCCCTAGCATAGCCATGTAAAGCTGAAATTTTATATGCAGTGAGGAAGCTCTGTCCCATAGGCCTAATCTGGCCCACCAAGTGTTCCCATTTCCCTGCGAGGCCATTTTGTGCAAGCTGCAGCCTCCTGCCCTACAAGTGACACCAGGTGTGGGAAACATAAAAGCATAGCTTGGCAAAACATGGCTTTTCGGGCACCTGCTTCTGTGCCCCCATTGCACAGCGCTTCCCAAGCACCTGACAAACCAGCCAACCGAGCAATCTGAAGGAACAGAGAAATGCGTTCTCCCCTTTGGGCAGGGATAGAAGGCAGAGGTGTCTCTCTGTCCTGCCAACCTCTGCCTGCAGAATTACACTGGCCTCATTCAGGTAGTGTGGAGCACCACTTTCCACCTACCAAACATGGGGAAGTGCTACTGGTTAGGAACCCACCAGCAGCAGGAAGACCCAAAATGCCATGTTCCAGAGGCAGGGAAGGAATCCTGAGCCTGCTGTATTGCCAACACATGACGGCACGAGGCCTGGTTGTTGTGTCAGCTCCAGGCTGGTGTAGCAACTTGCCTGCCCGTCCCTACCAACTTCCACTCTGGCTAGCATGCAGAGACAGTGGTTGGTGTTAGGTGTGCAATATTAATCTTTCCACAGCCCTACCTATCAACATTCTGGATGTAAGAAGACAGTTGTTCCCTGTGGTTTTTTTAATTGGAAAAAAGTTGGCATTACTAACCATGAAGTTGTTAAGTGCCACACTTTTAACATTTGGGCGGAAAGGGTGCCAGTACTGCGTACTCTTGAGGAGCCCCAGGAAAAAAGCACTGGTTGTTTCCATTGTGTCCTGTTTTCATGACAATCTGTGCTGCTTCCGTTCTGCTGCGGCTCAGTTTCCACCAAATGCAGAGTTACTCATCTCTCTGCTATTTGACGGATTTTGCATATTTATTCACATAGATTGACGGATTCAGTGTAATGTATGAGGTGACTACTTCCACAACATTCCGTTCAGTGCAAAGGAAACACAATTCAAATCAATTGATGACAATTACGTATCACCAATTGCATATCATTTGTGGGCGGGGGGGGGGGGGCAAACCGTGAATACCAACAGAGTGATTTATGTTCCGGATGTGAGACGAATAAGCGAACATCGGCAGTTTCCATCACTTTTTCTGTTTTCGTCAGAATAACCTGGCAATCAGTAGTTTGCAGTTGTCCTTCCACCCACGAACTGCTTTGATGTACACCGTCACTCACCAATACCTACACATCTCAGACCTCAGTGTGGCTTTTGCAGGGCGCTGCTGTATTGCAGAAATGCGCTTGCACAGCAGACGTTTCCACGAAGAGTCAAAGCTATGTGCTGATCAGAAAGGATGGAAAAGTTTGAGCAAAGAGAGAAACAATGGGGAAGTTTGCCAAAGCCCGAATTATCTGGGCCAGATCTCCCCACCCAGCAAGTCTGCCTGTGTGATTTATGTGGTTTCTGTATAAACCAAGGTTTTCAGTGTTCAGCAGCAGTCACTGTCTGTCTGCACAGTAGTCAGCAGGATTAAAATACATGCCCTGATCATTCATTTCTGGTGCCCTGATGCTAATCTGCCTCCTTCTCTTTCCTTTCTTCCTCTCAGGTGGTTTTAAAAGGTGATGCCAGAAAGCTAAACTTACATGGGGTGAGTATAGAATCCACTTCGATAGAGGAAAGGGGCTGGCTTTTAACTAAAATTTAGAATGCAAGGCTCCCTTGCAGTTTCTTTCTGGGGCACATGGGGAGGGGAACCTCAGGAGAGCCTTGCTGGATCAGGCCAGAGGCCACAGTGGCAAACCAGAGGCCTATGGGAAGCTCAAAATCGGGGTCGGAATGCAACAACACTCTCCCCTCTTGTGATTCCCAGCAAACGGTGTTCAGAATCATACTGCCTCCGGCAGTGGAGATAGAATCATAGAATTGTAGAGTTGGAAGGGACCCCAAGGGTCATCTAGTCCAACCCCCTGCAATGCAGAAATCTCAACTAAAGCATCCATGACAGATGGCCATCCAACCTCTGCTTTAAAACCTCCATCGCCTCCTGAGGGAGTCCATTCCACTGTTGAACAGCTCTGACTGTCAGAAAGTTGGAATCTCCTTTCTTGTAACTTGAAGTCATTGGTTTGAGTCCCGGCCTCCAGAGCAGGAGAAAACAAGCTGGCTCCCTCTTCCATTTTGTTTTGTTTTGTTTTTCAGTGCAAAATTACAACAAAAATTACAAACATTGAATCCAAAATAAAACAGTACAAACAAGAAAACAAAACAGAACACAAGAGGAAGAAACAAAAACAAACATCTACAAATAAAACCATATCATCATTCTAATCATTACATACACATACACATATTGACTTCCTTCCTTTGTTCTAAGACCTCGAAATTTTTACTCTTTCTAAATTGAAAATGGTGCAAAAAGTATAAAGATAGAGGTAATCTACATTAGCCACCAAAAGCTTGCTCCCTCTTCCATGTGACAGCCCTTGAGATATTTAAAGATGGCTATCCTATCTCCTCTTAAGTCTCCTCTTTTCCAGGTGAAATATACCCAGCTCTTTCAACCGTTCCTCATAAGGCTTACTTTCCAGACCCTTGATCCTCTTAGTTTGCCCTACTCTGTACACATTCCAGCTTGTCAACATCCTTCTTAAATTGTGGTGCCCAGAATTGGACACGGTATGTAGCTATGATAACCAGCAGCCACTGATAGCTTTATCCTTCATTAAGCTTTCCCTTAATTGTCTTTTCAAGGCACACTACCTTCAACACTAAAAGCTGTGCACAGCCATCACAGCTCATAGCCATTGCCAAACACTTACACAGATAAAAATTTGCCAAACACTTACACAGATAAACTGTTATTCCGTGAATATCAGTGAGACTGAAGCAAAATCCCTGGCAGGAAGGAAAGAAGGAACCCTAAGAGAGTAGAGCTCGTGTGTTTTTTTTACTTGGCATGCAGAAGGTTCCAGGTTGCATCTTGGGCACCTCGTGAGTAGTAAGTGACATGAAAGACCTCTGCCAGAGACCCTGAAGAGTTGTTTGCCGTTCAGAGGGGGGCCACACATTTTCTTGGACCAGGGTAGCTTCCTCCAGCTGCTGCAGCCCAAATGGAATTTGTCACAGATCCACACAACTCAACACAACCCCAGGACAAATAATAATAATAATAATAATAATAATAATAATAATAATAATAATAATAATAATAATTTATTTATACCCCGCCCAACTGGCCGAGTTTCCCCAGCCACTGTGGGCGGCTTCCAACCGAATATTAAAAACAATACAGTGTCAGACAATAAAAGCTTCCCTAAACAGGGCCACCTTCAGTTGTCTTTTAAAAGTAAAATAGTTGTTTATTGCCTTGACATCTGCTGGGAGGGCGTTCTACAGGGTAGGCGCCACTACCGAGAAGGCCCTCTGCCTGGTTCCCTGTAACTTGGCTTCTCGCAGCGAGGGAACCGCCAGAAGGCCCTTGGCGCTGGACCTCAGTGTCCGGGCTGGATGATGGGGGTGGAGACGCTCCTTCAGGTATACTGGGCCGAGGCCATTTAGGGCTTTAAAGGTCAGCACCAGCACTTTGAATTGTGCTCGGAAACGTACTGGGAGCCAATGAAGATCTTTCAGGACCGGTATTATACGGTCTCGGTGGCCGCTCCCAGTCACCAGTCTAGCTCCTGCATTCTGGATTAACTGCAGTTTCCGAGTCACCTTCAAAGGTAGCCCCACATAGAGCGCATTGCAGTAGTACCCCAGCCCGGCCCTGAAGATGCCAGGAACTGAACCTGGGACCTTTTGCATGCAAGGCAGATGCACAACCCCTGAGCTGTGTCTCTTCCGCGGCAACTGGGTCAAAAGATTTGGCAAGAAGCAAAACTGGGCAGTTCCTCTGACTCTGCCCCATTCTAACTCCTGTTTCTCACCCAGCCTTTGCAAAACATGACAAGGCCCGTCTTTCGCACTGAGATCTGCTGTGGGTGGGCACGCAGGAGACAGCTTTGTAATGTACGCCTCTTCTTCTCTCTCCCCCCCCCCCTTTCTCCACAGCAGACTTGTGCCGTCTGCCTAGAAGACTTTAAAGTGAAAGATGAGCTGGGAGTGTTGCCATGCCAACATGCCTTCCACAGAAAGTGAGTAGCTGCCAAGGATGGGCCAAATAGCTGCTTTTGTGCCTCTCGGCTTGGCAAGAGGCCCGGCGTTCAGTTAACGCCCTTTGGTGCATGTGGCTGGCGAGAGGAGATGGGCGCCTTTGCCCAAGAAAGAGGCGAGGGGGGCGAGCCTGGCTTTTGTTTCTGAAAACCTCTTGGGCTGCGGAGAGGGAGGGCATCTTTGCGAGACGGGAGGTTGGCAGGAGTAGGCTGAGGCCTGGATCAAACCGGACTGTGACATGCCAAGGCTCAGAGCCATTGTTGGAGGTCAGAAGGGAGCCAGGGTTGCACCTATTGTTTGCTTGATGGATTGTTTATTATCCGCTCTGCACCTTAAGGTGGGCTAAAACATCTGCCAAGCCAAGAACCCATCGAAATGAGGGCTACGTTTGTTATAACTGAGGGGAAGATAGTTGAATGGGGGGCAGATTTTGGCTGAACCCCTGAAGCAAAATACAATCATACCTCGGGTTACAGACACTTCAGGTTGCGTTTTTTCAGGTTACGGATGCGCCAAAACCTGGAAGTACCAGAACGGGTTGCTTCCAGGTTTTGGCAGTCGCGCTTTGCGCATATGCAGAAGCGCCAAATCGCAACCTGCGCGTGCGCAGACGCGGCACTGTGGGTTGCAAAAGCTGCGAGTTGTGAACATGCCTCCCGCACGGATCACATTTGCAACCCGAGCATCCACTGGAATAGAGTTGAAATGATCAGGGAAGAGGTAAAATGATTTGAAGGTAAAACTTAAACTTCTTTTAAGTTTTCTATTTGTTTTCTTTCTTATTACCTTTTTAAAAATAAAAAAGCTGCCAGCTTTACTGGCTGGTTTGCAGCATATTGCCTGCTGCTCCCCCCTCCCCCCATCCTTCCTTCTTGGAGGGCTTGTGGGAAATTTATGTATTATTTATTTGTTTGTGGCATTTATATCACACCGTTTCCAAGTTGCAGTTGCAGCCAATGGCTGTGGCAGTTCTGGCTGTCTTGCTCTTAATAAAGATCATTTGTTGTCTGGAAACAGCCCCCCCCCCCAACTAGATTAGAGCTGGAAACAGAGATGGTGATGATGTTCCAGGCAGGGGGTCAGGACAACTCCTGCCCCACAGGCCCCATACACACATTTCTTTTAAAGCACATTGCCCTGAAGAATCCCAGGAATTGTAGTTTATTAAGGGTGCTGGGAATTGTAGCTCTGTGAAGGGTAAACTGCAGTTGCCATGAGTCTTTTGTGGGGGGAGCCATGGGCTTCAAATGTGCTTGAAACATTTGTCTCTCCAACACCTGCCTTGATGGCAGATTGAATCCTCACAGGAGGGGGGCCTTCCTAGGGTTACCCCCTCCCTTCCTCACTAATGTCAGTGTCAAGAGTGCTAGGAGCAAAAGCAGCAGGGCTTAAAAAGCTATATTAAAAACAGAACTGGAATGAAATTAAAAGGGGAGAACTTTTTTGGGGTTTTTTAAGGGCTCACCCACCATGAACATGTTGAGATTGCAAGCTCCTTACACTGTCCCTGAAAGTGTTTGGCGGGTTATTTCAGGGGTTGAATTGTAACCTGCAAATTGACCGCCTCCACTTGACCAGCCTGAAAGTGAGCTTGCAAATGGTGGGTGGGGCAGCCCCCCAACACTGCCGAGCCTCAGGCGAAGTCCAAGCTCAAACAAGAAACCCTCTATAGCAGGGGTAGCCAACAAGGTGCGCTTCTTATGTTGATGGACTCCAGCTCTTATCGGCCCTTAGCTAGCAAGGTCAATGGTGAGGGGTGAGGGAAGTTGGAGTCTAGCAACATCTGGGTGGCACCAAATTAGTCACTGCTGCTTTAGAGATACCTTTCTGTCTTGTGGAACAGCCCAGGAGTAAATTCTGAATCACAGCCCAGACGATCAACACAGGGCAGTTGCTCACAGAGCCCAGAGTCCCCAGTTCTAATCCAGGTTGTTCTGGATGAATGGTGGCTCCATTATTATATGTCTGGGCCCATAAACTTGTGTTCAAACCATTCATTAACCCCCTGGCATCCTCTCCATGCAGCAGGTGCCAGAACCCTGGGAGACAGCACCTGCTGTCGCCAGGGGTTAAAATCCCAGCTGGCTTGTGCAAGCCGACCCTGGCGTTTTCCGGAGAGAAATCGGGAGCCATGGCAAGGCAGTGGGGCAACAGGGAGCAAGTGACTTGGAGAAGCCAGTGCTAGGATCACTTTGCAGCTTGCATTTCCCTGCCTCCCTGTCTGGCTGTGGATAGGAGCAGAAGAGGCAGGAAAAGGAGAATTGCACAGCTGGGCCACTGGAGGCTCTGTCTGCACCCTTGCGGGCTCCTGTGCAACCAGAAATGCTGGAAGCAACATGCACGCATGCTAGTTCCAGTGACACATGTCTGCTGAGAGCATGCACATGCATGCATAGATCCATAGCATTCTTTGTGGGCCAGGCTATACCTTGCCTCATGGCTGGGGAACCCTTCTGAGTCCAAGAGCTGCAATTCCTTCGGAGCAACCTCATAGGAGCTGTGTGCCAGTGGTGTGGCAGGGCCATAAGCAAAAATGGGCAGAGGGATGAATGTGAATCTTGCCTTCAGAGTCTTCTAGTTTCTACACACTCGCCCAGCCTGCCCTGCAATGCCATCAAAGCAAGGTTAGGGGCACTACCAGAGCTCAAGGTCACATTCCAGCCGAGCAAAGAGCAAAGCCAGTGAGAGGACAGCCCGGGGAGAATGGGTGTGACTGGGAGGGGGCTTGACTTAGGGAGGTTCCCAAGGGCCTGACAGAGGGCCATATTTGTGAAGTTTACCCATAGGTAAAGGGACCCCTGACCGTTAGGTCCAGTCGCAGCCGACTCTGGGGTTGCGGCGCTCATCTCGTTTTACTGGCCGAGAGGGCCGGCATACAGCTTCCGGGTCATGTGGCCAACATGACTAAGCTGCTTCTGGCGAACCAAAGCAGCGCACGGAGACGCCGTTTACCTTCCCGCCAGAGTGGTACCTATTTATCTACTTGCACTTTGATGTGCTTTCGAACTGCTAGGTTGGCAGGAGCTGGGACCGAGCAATGGGAGCTCACCCCATCGCGGGGATTCAAACCACTGACCTTCCGATCGGCAAGCCCTAGGCTTAGTGGTTTAGACCACAGCGCCACCCACGTCCCTTGAAGTTTACCCTTACCTTTGAGCTAAAACATCATCCTAGAATCATAGGGTTGGGTTCTGCAATGCAGCAGTCTTTGGTTCAATCCTTGGCCCTGAGATTAAGAGTCTCGTGCTCTTCCGACTCACAATTCAGCTATAGCAGCTCAGCTTTTAATGCTGTCAAAATACACCTCTCCTCCCCCCCTCTCGTCCTCCCCCCCCCTTCTATTTTGTCTGCAGGTGCCTTGTGAAATGGCTGGAAGTTCGCTGCGTCTGCCCCATGTGCAACAAGCCCATCGCAGGCCCTGCGGAGCCTCACCAGAGCATTAGCATCCTCTTGGATGAGCTGGTGTGACGTCCAGCCTCCCGCTTCCCCCAAAGCAGACCTTCTACTGACATAGATGATTGCCTGGGCGAGGGGTCCGCACTAAAACGCGTGCCCCCAGCTACAGACACTTCCCACTGGGGACTGTCTCCTCTTCGAAGGAGCCAAAGGGGGAATTGTACCTAGTGCCAACAAGCTGGCCTTGTTGTGCGTCCCCGGTCTGGGGGCAAATTTTTGGGGGAGGTTGATCAAACCTGTGCCAGGTTCTGCGTTTGTCTCGGTCCTTCGGCACACAAAAGGGCTTAGGAGCAGAGGACACCCAACAAGGACAACACAAGTCTCTCGCACTTGGTTCCCACAACAGGACGTTACGATGCCAAGTCTTCCCTTCGTCTAGGAAATACTGGTCAGAACCAATTGCTGGGTGATGACCCCAACCCCACGTCCCTTGGCTATTTTAGCAGGCCTAATGAACACTTTCTAGGAAGCCAGTTCCCCAACCCCACTTGGGCCCCTCCTCAGAGGGTCCGTTTTACGATTAAAATCGGGAGCTTTAGCTTGGGCGCCGCCTGATCTAGACCAATCGCAGGGTTCTTCTCCGCAAAACCTAGAGTCCATGTTTACAGTAAGACTTAAATGGAAACCTCCTGGCTGCTGCAGAAGACACTCCCCACCAAAACCCGTGTCCACACCATCAATTTTGAAGCACTCCTGCACTGCTACAGAAGCCAGGGCTTTCCTAAAGGAAGCCTGGGAACTGTAGTTTGAGGGTATGGAGAGTTGTATAGGATACAGCTATAGTTCCCAGAAGTCTTACCAAACTCGAGTTCGCAAGATTCTTTGAGGGGCGCCGTGACTATTCAAAGTGGTGCAAGAGTGCTTTAAATGTATGGTGTAGATGCGACCTGTGGCTTTCAGAGCACAAAGGTGTTTTTGCCTTTTCCACGTAGCTGCATTAGAAGTGGGGGGGGGGGGAGG
This sequence comes from Podarcis muralis, assembly GCF_964188315.1. Lineage (NCBI taxonomy): Eukaryota > Metazoa > Chordata > Lepidosauria > Squamata > Lacertidae > Podarcis > Podarcis muralis. The sequence goes on along the minus strand of NC_135669.1, from coordinate 7,905,732 downwards.
CTGTGGGGTGGGGGAGAGGGGGCCACACTTTGCCTCTCGTCATTCCTTATGCACAGGTCATGGGGAAGGAGGAGGTAACAAAAGACAAGTGTGATTCCTCTCTTTGATTTGAAAGAAGGCTGGGATGTATTTTCTTAAGTGGCCTTTGAACTTTTTCTTCCTGTTTTACCCTTGTACAGAAAAATAAATCTACTTTCTCTGAAACCTGTTGGCTGATATTTTGTTTATTTTTTAAAATATATATACATTTCAAAAACGAAACCACTGTATTTATCGTCACTTTTGGAGAGGCTGTGAAACAGATAGTTGAAGCACTGGCTAAGTATTCAGCGATTCCAGTTATTTGAGTGTCCTCAACTCATTATTTTTTCTTTCTTATATAGGGATAGTTTAAGCATGTAACTCTTTGTTGGAATTTTCAGCATTATCTTAATATAAAATTTAATTAAAAAATATATTTAAAAATTACTTCTGGATTGAAGGGTGCTGTGCTGAATTAAAAAGCTAGTAAAACTTGGCCAAATACTTCCTTGACTTTCCATATCCTTGGTAGATCAATTGTAGCTCAGTGGCAGAGCATCTGCTTTGCATGCAGAAAGTCCCAGGTTCGATCCCCAACATCCCCAGTTTAAATGTTTTTTTTCTTAAAGGCTCAAGGTATAATAATAATAATAATAATAATAATAATAATAATAATAATAATAATAATAATAAATTCCTATCCTACCGTGCCTCCCAAAGGAAGTCAGGGCAGCAAACAACAAAATTATATAATTAAAAAATAAAATAAGGGGGGGGGGAATAAACATAGAAGGGTGTTTTAAAACTGCCACACCAACTCATAGCTAATAATGTCAAGGCTGCTGGAAATGCAGCTATCATTCGGCTATCAAATCCCTGGGTGAGCAGAAATCTGTTTAAATTCCTGCTGTAGGTTAATAAGGGGGAGGCACCTCACCAATGGGGGGCATTCCAAAAATGGAGAATGTGGACCAGTGCCAACCAAGCAGCCCCACCAACAGTTTATGGGGCTTGCCCTCTGTTTTAGCTCAGGGTACATTCCTCAACGTGGGTGGTGCTGTGGGTTAAACCACAGAGCCTAGGACTTGCTGATCAGAAGGTCGGCGGTTCGAATCCCCGCAACGGGGTGAGTTCCCGTTGCTCGGTCCCTGCTCCTGCCAACCTAGCAGTTCGAAAGCACGTCAAAGTGCAAGTAGATAAATAGGTACCACTCCGGCGGGAAGGTAAATGGCGTTTCTGTGCGCTGCTCTGGTTCGCCAGAAGCGGCTTAGTCATGCTGGACACATGACCCGGAAGCTGTACACTGGCTCCCTCGGCCAATAAAGCGAGATGAGCGTCGCAACCCCAGAGTCGGCCACGACTGGACCTAATGGCCAGGGGTCCCTTTACCTTTACATTCCTCAACTAAACAGGAAGCTGCCTTATACTGAGCCAGATCACTGGTCCACCTTGCTCAGCATTGCCTCTGTATGGACCGACAGCAGCTCTCCTGGATTTCAGACCTGGAGATGCCAGGATTAAATCTGGGACCTACTCACAAAGCAGATGCTCTACCACCAAGCGCTTCCCCCTAGTGGCCACCAGTCTCCATATTTGAGCTTTCAGGATCCCTTTCTAGCTGATTCATACATCTCATTGATATCCTGCCTTCTTTCCAAGGAGAACAAAGTGAGACATCCTCACCTTCACCATGTTATCTTCATAGCAATTGCTGAGAGAGGCATTAAAAGACCTGCCAAAGGCTGCCCAGCTGTTGGCAGTTTGGGATTGCCAGACTGCTTTGGTCACCCTATATGATGACCTCTGTCGAGAGAGACACAAGGGAAACATGTCCCTGTTAATTCTCCTCGACCTCTCAGTGGCTTTCGATACCAACGACCATGGCATCATACTGGAGCAACTGTGCAAACTAGGGGTGGTTGGCACTGCTTTGCGGTGGTTCCAATCTTACTTGGATGGCCATTCCAGGAGGTGTTGCTTGGGGAATGCTTTTCAGCCCCATGGAACCTTCATGTGGGCTTCCGCAGGGCTCAATCCAATCCCCTACGTTATCCAGTGGTTTTGAGTACATTGTCAGCAGTATGCTGATGATAAGGTAAAGGTAAAGGTACCCCTGCCTGTACGGGCCAGTCTTGACAGACTCTGGGGTTGTGCGCCCATCTCACTTAAGAGGCCAAGGGCCAGCGCTGTCCGAAGACACTTCCAGGTCACGTGGCCAGTGTGACAAGCTGCATCTGGCGAGCCAGCGCAGCACACGGAACGCCGTTTACCTTCCCGCTGGTAAGCGGTCCCTATTTATCTACTTGCACCCAGGGGTGCTTTCGAACTGCTAGGTTGGCAGGCGCTGGGACCAAGCAACGGGAGCGCACCCCGCCGCGGGGATTCGAACCTCCGACCTTTCGATCGGCAAGCCCTAGGCACTGAGGCTTTTACCCACAGCACCACCTGCGTCCCTATGCTGATGATACCTGGCTCTATTTCTCCTTTACATCTGCAGGTGAGGCAGTGAAAGGGCTGGACCAGTGTCTTGCCTCGATAATGGACTGGATGAGAGCCAACAAACTGAAATTCAATCCAGATAAGACTGAAGCACTGTTGGTGGGTGCTTCCCCTAGACCAGATGGGTGGGAAATCGCCTGCTCTTGATGGGGTTACACTTCCTCTGAAGGAGCAGGTTCGTAGCTTGGATCCTTTGCTGTCACTCGAGACTCAGTTGGCTTCAGTGGCCCAGAGTGCCTTCTATCAGCTTCTGCTGGTGGCACAGCTATGCCCCTATCTGGACAGCGATAGCCTAACCACTGTGGCCTGTGCTCTGACAACCTCAAGGTTAGATTACTGCAATGCATTATACTTAGGGCTACCTCTGAAGACAGTTCAGCTAGTGCAGAATTCAGCAACCAGTACGCTACAACAGCAGCAAGAATACTTATCGCAAAGTATTGGGAGACACAGGATTTACCCACTCTGGAGGAATGGCAGATGAAGGTGATGGATTACATGGAATTGGCGGAAATGACTGGTAGGATCCGAGACCAGGGAGAAGAGTCAGTGGAAGAAGACTGGAAGAAATTTAAAGACTATCTACAGAGACATTGTAAAATTAATGAATGTTAGAATGATGTTGGATTGAAATTAAGTGGTTTCTAGCTGTAATGGTATAAAAGAATATGAAAAAATGGTTTTTTATAAGTAAAAATTCAAGGTTATAATAATTTAAGATTAAAGATCTGGGTAGAAGAAAGAGGGAAAGAAACTGCTGAGCTAATAAATTGAACTGGAATACAAAAAAGGGAGGTCCGAGGAGGTCCGAGAAACAAGTAAATGAAAAATAATGTGATGAAAAGATTGATTGTTTTTAAATATTTTTATTTTGTATTTTGTATTTTTTCTTTTTCTATTTTTTAATGTAAAAATCATAATAAAAATTTTATAAAAAACAAAACAAAACAGAATTCAGCAACCAGGTTGCTCACCGAAACATGACGGTTTGAGCATATTACAGTCATACCTCGGGTTACAGACGCTTCAGGTTGCGTTTTTTGGGGTTACGGACCCGCTGAAACCTGGAAGTACCGTTACTTCCAGGTTTCGGCGGTTGTGCATGCGCAGAAGTGCTAAATCGTGCTTTGCGCATGCACAGAAGCGCTGAATCACAACCCACGCATGCGCAGACGCCCCACTGTGGGTTGCAAACACTGAGGGTTGCAAACATGTATCCCGCACGGATCACATTCGCAACCCGAAATCGCACAACCCGAAGCGTCTGTAACCCAAGGTATGACTGTATAAAACCTGTTTAAAACATACACATAATTACAATTTTTAAAAAATGGCACTACCCCTTTCATTAAAAAAGGCAGTTTCCAAAGGCTGCTGGAACAAGAAGGTAGAAGGAAAACCAGGAGGGAGCCAATCTGAGATCCAAAGTCTGGGAGCAGTCACTGAGAAGGCCCTCTTCCATGTCCCCACCAACAGCCTGTAAGACTGGGCGGACCTAGAGAAGATCTCAAAACCTGGGCAAGATCATGGGGGGGGGGGTGCATTCTTTCCCAGTCAAAACCAACACTTAGAATTGAGAGTGGAGCTGTTGCAAGAATGGGCTTGTATGCTGCTATAACCATCTGGCTGCAGCTCTCTTCGTGCTAGTTGGAAGTTTCTGACAATGTGCGAAAGCCACCCACGCTTACCCAGCAGATCAAAACTTTAACTTCTCTCTTTAGACAAAAACCAGAACCACTCAGTATTTACAGTACACAACGAACAAAAGCCAGCTTTTCCAAGCAACAAAACAAAATTTAATTCTTCTGCTGGCTTTGCAAGCACAAAGCTAAAAATTGCTACCTTCTACATGAACTACAGTGGTACCTAGGTTCTTAAACGCCTTGGTTCCCAAACACTGAAAACCCGGAAGTGTTCCGGTTTTCAAACGTTTTTTGGAAGCCGAACGTCTGATGCAGCTGTCGGCTATTGTTTCTGGGGCGCCTGCACCAATCAGAAGCCTTGCCTTGGTTTCCGAACATTTCGAAAGTCAAATGGACTTCTGGAACGGATTGAGTTTGAGAACCAAGGTACCACTGTATTTGGCGCTTTTGTTTTTGCTATTTATTTTGCATTTTTGTTTTACAGGCTTTTTCGGTTAATTTGTTTTTGTTACTGTGTGGAACCCAGTTCAGCTACTGATTGATTGAGCGACTGCTGAAATGGATAAAAGCCCCCCATCCAAACAATAACTATCATCAGTGCAAGTAAGCATATATTTATTTTTAAATTTTTATAATCTACAATACTGTCTTATTTTATAGTACAGCACATTGATTACTGCTTTCATTTTACGGATAAATGGTCTTATTAGAAAGTATAATTCATGTTAAATGGGGTTGTTTCCAAAAGTCTGGAACAAATTAGTCTGTTTTGCATTACTTTCTACTGGTTTTGGAACAGAATTCCAGAACAAATTACGTTTGAAAATTTACTGCTACCAACAAGCAAAAAAGAGAAAATTTTATTACAAAAGGTTCTGATCAGAAGGGTACTGTGCCCCGTCGTAACAATTAGGGACGGCACATTTCACGCATGCGCATGAAAACCCACTCATCACATGTCAGAACCTGAAGGATCGGTGAAGCGCCTGCGAGCCTGCGCCACCATTAGGTACCGCAGGCTTTGACGTTATGGTGGCCTCTCTCCTAACCCTCCATTTCTTCCCACTACACGTCTCCTCCTGACGAAAAAACAAAGGCGATGCTTCTTTTCCTCTCCCTCCGTAGCCTGGATTTCTTCTTTCCCCTCAGCAATACCAGGACCGGGCACGCTCATTAGGCATGTTAATATATTCACCATCCGTTCCCGCCCCCTTTCGCTTTACCGGAAGCCGGTTTGCGACCTGTGGGAAAGCGTCGGTGATTTCCGGCGATTTGTCGCACAGGGCTGCGGTTTCGCGGCCAAAGCAGCCTGAACAGAGTAAAGTGGGCTGGGTGGGCTTAGAATAAGGAGAAATGGGCGAAGCTACATGAGGAGGAGGAGATGTTCATAGAGATTAACTCCTAGAGCGGCACGTAGGCTGAGCTTCCGGTTCAACTCGGAAGCCACCATTTTGTTTGTCGTCAGCCATGATATTCCGTGCGGACACCCTCTCTCTCTCTCCCTTGACTTCAGTGTAGTGGAAAGCATGACTATTTGGCACCGGGCGTTAGAGTGAGAGGTCAAAGGCCCTTGACAGTTTTGCGTCGGAAATGCTTCTGGGCCGCGTGTTCTGCTTCCTATCTCTAGGGTCTTGAACTTCCGGTTTGAAACGGAAATCCGCTGCTGGCCGGGTTCCGATTCACTGGGAGGCCTAGTGAGGCCGCTCTAGGCCGCGGCCTCTCTATGGTGAGAGCCCTCTGGCCAATCCTTTGCTCTGGGACGCGGTTTAAGACCAGCTGAGACTGAGTATTAGAGCTCAAATACTCAGAGGGGCCACTAAGGCCTTATGAGAAGGCTAAATACTCCCGGGGGAAGCTTGCATTCTCAGCAAGGGCTGCAATAAATGCAGGGAGGCTAGGAACCAGTTTGCTGGGAGGAGGGGTAAAAGGTTTCTTTTGGGGGGGGGAGTAGATCCATCACCACCCAGAGCCAATGGCGCAGCATCCCTTGCTACATTCCCTACAGTGGACCATCCCAGAGGGCCATGGATGCCTGGAGCGCCCCCCAGCAGAGCAGGTTCTCTCCCAATTCTTGCAGCTTTTTGCAAGCAGGGGAGCCAGCAGTGATGCCAAGGCAGGCATGATCAGAGACCTCCTGGCCATCTTGGAGGCCGTGGACTGCCAGTGGCTCTTTGGGGGCTGCCACCCAAATGCCGCCCCCACCCTGCTTCGTGACATGGTGGTCACGCTGAGGCTCTATGCGGCGCCACCCCAGCAGCAGGAGCCAGAGGGAGGAGGGCTCCCCATCGGTGACCCCTCCTATGCTGCGGTAGCCAGCCGAGCAGCAGACGTCAGCCTGGGCTTCATCAGCATCGTGGCCAAAGTGGAATCGGCTAAAGGCCTCGAGAGGCTTGGTACTGCGGTGGTTGGTCCCGTCTTGCGCCAAGTGGCAGGGCCCTTGTATCTTTTTGCCGTGACACACGTTGCAGAGAGGTTGTGGACCACACCAAAAACTCGGCGCATGGCTCAAGAGCTGATGGATGGTCTCCTTCGGGCTTCAGACTGCCGGTCAGTACCTGAGTTCCTGAGAGGCGCACGTGAAGACGAAACAGGGTGGCTGGCGGTGGTGATGCAGTGCTTGAAACCAGAGTTGACCAAGTAAGTGAACTGAAAGCCCAGTGATGGTTGTCAGAGGCTAATTATATTTGTGGGGCCTTTTATAGGGACAAAGGGACGCGGGTGGCGCTGTGGGTAAAAGCCTCAGCGCCTAGAACTTGCCGATCGAAAGGTCGGCAGTTCGAATCCCCGCGGCGGGGTGCGCTCCCGTTGCTCGGTCCCAGCGCCTGCCAACCTAGCAGTTCGAAAGCACCTCCGGGTGCAAGTAGATAAATAGGGACCGCTTACCAGCGGGAAGGTAAACGGTGTTCCGTGTGCTGTGCTGGCTCGCCAGATGCAGCTTGTCACGCTGGCCACGTGACCCGGAAGTGTCTGCGGACAGCGCTGGCTCCCGGCCTCTAGAGTGAGATGAGCGCACAACCCTAGAGTCTGTCAAGACTGGCCCGTACGTGCAGGGGTACCTTTACCTTTACCTTATAGGGACAAAACGATTCATATGGACCACCCACCAGTGACAATGTTACAAGGCTGTCAGGATTGTTTGGAAGTCCCAAATTGAATGTAACTTCTGTGAGGTATTGTGGGTGTGGTGTTTTAGGCAGAAGGAGAGCAGTGGCTTGTGAGAACTGTGGAATGTTCTTCAGTTATTTCATCCCACTGGGGACTTGAATATGGGAATTCTGTGGAAGGGCAGCTGCTTTGCATGCACAAGATCCAAAGTTCAATCCCTGACTTCTCCAGGTAGGGCTGGGAGAGAACTCTGCCTGAAATTTTGGAGAGTTGCTATCAGTCAGGGGTAGCTAACATCAGCATAGACAATACTGAGCAGAAGGACCAATGGTATCAGGCAGCTTCCTATGTTTCCTTGCAGCTAGTTCTCTAGCCTTGATCATCGCTTGCTGCAAGTGAAGAGTCTGGCGCTGCTCTTGCAAGGAACCTAGGAAGCAGGCGTATACCATCACTTGCTTGTGCCCTTTTAACAGGAGATGCCAAAAACTGAACCTGGGACCTTCTGCTTTCAAGGCTTTTCCTCGTTCCATTCACCATAATAAGGGGCTGCTTCTCTGAAAACCAAGCCTGTTACCACTAAATTCACTTTGTGGCGGCTGGTATTGCAGGCTTGCCACTCTTGTTTCTCACTCTTGGCTTGAATAAGGTGGGTAAATTGCCTGCTTTTTGGCTGCCCCACTGTGGCTGACATATTGGGGGGGGGGGGTATTTCTGAAGTGCCTCCAGTTATGGGAGAACTATTTAGGTGTGCCCAACAGAACTCTGGCTTGAAACAAGCATCTTCCAAAGCCTTGGCCGCCACCCCCAAGTCCCTGTTACCTTCACCACCTTTTGAATTAGTGCTGTGTGACTGAAATTAGCACACATCTGTGAATTGGAGGCACCATACCTCAGTGAGAGAGCACAGGCACTGCATGCAGAAATGCCGTATTGAATCCCAGGCTCCTTGATAAAAGGGCTGTGTCACAGGTGACAGGGAAAGCCCCCTCTTGGCCTGAGAGGTCTAGATAATCCCTGGGGTAGCGGGGCAGAAAGACGGATCTGGTATAAGTTTATGTTGTTAACACACCACCAGCAGTCCATCTATAATTTGATCCTAGGCTCCATTTCATCTCCCAAGATGTGCAATGATTCCCTTTTCCTCTGCTCCAGAGATACATGGCAGCGCAGCCCAGCAACAAAACATGTCTTCTCCTGCACGCTCCAACACGTCACAAGGCCCTGGCTTGGCCCTCACTTGGAGAAAGTCCTGCCGCCCTCACTGCTGCTGTCAGACGACTACCGAGAGGAAAATAAAATCTTGGGAGTGCAGTGCCTACACCATATCATTCGGAATGTGGTAAGGACAGACGTAAATAGGCATTTCGGGGACCATGAACTGGGTCATCAGAGTCCTCTGGTCTCCAGCCAAAAGTTGGGGATGGGTTTATGACTTTGTCTGACTTCAGAATCATCCTCAGAGCCATAGGAGAGAGTGTTAGCAGGGGTTGAATCCTCACACACCCCACCTCCATTTTACTAACTATTTTGCCCACAACTGAAACAGCATTCATGAGAATTGGTAGCCATTAGATCATTGCTGTTAACATAGGTACCCTTGGATCAAAGACTGTTACTTGGCCTATTGTCCAGTTGCATCCTCACTACCTTTGGAGTTGGAGTTGTGAGGGAAGGAAAGGTGGATTTGGGTGATGCTGCTGTAATAGGTTTTTTATAAGAGCAGACACCATTCAGACATAAGAAGACACCTAGTGGATCATGTCAAAGGCTTGTCTAGTCCCATCATTCTGTTCTCACATGCAGGACCTGAGTGCATCTTCTGGACAACCCGAGAAGTTTCCAAGTACAGCATGGTTTTATTTACTGTTGCTTGTTTCAAGCATCTCATGGTCTAAACTGCAGCGCCATTAATTGTTATTTTGTCATTTGCTGTCCTGTTGGGTGGGATTTGTAAAGGTCCCTTCAAAGCTTGTGTCATGCCACCGCCCCTGTTAACAGTAAGGGTGAACCTTGTCCCTTCTACAGAATTCCTTTTGCACAATGCTGGCCAGATGATAACAATCATTTTCTTTCCTTGCAGCCAGCGGCTGACCTCTGCCAGTATAACCGGGCGCAGGTTGTGTACCATGCCCTTTTCAACCACCTTTATAGCAAGGAAGCCCGGCTCCTGCAGGTAATATAAAGAATGGTGTTTCCTCTTTAACTCTACTGAATTGATTCAGGTGGTGGACTAAATACAAGATTACAGATCCTTTTACACTCTACAGTAGGGGGTGGCAATCTTTTTGGTCCTGAGAGTCACACCCAGCAATGGGTGGGCTATTGCAGGGCGACACACCACTGGATGTGGGTGGTGATGGGCAGGGCCTGGGCTAACACATTCATATTCCTATGTAGTTGTGCTTCCCCAGATTCCCAAAGAGCTGTTTGGCAGGCTGGGGGAAGCAAATTTTACATTGGTAGCATGGCATGTGTGGATGACTTTCTGATTTGCTACCCTGTGCTTCTTCCTTTAGCCCTTCCAAACAGCAAGGGAAGATTGTTGTTGTTGTTTAGTCGTTTAGTCATGTCCGACTCTTCGTGACCCCATGGACCAGAGCACGCCAGGCACCTCTGTCCTCCACTACTTCGGTTAAAGCCAATGTAACACTAAGTAACAGCCCAAATGTGCTCTATAACATCTGGTTTCTCCCTGATGCTTTCTTAGCATCACGTTTTGAAGGGGCATCAGTTTTCAGGTCACAAGTGGAATTGCTACTGGTTCAAATCTGAACCTGCTTAAAAGAACCAGCCATAGCAATTTTCTCATGTGCTGCTGGCTCAGTAGGGGCTGCTTATTTGTTCTCTTCTGCTTCCCTGTTAACAAGCAGGCTGGGAATATGTATCCTTGCTAAACCAAGACCTGTGTTCAGACCACCATTTTGCAATTTGGGGATGCACAACTGAAGCTGAGGTTCGAGTAGCAAAACAAGGTGCTGCCTGATGGCATGTCAAGCCGTTGGTCCGCCAAGCTCAGTGTGTGGGTTCTGCACTAACCTGCAGCTCAACATAAACACCAAGGTTAGAAGCAACTGATAGGCTTATCCTCTATGAATTCGTCTAATCTTTTTTCGAAAGCCATCACTGCCTCTTGTGGGAAGAAATTTCGTAGTTTAAGCACTGTGTGCAGAAGTACTTTGGTTTGCCTGTCCTCAATCTTCCAGAATTCAGCTTCAGATGTTACTTGCTTTTACTCTTTACAGGTTGTGTTGCTGTGCTTGCTGGACTTGCTTCCCATCCTGGAGAAGGCCCTGCAGCGGCTGCCCCACAACCCCCAGCTTGTCACACCTTCCGATGAGGTGCTCCAGCTGGTCCTGACCCACATGGAATCAGAGCATCGGCTCCCCTTACGGAGGGTGTACGCCAGGAACCTGCCTGCCTTTGTGGAGAGGTGAGCGTTTTAATGGCGAACCCTGTAAGCAGGTAAGACTCCCTCTTTGTGCAGAGGTTTATAATCCTTGATTTGTCTTTTGAGAGGCTCGGCATTCAGATAGCCCGTCATCTGAAGAGGTTGCAGCGAGTGATTGTGGGATACCTGGAGGTCTCCGATGGTCCCGACGAAACAGCTAGATTGGCAACATTAGAAACCTTGAAACACACCATACAGCATGCCTGGCCCAGGTACTTTGATAAGCCCTAAACATTGGACAGTAGTTGTGTATTTGTAGAAGTGCATTTTTCTCTTCAGTTGATCTTGCTTTAAAAAAACCAACCAAAAAACCTGTCGCCACTGTTACGGTCAAGAAGCATACTTCTCAGAAGTGGGTTGGCAGCATGGAAACTAGTCCCATGGCTTTGGAGGTGCTGCTTCTGACCCCAGTGTGAAGCTGAAAACTTGAGTGTAAGCAGTTGTCAGAGCTGGCTCCAGGTCCCAGCTCACCGAGGACCAACGCTAGCCGGTAGTAATGTACAAAAGTCTTTATTGAAGTACAGTTTCCATTTTCAAGCCGCAGCGCCCAGCTCTATGTCTTAGAGGCTAGACCGGCGAAGCTCCATCTGAGTCTCCACCCCCTGTACACCAGCTTAAGACTCTAACCTTACTCCACCTCTTCCGTCTCTCCTTTCTCCTCTGGGTCCTTCTGCCCCCCGGGGTCTCCTCCTTTCTGGACTCTTCTGACGCTGACCCCCCTGACTCCTCCCCCTCCTTTCGGCGGGCTTTGGGACCTGGCTCCCTATCCGGGCTGCCAACTGCGCCGCCCTCCTGTACATTTGAACTTGGCGCGCGCGCCCAGCCTCCAACCTTCCTCTTGACCGTTTCCTCGCTCTCCGATGGAGGCGTGGCCAATCCTGACTCCTCTCCTCCCGCTGGTGGTGAGCCTCCTGATCCCGATACCTGGGACTCCTCCCCCCTACTGCGCTCTGGTGGGGAAGCTGGTCCTGATTTCCAACTGCTGCTCTCTGAGTCCCCTCTGGCCCCTTCTTCCTGGGGTGTCCCCCTAGGCACCCCCCTTGCTCTGACCATGGGAGCCCCTTTCTGTGAATCTTCCGATTCGCTGGAAAGACTCAGAGACCTCGGACCGCTGTCATCGCTAACATTTCCTTCGGATTCCTCCCCCTCGCTCTCTATTTCCTCCCTTTCCTGTGCCTCTGCTCCTGAGCCCCTGACAGCAGTAAACACTTCTGCCTGCCTAAATACAGATATCTAGCTAGTAGGAAATGAGAACTTCTGGTTCCTGAACCTGCCACATGTTTTTGAAATGGATATGGGGGCCTAATACCAGTGAGCCTTAGCTGAAATTCATCAGGCTGTTATGGTGTTTGGACTGTCCTGGTTGTACAAGAGCTTTGACTCAACAGGCTCAGTTCAAGGCAATCAGACAGGTTTGCCTCTTGTCCAAGGTCACAAGGCAGGACTAGCAAACTTGCTGTCACTTTCAACAGGAGTCTGGACCTTCTCTTCTGAGAGCAGGGTCATCATAAGGCTCCTGCACTTCCTCATCCCATTTTTCTTTCCCTTTCCCAAATGCACTAGATACAGTGGCTTAGAGGAGCAGAGTTCTGGCAGCAATATCTTTCCTGTTCCCCTGCAGCTCCATCGCCTGTCAAAAGTCTGCTCCAGAAGGTTCCCATTGTTCCCTACTCTGGGAGGAACCGATAGCTGGATAACCTGTTTTGCATGCAAAAGGACATAGGTTCAATCACTCGTTAAAAGGGACCAGGTGATTGGAAAGATCTGCTAAAGATCCCGAAGAATATCCCTCCAGATATTGTTGGGACAGCCAGCATGGCCAGCTGTCAGGGATGATGGAGGTTGGGAGTCCACATCTTGCTCTGCTTAAAGTTTGTTACTTGTACCAGCTACACTGAAGTTGTAGTGCCACCTCCTCCTGGGATGCAGCTGGCTCCAGAAGTAGCTTTCAAGTCAGGCTGACGTGAGTTTGCCATCTCCTTGCTGTAGAATGTCCTGCCGCCTCGCTGTCCTTCTCAAGGCTTTGCTGAGAATGATGTTGGATGTGGCTACAGACAGGAGCTTAACACCAGAACCAGTGAAAGCAGAGTTACTCCAGAAAGCCACTGAGTGCCTTATCTTACTGGATCACGCTTCTCACGGACAGGTGAAGGTAAGCAAGACCAAGGGAGAGCCCAAGGTTCAGCAGGCCTGTGATTTAGGGAAAAGCAGGCCCTCTGCTTCTTAACAAGAGACAACTGCGGAGCCTCTGGGTGTGTTGCATATGTCTGGCAGTCACCACCGATCAGCAGCTGATCAGCACGCATGTGTCCATAAGAAACAAATTAAGTGCAGTCTTTTTTTTCAAATGGACGTGCTAATTAATACTCTTGTCATACTCCCAATTGATGAGACCACTCCTCCTGGATTTTAATACTAAAAGTAGCTCTGTCAAGGAAGTACACCTTGCAGTGCACAGACAACAGCCTCAGCACCTGGCTCATAGGTGCTCTGCACTTGGAACATCCTAAAATCACTCTCTGGCATCTCCAGGTAGGACTGGGAAAGCCACCTGAAATGCTGGAGAGCAACTGCCCACCTGTCTGGACAATGCAGAGCAATGGTCTGACTTAGAATAAGGGAGATTCTTGTGTCAGAAATAGAGCAAATAAGGGGCTGTTGCTGCCCACTTCTAACGCAATTAAATTTGATTTCTTCCCATTCCTAATATTCAGGTCCTACTACAAGGAGTCCAACGCAGTTGTCAAGATGAGACCCTCAAGGAATGCCTAAGAAAAGTAGAGGAGGAGCCTCTAAAAAGTATCATCACTCCCTGAGCTCAAGTGGGGAGGCTTATATTCACTGTGTTCAAAGTTGGAAGGAAGAACATTCCTAGCTTTTAAGACTCTCATGCTATACATAAACTGTCTAATGTTGGAGAAAGAAGGGCATTAAGAAAAAAAAGGCAATGACAGGTTTGTTCTGATTCATACTTATATGCCACTTTTATACCTCCCACTCCACTCCCCCCCCCCAAAAAAAATCCCTTCAATGCAGCTCACAAATTAATAGACATATACAAATATTTAACAATCTTAGTTGGGTAGCCTTAAAAATAGATGAGGTTTTAAATTGTCAATATGCAAAAATATACCCTGCGGCATCTGGGAATGCCAGCTCACTAGGTCTTCAAGCAGCTGGAACTTTTCCTGTATGATCTTGAGTCTCGGTGAGTCAGCCTTTGAGGAGAAACATCCCACCAGCTAGTTTATTCAGTCCATTTTTCAGATCTGCGCCCACACACTGGGAGGAATCACGTTGCTTTCAATTTAGACAGCGGTTCTGTCTCCTGCTCATACTCTATTTCAACATAAGCTCGTTTTTTCCTGACTGCTGGCCCCTTCAAGGGAGTTTTGCCTTTAGACTTGGGCCGCTGGCCTTTCTCTTCCTCCTCACTGGATGTAGCTTCCTCCTCCTCACTGCTCGTTGCCAGTTTATCCATATCCTTGGCAGAGAAAACAGACGTGTTAGGCATAATAGTGCTACTCGCCTTAGCACACTCCCTTAGCACGTATTTGAAGGTTATCGGTTTTAAGAGAAAATGTGAGTAAAATGAAACATGATAGAAGTACAGTGGTACCTCGGGTTACACACGCTTCAGGTTAGACTCCGCTAACCCAGAAATAGTACCTTGGGTTAAGAACTTTGCTTCAGGATGAGAACAGAAATTGTACTCCGGCAGCAGAGGGAGGCCCCATTAGCTAAAGTGGTGCTTCAGGTTAAGAACAGTTTCAGGTTAAGAATGGACCTCCGGAACGCATTAAGTACTAAACCCGAGGTACCACGGTATATATAATTAGGCCTGGTGTAGAAGTTGTGTGAAACTGCTTGTTGTGTTCTGAGCATCGCTGCCCTTCCTGACCACTTAAGTCAACGGCAGAGCCTGTATTACACACAACTTTTATTTGTTTTATTATCTATGTATTTCATTTATAGCCCACCTTCTCCTCCAAGGAGCTCACGGTGCCACACATAGTTCTCCCCTTCTGCAATCCACACAAACCTATGAAGAAGGTGATGCCGAACGGTAGTGACTGACTCCAAGGCCACCCAGTGAGCTTCACAGCCAAGTGGGGATTTGAACTCTGGTCTCCCAGCTCCTAGTCCGACACTCTAACCACGACAAACCCACTGGCATTTTTGTTCTGCCTGATGTGCAGTTATTCTTGTCATACTTTCAATATTGATTCCCAGCCCTGCTTTGAGGGAGGTGTGTGCATTGTGTGTAGCAAGTACATAAGTTAAGTAGAGCAGAAAATATTGGGAGGAACCAGCAAAGGGTTACAGGAGAGGTTCTACTGAAACAAATGCTGTTCAGGAGCAGCACAGCACTCTGCTGGGGCTTAAAGCCAAAGACCCAGTTTTGCTCTATTATGTTCAGGGAGGATTCCTTGATAGGAATGGAATAAAATCTCATCACACGCCTTCTCCTCTCCCACCTCCAGATTCCAGCATGATTTTACAGCACCATAAGTGTGCACAGCACTTAAATTTGACACAAAGGAAGGGGAGGCAGGCCAGAGTAAACAGCAAAAAGTATGTTTCAGCATTCCATTAGAACAAATGAAACGTAAGAGGCTCTAAATTTTCACAAACAGTTTTTGACGGGCTGCACTTACCTCAAAGTCACTGAGGTCACTCTCATCTACCTCCACAAATTCTCTCTTGTTTGAGTCCTACAGGCAGAACATAGCAGAATATGAGTTGGAAGGGGCCTTACTCCAGGTCAAATACCCCCACCCCCATGCAGGATTTTGCAATGCAGGATGCAATTACAGCATCCCTGAAAAGATCAAGGGGAAGAAAGGAGTGTTCCTTCTCACGTGGCTACACTTTTATTTTTTCCTAATTTCAGTCTACATGATAAGATCCTTCAGCCAGTTCCAAGTCCTTGATCAATGAAATCCAAAGTTTTTGGAACCCCAGTTCTTGGAAGGAGACAAAGCACAAATTGATACATAGTGCCTAAGAGCCAAGTCAACAGCTGTGGTTTCTTTGGCAATGCCAGTCTATATCTGAGGTTTCTTGGCAAGGGATGAGGCTTTGGCTATGATTGTGATGTCCCATATGCAGGGCCTTGGGCTAGCCTCCTAAGTACACGAACATTTAACGCATGGGCAAATAATATTTAGCCACCCCTGTAAATCCCATCCATGACATTATTTCTGGAGGAGGAAAGGTTAGGGAAGGGAACAGAGAACTGTGTGAAAGTTGTAATAAGTGCTGTTTGGCAAGAATGCAAGCCATTTGGCAGAAATAACTTGCAGATCCAATTCTCTCCTTCGTATAAATGTGCAAAGCATAGAGAGTTGCACAGATCCTGCCCTCCAGCCCTGGAGAGTTGCACTGGGGAAAGACTTTCAAAAGCATTACCTCTTCCTCCTCCTCCTTCTTCTCTGTATCCGAGTCACTCTCACTCTCCACTTCCTGCTGTTCTAGAGCTTTGTCGAAGGCATGGATGGGGAAGTTGTAGATATCACCGTACTGAAGATGGAGCACATTAAGGAGGAAGGATGATTAGATATGATGATCCCCAAAAGCACGCAAAAAAGCCACAGATTTAAAGACAACTCTGCATACGATAGCCTACCAAAATAGGAATGAACACTCTGCAGCGTTAGCCAACACATTCCATAACTTTGGGGCTTCCGCTAAGGGTGATCTTAACCCAACCAAGGGTAAGGAACCGCCATCCCACAAGTGAATTCTGGCCCACACGGCTACTTCCCCCAAGCTGCTCCCACCAGCCCATCAGTTGAAGCCAGTGGATGATGTCAACAAGTGGCCGGATTCACTCCTGTTTGGGTGGTCCCACCCCACCCCCACCCACGTTTCAGCCATTTTCCAGCTGCAATTAGTCTAGCTGCACTTAGGTAATTTTAAGACATGGGACTTGACAGTCGTACAGTTAAGATGGTAACATGCATACTTATTTGGAAATCCGATAAGCCAGCTTTGCAGCGTTGGGGGGGGGTCTCTCTGCTCATTCTGGCCCTGGGCTCTCCCCACCCCCCAAAAAAATCCTGCCCTGAGCTGCAGAGCTGAAAGAAAATTATCTGAGGGCTGAACACTGTAAAATTGGGCTCAGCTATACAGGGCTCTAATGTAACAACAACAACAACAACAATTGATTATTATTTATACCTCGCCCATCTGGCTGGGCTTCCCCAGCCACTCTGGGCAGCTTCCAACAAAATATTAAAATACAGTAAAGCATCAAACATTAAAAGCTTCCCTAAACAGGGTTGCCTTCAGGTGTCTTCTAAAAGTCTGGTAGTTGTTGTTCTCTTTGACATCTGGTGGGAGGGCGTTCCACAGGGCGGGTGCCGCTACCAAGAAGGCCCTGTGCCTGTAGGCTATCTGCTGAGCATCATGCAGAATCAGGCCATTCAGTGGGCCCCGGGATCCTCTTCTGTCCCTCCAGCAACAACTCTCAACAGCCAAAGTTGTCATCCAAAACACTGAGGGCGGGGGGAGGCAACCAGGCTAGCAAAGGCTGGTCTGGGTGCCACAGGTCAGTTACTGCTAACAGCAAGGCGATCCTAGGTAGGTATCTGGGTACTGCTTCATTTCTTTCACTGCCTCCTGGGGAAGCAACCTGGTTAAGTGGCCCCTGTACAAACTGCATCACAGCATCTTACCGTCTCCTGCTTGAGTCTCTCCAGCAATTCTTTCTCAATTGCGTTGTCCAGCTGAGCAGCAATCAGAGCTTTTTCCTGGCCAACAAAAACAAAGTGATGAGTTGATATGGAGGAAGGAAACAATGGATTTATCATGAAGGTTTTTCATGACAGATGGAGGTGAGTGGGGAAAAGAGGAGAGGAGGGTGTCTTTTGGAAACAGGTTAGTTCCTCCCATCTTCACTTTAGGTCACAACATTATGATGGAAGATTGGGAAAAATTATGGAAAACTGATTTAAAATTTACAGATTGTTCCCTATTGAAGGAGAATTACATGAAGATGATGTACAGATGGTACACGACACCAGTGCAGTTAGGGAAAATGTACAAAACTAGTTCAAATAGATTTTGGAAGTGTAAGGAAAAGGAGGGGCCATTTTATCATATGTGGTGGGATTGTAAGGTAATTAAAACATTTTGGGAAATGATATACAACAAATTGAAGAAAATGTTCCACTTAACATTTGTTAAAAAACCTGAAGCATTTTTGTTAGGGATTGTAGGGAAAGATCTGCCAAAAAAGCTGAAAAGCATCTTCATGTATGCGACAACGGCCGCGAGAGTTCTGGTAGCACAAGGATGGAAGACTGAAGAAACCCCAACTAAAGAATCATGGCAAAAAAAAATTGATAGACTATGCAGAACTGGCAAAACTGACATACAAGCTACGGGACAAGGATAACTGTGAATTTAAAGATGAATGGGAACCCTTTACAAAGTATTTAAAGATGCAACAAAGCGAACTGGACTCCTTGGCTGGCTTTGAATAAACATTCACAAACTTTTTATTGATAATAATCAGCTAAATAGTTTGAGGATTTATACAACTGTGTAACATGCAGAAAACAGCACTTTTAGAGAAATCAAAGACTGGAACTGAGGGAAGTCGGGGGGTGGGAGTGGGTGGGTTCAGTGGGGGGAGGGAGGAAAAATGGGGGGGGGAATAAGGATGATATGTTTCTGGATAATATGTTTTGTTTTAATTTTGAATAAAAAAGTTATTTTTTTAAAAAAGGAAACAGGTTAGTTCCTCCCATCTTCGCCGAGAGGGCTTTCCACCCTCCTTTTCCACCTGGGATTGCAGATGAGCAGTTAGGAATGCCTTGCTTTAAAAATTCCCATTGGTCCAGCATCTACCTTCCATGCAGAAAGTCTCACGTTCAATTTCTGGCATCTCCAGGTAGGGCTGGGACCGTCCCCTGCCTAAAGCCCCACAAGAGCTGCTACCAGTCCGTGTAGATAATACTGAGCTAGGCAGACCAATGGCCTGACTCTGTATTTGGCAGCTTCTTAAGTTTCCATGTAAGGCAACGAGATCTGGGAGATGCAGCTGGTGAGCAAAGCTCTACTGGGGAAGTTGAAATGGTGGCTCCAAAACATAGCTTCCTGGTGCTGATTGGAGTATTAGGGGAGGCAGAAACAGCAGGCCTTATAGGAGCTGCGTGCTTCCTCTGGGCTGAGAGATAAACTGACAAACAATAAGGAACCACAGCAACAGACAGGTACGTTACCTCTCGCCTCTTCTCGCGCCTTTCGATCTTTTTACTCAACGGAACAAGCTTCCTCCTACAAAGGCGAAGATGAAGTTAGTGGTTTTGCAAAAGCAACTGTCAACCATCAGCTAGGAAAAAAGACTCCAGTTTCTAGGGCTTTTTAAATTATCTTCTAGCTGTGTTTCTATTACAGTGCTTTTGAACAACCCCCTGGGCATTCTGGGGACACCTGAACCTCCCAATTATCCCTTTCAACTTCTTTTTTTTTAATAGCAACTCCTTCATTTTCTGAAGTCAAATGTGACTCTTGTGGACTTTTGCGACTGGCAAACTGCCCAATGACAGATATGCCGGATTTGATATCACGGTGGCCACTGTTCCCGGCTGGTTGGCACGAGTCTGCCTGGGACAACAAAACTCAGGAAAAGGCCCCATGACTTACTGCCTCTTGAGTGTCAGCTTGCGGATTCGGATCAGGTACTGGGTGATCTTGGTGAAGCGCTGCTTGCACTTGTGCCGGATGAAGCGGGGCCAATAGATCAGGTTCTCGTCAATCTCCTCCAGCGCTTTCTCGTAGTTCTTGCTCAGCCGGACCTGCCAAAAATTAGGAAGGGGAGAAGTCTGTGGAGGGTCCTCATTTGCCATTGTTTTTCTCGTTCACAGATCCTTTCGGAGCTCTGTGAAGTCCTCTTGGGTTTTTGCCACCCTAAATTAGGGAAAGTCCTCCGCTGAACTGCCTGGAGAGCTACGTCCAGTCAGAGTAGACAGTGCTGAGCTTGATGGACAAATAGTCTGACTTGGTATAAGGCAGCTTCCTATATTCTCAGAGGCCCATCAGTGTAAAGTAGAGAGAAACAGACTTTGCCATGAAAAAACTTGAGTTTCCATTCTGGCTTAAGATGTCCTTTCTTGACTAGGGCCATGCAGATTAGAGACTGGTTCTTATTTAAATTGCTTGCTTAAGTTCTGCAGAAAGACTGTAATAGTTATGAAGGTGAGACTTAGTTAATCCACTAGTGTTAAGACCAAAGGCCCAGCTAGTCAAGAATTGTTTTTTTCACAGTGGCCAATCAGATACCTTCCATTTCAACTTTTAAACACCTGCTGTAAACTTTTTCCATCAGGCTTATGCAGGCATTTAATGATATATCTTCTCACAAGTGTTTCCTGATTTTAACTTCTTTATATGGTTTTTATTCTATGGTTTTATGTAGTTGCTGTGAACCACTTTGATTTTTTTAAAATGACTTTGTGATGTATAAATATTTGTAAAAATAAACAAATAATTCAACAAGCAAGGCCTGAGTGAAACTCCCCAATTGTGATTATCAGGAAACAGTGCCCTTGAAGGTACATACAGGCTGAACATAGATGTTGTAGCTAGTAGACACCAATAGCCTTATTCTCCATTAAGAACTCATCTTCTCCATTAAAACTCATCTTGAGCCTCTTTCAAAGTCATTAAATTCACAGCTACTTCTAAGAAATGAGGGCTATCTGTGCAATCAAACTCAGAATGTGTGGGTAGCAGCGGCAGAGAGGAATCGCAGCCTCTCCTACAAGCTGTAACACATCCATTGTTTAAAGTCTGATCACTCTTTGAACGATAAAATCCTGCAGCATCACAAACCCAAGCCATAAAGCTAAAAACAAACAGATCAGACCCACACCACCCTAGGAGGACTGGAAGGAGGACTTACCCTTTCCCACAGCCGATTGGGGAACGCAGCACGTTCAATGGTCTTCATGTATAGGTAACACTGCCCTAAAAAGGGAACAAAAGCAGCTTATGCAAAGTCACCACGAGGTCTGCTGCAGCCTTGGTTTGCAAGATGCAGGATGCGGGGCACAATACAAACACAGCTCACACCATGCAAGGTCAATGCTCAGAAGTTACTGGAGCACCAGGCTTCTAGCTGAAGAGCAGGTGCTCCTAAATCTATTAAGAGCTCCAGAGCAGGCACAAGGTGGTCGGATGCCAGGCTCTGGATAAACGGGGACCAGGCAGGCATGGAAACGGTCCTGCCATTGCAAACCCTTCATCTCTGATTTTAAGCTAGAGCTCTTTCATCTTTTCTTTTATTATTTTTTATTTATAAATTTTTATTACCAATTTCAACATAACAAATTATCAAAACAAATAATCTTCATTATTCCCCCCTTTTATTCCCTCCCACCTCCCCAACAAAACCTCCCTCCCTCCCCAAGACTTCCCTCAGCTCCTCTCTCTGATTTCTCAACTCATGTTGTTCTCTGCATATTGTAAAACTGTATACATCCTTGTACTATCTATCTACCATGTTAACCCTCACTAAATTTGTGTTGTTGTTTAGTCGTGTCCGACTCTTCGTGACCTCATGGACCAGAGCATGCCAGGCACTCCTGTCTTCCACTGCCTCCCGCAGTTTGGTCAAACTCATGCTGGTAGCTGTCCAACCATATCATTCTCTGTTGTCCCCTTCTCCTTGTGCCCTCCATCTTTCCCAACATCAGGGTCTTTTCCAGGGAGTCTTCTCTTCTCATGAGGTGGCCAAAGTATTGGAGCCTCAGCTTCACGATCTGTCCTTCCAGTGAGCACTCAGGGCTGATTTCCTTAAGAATGGATACGTTTGATCTTCTTGCAGTCTATGGGACTCTCAAGAGTCTCCTCCAGCACCATAATTCAAAAGCATCAATTCTTCGGCGATCAGCCTTCTTTATGGTCCAGCTCTCACTCCCATACATCACTACTGGGAAAACCATAGCTTTTACTATACGGACCTTTGTTGACAAGGTGATGTCTCTACTTTTTAAGATGCTGTATGTTTATTCAAAACCTGCCAAGGAGTCCAGTTCATTTTGTTGTCTTTGTAAGTAATTTGTAAAAAGTTCCCATTCTTCTTTAAAGTCGAAGTTGCCTTTATCTCGCAATTTGTATGTCAATTTCACCAGTTCTGCATAGTTCATCAATTTCTCTTGCCACTGTTCTTTTGTCGGGGTTTCCTCATTCTTCCATCCTTGTGTGCTATCAAGACTCTTGCTGCTCTTTCATCTTTTCTTTTAACCCTCCGATATTGTGTGGCACATCAGATGTATTAAGATTTGTCACAGATAATTCCTACCGGTGCATAATATTCACAGCATTTTAACCTTTGGGCGGTGCTTATAACTCTTGACGGCTTCTGCACATTGTTTGAAAGGCACTTCCACAAATTTAAGCCAAGCAGCGCTGTTGCCTTCCCTCTAGGGGCCTTGAGAGGTCAAAGACCTATGAGCATAGCTGTCAACGTTTCCCTTTTTTTAAGGGAAATTCCCTTATTCCGAATAGGATTCCTCACAAGAAAAGGGAAAAGTTGACAGCTATGCCTATGAGACCACTAGAATCGCATGGAAAGGGACCTCAGGATAATCTAGTCCAACCCCTGCAATATGCCGCTCCTTCTGGGGGATCGAACCTGCAATATCGGCATTATCAGCACCACACTCTAGCCAACTGAGCTATCCACGAAAGATGAGCACAAGGTACAACATTGAGGAAAACAAAGCAAAGAGCCTCACCTTTCTCTTCCTTAATGGTGGCATACTGGCTGTTTGCCAAGGGGCAGGAGGAGCGGTTGCACAGGCCTGTTATATTAAATTCATTCCGGCAAAAGCTCTGTGTTTTCGTCCTGCAAGGAAGAGACTTGGAATGAAACATTCGTTTCTAGACCTTGTATTACCTAGAACATTAATTCTAATCCAGACTATGGAATGTCCTTACAGAACTGGAAGAATTAAGCTGATGGGCACAGGGTGGTTTAAAGTCAGATGTCTTAGGGACAGCCTTCCCCAACCTGATGCCCCTCCAGATGTTTTGTGCTCCTAACTCTCACCAGCCCCAGCAAGCACAGCATCTGGAAGGCTGCCTGACGATATGTTCTGGTAAACATTCAAACCACAGGCAAAAAAATATTTTGGATTTTGGCTACTCCCTGTGTATTCCTTTAATTCTCATATACAACGCAAGCTGGCACATAAAAGGTAAAGGTAAAGGTACCCCTGCCCGTACGGGCCAGTCTTGCCAGACTCTAGGGTTGTGCGCTCATCTCACTCTAGAGGCGGGGAGCCAGCGCTGTCCGAAGACACTTCCGGGTCACGTGGCCAGCGTGACAAGCTGCATCTGGCAAGCCAGCGCAGCACACGGAATGCCGTTTACCTTCCCGCTGGTAAGCGGTCCCTATTTATCTACTTGCACCCGGGGGTGCTTTCAAACTGCTAGGTTGGCAGGCGCTGGGACCGAACGACGGGAGCGCACCCCGCCGCGGGGATTCGAACCGCCGACCATGCGATCGGCAAGTCCTAGGCACTGAGGTTTTACCCACAGTGCCACCCGTGTCCCTAGAAGCTGGCACATGCCATTTATTATTTATTTATAAATATATACATATTTATATACCGCAATGTCATAAAAATAATCGAAGCGGTTTGCAACAATAATATCTATATACAATCGAACCTACATTAAAAAAACAAAACAAAACAGAAGCCATCTATTAACAGAAAAATGTCTTCTCAATTGACAGCACAGAATAATTTTCAGCAGGCAGTTAAACACAAGGAAGCTGCTGAATCTCCACTGGCAGAGTATTCCACCGGACCAAATCAATGAAACTAAAGGCTCCTTTTCTTGTTCCTGACAGATGTGCCTCAACAGCTTGGGGGATGGCCAATGGTGCTTCTGCAGAGGACTGAACCAGGTGCTTCTGCAGTGACTGAACCAGGATATAAGGTCTCAGGCCTTCCCTACGGTACCCTGGACCTAAGTTGCTCAGGGCTTTGAAAAACTAATGCAAGGACCGTGAACCTGGCTCAGTAGCAGATGGGCAGCCAGTACAGATGTTTTAACAATGACATTGTGCGTTGTTGGCCCGGAGTCCTCAGCAGCAACCTGGCCATGCCCCAAGGCGGCTAAAGGGGGGTATGGCAAAGGCAAGCAAAGGGCTGGTTTGAACATCCAGCAATTGATGTGCTGCAGTCCTCTTAAATCAGGGGTAGGGAGCGTGCAGCCCTCCAGATGTTGCTGGACTACAACTCCTATCCTCCTTGACCACTGGCCAGGAGGCCAACAGATAACATAGCCCTCTTCAGATGGCGTGGGCTCCAACTCCTATAAGCCCCAGCCAGCAGGCCCAATTATCAGGAATGATAGAAGCTGTAGCCCACAACTTCTGGAAACTACCATATGATCTAAATCTACATTTTTAAAAGCGTGCCTACATATTCAGAGGGGACGCGGGTGGCACTGTGGGTTAAACCACAGAGCCTAGGACTTGCCGATCAGAAGGTCGGCGGTTCGAATCCCCGTGACAGGGTGAGCTCCCGTTGCTCGGTCCCTGCTCCTGCCAACCTAGCAGTTCAAAAGCACGTCAAAGTGCAAGTAGATAAATAGGTACTGCTCCGGCAGGAAGGTAAACGGCGTTTCCGTGCGCTGCTCTGGTTTGCCAGAAGCGGCTTAGTCATGCTGGCCACATGACCCGGAAGCTGTCTGCAGACAAATGCCGGCTCCCTTGGCCAGTAAAGCGAGATGAGTGCCGCAACCCCAGAGTCGGTCACGACTGGACCTAATGGTCAGGGGTCCCTTTACATTTACCTTACATATTCAGATGTTATGAGTGCTTGCTCAGGAAAGATACAAATTAGGCAGGGGGAAGCTCAATTTAAATCACCATTTACTTTGGTTATTTTTCCTGAGATCCAAATCTACCCACCCCGGGCAGTACTAGAATAGCCAGCACATTCTGTAGCCCTTAAATTCAACAAGAGGTAAAGGAAAGGGAACAGAATACTTACTTGATCTTAAATGAGCAGAACTGTCTATTGCCAAGAGTGTCCCAGACAACCTGACAAAGAGAGAAAGCTTTGTTAGTAATTCTCCCAATGCTATCTTGTTCCGAAACAGCAACACTCTTTGTCCGATATGCCGTAGCTGCAACCTAAATGGAAGATCCTGCGTTTGAGCACTGGTTTTGGACTGCTAGACGGCCTCCAAAGTCCCTTCCAAAACGTCTATAATTTTGGACAGATGGCAAACACCTTGCTCTAATTTCACCTCTTTTGGCATTTTATCAAATTACTACCGATTCCTCACTAATAGGACGGATCGGAAGCCTGTGGGAAGCTTGAAAGCTGGACGTGGGCCCTGGTCTTATTAAAGGGATCACAACAGGAGGGTTGGGAAAGGCACTGTTGACAACCTTAGCTGAAACAGATGATCTTAGCTGCCTTGCAGCAACTCTCGAATGTCTCAAGCGACTGAGCTTTCAATGCACAGATGGGGGCCTCCAGGTGTTGGCGTGCTACAACTCCCACCATTCTTGACCACTGGCCATGCTAGCTGGAGGGAAGTTGGGAATGCCAACCACATCTTTGGGGGGCCACAGGTTCCCCAGCCCCACTTGTAATGTGATGCATGTGAGCACACCTAGTACGGGAAAGTACATGCATCTGCGACAGGGGTCATTCAGTCGGACTCTGGTTCAGTCTCTGGTTCAGTCCTGACATCTACAGGAAAGGTCTCAGAGCCACCATCGGTCAGCTAAGATCAGGCGCTGTTTCTCAAACTTGGGACAACAGCTCCTATCATCCCGGACCACTGGTCCTGCTAGCTAGGGAAGATGGGAGTTGTAGTCCCAACATCAGGAGAGAAACATGGCGAGCTTCCTACTTGATGTAAGGGAGTTTTCTATACTGTAACCAACTCACTCACAAACAAACAAACAGACACGCTTCTGGAATCAGCAATAATAATAATAATAATAAATTTTATTTATACCCCGCCCTCCCCGGCCAGAGGGCAGCTCAGGGCAGCTAACACCAATAAAATCACAGTAAAAACATAATAGGGGGAAAAGGGAGGCAATTTAAAATACAGGTTAAAATGCAATTTAAAATGCAGTCTCATTTTAAAGTAGCTGATAAATCAAGACCATAAGGGGAGGGAAACATAAGGGTCAGACCGATGAAATAATGGCGCTCTGTGCATGCTCAGGGGTCACCTTCCATGTGTAAAGTTCTACACGGGAAGGGATCCGGCGTGGTATGGTCTGAGACGACGGCCGGGGAGGCACAGAATCACAGAACTGGGGGGGGGGGGGTAGAAATTGGGTGGCTGCTTTTAATTTTGATGATGTATTTTGTGGTTTTGTATTTCGATTTCATTCTGCGAACCGCCCAAAGACCTCCGGGCATAGGGCGGTATATAAATTCAATCAATCAATGGAACAGAACTGTGTGGAGCTGGAGGGACCCCTAAGGGTCATCCAGTCCGACCCCCGCCATGCGGATCCCCGTTCCACACGGGTCTTCCCTTAGTCCCTCCCCGCCCGCTTTGCCCCCCGACTCACGTCGTCCGCGTGCATCTTGCGGCCACGAGGGAGGCGCGACTCAGCGACCCGGCGGAGTCCAGGCGGAGCTCAGGGGAGGAGCCGCGCGCGGAGACCTCGCGAGAGCTGGGCGGTGGGCGTCGCCAGCAGGAGGAGGAGGAGGAGGCTGCAGCTGCGCATGCTCGGCCGTAGACTCCTAACAAATAGATCCATGCGCGGGGTCTGCTTACGGGTTCAGTATAATTTTTGCTTCTCTTTCTCCTCCCCCCCCCCTTTTCTCTCTCTTCCACCGGGCAAAAAATATATATATCAATCAATACAGGGTTATAGCGCAGCCTGGGTGGTTTTTTCCCCAGGCACGCACTCACACAAAGTGGCATTCAAGGCACAAGTGCTTGCTCTCCCTAACACGGGTCCAATTTAGCACGGTTTCCTTTCTTGCTTTCAGGACGTTTTTAAAAGTGTAACGTATCTGCATACAAGTCGATTCTGCATGCAATTTCGCACTAGATTTGGGCTAGTTCTGGAAGTTTAACAGTGACTTTTCTTATTTGAACCCGGAAACGACATGGTCAGCTAAAGAGACGCGTCACTCTTCCTTGATTTCGTATCTCTAGGCTGTAAAAGAGGTGGGTTTGAATCTGACGAAGGGACACAAGATTGGCTGAATTGCAGCTAGGGGAGGAGCCTCTCCGTGCGTGGCGACCAATCAGAAAGCTCAGCTGTTTGTTTCTCTTTATCAGTCTGGTTAGGGCTTTGGCCACGTTTTTCCTCCCGCTTTTGTTGCTCTTCAATGTATCCATTTTTTTTAGAAATTAGGGCGGGGGGGCTGTCTGCGTAGTAGGAAAGTCTGTAGCAGTGGGGTGCGATCCTGTCCCAGCCCACCCAAATAGCTTGTAGCAATAGCTTGTAGTTTGGCAAACTTTCTGCAGCTAATTTCAAACTGTATCAGTTGCTATTCCCCTTTTTATACAAAAAGTAAAGGTAGCTTTGCCATGAGAAGAAAAAAATAAAAAATCTTTATTAAGGCAATGCCGTTACTAGGCCAACTGAAACGCCACAAAATAATGCTCAAGTGTTTCATATGCGCTACATGGAGATCCCAGGGATTGAACCTGTGACCTTCTGCATGCAAAGGATATTTTCTACCATTGAGCCTCATTTCTTCCCTTAAATCCCTACACTGAGTACCAGATCACCAAACCAGGAGATAGGCATCTGTGCTTGCTCAGGACAAAATGCTGCATTGTAGTTGGTGTCATTTAAATGCCTTCAATCCTTGTTCACAGTTTTTTAAAAACAACAACAACAGCAACAACAACATTGCACCCCAGTGTCTCAGGGACCATCTGTATGCAGGTCCTTTCTCAGAGGTTTCTTCTCCACGTCCCTTTGGAAACCTGGCAGCATGAACAAGGATGCCCTGATGCCCTTCCCAGTCTCATGCCTGGACTGTTTCAAATGGAAATTGTGGTTGCTTCAATGATAGAGACAGGCAGGTGCACTCAGCCCATGACACACACTGAGGGGCGTTTTTTAGTTCCTTCAGGGACAGTTTAGATGAGAAGATTCAGAACAGGGATTTGCATGGAATATGGGGAGAGGTGGGGAGTGTGCAATGCGGACTGTTTCAAATGGGAATTGTGGTTGCTTCAATGATAGAGATGGGCAGGTGTAGTCAGCCCATGACACACACTGATGGGTGTTTTTTAGTTCCTCCAGGGACAGGTGAATGAGAATATTCAGAACAGGGATTTGCATGGAATATGGGGAGAGGTGGGGAGTGTGCAATGCATTATAAAGGCAACAAAGCCTTCTAGAGTTTCTCAGCATAACAGTCCTGCTGGATCAGAGCAAAGACCCATCCTTTCAGGTATCCTGCTTCCCACAGAGACAACTGAGATGCCTTCAGGAAGTTCACAAGCAGGACATGAAGGCAACAGGTTCTCCTCTTACAGTACACATAAACAAGCTGGTCTTTAGATATACTGCTTCTGATAATGGAGGTCCCACTTTATCATCTTTCCCTCTATTGGGAAAGGTCCTTAGGTCAATGGTAGAGCATCTTGCTTGCATGCAAGAAGTCCCAAATTCAATCCCTGCCATCTCCAGGTTGGGCTGGGAGAGCTGCCTGGCTGAAACCTTCGGATGCCACTGCTAGTCAGTGTAAACAGTACTGAACTGAATGAACCAATCATGGTCTGATTCACTATAAGGCACTTATAGGTGTGAGTGCTGTTATTTAGGTAACCAAAAGGGCACCGCTCTCACAAGGAGATATCAGCATAGTTGTCCATATGAGTTTTCTTGATATTTGCAAGTATTCATTGACTTTTAAAGTATATTCCTGTAGTATGGAGACGAAAGGCAGGACAAGAAAAGTGGATTGTGTGAATCCTGAACTAAGAGTAGTGAGAGACTTATACCTTGAGCGTGGAAGGATAAATGCCTACTGTCTGAAGACCTCACCATCCTTGCTATAGTTGAACACATTTTTTATATGTCAGTTTCGTGCGGATATGTATTTGGACATGTAAATGGCTTACATAGATTTATATACAGTGGGCATGTAACTTATACCCCTTTGCATATGTGATGGCAATCTTACGCGGGTGAGAGGGAAATAAATAAATCGCTGGAGAGCAGGGAATATCCAGAGTTCCCCACTCTCCATTTATTTCCCCTCCTCCAGTTCACTCAATGTGTTTTCCTTGCTTACTAGCCTCTGCAAAGGTCATGGGAATACCCTGGGGAGCTTCCAGAGCCCTCACACATCTTTTCTAGAACCCGATAAACAGCCCTTTGCCTCATCAGCAGGCATTTCCAGTGGTTCCTGACTTTCCATGGTTTTGCCTTTGAACATGGACCCCCCAGAACAGATTCCTTGCATATGTTGTGGGCAAACTGTACAGATGATTATTGTATTATCAATGTGAACTGATGGGAAATTTCCCCCTTTTTTCACTCCTCCACCTCTCTGTTTTTCTTAACCTTTCTTTCTTTGTTTTTCTTCATGATGCAAATTCTGGCACTCACAGCTGCAGAAGTATGGACCTGCAACTGGTCAGACCCCCTCTTTGGGGTGTGTGAGATTTTATTTTAATTTTAGTTAAAACATTTGTACCCCTCCTGATGCAGAGAGGTTGCTAAAGGACGTTATTCCCGGATCAAGCAGAAGAATAAGTCAAATAGCTTTAATCACTCAATAATAAGACAGCAAACAATATTTAGATGAATAGCAGAGACTGGCCACATCTGTTTGTTTCAAATAGCCATAGGAAGATATTTAACTTCTTAATGGCAAATGGGAAGTGTTTCAAAGCAAGGGTGTTAGTTTGCCTACACATTGCACATAAATTGGCATTCCCTCTATTTCCAGGGTTCAGAGTAGGGGTATCATTGCTTATGTTGCCAAAATGGCACCACCCACATACAAGAAAGAGGCATCAGTAAGCATTGGGAAACTTCAAAGTTTGCAGAAGCATGAGAGAATCATGGGGTGGGAAGATCCAAGAACAGTTGATGAGGACTCAACTTGCTCAGTGGCTGTAGAATGAAGGTGGAATCCAGTTGGCAAGCCAGAGGGAGAAGGAATGGAACGGAGGAGCTGAAATCCTGAGCAGGGAGTACCTCAGGCTGAAGCATTCTGTTGCAGGACCCACTCCTGCATTCTAATGCCATCCTCCGCCATTTATTGTAGTACATGCCAGAGAGACCCCTTAGAGTACTGCACTTGAGGATCCCAGGGGGCTGCACCGACTTGACAACACAGCTGTTGATTGAGTCTCGGTTCTGCTCATCGCTCTCAGCTCCTATTCTTCAGTCTCAGCTTCTTCATCACTGCTGTCTGTGAGTGGGAACTCCTGGAGGGCCTTCTGTGTGGTGTAGCTTCTGGTCTGCATGGGGCATTCTTGGCTTAGAATTGCCTTTGGAAGTGGGGTGGGGGTAGCGGGAAGAGATAGGACAAAAATATCAGATGCATTGTAAGGTGCCAGCCAAGGGATCTTGAACGCCAGGTCTTTTGCACTGGCTCGGCCCTTCAGGGGGAAAGGTCTCAAAGGTCCTGTTGTCCCCCTGCCCCAGTGAACGACACACTGAGAACCCCTGCCCTAGTACAACCAGATATACAAATGACTCCTTCCCTCCCTCCCTCCCTCCTTCTGGAGTTGTAGTCATAGGCTGTGTGCGACCCACACATATAAAGCACACAACTTCCTCCCAAGAACCCTGGTTTGTCCCACACAGAGCCACAGTGCCCTGCATCCTTGCCAAACTATGGTTCCCAGGATGATTTGGGGAAGCTTTGCTCATGCTTTAAGCGTATGATCAGCACGTAGCCAGAGTTGCACCCATGCCACACGCAGGCTGCTGTTAATGGGTGCTCTGGACATAGCAGCCCAGATGGAAAGAAGGGAGGAAGGCATGGTTGGAGTTTCAATAATTAAGAGACTAGCATTAAAGAAACAGAGTGTGCACATGTTTGCTCACTTTTACAGATCACCCAACAAGAAGCTGCTCACAATCATCTTTCCTATTTGCAAGAGAGGCACAGGCTATGCATAGATATCTCAATCTGTCCTACAGAGGGAGCAACGCTGGAGGCACAAAATGTCATCCCCCCCCCCCCCCGCCTTTCCTTGGAGGTTGCTTCTGACAGTTTCAATTTTGCACAGATTTGTCACACTGAGAGATCATCGTAAGCCTCTGCATGAATATGACCGTATAATATTTTCCTAATTGGGATTCATTTTGAAAATGCATACCAAACCCTTTGTTCAGATTATTTGCAAGGAAGCTTGCCAGTCCAAATAATACAAAAACCTCCATCCCAGCCACCTTTCGTCCCATGGCTGGTGAATGTGGCCAGAGTGTGCTCAGTTCTGAAATCCTGGGGCAACTCCCCATTGTTCTTTCTGACAAGGAGGGGTTAAGCAAGCTCACTGCAGCTGCACTTTCTCTGGCCAATGGATGGGGCCAAACAGGACCTCCCCTTTCCATGATGAATTTTCTGGGAAGTTCAGCCTCTCAGTCATCTCTTCTGCAGCGAGGGATGTTACCCTTTTCTCCCTTGAAAAATATATTGATCTGAAGGTGGAAGTTGGAAGAGTTACACTTTCCCCCTCCTCCTCTTTCAGCTCTGTGTGTTTCTTAAGTTCCAGATTAATTCTACTGGATCCACATTTTCTACACGACCCAACAGCAGTCTCCCAATGCTCTTTGCTCCCCTGATTAATGGCACAGGCCAGAGTGGATATTTTAGCTGCTTACGTTTGGACTTCACCTGCTGGAATTTCCCCCCTTTTGATATGACTTTTGGTTTATTGGTTTCAGATGCTGGGAGGCACCTTGGAAACATTACGGAAAGGTGAGGTCCAAAATGTTTTATATAAATAAACAAGAAGACTAGGAACCCTTTGGATTTGGTCAGATGACTCCCCCGGGGGTGAACTTACAATCTTCTCCTCCTTGGCTGGTGGGCTCCGCAGGAACCAGCAGAGAGGGGCATATGCAAAGTTGATCCCTCCGATGATGACCATCAGCCAGGGAAAGCCAATGACCCGTACAAGAGAACCCCCTATAGAGGGACCTGCAAGCAAAGAATAACATCAACGCTTAGTTAATTCAGTGAGCTAAGTGCATTCAGGCTGTGCAGTAAATTCTGTTTTCAACATTCAGTGTCCTTCAAAAGCTATGCAGTATTCAGAGACAGTGGGCTGATTGGGGGATGAAGGCAACTTGACAAATTACAACTTGCATCTGTTCTGAGGTTGGGCAAGGGACACAACAGACTCTCTGAGGTGACTTTTTTTGGGGGGGGGGCAAATTACAGCTGAAATTAGAAAAAAAAGCCAAATGTTCTACTGCAGCCTGAGGACCCCTCAAGATGTCCTTTTCTATCACACATTCTTGATGGTTTGTGTTCATGATGCTGTCGGAGCAGTCATAAGCCAGCATGGTGTATTGGTTGGAGTTAAATACAGTGGTGCCTCGCAAGACGAAATTAATCCGTTCCGCGAGTCTCTTCGTCTTGTGGTTTTTTCCTCTTGCGAAGCACGGCTATTAGCGGCTTAGCGGCTATTAACGGCTTAGCGGCTATTAACGGCTTAGCGGCTTTAAGAAAAAGGAAACAAACTCACAAGAACTCGCAAGACGTTTCGTCTTGCGAAGCAAGCCCATAGGGAAATTCGTCTTGCGGAACGACTCAAAAAACGGAAAACCCTTTCGTCTAGCGAGTTTTTCATCTTGCGAGGCATTCGTCTTGCAGGGCACCACTGTATTTAAAAGCTAGAAATGAACAGCACATGGGCGCAACCGATAGGCAAAGAAACCACAGGGCGGCTGAGTAGTCATCCATACCAAAAGCAAAGCCCATGCAGAAGGCCACGTCAGCAATGGCATAGACACTGCCGTAGACAGAGGTGTGGCGAAGGTCCACCAAATATCCCATGATCGGCATCATTGAAGAATCCACCATACCTATTCCCAGAACAAAAGGGGGGGGGATGCCATGAGACGTAGTATTTAACCATAGCCCAGGTTTCAAACCACATGTGATTATTGTTCTGAAATATTAATATTATTATATTATATTCAGTGCTTTTTTCTAAAAAAAAATGTTTAGGGGTACTCTCATTTTGACTCAAGAAAATCACCATTTTATAATTCAAATCGGGGGAAATAAATACAGTAAATGGACAAAGTACAAAGATTTACAAAATGTTTAGGGGTATGCGTATCCCTGTGTATCCCCCAGGAAAAAAGCACTGATTATATTAATGAATCCCTGTGAAGCATTGTGAAGCAATCATATATATGTATAATTTTATTGTATCTGAGCTGGGATAATATATATATATATATATCTCCACTTAACATTTATTGGTTGGTAGATATGGTGCTTACGAAATAACTGCAACAAATGACCCCCAAATGCATTGCCTCCCTCGTTTTCTTAACACACTACATTTATGCAATTCAGTCTTGAAGATATATTCCAAGCAGACCTTTTGAATTACCCTGGGAATTTTCCCTGGCACATAGAGGCAAAGGCTTGTATTAGTCATACTCAGAGTACTGATAAATTAATGAGGACGACAAATTTAGGTCCATGAATTTGAGTGGGTCTACTCTGTGTATGACTAACATTCGATGCAACCCAAAATCTTTGCCCTGCCCCATCACAAAAACCTGAAATGGCAACTCTGAATAACTCATCTGTTGACTCCCTTTAAGCTCCTTGCTTGTGATTCAGATACAAGAAGTCAACTAAACTAAAATGTGTTTCCTGGTCCAGCATGCACCGTTTGTTTGTTTGTTTGGTTGTTTGTTTGTTCTCTCTTATCCCAATGTTGCAGTCACCCTGTCTCTGCAGTGCAGGCTGAGGATGAACACAAAGCTGAGATGCAGAAGACCAGATGTCTATCAAAGGAACGTATTTCTGTTATACCAATAGCAAAGTGACAATACAGTGGTACCTCACAAGACGAATGCCTCGCAAGACAAAAAACTCGCTAGACGAAAGGTTTTTCTGTTTGCGAGTTGCCTCGCAAGACGAATTTCCCTATGGGCTTGCTTCGCAAGACGAAAACGTCTCGCGACTTTGTTTCCTTTGTCTAAATAATAATTCGCAAGACGAAAAATTCGCTAGATGGCAAAACTTGCGGAATGAATTAATTTCGTCTTGCGGGGCACCACTGTACAGTCCTCTAAGGTTTCCCTTCTCAGGTTACAGAGTATGCTTTCAAGATAATCTGGGTTAGAGTGGAGGGGAAATTTGAGATTTGTAGATGGTTGGCAAGCAGGCACTTTGTAGGGTTCCAGCATGCCGTTTGCTTTTGGGAAACTGATGCAGCTTTACACACTAGGGACTCAGGTACACTCGTCAATTACCGTATTTTTCCGTCTATAAGATGCCCCCATGCATAAGACTATTTTGGGGGACTCAG
Organism: Podarcis muralis; assembly: GCF_964188315.1. Taxonomy (NCBI): domain Eukaryota; kingdom Metazoa; phylum Chordata; class Lepidosauria; order Squamata; family Lacertidae; genus Podarcis; species Podarcis muralis. Next base: position 7,871,517 of record NC_135669.1, on the reverse strand, counting down.
ATTTAAGAAAATGGGGGGGGGGGAAGATGGCCCAGAGTATAAGACACCCTCTAATTTTTGACATTATTTCATAGGAAAAAAACCTATTCTTATACACGGAAAAATACGGTATATTGTTATAACTGCGTTATAAACATGCGACAGCAGATGGCATTGTAGAGCAGTGATCTGTCATTAAGAGTTTGTAGAACATGTTTTTCTGTAGCGTTTTCTTTATCTGTGTAGATCCAGTCAAAGGCGGCAATATTTTTACTGAATTCTGAGTCTTAACCCAAAATGGGTCACATTTTTGCCCTGATTTTGAAGTCCTCCTGACCCAAAGTTCAGGGGATATATTTGTAAACATGTACAGTGGTGCCTCGCAAGACGAAAAGAATCCGTTCCGCGATTCTCTTCGTCTAGCGGTTTTTTCGTCTTGCGAAGCAACCCCATTAGCGGCTAAGCGGATTAGCGCTATTAGCGGCTTAGCGGCTATTAAAGGATTAGCGGCTAAGCTGCTAAAAGGCTATTAACGGCTTAGCGGTTTAGAAAAAGGGGGGAAAGCGGGGGGGGGGATGGCGAAACTCGCAAGACATTTTCATCTTGCGAAGCAAGCCCATAGGGAAATTTGTCTTGCGAAGCACATCGCAAACGGAAAACCCTTTCGTCTAGCGGGTTTTCCGTCTTGCGAGGCATTCGTCTTGCGGGGCACCACTGTATTACGAAAATATCATTTATCTCCAGTATTCAGATTTCACAAGGGAGTGAACCCTATAAAAGGCAAGTCTTGGGAATTCAAGCTGCTCAGGATGAAATGCAGGGAACTCTTCCATTCCTGCAGTACCTGTTCCTTTCAGCTTCCTTCTCTCTTCTAGAGTAGAAGTCTCTACTGTCTGCAGTTATCACCACTAAAAAGGCAACAGTTTTCCTAGGCTTGCTCAGCTCCTGCTGCTGTAGAATATAAAGGGCCAAGGGCCCTCTCTCATCCATATTTATGACCCCTGTTATTCCAAGGACTTCCTGAGGCAAACTATTTATTGAACAACCATCCTCATTTAACAGTGTAAGAACAGCCTGCTGGAACAGTGTTTGGCTTGCACAAAGCTAATGCAGAGGTTAGACTATGTTCAGTCTTTATTTAGCATTATTCTTTCATTCCACACCTTTTAATGCACCTCCCTGTCACTTTTCAAACTCCAATTCTTTTAAAAAGTAGATTTGTTGCACAAGCGCTTTAATCCAGTTTAATTATGCAAACCTAAATTGGCACAATGCACTCGAATCCCTCCCACAAAATAGTGACAGTCTGGAGGTATCTCAAGTGTGGACAATCAAGGGTGAAACCTGGTGGGCTCCTGGCCAGAACAAGGATGGGTCCCCTCTGATGGTTGAAGTGCCCTGTCCATGCAGGACGATAGTGACCTCCCCTCCAGCCCTTCTCAAAATCCAAGGGCCTTCAGACAGTGCATGTGTGCTCATCCTGGACTGCACCACTTTGGATTGCAGGTGGGGGTATTGTAGGAGGGAATGCTTTCCTCATGTCAAACCCCCCACACACCTAGTAAAGCCGCATATCCAGGAGAAGACTGCCCCATGACCTTTCTTCCTCGCATGCTAAGCTGGATCTTTCATTTTAACTTCAAGCCTGCAATCTCCCCACCAGCCTTTCTAAAGCTGTTTGGCTGTTTTTCAACATGCATTTTTGCGCCATCTGTTTGCTGTGGACGGCTTCAAAACCTTACCAAGGGCAAAGCCAACCCCACCATTAGGCCCGATGAGTCCATAAAGATTTTGAGCCAGGGGGACCTGTAGAATGAAAGAAATGAGATGGGGGGTAAGGCCTGGAAAGGACAATAAAAGCCAAAGCAGTGCCCTGCCTCTTATTTCCTTTACAGCATGGGTAGGCAAACTAAGGCCCAGGGGCCAGATCCAGCCCAATCGCCTTCTAAATCCGGCCTGAGGATGGTCCGGGAATCAGCATGTTTTTACATGAGTAGAATGTGTTCTTTTATTTAAAATGCATCTCTGGGTTATTTGTGGGGCGTAGGAATCCGTTCACCCCCCCCCCCTTCAAAATATAGTCCGGGCCCCCACAAGGTCTGAGGGACAGTGGACTGGCTGTCCTGCTGAAAAAGTTTGCTGACCCCTGCTTTACAGACTTAAAAGTGTGGATATGCAAGTTCAACACCTGCATATGAAATGAGAGCACTGGTGGAGGAACGGGGAGGGCAGGGGAAGCACACTGCCCCCAACACCATCAGGGAGGGGGTGCCGTCGCGGCTGCCCCCCATGGGCATGCGCTGCACACACACACACCACTGTGCTGGGCGCCACTCCCCCAGGACGCATGCCCCGCCCTGTGGGGTGTGCGCCAGCCACACCCACGCCTGCTTTCCTCCCCCGGTGCCAGAGCATGCAGCTTCACCACTGAATGAGAGCACACATCTCAATCCAACATGACGACTCAGGTACCAAGCGTGACATTGATTAGGAGTCTTGTGACAAAAACTTCAGGGTTCCAGCAAGCCAGCCATGGGCCATCCCAGGATACTCCAGCCCTTCAGCTAATCTGTTTCTTCAAGGGAAGGTGCCTGGGAAGGTCCTGGCCCTATAGGCCTTGGTGGTAGAGAAGGCTCTTCCAGGGGTTCCCTGCTGGATAGCCCTCAGATCCAGGGGTCGTCTGATCTTCTGCAGCAGGTTCAAGGTCATGCTCCTGCTGCTTATCTGGTGAGTCTGCAGCGTCTGACTCTGTGCCTGGATTGCTGCTGGATTGTTTCATGGGTCATGACATAGGGAGTGCTTAAACCACAGTTTCCTGGTTTGGACATGGTAGGAAACCATGGCTTGACAATTCATATACAGGTGAAACTCGGAAAATTAGAATGTCGTGGAAAAGTTCATTTATTTCAGTAATTCAATTTAAAAGGTGAAACTAATATATGAGATAGACTCATGACATGCAAAGTGAGATATGTCAAGCCTTTATTTGTTATAATTGTGATGATCATGGCTTACAGCTGATGAAAACCCCAAATTAACAATCTCAGAAAATTAGAATATTAAATGAGACCGAGTAATGCAGAAGAGCTGAAGTCTGCTATTGAAGCATCCTAGTCTTCCATAACACCTCAGCAGTGCCACAGGCTGATAGCATCCATGCTACACAGCATTGAGGCAGTAATTGATGCAAAAGGGGCCCAAACCAAGTACTGAGTACACATGCATGCTTCTACTTCTCAGAAGTCCAATATTGCTCTATTTGCAATCCTTGCTTTGCTGATTTCATTTAATATTCTAATTTTCTGAGATTGTTAATTTGGGGTTTTCATCAGCTGTACGCCATAATCATCACAATTAAAACAAATAAAGGCTTGACATATCTCAAACCTATCTCATACATTAGTGTCACCTTTTCAGTTGAATTACTGAAATAAATGAACTTTTCCACAATATTCTAATTTTCCGAGTTTCACCTGTAAAGATGGGCATGGAAGGAGATGGGCTATGACTTTAATTCATCACTTGAGCAAACCACTGTTTATTGGAGAGAAACCTAAGTCTGAATTGGGCTACTGCCTTACTATTTGGGTGGGTGGGGGGTGGATTTTGCTCTCCTGGTGGATCATCGGTCTTCATTTCATAGCACAGAAAATTCTTGACTAGTCTGCCGCCGCCAAACTCTCTTCCAGGATTCCTTTCCCACTCATAACACAGATGGCCAGAGTTAAGCTGGCACTGCGGCTCCTTGGCCTGGCTCCCCATTACAGCTGATTTCTCTGCCTGTCAGTCATGGAATACAGATTCACTAGTGTACTCACACAAAGGAGGCTGACTCCAACTACCACCATCCCAATCAGTGAGCAGAGCCACCTATAAAGAAAAGGCAATTGGTGAGAGAGAGATCCGAGCATGATCTGAAGGGCACAGCAACCTTTCTGAAGCTAAGCAGGTTGAATAAAACTGACAATCTCATGCTGCTGTTACACAGATCTACGACGACACCACACTTGGAATACTATGTGCAGTTCTGGTTGTACATCTCAGAAAGGGTACTGTTGACCCAGAAAAGGGAAAGAAGGGGGGCAGACAGGGGGCTGGATTTGCGGCCCTACAAATAAAGGTTACGTTTGACGTTATTTCATTTAGGGAAAAAACAGCATGAAAGGGGAAGCCTTTATTAAACTTGGCATGCAAAAAGTCCAAGGCTAGATTGCTGCTTCCAGTCAGCGTCCGAGATGGGTGGGGCAATGGTACAAATAGGTTTTTAAGGCAAGTCCTGTGTTTCCCAAAAGTCATAAAAGAGACTCACGGATTTGCAGGATTCAAGCATCTTTGGGCTCCTCCACTTACCGCCCCATTTTGTTGGCTAGCATCCCAAAGAGGTTGGTACCAATGAGGTAAGACAGGCTGGCAGGCAAGAAAGCGACCCCTGCAAAACAGAGAAGCATCAGTCTGAAATAAAGGCACATGGCATTTTCTGCAAAGGGACAGAGTGAGCTCGCAGACCTCTCCTTAAATCCCTGCCACGTGCAGAGATACATACAGAGAACCCTCTTTATGGAAGCTTTTAATGTTTAATAGACTATTGTATTTTAATATTTTGTTGGAAGCCGCCCAGAGTGGCTGGGGTAACCCAGCCAGATGGGCGGGGTATAAATTATTATTATTATTATTATTATTATTATTATTATTATTATTATTATTAATGCAGCAGCGGACACCTACAGGAGGCCAATCCTCTAACAATGGTCAGGGACAATAGGTCTTGTTAAATCAATACGCATGCATTGAAGATATATCCCTTTATTTATTTATAGAGTGGGGGAGGGACAAGATTTTAAAATAGGATGAAACATATTTGCAGAGGACCAGTCTAACAATGGGTATTAGCCATTATAACAAAATTAAACCTCCAGCTATAATGGTGTTATTGGCTGATACCAGTTGCCAGATGGGAAACCCAGCCAGATGGGCGGCATAAAAAAATAATAGCATTATTTATTATTATTATTATTATTATTATTATTATTATTATTATTATTATTATCCACTTCCTCTCCAAACTGCACAGGTATCATGTTCTCAAAACTCTGGTGGGTATCTCATTCACAAACACAAAGAGATTCCCAGCTATCAGGAGACCATCCCCTAAACATGGCCTTCAAGCTCTGCTTGTGGGATTTCAATAGTAATAATAATAATAATGTATTTGTACTCTGTCCATCCGACTGGGTTGCCCAGTCTGAATAGCATCTGAATAGGCACAACTGGAAAGTGGATGATTGACCAGATGAGCCATCCAGTAAGGCTATTCCTAAGTACTCTTAAGGGGAGAAAGGGGGGCATGCACAATAAAAAAAACTAGATTCCATGTTGCCAATTGTGGTGAAAGGTGGGACTCAGACTGGGTATCATTGCCTTAACTAGACTTCCCCACTAGTAGCTCCCTGGATGTTGCTGAACTATAACCTCCACCAGCTCCATCCAGCATAGGCAGTTGTCAAGGATGATAGGAGATGTAGTCAAACAACATTTTCAGAGCCCATTTGGGGGGAGATTCCTATGTCTAATTGTTTTGAAGGTATAATGGGATAATCTTACCCCGAGCTCCTTTGATCATTTGCAAAATCTTGGCTGAGATCTACTCCTATCTCTCTGAATCCCTGGGCATCATAGATATTCCATACCTAAGTTGTATTCAAAACAAGTTCCACGGCAGACCCCTTTTTTAAACTAGTCCATATTAAACCAACCCATTTCCTCCCTCACTCCAGCCTCATGCTCTGGACCAAGAGAACAGCAATTTGATCTGCAGTTATAATTAAATCCAAATCAAATATTTGACAGGCTGTCAGTTGGCAGTTGCTTAGCTTTAATTTACTCTCCTCCGGCTTACAAACGTGTTGCAGGCACCTCTGTTTGCCTGGATATGTCACAGCATCCTTATTGAAACCCAGCCATTTGTGTTTAATTTCCTCTAAGAGAAACCCTTATGTTTATCTTGCCAGTGCTCTGGGAAAATCCATGCTCTTCTGCTTGTGAAACACCAGGTTAGGCAAATAAAAGCAATAATTGAAAAATGCTCTGTGCCAATAGTTCAAAAATACTCAAAATGATGATGATGTCATTCGTCAGCCTTAAGAACGTATGATAAACCAGGTCAAAGCCCCATCTAGTCCAGCATCCTGTTCTCACAGTGGCTAACCCAGGCACCCCCAACCTTCAGCCCTCCAGATGTTTTGGACTACAATTCCCATCATCCCTAACAACTGGTCCTGTTAGCTAGGGATCATGGGAGTTGTAGGCCAAAACATCTAGAGGGCCGCATGTTGGGAATGCCTGGGCCAACCAGATGTTGCTGCAAAGACCACAAATGCAACCTGAGTGCAACAGCACTCCCTCCACTTGTTAACACAGTTATTTTTACTTATTCATTCTGGATTCCTGCCTGGATGTTGGCATCTTTACTGTTAAAAAGGTAAAAAGGTAACGGACCCCTGGACAGTTAAGTCCAGTCAAAGAGGACTATGGGGTATGACGCTCATCTCGCTTTCAGGCCAAGGGAGCCAGCATTTGTCCACAGTCACGCTTTCCGGGTCATGTGGCCAGCATGACTAAACCGCTTCTGGTGCAACGAAACACCATTATGGAAACCAGAGCGCACGGAAATGTCATTTCCCTTCCCACCTCAGCGGTACCTATTTACCTACTTGGACTGGTGTGCTTTCGAACTGCTAGGTTGACAGGAGCTGGGACAGAACAACAGGAGCTCACCACCGTTTCATGGATTCAAACCACCAACCTTCCGATCAGCAAGCGCAAGAGGCTCAGTGGTTTACACGACAGTGCCACCCAAGTACTGTTACAGCTGTTACAATCTATTTGCTCATTGTTAGGTTTTATCTACTGGACTGGAACCATGTTTAATTAATCAGGCTTAAGGTTCCATTGTACTCATAGAATCATAGAACTGTAGAGTTGCAAGGGACCATCTAGTCTAACCCCCTGCAATGCAGGAATCTCAACTAAAGCATCCAAGACAAATGGCCATCCAACCTCTGCTTAAATACTTCCAGGGTAGGAGAGTCCACTACCGCCTGAGGGAGCCCATTCCACTGTCAAACATCTCTTACTGTCAGAAAGCTACTCTTAACATTTAGTCAGAATCTCCTTTCTTGTAACTTGAATCCATTGATTCGAGTCTTAAAGTCCGGAGCAGAAGAAAACAAGCTTGTTTCATCTTCCGTGTAAAGCCCTTGAGATGTTTGAAGATGGCTCTCCTCTCTCCTCTCAGTCTCCTCCTTTTCAGGCTAAACTTGCCCAACTCCCTCAACTGTTCCTCATAAGCCTTGCTCCATATGAGCTGGGGCTCTTTATTATTTTATTGACTTTGTTTATTTATTTATTTTTGCATTCATATATCACTCTTTTCTACAAGGAGTTCAAGGTGGCATACATACATGGTTCAATGACAACCAACACTCAGGTCTATTGATTTCAATAGGTCTACTAGTAGGACTAACATTGGATACAACTCAATGACTGGCCCAGGATCACGCAGTGGACAACTATAACAAGCAGGGATTTGAACCAGTGTGCCAGTAACACAGCTGATGTGTACGTGTATCTCACACATGATGGGAACTGACTGAGAGTTGACAAAGTGCTAGGCTCCAGAGCAGAGGACTATAAGGTTCTCCACTGTTCATGAAGGAGTAGGAGTCTAGAGGGATAGGCTGGCAAGAAAGGATAAAAAGTTCTCAAACAACTTCAGCTCCAGCCCTTATGGAGCAAGTTGTCATCTTGGAGCTATCCAAGGTCCTGCAGTACCAATCTGGTGGTACCCAGATGTCCATCGTTCTGCATAGTCTCCTGTTCATGGTCCAAGCAAGGCAACTGCCCTGAAAAGAGAGCAGTGGGATCTTTGCCACTAATGCAGAGATGAGGAATCAGCAGCCTTCCATATGTAGTCAGATTTCATCTCCCATCATCCCCAGGCAGCAGTGATCAGGAATAGTGGTAGTCTAGCAACATCTTATCATCAATTTCAGAATAACGATTCCTCTTTCTTCTTCCCATGTTTCACAGGTTCTGTGTCTCTCGTTTGTAACATCCTTCTCATCCTTCTTTGCTCCACTGCTTGTTCTTAGAAGCGAGCAGAAAGGTCATGCTCACAGGCCCTTATTTAGCCAAGGCTTCCTGCTGACTAACTGGTTGTTAACTTGATTAGTGGCTCTCGGGAGCACTACTGAGCCTAGGTAGCAATTTAATTTGGGAAGAAAGCATAGCTGAGAGCATCCCCCCAGGCCCCTCCTCCCCAAATTGAATTTCCAGGGGGGGGGGTGTTGTTACAGAAAAGGTAGGCAATTTCATCTCATTATCCAGTCTCCAAGGCAGCACATAATTGCCATGTACCGAGTCACCCTTCCTGTGAAGATACCTTTGTTGTTGCTATTTCAAATCTGTAGGTGAACCTTCAAAAGCCATGTTGTTTGATATGGTTGTGTTGGCGGGGGTGGGTTGGGTTCCTCTTGAAGTTAGCAGTTGGAGGCATGGGTGGAAAAGTGCTCTCGCACCTAGTTGCACGCAAAACCATGCACATTCAGGCCCAAGTCATTTTACTAGCTAAGGTGAAGATAATGCCCCATCTATTCCATATATTGAAGCCAAGTGGACTGCAAGTTGACTCTTGGGGCACTTCCAGACTGCAGCTATTTTCAGGTGGGAATAAATCACACATTGGCAAATTCACGGTGTGCAATTAATCAGCCTTCCCAGTCTTGCACAGCGGACCAATTTCCGAAAAGATCACAGCATTTGTGACAAGGAGAGTGATGAGGAAAGGTAGTAAAAAGTGTGGGATAATGCTAGCTTTGACAGAATGTTGTTTAACCTCTCCACACACACACACACACAAAAACACAACCACAATCAAAACAGGTGTTCATTAAATAGCCTACTGCACCTAACACCACACAAAAGGAATCAAAACGAGTGCTCAGTAAATAGCCAACCTCTTCTAATCTCTCTGGAAACAAATTGGAATGGATTTTCATTAAGTAGCCAACATTGTCTAATCTCCCTGGAAACAAATCAGAATGAATTCTCAAATAAGTAGGTTGTCTCAAAGACCTTTTACCTCAATGCTAGTGATGGGAGTGTCTAACCTCCACACCTGAGGACAGAAGGCTAACAAAGTAGAATGCATGGCACACAGAGACCTAGAATGGCTAGGGAGCTCAAGAGGAATGGCTGGGAGCTGCTACTGCCAACCCCCATCCCAACATCTGCCACCTGAGAATTGCCCCCCCCCCCAAGACCTCACAATCACCTGAAAGTCACTCCTCGGCTACTTCAGACCTATCAGCCACCCCCTTTGGCTAAAGGCTAGTGGCTTTTGCCAACTGATAGCCAGGAAGGATACGAAAAGGAACCTACCCAGTTGCCACTCTGGGGAGCACATGGTTTGCATCATCCAAATGGGCAAAGTGGCTTCGAGGATCGCAACCCCCATGTTGGCAAAGCAGATTGAGCCTGGAGGGAGATGAGAGATACCTGCGTGGTCACCGTTCTTGTTAAGAAAGCAAAAGGCAAAGCAATTCCCCCATCATCCCTGACCATTGTCCATGCCAGCGGTGGCTGATGGGAGTTGGGTTTCCAACAGCATTTGGAGGGCTACAGCTTCCCCACGCCTGGTGTAGAGAATCCCAGAAGCTCCCAGAAGTAGCATATTTTGAAGCCCCTTTTGGCAATATGAATTAATCAATAATCAGAATACAAATAAGTTCCCGCCGATGCCCAGAGGTAAAGGAATTCTGGAATAAAATCCTAAAGGTTATTAATGAACTGTTTAAAGTGAAGCTTCCAATAGACTTTGATTTCATGACAGTGGGTATACTTGGAAACATGGCTATAGAGAAAGGGGACCAGTTTACTTTCAAAGCTATGATATTAGCGGGGAAGGCAACGATAGCTTTAGGTTGGAAAGATAAAGAAAAATGGACAGTATAGGCATGGAATAGTTATTTGTTTGAACTTATTCAGTTGGACATTGTCACAGTAATGTCACAGGAAACAACGTGGAAGGACAAGTCCACCACGATAAGGAACAGATGGAACTCCTATCTTCAATGGATAGAAACTACTGGAACAAAAGACATTTGGTGGAAACTAAAGACACTATGCCTGTGGCTGAGGATAATTGTTTGACCCCTTCCAATGGATATGGGGGGGGGGGAGGGAGGGGAAGAAAAAATTGTACGGGAAATTTTAAAACTGGAAGGAGATAATGTATGTAAAAAGCCCGAAATAATAATAACAATTTTAAAAAAATAAGTTCCCCTCCGCAAATGAAAATGGGGACCTCCCTATTCTCAACCCAAAAGATCTTGTTTCTTTCCTCTGTTTCCCTCGGCATGTTTTTCATTGAAAGAATCAAACGTTCAAAGCGACAAAAGCAGTAGAATCAGAGGAGCAAAGGTTCACTAAAACAGGGAGGATCACCTGCAGCCAGGGTTGGCCCAAGACATTTTGCTGCCCCACGCAAAGGGGAAAATGCCTCCCCCTTCAATGTACAGAAGGTGAATGAACTGGCAGGTGAATCTGACTTCAACCAGGTGGTGAGGCTTCCTTCTCCACCACACCTAAGGTAGCAGGAGGACCTTTACAGTATCCAGAACTTTAGAGGACCTAGAAGGGGGACATGTGGCAGCAGAGAAGAATGGAGTTGCTGCTGTTCCAGAGCATCTGATGCCTGAGGCAGCTGCCTCCTCATGCCCAATGATAGGGCTGGCGCTACCTGCAGCCCTCCAGAACTACAACTCCCATCAGCCCCAGCTAGCATGGCCAGTGTTCAAGATGGTGGCAGTTTTAGCCCAGAAGCATCTGGAGGGCCACATGTCAGCTAGTCCTGCTCTTAGAAAAGGGAGCTGCTTTTTAATTAATTTATTTTATTAATAAATGTGTTTGTTTTGCCCTCCCCCTTGATTGATGCTTGGGGTTTAGTTTTGTTTCTGGGAGGGGTGCACATATTTTCTGAAGTTTATAAAAATGTTCCTCTCGCCAGCTCCATATCCAAAAAAGCTAAATTCCAATGATGAATATCCATGACCCCAAATATCCAGGAAGAAGGCATGGTGACTTACCTGCTGCAATCAAAATGTAAGGGTCTCCTAGCAAGGTCAACAGCGGAGTCCCTTTCGTACTCTGGAAGACACACAGAAAAAGGTAGATTTTATTTTTTGCAATAATTCTAAAACAATTAAAAAACTAATAAGTGTATGTTGTACTTACCTCAGGTGAAATCTTTGATGGATGTAAGATACAAAGCTGTAAAGCTAACACAGAAATATCATTACTGGCTTGCTTTTCTTGCAATGTCATTTCAACTTTGCTCTTAATAGTGATGCTTTGATGCTAACTCTGTTTCAATTTATTGTTTCACTCACTCCCCACAAATCCTGGGAACTGTGTTTACCCTTCACAAGAGTTACAATTCCCAGCATACTTATCAAACTACAGTTCCCAAGATTCTCTGCAGGGGGAAAAGTCATGGGAGTTAAATGTATGGTGAGGCTGTGATCTCAGCTCTCATTTGGCTTTGGAGCTTGGGCGGTCAAATCCTAAGCAAATTTATCCAGAAGTAAGTCCCACTATGTTTAGTGATATTTACTTCAAGGGAAATATATTCATCTCTGCCAAGCTAAGCAGTTGGCTCCTTACCTCTCTCGCCCTGACCTAGCCACTGTGATCCACGCGGCGGTCACCTCCAGACTTGATTATTGTAACTCACTCTACGTGGGGCTGCCCTTGAGACTGACGCAGAAACTCCAGTGGGTGCAGAATGCTGCGGTGAGACTCCTTACGGGGTCCTCGCTGCGGGATCACATTCACAGCTGCACTGGCTCTCGGTGGAGTACAGGATTAGGTTTAAGGTGCTGGTTTTAACCTTTAAAGCCCTATACGGCCTAGGACCCTTGTACCTACATGACCGCCTCTCCTGGTATGAATAAGCCATGTAATTTAACTGTGTGTTAAATGGATTTTAAATGTTTGGTGTGGATATTTGTAGCTCAGCTTGCCTCAGCCACACAGTTGCCTTGATCCTGCCACTAGTTGTGTCATCACGATAGGGTATCCATGCCCCTACACACCAGAATGAACATGGGGGGGGGGTCCTCAAATACATCACAGCTGGCTCAACACATTTTGAAGGGAGTCCTGCCCCACACATGCCTTGTAAGACCATTAAGTCCAGAGCCTAAATTTGCCAAACTGCCCCACTGCATGACACCCCAGAGAGCTACTCACCTCCATCCAACAGAGCTAAGAATGCCAAGATCATAAAAGGAGATGACTTCCCAACAAATTCATACATGACACTTCCGAAAGGAGCACCGACTGCAAGGAAAACAGTGATGATCAGCACTGCAGGTGTTGGAAAAAGCAACCATAGAAACAGAAAGAGGTTTATAGCGGTGGGGAACCCTTCTCACCCCCAAGGACGGCATTCCTCGAGTGGCCAGTAGCCAGCAGAGCCAGAGGAAAACTGGGTGGAACAGCAAATGTGAATGTTGGCATTGTACAGTAGGCGAGTTTCTACGCAGAAGCAAACACTCTGCCCTCCATGCAGATCAAAGGTAGAGGCATGAGCCGAGTTCAAGGATATATTTCAGCCAGGCAAAACTGCTGAAAAGAGGCATGAAACAGGAACAGTGTGTCTGGTATGGCCTGAGAAGATTCCCGAGGCTTGGATGGCTGCATTTGGCCTTCAGAGTCTGAGATTCCACATTCCTGCCTCTGAGGATCAGCACCTGATTCCTCCAAGGCTTCAGAATGAAGGTAAAGGTAAAGGTAAAGGGACCCCTGACCATTAGGTCCAGTCGTGACCAACTCTGGGGTTGCGGCGCTCATCTCGCTTTATTAGCCGAGGGAGCCGGCGTACAGCTTCCGGGTCATGTGGTCAGCATGACTAAGCTGCTTCTGGTGAACCAGAGCAGCGCACAGAAACACAGTTTACCTTCCCACTGGAGCGGTACCTACTTATCTACTTGCATTTGGGGGCATGCTTTCAAACTGCTAGGTTGGCAGGAGCAGGGACCAAGCAACGGGAGCTCACCCCGTCACAGGGATTCGAACCGCCGACCTTCTGATCGGCAAGTCCTAGGCTCTGTGTGGTTTAACCCACAGCGCCACCAGCGTCCCTTCAGAATGAAGGTAGTTTGCTTCAGGATTGGACAAATCATTTTTATTCTTTATGATCTCCCATTTATTAATACTGTTACTGTTCATACAGAGGCATCAGTGCACATTTACACATTCTTACAGTGTTTCATACAGCCCCCTGCCCCAAGACGTATCCCTGCGCCCAAGAAGCCTTGAACATGAATTGGGGAAGACAAGAGGAAGAAGAGGAGGAGGAGGAGGAAGCAGGTACTGTAAGGTGAGCAGACTGTGAGTCTATCATTGAGACAGAGAGGAGGGGAAAGTGGGGAGATAATCGGCTAGTTTAAGCCCCTGAGAGCTTATGGCATCATGGAGATTTGGAACACCCTGCTTCTTGACATACTGTAAGGCAGACAGCTTCATTAGACTTTTTTCATTACCTGCAAAAAACAATTTTGTTTAGGCAAGCCTGTTCAGACGAGTAGAATGTTGACATGCGTTTTAATCTGGCTTTTGGCTTATCGTTGATTTTTATTATTTTTAACAGTTTAAATACTGCAGTTGTTTTTACCTGTGTGTGTTTTCATCTGATGATTATATTGTTTTATTCTTTCTGTAAACCACTTTGAGGTTTTTATTGCCATCAAGCAGCATACTGTATACAATTTGTGACATAACTAAACAACCTGCCTGGATCTAAGTGGGCATCACAAATTAGAAATAGTGGTTCAGGGGAGCACAGGAATGTGATACTTAGCAGCAGGCTAGTGGATAAACACAGCACAGTGGACAGTGTGTGTTGGGCTTGGGTGACGAAGACTCAGGAATGAGGAGGAGCCTGTAGCCCAGCAGAGGTAGTTGGACTACAGTCTTCGTCATCCTTCATCATTGGCCATGCTGGCTGAGGCTGATGAGAGTTGGAGTCCAGCAATGTCTGATGGGTCCCAGATCTACTTAGATGGCATAATGGAAGCTGAGCAAAGGAAAGACTGAAGCGGTATAGAGAGGCAATCCACCAGCATAAGTTCTGATGTTTCTACCTGTTTGCTGTAGATGTAAAGGATTACTCACCCAGCACTCCCAAAGCCAGGCCACCCAAGGCTATTCCCATGGCATTTCCCCTCTCGTTGTCATCCGTGTACACACTTGCTAGCATCCCCAGACCTGCAAACAGAGAGAATAAAGCCGCTGTGGTGAAGTGGTAAGCGTGTTGGGCTACAGCTTAGGAGCCCAGGGTTCAAATTTCCACTCATCTGTGAAGCTCCCTGTGTGACCTTGGGCCAATCCTCGTCTCTCAGTCTAACCTACCTCACAGGATTGTTTTGAGGGCAAAAAGGGAAGCAGGAGAGCTATGCTTGAGCTCCTTGGAGGAAAGGTGGGCTATAGGTAGTGAAGAAATAAGTTTTGAGTGTCATTCTGGACTCCTCATTTAGTAGCACAGGAGGCTGTCTTATAGAGTGCAATGTCATTGGTCTATCTGACTATCTGGCAAGTGGGCAGTAGCGTCCATTGGGGTGCAGGAGGCAAGGAAGCTGACAGCAGGTAGAGCCAATGTCAAGGGAAGCTCTTTGTAGGTTTGTCCCATCATCCATACTGACCTCTACAAGGGCAACTCTGAGATTAAGGAGAAGGAAGCTCTCAACCAGAGGTATCATGGCAGGAAGATGGGGTCTGGTTGAAGGTTGACAGGTTAGTGGGACAGTGCCCTTTCCCCACTAATGGACCAGCATCCACTGGTATCAGCTCTTTAGGGTTTTAGACAGGGTCCTAGTCCTACCTGAAGATGCCAGGGAGAGAACCTGATACCTTTTCCACACAATGCATGTGTTACACCCCCTCCTCTATGGTGTACCTTCTAAAGTAAAAAAAACAGGTAAAGGAACCCTGGACGGTTAAGTCCAGTCAAAGGCGATTATGGGGTTGCGGCGCTCATCTCGCTTTCAGGCTGAGGGAGCTGGCGTTTGTCCACAGACAGCTTTCTAGGTCATGTGGCCAGCATGACTAAACCGCTTCTGGTGCAATGGAACACCGTGACGGAAACCTGAATGCATGGAAACATCGTTTACCTTCCCACCACAGCTGTACCTATTTATCTACTTGCACTGGTGTGCTTTCACACTGCTAGTTTGGCAGGAACTGGGACAGAGAAATGGGAGCTCACCCCGTTGCAGGGATTCAACCTGCTGACCTTCCAATTGGCAAGCCCAAGAGACTCAGTGGTTTAGACCAGTGTTTCCCAAACGTTTTTGGGCAACGGCACACCTGTTTACCGGAAAAAAATCTCGCGGCACACCACCATTAAAGCCCCGCCCCCGTGACGTCATTCGGGGAGCCGGCGGCCCGGGCCTGAGCTGGAAGGAGAGGCGGTGCTTTTCGGCACAAGGCAATCGGCCTGGAATTGTTTCCCGCGCGCTGCGAAAGGGAACAGCTGCGGTCGCGCGAACCCTCCGGCGCTGGGAGGGGAAAGGGCGGAGTCGCAGAGCACCAGCTGGCCGAGCGGTTGCGCGCAGCGTTGCGCTTTTGGAGAGCGTGCGGCTGCTGCTAGGGGATCCGGGGACGTGAGCAGGCCTGGCCCGACCCGGGTTGAAGGAGGACAAGCCGGCAGCGCGCCAAGTGAGTTCGGTTGCGCACGACGGCCCCCGCTCCCCCCACCCCCGCCGGATCCTCGCCGCCGCCGCCTCCCGCCCGCCTCCCTCCCACGGCACACCACCCGATGTCTCACGGCACAGTAGTGTGCCGCGGAACACCAGTTGGGAAACACTGGTTTAGACCACAACGCCACCCTCTCCAGGTAGCATGTAGCTATAGCTGCAGCCCCTCCTCTAAGGTGCACCCTCTATGAAGAGTCTTCTCCTGCTGCCTTTGCACACAGGGACTGGGCTGGTGTCTGCTGGCACCCCAGGGTACAATCGTAGCAGCACTGCTGGTAAGGCCTGCCCACATATTTACCTGCAACAGACGAACAGGCAGAGCCAACGCCTTGGAGTGCTCGGGCGATGAACAGCAAAGTGTAGGTACTCGAGAACGCAAACACTAAGAGAAGGAAACAGATGTGCCCAGTTGTAACAGTGGCATAGTCAGGTTATTGGTTTGATGTTTGTGAAGTGCTTTAAACCCTCTGCAGCAGAGATGGGGAACATTCTCTCAAGGCCCGCATTCTCTTCCCAGCAACTTTCTGATGGCCATGTGCCTGTGTTGGGCGGGGCCAGAGACAAAAGTGGGCGGAGCATGTAATCTGAGGGAAGTTCTGAGGGCCAGACAAACAGGCCTGGAGGACCATGTTTGGCCCCTTGGCTTGAGGTTCTCCAGCCCTGCCCCATGATATTGCTGCTTCAGTTATTGCTATTGCATCTTATTTGTAGTCTATGTTGACAATCCCAGGCTGAAAAGGAGGAATGTACAGTGGTACCTTGGGTTACTAACGCTTCAGGTTACAGACTCCGCTAACCCAGAAATAGTACCTCGGGTTAAGAATTTTACTTCAAGATGAGAACAGAAATCGCGTGGCAGTGGGAGGCCCCATTAGCTAAAGTGGTACCTCAGGTTAAGAACAGTTTCAGGTTAAGAATGGACCTCCAGAATGAGTTAAGTTCTTAACCAGAGGTACCACTGTAATTATAACAGCAGCAGTTATCAATACCTCTAATTCCTTCAGCCCTCCAGATGTCACTGAACTACAACTCCTGGCAACACCAGCAAGCATTGACAAAGGTGAGGGATGATGGGAGTTGTAGTTCATGAACACCTGGAGGGCCCAAGATTCCCAATGCCTGCTCACACAGATGGTGAGTGCTGACAGGATTTGAGTCAAAATAGGGCTTGAGAAACAAGAGGGCCGTGGTTTGCAGAAGTACAACAAACATATATAAGACTTTAAATGTCTAAGGGAAGACTGAGAAATAAAACAGCCCAATGAGGACTGGTGGGAAGGGAGGAGGAGAATGGAATATTCTGGAGGATGGCATGGCAGGTGAGTTGATGACCTCCACTTGCAGCTTTCTGATTATGGGGTGAGCATGAGAATAAATACTGCAGCATTTTGTTACAGGCCTGACTTGTAATAGTAACAATAAAGGTTGCAATGTTCTGTAGATTAATTGGTCAGTTTAAAAACTTTTAATCCACGAAAAAGGTGCCCTGATTAATTCAGGCAGCTATTTTTTATTATTTAAAAATGCTTTTAACACGCAAGCTTATAAAATCTGCAGATGGCAAATAACATCACAAAAGAGGTATTTCTCCCCCCTTTCCTCACATAGTAGAGAATGCTTTTTTCCTACATGGATGCACACTAGAACACACGTGTGGATCCTCTAAGAACAATAGCAACAAAAAACACCCTGCTTGCTTCAAAAAATATTACTTTTACTGATAGGCAAATTTCACAATCTCGTAGATAAGAAACCTGCAGGCCAAGTATGAGGTGCAGGATACTTACAAAGGGTGGAGAGGAACATGATGACAAATCCAAGAAACATGGGGATATGGTATCCTATCCTGCAGGGAGAGAAGACATAAGGGTTTGCACTCACTGTTAAGCACACACTTATTCCCCAGACCAGAGAATGTGTCTGTGGAATGGGTTCTGTTTGCAGAATGCTTTGCCCAGAGAAGGTCCACCTCTTTCTGACTTAGCCATCCTTTTGGCACCGAGCAGTTTGGCAGCACCACTGACTGGATATTTTTACTCTATGTCTTTCACAGAGTTAAAAAGCAACATGATAGTATAGAATTATACATGGTATGAAAACTGGGTAGAGAAGAGTTTTTTCCTTCTCTCACAGCACTAGAACTTGTAGGCATCCAGTGAAGATGGTTGCTGGCAGATTCAGGACAGGCAAGAGAAAGTTCTTCACAAAGTGTATACAGTGGTACCTTGGTTCTCAAAATGCCTTGGTACTCAAACGACTTGGGACCCAAACACTGCAAACCCGGAAGTAAGTGTTCCGGTCTGCGAACTTTTTTTGGAAGCCGAACATGTTCCATTTTGAGCGTTATGCTTCTGATTCGAGTGCCACACTTCCGTTTTGAGTGTTACGCTGCGGTCTGTCTGTTTTTGCTATTTATTTTACGTTTTTGTATTTGCAGCTCTCTTTTTTGTTTTTGTGACTGTGTGGAACCAGTTCAGCTACTGATTGATTGATTGATTGAGTGAGTGAGTGACTGCAGTACAGTGGTGCCTCGCAAGACGAAATTAATCCGTTCCGCGAGTCTCTTCGTCTTGCAGTTTTTTCGTCTTGCGAAGCACGGCTATTAGCGGCTTAGCGGCTTAGCGGCTATTAACGGCTTAGCGGCTTAGCGGCTTTAAGAAAAAGGAAACAAACTCGCAAGACGTTTCGTCTTGCGAAGCAAGCCCATAGGGAAATTCGTCTTGCGGAACGACTCAAAAAAACGAAAAACCCTTTCGTCTAGCGAGTTTTTCGTCTTGCAAGGCATTCGTCTTGCGGGGCACCACTGTACATTGTTTATTGCTTTCATTTTATGGATCAATGGTCTCATTAAATAGTAAAATCCATATTAAAAATCTGTTTTAGGGGTTGTTTTTAAAAGTTTGGAACAGATTAATCCATTTTGCATTACTTTCTATAGGAAAGCACGCCTTGGTTTTGGAACACTTTGGTTTTGGAACGGACTTCCGGAATGGATTGAGAACCAAGGTACCACTGTAGTTAAGCTATGGAATTCACTCTCCCAGGAAACAGTGATGGCCACAACTTGAAGGGCTTTAAAAAAGGATTAGGCAAATTCGTGGAGGATAAAGCTATCAGTAGCTACAAGGCAGGTCTCTGTGCTCTGACTCCACAGTCAGAGGCAGCCATGCTTCTGGAAACCTTAGGAGGGAAGAATTCTCTTCTGTTCAGGTCTTACAGGTCAGTTGGCTGCTGCTAGAACAGGATGCTGGACAAAAAATGGGCCACTGGCCTGATCCAGCAGGCTCTTACGTTCATAGGTTAATGCATATTCATTACAGAATAATTTTATTTTGCAGTCACATCCACATCATGCATCCACAAAGCACACGATAATCCTGGGAACTGTCGTTTGCTAAGGGTGCTGGGAAATGTAGCTTTGTGAGGGCTAAACTACTGTCCCAATAATTCTTTGAGAAAATTTAATAATATAATATAATAATAGTAATAATGATAGAAGTAAAAAAAGGTAAAGATAAAGGACCCCTGACAGTTAAGTCCAGTCGCAGACGACTCTGGGGTTGCGGTGCTCATCTCACATTACAGGCCAAGGGAGCCAGCATTTGTCTGCAGACAGTTTTTCTGGGTCATGTGGCCAGCATGACTAATCCGCTTCTGGCGCAATGGAATACTGAAACCAGAGCAGCGCACTGAAACGCCGTTTACCTTCCCACCAGAGCGGTACCTATTTATCTACTTGCATTTTGGGGCATGCTTTTGAACTGCTAGGTTGGCAGGAGCTGGGACCGAGCAACGGGAGTTCACCCTGTCACGGGGTTTTGAACCTCCGACCTTCTGATCGGCAAGCCCGAGAGGCTCAGTGGTTTAGACCACAGTGCCACCCACGTCTCATGATAGAAGTAGTAATAGTTAAAAATGCATAAATATTTTTTAAAAAAAGAAAGAAAAGAACTCTGGAGCAAGAAAATAATCAGAATAGCTCTTCAATTTACTGTGAATTGTAAACAATGTATTGTTTAAGGTAACTTCAATAAATGAACAACAGAATAATAATAATAATAATAATAATAATAATAATAATAATAATATACATTTGCTAAGAAACTAGAGGCTTTCCTTTTAGGAATTATAGGAAACGAAATAAATAGAAAGGACTGTAAACTTTTCCAGTATGCAGTAACAGCGGCGAGAATATTATTGGCCCAGAGATGGAAACAAGAACAAGTACCTTCTTTGGAGGAGTGGAGAATGAAGCTGATGGACTATGCAGAACTTGATAAAATGACAGGGAAGATCAGATACCAACGAGATCAAAAGTTTATCGAGGACTGGGGAAAATTAGTTGAGTATTGGGGAGGTTTAAGTGACAATGAAATAACGTTTGCGGCATTTAAAAAAAGCTCTGTAAAAACTTAAGAAATATTGTAAGAAGGAAAAACAGGTGTGGATGGTTTTGTTAAAAGGCAATAGGAAATGAAGAAAATGTGTAACTAAAAAGTTTAATTCGTATGATTGTCAGAATGGCTGATGGAAGTCCAAAAAAACGAGAAAATTTGTAAAGTGGAAATGTTTATTGATTCTTTTTGGTGAAAATTAATAATAATAATAATAATAATAATAATAATAATAATAATAATAATACATGTGCTTTAAATCAGGGGCGGAGGAAGGGGGTGCGGTGGGTGCGGACCGCCCCGGGTGTCACCACTGAGGGGAGTGACAAGATGCACTCACCGCGGGGCCTGCAGTGTGCCCCAGCCATACGTCTCTCCTGGGAGCGACGCGGTGGCTTGGGTGCCCACAGGCTCCACGCTGCCCCAGACAGTCCGCCTGCTGCCTCCGCCTCAGTTGTAGGGCGGCTGAGTGGGAGGAGGCAGGCAGGACTCCTCGGAGGCCCCACTGAGCGTCCTGCCCCTATGGGTGGCACCTGAGTGGCTTCCTCTGCTACTGCTTTAAATGTATGTTGTGGGTGTGACCGTCTTCTTAAGTGCTTTGGGAATTTTATTGTGGCAAATGATTCATGTATTAAGTAAACCTACAATGACAAGTGCGCTCCGTCTACCCTAAAAGAGCCCACCAATGCTGACACCTGCCATGTCTCTCCCTTAGATGAGGCAACAGGTATCACTGAATATTTCCCACCATGCCCCAAAATGCCCAGCATAGTGCCACTCTGTGATATTGCAGAAAATTAAAATGGAGCCCAGACTGATAGTTTGTCAGCACGCACCACAATGTTGCATACTTTGGGGCACGGTGGAAAATTTAAAGTAGGAGCTCATAGCACCCCACTACTCCCCACCTCCTGACACTGAATAACCCAAAAGCCAGGAGCCCAGCAAATTTAGTAGGGCACCACAGAGGACACTTTGCTGAGGGACCTCTCAGATCAGGGTGTGAAATCACACCCTCAGCCCTCAGTGCTATAGTTTGCTTGGCACCTTTGCAATTCTGTTTGTGACAGGGAGCTGCTGTCTGTGGTTCCTTGCGTACACAAAAGTAAGGGGAATAACAGCCTTTTTGGTTTCGTTTTTTGACGAAAAAACGTACCTGTTGGTTAAAGGTCCCACAAATGGGTTGACTAAGAGCTGCACCGTGGCTTTCGAGGCAAAGAGCAGCCCAACGCGAACGTTCTCTTTGGACAGAAAGTCCACCCCATCTGTACAACTGTTACTCGGCGCCAAAGTGGTCGTGGGAAGGTGAGGGACAAGATTTCTGTCTTGGGTCTCGTTTGCGTGGACCACAGGGGGATGAGCATGAGAGTCCAAGGTGAGCACTGCGGTTTCGTCATCTCGAGAGAGCCCTGAAGCATAGGGAGCTGTCGAGGAGAGGGCAGCAGTCGTCATCGCTGTGGTCTGAAGAGAAGAGTGGTTTCCGCTTTTGTAGGTGGCAAACAGGAAGGAAGGAATGATCGGCACTGAAAGGAAGTCCATCGAGAGGTTAGATATTGCACTTCTAGTGGGCAAGACGCAAAGCAGAGCAGCCGGATAAGAAGACAGGCATGAAGCTCCTCCTACAGAGACGTCCCATTCAACCCTTCTCTCGGTCCCATCAACATCAGAAGCGTGGCTGGTGGTGACCTGAGAGAGAGCCTTTCCTGTGGCTGCTCTCATATTGCAGAATTCCCTCCCAAGAGAGATGAGGTGGGTTCTCTCTTTTTTATTCTCCCATTGGCAGGCTAATACCTTTCTATTCAGGCCTCTGAAAACTAAGGCACAGGTGGTGCTAATGACCAGGCTTGCTGCCAGGGCAAACTGTAATTTAACGTCGATTCTAATCTGTGTTTGGATGTATTTTAACTCTTGTTTTTAACTAGTTTGTTTCTATTACTTTGTATTTTATAATGTTGTTTTTAAGTGTTGCAAGCTTCCTTGAATCAAAACTTATGAGAAAGTCTCAATATAACAACAACAACAACAACATTAATATAATATAATATAATATAATATAATATAATAATATAATATAATATAATATAATATAATAATATAATATAATAACGAAAGGACTGTTTGATAGGAAGCAGACATGCTGCTATTGTGACTCTAAGGGATGGGTGGGGGACCACATTCACCTCCCAGTGAGGATCAGCAATAAAACTGCTTTGCAAAGCTAAGCAGGGTACGGTGTGGTTTCAAACAGAATGAGGACCGCTTATTGAGATTCCTGCATTGCAGGGGTTGGACTAGATGACCCTCGGGGTCCCTTCCAACTCTATGATTCTAGGCAACCACTCAAGGGTCACTTGCCAGACATAAAAGTGGGAAATTTAAATGGTGCCATCCAACTGACTGCACGAATGGAGCCAAGTGAGCTCAATGGCCGTATTATGGGAGGGAGATTACTGGAGGAGGTCAGCTGCAAGACGCTGGCCTGGATCCCGCCCTGTCTGTCAGCATTAACACAGCTCAGAGGAGAGAGAAGACAAAGCAATGTGCCACCTACCCACAACTGTCAGCAGCATGTTGTCAACCAGCAGGGCAACAAACACAACCAGCAGCACTAACTTCCGGGATTCCCTCCCCTCCTTTAACCAGCTCCATGGGGCACAATCCATTGGCAACCTTGGGGAAAGCAGCGCCATCAGCTTCAAGGTGCACTTCTTCGCCTGCTTCTCGGGGCTCTCAGTCCCCAGGTAGCTGTAAGAGGGGGGGAAATGTTGCAAAACCTCTATCCAAACGCTTCGGCTTCAGAAGACCAACCAGGAGGATAAGTTCCCAGTGCTCGAAAAGCACTTGCTGTATAACGGGTTTCCATGCTCATATTTATTCATCTTTCAATTTGGGGTGGTTTATTTGCAAATATAAAGTAAAGGGTAAAGGGACCCCTGACCATTGGGTCCAGTCGTGGCCGACTCTGGGGTTGCGGTGCTCATCTCGCTTTATTGGCCAACGGAGCCGGTGTACAGCTTCCGGGTCATGTGGCCAGCATGACTAAGCCACTTCTGGCAAATCAGAGCACCGCACGGAAACACCATTTACCTTCCCGCCAGAACGGTACCTATTTATTTACTTGCACTTTGACGTGCTTTCAAACTGCTAGGTTAGCAGGAGCAGGGACTGAGCAACGGGAGCTCACCCCGTTGCGGGGATTCGAACTGCCGACCTTCTGATCGGCAAGTCCTAGGCTCTGTGGTTTAACCCACAGCGCCACCCGCATCCCATTTGCAAATATAAGAGTCCATAAAAAGAGTGTCGGACTAAGTTGCATTGATTTCAAAGCCTAAACGCTAGGAAACCTTTTTCAGCCTGAGGACCACATTTCCTCCTGAGCTAGCTTCTGGGGTAAAAATGGGTGGAGCAATGGAAGCGAACGTTATCTTCATGCAGTAGACTGGTTTCTACACACACACACACACACACACACACACACACACACACACTCTTTGCATGCAGAGAGTCCCATTCTGCATCCAGGCTAGCAAGAAGCCTTATCAGAGGAAACCTGCCAGCCAGGCAAAAATGAGAGTTCTTGTTGGAAATACACTGAAACACAGAGAAACGCAAGAAAACTTGGATCCAATTATCTAAGACGCATGTCGAAAAAGAAACATAAAAGAATTAAATGATATAGACTTCCAACAGATTTATAGTCCTCAAAAAACCGAGCTGAAGAAGGCGTTTACTCCGAAACAGGGCCCTGTCCTGGTCACCATTACTAAGTCGTCATCTGATTCACACTCCGGATACTCCTTTTTGGCCCTATTTGATATATAATATGGACTCTTTTTGACTGCCATTGAGACTTGTATAAAACAATTGTTGTGTACTGGTATTTTATGTACCTTTATACTATATCACTGCATATTTGAAACTACATTATTTTTGCACTTAAACGTTGTATCTAAATTTACTATTACCTTAAAACTTCGTACTTACACGTTGTGTTTAAATTTACTATTAGCCTCAAACTGTTATTCTTAGCAGAATATACACGTTTTTCTTTTCAACTCTCGAGTAGGAATTATTCCTTATATTGAAACTTTTGGCCAGAGCTCTTGGTATATCCTTTTCAGCCAGGCAAAAATGTCAAGGAAGGTGCATAGCAGGGTCAGTGTGGGGGCATGGTCTTCAGAGAGGGGTGTGTAGCCTGGGGGAAAGGACCAGACATAAAGGACTGGAGAGCTACCTTCAAAGTTTCAAAGTGTTTATTGGCTCCAGGCTCAAGACAAAGCTAAAGTCTACTTACTACTACATACAATTCTCCTGGTCTTCGAAGTAAAGATGCATATGTACAGATAGATCTGCTAACACTACCAACATGCTAGCTAACACTGCTGTATGAAACCCACAGCTTCTTTCCCCGACTCTCACAGATTCAGAGTCAGACCATGACACGCAAACAGGGCAGCCTCAGGACATGATGAAAGAGACTATTACACCCATCTCTCTATGCACAGACATATCCCCTGAACTAATGGGAGGGGAATGGCTCAGCAGGTCGTGCACTCAACCTCGCTGGTGTTGCTATGGCAACCCATTTGTACCTGGCACCCTTGTCTCAGAGCCTCCAGACGTGGGGGGTGTGCTCCTCAAGACATGAGACCAAGCACTGTGCAATTTAACCCATTGTTCACATTGCACCAACAAGGCTGCAATCCAGGGGTAGGCAGCCCTTTTGCCACCATACAGTGGATGGGCAATTGGGACTGCGGGCCAGAGGATGTGGCAGTCAGTAGCTGGTGATGGGTGGATCCTGGGCTCATTCACACATACATTCACTGGGAAGAAGGGCCCAGGGAGAGAACTAAAAGGCAGAACCAAGTTTTGGGAATGTTTTCATGGGCAGAATGCACCCCCTTCCCAGTACTTTTCCATCCAAGGGGCACTGAATTGTCTGTGGAAGTGGGGGAGGAAAATATAATCAAGGAATTGGCTGTGATGGCTGGGGAGAAAGAAAGCCCAGACAGAAAAAGGAAAAGGAAAATGGCACTTGTGGTAGTAGACATGGGGAAACAAAACCAGACAAAGGTATTGTCTGTTGGGTAGTGGGTGTACACCCCAAAGCCCTGCTTTAGCTGAAAGCTTCTTGAGAGTAATTGGTTGCAGTGCTATTCTCCATAGCAAACTAGTGGATTTTAAAAATCTGTTTATCTGTTTTTTCTATCTTTCTCGATAGGTAGGTAGATTTTTATATATTTTTACATTAAAATGGAAAATCAAGCTTAGAACAAAATCATCACAGAATGCAGGCATGAAAGCAGAGGCAAAAGGGGGGGGGCAGAGACATCAGTAATACATTTCAGACTTATAATAGCATAGAAATTATAACAAGTCTATAAAAGTTAAAAGACCATTAAGATGGATAACCCTTATTTTCCAGGGGGGTGAGCTGCATTCCCAGTGAACCTTTGTTTGTAAAGTTGTGCATATATTCCTATTTCATTGTATTATCCACAGCAATTTTTCATGTTCAGAGTATCCTCCTTTTTTGGCTTCATCAATCAACACAGCAGAACTTTTTAATATCCAAACACCAGCTATTTTTATCCCCTGTTCAATTTATCTGTCAAAGATATCCACCTATTGCTTCAAACTGATTACAGTCTTATGAAAAGACTTCTGGGGGGCAAAACCTCATTGCTTTATTTCATATTTTAAAAAATAACAATGAGTGGATATTTATTATTGCTGCTTTGTCCTAGTAGTCTTCATTGCAACGTGGGATGTTTTCCGACTCATTTTTGGACAGTTGATATTTTGCTGTTAGGGTTCAGTTGCACACCAGGAAATTCAGGGTGCAAAATTAAAGTTGATTTGGCACTGTTGTGCAACAAACCCACTTTCACATGCACACATAAATCAGACTTTTGTAGTAAGTGACAGGAAGATGTATGGAAAAGTGTGGGATAATAATGGCTTGATATGGCATCAGATAGCCTCCCCCACAAACAAATCAGAATCAATACTCAATAAATATCCATTATCATAAAATCTGCTCGCAGATTTTGTGCAAAAAAATGCTCAATAAACAGGTTGTCTAGAAGTAACTCTGAAATCTTTTTAGCACCTAGCAGAGTCAAATGTAATTAAATCTGTACAATTCTTCCTGAACTCCATCATAAAGACTCTAATAAACTGTAGCCTCTGGGGCTTTAACATCATATTCTACTTTTTCCTCCCGCTGCACCTTGTTTTGATTAACATCAAGTGTGAAGAAGAGTCCAGGAGAACTCACAGCCTTGCCTGATATTTCTGTGACATTTTGGCAGTCCCATTAAAGGTTATTTCCTATTGTATCTTTTAAGTTCTTTTTCTAATGGAGCAGCGCATCTAAGCTACCTGTTTTTTTTTTTTAAAAAAATGAAAACGGTGTTCCGGTTTAAGGAACCATATGATTATCCAAATAGCATGTAACTTTCTAGTTATTTTATGTCAAGAGGTCCTTCTCACTGAATTCAGTGGGGCTTAATCACTAATAATCAAGCTTCAGATTACAGTCTAAATCATCTGCCTGTCTGTCTTTCCTGCTATCAAAGATAGGATTTGAAACTCTAGTTCCCTGCATCCGTCTCCAACTTGTTGCCCAGAAGTAAGAAAGGGAGAGTCCTTTTCCTTACCATTGCCGAGTGCATCACAGTCCACTCCTCTCCATGGTGCTGATGGCGGCACAGTGCTTTGAAAGTGTCCTTCCTGGTAAATTTATTAAAGCCTTTTATCTGGGGAGGATATGAGGATCCCTTGTCCAGGAAGATGCAAATGGAAGTTCCAATATGCTCCATTCAATCTGTCAGCTGCGTTTGCGTCAGAGGCAGGGGAACAGGGTGTGGACTGGAAAGGGCTGCAGAGATTATCTGCTGTACTGAGGCACCTGAAATCCACAGCTCTTTTTTTTTAATTATCAGGATTTATCTCTTAGACGCATGTGCTCTGTTGTCACAGCCCAGTGAAGGTGAACAATGCAGGCCCCTTCTCCATGTGATAAAAGGTTGTTGCTCGCCTTCAATGGACTCCATCACTTTTCCCAATACAGGCTTCCTCCTCTAGGTCTCCCATCAGAATATTCCCAGCAAGATCACTGAACCGAAGGGAGCTGGGAGATATTCCAACGCATCCCTTTTTTTTTTCTAAGACACCATCCATCAGCTCAAACCCACTTCTGACAGAGAAGCCCATATACTAGAAGACGGCAATATCCAAGCAACAATGTGGCCCAGGAAAAGTGCCATTTAGGGCCAAAAAGGAGAGTCCTAAAGTCTTCAAGTCCAGCACAACAGCACACATGGATCTAAGGATGGGAGAATTGGTGTTTTTAGTTTCTCTCAGTTTCTCATTTTTCTCTCTTACTTTGTATTGTTTTAAAGTCCTCATGGAAAATCACCAGCAGTTTAGTGCAAATTTCTCCTAATATATGCATTGCATTGTTTCAGAAAGTGAAGATTGATGGGTTTGCCTTTAAATGCAAACAACCAAACTTCTCCCCTATCTCCAATGCAACCTCTCTTACCCATGTACTCAGGGCCAGTCCTACCATTAGGCAAAGTGATGCGATCGTCTCAGGCAGTCGATGCAAGAGGGTAGCAGCAGCCCCTGGGTGTTCCTTCTAAGCCCTTCTGGCCAGTGGCGTAGGAAGGGGGTGCAGGAGGTGCAGTCTGCTCCGGGTGTCATCAGTGAGGGGGGTGACAAAATAGCTAACCAGCTGGGAGGCGGGGACACCACTTCCCCAGTGCCAGCGCTCGACTCCGAGCGCACTGCACGCCCGCCTCCTGGCACTACCATCCTGAACTGGGAGCAGCTGGCACTGGCTTGGGGAGCTGGGTGGGGGGCAAAGCCTGACTCCATCCCACTGGAGATGTGGGGCAGGGGCGAACTTGGAAGCAGAACCTTCTGCAGGAAAACACAACATGCACAAACAGGCGCCCTACAGCAGCGAGTGTCTTTCAAAACACAAGCAAAGCAACCAAGCCAGGTGACTTTCGTTTATGCCATGTCCCCACACCAAGCAGCCTTGCAAGGCTTGGATCTGGGGAGGGGGCTGCCAGAAGGGCGCAACAGCCTCCGCTTTGGGCTGGGGTTGCTCCAGGGGGGGGGGGGGTTGGCTGCGCGATGCCTTTGTTCTCTGATGCTTGCCCCGCCCTCTCCCGTCCAAGGTGTGTTGGAGTCATGCTCCGCCGTTGCTTCTGGCCACAGCCCTTTGTGGAAGGACAGAGTTTTGGATGGTGTATGGCCTGTCCTGACCCACTGAAATTAATGAACAATCATTTCCATTGATTTCAATGGCACTACTCTGAGTAAAACTTAGTTGAATACCACCCATGATGCTGCTCATTACTAGTTAAGTAGCACACACACAAAAACACTCAGTTGGTTCTGGTGAAACACTGTCATTTTCCCACACTTAGATCACAGTACCAACAGTTGATGTCACATTTTCTCCAGTGAGAAATATTACTTTCTGAGAGTTTTGAAAATGCAATATCCCCACAATGAGAATGCAATATCCTGCAGTGCGGTGGAGAAAGAGATGTGCCCACAGTGCAAAAGATGATAGACAAATATGTATACATATTGCATAGCGAATTAATGGTTGCCAAAGGACCCAAGTCTCTACTCTTCTGAAGGAATAAACAAATAGCAACATTTATCTTGTGCAAGAATTGTCTGCGTGAACCATAACAAGGGCAGTAGCCTGTAACTGCTATCTCCCACTGCAGCCTTTATTACTCAAATATTGGATTAGATACCAATCACAACTGGATGATAAGCCTCCGGAGAACAAACAACCTACTATAATTGGAGCAGCTTCTGAAAACACTGTACTTTGAAGGCTGCATTCTATCTGCCATTGTGAAGGGCTGTGAAGGGGGGGGGGTGAATTAAGTAAAGCAGGTAGGATCATTTGCAAAATAGGGGTGCACTAAAAGTATTGTATTGTTTGGTAGGGTAAAGAAGCTGGATTTCTCTCCTTGAGAAGCCTGCATTCAAGGGCATTGTGGAGAGGAAAGAAGACCAAAATCACTGTTTGCATCATTAAAGTTTCTTTCTGTATGCTTTGGTGGATATAGTTACATCAATCTTGTAAGTCAATATTACTGTTACCATACAAAATTACAAAATTACACTGTGTGTTTTGTACTTATGCTGGTTTTTTATGTTGCTGCCAAAAAATGGTAATAAATAAAGTGTTTTGTGGAGGGGGGAACAGGCATCCAAGGACGAAAATCTAATATGAGAGACGTCGTAGCTCAAGACTTCCTGGCACACATGCCCTTTGACACGGAAGCTCTTCTAATAAATCTATGCTGCCTTAATAACATTCACATACAGAACGTGTAGCTCAAGCTAGAATTGGGTGTGCCCTTTAGTGTCATGTGTCAAAGCACTTGCCAAAGAAGTCAGAAACTACATTGGGGTCAACAGCACATATCACAAAAACTGTTTCTTCAAATTCTTCACCCTGTTCCCAAGCAGTGAGGGAATTTCACTCAATATTCTCCAGGGAGTATCGCATGTGAAGGGCATATCTTTAGCAAACAATATTGGGGTCAATAGGACACATTCCTACTCTCTGCTGCGTGGATGGGGTATCTGTGTGGCCAGGGTCCAGAACGATGGGAGTTGTAGTCCAACAACATCAGATGAGTCACATGTTCCCCATCCCTTTTCTACGAGATAGATTCAGAACCTTTCAATGGTTGCAGTTGAAACTGGAGGCAAAAAAAACCAAACACATTTTTCCAAAATCTTCACCCTGTTCCCAAGCAGGTTGTTGTTGTTGTAGTAATATCATTTATATCCCACCCATCTGGGAAGCTTTTAATGTTAATAGGTTATTGTATTTTAGTGTTTTGTTGGAAGCCGCCCAGATGGGCGGGGTATAAATAAATTATTATTATTATTATTATTATTATTATTATTATTATTAGGGGGAATTGCACTCAATATTCTCCAGAGGAGACAAAGATTCTTGCATGGGAAGGGCTCCTCTTTAGCAAATGTAGTACACAGCAGAGTGGAATTCACTCTGGTCAGTGACTGAAACAAATTGATGGAGTCATTGATTGATTCAGCAGAGTGGAGCTAGCACACTGCACATGCTCAGGAGCACTGCCAAGCTCTATGATAATATATGATATGTATATATATTCAGGTCCAGGGTTTAGATCCCAGGCGCTCCCCGTGGAGCTCTGGCTGAAAACAGATCCCCCTTCTCCCCTCCCGCCTCCGCTCAGCACCCTGGCCAGCTCCTTCTCCCTCCCGCTACTTCCGGGTTCTCCCCGCCGGCTCGCGGGAGGGGCGGGGCCGGAGAAGGAGGGAGGGAGGGCAGAGCCCGGCGAGGAGCGCCTATATGAGCGCCTGCGCAGTAGCGCTGCGGGCCATTCGAGGGATGGTGAACGGAGTCGTGTCTCAGCTCAGTGAGTAGCGGCGCCGGGAGGCAGGTGGGGAGAAGGGAGGGGGAACCGGTGCCTTCCGGCTATGATCTCGTAAATAGATGTGTGCATTTATGGAATTTTTAACTGGACATTAGTAGCCAATTATTATGAATAATAAGCTAAAGGTGAAGGAGCCCTGGACGGATTAAGTCCAGTTAAAGGCGACTATGGGGTGCGGCGCTCATCTCTCTTCAGGCGATTCCATTGTTTTACAAAAAGAAGTTGCATTGATTTCAAGAAGGAAGGAAGGAAGGAAGGGGCTGTTGCAGAAAACTCAGCTTTCTTGTCTCCCCCGCCCCCCTTAAAATAAAACTTTCCCATTGTGGGTTGGGGGGTAAGGGGCTTGAACTGCTTCCGTGTCCCTTCCCACGATTAGCAGAATAGCCGATGCAAAACAAGGGGAAGTCATAAGCATTTTCTTAATTTACAGATGGGGTACAGGTTGCAGAATTTTAGTTACCATACACAGATTTTATTTTTTTTCAGGTGGGACAGTAAGAACCCAACCTTGACTCTTGAAGGGCAGACTAGTCAAGAAAGGCTGCCCACAAATGTATGGTGCTGCCATTGTTCCTTTCTGGGCTTCCAGCCTTCAAAATATAGTGGTACCTCAGGTTAAGTACTTAATTCGTTCCCGAGGTCCGTTCTTAACCTGAAACTGTTCTTAACCTGAAGCTCCACTTTAGCTAAAGGGGCCTCCTGCTGCCGCCGCGCCGCCGGAGCACGATTTCTGTTCTTATCATGAAGCAAAGCTCTTAACCTGAGGTACTATTTCTGAGTTAGCGGAGTCTGTAACCTGAAGCGTATGTAACCCGAGGTACCACTGTAGAACCAACCATTTCTTTCTGTCCTCGGCAGGATCCAGCTGTGCAGAATCTCAACAGCTAGCCGGCAACTGTGGCAACCCTAAGCCGCCTCCCTCTCCATCCGGCTGCGCAGAGTGATGATTGGTTGGCCTTTCTTACGAAGCCCTTTCTCAACCCCCATCAAGCTGTAGAGTGTTGATTGGCAGGCCTTTGTGGCAGTCAGCAAACCACACATACCTTCTTGCACAGAGCACTGTTTCGACTTCTTCCCAGACATCCAGTTTGTTTCTCTTTAAAAAGGCGCTGAACACAGGAAGTTGCCTCCCTGTACTGGTCCGTCTAGCTCAGTATGATGAGCTCTCCTGGGTTTCAGGCCAGGAATCTTTCTCAGCCCTGCCTGGAGATGCCAGCGAAGGTTGAACCTGCAGGCAAAGCAGAGGCTATTCCACTGAGAGCCCTTCCAATGGAATGAACCGTAACTGGATAAACATGCTGTATACCTGAAGCTTGCGGTGGGGGTGGATCAAAAGCAAGTTCAAAAACCAGCACTTCATTCAGGGCACATGCTCCAAAGGAAGAATAAAGGTTGGAGGATCAGAGAATTGGAATGTAGTCCAACCCTCTGCAGTGCAGAGACTGCAGGGTGAAAACACACTGGCTCTCCTTTTAATGGCTGCATTCTCTGTTTTGTGTCTGCAGAGCAATTATTATTCTGCTCACTAAATTATTGACTATGGCCAGGGAATACCCACTCTGCATAACTGCTCAACACACACACAAAACATAAATTCTGTTCTTGGGTCCATGAGATGCAGCAGTGACACAGCCCTTGCTTGCTTCCCATGTGGGATGTACCTGCACACCTTTTTACAGGTGGGCTTTTATTTTTAGGTTTTCCTTATCCACATTTACCTTTGGCCCCGCTCTTTCCAGGCACTGATCTGTGCTTTAACACACCATGTGTGAGCATGGTTTCTGCTTTGTTTTGCCCTGAGCTTTCCCCACAAAACCCCGCTCTTTAAATCTGGATCAGAGCAAATGTCAATTCAGTTTTTACTCAGATTGCTGTTTGCTTTACGATTGAGCTTTAAAGAGCGAGTTTTTGCAGGGAAAGCTCCCGAGCAAAAAGGGGTGGGGGATGGAGCTTTAAATCACAGACCGTTCCTGGAAAGAGAGGAGAAAGAGTCATGTGTACTGCATAAGCCCTTATATTGCACAGATGGACTTCGGAAAGTAAGGAACTGAAGTGCCTTCTGAACTGTGACTGTCTGGAAAGAGAAATGTTTGTGTGTTAGGGTTAACTGGCTGCCAGCTAATGTAGCCAAACCAGTGCAGCAGGGCGACTGCCTTCGTACAGGGCTGCCTGCCAAACCCTACTGTCTGCTGTCCACATTCGTTTCTGACTCACCTCTAGTTGTCACACCCAACTTGCTGCAACTTTAAGTCTCTGTTTCCCCAAGGATAGCTTGGGGAGTGCCTGACGCTTCCTAACGTCGGCATTCAAAGTTTCTGAAACCTCGGGGAGAATGCCTGAATATGGCGAACTGAAGTTTTCCATCCAGAAGGCTCAGAGTCAGGTGACTGGAGGTGGGATGACGATGAGTGGTCTGAGGGAGAAGAGGGAGAAGACTGGAAGGAGGAGGGGTTGGAAGCTGAAGGGTTAACAGGGTTTAGTAAGCAGGGAGAGAGCAGTCCAGAATCAGAGGCTGGAGAGGAGGCAGGCCAAGATGGATGGGGAGGCAGACCGCTGAAGAAGCCAGGGAATTTCCCCTTCCTTCTGGGACCAGCTCCACACCCCACACCCTGAATAGGTCAGAGCAGAGAGGGGCTGTGTGCAAGCAGTTTGTGACTGCTTGGGAAAGACCCTGGAGAGGAGGAGCCTTAGGAAGTTCTGGGAAGGCAGGGACCTCCTCGCAACTGCTTTGTTGGAGCAAGACCTACTGGGAAGAGTTGCTGGGACCACTAGGCCTGTGCCGTTTCGGTTTCTCGAATAAGGAGTTAACTTCACTGACACCGTGCTTTTCTTTGATAGCTGACCTAATGCTTGACTCTAGCTCCTGACAGCTACTGCTTTTAAAACGGCAACCCTAAGAACACCACCTGTCCCACGGCATGTGCTGGAGTCGTATCGAGGTCGAATTGCAACAGCTGCAGGTGGTGTGGAGCAGAGATGGGAACCTGCAAAGGAGTTTGTAGCCATGACCTGACAGTTGCATGCAGCTGAAGGACTATGCAGGAGGCAGAAACAGGGAGCGGGTGAGATAGGTGTCCGGAAGGCAGATGGCAGGGACTAGAAACCTGGAAGTGTAGCTTTTCGCCACAAGGCTGCCCCTAGTTTGAATGGTGAGGCCAAATTTAGCTTGCTTTGCCTGAAAGGAAGTGGCATCTTATCCTACCCTGCTGCATTCTGACCACAGCAGATGGCTCAGACAGAGGAAGTGCTGTGGGACCTGGGAGTAATACACAGCAGGAAGTGAAGCAGAGCTGGCTATCTGGGCCACAGTGTCCCTGTCCAGGTTTCAGCTGCTATATACAAGACTTCTGCTGCATGGATGCTGTTGGCTGGCCTACTGACAGCACCTCTGAGCACGTGCAGAGCAAAGTGGACCGTGTTTTATTACTTTAAAACTTATCAAATGGGAACACCCCTTCCTCAATAAATTGACAATTAATTTTAGGGAAATAGCAAGAATGCACCACTTTTCCTGGCTCTGGGAAACATGGGAGCCTATCGTTTCCCAAGGTCAGATTATTTCCCCATGTAGCTCAGCGTTGCTTACTCTGCCTGGCAGTGACGTTTCTAAGTAGGAAGCTAATTTCCTTTTGCATCACCAGCTTTAGACGCACCTCTTTTCTAGCAACCAGTGAATAAAGTGAACTTCCACCCCAAGCAGTAGAATTCTAGGCAACTGTGCAGCAGACAGGTGGGAATGTGTGCGGAAGAGTAAGATTCGGTCTCTGGTTACCCATTTGGGGGAGCAGCCTTGCATGGGCCCAGCTGCAGGCTGAAAGGGGTCAGCAGCTTTCCAACCTCCAGAATGAAAAGGCAGTCATTTTGAAGTCACCATGGGAGGCATCCAGTAGACACCTCTGTCTCTACCACCAGACTAGGCATAGCATCGACCCACATCCCCATCTAAGGAGCTGAATTGGCCTGCTACATCCACCCTCTCCCCTCTGTTTGTTCAGACCCTAAAGCTCTCCTAAGTGCAACAGAAACTTGTGCAGAGGTGTGTGCTGGCTCAGGCCTCGCTGTATCCTTCCCATCCGGAGAAGCCAGCCCACCCAACCAGCCATCTCCGAGTCACAGATTTGGGTGTGCCACAGGATTGGTTGCTGGTCTCTGTGTTTGAACCCTACCTTTTACTGCAGGCTTGCAGTTAGTGGGCAAGTCACCCTTCCTCAGGGGCTTATGTGGCATCATCTTGGAACACTTGCTGTGCTACGCAGAGAGGACAAGTGCCAAGGAGGTTTCTTAAACTGAAGAGAAATCAGGTCTCAGACGAAGGAGTTCGCCCAGCAGCTGATAGCTTTATAGCATGGGTAGGCAAACTAAGGCTCAGGGGCTGAATCCAGCCCAATTGCCTTCTAAATCCAGCCCATGGACGGTCTGGGAATCCGTGTGTGTTTTTACATGAGTAGAATGTGTCCTTTTATTTAAAATGCATCTCTGGGTTATTTGTGGGGCATAGGAATTCGTGTGTTTTTCCCCCCTTTCAAAATATAGTCCGGCCCCCCACAAGGTCTGAGGGACAGTGGACCGGCCCCCTGCTGAAAAAGTTTGCTGACCCCTGCTTTAGAGCGCTAGCTGGAAGCTGATTGGCTCCCCCATGACCTCTGCTGTGCTAGCGGCTGCAAAACACACTCTAGCCAGTGATGGTGCTGACACGCAGCAGAGCAGAAGAAGGGTGCTCAGCACTGCCTCTGCCCACAGCTGCAGGTGTCAACATGCTCCACCCAGTCACATTTCTATTGGCAAGAACATGAAAAGAGCCCTGCAGGATCAGGCCAGTGGGAACCCATTTTGTCCAGAATCCGTTCTCACCTTGGAAAACCCACAAGCAGGACCTGAGCACACGGGCCTTCTCCCCTCTTGTGGTTTCCACCAGCTGGTAATTCAGAAGTATTTAGTGCCTCCCAACTGTGGAGGCAGAGCTTAGCCATCATGGCTCGTAGCCACCAATAGCCATGAATTTGGCTAACCCTCTTTGAAAGTCATCTAGGTTGGTGGTCATCACTGCCTCCCAATGGAAGCAAGTTCCACAGTTTAGCTCTGTGCTGCAAGAAGAAAGACTGTCTTTTTTCTGCCCTGAATTTTCCCACATTCAGCTTCATTTCTCTGTCCTTTCTCTGTGCTGGCTATAATTTCACAAACTTCTAGCATGTCACCTTTGACTCAAGGCTGGCTTGTGATCTTGGAACTGAGCTAGTGGGGGGGGTCACTTCTTCCAGGGTCAAAGGGTGGGGTAGGAGGAAAGGTCCAGAAGCCACTTGCTGCCACTTCACTGCAAACCTGCCTCCTGCTTTCTAGCTGCGCACCCACACTCTTACTCAAGGCTTTCTCACGTTCCCATCCAGGTAAACCCTCAATACCACCAACAAACCAGGAGTAACAGTGACCCACATTGCAGGGCCACAGCGTAGCTACACCATAGAGACTGAGGGGGAGCCATCAAAACAGTGGCAGTTTGGAGGTGCAGCTTGGCTAGCGAGGACCGCGCTCTGCACGCCTTGCCAGGGCTCCTGGCCGGATGGACGACACCTTGAGGATCTTTGCTTGGGCCACCGCTAGCGAGCCGAAGAGGATGCAGATGCAGATGCTGGTTAAGAAGGTGGACGGGCCAACGAGCAGGAAGAAAGCATAATCTTTTACGTTCAGCCAGGGCTCCCGGCAGCGAGCAAAGGACTCGTTCCCAATGGCAGCGATGGGATGTTGGGTGAGCTGTGTGGGGCGTTTGCAAGAGACAGAGTCCACCTCTGGAAAAGGGAGAGACAGAGACTCAGGGCAAGGCTGTGGTCATTGCAGCAGTTGGGGATGTTGGGCCAGAGGATTGCTAACCAACAAGCACAAACCGGTTTAAGCTCTTAAACTGCCTGACAAAGGAATTAACGTGGATTGCTTGGAGGTTGCTTCTGCTAGGACCTTTTAGGGAGACCAAGGCACCTGCTGTTCTAAAGTTAGCCAGAAAAGAAATCAAAACAGCAGTTCCATGTGGTGCATAACCTCCATAAAAATCCATCAATATGTCTTCTACATGATTAATTGCCAAACCGGAGATAGTTGTGACCCCGCTCCCCCCCCCCCCCCGGGTGTCTGGCCGGGAAGGAATCTAATTCCAAGCCTGCCCCTACTTGATGGCACTAAAAGGTAAAGGGACCCCTGACCATTAGGTCCAGTCGTGACCGACTCTGGGGTTGCAGCGCTCATCTCACTTTATTGGCCGAGGGAGTCGGCGTACAGCTTCCGGGTCGTGTGGCCAGCAGGACTAAGCCGCTTCTGGCGAACCAGAGCAGCGCACGGAAACACTGTTTACCTTCCTGCCAGGGCAGTACCTATTTATCTACTTGCACTTTACGTGCTTTCGAACTGCTAGGTTGGCAGGAGCAGGGACCGAGCAACGGCAGCTCACCCCGTCACGGGGATTTGAACCTTCTGATCGGCAAGTCCTAGGCTCTGTGCTTTAACCCACAGCGCCACCCGTGTCCGTGATGGCACTAAAAAGAGCTTTCCAAAGGGTTTTCCAAAGATCGCAGAACCAGAATTCTGTGCGACTGCCATAAAACTCAGGGAACAAGCTGTACTACCAAAATGACTGAGGTTTTAAATGGCAATTTTAGGTTATATTTTAATGATCAAGATTTAATATATATTTTTAACTGCCACTATATCTGAATTTGAGGATGTATTTTAATTGATTGATTTTATGTTAATGTGTTATACATTTGATGTTAGCCGCTCTGAGCCCAGCTTCGGCTGGGGAGGGCGGGATATAAATATTATTATTATTATTATTATTATTATTATTATTATTATTATTATTATTAATTTAGAAATAAAGATTGTATCCAATGTTAGTCCTACTCAGAGGAGACCCGCTGAAACTAATGTACATGG
This sequence comes from Podarcis muralis, assembly GCF_964188315.1. Classification (NCBI taxonomy): domain Eukaryota; kingdom Metazoa; phylum Chordata; class Lepidosauria; order Squamata; family Lacertidae; genus Podarcis; species Podarcis muralis. The sequence goes on along the minus strand of NC_135669.1, from coordinate 7,833,930 downwards.
CTAACTTAGGTTCATTTGTTCCAATGGGTCTGCTTTGAACTTTGTTGGATACAACCCTAAATGAACAAACAGATGGTTAGTCATTTCTAAAGGAGCTGATGGTGCTATAATAAAAGCCAGTTGCGTCCAGCTGCCCTGCTTCACCCACCACACACCATGTATTCTTTTTGGCAAGCTGCTTGGGGAAACTGAATCCTCCCCCTAAAAAAAATTGTTATGGCTCCAATTTATTTATTTGTTTTGAGAAACTGTGTTCACAGACTTGTATTGCTGGAACTCTGAAGGGCAGTGGAGATCACTGATAATAAAAATTTCAACCACTTTGAGGTTTTCTACAGTCAAGCAGTACAGTCAACTCTTATCTTACATGAGGGTTACATTTCAGGGATAGTGCATAAATCCAAAATTGTGTAGAGTCAAAACACGAGTGCTGGTGGAAGCTGGTGGAATTGTCAACATCATTCCCCCCCCCCCAGACACCCGTTTTTAAAAAAAGATTTAAAATATTTTTTTGCCAAGCGTATAAAGCTAAATGTGCACAAGTTAAATGTGCCTAAGTTGTGGGTCTACTGCTTATAAATTTCATGAAACAAAACAATAAATAAATAAAGGTGATTGTTGTTGTTAAAGCCACCAGCTACAGGTGAGCTTTCCAACCCCTTCCCTGTTGAGTCCTGCTCACCTGGGACTTTCTCCGCGTTGTCAGTGAGCCACTGGTAGAGGGGCTGGATGGCGCAGGTGCACCCCCAGGGGTTGTTGTGCAGCCTGAGGAAGTGCAAGGAAGGCAGGTTGCTGAAGAGGTCGGGCGAGAGAGAGACAAGCGCATTGCCCTGCAGAAACAGAGACTCGAGGTGGGGCAAGGACCTGAGCAGCTCTGGCTCCAGCGTCAAGAGCTTGTTGTTCCCCAGGTTCAGCATCCTCAGCCTCGGCACGGGGAGGAAAGTATTGGGTTGCAGGACAATCAGGTAGTTCCCACTCAGGTCCAGTTCCCGCAGCTCACTAAGGCCAGCCAGGGCCTGGGGGTGGATGACCCCGAGGATGTTGCTCCGAAGGCTCAGGTGGCGCAGGGCGCCCTGGACGACAAAGGTGCGGTTCTGGAGGGTAGCAATGCGGTTGTAGTCCAGCAGGACGGTGGTGGCATTGGCTGGAAGGTCCTCCGGCACCCAGCGCAGCTTGTGCTCCATGCAGTTGATTTCCCCAGAGGTACAGCTGCAAACAGCTGGGCAGGCAGAGCAGCTGGGGGATGGGTAGAGGAGGAGGAGGAGGAGGGTGAAAGTGGCAAAGGTCTGAAGGCAACTGCAGCGGGTAAGGCTAGAGCCTGAGGGGAGGACCTGGCTTCTACCGCACCAAGCCATGGAGCCTCCTCTTCATTCCCACCCTGACTCCTGGGCCAGGATTCACAGCTTGTGCCAAAAACCTCCCAACCCACCAGCCTTTCCCTGCAAAAGGAGGGCAATTCTCAGGCTCCCCTTCTTAGCAACTGCCCTTGCTCCAGCAGAGTCCTGCATGCCAGCCTTGCTTCTGCCCAGCTATTAACTTGGCTGCTCTTCTGGGTGCAGCTGATGATGGGTGGAGCTTTCGCTCTTCCTTAGCAAATATTTTAACAGGGCAGCCTCGCCTGCCAAGGGGCAAAGCCACAGCTTCCTCCTGGGCCCAGCCTGTCTCCTCCAAAAGAGCCACACCAGGCTGCCCTGGGATAGCCGGCTCCCGGCTTTGCCTGGCATCACCCCTCGGCTCCTGCTCTCAGGCTGCCCTGGCACATCATGCCAGGCAAGTTAACTGGTTTACTTATTAGTGTGCTTCACCCTGCCCTTCCTCCAAGGAGCTGCTCAGAGCAGCATTTCAGGCTCGCAGCAAGAAGCCTGTAAGGTAAGGTCAGCCTTGAAACACAAGGCATAGTTATAGCTGAGGGGATTCACACCACAAGAGGTGGGTGACAGTCAGCTTGGATGAAGAAGAAGAAGAAGAAGAGTTTGGATTTGATATCCCACCTTTCACTCCTTTTAAGGAGTCTCAAAGAGGCTAACATTCTCCTTTCCCTTCCTCCCCCACAACAAACACTCTGTGAGGTGAGTGGGGCTGAGAGACCTCAAATAAGTGTGACTGGCCCAAGGTCACCCAGCAGCTGCATGTGGAGGAGCGGAGACGCGAACCTGGTTCCCCAGATTACGAGACTACCACTCTTAACCACTACACCGCACTGGATGGCTTCAGGAGAAGGACTAGGCAAATTTGAGAAGGAGGCGGAATGATGCAACAACATGCTCACGAGGCTGGAACCGGGATTCCCAAGGGCCTTGCCTACGCTTGACTCCAGCTCCTGACAGAGAGGGACTTGGCTGTCTGCTGCAGGGGACAGGACGATGGAGGAAGTGGATGAAAACTCTGACAAAGCAGCTTTTGTTCCGCCATAAGGCAGGCCAGCTACTGGCCCATTTCCAGTTGCACAGTTGCAGGTGCCGACAGCCATGGGGGGAGGGGGGTGCTTCTGAATAGCCGTTGCTGGAAGCCAAAGGAGAGGAGAGTTGCTCTTGCACGCAGGTCCTGTTGGTGGGTTTCCCATTGAGGCATCTGGCTGGCCAACCGGAGTGGAAAAGTGCCACAACTCCCTCCCTCTACAAATGGGACACCCAGATTTGCCTCTTCACCCTGAGCCCTTGCTGCTGGGAAGCAGCCAAATTCCCAATGGAAACAGGAACACTCAGGATGCAAGCCTCAAGAAGATAGGAGGGGATGAACCCCCCCCCCCAAAAAAAACTTTTATTGACCCTTTCCTTCCTTCCTTCCTCCCTCCAGGATGCGGAAACAGCATCATGGGTATTTGGCATCATAGATGATTTTGGAGGAGTTTCCCCGGTCCCTTTCGTCTTCTGCGGTGAGGTTGAGGGAGTGCAGCACTTTGTACTGGACCATGGTGATGAGGGCCAGCTCCTCAGGATCTAGGCCGCTCATCAGGGTCACGTCTGGGGGTAGAGGAAAAGAGAGCACACTGGGTGGCTGGTTCCATACCTGCCGACTTCTCCAAGCCCAGGCCAACCCGAGGAGGGAGGAGGGTCCTGTGCTGGACCCCTTCCTGCCAGCGCAAAGCTGTCAGCTGAAGAAGCATTTCAGCTACCCAAAGAGGGCTCCTTCCTGGGAGAGGCAGCACACCATCTCTACTGAAGACCTTCCTCTTCCAACAAGACTTTCAGTTTGAGACTTTTTCCAGTCTGCCTCTGCACTGGAAGCATTTTAAAATGTTTTGAAAGGTTTTTGCTAATGTTTTGTTACTTGCTGCCACCCTGGCCATCTTTGGGAGGAAAGGCAGGATATACATTTGTTAAACATAGAACTAAAGAGGAGGGGCGTGGCAGGGGCAGGAGGTGGAGCTGCTGATACAAAGCACAATCCTAACTTTTAGGGCGGGTGCTCTGGAAAAAAGGAAGCAGCCAGCAACCAGTCAGACGAAACTAGCAAGGAAGTAGCCCACAAGCCCCATCAACAGGTAAGTGGCAAGGAGCTTCGCAGTTTAAGGAACTGGGCAGCCAGTGTATGGATCTAGTGTCACTGGACTAGTGGCCACAAGACACAGCCTGGCCACCTGTAGTGTCCCCCACCCACCCAAATCAGAGGTACTGGCTTCCAGAGGCCCCATAGTGCTTCACTTTCTTCACATCACCAGGCCCAAATTCAACAACACTTAACATTGCATCCATTGGGATCCTACTGTAAATAGCAGGCCATGCACCTCTGCTCAGCTTGCCAGCACAACCAGGAAAGTGTACAAATGCACAAAACAAAACAAAAATGAAGAAGAATGGAGCCTGGTAAGGCCGGTTTTCAGTGGCTCAGGCAGGTTTAGCAAAATACCTCTCCATATGCAAAGAAGCCAAGGTCTGGCAAGCAGCTCTGCTTCAGTGGGGAGCTTGGGCTTTGCAATGTTTATTTTTCTTCTGTTTACCCTGCAGAAAGATTGAGGTCCTGCAAAGTGGCTTGTAAGGATATGCAGGACTCAGACTATTTATGTGGTGCCATGCCAAGGAATAACACACCAGGGATATTGTTTTAAGAAAGAAAGCTGTTATCCTTGGAAATCTGAGCCCAGAGAATGAGGACCCAGAGAATGCGGAGGGTTTGCCCATGTGCTCCCAACCCAACTCACAGGACAGGGGCTCTTTGCTTACCAGTACAGGCAGGCAGACAGAGTGAGCAATTGCTCCAGGTTGTCATTTGCTGGCAGTCCTCCACACACGTCTGCACTGGGACACCACAGACTGCAACAAGAAAGGCCCCTTAGTTATTTGTCTCAGGCAAAACCTCAGACTCACCGCCTCCTCTTCCTACTCAGCAGGATGTAACTATGCAAATGCCTATGCTACCACCAGTGTAAACTGGTTTAAGTCAACTTCTCCCCCCCCACACACACACACCGCAAAACCCATACTCTGTGCAAAGGAAGGATGGCAGAACCAGGAAATGGTGGGGTCAGCACACATGGTAGGAGGACTGGACAGTGCCAGACTCTGGTGAAAACACCCTCCAAGGGCTAGGGAAGGGGCTGCCCCACAGCTCTGGAATGCCTTTCCCAACCCCAAGCATCTCAGCCTGTGTTTCTTTCCACCATTGCTGAAGTAACAGAGCCAAGCCCCAGATGTACAGGGGTGAAGGCTGGGTAGGAAAGTTCCATTCTCAAGAAGATCTAAGGACTGGCTAGAGAAACACACCAGGCGCAAGAGAGTTCGCCAAAGTCATTCACTGTTAACCGAAGGAGCGAATTTGCTTCCTGAATAAGTTATCTAAGAAATGCAATTGGTGCTGCCACAAAAATGCAAGTCTATATTTCCACCCACCCCACTTAGGCCTCCCTCTACCCCTGCTTCTCCACGACTCAGTGAAGACATATTGCCCCCCCCATTTTCCAGGGCCCAGCATAGCATCAGGCTCACCTTCTGATGGCACCTTTCTCAAGAGGAAAAGAAAGCAGACAAGGATAGGAAGGGGCTGGGGGTGTGGGGGGAGAGAGAGACCCAGGAGAAGGGGGAAGAAATTCATCACCTCCAGTGTGAGAGGGCAGATCATGTTTAACAGCACCCTACTAATCGTGTCTACACAGAAATGAGTCCTGTTGAATTCAACGGAACTTACTCTCAGGTAAGTGGGGATAGGACTGCAGCTATGCCACGTCAAAAGGAAAGCATAGGAACCTGTTCTGTCAGGACAGTAAACAGACTACTCTGTGCCCGCTGTCCCCACCCGCCTCTGCAACAAGCAGGTTTTCTGTCACTGGGGTTGCCCAGGACAGCTGGCAGGAACAGGATGTCCTGCTGGGAGCAGCTACACACAGGTATGTATGACTAAGATGTGCACGCTCTCTCTCTCAAACACACACACACACACACACACACACACACACACACACCGCTGCTAGGATGAACCACAATCATCCAGGTTTGGTGCTCAGCAACTGAGCAGGTACTTGTGCACTCCTAAGTGGCCACAGCCTGCCAGGCATGTTATGTAACCCATTGGAATGTTGGCACAGGCCACAAAAAAATGAGTTTCTTGAGCCACTGCTGCTCCCCAAGAGAGGCTCTGTGACAACGACTGCCGGCTCCCTCACCTTTCTCAGCCATTGTCTGGAATCGGCCGCTGCAGTCGCAGGCAGGTCGTGGTGGGGGTGCCGAGGCCCTATGGCAGGAGGGGCCGCTGAAGCCCTCTGCACAGACTGAAAGGAAACAGAGCGATGAGTGCAGCAGGGCTCAGGCATGAGAGGGAAGGGAATGGTGGCCCCAGAAGCAGCTGACATCACACAGCTCTCTCCTCCAAGCAACCACGTTTCTGGGGCTTCGCGACATAACACACAGCATTAAAAGCCAGCAGGATGTTCTCATCAAACACCTTACTTGAGCGACTGTTGCTGTTGTTATTTCAACTTGGCTCTCAGGCAAGCCAATGAGGGCAGAGAAAGGAGGCCGAGATGGACAGTGGCTTCGCCTTTTAGGCTGGCCCACTGACTGCAGCTGGCTTGACACTCCCCCCCCCCCCCATTGCTTTTCCGCTGTTCTTTCACATCAGCATGATGCACAGAAGTCTAGCAGATGAAGTTCTTCCTTTAATCAACAGGGAAAGCTACACCAGTTTCATGTCTTGCACATGGAAGCAGCTCTCAACAAAGGGCTGCCCATACCTGGGCTTAATGCAACCCATGCAGCTCTCCTGTTTGGATTTTCAAAGCACAAGGAATCTCTGGATTTAGGGAGGAGATGTTGGAGGAGAACCCCCACATGGATGAGGGGGGAATAAAGTAGGCGTGAGTGGTTCACGATCTGCATTAACCCCAGTTTGGACAGGCCCTAAGGCCTTTGCATTGCAGACCTGGATGACCTGTTGTATGTGCTCCTCACCAGAGCGGCCAGGATGCAAGCATGTTGCAGATCGCTGGGGGTGGCACTCTGCCCCTGGGCAGGCAGCGCTGAACTCCAAGGTAAATCATGGTTCAGAATTACACCTTGGTGATGCCTTTCTCTCACAAGGACATAAGAAGAGCCCTGCTGATCTGGGCAAGATCTAGTCCAGCATCCCTGCTGCTCACAGGGGCTTTAGAGATCCTTCTGAAAGCCCCCAAGGAGATAAGAAGGAAGGATTATAAACTTTTTCAATACACAGTTACAGCAGCAAGAATTCTACTGGCCCAGAAGTGGAAACAAGAGGAAACACCGACAAAAGAGGAATGGAGCATGAAATTAACAGACTATGCAGAACTGGACAAGTTAACAGGGAAAGTTAGATATCTTCGAGACCAAAAGTTCATCGAGGACTGGGGGAAATTTGTGGAATATCTGAAAAGTACATGTGAAGTACAAACAACGCTGGTGGGGTTTAAAGAAGCACTGTAAAAACTGAGGTATATTGTTAAATGAAAATGGCAATAGAGAACAGAAGAAATGCGTAAGCAAGAGTTAAATATGGATGATTGTCAGAGAAGTTGAAGGAAGTCCAAAAGTATGGAATTTGTGAAAACTTGGATCAAAATTGTATATTTATGTTAAAAATTAATAAAAAGCATTAAAAAAGAAAGAAAGAAAGCCCCCAAGGAGACCTCCTTCTCCCTGGAGAGAAGTGCACTGCCGCGACACCTGGAAGCTCCACTCCTCTGCAAGGAGGAACCATCACGTCCTTCAGGCAGAGGACACAAAGAGGGTTCTCTTCCCGTCCCTACTCAAGACTCACTTACTGGTCCACTTGTAAAGCGTTGAATCTGGCTTGGAGACAATGCTGTCCGTGGAGCTTATCAGATAGAAGCCAGTCCCTGTTTGGAGGACGGCGGCACACACACTGTGCTCCATCAGGCACTCCTGCTTCGCTTGCTCCAGGCTCTCAGCGGAGGGGTACAGCACGGACGGCTCTCCTGCCACGCCGTGGCCAGGTTGCTCATCAAACCATTCTGTGGCTGCTGGGAAGGGAACATGGTGTGGCCAGCTTAGCTAAGGCTCCACAATTAAAACCACCAACAGAGCCTGTTTACATGACACGTTGTGAAATTATTTATTTGCAGATGCATTTGAATGCTGCTTTTTGTCCCCAAAACAACCCCCAAAAGTGACTCACAAAAGTGACTCACAGTGAAAGAGCAGAGCAGAAGAAAAGACCATCATAATCAACAAGTAAAAATAACAGCCAGGCTCCAGGGTCTCAGGTAGTTTTCAGAAGGGGAACATGCATGGGCAGGGGCCTGGTTTCAGCATTCAGAAAGAGCGATGGGGATTATGTGCTCCCTCCTCAGGGAAGGAGGGTTGGGTTGGCTGTAAGAAGCTTTGGGTTGCCCTGGGCAAAATAAAGCAGCTCACAAATTTAACAAATAAACAAATTACCTTCACTACATTTGCACAGGAAGGGCTTCTCCTCCTTGCAGCTGGCATCGCTGAGAAGCCCCATTGATGAGTCAAACCACACACAGTCCTTCAGGCCCCCATCAGCCATATCATCCTTCAGGTACCTTTCCCCACACACAAAAGCAAAAGGAAGAGGGTTGTTTGTGCTCCAGGGCTCAGGTGGGGGGGGGGGTCACAAGAGCTCCCTCCAAAAGGAATTTTGCAAATGCTCTCAACTAGGATGCCATCACTCCAGGGCATATAGATTCAATTCATCATCAGAGGTATTGCCACATCTCGTATTTCCTGGTTCAAAATGCAGTGCTTTCCTTGAATATGAGATGAACACCATTACCCTCTCAACTAATTCTTCCATGGCTCAGATTCTCATCTGAGCTAGGGCAGTGTTCACTTTCTTCCCTCCTTCCCCTAAGCCACAGTCCTATGTTCCTTCCAGCCCCATTGTTCATTGGTTGCTACACTGATGGTGGCAGCAGGCAGAAGGGAGGGAGAAAGAAAGAAAGAAAGACAGACAGACAGACAGACAGACAGACAGACAGACAGAAGGGATGCAGGGTGGCTATACAGCACACCAGGTACAAGGAGGAATGGAAAATGCAGTTTTCCCAGCCACTGATGTCAGGAAGCTCTGATGGATAAGGGAGGAGGCCCAAGGGAGTTGGGTTGGGATTGGATCCCATCGCATATGCCCAGTCAGGGGCTGCAATGCCAACTGGGTCATTTTGGATTAAGCTGAGCTATTTTCTATTACAAAATAATGACATTGTTGAGGGGATATCTGAGCTGATCTACTTCAAGCTTGGTGGGGCATGACCTTCCCCAGCACCCTTCGCCCACAGGGCACTCATATCAAGGGGGAAAGGGCCCTGGAGGAGCCACCCGGGTGCTCACTGTGCCATCTGCTCGTTGAGGGGCTCCTGTGTTGTCCACCGGAAGACGGATTCCTCCTTCAGGTCATTCAAGCCCGTCCAGAAGGAGCCTCCAAAGTTTGAGCGGACCCAGTCCTGGAACAAACATGGCAACCGCAACCTCAGGGTGGGTGGGAAGAAGGCAACCATTCCATGATGCCTCAGTTGACCTTTCACCTGCCTCCCTGCACGGAGAGGGGTGGGGGGACCTGGGCACATACAGGGTGGCAAGGGTTCTCCAGAAAGGTCAATATCAAGGAACGAGAGGGCTCCGGCTTCCCTAGGGCAAGCACCACTCGGCCTTCGATTGTCAAGTGAGTTAGCTGTCTTCTGGAAACTGCAGCCCAACTCCATGGGCTGCATGCCATCAAAGGTCATCATGAGGGGCCCTGTGCTTCTGGAGGGATGCTGATATGGAAAAGCCATACCCTCTCTTGCGGAGAAGTCAGGTACAGCAGTTCTGTCTTCTTGAACCTCTGGCAGGCATGCAGGGCCTCTTGCCACCCGCTGGCCAAGGAGGGGTCCCAGAAGTAGCAGCTGCCATTCCAGTGGCTCCACCCAGGCTCTGTCGGACAGGAACTCCGGGGTGCTGAGGAGGAGGCAGGGGGACGTTATCTAGAACGAGGCCCAAGCCACTTTCCCTGATTATGGCCACAGCCCATCATTCCCAAAGTCCATTCAGTGGAGCAGAGGCTCTCTGGCCAAGAGAGCCAGGTGAGAGCATTGGGACCTGGTGACATTGTCCCCTCCCAAAGTCCTGCCAAGCACTTACCCAGTGGCCCCTCGCACACCCACGGTTTGAGCTCAGAGCAGGAGGATGCAGCCACCTGCCCCTCTCCCTGCGGCCCAATCTCCAGGCAGCCCCCGGTAGCAAGCTGTGTGTCCGCCAACCTAGTGAGGGAAGCAAAAATGGGTCACACGTGGCTGGGACCACCAACCTCTCGACAAGGAATGGCAGGTGCCAAGGAAGCCAAAGTCACATGCCAGACAGAGAAGGAAGGACAATGGGGACCTGGAATGAGGTGCTAAGCCTTGCTAGCTGGGGGTGCAGTTCTGACAGTGTGGTGGCAGGAGATGCAGGGAGATGATCCCTGTCCCTCCTCAGTCTCCCTAGACTCCCTAGACAAAGTCTCCCTAGACTCCCTAGACAAAGCTGCATAAGGGTTGGACTAGATGTCCCTTGGGGTCCCTTCCAACTCGACGATTCTGTGATTCAGGTTTGCTGGATAAGCTGGTTGCCAGAGGGCCAATATATCAATATATATCAATATATCAAGGGAGCACCTGCTCTGCCTGTAGAACAGGGCCAGCCCCTCCATGAGACAGACTGAGGTAGCTGCCTCAGGTGACAGAATCCAAGGGGCCCCTCCATGGGTGTGAATCCCACCACCACCACTGTCTCCACTGAATCGAAGAGAAGCAGCTGCAGCTGCAGCTTCCAGGGTGATCTTGCAAGAACAGCACGTGATCTCATGGGATGCTCGCAAGACCTTGACAGAACACAGAAGCCATAACCACACGCCCCCAGTAATTGGGGACAGCATGGGTAGCACCTCCATGTTTTGCCTCAGGCAGCGAAACAGGACAGGCCACGCCGGCTGGAGGTCCCGGGTTCAACCCTTGGCCCAGCACAGAGGGAGACTTTCCTGTCAATGCTGGCCTGGTTGCCCATGTCTGCTTGAAGGCAGCCACCTCCCCCCAAAACACTCACCAGGGAGAAGAGAGATTGGCTGCTTGGCCCTCTGCCCATGTCCAAGTCCCATCTCTGTCGACATCATTCAGCCCTGTCCAGCTGTTCTTCTGCACCATGGCTGCTATCCAGGCCTGAAGGGGAAGAACGGACGGGGGTGGGAGAGGAGGCTCATTCCGCTGATTTAACCTGCTCATTTACAACATGAACATTCAGCTCTCTGGAGGCAGCAATGTGCTTCGTAGCTCCATATATTGAAACAAAATGTTTGTAGGTATAAACACCCATAAAGAGTTAGAACGGCCTCCCAAAAGTGGGAAACGTTCTCCCACCCAGTGATCTGAGGGTTGGTTGCCAGGAACATTGTCCTTCAGCCATCAAATGCCTGGCAAACAGGAATGCTTGGAAATTTCCTCCTAAAAGTCAGTAGTGAGGAGGGCACTCCACAAAATGGGAGCCACCACTGATAAGACCCTGTAGGAACATCCCTGAATAGGCCTCACCTACTGATTTTACAGAGTCCAAGACAGTTGGCAATGGGGAAGGTGCATGGGCCCAAGTCATTTAGGGCTTCATATGTACTGGCCTTGAACTGGGCCAGGCAAGCTTACTGGCAGCTACCCCACAGTGAAGCATGGAGCGCCAGCCATGCCACCTGGGAGCATGACTAGCTCCCAACCTGCCTTTTCCTTGGCACTGCTGAGGGTCAGGAGGCCCACGTCTTTTCCATATGTCTGGCAGGTGGCTTTTGCCCCCTGCCAGTTCTTGCTGTTGTGCTCCTCCACGTAATAGCAGTGACCATCCCAGAACCACCAGCCAGGAGCATGTGGACATCTCAAGCTCACCAAACCTGGAAAACAACCACAGGCAGAGCAGTAGTAGCTTCGCAACGTGACCCTGACTCTAACCTGCCAGCCTGCCTGTTCTCTGTGAAGTTGTAGCGCTGCTGCCTCTTGGCGATGTTGTTATTTCCAATGATAAATTGTTTTGTTTTTCTATGTTGACTTTCCCTTTTATCACAAAGCCACTTGGCTTATTTTATTAACAGAAAAGATGAGCGTAAATGATTAAGCTAAAGAAATGCATCCAACAGTGGGAGTTCATGGAGCAAAAGAAGGCCTGCCTTGTACTTATTTATTTCATTAAAAAAAGATACACCGCTTGATTGTTGTTTTTTTTAAAAAGCCACACACCTCAAAGTGGCTTACCGAAAAATAAAACAGTAACATCAAGAAAATTAACAATAATACTTTTAAACATACAGAAGTTAAAGTACTAAAAGAGACTGAAATTCACATCCACTTTCCAAACACCTGGCTAGGGTTGCCTAAACAAGGATGTTTTTAGCAGGTGCTGAAAAGAGTACAGTGAAGGCGCCTGCTTGATCTCAATAGGCAGTGAGTTCCAAAGTGTAGGTGCTTGGTGGAGTATGTGGAGATGGCTAAACTTCGATGGGAGGAGTAAGGAACCAGGAAGAAAGAAATTTAACTAAGACTGGGGGAAATTTACTGAGTATATATTTTTTTAAATTGTAAACAACTTAAAACATTAGCAAGGTTAATGTAAAATGAGCAGTAAAGATAACTCAAGGAAATTATTAGAGAAAATAAATAATAAGGTATTGGTTTGGATATGCAGCAGTAAAGATAAAATGAAAGAAACCATAGATGAGAGGGGGAGGGGAGGTCAATTTGATGTTATTTTTGGTTTTGCTATAGAATTTGTATGTTTTGTTGTCAAATTGTACACCCCCCCACACACACACCGCTATAACAAAGTGTATCTGTGGCACCTGTAGCAATGCCAATTATGCCAAGTCGGTCATGACTGGACCTAATGGTCAGGGGTCCCTTTACCTTTACCTTTTAAGCAGTTGATAGGCACATGTAATCACACAATCTCGTAGGTAAACTGGTCCCAAGTTGCCATGGGCTTTATATGCAAATGGCAACACCTTGAACTCGGTGCAGGAGCAAATCAGCAACCAGGGCAGATCTCTGAGCGCAGGTGTCATATGCCAACAAGGCCTCACTCAGTCATGCTGCAGCATTTTTATGTCACTCATATTCCGCCCCGCCCCCCAAACTTACCATGAAGGCATGAGGGGGTGAAGCGACGGACGCAGCGCAGGTGGCGCCCATCGCATTGGCCCGTCAGGGGGTTGTAGGTCGATGTGCTCAAGCACGGAGAGCAGCGCCGCCGGCACCCATCCCCACAGAAGCCGGGGGAGCAGGCTGCAAGAACAGAGAGTTGTCGGTTAAGGCAGTGAGCTACCTGGAGACACCAGCCCCTCTGACTGGCCTCACGATACTCTGGATGTCTGTTGGAGGCCCTGCAGAAGTCACTGGAGGTGTCAGGGGTCAGATCCTGAAGCCTTGAAGCTCAGCCTTTGAAGCTGGTGGCACAGGCACACACCAACACACAGGAGGCATGGCCAGCCTCAACAAGGAAGCCTCTCTCAGCACTGGACTAGGGAGGAAAGTCTCAGTACTGGCCAGGTGGGGTTAGGGCTGCCTTCGTGCCTTGTGTGATGTGTTTGGCCACCAGGTCTTTGGTCCTCTCCAGCAAATCTTAAGCTTTTATTGACACCAGAGTGGGATCTCTCTTTCAAGTCAGCCTCTGAAGACCATCTCCCCTCCCTGCCCCTTTTCCCTTGTGTGTGTCTGTCGTGATTTTTAGATTGTAAGCCTGCAGGGACTGCCTTGTTTTAACTGGAAGCCTCTTGGGCTGAAATAAATAAGCAATAAATAACGAAATTGCCTCCCAGCCCTCACTGGGGACTCCCCGGAAGCATCTGACTGGTCATTCTTGGAAACAGGGCACAGGCAGAGGCAGAGTGGAAGACGTCTCCTGTCTTCTCATGCAGCTGAACCTTCAAACATTCCTCAGCCCAGGTAGGATGGGTCAAAGGGCAGTAAGCCAGGCATGAATTTATTCTGGGAGAGGCTCCTGAAATCCATTGACAAAGGGGCTTCTAATCCACACAAACTCAGACTGTCATACACTGGGTTGGCCTTTAACCTGCCACCACAAGACACATTTAAAGCATGTTGCTGGGCTGTGCAGTGTTCAGGGGCATCCCTGAAATGGAGGGAGGAAGGTGTTCCAGCCCCCGATCTACCAACCCACTACTATTTCCCCTTCCCAACCTCCTCCCTGTCCTCCTGCATCTCAAATGCAGCAGAAGCAGCTACTCACCTGCCTTCACGTAGAGGATGGCGTCCGAGCCAGGGCTGTCCACCAACACCGTCCCTGCCACCAGGTAATAGGCCCCGCTAAGTCTCAGCAGCCCCGTGCAGCCCTCTTTCTGCAGGTAGCAGGCGTCCTTGGCTTCCTGCAGCGACGCTCGCCTCTGCTGGGGGGCCAAGCCCTGCTGAGGAAGGAGCAGCTTCTCCCTGAAAGATGGCAGGTCCACATCTGTGTGGGGATGCCATGAAGCGGGAGAAATAAAGTGAAAGCTCTTCCTGGCAATGTACAGAACAAGGCGACTTAAGGCACATTTCCTCCACCCAAAAACTGGGAACTGTAGTTTACCCCTCACAGAGCTAGAACCCCCCAGCACCCTTAACAACATGCAGTTCCCAGGGTACATTGGATAATGTGCTTTAAATATAAGGTGTGTATGCAGCCTGGAACTCAGCTCCCGAGGGCATCCCCTGAAGTGTGACAAAGGGCAAAAGACCCCTAACATTCCCCACCTCTCCGCTATAAGGATACGTTGGATTTAAGCCCCTCAGTGCATCAAAGACAGATTGAGTGGGGATTTAGGTGCCAGGCAAAAATGTTCCTCCTTAACCAGGCCTTTGGCTGACTGACATCCAATGCCCTTTTAACGTGTGTTTGGGGAGCCAGTGGGATTACTGGGTTGTTCTTGTTTTTATTATGTATTTTGTGATTTTGTGATATTGTGATTTTATGTTGAGAACCGCCCTGAGACCTGCCGGTATAAGGCAGTATAAAAATTTAATAAATTCTCATCATCATCTTTCCTCCCCAGAGAATACTCCCACCTTCAGGTCGCTTGCAAGCCCAGTGGAAACTGCCTGGCTCTGAGCCTCCTCTTTCGCCACCAGCAAAGCCAGCCCTGGCCTGAAAAAAAGAAAGAAAGGGGAGAGATGGGGCAGCTTAGCCTGTGGGGCAGTCAGATGTTGCTGGGCTCCCATCATCACCTTGATCCCTGGCCAGGTTGGTTAGGGCAAGACCAGGGGAGGTTGCGGGAGAGATCAGGCATGTCAGGTTCAAAGTACTTTGCCTGTCCCAGGATCAGTGCTTTTTTTCTGGCGGGACACAACGGTACACAAAGCTATCACCTTTTTGGAGGGAAGGAAGAGGGAGGGCTCTTGGACCCCTCAGGGCATCACGCCTCCTTTCCCAAGGAGGCAGGAGGCTGTGACAGGATTCTGGAGCCCTGCTGCCTCCTTCCCAAAACCAGGCAGACCCCCTTAGAGCATTGTGCCTTCTTCCCTAAGCTGGGCAAATGCTTCCTGGGCTTGGGGAAGGAGATGCGAGCCCAGGTCCTGGCAAAATGTCGGGCAGCGTTACTCCTGTGGTAGAAATAGGCAAGCATAATGCAGCATGTTATTTATAATGCATCTCTATATACCAAGATAGGGACGCAGGTGGCGCTGTGGTCTAAACCACAGAGCCTTGGACTTGCTGATCAGAAGGTCGGTGGTTCGAATTACCGCGACGGGGTGAGCTCCTGTCGCTCAGTCCCTGCTCCTGCCAACCTAGCAGTTTGAAAGCACGTCAAAGTGCAAGTAGATAAATAGGTACCACTCTGGCGGGAAGGTAAACGGCGTTTCCGTGCGCTGCTCTGGTTCGCCAGAAGCGGCTTAGTCATGCTGGCCACATGACCCGGAAGCTGTACACCGGCTCCCTTGGCCAATAAAGTGAGATGAGCACCGCAACCCCAGAGTCGGGCACGACTGGACCTAACAGTCAGGGGTCCCTTTACCTTTACTATATACCAAGATCTCAATGAAGTTCCAGTAAATCATGTAATTGTTTTACATGTATTTGTTTTTCCTGGCCCTGAGGAAATTTTGCACCCCGGGCAATTACCCATAGTACCGGCACCTTTTTCCTAGAAAAAAAGCACTACCCAGGACCCCTTCCCACAGCCCATCTCCAGGAGGCTGGCATTAGCACACCCATTCCATGATTATTGGGGTCCCTCTCAACTCTAGTCAAGTCAAATCATGGTGGTTCCAATGTGAGAAGTTCACCAGAACCTGCCTCCTCCCCCACCCCCAGCCTCCAGCAGGGACCCCATCTCACCTTGACCTTCTGCACGGTAGCACCCAGGTACCTCTGGCAAGCAGAGGCTGCTTTGTCCTGCCTGCTGTAGCGCTCCGAGGACACGCAGGCTCCATGCTCAAACACCCAGTCTTCCAGGGGCAGGCACTTCAGAGAGGCATACGCCGCTAGGGAAAGGGGTTTGGCCATTACTAGCTGACCGCGATGCCAGGGGGTTACTGGGCAACCACACACCCTTGTGCACCAAGTAACTGCAGGGTGCCCCCTGGCACTCAGGAGCAGGGTTTTTAAGTCAGAAGGCATGATGCTTCCTGGCAAGCCGCTCTGAGCCCGACCTTGGCTGGGGAGGGCAGGGTATAAATAAAAAATATTATTATTATTCTGGAAGAGCTACAAGCTTGAAGGCAGCTGCAATTCCATTTGCACTGGGGCAAGGGAGCAAACAGGTGGCAAGGGAGGTTATTGGGGGGGGGGAGCAGCAGAAGGTCTGAAGGGCTCCATGGTGCCAAACGAGGCCACCAGCCCTCCTTCCTCTCAGGGCTCCAGGGCTGGCGGTTGGAGCCAGTGCCATGACTGGTTTAACTCTGTTTCTCCAAATGTGACCTTTTTTTGCATGGGATTGAGGGTGGCTGCATTAGGGACGGCTCGGAGGAGAGCCCCATTAGCCCACTGCTTTGAGATGCACATACCGGCTGCCTCCCTGTAGTGCAGGAATCCATCGCAGAGGCCCGTCAGCGGGTTGCAGCTCAGGCCTGGCTCACACCGGGGGCACATCGACTGGCAGTCCTGCCCAGAGAAGCCGGGCCGGCAGCTCGTCTTGACATGCACGGCAGCAGCCGAACTGGCGTCAGGGTCTTCCAGGGCCACAAAGCGTGTCCCCCTGGCAAGGCGGTGGCCCCCTGCAGAGCTGACCACGGCGTCACACCCCGTGCCCAAGGCAGAGCACTGCCGCTTGGCAGCCTCCAGCGAAGGAAAGCTCAGGTCCAAGGAGGGCGCACCATAGAAGGACTTCTCAGGGAAGGTCATGTAGGAGCCTGAGGGGAAGGGAGAATCATAGAATTGTGGGGCTGGAAGAAGAAGAGTTTGGATTTGATATCCCGCCTTTCACTCCCCTTCAGGAGTCTCAAAGCAGCTAACATTCTCCTTTCCCTTCCTCCCCCACAACAAACACTCTGTGAGGTGAGTGGGGCTGAGAGACTTCAGAGAAGTGTGACTGGCCCAAGGTCACCCAGCAGCTGCATGTGGAGGAGAAGAGACGCGAACCCGGTTCCCCAGATTATGAGACTACCGCTCTTAACCACTACACCACACTGGCCACGAGGGCTCCTTACGGGGTCCTTGCCGCGGGATCACATTCATCCAGTGCTTTACCAACTGCACTGGCTCCCGGTGGAGTACAGGGTCAGGTTTAAGGTGCTGGTTTTGACCTTTAAAGCCCTATGCGGCCTAGGACCCTCGTACCTACGGGACCACCTCTCCTGGTATGCCCCACGGAGTACCTTAAGGTCCACAAATGACAACACTTTGGAGGTCCCGAGCCTCAAGGAGGTTAGATTGGTTTCAACTAAGGCCAAGGACTTTTCAGCACTGGCCCCGACATGGTGGAACGCTCTGTCACAAGAGACTAGGGCCCTGCGGGACTTGACATCTTGCAAGACAGAGCTGTTCCGCCTGGCCTTTGGTTTGGACTCTTATGTTTCCCTCCCCTTATGGTCTTGATTTATCGGCTATTCTAAAATTAGGCTGCATTTTAAATTGCATTTTAACCTGTATTTTTTTAAAAAAAGATCCCTCTCTCTTTCCCCTATTATGTTTTTACTGTGATTTTATTGGTGTTAGCCGCCCTGAGCCTGGCTCTGGCTGGGGAAGGCGGGGTATAAATAAAAATTGTTGTTGTTGTTGTTGTTGTTGTTGTTGTTGTTGTTATTTAGTCGAACCCCCTGCAATTCAGGAATGCCCCATAAATACCAAAATGAAAACTCAGCCTGGATAGCTCAGCTGGTTAGAGTGTGGCGCTGCTAATGCCAAGGTTGCAGGCTTGATCTCTGCATGGGACAGCTGTGTTGCAGAGGGTTGGGCTGGATGACCTTCGGGGTCCCTTCCAACTCTAGGATTCTATGAAATGAAAAATGTCTAAAGCAGCTCTGCTTACCACTCTGGTGGGAGGCCTGGCATATCCAGCGGTGAGGCCTGTGGCACGGCTCGGCCTTCAGGAAGCCGGAGCTCAGGGCCAGCATGCAGGTTTCTATGTCGGAGGGACCCTGTGGGAGAACAAAGCTGGCCCCAAAGAGAATGAGAGAGGGTGAGGGAAGCCAGAGACGGCGCCTGGCAGGCCTGCTGACTTGTTCCCTTTTGAGGCGCTCAGTTTTACATCTCATCCCCTTGGCTTGACTTCAGTCCCATGTTTCTCAGGCAACCTTCTTGGCAATCAAAGCAAGTTGTTCAAGACTTGCGATTGCTAGATCCAGGCAAAATAAGCTTGGTGAATGAAACAGCTCCTCTGAACGCTTATCTATCAGACCTTCAGGACCTGAACAGCTCCTTAAAGGTAAAGGTACCCCTGCCCGTACGGGCCAGTCTTGCCAGACTCTAGGGTTGTGCGCCCATCTCACTCAAGAGGCCGGGGGCCAGCGCTGTCCGGAGACACTTCCGGGTCACGTGGCCAGCGTGACAAGCTGCATCTGGCGAGCCAGCGCAGCACACGGAACGCCGTTTACCTTCCCACTGGTAAGCGGTCCCTATTTATCTACTTGCACCCGGGGTGCTTTTGAACTGCTAGGTTGGCAGGCGCTGGGACCGAACAACGGGAGCGCACCCCGCCGCGGGGATTTGAACCGCTGACCTTTCGATCGGCAAGTCCTAGGCGCTGAGGCTTTAACCCACAGCGCCACCTGCATCCCTTAGAACAGCTCCTTAGGAGACCTCAAACTCATTTGATAATTTTGGGGGGGGCTGAGACTTTTCAACATACAATACAATGAAAAAAAGTAATTAAATAAAAAAAAGAACTCCTTTGAAAGTTGCTTAAGATAAACTAACTCGCTCCCAGCTGCAGCCTCTCCCCATACCTTCCCCCACATGCAATGATAGTGTCCTACCTTACTCGGTTCTTGCACAGATGGCAAGATGACTTTGCAGCGAGCATGTTCAATCTCTGCACTATAGCTGCTTCTATTATTTATTGACTGATTATTCAGAAGTGGTTCTTATTAAGTTCCGTGAGATGCACTTCTGAGCAGGTGTGCACAGGATTGCCATCTTAATAGACAAATAGCCCCAATCCACCCATCCCGCCCCACAGTCTCTTTCTCAGGGGTTCTTACTTACCGTTGCAAGGCTTTGTTGAAGGGTGCCCCATCGGCCCAATGCCACAAGCCTCTGCCACCGCGAAGCCCAGTCCAGACACTCACCTCCAGCTCTTTCTGCAGCCAGACCTGTGGAGGAACACAGAAGGTCATTCTCCTTCGCCAGTCACACAGTGGGTTATCTTGCCGGTCAGCACACCCCAAAGGATGCAAACTGTGCGAGGCCACCAGAGACAGCAGGGTGGAGAGCCCTGAGTGCCAAGGAGATCCTGGGAGGAGCGCAAAGAGCCTAGACTGGGAAGCCCAGCGCCATTACCTATGTAGGGCCGGCTCTATCATGAGGCAGAGTGATCAGTGTTAGAAACTCAACTGATCTAGACCTAATTTACAGTCGCCGCAATGGCACCATATTTCCCCCCAGTGGGATTTATTGTTATTATTGTCATTATTATTATTCATTTCATTTATATACGACTTTATATTTTAAATGAAATCTCAAAGTAGTTGACAACACATTTAAACATCCAATCAAACAATCCAGAATGAAACCAATTCAAGCAAATGTTATCGTGTTTATTATTAACATAAAAATGAGATTACAAATTTATTTTATATCCTACGTAAATACTTTTAGCTGGCCAGCCTTTGCTGGGTAGGGGCCCCATTTTTTTTCTTCCCTGGGGCCCAAATGACTCTTGGCAGCCCTGGGTGCCATTTCATATACTTCCTGCGCTCAGACCAGAGAAACTGCTCACCAGATCTTGTGGGCTGCTCAGCGTGGCCAGGCTCCCACCATGGAACCTCTGGCAGAACTTCAGGGCCTGGCTCCACTCAAGGGCCGCATCCAAGACAAGGTAGAGGCATTTGTCCTTCCTGGATCTCCAGCCCCTGGACTGGGGGCAGTACACATCTGCAGGAGGAAATGGCAAAGAGCACGATGTGCACACCGTTGGAGAAAAAGAAATACATTTTCTTCTCACTGAATTTCTAGCTAATACAGTACATGTGTTATTTTAAACCATACAAGGCACTGTTTGTCTAACAATCTAGTCAGCACTTGCTTGTAGCCTCTGTTTACTCTGCCCCTTAACCCTGAGCTATTTTGTTTTTATTCTGTCCTGACAAAATGTCTTTCTCTCTCACATCTCCGCCCAACCTATAAATAGTTCTTGCATGAATAAAGCCTTTGAACTCCAGAAACTGTAAGTGATTACGCCAATCTAATTCACACAACCTGCAAAGTCTGCTAACAAACACATCAGGCTTCCTTTTGCACACACACCAGCTGGGCTCATCACAGCTCACCCCTCCCCACAGTAAAATGAAGCAGTCCAAACTGTTGGATGTGTGAGATGGGCCCCAATGAAGCACCAGGTGTTGTGTCAGTCATTCTGCCTCACCCAAGCCTCCTACCATGCAGGGTTGTGGTGAAGATAAAATGTGAAAGGGGAGGGAGGAGTCTCCTGCCCTGAGCTCCTTGGAGGAAGGGAGGGGCAAGTATACTTTGTAAAGAACACACCCTGATCCAGCACAAAGTACAATGCCTGTGGGGTGCACTTCCCCAGGTAGAGCTTGGTGTGAATGACTCCTTGAAACACGCAGAACCCCAAGTGCAGATTCTGCAGCCGCTGGTCCGGTAAGAGGCGAAAGGAGCTCTTGGTGTCCGTGGAACAGTCTGAACTGCTCAGCAAGGAGACTCCGTCTGGTGCCACCTGCACAGAGAACAGGGGAGAAGCCTGCATGAATCACAGAATCAGAGAGTTGGAAGGGACCCATTGGATCATCTAGTCCAACCCCCTGCAATGCAGGAATATGAACCTATACGGGGATCAAACCCATAATCTTGGCATTATTAGCATCACACTTTTAACAACTGAGCTAACCGGACAGGAAGGAACACAATGGACAGAATAATTGTCACACAGAGAAGGAATAAGGATATAGTTTGAGTGCTTCACCTACAGATTTGTTAATCATTTAATGTGTCAAGATGAACGGATGCCATTAATATTGCAGTTGTTGTATAAGGGAGTGTTATTTTGAATGGAATGGAATTGAGATCAATAAGATTTTGGAACACAGAAACAAAGTAAATCATCAAACCATCAATTCTGGTATGCGGAAGGCCACCTAAATTATATAATTTGGCATATGAATGACTGGGGTTCGTAAGTGTATTATAACTTGGCATTGTTATAATGAGGCTACCATTGGATTATTGTAACTGAAAACTAATAAAAATTATTGAAGGGGGAAAACCCACAAACAACTGAGCTCCCCGGCAAGCTGGCACAAGAACTCACACAGAGATACCCCACAGGAATTAGAGCTCCTTTCTTTGTAATAATAATTTAGTAATAATTTTATTATTTTTACACCGCCCATCAGATTGGGTTGTCCCAGCTACTCTGTGCAACTTCCAACAGAATATAAAAACACAGCAAAACAATCAAACATTTAAAAACTGCCTTGAGATGTCACTCTGAAACTACAGACTTAAATCTACTTAACTCTCATGACTCCTAAGCAAGTAGTTTTTCTGTGAAAGGGACAAGGAAGACCTAGAAAGAATAGCAGCACTCACACAAAAATGCAGTTTCTAGAGCTGGGAGATGCAGGGCAGTGGATGCTGTTCCAAGCTGGCTTCAAACCGGCAGTGCTGGTGGCTGCATGTGTGCCATATGCCTGACGCTCATCTCCTTCCTTTCAAAAATCTTGGGAACTGTAGTTCAGCCCTCACAAAGCTACAATTCCCAGCACCCTTTTGGAACGGGAGGTGTTTTAAATGAAGTATGGTGGGGATACAGCCGGTGTGAGGGGAAGAGAGACTGCCTTTGCCACTGAGGCTACCTGCCACCAAGTCAAACGGTTGGTCAGCGAGGAAGTCTGCACCAAAATTTTTAAAACATTGTGTTCCATTTAGAACAACAACAACAACACCGACCTTTTATGTATATCTGTGCAGTGAGTCTTCACCTTTCCAAAAATAACATTGTGGGCTGATTAATATTCTGCAGCCTTTTATTTTTATTTTTTTATTTTTTATTTTTTTATTATTATTATTTTATATTTTTTTATTGTTAAAATAATTCAACATTAATACACATACAAACATACATTTCATACAACATACTTACATACATACAACATACCTACAACATACCTACACTCAATCCCACAGATAATTCCCATCACCATCCACCACCCCTCACCCTTTGTGTTAGACTTCCAATCTACTCAATTGCAATTTCTTTCTACTTCTACTACTTTCTTTCACACACCTTTAACCTAATTTCATATTTCTTTTTCTATTAGACATTGTTATCCATCTGATTTAGTATTCCAATATTTGAAACGAAGCTTGTTTATTCTAATAGGAGTTCTGATTTTTCGATATAGTTTTGCAAGTATCTTTTAAAAACCTTTTAAATGTGTTTTAAAGGCTGTTTTTGTTTTATTTGTTTTGTTTTGCTTCTGTTCAAATGATTTATTTGTGCTTTTATCCTGTTCTTTAATCTTTTGAACTGCCCTGAGATCTTCGGGTGAAGCAGGGTATATCAATGTAATTAATTAATTGTTGGTTTTTTTGAAATGCCTTGGTGATAGGTAGATGCATGAGCAACACCCCAGGACTTAGCCAAGAGGCCCCCACCAGCATCAGGGTGAGGAATGTCCTGCTGCCCTGTCCGTCTCCCCAGGTTCATGCTGGAAAATAAGCAGAAGAGCCAGTGTGGTCCCCCCCCCCCCCAAGGTACATAGAATCATAGAATGTGGAGCTGGAAGGTACCACAAGGGTCATCTACAGTGGTACCTTGGTTGTCATACTTAATCCGTTCCGGAAGTCTGTTCAACTCCCGAAACCGTTTGAAAACCAAGGCGCGGCTTCCGATTGGCTGCAGGAGCTTCCTGCACTCAAGCGGAAGCCGCAGAAGCCGCGTCAGACATTCAGCTTCCAAAAAATGTTCACAAACTGGAACACTTACTTCCGGGTTTGCAGCATTTGGGAGCCGATTTGTTCAACAACTAAGCCGTTCGAGAACCAAGGTACCACTGTATTCCAATGCTCTGTTATGCAAGATTATTCGGCCCAACATGGGGCTCAAAACCATGACCCTGAACTATCCCAGAGCAGGTTGTTTTGAAGCACTATCTTGCATTTCTTTCCCAAAAGCATTTGGGGTGTTGGCAAAGGCCCCCGACCCCTGCTTGTCTTCCTGTTCATTTTTCTCGGGAGTGGAGGGGAAATAAATGTGTGTGTGTGTGAGAGAGAGAGAGAGAGAGAACCAATCACCTCCTAAAAAGAAGCTTGTATAAATTTAAGCTGCGTTAAGGGGTGTGAATCGAAAGCAGTTTGGGTGACCCCTTATTGCCTACAACATATTGCTTTGTTGGAACGATTCAGTGATGTGAAAACAGAGACTCTTTGTGTGTTCAACTGTGACTTAAGAAAAATTTAGTAAGAACATAAATAAAAACTGGAAAAGGAGTTGCTGTGATCTAGCAACCACTTCAAATTAACCAATATCATAAAAAAAGCTTTTACTCTGTAGATTTGAGAGACTAGAAAGAGACGGCTGAGATTAAAAGAAGTCATAGAATGCAAATAAATAAATAAATAGGGTGACCGATTCCTCCTGCACCCCTCACTCCACCTCTATCAAAGAGTTTATCCCCTGACGTCATTCAGGAGAGGGAGTGCCAGTTCCATTTACCTGAAGGCAGGAAGGAGGGTCTGCGATGTTGCGGAGTCGACCATTTGGCTGAAGCCCCCAGAAAGCACATTTGAGGCGCTGGTCTAGCGCAAGCTCAGTATAGACCAGGGACTGCTCTGGATCGGCGCACAGGGCTGACTGTTTGCCTCTGAGCCGAAGGAACCCAAACCACACGAAAACGGTGCCTGTGGTGAATCACAGAATCATAGAGTTGGAAGGGACCCCGAGGGTCATCTAGCCCAACCCCCTGCAATGTAGGAATCTCAATTCAAGCATCCAACCTCTGCTTAAAAACATTCAAGGAAGGAGAGTCTACCATCTTCAGATGAAGTCCATTCCACTGTTGAGCACTCCTTATGACAGAATGCTTAGTCGGGATCTCCTTTCTTGTAACTTGAAGCCATTGCTTTGAGCCCTACCCTCTGGAGTGGGAGAAAACAAAGCTTGCTCCACCTTCCATGTGACTGCCCTTGAGATATTTGAAGATAGCTTTCATATCTCCTCTCAATCCGGAGCCCATGTCTCACAGGAGCTAAAAGCTGCTGCCCACAACCCAAGATGAAGGTCACATGGTGACATCACACAGTCCCCTTAGTAGCCCAAGCTGCTGCCTGCCCTCACCCCCCCCTTTGTTCCTGGGCTTCATCCAGTGTTTTAAATTCGCCAGGCGCCAGGCACGTTTTGTGACTGGCACAGGTCCAGTTGCGACCACGTGGCAATCTCTGGATGCCAGGTTGGCAACTACCTCTCCATCTGGCTGGCCCTTCTTTCTTAAGCAGGTAGGTAAACGTAAAGGTAAAGATACCCTGACAGTTAGGTCAGGTCGTGGACGACTCTGGGGTTGTGCGCTCATCTCACTCTATAGGCCAAGGGAGCTGGCGTTTGTCCGCAGACAGTTTTTCTGGGTCATGTGGCCAGCATGACTAAGCCACTTCTGGCGAAACCAGAGCAGCGCACAGAAACGCCGTTTACCTTCCTGCTGGAGTGGTACCTATTTATCTACTTGAACTTTGATGTGCTTTCGAATTGCTAGGTGGGCAGAAGCTGGAACCGAACAACAGGAGCTCACTCTGTCGCAGGGATTCGAAACGCCAACCTTCTGATTGGCAAGCCCTAGGCTCGGTGGTTTAGACCACAGCGCCACCCGCGTCCCAAGCAGGTAGGTAGAAGAGCTTATTTATTGCATTTATAGCCCACCTTTTCCTCCAAGGACTCCATGGTTCACTCCCTCCTCAGTCATTGCTTACAACAACCCTGTGAGGTAGGTTAAGAGGCTGCGACTGACTCCAAGGTTACTCAATGAGCTTCATGGCGGGCTGGGTGCGGATCTGAACCCTGTTCTCCCAAGGTCCTGTTTTGACACTCTAACCGCTACAGCACACTGGCTTCCTAGATTTGCTTCTGCTATGGAGCAGCTCTTTTAATTAAGTTGGTCGACAAATATGGGGAAATGTCACTGAAAGGTTCTGAAATATTTCCCTAGGTGCTTGAATTTTTTTTATTCTGAATTGTTTGATGGGAAGTTTTAATGTGTTGTCAACCGCTTTGAGATTTTTCCTTTAAAATATAAAGCGGTATAGAAATGATAACAAAAACAATCAGCAGTAAGCATGGACCAATGGTACCAAATAGTATGGGAAACAGCCTTACTAGAAAAATTAACCAATAAACTGAAACTGACACGGGGACAAACAGAAGAAGATGCCTTTATGGCTCCTCTTTATCACATACACAGCCCAACAAGATAATGACAAAAATCCACCAACAGCATACCAATCAATATGGCTAACCTGATCCAAAACACCCACCCACCTCACTCACACACGAAAACAAAGATCACCACAGCCAGTCACAACCAAACAACCACACCCTAGGCCAACCCCAACCTCTCTCACCACCAAAGGAACACAAGTGAACAGCGGAGAACCTGCACAAGCAACGCTGACACCAAACCCTACATATATTAAGTAAAAGAAAAACATCGCCACCCGACCCAACCCCTACTCACCCTTCCCCCCTCCACCTCTTTCCCCCTTTTCTTCCTAATGTCTCAACAAATGAAACTGATCTGTAAAAAATGTTACTTGAGAAAGAAACCAAGAAAATCTTTAATAAACAAACAAACAAACAAACAAACAAACAAACAAACAAAAAACACCAACAGTATTTATTGGGGGGAAGATGGTGCCTAGAGATTCCATTGTGGCGACTGTAACTTAGGTTTAAGGTGCCATTTGGCGATTAGCTTAAATATCTGGCTGCACCAGCCCACTTACCTGGGTCTTGGCTTGCAGTGCTGATTTGCACAGAGGAAGGCTTCTTTGCTACCAGCGTGCTCCAGCTCACCACGTTCCCAGGGAACTTCCACCGAGTCCTTGAGGCTGCCAGCTGCTTTATGGAAACCTCGGGCAAGGCTCGGTCCCACAGGTTGACTTCACTCAGGTCACCCACAAAGAGGCTGGTCCCTACAATGCAGATCCAACATGCAGGGATGTGGTAAGAACCCCTTATTGCCCAGAGAGGAGGACCAGTGATGTGGGGGCATGGAGGTGAGAGATGGAGGGGCTACGGCTTTTCCCCAAGCCTTTGTTATGGGCCCAGCCTTTGAGGGGGGATCTTTTGATCTACGCTTCCCCGGTGGTGGCAGCAGATTGCAGCTGGAAGATGCCATTCGCCACTACCTTTTCACCAGTGGGCTGTGGGTTCAAGGTCAACCTGCTGCTGCCGCCGCTGCCAGCTCCCACAAGATGTGCCTGGTCAGCTATGCGCTGAAGTGGAGGCAGCCAGAGTTTGCCCTCTTCCTCCTCTCCCCCTCGGGGCTGGAGTTCCACATCAAGGGGTAAGCAGGAGCTCCCTCCACTTGCAATGATGGTTTTAAATGATGCTCCCCTCCCAGCTTTTGGTCTTGGGTGTGGTTTCGAGGTTTTATGACATTTTATATGGGGTTTCTATACTACAGCCACAGGGCAAGCCTACAGCCTTTGAGCAAAAGAGGGACTTACCTCTGCTGCCCACTTCCAGCTGTCCAATTACCAGCTTCCCCCCAAGGGAGAGCCCCTTCCTCAGGAAGCTGCTACTCTCAGCGAAGTGGGGCTCCCAGAGAAATCCATCCACGAAGACCTTGAAGGCCGGGAGTCCAGGAGCGCTGGAGACCGAGACGGCCACATGGTGCCAGGATCCATCCAGAAGGGAGCCCTGGGTGCCGCTGAACATCATTGACCTGCAAAGAGCAACCGGGAAGAAGTGATAGAATCGTAGAAGTGGAATGGACAGCAAGGGTCAGCTAGTCCAGCCCTCTGCAGTGCAGGAATATTTTGCCCATTGTGGGGCTCGAACCCACAACCTTAAGATTAAGAGTCTCAAGCTCTAACAACTGAGCTATTGGAGTTCTCCTTTTACCTTTTCATGCTGAGGCTGGGGTGTGTGCAGATAAATCAGCAAATGCATTTCAAAGAATACATTTCATGTTAGCTTCCTGGCTTGCTCAGATCACATCATTTATCGTCATGAGGTCAAAAATTATAATTTTGGAATTGCTGTAAATTGCTTGGTAGGTGGCTCGTTGATGAAACTCCTTAACTGAGGCCACATCCACATCAAGCACATTTAAAGCACACGACTCCCTCCCACACCCGAAGAATACAGGGAACTGGAATCATAGAATAATAGAATAATAGAGTTGGAAGGGACCATGAGGGTCATCTAGTCCAACCCCTTGCAGTACAGGAATCTTTTTCCCAATGTGGGGCTCAAACCCATGACCTTGAGATTAAGAATCACATGCTCTGCCAGCTGAGCTATTCCCCTCACAGAATGGACATTGGAGTACAAAGAAACTTTGAGGCTTCCTGACAACTGGGATGGTAAGAGGGCTGTGCCTCCAGCTCGAAACATTTCGGTGCCCAAGTTAGAGCAGCAGCAAAGGACACAGAATCATAGAATTGTGGAGATATGTAAAATATAGCATTATGCACACACAGTATAGAAACCCCATATAAAATGTCATAAAACCTCAAAACCACATCCAAGACCGAAAGCTGGGAGGGGAGCATCATTTAAAACCATCATTGCCAATGGAGGGACCTCCTGCTTACCCCTTGATGTGGAACTCTAGCCCCGAAGGGGAGAGGAGGAAGAGGGCAAACTCTGGCTGCCTCCACTTTAGCGCATAGCTGACCAGGCACATCTTGTGGGAGCTGGCGGCGGCGGCAGCAGCAGGTTGACTTCGAACCCACAGCCCGATGGTGAAGTTGTTGAGGTAGCGGCGTATGGCATCTTCCAGCTGCAGGCTGCTGCCACTGCTGGGGAAGCGTAGGTCAAAAGAAAGGCGATACTCTGGAAGGGAAGGCAAAGAGGTCAGCCTCTGAACTTACCCAAAAATGTGAGCGCTCTCCTTTGCGGATTCTCTGGGAAAGCACAAAAAGCCTTTGTAGCCTTTTCCTGCCCTCCTTCAGCTATTCCTGGAAACAATCAGTGATGGACTTGGAGGGAATTGAGAGGGTGGGCTGCAGGTCTGTCGCACTTTGCGACTGGCACAGGTCCAGTTGCGACTGCGTCGAGATCTCTGGGCACCAGGTTGGTGATCTCCACCTGACTCTCCAGCTTTCTTATGCAAGCAAGTTAGCAGAAAGGCTTATTTATTTCATTTATCTCCCACCCTTTTCTCCAAGGAGTCCATAGTTCACCCCCCTCCTCAGTCAATCCCTACAACGAGCCTGCAAGGTAGGCTAAGAGGCTGCGGCTGACTCCAAGGTCACCCAGTGAGCTTCATGACTGAGTGGGGAGCAGAACCCTGATCTCCCAGGTCCAAAACCTGACACTCTAACCACTACACCATGTTTGGTTGTACTGCCCCCCCCCCCTTGTTGGGGGTGATGGTGTCTGTGCATGGGAAATGGTGTCTGTGCATGGTGTCTGTGCATGGAAAAAAAGAGAAAGAAAAAGCTGGCAGTCTTGCAACACGCAAGGGAAGCACCTGGAGATCTGCAGGCAGTGCAACCTTTCCGACTATCATGCTCAGATAGCAGATATACGTCAAGGAGACGTATATCTCTGTTGACATGAATTCCAAGGAAACCAGGTAGAAGGGGCTTGCTGCAGGGACCACCCATGTCTCTTTACAGAAACATCAATGTTTGCCCACAAAAGCAAGGAGGACTCTTCTTTTGTTGTCCCTCCCCCCCCCCAAAAAAATCCACCCCCACCTACCTAGAGACGCGTTGGCCACGGTTGCTCCCACTACCCTCAAGGAGCCGAGGTTTGCGAAGGGAATGTCTTGGGCGCCGGAGAGGCGGAAATGCTCCTGGTGGTCCAAGAAGCTTGCGAGGCCGTCAGGGTAAGTGAAGAGGCTCCATGTGCTGAACAGCCCAGGCGAAAAGGGCACCCCAGAAAAGTTCTTGCGCTCCAGGGAGCCGCCGAGATCTGTGGTGACACTGCCACGCACGTGGGTGGCATTGGACTCCAGGCTTAGGCGGAAATGAGTGGCATCGGTGTGGAGGCCAGCCAAGGACAGGGTGCAGGAAGAATGACCAGGGAAAGAGAAGGTGACGTCAGCTGTGGCGTGCGGACCTATCCCGCCAGGGAGGGGAAAGTACACAGGCTCCGGCGGACCACAAAAATCTGGCAACAGAGATGGGAGCAAATTAGGCCCGGGGAAGGCAAGGCGGAGGAGCCTGCTGTTATTGGCGGAGCTCGACTCAAGGACTCCCAACACCCACTTCATTCAGGGCCTGTGAGAGGAAGCATCGGAGGGCTCCATCCCACAAGAAGCCCACCCGCCTTTTGGATCAGCCCCCTAGCACTTAGCCTCAGCCTCTGCCTCTCCCCCCACCCCCTGCCGAGGCAAAAGGGATTGGGAGGGGCAGTGACCTACAAAAATTCACATGCGGAATCTGAGGTTCCCAAACTTGTCCCCCAAATCCAGATTCTTTTATCTTTCAGAAGGATTTTATGCAGTTACGAAACGAAATGCCCATTCTG
This sequence comes from Podarcis muralis, assembly GCF_964188315.1. NCBI lineage: Eukaryota > Metazoa > Chordata > Lepidosauria > Squamata > Lacertidae > Podarcis > Podarcis muralis. Next base: position 7,804,206 of record NC_135669.1, on the reverse strand, counting down.
AAATCAAAATGAGCATGCCTTTTTTGAACTGCCTCTTGTAAACCACCCTGAGATCTTGATGAAGGGTGGCATATAATTTATATAAGGGTGGCATAATTTAAATAATTATAATTATAATTCAAGGGGATGAAAGCTATCCCCCTACATGAGGGCTTTCTTCCAAGATTTCCCATAAAAGCCTTTGGAGAGGGATTTTGTCTCAAACTGTCAGCTCAGTCCTTCACAGGTTTGTTGACAGCCCTTTGCATAGTCTGTTCCTCTAGTCTTTCTACCTAATTTATCAGGAATTTGCTAATTAGGGGTTTGCAATTCCTTGGATCTCAGAGTGGCTGGAGCAGAGTACAATTAATAACATTGTTACTATTACCGTTACCATTATCGTTACCGTTATGTTTATCGATATCGTTAATCGATATCATACTGTTACGGTTCTGGTTCTGGTTACAGTTCTGGTTACCATTACCGATATCGTTATCGCTATCATTATTATCAGCTGCTTTCTGGTCTCCTTGAGATGATGTCCAGCATTTCAGATGAAAATCCAACAGTTTCACACCTGAGTGGTGCTTTTATACTGCAAATTGCTTTGTGATTTTAGCTCCCCTTTTCTCCACTCATGAGAAGAGAGGAGTTAAGAGGCAGCTCTCTCTCTCTGTCTGCTCCAGCCTGTCTGTGGCCCCTCTGTTGCCCTTGAGCATCTATGGCACTCACCATATCTGTGCTGGCAGACAAATCCTGTTATTTCGGTCGTAGGACGCTCATTGCACGGTCTGGTCTGCCACGTCCCATGTTGGGCCATATTGGTGGGCTGGAGACTCAGCACCACACACTGGTCCTTCACCTGTTCAGGGGCTTTTCCTAGAGAATAGAGCAGCCAGGGGTTGTAAGAGCCCATCCAAGTGGCTTCTAGCCACGGCCTCCTACCTTGTCTCCAGGAAGTCCCAACACTCTTCCTTCACTGTCACTTCCTGTACTTCTTCACCACCCCAATTGGGAAATGGGCAAGAACTTTAGGTCCATTCCACACCCTTCCCCCAGCCTCAACACCCTATCCCAGAGCCCATTTGTGTGGAGAAGGAACCCCAGCTGAGTCCATGTGGTATTGCAGACTAGGGCCTGGGAGAGACCAGGGTTCAAATCCTAATTTGGGCATCATGAAGCTCACCAGGTGTGACTGTGGAGACAGTGACTGCCTCTCTCAGCCTCACTTACTTCCCAGGGTTGTTGTTGTGGGGATTAAGGGTGGAGGGAGAGAGCTCCTTGTGGGAGGGATATGGGATATGACTGCAATAAATAAATAACTAAGGGCAATAAAATAATAAAGAGCCCCAGGTCTTATGGAACAAGTCTTATGAGGAACAGTAGAGAGAGTTGGATATGTTTAGCCTGAAAAAGAGGAAACTGATGGGACAGATGAGAGCCATCTTCAAATATCTTAAGGTCTTCACATGGAAGATGGAACAAGCCTGCTTTCTGCTGCTCTGGAGCGTAAGACTCGAACCAATGGATTCAAGTTACAAGAAAGAGGGTTCTGACTAAATGTTAGGAACAACTTTATGGCAGTACGAGCTGTTCAACAGAGGATTGGACCCCCTCAGAAGGTGGTGGCCTCTCCTTCCTTGGAGGTTTTTAAGCAGAGGTTGGATGGCCATCTGTCATCATGCTTCAGTTGAGATTCCTGCATTACAGGGGGTTGAGTTGGGGTCCCTTCCAACTCTACAAATCTATGATTCTAGTTTTTATGCAGTTCTGGATGGCAACCAAGAGTTCTGACACAGAGAACAAGCTGTGATTCAAGACCCTTCTGTTCAGGAGTGATCATGCTTGGACTCAACATACCCAGATGCCACCGGAAATAGGCTGGGGGGGCTGACGAGTCGCTCCACCTCCATGTGGTGCCGAAGCGCAGCCCGATCCACATCTGCCAGCCGTCCTCAGGAAAGGCATCTGGGGAGGAAATGGAGAAACCATCACAGATGTTTCCTGGTAAGGATTAGATGGTCAGCTCCCTGCATCCTCTTCCAGTGCAAAACCATCACTACTACCTCCCAGTTTGAATGGGGACAATAAATGCCACCATCTCATAGAATCATAGAATTGTAGGTCTGGAAGGGACCCGAGGGTCATCTAGTCTGACCCCCTGCAATGCAGGCATACACAGTTGTCCCATACGGGGATCAAACCTGCAATCTTGGCATTATCAGCACCACACTGTACCAACTGAAGAGGAGGTGGAAGAGAGTTATTCTGAGGGCAGCATTTGGGTACAGGTGCTCTTTTAAGTTTTGAAAATCTCCACTGTTAGTTTCATATTTTTTTGCTGCTTTTGACTGTAAGCATCTTTAAAGGGGCATTTGCCCAGAAAAGCAGCCCCAAAAATATGTAAAATATAAAGAGATAAATGGCACTTTAAAAACTAATAAGAAGCACATATCTCAATTGGTAGAGCATGAGATTCTTTATCTCTGGTTCGTGGGTTCGAGCCCCATGTTGGGCAAAAGGATTCCTGCATTGCAGGGGGTTGGACTACTAGATAGATGGTCCTTGTGGTCCCTTCCAACTATGATTCTATTATTCTAAGAGGAGCCCAGCTAGATCAGCCCAAAATGCTACTGTCTTGGCTACTGGTTTGCTGCTTCCATCCCTCACCTGACAGGAAGGTGTTCTGCTCCTCATCTCCAACAATTGCGAGGCCCTCCCCAGATTCCTGGCAAAAAGACTGGGCCTCTCTCCATGACCTCAGTTCCCGGAAGGATGGGAAATGGAAGGCGTAGCAGTGGGAGCGGAAGGGCACTTTTCTCACAGAGCCAGGGAGGGCATCTAAACAGGAAAAGCACAGGGAGGGAGAGAGAGAGGTACAAGAAGGTGCAGCTCTGAAGTTGGTGGGCAGTTCCACATTTTAGATTAATGTAAATGGTGAACTCCTCGCACTGCCTTTATTTCCCTTTCATCCACCCAGCGTTCTCCTCCACACTTTCTCCTCCTGAAATCCAGAGATTCCCTTTGCACTTCCCTCAGCAGGGCTTTTGACAAAATTCCCCATGATATTCTTGTGAAGAAGCAGGTAAAATGTGAGCTGGACGAGGAAACTGTTTGATGGATTTGTAGCTGGTTGACTGGCTGAACCCAAAGTGTGCTCATTAATGGTTCCTCGTCATCCTGGGGGAAAAGGGGGGCTGCCACAGGGCTCTGTCCTGGGCCAGCTGTTGTTTAACATCTTGGATGAAGGAATTGAGGGGATGCTCATCAAATCTGCAGATGACCCCAAAATGAAAGGGGTAGCTAATGCCACAGAATCGGGTTTCAAGATGACCTCAACGGATTGGAGAACTGAGCCCAAACTAGCAAAATTTCAACAGGGACAAATGTAAGGTTCTGCCCCTTGGTAGGAAACACCATCTGCACAAATATAAGATGGGGGACACCTGGCTTACTAGTAGTACATGTGAAAAGGGTCTAGGGGTCTTAGTGGACAACAAGTGTAACATGAGTCAACAGTGTGATGCACAGAGGAGAGGCCTGTCAATGGCTACTAAGTCTTGAAGCGTCAAGGGACCCCTCCCATGCCAACTCTGGGTGCTGGGGAGGTAAAACCCAGCCAGATGGGCAGGATATAAATACTACTACAACAACAACGGGCCGCGGGTGGCGCTGTGGGTAAAAGCCTCAGCGCCTAGGGCTTCCCGGTCGAAAGGTTGGCGGTTCGAATCCCCGCGGCGGGGTGCGCTCCCGCTGCTCGGTCCCAGCGCCTGCCAACCTAGCAGTTCGAAAGCACCTCCGGGTGCAAGTAGATAAATAGGGACCGCTTACTGGCGGGAAGGTAAACGGCGTTTCCGTGTGCCGCGCTGGCTCGCCAGATGCAGCTTTGTCACACTGGCCACGTGACCCGGAAGTGTCTCCAGACAGCTCTGGCCCCCGGCCTCTTGAGTGAGATGGGCGCACAACCCCAGAGTCTGTCAAGACTGGCCCGTACGGGCAGGGGTACCTTTACCTTTACCTTTACAACAACAATTACTACTACAACAGCTACTATTAAAATTAGCGAGGGCTTCTGGGTTTGGCTCTCTCCATTCAACAGCAAAATGCAGCATTTCTATAGCCTCCCTCATTATGCCTCCTGCTGGCTGCTGAATGTCGAGGCTGGGAAGGAGACACCCCCTTTGCTCTTACCTTTCATGGGCATCTCACAGATGAAGGAGACGTTGGCACCACAATCCCAGTCCCTCCACTGGCCAGCATAGATGCCCACGAGCTGCGTGCAACGCTCCTTCTTGGGATGACCTTGGAGCCAGTTTCTGATAAAGCAGAAAGAGTTCAAGATCCAAAAGCAAAGAACTTGCTTCTGGTCTCTTAGCAAACCACTTTGACAGCTCCGTCGGCAGAGCAGGAGACTTGATCTCGGGGTTGTGGGTTGAAGCCCCACACTGGAGCCCTCTGCCATCAGAGCCACGCATCAAGGTTCTCTTACCTGTACCAGCTCTGCGATAATGGGGTTCCATCGACCCAGGCGAGCTGACTGCTTGCCTCTCGCCATGCCAACCCGATCCAGTAGTGCAAGGCATATTCCCGGGTGCTGTCTGAGAGGTCTGTCAGGAACATCTGTGCAAAGGCAGCCAAAGGCAGCATAATAAAATCACAGAATCATAGGATTGTCAAGTTGGAAGGAACCCTATAGGTCATCTAATCCAAACCAATGCAATGCAGGAATCTTTTTGCCCAATGTGGGGCTTGATCCCGCAACCCTGAGATTAAGAGTTTCATGCTCTACCGACTGAGCTGTCCTGCAGTGGCAGCAAAGGCAGGCAGCATAACTTTCACCACTTTCCCAACAGCCTCTGCCAGGGACTTCTACAGGAAAGGGGCCATGGCTTGGTGGTAGGGCAACTGCTTTGCATGCAGAAGGCAGCATCTCTGGGTAACGCTGAGGCAGAGTCCTTGCGTGACATCTTGGAGAGCTGCTGCCAGTCAGTGCAGACAATGCTCAGCTAGTTGTACTAGCTGTTTATGTTCCTGGGCTCAGGAAATGACCTAGCCAACCTGGGACTCAAGAGCCCTCATTGGGTGCAGAATAGAAAAGAGTTCTGAACAGTGTTAGAAATTCGCCAGATGCCAGGCACATTCTGCAGAGATCTCTTGGTTCGCCTCCTCCTCAGTTAATCCTTACAACGACCCTGCGAAGTAGGTTAAGAGTCTGTGATTGACTCCAAGGTCACCCAGTGAGCTTCATGGCTGGCTGAGTGGGGAGTTGAACTCTGATCTCCCAAGTCCTGGTGTGACTCTTAACCACTACAGCATACTGGTTTCCTAAAGAAATTCTACTATGGTGTTAGAGTTAATTCAAATTTTTGGTCATGTAGCAGGATTTAAGCTGAATAAGCAAAAAACTAAAGTACTGGAGAAAAATCTAACAGTCGCTGAAAGGGAGAGGTTTCAGAATGAAACTGGATTAACTGTGGCAAAGAAAGTGAAATATTTGGGGATTAACTTGACATCTAAGAATGTGAACTTATTTAAAGACAATTATGAGAAATGCTGGACAGAAGTAAAGAAAGATCTAGAAATATGGTCAAATTTGAGATTTTCCTTGTTAGACCGAATTGCTGTTATTAAGATGAACGTTTTGCCTAGAATGTTGTTTTTGTTTCAAACATTGCAGATCGTGGATAAAATGGACTGTTTCAGGAATTGGCAGAAAGATATATCTAAATTTGTCTGGCAGGGCAAAAAGCCCAGAATAAAATTTAAGATATTAACTGATGCAAAAGAAAGAGGGGGGTTTGCCCTGCCGGACTTAAAATTGTATTATGAATCAGCAGCTTTCTGCTGGTTGAAAGACTGGCTACTTCTTGAGAATACAGACATTTTAGATTTGGAAGGGTTTAATAATAGGTTCGGTTGGCATGCATATATATGGTAAGACAAGGTAAAAACTCATAGAGGCTTTAAAAACCACATTGTTAGGAAAGCACTATATAATGTTTGGATTCGTTATAAAGATCTGCTGGAAAATAAAACCCCAAGGTGGCTGTCGCCAATGGAAGCTAAGGAGGTGAAAAAACTTAATATGGAATTTAAATGGCCAAGATATTGGGAAATTTTAGAACAAGAGGGTGAAAAAGTGAAATTACAGAGCTATGAGAAATTGAAGTCTAAAGTACGAGATTGGCTCCATTATTTTCAAATAATGGAGGCGTTTAAACAAGACAGGAAAATTGGCTTCCAGGTGGAGAGATCAAAACTAGAAACAGAATTGTTAGAACCCAATACTAAGATTTTGTCAAGAATGTATAACCTGTTGCTGAAATGGAATACACAAGATGAAACAGTTAAATCAGCTATGATTAAGTGGGCACAAGACATTGGTCATAATATCATGTTTGCTGACTGGGAATAGTTATGGACCACCGGTATAAAGTTTACGGCATGTAATGCCTTAAGAGAGAATATTATGAAAATGATTTACAGGTGGTACATGACCCCAGTCAAGCTTCCTAAAATTTATCATTTGCCCAACAACAAATGCTGGAAATGTAATGAAACTGAAGGTACTTTCTATCACCTTTGGTGGACATGCCTGAAGATTAAGGCCTTCTGGGAAATGATCTATAATGAAATGAAGAAGGTACTTAAATGTACCTTTCATAAGAAACCAGAGGCTTTTCTCCTGGGCATGGTCGGCCAATTGGTGTTAAAGAGAGATAGGACGTTTTTTATGTATGCTACCACAGCAGCAAGGGTTCTTATAGCAAAGTATTGGAAGACACAAGAACTACCCACGCTGGAAGAATGGCAGACGAAGGTGATTGACTACACGGGACTGGCTGAGATGACTGGCAGAATCCGTGACCAAGGAAAAGAGACGATGGAGGAAGATTGGAAGAAATTTAAAGTTTATCTTAAGAACTATTATAAAATTAATGAGTGCTAAAATGTCGAGGTTAGAGAAAAAAGAGGATTACAGCTGTTAATGATTAGGTAAGAGAGAAGGGGGGGGAAAAGAGCAATTAGTTAAATTAAGTGAGGATTTGCTGAAGAAATTTTGAAATAGGGATGCAGAAAGGGGAGGTATGGGGAAGTCGGAGAAGTAAGATTTATGAAAAGAAGGTTTTGAAATTATACATGTTTATGTGTTTGTTTGTTTGTTTGTTTGTTTGTTTGTTTGTTTGTTTGTCTGTGTATTGTGTATTGTATTGTGTTTAATATGTGTTGGAAAATCAATAAAAATATTATTTTAAAAAAAAAGAAATTCTACTATGGGACCGCTCTATCAGTTAAGTTGGTCAATAAATATGGGGAAAGCAAATTGTCACTTTGAGAAGGATCTGCAACATTTTCCTTGAAGCTTGAATTTTTTTTCTTCTGGATTGATTGATTGATTGATTGGATGTTTTAATGGGTTGTCAACCACTTTGAGATTTTTCCTTTAAAAGATAAAGCAGAAATGAAACACGACACCTAGAGCACCTGGCCATTGCCATACCTGGGTCAGATCTGGATTCTATGCCAGGCAGTCATCCTCAAGTGAGGTTTTCCTCGCTTCCTCCCTCCCAAACTAAAGCATTCCCAGCCTGCAGCTTGCAAAATCCGCCTCTTACCTGCTTGTGGTAATCCTTGATGACAACCAGGTCTGCCTTTTGGTCCCTGCAGAAGACTCTGGCTTCACTCCAGGACAGAACAAGAGAGCCAGCTGGGGTATACAGGCAAAGCTCATTCCTGTACAGGATCCACCTTGGGGGGCACAACCCCAGCACTGTGTGGAGAGGAAAGGTGGCATTGTCCCAATCAGTAAAATGTTAGGTTCTTGTTGCTAACTTTCAAAACTGTACAGCTTCTTCTTCCCACCTCTCAAAACTGGGGATTTGGACAAAGGAGGGAAGGGGCATGTCAGATGGTGTTCCTGGGCACTAGAAATGCTTTTGGGTTGGGCCTGCTTGCTGGTCTGGAAACCATAGAATCATAGAATAGAAAGGGACCCTGAGGGTCATCTAGCCCAACCCCCTCCAATGCAGGAATCTCCACTCAAACATCCATGACAGATGGCCATCCAATCTCTGCTTTAAAACCTCAGTTGAGCAAAAAAAGAACAATAACTCCAACTTCATGCATTGCAGAGGGTTGGACTAGATGACCTGTGTGGTCCCTTCCAAATCTATGATTCTATTATTCTATTATAAGGAGATCTGCTCTTGCTGGTTACAGACAGCCTTTACCTCCTTTTCCTTGGCAGCCTGACAGTTTCAGAAGGGTTGACTCTGACACCTAGGAACAGTCTTCAGGAGTTTTGCTTGCACACACACACATCATAATTTGCAGCTTCAATTTTTTAATCCCCCACCCACAGATAAAATGACCCATAAATTGGTTGCACATAGCAAAGAAGAAAGGCCAGGACACTTGAAACAAATATTGTGATCTTCCCACTTTTTATCTCTTGTCTTCCTCCAGGAACTTCCTACCAGAATTGGCGAAGAGCAACCCCAACACGACTCGGACTACCTTCTGTTGCATCTCTGCTCTCCTTAGAGCCGCTGACCCCATCACCCTAAAATCGAAATTACATCACAGTTAGTCTTTTCCAATCTCTGGGATAGGAGATCTCCATCCCTTGTCAGGACATGTTCCCAACCTAGTCAAGGAACAGACTGCATACAGGTCTTCCTCATGCCTTCAATTCAATGCTACCAATTCATGTGGTAATGTAGCAACTTTTCTGGTATCTGTACCCAGCAGTGTTCAAAATTCCCCAGGTGAGTTTTGCAATGGGCAGAGGTCCAATTGTGACCACGTGGAGATCTCTGGGCACCAGGCTGGCAACTGACATCTCCATCTAGCTGGCCCCTCCAGCTTTCTTAAGGATGTAAGCAGAAGAGCTTATTTATTGTATTTTTACCCTACTTTTTCCTCCAACGAATACATGGTTCACCCCCCACCATAAAAAATCAAACAATCCAGAATAAAACAAATTCAAGCTTCAAAGGAAGTATTTCAGATCCTACTCAAAGTTACACTTGGCTTTCCCCATATTTATTGACTGACTTAATTTATAGAGCTGCCCTGTAGCAGAAAGACTCTAGGAGTGGTTAAAGCATCCAGTATGGATGCTTACAAAATGGCCTCTGTGCTCTCACAAAAAAACAAAACAAAACCAAGATGGTTGAGGAGCAGTTGAGGGGACTGAAATAGGCAAGAGAGAGTGGCAACGACCACAGCATCGCACACACACCCAAAAATCCTGCTTGCTTTGGGGCGCCGCCTAGCAACCGATAACTCTAGGCAGGCTTGGTTTAAAGGTTCCAGCCACTAGGCCGAAACACGGCCTGCCTTTTGTTACTAGTTGTTGCTGCTGGTCATAGATCATAGAATGGTCTAGTTCTGATGAGATGAAGAGTCTCGTGCTCTACTGGTGATGATCAGTACTGGGGGAAAACAAGGCATTAGGAAATAAATTTTCACTCAAAAACAATAACTACTGGGGGGGGGACCACACACACACCAAAAACACCCATAGCTGGACAAGTGAAAAAATGGATGAGGCAAAAGCAGCACCTCCCTTGGTCAAGAAGAGAGCAGAATGGTGGCCCTTTGGCAGAATGACCATGTTTTTGCGGCAGACCTCAACAGCTTTGTTCAACATCATCTGGTTAGGATGGGGAGACAGCTGCCCCTGTTGAACTTCTGCCTGCCAATGCAGGAATCGTTTGCCCAATATGGGGCTTGAACACACGACTCCGGGATTAAGAGTTTCATGCTCTTACCAACTGAGCTTTCCCATTGTCCTCCCTGGAGATGCAGGAATTTTTTGCCCAACGTGGGTTTGAACCCACAACTCTGAGATGAAGCACCACGTGCTTTACCGACAGAGCTATCACACCTATTTAGCTCTCCGAAGCAGTATGATTCCGATGCCGAAAACTTTTCCAGTTGCTTTTGCTTCATGAAAGCTCAGTCAATAGAACATGAGACTATTAATCTCAGGGTGGTGGGACTAGATGACTATTAATCTCATGGCAGAGGGTGGGACTAGATGGCACTTGCGGTCCCTTCCAGCTGTACAATTCTATGATTCTAACGCTGCAATCCTAAGGCTCAAATAAGACAAGAGCACCTCACCTAATTGACGACACAATATTTTGGGGCACTACCATGAATGAATGGTTCTTTTATGCGCTGACAGTGAGATGTCTGAAGAAGGGGAAATGTACCAGGCCGAAAAATCGGTGAACAATGGCTGCATTGACTCGATTGGATGCGTTGAAATCCTGTTTGCGTCAAGAGGAGCAGGAACAACGGAAGCTGCTTTAAGTGACCCTGGAGCAGCAGGCTTTGATGTGTTGACTTTATATCAAAAGATTTATATCGAAAGATGGCCCCTTTCCAAGACCAGCCTGAAAAGTGAGAACAATTTGTCATTTCTCAACCTGGGATAGCTCAGTTTGTGGAGCATGAAACTCTTCTTTAAAAAAAAAAAAAAAAAGATATTTATTAAATTTTCAAAAATTATACAAAAAGAAAAACAATAATACAAACAAAACACAAACAAAACAAGTATAATTTCATTCCCTTATTTTCTTATAATTTACTTCCCCGACCTTCCCCTTACCTCCCCTTTCTGTATTCCAATTTCTAATTCATTAGTTCAGCAAATCCTCTCCCTTAATTTTTGTTTAGTTTTTAACCTTTCTTTTCTTTTTATTTAATCATTACAGCTGAAAACCACTTAATTTCTAAAATCAACATCGTTCTAACATTCATTAATTTTACAATATTTCCTGAGATAATCTTTAAATTTCTTCCAGTCTTCTTCCGCCGAGCATGAAACTCTTCTTTTCTGGGTCATGGGTCCCCGCATTAGGGGAAAGATTCCTGACTTGCGGGGAGTTGGATTAGATGAGCCTTGGGCTCTACAGTTCCATGATTCTGAGCTTAACGCTGAAACAAGCTCATAATCCAGTGCTATTCCATGGACTAGGTAGACCACTGTTTCAGCTCCGTTGGTTAGAGTGAGGAGCTGGTAATGCCAAGGTCGTGGGTTTGATCCCTGTACGGGCAAACTGCATATTCTGCATTGCAGGGAGTTGAGCTAGATGACCCTTTGGAGGAGAGAGGGCCAGGAGACAGACATGTGCTCCCCACCCCCAGTCTTCCAGAAAACACAGAGAAATGAAAAGTTCAGTGGAGAGATTGGCTGCATACAGATGCAGTCTCCAATAGCTTGGGGGGGAAACCAGAGAGGAAGGGAAGACAGGGACCTTCAGTCCTCACAACTGGTTCATTGAGGCAAGACTTACTGAGAAGAGTTGCTGGCGTCACTGGGACTGTGTAGTTTTAGTTTCTTTGAATGAAGAGTTAACTTCTCTGAGACTGGTGTTTTTTATTGCTGACCTACACCTGACTCAGGCTCCTGACATGCAAACAGGACAGCATCAAGGCATGCAATGTCCTAGAGACTATGATACCCATCTCTACACGTAGTCATGAAATGACTCAGCAAGTCATACACTTGGCCTCCCTGGGATCGCTATGGTAACCCAGTGCCACATGGCACCCTTATCTCAGAACATCCAGACATGGGGGATTGGTCTCAAGACATGAGACCATTTAATTTTATTTATTTTTTTTAAATAAATTTTTATTAGTTTTTCATAAGTAAAAAAGAAACAAAGCAAAAACATAAACAAACACAAAATCGACTTCCCCGTACCACCCCTTTTCTGCATTCTTGTTTCAAGATTTTTCAGCAACCCTTTCGTAATAAACTTGTTTATATTTCATAAATTTAACTTCCCTAAGTTATTAATACAACTGTAGTTCTTTATCTCTTATTACCCTGAGCCCCTAATTTTCCAAATTACAACAGTTTTTAAGATAAACTTTGAATTTGTTCCAATCTTCATCCACCGCCTCTTTCCCCCGGTCTCGAATTCTGCCAGTCATCTCTGCCAGTCCCATATAATCAATCACCTTCGTCTGCCATTCTTCCAACATGGGTAAATCTTGCGTCTTCCAATACTTTGCTAGAAGGATTCTTGCTGCTGTTGTGGCATACATAAAAAATGTCCTATCCTTCTTTGGCACCATTTGGCCCACCATGCCCAAGAGAAAGGCTTCTGGTTTTTTAATAAAGGTTCTCTTCAGAACTTTTTTAATTTCATTATAGATCATTTCCCAGAAAGCCTTAATCTTCGGGCAGGTCCACCAAAGGTGATAGAAGGTTCCCTCCGTTTCATTACATTTCCAACACTTGTTGTTGGGCAGATGATAGATCTTTGCTAACTTAGCCGGAGTCATGTACCACCTGTAGATCATTTTCATAATGTTTTCTCTTAAGGCATTACATGCCGTGAATTTAACACCAGTGGTCCATAACTGCTCCCAGTCAGCAGAGACCATTTAATTTTAACCCATAGTTCACACTGTCTATCAGCTCAAACCCACCCCTGACAGAGAACCCCATATGCAGGAAGATGACAACATTTTCCTGTGGCCCAGGAAAAGTGACCTTTAGAGCCAAAAAGGAGAGGCCTAAAGACTATAGGTCTGGCACAACAGCACACCCCACTTTAAGGATGGGTGAATCCCTAGATGCCACCCGCCAAACCTCTCAGGGAGGTGGGACATAGAGAAGGGCCTCAGATGACAAGCACAGGGTCTGGGATAGTTTGTATGGGGAGAGGTGGTCCTTTAAGGCACTGGGGTCCTGAGCTGTGTAAGACTTTATAGGTCAACACCAGTAAGTGACACCTGTCAGTCCAGTCAGATTCTGTGTACATGAAATGGGCAGGAGGTGCCATCCTGTCCATTGCTACAGGTGGCAAAATGTCTTGGGCCAGCCACACATGTACTCATCCACCAGAAAGGACCCACACAGAAATGTCACCTCTCACATCCCTGTACTTAGGGGGTAGTATTCAGCTATGTTTCACTTGGAGTAGACCCATTGAAATTAATGGACCTATAGTAACAGTCATTTTCATTTATTTCAATGACAATACTCAGAATAAAACTTAGTTGAAAACCACCCAGGCTGCTGCTCATTACTAGTTAAGTTGCACATAAAAAAAGCACTCGAAGGTACAGTGTTTTTAAAACTGCTCCAATTATAGTAGGTTGTTTGTTTTTCCCCCAGAGGCCTATCATCCAGTTGTGATTGGTATCTAATCCAATATTTGAGTAATAAAGGCTGGAGTGGCAGATAACTGTTACAGGTTACTGCCCTTGTTATGGTTCATGCAGACAATTCTTCCTGACCAGGATAAATGTTGCTATTTGTTTATTCCTTCAGAAGAGTAGAGACTTGGGTCTTTTTGCCACAATCAATTTATTATGCAATACATATCTGTTTATCATCTGTTACACTGTGGGCACATCTCTTTCTCCACCGCACTGCAGGATATTGCATTTTCACTGTGGGGATATTGTATTTTCAAAACTCTCAGAAAGTAATATTTCTATCTGCCATTGTGAAGGGCTGGGCTGGGGGGTTAAGAAAAAGCAGGCAGGCTCACTTGCAAGGTAAGGGTGTACAAAAAGTATTGTATTCTTTGGTAGGGTATGGAAGCTGGATTTCTCTCCTTGAGACAAGTTTGCACTGTGTGTGTACCCAACAACATTGGGGGGGGGGGGGGGAGAGAGAACCAAATCACTGTTTGCATCATTAACGGGGTTTTTTCTGTATGCCCTGTTTAGGGAAGTTTTCAATGTTTAATGCTGTATTGTGTTTTTAATATTCAATTAGGAGCCATCCAGAGTGGCTGGGGAAACCCAGCCAGATGGGTGGGGTATAATTTATTTATTTATTTATTTATTTATTTATTATTATTATTATTACTACTACTACTACTACTACTACTACTACTACTACTACTACTACTATTATTATTTGGTGGATGTGGTTACATCAATATTATGAGCCAATATTAATGTTACCATATCTATGACTACAAAATTATACTGTGTGTTTTTGTTCTTATGCTGGGGGTTTTTACATTGCTGCTAAAAATGGTAATAAATAAAGTGTGGGACTTCCTGGCACACATGCCCTTTGACGTGGAAGCTCTTCTAATAAATCTATGCCGCCTTAATAACATTCACATACAGAACATGTAGCTCAAGCTAGAATTGGGTGTGCCCTTTAGTGTCACGTGTCAAAGCACTTGCCAAAGAAGTCAGAAACTATATTGGGGTCAATAGCACATATCACAAAAACTGTTTCTTCAGATTCTTCACCCTGTTCCTAAACAGTGGGGGAATTTTACTCAATATTCTCCAGGGAGTATCATAGGTGAGGGGCTCATCTTTAGCAAAGGTAGTGAGCACTACTTCATTCCTTTTCCAGAAGGGTTTTTCTTCTGTTGTTGCTGCTGCTGCAAAGAATGAAGCAGAGCTTTGCTTTGCAAAGAGGATATAAGGATAAGAAAATTAAGTGTAGGTTCAGAATAGCCACAGTCTGCAGACAGTTTGATATCTCACTGGGAACTATCACATCTATAATATGCAGAAGTGTGATGAGTTTTGCCCTCGCTATGTGGTGCCTTGAATTTGATATCATACTTTGCAGCCTG